>NC_132838.1:11635358-12890001 GCF_048164855.1 Canis lupus baileyi
AATTAAGTGTTTTGTGATGTATTTTAATTAATTACATCTAATTAAGCAGAATATCGTCTAATTTTAATTGAGTTAACCATGACAAAATGGATGAGTAATTTAAAAAAACAAGTCTTACGAGGAAACTGTGGATTGGAAACCATTATAAGTATAAATGAGAGAGTTTCAGAGCTGAAATGCTTCTACTTCTGCTATGAATCTGTGTTTTCAAAATGTTTGTTTGTAGAATATTAAATACTTTAAAGAAAATCACAGAAAACTGTATAATTTTACCCCGCATGTTCCACTACACACTAAAAAAAAAAAAAAAAAAAAAAAAAAAAAAAAAAAAAAAAAAAAAAAACTAGGAATACTTTCATGTAGACAGAATGCTATCATCACTTTTAACAAAAACAATAATAATTTACTGATATCATATAATCCCTTATTGATGATCAAATTTCCCCAATTTTCTCAAAATTACATTTTTGTATTTGATTATTCAAGACTGTTTCTAAAACAAACCACATATAATATTTTAGCCAATTTTAAGGTACAGCATGGAGTTTGTAAGCTTTTTGAACCATAATTTAATATTTTTATCACCTATGGAAAATTCTTGGCAAGTATTCTTCAAATATGACGTCTTCTCCATTCTCTCTACCTTCTCTATCTTGAACGCCACTTACAAATACATGTCACGTTCTCCATGTTCGTTTTTCTCTTTCTCTTTTGTGTTTTTCCTTTTGTTTTGCTATTGTTAAAAGATAAATTAAGGTATATGATTTGTTTTTCCAATTTGAGCAAAAATTGATTCAAATTGGGCAGATCCACACTGGTAGTGATTAGGAGTTCTCCACAAGAGCTCAGAGACAGACTTTGATAAAGAAAACGTGAAAGCAAAGTAAAGAAGTTATTGGCTGGCTACAGCTTAAGTCTACTTGGCTCTTCATGATTAGTTGTCCTTAGGTTTCTTGAAACATTTACAGGCTTAGACTCTGGTTTACTTACATAGGTCACCATGGTGGTTAAGCAGGCTGAGGAGTCTCTACTGGCCTCCCTGTTTAAATAATTTAACACTGTGCTTCAATCTAGATTTCCTGTTGATCAGTCCATTAACCCTCTGATCTGTTTTGCCTATGCTATTACACTCTATTTAATTCTTTTTTTTTTTTTTAAGATTTTATTTATTTAAGAGAAAACGCACAGGCAGAGGGGAAGGGTAGAGAGAGGGAGAAGGATAAGCAGTCTCCAGGCTGAGCAGGGAGTCTGCCCTGGGGCTCAATCCCAGGACCCTGAGATCATTTCTTGAGCAGAAGGCAGATGCTTAACGGACTGAGCCATCCAGACACCCCAAATTCTATCTAATTCTTGATTAAATTTAAAAAATTATATTGCATTTATATTTCAGACTTTTGAAATACTTTTGAAAACATATTAATCATATTTGTTTTAAAGTCCCTGTCTAATAACTAAAATGTATAGTCACTTGGTATTTGCATCTATTTTTTTTTTCTATCATCTATTCTCTTGGTTTTCAGGGATTATGCCATCTTTTTTTGTCCATGCTTTATCAAATGAGTGACATTGTGTTTGAAAGTCTGTCAAGGTCCAGGATAATGGTATATTCTCCCAAAAAGTGGTAAGCATTTTTCCACTGGGAAGGTGGTGGGCAAAGAAAAGACATCGTCTTCATCCTGTTCAAGGTTGATGTAGGCATTGGTAAGGCTGATTTATTTCAGATTTTTCTTTAATTTTAAGGTCTTTTACCTTGAGTGTGGCCCTTGTGTAATCTAAACCCGAACTCTGACATCTCCTCTCAGTATTGCATGGCTGAATGAGGAAAGCTCTCCTTGGCTTTTCAGTTTCCCAGCTGTTACTTTTTCCAGGTTTCTTAGAATTATGCTCTACGCATGCTTATCAAAAGCATGCAAAAAACTTTGAAGTGGTAATCCATGCAGATGTTTGGGTTTCTCTTCAGCCTCTTAATAGCTTTACTTGCCTCTCACAACTCAGCAGTTTGGGTAGTCATGACCTTCAAACTATCTATTTAGCCTACTGAGATGCAGCTTTCCAGTGGTTCCTGTCTATCAGTGCCACATACTGGTAAGTACCTTCAGGGAGAGAGACTAGTGTGTGTCATGCTCATTAAGACTTCTCCATTTTACAGGAATAAGAGGTTTTCAATTTTTGCCTGTGTCCACTGTGCTCCAACGTTTTCAAACAGCTTCTCTATGTATCTTGCACTTTTGCCATATGTCTTTACAGAGAGGATTTTTCAATATAAGTATTACATCTCAGATAAAACCAAATTTTCCCATTTGGTATGTTATATTATTTCTACATTATCAGAACACATAACAATTTCATTGTACATTTTCATCATTTAATCTTTATTACTTATCTTTTATTTTTCATTCTGTAAATAGATACATCAGTACACAAGCCTATGAAGTTTATTTTACCCAATCAATCCAAGGTTGTCCAATGTGCATTTTCTAGCAGATACCCTGGAAAGGCTCATGAGTTAAAAATCTCTGAATACTGCATATTCTTGAGTTGAGGCTAACGTGCATATTTGAAGATGTTACATCTAAATAGAAACACAATCTTGCCTTGAATTTTCTTCATTGAGATTTTTAAAATATTTTCTAGTATAAAATGTTGATATTTTGTTCTGGATCAAGAATTTGAATATGAGTTTATTTTGTTTTTGGTCAGTATATACCCATACTTTTGTTTTTATAATTTTCCCTTATAGTTAAAGTCCAATAGCTTTGCTGGCCTATGTCTTGATGTTGATTATTCTAGGTTTATTTCTATAGGTACAAATTATATTCTATACTCTTAAAATGTAGTGGCAAGCTTTTTTAAAGGTTAGCAATATTTTCCTGATGATTTAGATGTTTCTTTTCTATTTATTTGGTGTTGATAACAAATATTGGAATATAGACACCTATATTATCTGTAATAGAAAGCCTCCAAATTTCTTTTAACATTTACAAAGAAAGAACATCCTCCCCTTAAGATTTGTTTTCAACGCCTACAAATGTCATAGTTTGAAACATTTTAAAAAAGCAATTTCTGATAAAAGAACTTTCTGAAAGGTATTTTGATGCTCTTTTCAGCAGTCTTTTTTCCCAATTAAACTGATAACTCAGATCAAAGAGTATAATAAAGCTAATATAAGGTTTTCAAAATTGTACTATATCATATATATGACAACACAATAGTGGTCAGTGCTCAATCATGGTTTTAAATAAAGTAGGGCAGAAAGGCATACACACCCATCAAAGTATGGCAGGGGTTTTCAAAAGATGTAAGGGGACAGACTGTCATGGCTTTATGGGATATGGTGCCCAAGCTACCATGGGTAGCTATCCTACCCATGGAAGAAATTCATGGAAGAAAAATATTTAAAATCAAATCTATTTCTCACAAATATTTAATCTCATCAAATATATGCTTAAATGAGATGTACCTAGAACACATTCTCTCTATTAGATTTCATTTTGTTCTGTCCAATTTCTTAAAGAAAGACCCAGATCCATAACAGAATTTCTTTCCTTCTTTCTTTTTATTTATTTTTTATTTATTCACTTTTTCTTTCTTACTTTTATTTTTCTTTCTTTCTTTTTAAATTGGGGTCATCAATTTTGCCAATTTAGTAAATTCCTGAAGGGCAGTTGAATGAAGTCAGGAAATTCACTTCATTATATAATATGTAGAATTAAATCTTTATATTTTGCCTAATGAAGAAAAGTTAGTCACATGTGCTGTAAAAGCATGGTATCTCAAGAAATATCCTGAATAGAATTCAGCACATTTTCATTTTCTGTGTGCTGTGGAAAGAATGAGAACATAAATTTAGACTAAAGTTTCTTTATGTTATTCATGTATATGTGGCCAAAACAAATAAAATAACAAAGAAATAAAATTACCAGGAAGAGTTCATCTTTATTTTCATACAACTATATATAATATTATGTATTACATCTTCTACTCACTGAAATGTTTTCCATTCAAACTGCAGAGGTTTAAATGGAAAATGATTAAAACTTTTCTTTTTTTACAGGATTTGTAAACACAATTTTATAATCATTCTAACAATGGTTTAAAAGAATTATTTGCTTTCTGGCAGTGACAAAAGCATAATGTTTTCTTAGCACATAGTACTTTCCATAATGATCATGTAAGAATGTAGAAAACAACTTTGCTTTGTTGTTTTGTATAATCAAAGTTGGCACAGTTTACTTCAACATCATTCTGCTATAATTATCTTTCTGGGTATATCAACTCAGAGATTTTTTTTTTTTTTTTTTTTTTTAGTAAAAGAGTATGGGATAAATAAAAATAATAAAGTTATTCTATTTCAGCATGTTTTTCAACATCCACAAAAATTTTAATTCATTCAAATTATGTAAGGGTTTTTAACTACTCAGTCCCTGACTCAGGATTCAGTTCTTAATAAATGCTTTTAAAGAGTTGAAATATTTTGGTCAATATTAAGACATTTGATAAAATTTTCATTTACTTTATGCAGATATTTATGTAGAATTTCTAAAGCCATCACATTTTTAATTACTTTTAAAATTTGTATTATGATACAATTTCAGATTTATAAGCTGCAAAAATAGTACAAAGAATTTCCATGCATTCTTCCCATAAATTTTACAAATATTGCCACGTAATTACATTATTTTAACATCTGTCTATTCATCTGTTGATCTCTTATCATCCATCTATAGATGCATGTGCATACATATATATTTACACATACATATAAATTTACTTATGCAGCCCATTAGACACACGTGTATTTTTTCTGAATTTTTTGAAAATGAGTTGTCAGCCTAATATCCCTTTTCTTCTGATCTCTTTAGTATACAATTCTTTAAAACAAGAAAATTCCTTCATGTAACTACAGTGCAATTATAAATATAAGGAAATTCATACTGACCCGATATAATTACCTCATCTACTGAGTGTGTTATAATTTTACCTAGTTATTCCCCTGACTTTATAAAACAAACACTGCTTGTCCAGAAACTGATATAGTAACCCAGGTGCGTTAAGCTATCCAGTCTCTCGTCTCCTATATATAGGGGGTGGTTCACTCATCTTTGGTTATCATTGGGGTATTTTCAAGAGCACAGACCATTTACTTTGCAGAATATCCCTCAAGTTGGGTTTGTCCAGTACAGGTTGCAAATTTGGGGAAGGAATAAAGAAGAAATGACATTGTGTTCTTAGCACATCATGGCTATGAATCTCATAAGTGAGATGTTAACTTGGATCAGTGTATTAAAGTGCTGTCTGCCAGGGTTCCACACAGGGAAAGTAATCCCACTGCAAAGTTAGTTTCCCCCTCTGTTATTATGCACAAAATTTTGAGGCCATAAACATATTCTGTTTCCCATCTTATTTTCACCATCTAGTTGTGATACCCATTGATGATCTTGCCTGAAACAATGAACACTAGAGTGGCTGCTAACTTTTCTAGTTCCATTAATCCTCCATTATTATTAGAATTCTATTGTAAGGGATAACTTTCCCTTACTCCATTTACTTATGTATTCATTCATTCATGTATATCTGGGATTCATAATTTCCCCTTTTGATTAATGTGTTTAATCCATTCCTCTCATCATTTTCTTTGTTCCTTAGTTCATTCCACATTTGGACAATGGAAGTTCCTTTAAACTGTTCCCTGTGTCCTATGACACTTCCTCAACATTCCTTGAATATTACCATTTCACAACAAGATGCTCAAAGCCACTTTTCCTGCCCAAGCTTTGGTTCAGGCATTTCTCTAAGGAACTCTGTTTCTTATTATTGCAGGACAGTATGTGGAAATGAGAGTGTGGATACTAGTGTGCTCATGCCTATATGGCACGACTGCTTCCTGGTGCACTTGGCTTATAGAGACAAGTGAAGTATCTTTATCTATAGACATGGATAGATATGTGTATACACACATATAAAAATAGACGCACAAATGTGTAAAAACATTCACTAATGCACATTTATACCTGTTTCTACATCAATCTATCTATATTGTTAAACCCTATGCTTTCAACCTAATACTTATTATTCCTGTCTAACACTGCAGTATTTATTCTAGCTTCTCCAATTTCCATATTAGTAATTCTCCTTCCTGACATTGGAAACCTTTCATTATCAACCATATATTTATTTATTTGATCAAGCTTAGACTATAAAGAGTTGCAAACCCATGATACTATCAAAAAAATGTTCATTATCTATAATACAACATTGTTTATTATTTGTCAATTTAGATTATATTGTCAAAATACTGTGTTCAAAACTACTTTGGTTGGTTTCTTACCCACACAATTTATCAATATTGTTATGCTTCTCATTTATAATTTAGGCTATTATTTTTTTGTCATTTTTTATTGCATTTGTGATCCTCCACATCTTTATTGATTTTTATTTACCTATTTATTGAGTATATAAAACAGCATGGTCCCAAAAGTCAAAAATACAGAAAAAGTATACTCAATATCATGTTTCTCCTGTAATCCTTTCTATCTTGTTCCTAATCCCTACTTAGAGGTAACCAAATTATTGGCTTATTGGCTCATTCTTCCTTTGTTTTAGGTGATCACAAACAAAAGAAGACCTATGTTTATATTTTATTTCTTCATTCTCTTACATAAAAGCCATCATGCTATAGATACTCTTTTTCACATTTTCCCTTTAACAATATACCATGGGAGTTACTCCATTTCTATTTGTGTATTTTTTCCTCATTTGTATAACTGCATAGTATTCCCCTATATGGATGCACCATGGAATATTCAGCAACTCTCCCATGTATATGCATTTATGATATGTCCACATATTTGCAATTATAAACTTTAATAAATAACCATATACATGTGAATTTTATATTGTTAAAGGTTTATCTTCATAGCAAAACCCCAAATGTGCCAATGCTATGTTAAAAAATGTATATGTAGTTTTATTAGCTATATTTACAGTTCTTTTGATCATAGCTTTAATTCTATTTTTTATTGTTTTATTTTTATTTTGTTTTTTAAATTTTATTTATTTATTCATGAGAGGCAGAGGGAGAAGCAGGCTCCATGCAGTCCCAACATAGGACTTGATCCTGGGACTCCAGGACCACACCCTGGGCTGAAGGCAGCGCCAAACCACTGAGCCACCCGGGCTGCCCTGAACATAGTTTTAAAAATGAAAATATGTAATCCTCTTACTAGCTGGATGGCTTTCTAAAATACAAAACGAATATCCCATGCTTCTTGTAGAGGCCTAAAATACATTACCATTTTTTTAGCTAACCTATTTTTTTTTCAAATTTTGAGCAATATTAAGTTCCTAGGTGGCAGAAGCTATATCTAATTGATTATTTTTAATTTCCAACACATCTAGCATAGTACCTTCAAAAAACAGAAATTTCTAAATAAATTAATCAAATATGGATAAAGACAATAAATTGGCTCAGTTTCCTTTCAGGCTCTTTGGTCCTGGGGGGGTGGGGTGGGGTCGGGTCAGAAATACATACTCTCACACACACACACACACACACACACACACACTTCTGACTGAGTCACAACAGGATGAGGAAAATTGATAAGTCAATGAAAATAAAAACACTATCTAAACTTTCAAGATTTATGCTGCCCAATTTGAAGTCTTACAATAAAGCTACACTAATTAAGACACTGATACATACAGATGAACCTGTAGAACAATGGAGTAGAATAGATATTCAAAATATAAACTCACACCAATATTCAACTGTTTCCATCTAAAGTGCCAAAGCAATCGATTAGGGAAAATATAGTCTTTTAAAATATGCTGGACAATTGGAGATCTATATGCAAATTTTAATTAAGTAATTTTTAAACCTAGACACCTCATATCATACCAAAATATAATTCAAAATAAATCACAGAGGGCGCCTGGGCAGCTGTTGGTTAAGCATCTGCCTTTGGCTCAGATCATAATCCCGGGATCCTAGGATTGCCTCACTGTAGGGCTCCCTGCTCAGCTTCTCCCTCTCCCCCTCCCCCTGCTCGCTCTTGCTCGCTCTCAAATAAAAAAATAAATAAATCACAAAGCTAAAAAGAATACATTAAAATTCTTCATAAAAATAAGATACAATATTTCCAGCCTTAATTTAGGCAAAATTTTCTAGATACGGCATCAAGAGTATAATATACATTAGAAAATTTGATCAAATGGACTTTATAAAAAATTAAGTAATTTCGTCCCTCAAAAGCTATAAATTAAAAATTGAAAAGTCATAGATGAGAGAAAATTTCTCCAGATTAATAAGGACTTGTAATCAGAATATATACCAAATGCAAAAACTATATAAATAAGACAAAGAAGACATATAAAAATGCACTGTAGAGTTAAAAGACATTTCCAAAAAGAAAACATATGAAAATATATAAATAGCTGTTGATCAGAAGAAAGATAAATGCTCAAGAGAATTTGTTTTTAGGAATATGCAAACCAAAACTACCTTGAGATAATCTGATCATACTTCTTAGCATGGCCATAATCAAAAAGGAAGACAATACCAAATATGAGTGAGAATGTGGAGAACTTGGAAACTACTTATATTGTTGGTATGAGTGTAAACCGTATACCATGATGATATAGCCATCATGGAAACAGTTTGTAAGTTTCTTACAATGTCAAACATAAATTTAACATACAATTGAGAAATTCCATTCCTAGGTATCCATACTAGATAAGTGAAAATATCATATATCCACACACAGATCTGCACACTAATGTCTATAGTAGCAGTTTTGATAACTGCCCAAAGTGAAAGCAATGCAAACATCCATTAACTGACTGGTGAAAAGATAAACAAAATGAGTTATACTTAACATGAGTATCCTCTGCCAAAGCAGTTGTAGAGACATAAAGGTTGAAAGGACAGGAAAAGATGTGAACCAGGAAAAAGGAAAAACTCCTAGGAGAGCGAGGATCAAAGTCATAGTATGAAATGAGTGACTAACTACATTAAAAGCAAGACCACTACAAGAAGGAAGAGTAAGTGAAGAAAATGGGGATAGAGTTATGGTACTAGTTTAAATTCAAACAAACAAAAACAGAAAGAATGGGGTGCCTGATGGCATAGTTGGTTAAGCATCTGATTCTCCGTTTTGGCTCACATTGTGATCTCAGTGTCCTGAGATGGAACACTCAGAATGCAGTCTGCTTAAGACTCTCTCCCTTGGTCCCTCCCAACCATGTGCTCACTCCCCCTCCTTCTCTCTCAAATAAATAAATAAATCTTTTTTAAAAAAGGAATATATAAAAACTAGCAATAATGATTAATAATCTGAACACTTAAAATATTTATTTTTGTCAGCATACTATTTTCACTTAACAATTGCCAATATAACACTTCATAGAGTTATATAAATAGTTGTAACAGTTCAAAATTAAACAAATCAGGTATCAGTAAAATTTTATCATAAACAGAAGCAAGAAAACTAGCTTTATAAAATAAACATAGGAAGATGGTACTTTTGGTAAACAGGGAATTATAAGAAAAAAACTGTGTATTAATTTCAATAAAATAATTGGGATGGTTATGCATTGTTAGGATCAAAGGAAATCATCTAATTATAAATTGAGAATGAAACTTCTTTTGAACTTAAACATGCAATTGGGAAATAATGAAAAAGTCAAGAAGATCGACACTCAATAAGAACTTCTACCACAGAAAGAAATTATCTTAATTACAGTTAATGACATTGTTAATAGCTGATATAATGAACTTTTACTATATTAAACATAGCTGGATAATCCTATTTGTATCAAAGCTTAGCTTCTAAAAAGAGAAGAGAGTAGAGTCTGATAATAATGATTTTCCAAGTTTAAATTTCTCTCTCTATTCTTTTGGAAAAATAAATGACCAAAATTAATCTTCCTTAATATGATAATAAGTGAATTCACACACTAACTCATGAGATTTCTGAAATTTAAACTAAATTTATTTCTACAGGAAATTACTATTACAAGAGAAATTTTAATCACTAGAATATTCCCACTGAAACAGTACATTTATAAAATATTTTGCAGAAAGTAATGGACTGAAAGTATTTAATTATTTTATCCATAGTATGAGAATAAATAGTTTGGAATCATCTAACTTTGATATACTTTTCTTGGTTGGCAAAAGAATATTTAGGATGCTTTTGGATAAAAAAGTAAAATGTAAGACTAACAAGGCCCAATTTTCTTCTTTTTTGCCTTAAAAAACATGGGATAATTCTACTTATATGCAAGCTCCTGGATCTTTCTTTTAATATCCATTATTAAATTTTATCTTAACTTCAGTAAATAACAATATATCATGGGCTAGATTTCAAATCTGCATATACTTATTTTAAAAAGAAGAAAACAAATTGCAAAATATTGTATATAATTATCCTTTAAAACATATTCCTTTTGACACAGCACACAAAGAACTGTAAGATAACAGTTTACCATATTGACAACACAAAAGCCCATATCTGTATGAAAAGGAACAAGAAAGAACTGTCTGAGGCCACTTATATAATATGTTCATATTATATTGTGTCAAACCAAGGAATAATTACATTAGTAACCTTTGATATAATTTTTCAGGCTGAGGAAACGCATGAAAAAGTTTTCCTTAATAATGTCTAAACATTTATGTCTAATGAATATAGTAATTCATGTTGAAGTGATGTGGTGTGATTTAAAAGGAGTTAGTAATTATTTGCCATGTATTAATAAATTAGCTATTGTGTATCACAAGAATACTAGAAAAGTACACACGATGATTCTGATGACATAAAATTCAGGGTATTTTGAAATTTCAGGGATTTTAGGGTAAAATAATGAAAGAAACAATATTTGTTTTTACTTATCTAAATTAAAATGTAACTATTTTAAAATGTTCAATATGGCAGTGAGATGTTACATTTGAATACTGGTGTAAGATTATATGGTTTGCTATATATGATGGGTAGTAAAAGCAAGTCTGAGTTAGGTAATTGTTCTACAACAATAACTGTCTGCCATTATAGTTCCTTGAAAAATAACTGAAGAAAAAATTAAAATGAAGCCAAAAATCATCCCATTAATCTATTAATTGAACATATTAATTTTCCTTAAAAATAAAATGAAGATAGCACTAAATTAACAAGTGTAACAATAATATGACTTCCTCTACAGGAAAAAATATTTTTCATGACATTTATCTGCCCTAATTGATAAAAGTCTGTATGCTTCTGTAATCTTAGAAAGGGCTGGTGGCCAAATGTAATAAGAAATGACACATCTCTTTAAATTTATCTCCATAAAAACACTAGGAAAAAAACCTTTGGATCTTTATGTCTCTGTTTTCCTAACAGCAAAATGGGTATTAAAGTAATCGACAATCCAATTTCTAATATTATTTGTAGAGATTTCTAAGATTATATTAATCTGATTATTTGCAATAAATTTCATCCATAGACAACTATTGGTGATTTTTATATTTCTTGTCTCTGCCAATATTTTTAATTCATTCATTCATTTATTGATACATTAATTCATCAAACACAAATACAGTGAATATTTTTATACTAAGTATTGTGTTAACCAATGTGGACGCAGAAATTAAAAACAACTTATCTACAAGCAGCTGAGACAGAAAGATATATGTGGACAATGTGTTTAAGTGTTGAAGTAGAAATAAACATGAGGCCAGAAAAGCATGAACCTAGAGTGAAGGAGGAAGTTCTTGAACTCAAAGAACAAGTAAGAAAAAAGGAGTTGAGAGGTTTTTTCCTTAGAAATAATTTCTATTATTTTATCGCATAATATCAAATCTAGAGATCTATAATTATCAAAAACTTTTATGAACTAGACTTTGAATATAGTTAACTGTCTTATAACAGATTAAAAAAAGAAAATGCTTCTTTCCAAGTCAAAATGAAAGTACATTTCTTCATGTTCCTTTAAATAACAATTGCAGGGCAGCCCCAGTGGCCCAGCGGTTTAGCGCCGCCTTCAGCCCAGAGCATGATCCTGGAGACCTGGGATCCAGTCCCACATCAGCCTCCCTACATGGAGCCTGCTTCTCCCTCTGCCTGTGTCTCTGCCTCTCTCTCTCTCTCTCTCTCTCTCTCTGTGCCTCTCATGAATAAATAAAATAAAATCTTTAAAAATAAATAAATAACAATTGCATTAATCTCAGATTCATTAAAAACATCAATGTGAATATATTATCCCATATTCTGTACAGTTTGTAATCCAAAAATATAAGATTTTTACATGTGACCTTATTCATTAAAGCACACCTTCAATAAGCTTCAAATACTAATACATTAGAGGTAACAGTTATTTAACTTTATTATGCCATTTTATATGTTAACTGTCTTGTCTGACTCAATCTTAGGGTGATAAGATTGCTCTCATCTCTCCACATTATGCCAGGACAAAATATGACGACAGAAAGTAGTAGAAACTGGCACCTACTTATGTCTTTATGATTTTGTAATTTGCCAATTTTAGAGATGAATGTATGTGTGATGGTGTGTATACATGGTTTATGATTCCTTAGGAATTGCAACTATATGATACTGAGCAGTTTCAACTGTGCTGAATAATCTCTATGTTTCCATTTAACAACATACCTATAATCCCTATAAAGAAGAAATAGTCAGTAGCCAATCTTTATTCATTATAAGCCCTCAAATTCTTCAGTAATATTCCCCAAACTCAAAATTTTTAAATCATAAAATATATAATTTAGGTGGAAATATTTGAATTTTTTTAATTGTATTAAAGTAGAAAACTGAAATATTGAGTGTTTACTTACAAAAGTATTTTTTTAATTTAAAATTTTTACCTTTTTACTTGTTTTAAAAATTGAAAATGAAAGATTTTAAGCAATGAAATATTCCTGTTTATAAAAAAATAAGAAATCTGAAACTTCATGTATATACACAAAATTTGTGAATTATACATTATTAGTATTTGCTGATTCAAGCAATGACTGATTAATAGTCATGTGGATAAGAAAAATCTCAGTCATTTTCATTAATAGCAAATACATTCAGTAGATAGATAGCCATGAATTTTGCATCTTCTTCTGGCACACATTTCTTACCTACAACCTTGTACTTTCTAAAGCATTTTGTACTATTGAAATACAGCACATAGAATATGAAAAGAAATTTTGTTATCAAGTTAACTAATGGGCATTAGGGCAACAATATAATTTTTTCTTGTATTAAATAAAAATATTCATAAAAAGTGTCTTCAATTTTTTTTTCTTTAATTTGTTAAAAACATTCATTACAATGTAGTTCATATATGTTTTCTAAAGTATTTGTCTTAACTTGTCATAACTTTTCTAAAGTTATGTCCTAGCTAATTATTTAGGTCACTTGTTTCTCTTTAATTTTGTTTCAGACAAGTATGACAGGGCAAAATCCAAATTACCTTCCCACGTAAGTACAACCAAAAGGGCATAAATATGTGTAGGAAATGATTTTTTCCTTTTACCTTAATCGTCTTTATTTTTTTTAATCATAAAATGTTTCTTTATCATGTAAAAGTTGGTAACAAAACCAACCAAACATATTTCTCATAACAAGGATAATGACCAGGATATTCCATCGCACACTTTTAAAATGTGTTCACTTTGTTCAATTGCATATAATAATAGTAGAAATTATGTATTGGCTGATCTATCTCAATGCTCCATATTAAAGATGTAACTATTTAAATGAGCATTGACAATATTTAGATAACACCTCTACATTTGTATCAGTGGATTTTTTCATTCTTCACATGCTTACATATGTCTTATTCTCTAGAAGCATATTCTTTTAAAATTGTAGAGAACAATTTTTTTTTAATGTTTAGAGATTTATTCTCCTCTACTGCAGAGGCTTATAGATATTGGATGGGACTTCTAGAAAAGGTGAATGATAGCACAAATTCTCCTAAAATAAGAATAAAACTAAATAAATTTGTCAAAAACAACTTCTTCCGGAAACTGATTAGAATCATAGTCCACAATGAGAAGTCTTTATTCAAAGAGACTACTGACTCTTTGTATTTTTGTAGGGGAATGCTTCCGTTTCAGCCCCATCTCCAACTCTAATGCAGTAATTTTACAGGGCAGGACAGGCCGATTTGATGTAGAGCTAAAGTATGATGGATAGAAAATCTCACAGAAGTGTGATCAAAAATGAAATAGAGAGTCCAAAAAGATCACAAATCATTTGGGAAAGTCAACACACAGCTAGCCTGAGGTGGTGATACTGGTTGAGGCAAGTAAAAAAAACTGAGAGAAAAGCCAGAAATTTAGCAAACACCTGAGAGTGAAATGGTCCTAATGAGCATTAATGAGATTTCATGTACCCCTTGAGTAGAAGGCAACTTGCTTTTGAATATTTATGAATAGGCTGAGAAGAAAAGCCAGAGGATCTTAGCTACATATCTACTCATCCCAAAAGACCATGAAGGCTTTGATTAGGCAAAGAGTAGAAGTTGAAGAACTGCTAACTGCCTGAACTTTGAAAGTGGTCCCCAAACCACAAAAAGACCCAACAGCAAAAAATAAACCCTGATTAACCCAGTGTTAAAGTCTAACCTTTGCACCCATTTTCCCTGGAGATCACATCTGATTAAAAGAGTGTTATTTCAAAAAATGTGGAGACTGGGTCTTCATTATAACACCAAACCTTATCTTTCCAATATGTTTCAATCTGCAAATCCAAAAGAAAATATAAAAAAATATGTACCCTAAAATTATTAGCAACGTGAATTAAGAAAGAATATTCACCGATATCTCTATATCTAGGTCATTTATCTATATTTTTATTTCTGGAATAAAAAGGAAAATTCTGAACTACAATCAATTAGCTAGTTGATAGGCTTCAATCAATCACCCTTCAGGGTAGTCATTGAGTTCTTCACCTGAGTTAAAATTAGGGAAGGTAATGAGAAGACGGGTAACATCCTTAGCATGGCTGCTTTGACACAAACACTGACCCTTCCGTGTTCCCACCCGAGGAATAGTGCTTGCCAGATTGTTAGTGGCTAAAGGTATGAGGATAAATGATAAATGATAAATTCCACTAGTAAAGTTAGTTTAACTTGCATTAAACTAATATAATAGGGGATATAAATAGGACCAAAAAAAAATCAAACAAGTAGTTGTTAGGGAAACTTGGAAACTCCCTGAAGTTAGTAATATGCTTTGACTGCACTCCATGTTCAGCCACCCTCTGGACCCTACAGCATGATGAATAAAATATAATCCTATATAAATGTTCATTATATTACGATTTTCTGCACATTCTTTTGTCTGCCTTTCTTCTCTTGCCTGCCATAAGTGCTCTTATTTCCTTCAAAGAATAGCAGGAGTTCTGTCACATTTCATAGGGAATGTGTGAATAAATACAAAGGATTTATCAGAGTGCTTGTAAGATTATTTAAAATATATCTTATGATGTCATTCGACTTCCTGAGCTCATTACTGATCATACTTTTCATAAAAATTTACTAAGAAACTTGGAAAGAAAATTTATTTGCTAAATGCAAGACATATCCTAGGCTTAGAAATAATTAAATACCAAAATATATCCTAGGTAACTATTTATCCATGTTCTTTTAGAATGAGACTTTTCTCCCATCTTTCCTTATGTCAAATTTTTCATTGCTTGATGCCAGTAAAGCATTAGAGAAAAAAAAAAAAATCATGCCCAGTTTGTATTTCAGTTCACTTAATGAGAGAAAAATAAAAATACTTGCATTTGGGGTCCTCCATCATCTCTCCAAATGGCTGCATATAAATCTTTAACACTTGAAAAAAACCTACTGTTTCCTCTGTAAAATAAGCAAAATAATACCTGCTAATCATTCTCATGAATATGCTGTACTGATTTGCTGAGAAAATGAAAAATGAATAATGGTGTCACTTTGTAAATTTTAGGAATTTCATAAATATATATAGTAATATATGTTTACTTTATATTTAATACATACACACCTTGTGCTACTTATCTACAAGAGGGAGTGACTTATTAATATGCACAATTTTTAATTTCAGAGGAATTATACTGATTAAGAAGGAAAATCTCAGTTACATACTGCACGAATCTTTTGAAATGACAATATTATACATTTGGAGAACAGATTAATGGTTGCTAAGATGAAGCAAGGACGTGACCGAATGGCTATAGAGTGGTAGTGCAAGGAATCCTTGTGATAAAACGGTTCTATGCCTTGTGATAAATATGCATGGAGTTAAAAACACATAAACACACACACAAATGAGTGCATGCAAAACAGTGACATCTGAATGAAGTTGGTAAATCATATCAAAATCCATTTCCTAGTTGTGATATTGTGGTATACTTATGATAGATGTTATCATTGCAGGAAACTCAGTAAAGAGTATGTAGAATCTAGGAGCTCTTTGTATTATTTCTTACAAGTGCATGTAAATCTACAATTACTTTAAATTATTTTTTATTCAGAATTACATGAAACCAATTTAAATGAAGTTAAATAATTTAAAGTAATTTTCTGGAAGAATCATCAGCACATGCCAGTCTAATATTTATACTTAGAAATAATTTTTTTCAGAAATGTATCACAATCTATAAAATATAGTGCTGGGGATCCCTGGGTGGCGCAGCGGTTTGGCGCCTGCCTTTGGCCCAGGGCGCGATCCTGGAGACCCGGGATTGAATCCCACGTCGGGCTCCCGGTGCATGGGGCCTGCTTCTCCCTCTGCCTGTGTCTCTGCCTCTCTCTCTCTCTCTGTGTGACTATCATAAAAAAAATAAATAAAATAAAATAATAAAATAAAATAAAATAAAATAAAATAAAATAAAGTGCAGTAACAACAGCAACAGTAACAGTAGCAACAGCAGAGACATCATTCTCAAAATTAGAAATTGTTGAAGATCATTATTCCATGATCTCACCTTTGCTAAGAATGACTGACAGTCTTTTCAATTATATCTTTTGAAAATAGAAAAAAAAGAAAATGAAATTGTTGAGAATATGAAAGTTACGAAAGAAGAATATAAAAATTTTAATTGTATTTCTAAAATAAAGCAATGAACAATTGGACACTGAAATTTTAAAAATACCAATTATAATAGTATCAACATACAAATTAATTTTGTACTTAACATAGTATCTGCTGGGGCTGTACAAAAAATTGCTAAGATAAATGGAGACATATACTATGTGCATTAACGAGAAGAGTCAATATTATTATATTAATGCTCCACAAATGGATCTATAGATTCAATATATTCTCAATCAATAATGAAGACAGTGTGGGTTTGATTTAAAGGGTATATATGTATACACATATGCAATCATATAGAACCAAAAGAAGTCCAGAAATAGAGTCACACATATACTGATTCTTAACAAAAATGCCAAAACCATTCACTGAAAATGAATAATTGTTTAACTAGTGCTGCTGAAATAAAAGTGAAAAATCTTTATTAAAAAATAAACTCTATTTTATGTCATAAAATTATCTCAAAATTGATCACAGATGTAAATTTAACAACTAATAGAATAAATATCATTAAAATATAGTACAGAAACTTTTGATTTGGGGTTACACAAATTTTTCTTCGTATAGCAAATCATAAAAACTACTAAATTTGATTTCATAATAATTTAAAACTTTTGCTAACTTCCAGCTATAAGATGAAGGATTTCTGGGGATAAAATGTACAGCATGGTGACTATAATTAACATTAATGAATTATAAACTTGAAAGTTTTAAGACAGTGGGCAGAAAAGAAAGTTCAGCCATTTTGGATTAAGAAAAACAAGCACTGCTTCTAATAACAAAATACTATTAAAAATTAAATGACAGTTAAGATGGCAGAGGAGTAGGGGTGACCCTGGACTTGCCTTGAATATCACTCTGAATTCTCGAACACAGAAAGATCAACATCAAATCATTTTGAAAACTAGGAAATTGGGGCACCGGGGTGGCTCAGTGCTTGAGCATCTGCCTTTGGCTTAGGATGTGATCCCGGGGTCCTGGGATCAAGTCCCACATCGGGTTCCCCACTGGGAGCCTGCTTCTCCCTCTGCCTGTGTCTCTGCGTCTCCATCTGTGTCTCTCATGAATAAATAAATAAAATCTTAAAAAGAAAACTAAAAAATTGATCTGAGAATTAAGGAAACAATCTGCACAATTGGAGGGAGAGAATATGACAGATGCAAAGTCCGAGATGTGGATTCGGGAAGATAAAAGTCACAATGCTACAGAGGGAAGGGAGCCCTTTTGGTGGAGCAGTCAGGAAGAGGAGGAGAGAGAGGGAGATGGAGCAGTGTGTTAGGATTGCACAGGACACCCTTGTGCGGGGATCCCCTGATCACACTGGGAGAGAAGTCCCCCTTCCTGGAGTACATTTGGAAGAGGGTATTTTGCCTCTTCACGGACAAGATGCCTGTTGTGTGCCACCAAGCAGCATTCAACGGCAGGGCACAGAGGCATGTGCAGAGGACAGATAACTTGGTCACAATTTTTTGCTGTGCTTCACCATAGACTCGTGGCTATGTGACTGCTCTTCTGAGACAGAATGGTTCTGGGGAGCTGCAAGGCTCTCCTCTCAGGGAGGAGGGTGAGGCTGCAGCTTCCTGGGTCCTTTAATATTTGGAGCTTTGAACCCTAGCCATGGAACAGAGATAAAACACAGAAGTGTGGTACCTGGTATGCCCAGGACCTGGGCACAGACAAATTGAGGGCAGAAATCTAACTGGAACTTGAGACACAGTGGGGGAGATTGTTCAATTTTCCTGAACAGTGGCAGTGAAAGTTCCTCTCCTCAGGGACAGAGGGCTGGGTGATGCCATCTTCCACCACCCTGGCCCACCAAACCCCACCCCCTGTGCCCAGCAGGGGCATCTTTACTAGAGTAAGTCTGCTGGGAAAAATATAAACCAAGAACACCATATACAGAAGACAGTCATTCAGAATAGAAGTAAAGGTGGATTTTCCAAGACAAGGAAAATCTAAAGGAGTTCAAGAACACTAAACCAGCTCTGCAAGAAATATTAAAGGGGACCTTTAAGTGGGAAAGAGAGACCAAAAGCAGCAAAGACTTAAAAGGAAAAGAGACAATGTACCGGAACAGCAAATTCACAGAAAATACAATGGCACTAAATTCACACCTTTCAATAATCACTCTGAATGTAAATGGACTAAATGCTCTAGTCAAAAGACACAGGGTATCAGAATGGATAAAAAAAACGAGACCACTAATATGCTGCTAACAAGAGACTCATTTCAGACCCAAAGACACCTCCATACTGAAAGTAAGGGGCTAAGGGGCCATCTACCATGCTAATAAACATCAAAAGAAAGTTGGAGTAGCTGTACTTATGTCAGACAAACTAGATTTTTAAAAATGACTGTAAAAAATAAATAAAAAAATTAAAAAATAAAAATAAAAAAATGACTAAAAAATGACTGTAATAAAGAGATGAAAAAGGATGATATATCATAATAAAGGGGGTCTATCCAACAAGAAGATCTAACAATTATAAAGATTTATGTCCCCAACGTGGGAGCAGCCAAATATATAAATCAGTTAATAAAAAACTTAAAGAAACTCATTGACAATAATATGATAATAGTAGGAGACCCCTCCTACAGAGTTAGACCCCTCTAACAGCAATGGATGGAACATCTAAGCAGAAAACCATGAGAAAACAATGGTTTTGAATGACACACTGGACCAAATGGTCTTAACATATATTCAGAGCATTCCACCCTAAAGTAACAGAATTCACATTCTTTTCAAGTGCACATGGAACATTCTTGGGAATATATTACATACTGGGACACAAATCAGGCCTCAACCAGTACAAAAGGATTGAGATCATACGATGCATATTTTCGAAGACAATGCTATGAAACTTAAAGTCAACCACAATGAAACTGAAAAGACCACAAATACATGGAGGTTAAAGAACAGCCTGTTAAAAAATGAATGGGCTAACCAGGAAATTAAAGAAGAAAATTTTTAAAAATACATGAAAGCAAATGAAAATGAAACATGACAGTCCAAAGACTGTAGGAAGTATATAGCAATACAGGTCTTCCTCAATAAACAAAAAGTCTCAAATACATAACCTAACCTTACACCTAGAGGAGCTAGAAAAAGATCAATAAACAAGAACTAAAACCAATAGAAGGAAGGAAATGGTAAAGATTAGAGAAGAAGTCAACGATATAGAAATTAAAAAAAAAAAGTAGCAGATGAATGAAACTAGAAGCTGGTTATTTTAAAGAATTAATGAGATTGATGAACCCCCAGCCAGACTTATCAAAAAAAAAAAAAAGAGAGAGAGAGAGAAAGAATTCAAATTAATAAAGTAATGAATGAAAGGGCAGAGATCACACCCAAAACCACAGAAACACAATTATAAGAAAATATTATAAACAATTTTATGCCAACAACTTGGGCAAACTGGCAGAAATGGATAAATTCCTAGAAACACAAACTACCAAAATGGAATCAGGAAGAAATAGAAAATTTGAACAGACCCATAACCAACAAATAAATTGAATCAGTAATCCAAAATCTCCCAACAAGCAAGAGTCCAAGGGCTAGATGGCTTCCCAAGGGAATTCTACCAAACATTTTAGAAAGATTAATACTTGGGGATCCCTGGATGGTTCAGCAGTTTAGCACCTGCCTTTGGCCCAGGGTGTGATCCTGGAGTCCCGGGATCGAGCCCCACATCAGACTCCCTGGATGGAGCCTGCTTCTCCCTCTGCCTGTGTCTCTGCCTCTCTCTTTCTCATGAATAAATAAACAAAATCTTTAAAAAAAGAAAGATTAATACAGAGCTTTTCCCCTAAGGTCAGAAAAATGATGGGGATGTCTACTCTTATCACTGTTGCTCAACATAGTACTGGAAGTCCTAGCCTTAGCAATCAGACAACAAAAAATTTTTAAAAAGTATCCAAATCAGCAAAGAAGTCAAATTTTCATTCTCTGCAGATGACTTGATAATTTGTAGAAAATCTAAGACTCCACCAAAAAATTGCTAGAACTGACATCTGAATTCAGCAAAGTCACAGGATACAAAATCAATGAACAGAAATCTTTTGCATTTCTATACACCGATAATTAAGCAGCAGAAAGAGAAATCAAGGAATCAACCCCATTTACAATTGTACCAAAAAGCATAAGATACCTAGGAATAAACCTAACCAAAGAGGTGAAAGATATATACACTGAAAACTACAGAACACTTATGAGAGAAACTGAAGAAGACTTAAATAAATGGAAAAACATTCCATGATGATCATGGATTGAAAGAATAAATATTGTTAAAATGTCTACCCAAGGCAAACTATACATTCAATGCAATTTTGATCAAAGTAACACCAGTATATTAGAATAGGCCATCTTAAAATTTGTATAGAGCCAGAAAAGACCCCAGATAGCCAAAGGAATGCAAAAAAGAAAAGCAAAGCAGGAGGAATCACAATCCCAGACTTCGAACTGTATTACAAAGCTGTAATCATCAATACAGTATGGTACTGGTACAAAAACAGACATGTAGATCAGTGGAACAGAATAGAGAATCCAGAAACAGATGCACAAATATATGGTCAACTAATCATAGGAATACAGGAAGGAACACCCAATTGAAAAGCGTCTCTTCAACAAATGGCCTTGGGAAAACTGGACAGTGACACACAGAAGAATGAAACTGGATGGCTTTCTTATTACACCATACACAAAAATAAATTCAAAATAGATGAAAGACAAACATAAGCAGGACAACATCAAAGTCCTAGAGAATACAGGCAACAACCTCTTTGACCTCGGCCACAGTAACTTCTTTGTAGACATATCTCCAGAGGCAAGGGAAACAAAAGAAAAAATGAACTATTAGGAAGAATCTCATTAAGATTAAAAAAAAAAAGTTTTGCACATGCAAGGAAACAATCAATGAAACTAAAAGACAACTGATGTAATGGAAGAAGATATTTGCAAATGACATATTGGATTAAAAAAAATCTATAAATAACTCATCAAAATCAATACCCATAAAATAAATAATCCAGTTAAGAAATGGGCAGAAGACATGAACAGACATTTCTTTTTTTTTTTTTTTAAGATTTATTTATTCATTCAGAGAGAGCGAGAGAGAGGCAGAGACACAGGCAGAGGGAGAAGCAGGCTCCATGCAGGAAGCCCGACGTGGGACTTGATCCCGGGTCTCCAGGATCACACCCTGGGCTGCAGGCTGCGCCAAACCGCTGCGCCACCGGGGCTGCCCTGAACAGACATTTCTCCACAGAAGACATACAGATGGCTAACAGACACTTGAAAAGGCACTTAGCATGGCTCACAATCAGGGAAATACTAATCAAAAACACAATGAGATACCACTTCACACCTATCAGAATGGCTAAATTTAACAACTCAGGAAACAGCAGATGGTGGCAAAGATGCAGAGAAAGGGGAACCCTTTTGCACAGTTGGTGGGAATGCAAACTGGTACAGCCACTTGAAAATAGTATGAAGTTTTCTCAAAAAGTTAAAAATAAAACTAGCCTACAACCCAGCAAGTGCACTACTAGGTATTTATCCAAAGGGTACAAAAAGCTGATATGAAGAAGCATATGTACCCCAACATTTATACCAGCAATGTCCACAATAGCCATAATATGGAAAGAGCACAGATGTCCATCAATTGAGAAATGGATAAAGAAGATGTGGTATGTACATACAATGGAATATTACTTGGCCAATAAAATGAATGAAGTCTTGCCATTTACAACAACATGGATGGAACCAGAGTGTATTATGATAAGAAAAATAAGTCAGAGAAAGGCAAATATCATATGATTCCAGTCATATGTAAATTTAGGAAACAAAACTGATGAACAGAGGGGAAGAGAAGGAAAAATAAAATAAGATAAAAACAGAGAGGGAGGCAACCATAAGAGAGTCTAAACTATAGAGAACAAACTGAGGGTTGCTGGAGGGGAGGTGTGTGGGCAATGGACTAAAAAATGGGCTAAATGGATGATGGGCATTAAGGAGGGCACTTGCTGGGATGAACACTAGGTATTACAGGTAAGTGAGGAATCATTAAATTCTACTCCTGAAACCATTATATGTTAATTAGCTTGAATTTAAATTTTAAAAAATTAAATGGCAAGCTGTAGGCTAGGAAAAAATATTTATAAAATATATATCTGTCAAAGGTCTTGTATCAATAATGTATACAGAACTCATATCAAAATTATAAGAAGACAACTTAATGAAAAATGAGCAAAAGATTGAATAGACAGGTCATAAAAATAACAAGACACCAATAAACAGGAAAAATTGATCATCACCATTTTTCATCAGAGAAATGCAAATTAAACACTCAATAAAATGTTCAAAGAAAAACTCACAGAAAAGGTGATCAGACTTGTGGTTACCAGATGTGGAGGGTCAGGGAAGGGGTATTTGGAGAAAGGGGGTTAAAAGGTACAAACTTCTAGTTACAAAATAAATAAGTACTAGGGATGTAATAATGTACATGATAACTATAACTTAACACTTTGTATGATGTATAGGAAAATGGTTAAGAGAGTATATACTAAGAGTTCTCATCATTAGGAGACTTTTTTTTCTTCTTTCTTTTCTTTTTATTGTATTGATAGGAGAAGATGAATGTTAGCTCACCTATCTGGCAGTCATTTCATACCATATGTAAATCAAACCAACATACCTTAAATTTATGCAATGATATATCTCAATTATTTCTCAATGAAACTGGAAAAAAAGCAAAATGATATTGATATGGCTACAATTTTAAAAGTCAGGTAATACCAAGTGTAACAAGGATGCTGAGAACTAGACTCTCATACACCTGATACAGGTTGCAATTTTTACAGCCACCCAAAAACAATTTAGCAATTTCTTAAAAAGTTAAACACTTTCCATATTACCATACTTATCCCATTCCATTTTACCAAAAGAAATAAAAATGTATGTTTGCTCTTAAACAAATGTTATAACACAACTATGAATTCATAATAATCCAAACCTTCCCATCATCTATTTTTTATTGAAGTATGACTAAAATTATATTAATTTCAGGTGAAATCTATTCAAGGAATAAACAAATTATAGTGCATGCATATAATGATAAGCCACTTAAGCAATAAAAACAAAAGAACGAATGATAAAAAAAAAATAACTTGGTTAAGTGTCACAAGGATTGTGGTATATAAAAGAAACCAGACACAGATGACAACAACCTATGTAGTTTCATTTACACAAAATCTCTCTCTCTTTCTCACACACACAGAGAGAGAGAGAGAGAGAGAGAAACTACGCTATAGAGCTATAGGAAAAAATGATAGGTGGTTGCTAGGGTAAGTGTTTGGTGGAGTACCTAGAGTCCAAATATACATGAGGAAACAGTTGGCATTAACAGAATTGCTCTATATTATGATTGCATTGGTGGTTACCTCCCTGTATATATATACATACTTCAAACTTTACTGTACTGTACATTTAAAATTGATGAATATGCACACACACAAAGTTCAAAGATAAAATCATTAACTTTTCCCAGCCTCTTTATTTTTTTTTTATTTTTATTTTTTTTAAAGATTTTATTTATTTATTCATGAGAGACACAGAGAGAGAGAGAGAGAGGCAGAGACACAGGCAGAGGGAGAAGCAGGCTCCATGCAGGGAGCCCGACGCGGGACTCGATCCCGGGTCTCCAGGATCACACCCTGGGCTGAAGGCAGTGCTAAACCGCTGAGCCACCCGGGCTGCCCTTCCCAGCCTCTTTAAATGACAATGATACAACATTAACATTTGACTTCCTAGCAGAAATGAATTCCAGGGCACTTTTAAAAATACATGATCTCAATGCCTTGAGAACTATTCAGGCAGAGAAAAAAAGTCTCTAAATATCTCAAAGGCATGCCTCTTAGATCTGTCTATAAAACTACAAGCTTTTTACATTTTTAGCTTCGGTGCCCCAATAGTCTTACAGGAATCTTAAGGTACAGACATTCTTATCTCAATGATGTATGTGGATCTGACTTTTATCTATGACTGGATATTTTTTATGGAAAAGAAAAGATGACTTAGAGTCATCCCCAAGGGCACAGAGGGCAAAGACATGGGAGAATGATGAACACAGGGAACTGAACTAAACCCTAATTAAGGAATTGGCAGTGTGTACATAGATTTTTTAAATTTCTCTGAATCAGTGACTCTCAATTTACTGCTTTGTTGAACATAAGTATCTGTACTGATTATCCTCAATTTGATCCAACATTGGATGTTGAGTGGGTGGACCTGATGATAACCTGTCCCATTCATTCATAGTGTCATTCTTATCTGGATTTTACTTAGATGTCGTAATTTTAGAGCACAGACTGATTACATGTTGCTGAGACCTATGTTGGTGTTTCCTGTAGGCACTCCTGCATTTGGGAAGAATGTAAGTGAAATAAGCAAAATCAGAATGGAAAATATCAATGGTGACCTTGAGTAAAGCTTGGGGAAGCATTTTAGAAGGGATGTTGCCACGAACAGGATCATCTCATGAGATAAAATAGAACTTATATTAAGGAAGTTGCCTTGAGTTTGCCCGCTCAAGCAAGCTCTTGGGAATTGCAAATCTGTGGCCTCTTCTGTTGACTTTTATCAATTATTAAATAAACTATCTGCTTGACTCACTAGCACCTCTGCCTGAGAGGAGTTAACAGGCCAGTGTAATGGGATTCTTTTGGCTTGTAATCAAGGAAGTTATTGCTAATAGTGTACCCTCCGTCCAAAAGACAAATGTCCTCTCTCCATTGTTAGCTGTGGCCACGGACATATATTAGAAGAGGAATATGGAATCAACACGTTAAACTGTTCTGTGTCTATAAGGTAGTGGCGTTTAGAAAATTATTTCCCAAGAGTGTGCTGTGTGAATTCAACAGCTAAAGTAGTGGCTGAGCTCTTAACCACTGTAATCTAAATGACTTGATTCAAATCCTAACTCTCCCACATCCTAGAAGTGTAACCTCAGGGTAACTCATTCATCCTGGATAAACCTCTGCTTCTTCATCTATAAAGAGCTAAAAATGAACCTACATTATAGGATCATAATGTATTTAGAAAATTCACTTAAAATGGTTAGCATTATCTGAGACATAGCAGTGCTTAATAAAAATAAGGTGTTATCAATACCATGGAAGACAGTATATATCATGTAGTACGTGCCCAATAGTTTATTTAATCTCTTTAGAATGATTTTTTAAATATAAGGAGAATTATAAGAAGAACAACAAAATATTGGCTGAAGTATACATTAAATGCATGTCCTGTATGATACATCACCAAACAGTCTTTTACACCTACATTACTATGTTATTACAGTTCCAACATGTTATATACCAGATAAATAAACAAACAATATTTTAGTAATAAAAACAATTACTGCTTAGGACTCAGCATTGAAGAAAAATTCAAGTATGTGAAGATATTATAAAAAATACCATGCAGGAATTGACTTTATTCTACCTATATGTAAAAAATATACATAATTCTAATACTAGAATTAGAATATACATAATTCTAATATTAGAATACATAATTCTAATATGTGTATTAGAATATTAGCAATATTCTTTTAAATTTTATGAAGCACTTGCTAAAGCATTTACTCTTTACAAGGAGATTAAACTTCTTGATAGAAATTCATCCACTATATACTGTTTATACTTTAATCTTTTCAGTAGTTCAGATAGAAAAGAACAATTTGACAGCAACTGATGCTTTGTATTTTAGAATTTTTAGCTAAATTCTTGGGCCCCAGTGGTATTGAGAGACAGGCCAGAGGTAATGATCTGGGCAAACTGAAAAGTGGGATACTGATTAGGCAAATAAAGAAAGATATCACTGCTCTGCATGACTCATTACCAAACCATTTGATAATGTTCTCAGGCATTACCCACTGACAGACTTTTATCAATGGGTAATTAGAGCAATACAAATAAAGGAACAAACAGAGCTCCTAATTGGACCAATACAATAGTAATTTCTTTTCAGGAGAAAACAGATATAAAATATTTTATGAAATTGGAAATATGTGTGTGTATGTATGTATGTATATGTGTGTATATATATATGTATATATATATACACATACATATGTATTTTTTTAATAATAAAGATGACTGTGTGGGAATGCTACAAGGAATTAGAAAAGTTTCTAATACTTTGTAACTTCAGGATTTGAAATAAGAATCACCACCATCTGCTTATTTCTTTGGGATAAGCCCTTGGCTTTACTTTATTCTTCACCACTGTTCTAGATAACCTGGCTATCATCATTACATCTACTATCCAAAAGAAATAAGAGCCATGGCCTCTTTTAATCCTTGAGTCAGTGAGCTATAAAATAACAGGAGTCCAGGAACCAAAGTATAGAAAGAAGGACCATAACAAAGAAAATAAAAAAAAAAAAATAAGTTCTTATTTAAATATTTATTTGGCATATTGAACAGGTTAGTGCCATAAAGCAGTATTTCTAGATCATCTTTCAGATACCATCCAATATCAACAAAATCTGATTTTTTAGAGCTTTTTCAAATCACCAAATTAGTCACTATGCATTGTCATCACGGGTAATTATGTTTGTGAAAATATCTGACACATTTACAAACTATTATTCTTTTTTGTTTGGGAGGTGGACAAAATGCAGACAAGAATTACTGCTAGAGCTTTTTAAAAATTCAAGTAACCAGAAACTGTAACAGATAAAACAGAAAAAAACATCACAATAGAGAAACAGGAAAACAGAGAAATAAAGATGAGAGAGAGGAGACTACTGTCAGGATTAGAACAGGGGTAATAATCAATATCTAAAAATATTAAAAAGGTATTAAAAGACCACTATGCAACACTCTAAAGGAACAGCTTCAAAAAGATGGATGAAATTTATAAATTTCTCAAAAGATACAGATGTCACAACTCAGTGAGACAATCCAAAGACTCATATATTCTTAAGGAAATTTAATAGGTAAAGCCTCCTCACAAAAAGACAAACAAACAAAAACCAACAACAACCACAAAAATCTCCATTCTCAAATATTTTCTAGGTGAATATCTAAGAATTATGGAGTAACAATACCATTTCAATTCAAATTATTTGAGTAAATAGAAAACAATTAGATAAATGGAAGAGAGGGAAGATTTTCCAACAATTGTTTGAGGCCAGTGATATCCTGATACAAAATGATCTGTGTACAAGGTGTTTCATTGTTTTTTTTATGAAAGAGACTGGGAAAACTTCAAGTGTCTATATATCAAAACATGATATTGGAAAGATGATATATCATTATAATGGAATGTTTTGCAATCATATAAGTAAAATCAGAAACTTTCTGTGTTATATTTACTCTGCACAACTGTATGACATTTAAAAAGCCCCAGGCTTGTTAATGCATAAGCAAGGCACAAAATGATGAAATTATCTGCACAATAGAATGGAAAACAATATAAATATGTACCCAATTCTGCTTGTTTTTGAGCCCCCTTCAGGATCCATGCTCAGCAGGCCCCCAGACTCTCTCCTTTGCTGCCTCTGCCCCTCCCCCTGCTCGTGCTCAAGTGCTCTCTCTCCCTCTCAAATAAATATCTTTTTTAAAAAGTAAATAAAAAAAAAAAATAAAAGAAACAAATGACCAGAAACCAATAAAACTGATTTCCTCAGTGGAGAGACAAGATAATGTTGGGTTATTCATAATAAACTTTGCTGAGCAAGTGATATTTAAGCTAGGATCTGGAGCATTTCTAGCAAATTGCCCATTAGAAAGATACGAGGAGAATTTTCCAGGAGAATGTGGGCTGAGGAGCTTGGCACTGATAAAAGTCCACTACAGTAGGTAGTCGGAGATCAAAGAGAAGGTGAGGGTGTGGCTGGGAAATCAAGCCTGCCTGGAACTGAAAAACCTGTAGTTGGCCTTAGTAGATCCATAATTACCTTGCAGAGTAACATAATTCCATTCTCAACTCTAAAATGATGGCATTTTAATTAATCTTATGATGTTACAGTAGATACCTTGATGACTTTTATTTAACTTTTAAAGTTTTAAGACGAGGAAATGAGTAGTATTCTTATGGACATTGAAAAGTCCTGATACCAGATAGAAATCATCAGCCTCTATGGGTACAACAAAAAGATCAATTCTTTGAAGGGAGGAAAACAAGTCTTTGTTTATATAGAATGCTCAAACTGCCAAGTACCTGTGATTCCATTTGGCCCTGCAATTTGATCTCACCAGTAAAGATACTAAAACAAAGAGCCAATTATTTGCTCAAAATTCTAGCTTTAGAACTGGCACAAGAATATGCCATTTCTGATCCTAGTCTATTGCTCTTTGCTCTAAAACAAATTCCTAATTTCAAGAAAGTGGCTGAAAATCTTGTAAAACACATAGTCAAAAATATATATAGTCCTTTAGTCATCATATAGATCCACATACAAAGTATAAACAAAAACATTTTGAAAAAAAATCAATTATTTTAAATTAAATGGGAGTCAAATTTGTTTGTGTTTAGAGAGAGCTTTTTTCTCCAGAAAATACAGGTTGTGTTACCAAAGAACTCATAGTCAGACAACAACATTCTTTCCCCAGGCATTGAATAATGAAGAGTCACCCATTTTCTACTATGTATGGGTTTCGTAAGAATTTCAGAAAAACTGGGATATTGGGCAGCCCAGGTGGCTCAGCGGTGTAGCGCCACCTTCGGCCGAGGGCGTGATCCTGGAGACTTGGGATTGAGTCCCACGTCGGGCTCCCTGCATGGAGCCTGCTTCTCCCTCTGCCTGTGTCTCTGCCTCTCTCTCTCTCTCTCTCTCTCTCTCTCTCTGTCTCTCATGAATAAATAATAAAATCTTAAAAAAAAAAAAAACTGGGATATTTTTTCACTAGTACAAAAAAGTGCCATATAATCTTTTAATACTTAAAAGATCTTTTATAAAATACTGTGTTTTTAATCAGTGGAATAAATGGTGTGATATTTAACTTGATCCACCATGTATTATTTCATTTATGACATGACTTTAACAGAAAAAAATAACAAGACAAAAACCAATTGTACCTGAGTTTGGTTTATAAAACTTTAATTTTAATGGATATTTTTTAAGTTCTAAAATATTTTAAAGAGTATTTTCAAAGCTCATTAAAAATCTATAGTTTAAAAGTTCTATAAATATGTAATAAATAACTATAGCTCTGTATTTATTGATGCTTGAGTTTATTAAGGTAGATCTCACTAATTAGCTGAGATGCTCAAAAACTTTTATCATTAATTATAATGCTGTATGGCAGTTAGGTCACTTTTAAAGGAAACCAAATATATGCACAGAATTCCAAATGACACATGATGATATGAATTGTAAAATCTTCATCTTCAAATTCTTTTCAATCTGACCTTCTAACTTTCCTTCTACTTTTAATGATAAGAAATGGGGGTAAGAGCACACTCATATAACCTCTCCATTCACTGTTTCCCCATCTACAGCTTTACTGAGCTATAACTGACATACAACAAACAAGGAAAAAAAAAAAAGGTGGTGAGCTGATGGAGGTGTTAGCTAACTCTATGATGGTAATGGTTTTCCATTAATATAAGTATAGCAAATAAACATGTCTCCACTCACTTTCTACAGAAATAAGACACCTTTCTAAAACTTAAAATGACAGCCTTTTACATCAGTTAGAAAGCCCTTTCTTAACTACATTTATATTCTCTGAAACCATATATTATAAACTCACAAATAGAAGGTGATCTCTGTCTTCAAAAAAAATGTAGCTATAACATATACCAATTTTTTTCATATATGTAGCCAAAATTATACAATTAGTCATCAGTAATTAAGGTTTATTTCAAAGCAAGCAGAAAGATATCTTTCAAAATCTAAATTATATTCTTTTCTTTAAAAAATTATATTACTTAGAATTAATTTAGTCACTGGAACAATTGTAGCATATGTCGTCATATTTTGATAGTTTAAGAAGATATTTGTAGTTTAGGCTTGTGCTTTGATATAATAATTATAAAACAATAAGTTATTTACTGTAGCTTTTAGGACAACACTTGAAGTCAGAATACATTGCCCTCAACATTATTTAAAATAACATCATTGGGATCCCTGGGTGGCGCAGCGGTTTGGTGCCTGCCTTTGACCCAGGGCGCGATCCTGGAGACCCAGGATCAAATCCCACGTTGGGCTCCCTGCATGGAGCCTGCTTCTCCCTCTGCCTGTCTCTGCCTCTCTCTCTCTCTCTCTCTCTCTCTCTCTCTCTGTGTGACTATCATAAATAAATAAAAATTAAAAAAAAATAACATCATTTACTATAGAACACTCAAGTGTACAATGTGCAAGGATCATAGAATTCTTCTGCTTTTAGTCATCAAGAATCAATTATCAAAAAGAAAAACTTTTTGAAAGATTTTATCTATTCATTCAGAAAGAGAGGCAGAGACACAAGCAGAAGGAGAAGCAGCCTCCCTGTGGGGAGCCTGATGTGGGACTTGATCCTAAGACCCCAGGATCACGCCCTGAGCCCAAAGGCAGATGCTCAATCACTGAGCCACCCAGGCGCCCCTGTCAAAAATTTTTATACAGTGAATGTAATTATAAGTTTCAGAAAGATTGTCAATATCAAGTTGAATTTTACTGTCTATCTTTGTTAGTGGTGGTTTGTTACAGATTTTGTGTATGTATGTGTGTAACCAAGTTTGTTCTTTCAGAGAGTCTAATTCAGAAGATCTCTAATGAGACAGGATAAGTCACGTGCATTTTATAAGTTACTCAAGTAATTAAAGTTGTCACAAGACTGGGAATTTTACTGTATGTTAAAAAGAAAAATCAAGATTACTAGTATTTGTGCTTTCCAAATGTTCAGGTTAATTGAGTTTTTATTTGTAAGCTTTCTTGTATAAACAAATATATTTGATTTGCGGGGAAAGCACTTTTTCTTTACAAAAGAAACTTTCTTTTCCTGCCTTTATTTACTAGGCATGCCTCCTTTAGCCTTGGCATGCAAATTATCCCTCAGTGCCTGAGTAAAGAAAAATTTAGATCTGCATAAATTGGTGAAATATTTTCTTTCATTGGAAAACTTTTGAAGTCCTGAACAAAAGTTAAATGGGGACATCTGATTTGTTTTGAAATTGGTTACTATAACATAGTTGGATTATCAAGAATAAAACCTAGAAAAAAACACAGAATAATTGCATAACTAATGAAAAAAAGATAACATAGATATCTTACAGTTACACCTTATTTTGCCACTAAGGACTTGAGCAGAAAACCCAGCAAGAATATAGCCTCTGCTATCTTTATATGCAATTTGACCCTGAAATGGTTAATTATTGTCTTACCATTTCAATGATAAATTAGACCTTATCCTTTAAATTATAATCTACTAATTTACATTATAATTTATTATTTTAAAGTGAACTATGTTTATCATCTTAAAAAGGACCAATAAAAAGTCCACTTAAAAGATTTAGTGTGAAGAATATATGGCAGTGTATTTGGGTGGTTATCACAGTGCCATTGTAATAGTAAATCCTCATTAAGTAGTTATTAAGAACCAGAAAACAGTCATTAAGTTAAATGTAATTAAAAAGAAATAAAATATGGCTTGTTTTAGGAGAACCCCTCCCAAGAACATAAATCCTTTTAAATTGCTATTCTTGCTCATTAATGACTATATAGAGTCATTATATAAGCTGTGTCTGCAAATAAAATATAAAGCACAATATTCAAGCAATTTTAATTCATCTTTATTCTATAAAAGCAGGGGAGGGGGGAATAGTATCATTAAGGCAAAACTAGCAAGGTGTTTGATGAGAAAGGAAGTGTAAGAGACAATATGAAATCCGCAGCCAAAGCTAATTACAGTTAAGTCAAAGAAAGAATGGCTCAAAAAATTGAGAGATATAAAAGAAAATGTAACTAATTCCCAATTGACAGTATTAATATAAGAAAGGGATAATGGGAAAAAGAAAAGAAAGGGATAATGGGGAAAGCAGTGTAGGTATGGCAGGAATAAGCACATTATCAATAAAAGATCAGGTTTTTAGGAATTCGGATTAGGATTTTCAACATCTTTTGTTATTTAATATCAAGTATATTTTGTAGTATGTGTATCTGCATGGCACTCAGGGTATTGTCATTAAAATAAAACACATATGAAAATATTAATAACTGTAATGGCTCACATCATGGGATGGGCTATGATGCAGCTTCCAAGCTCTTGATTAAAAATGTACCACTCTCTCTTTTGTGTGCTTTATTTCTCTTTTTGCTAAAGAAAAGATGAAATACTGCTTTTGGCAGGAAATATTCACTATATCTGCCAAAACTGCACTTGGTAGACAGCAATTCACGTAGTAAGTATATTTTTATGGATAATTAGTTGATTGAATGTGTGAATTAGAGGCTTTTTAATATTCATGACTAATTAGATCTATGAATATTTTATTAATTTCTGTTTTGTTTGAAATAATGATGCTACAATAACATAGAACCCAAATACTTAACATTAATAAACTGTAAGTAATAAGTCAATGGCAATTCTATGATTAACTATCACCCAAGGCTTCCTTGACAGAACAATGTAATATGCAAAATACAAATACTGTGGCTTAGGTATAGAGAGATGCAATCTATTATTTTCCTTATAAATCAGAAAACCTAGATGTAGAGGCACCTTCATTATTTTCAACACATTTTATAGAATCCAATGATTCTAAGAAATCAGGCCTGCTTTTTGGTAACAGAATCCACAGATGGGCTTCATCAACCTGCTTTAAGACTGATACACATATTTTTTAAGTAGACTTTCATTTACTGAGTTCACATATTGCCACAATTAAGTTTGTATTCAAGCTCTAGTGCCAAAATATTGTAATTGTTTATTCGCTTTTGGTTTTTTGTTCACTGATCTGTATGCCTTTAAGGACAGACATAGCACACACATTATATTTTGTTTTTGCTTATGTCTTTACTGGTTTAGCAGAGTAAGTCTTATACGAATAAAGAAATCATTTATTCCAAAATTCTTACTGTTCTCAAAGAATCATAAAAGAAAGATTGATATTTAATTCCAAATACCAAAGCATGGGATGATTAAATATTATTATAATTACCTAATTTCTTCTAGAGTCCTACCAAAGAATCTTTTGTACGGTAGCCTTGTCTTTCAGATCCATGCCTCTTTTATACCTAATTATAGCCATAGCTTCTCTGCCTTCAACCACAGAAACTTTTGAACTACTGCCCAAATCCGAAACAACCACAGCAGGAATCTAAGCAAGTGCATTTAGTGTGAGATAGGGAAACTGAAGGACATTTTTCATAACAATCTGTTTTGTGCTCCTTTTCCTACTTCTACTCTTGCTTGGACCTGCACCTTCACCTTACTTTATACATGCCTTGTAATGCAAACAGCATATGTTCTCCTTGTGAAGGACTAGGACTTAATGATTTTTCTAGAACATAAAACGTCTAAGGAAGGTCTAGTTGAGAATGACTGAAGAGAAGCTATCATATACATCTCCCAGACCAGAGATGCTAGACATCTCAATTCTAGACATCTCATCACCAGACATCTAGACGCCAAGGCCCCCGGCTCCAAGGAATAATACCTGGGCCCTATTTTTTGTTCTAAGTGATTCATAGACGCCTGAAGGTATGTGTATACCAAACCACCATCCCTAATAAAACACCTTCAGACCCTGAACAAAATTGAGACTCCCTCTTTTCCTTTCCAAGTCTCCTGGATGCTCAGTCTGTCTGTGTCTCTCTATATATAGATTTCTTCAATAAATTCTACTGTCACCTCCTGCTGGCTCATGTTTGATTTCCATTTTGCACAAACCCAAGGACCCTCTTGGCTGGTCCTGGGGGGAACCCCATTGGGGTCCTCACACCTGACCTGCCTGCATTAGTTGTTCCCCATGGAGATGGAATCTCTAGTCATTCCCACCGAATTGTCAAAAACAAATTGTTGAAACATTTGAGGAGTTGAAAATAACAGCTCCACTAAAAAACTGTCTCTGTTTAGATCATTCATGACTGTCAGTATCTACAGCAGGAATATTTAACAGAAAGCCTAAATTTTAAAATCTAAATGGACTAACCATTTAAATTAATATGCTTTAGGTGGTTATATCAATTTTTGGACCCCAATGAAGCTACAAAAGTCACATATTTTTCAACATCTCTTCTCCATTTTGACATCACCTATTGACTAATTCAATCAAAAAAAGAAAATAAGCATGATGAGCAAAGTTCAAAATTAATCTAAATCTTTGTGTCTTACATTTTGTAAAGAAGAATAGACCTTTCCTCAAGATCTGTAAATAATTCTTCAGTTTTTGAAATGGTTGTTATTATAAATGTGTTGATCAGTAACAGGGAGCCACTCTCTCAAGTCACATTCAATATCCACTGTACATGTTTTATGTTTGGGCATAGTATTTACTATACTATAAACATAGTAAATAAGAATAACGCCATCTTCTTGTGGTGAGTATTGATACAGAATTCTGGTTGATTGCTATAAAACCTTAGTTATTGAAATTTCTAAGATGCTTAAAAAATATAGTACAAATGTTATAATTTAAGAAATGAAAGTCTAAAATAATTCAGTATAAGCTCCTTCTCTTCCATATATTAGTATATAAACAATGTTAGCTATAGTAATCAAAACAGCACATCACTGGCATTAAAAACACATAGACCAATGGAATAAAGACCCCGGAAATAAACCCGCGCATACACAGTAAGCGAATATTTGACAAATCACCAAAAATACACAACGGGGCAAGGATAGTTTCTTCAATAAATGGTGCTGGGAAAACAATATCCACATCCAAAAGACCAAAATTGTACCCTTGTCTCACATCATACACAAAAATAACTCAAAATGGGTTAAAGACTTAAACGTAAGGACTGAAGCCACAGAACTCCTAGAAATCATAAGGAAAAAGCTTCCTGATATTAGTCTTAAGGCTTTGCTTTGTTGTTGTTGTTGTTTTTTTTAAAGATAGGACCCCGGGGATCCCTGGGTGGTTCAGCGGTTTAGCGCTGCCTTTGGCCCCGGGCGCGATCCCAGAGTCCTGGGATCGAGTCCCGCGTCGAGCTCCCTGCATGGAGCCTGCTTCTCCCTCTGCCTGTGTCTCTGTCTCTCTCTCTCTCTCTCTCTCTGTGTCTATCATGAATAAATAAATAAAATCTTAAAAAAAAATAAAGATAGGACCCCAAAAGCATAGGTAGCAAAAGCATAATAAACAAATGGGACTAAATCAAACTAAAGAAGCTTCTGTAGAGCAAAAGAAACAGTCAAGGGCAGCCAGGGGGGCTCAGCGGCTTAGCGCCGCCTTTGGCCCAGGGCGTGATCCTGGAGACCCAGGATCAAGTCCCACGTGGAGCTCCCAGCATGGAGCCTGCTTCTCCCTCTGCCTGTGTCTCTGCCTCTCTCTCTGTGTGTCTCTCATGAATAAATAAATAAAATCTTGAAAAAACAATTAAATATAAAAAGGAAACCTATGAAATAGGCAAACATTTGCAAACTATATATATATATCACATATATCATACATCAAATCACATATATATAAGATTAATATATTTGGTTATTATCCAAAATATATAAGGAACTTGTATAATTGTTACATTAATTAAGCAAGGAGGCCCTGAGCCTGAGCTGGCTTTAACTCCTCAGGAAGGAAACCCAAATCTCAGCCTGTAAAAAGCCTCGGGGTCAGAAACCCAAACACTAAGGACAACCAATCAAACAACCGGCGTATTAGGATTTAAGCTAGAGCCGTTCAAAAAAACCTTACTTTGCTTCTGCCTTTTCCCAGAACAGCCTCCGGAGAGGCTCCGGGCTGCAGCCGGCCCAGTGTTGATCCAGATGTGCTCATGGAAACTCTTAGAGCGTTTAACGTGCCTCAGTTTATCTCTTCGCAGGTCTGGCACCAGGAGAACACGCCGAACGGGCCCCCCAACCACACCCAGGAGCCGAGGGAAGCAGGTGCAGGCGCCCGGGCCGGAGGGCTCCAGGCCTTCCCGGTGCGGCCTGGATCCCAGCTCACCAGCTCCTGCAGCAGGAACTGGTCTGCAACCGGCTGAAACCGGCTGAAGGCTGACCTAGCCTGAGGGGCTGGTCTATAACCAGCCAAACCCGGCTGGAAGCCGACCGCGTCTGCTGTGGGACCAGGTCCCGCCGAGAGGCCAGAGGGTGCAGGGTCAGCCGGCCCCTTAGGAAGCGTCCACAGAGCCAGGTCTCAGGTGAGTGACATTTGGATGGAGGCACAGCAGGAGCTTAACCTGCCTCAAAACCCTGAAGTACAGGTGCCCCACCGAGAGCTTCGAACCTCCTAAGAAGCGGGCACCCGATGGAGGCGAACCGGGCTGGAGCCCCACAAGCCAGGCCTCACCACCGAGGCCGAGGGCATGTTAGTGGTACCCACCCGCCCACGTATGGCACCTCCGGGAACCTGATGGGGCCACTAACCCTAAACCTGACCCTACCCTGACCCTAACACTAACCCTGACCCTGACCCTGACCCTAACCCAACCACTACCCCTGCTGGGGCCCCTAACCCTAACCCTGACCCTAACCCTAACCCTGACCCTGACCCTAACCCTAACCCTAACCCTAACCCTAACCCTAACCCTGCTGGGGCCCCTAACCCTAACCCTGACCGTGACCCTGACCCTAACCCTAACCCTATCCCTATCCCTAACCCTATCCCTAACCCTAGGGCAGGTTAGCCGCCCCCCCCCCCCCCGTCTGGCGCCCGTGGGGACCTGCAGGCAGCCGGGAAAGGGGCGGGACCTGCTAAGGGGAAGCGTCAGCTCTCCTGGGTCTCCATCCGCGGGGCCTGGGGAGGAAGGGAACAGGTCACACGGCCCTTCTGTCCACATTGGCCGGGGAAACACTGATTGGGTCCTGTCTCTCCCAGGGATAGCTGTTGCTTTTTTGTTGTTGTTGTTTTTCTCGTCTCCTCTTGAGAACCTAGCTTTGGCAACTGTCAGCTTAGGGGACCCCAGAATCTATCCAAACAGAAATGTGGTTGCACCCTACTTGGGGCTACGTATGGTTGAGCAGAAATGTGGCTTGCACCTCATTTGTGGTTTGGGTTCTATGGACTCTGCCAGCTCTCGGGAATTGTCTGCTTCCTATCTTTGGTTATCTTTAAGAGTAGCCTGGATCTTGGAAGAGTGTCCTTTTCACCCTTTTGGAGGACCCTCTTTGCGCCTATGGGTTTGGATGTACTGCCAGGAATATTTACTGTTGGTCTAGGCTGAAACTTAACAAGATACTTGAAGCTTGTTGTCATTGTTTAAAAGTATCTCTACGGTGAAAAACTGACCAAATTGGAAGGGGGTATTTGGAATCTGATGGGAGCTTGTTATTTATTTTTTATTGAGGTATGATTGACCTGTAACATTGTATTAGTTTCAAGTGTACACTGTAATGATTCGCTATTTATACACCCTAGGAAATGATCACAAATCTGGTTACCATCCACCATGTAAAATCACGATTTTTTCTTGTGATGGGAACTTTCAAGATTGACTCCCTTAGCAACTTCACATATGCAGCTCATCATGCTATCAATGACATCCTGATGATGATCAATGACATCCTGATGATTTATTCTGTAAGTGGAAATTTGTACCTTTTGACCCCCTGCACCCATTTTGCCCCTCCCCCAAATCCCCTAATCTGACAACCACTAATCTATTCCCTGTATCTATGTGTTTCATTTTGTTTTGTTCACTTGTTTTGATTTTTGGATTACACATCAAAGTGAACTCATATGGTATTTGTCTTTCTGTGGCTGACTTCACTTAGTATAAAACACTCAAGATCCATCTATGTTGTCCCCAGTCCCAGGGGCAAGATTTAATTGTTTTTTATGGCTAGGTAAAATTATATATATATAATTAATATATATATTTATTTATTTATAATGTACATATGACTATATAATATGTAATAATTATGTAATAATTATATATCACACTTTCTTTATCCATTCATCCATTAATGACACTTAAGTTATTTCCATATCCTGGCTATTGTAAACAAATAGTGCAATGACATAGGTGTATATCTATCTTTTCCTAATTAGTGCTATCGTTTTTTTAGATAAATGCCAAAAAGTGGCATTGCTGAATTATATTGTTCTATTTTAAATAAAATTAAAAAGGAATAAATAAATAAAAACTATTTTAAGTTTGTTGATTAAAGGCAGGCATACCTTTAGAATGATTATCAGCATTAAATATAATATTTTCATTCTATCTAGTTTTACTAAAAGTCAAATAGGCTTATGTTATTGGTGCAGATCCTATGGAAAATATTATGGAGGCTCCTCAAAAAATTGGAAAAAAAATAACTACCAAATTATCCAGCAGTCTCACTTCTGGGTATATATCCAAAGGAAACAAAATCAGTATTCCAAAGAGATATTTGCACACTTATGTTTAGTGCAACATTATTCACAATAGCCAAGATATGGAAACAACCTAAAGGACTGTCTGAAAATACACACATACACAAACACACACAGCAGTGTGAGTCATAGCTCTTCCATATATTAGTGTGTAAACAAATGAAAGTTATCTGTGAACTTCAATTTTCTTCTTTCAACCATGTATGTATAAATATTAAATGTGTATTTTGGGTCAAGTACATTATTTAAGGCAGATAGAAAGATGTATAGGAACGATACATTCTCCAGTCCCAGTCAAACCAAACCCAATACAGCAATCACTTTATTTCTTTCAAAGCACCTGAACAGATTTCACTTATGAAATGCTAATTTTAATTCCAGTTTTTAATTATTTAAATATTTTGTGTATTTTATTTTATCAAACATAACGTGCCGTTTCTAAAGAGAGTTACACATTGCTTAACATTAGAGTTAAACATTTCCCCAGTACTTCCTTGACAACTAGTGAAAAGCATATTTATTGTGACATTATCATTACCTCATCAAAAGTTTTTGTTCATGGGCTTCTAATACTTTGCATAACTGAAAGAAAAACATCAAAATGTACTTGGGGTTAAAATTTCTAGGCAGAATATAAAAATACAGAAATAGTCTATGTGAATATTTAATTTTTAGAGAATGTTTGCCATCAATATTAGAACTATCTATGCTTGAATTTAATGTTGACTTGATCAACTCTCTAAAAGTAAAAACTAAAGCTGATATTATTTTTTTTGCTAATTCTGTTATACATGCAATTCATAGATTTTGAGAAAATCTATTAAAGTTACTTTATAAGCATTTTATTCCCCTTTTGTAACAAGGACTTATAAATTCCAAAGCCATGTTTAACATACATTTATAACTGTCTTAATTTATAGAGTTTGAGAAGAGAGATTTTCTATCTACATTTGGAAACCAGGGAAACATGTTATAGCATTAATCACATTAATGAGTTAAGACTGAGAGGAATACTGCTTACCTGATTGTTTCATCGTGGAATTTTCACTATTTGCATTTGTTTCTGGTCAATATCTGCTGTCTATGGTACTGAGAAACCTTATACAGTCAGTAATGGCCATGCAATGATTCTGAACTGATCCAGAAAATTTGATCCAGATTTTCCTTTGTCAGCATATCAGAGTCAGGGGTATCTCTTAATCTTTGTCCTACATGGACCCAAGCAATTCAAATAACTTTGTTGCCTTTATTTTATCAGAGTTTAATAAAAAATTGAAAATTATTTTCATTTTTTGCCTGCCAGTACTCAGAGCATAAAATATTTTATGGAGTGGTATAATGCTTCATTTCTCTGTTTTTATGTTTTATAACATTAATCCGGGCAGCCCGGGTGGCTCAGTGGTTTAGCGCCGCCTTCAGCCCAGGGCCTGATCCTGGAGACCCGGGATCGAGTCCCATGTCAGGCTCCCTGCATGGAGCCTGCTTCTCCCTCTGCCTGTGTCTCTGCCTCTCTCTTTCTCTGTCTCTCTCTCTCTCAGTCTGTGTGTGTCTCTCATGAATAAATAAATAAAACCTCTTTAACAAAAAACATTAATCCATGCAAATGCTGGTATTTCAAAATGTAAAACTCTTCTGTAATTCTGCTTGGTAAAATACTGGAGATAAAGAATCTTGGTTGGAGAGGGCGAGAGAAATAAGAGCCTTTTTATATCAAGTGCTATCTGAGGTGCTATCCTTAATTTCTCAAAATCTTTCCCTCTACATTTTTTTTCATTGTCAAACACCTGACTATGAAGCTGCAGTTGAATTTTAAAAGTTTTTAATATATTAATTGCAAACTTAAATGTTTATTAAAAGCCTCAGATCAGGGGTCGCCTGGGTGACTGAGTCAGTTAAGAACCGTTGGCTCAGGTCATGAGCTCAGGGTCCTGGGATGAGGCCCCAGGCTGCCGTGGGCTCCCTACTGAGCATGGAGTCTGCTTTTCTCTCTCCCTCTACTTCTCCCCCACTTGTGTTCTTATGCTCGCTCGCTCTCTCTTTCTCCCCCCGAAATAAATAAAATCTTTAAATCAATAAATAAAAACCTCAGATCAAACCATCTTTAAATTAACTGCAGTAGTACAGTTGTTTTTGATATCCAAAAAATTTTGCACCATAAATTTTATCCCTGTCCTCCTGGAAGAAGACAGCTATAATCTCTTTGATTGTTGCTTTCTAATACAAAGTGAAAATTGGGGTTATAATCCTTCAAGTGAACAGCACAGTTGCTCTAAACTTTGATAGAACAAGATCTTACTGATAGTATCAGTCACGTATTTTAGGTAATAGATCCACAATACTCTTAAAATGCTCTATACCTATAAATCACAACAGAAAAAAAAGTATTTCTGTGGGCATGTTTATACTGAATATATGTGTGTAGATATGAGGTTATTTGCTTGTTTATGTACTTGACAAATAATCTGGCCAGGCTGCTTCTAGAATTCTCTTGTTTATTTCAAGATTACTTAGGAACAATATGTATCTAATTGATTATGTTCTGCATCCTTATCATTTACAATTGGTTTCCTTTGATAGTTGAATACAAATACCTAGAAAAAAGGAGAATGCTACACTTATAAAGCTTTTCTTCCTTTAGTTCTATTCAGTTACTACCAAAAGACATTTTTCGTACATTATAATGACAGCCTACAATATCCCAACACAGATTTCCGTATTATTTTAGCAAGCATTAAATGTTTGCTTAGTTCTAATTATTTTAATAAGATTGATTCAGCTACTATATCTTTTGTGGCTCTTTTGTTGTTAGATATTTTTTTTTTTTTGAAAATAAAGTGCACTATAGGAAATTGATTTCAGTTTCAATAGAAAGGTACCTAATAGATATGCAGACAATGAAAAAGAAAACTAAATTAAAAGATCCATTTTGAAGACAAAGCTTGTCTTTGAATTCCCATTTATAATCCATTATTTTTATAACCCTGTGCCTCTTTAACGAGTCTGAGTAACAGTCTGTGAATTTTGCCTGAAATCTGGTTCAAATGCTTTTCACATTTGAAACATATTTTACAACTGTAGAACTCAGTTAAACATATTTAGCCACTAATCTATATCACAATGTACATTGACCATTAAATAGATCTTAGATAAAATCTGGGGTGATTTTACTTTAATCGGTGATTCTATAAATCCAGGAATTAAATAAAATTGGATTAAACATAACAAGTATTAATAAGGAGTAAGAACAAGTGAAAATAAATTATTAAGGGGAGAGAGAGAGAGAGAGAGACAGTGAGATAGAGTTCTTTTACATTCCAAAGAAGGAGTCTGAATTTCAATAAAGGTGAGTAAAATGTAATGTAGCAAGAACTCTTCACAGACCTTTTAGCATTCAAATTATGACATGCATGCTGCATGGTGCAGTTTTACAAGCCTGCAAAATAGTAACATTAATGGCCCAGCATCTTTAAAAATCATAAGTCTGCAAAATGATTCACTTGCCACGCATATTGAATATTAATAGCATCAAGTAGTTCTGTTTATTAACCTTTTACGTTAATGGTCAGAAATGAAACATGCTGAGAACAATTGCACGACAGAAGGGGCAAATGTTTCTGACGACTGTTGGGTTTCATTTGACAGTTAATAAAAACCATCAAGTACATATTATGTTAGATTAGCCGAGATCTGGATTCCATATGACAAGTCATTATTATTAAAGGCAAATGGAGGGTATTTTCAAATACACCCTGGAGTGAACTAGACTAAAATATGATGGTGCACTCTTGAATGTCAAGGACATTTTGTGCAGTGTATAATGGAAAACCACATGTAATGTGCAGTTTGGGAACTATTTCATGTTCCTCTGAAGACCTCAAAGCATCACACTGAATATTTTATTGGAATCTGTCACACTCTACTATAGGTTCAAGTGCATAACAAATATTTATAGACAATCATCATTTTGATGACAGAGAGAATGTGTCAGAGCTAATAGCATATGAGTAAGTGTGTAATGTCATACTCTTTCTATTCTCTCTTCATTTTCTTTTACTTAAAAATAATCAGCCCAGTTTTACAAAATCTATAAGTCACTCCCTGTTAGAAAAGCAGAGTTATGAATGACTGGGTGATTCTTCAATAATGTAGTCAGCGATAACCTACGATTCTAATTGTGCCTTCCTAAATGTCAGTTATACTCATTAGGAAGTGTGAAGACCATTGGGAGAAGGACGGTTTTGTTTAAAGAATGTAGAACTTTTTAAAGTATGCAAATATTGGTAACCTAAGAAGTAAGTGCTTTGTTACAATACAGAAAACCTAAAATTTGACTGGAGATACAGTATTGTACAATATGAGACTTTTTGTTTATAAAAAGAGCAAAGAACTTGGAATCAGAAGACCCAAATGAGATTGTGTTCTCTATCTGCTGTTTAATATATGACCAACCCTAAGTAAATGGCTTAACTTCTCAAAACCTGGTTTTTTTTTTCAATTAATCTCAATTCAACCTACCTCACAAATTTGTGCCTATAAATACATGTAAGTGAGAAATTTTATAAACTATTCGAAGTTAAGGAAAAGAAACAAACTGTTATTTTTTTTAAAGATTTATTTATTTATTTATGATAGACATAGAGAGAGAGGCAGAGACACAGGAGGAGGGAGAAGCAGGCTCCATGCCGGGAGCATGATGCGGGACGTGATCCCTGGACTCCAGGATCGCGCCCTGGGCCAAAGGCAGGCGCCAAACCGCTGAGCCACCCAGAGATCCCCAAAATTCATTTAAGTAAGGGATGATTTGTGAGCAAGGGTCATCTAAATTGGAACTCCTTGACTACTAGTTGTATACTTTACCAACTAGTTGAGTTGATTTACCTAGATAAGTAAAGTTCTGTATTTCCATAATTATATACCTAAGAGGTTCAGTGTTATAGTTCTGTTAAGCCACTAACTAATAAGACTCTTGATGCACCCCTATGAGGAAATTTTAGAACAAAACAGCATGTTAACCTGGTATGTGTATCACAGAAAAAGAACCAATACGATACATATATGTAGGATTATTATAAGGAATTGGATCACAGGTATGGAGGCTAAACAGTCCCAAGATCTGCAGTTCATAAGCTGGAGACTCAGGAGTGTCAATGCTATAGTTCCATTTGAGAACCAGAATAAGTGATTCTGTAAATTCCAGGCCAAGTCTGAGTCCAAAGGCAGGAGAAGACACGTGTCCCAGCTTTTATTTAAAAGTAATCAGTCAAAAAAAAAAAAAAGTAATCAGTCAAATTTTACATAATCCACAAGTCACCCCCTATTGGAAAATTAAAATCATGGAAAAAAACAAACAAACATAAAATCATGAACTACTGGGTGATTTTTACCCAGTGAAGCAGTCCACCAATTCAAGTGTTAATCTCATCCAGAAGCACCTCACAAACATCCCTAGAAATAATGTTTAACCGAATGTCTAGGCACCCTATCCGGGCGAAGTTTCAGTCAAGGTGACACAAAAAATTAACCATCACAGTAAGGACAAAAGTAAGAAGAATTTAAGACACAGCATTGAGAGAGGCAAAATAGTTCAGGACTAAGGAAAAACAGAATCCAACCAACAATATATGCTCTACTATCTTCAGTTGTAAATCGCAAAGACATTGCATTTTTAATCTCTCCTATAGAACCCTGCCAATGTCACCACCAGGCCTGCCCATACTACTTAAGTATTGCTGTGTCCCTTTTGATTTTATGTTTACTACCAACACTCTAATTCAATTGGCCATCATCCATTAATTAGACCCAGTGCCTGTGCCTTTGACCTAGTTTCCTGTGTGACTCTTGCTGCTATAATCCATTTTCTAACCATCAGCCAGATTGATTTTTGTAACATATATATCGGATTGGTCAATTAAAGTAATTAGTGCAAGTTCTCCATTGTACATAGAACAAAATCCCATAGTCCTATAGTGACCTACAAGAGCCCTGAATGAACTGGTTGGTTCTTACTTTCCTCTCAGACCCTATTTTATACTTAATAACTCTTGCTATGATAATATTAGCCTTCTCTTTTTTGGGGGGAAATTCTGCAAATTAGTTCTTGCCTCAGAGTAGTTACAAAAGGTGTGCCTTTTCCATGGAATGCCCTTTGCCCCATTCATCCCTAAGCTAACTCCTTTCTATCTTTAAAGGCTTAGCTAAAATGTACTTTTTCAGAGAGACTGCCTATGTCAACATTTTCTCAAAGAAATTTCTTGTTTACAGTTTGTTTATTTTTAAAGGTTTTATTTATTTGAGGGAGAGAGAGAAAGCAAGCCTAAGAGCTGGGGGAGGAGAGAGGCAGAGGCAGAGGGAGTAGCAGTCTCCCCACTGAGTACAGAGCCTGACTTGGGGCTTGATCCCAGGGTCCTGAGATCATAACATGAGCCAAAGGCAGACACTTAACTGATGGAGCCACCCATGTGCCCCTAGTTTACAGTTTTTATTGATCACTATGAGTTAGACACTGTTCATAAAGAGTATTAATTTTTCCAAATTATCACTTGCTTCCATTGCCAGTTTTTGTATATACCCTTTTATAGTCAATTTGGACAGGTAGAAATAGATGGAAACTAGTAAAGGGACACCTGTGCTATAATATCATCTCTCTTTGCTCTGTACTAAGTTGGCACTAACTCTAGTAGCAAATGTAATATTTCACCATTAGTATGAATATTTTGATATGACAGCATGGTCATGAATAAAATGTTGATTTCACATTTTCTTTAGTGTGTAAGAGGCAAAATTTCATAAATATTTTACCATTCATCAAAGTGAATCTTGACATCAATTTATTTCATAATTGAAGTTATTTATTTTTTTTTATAATTGAAGTTATTAACTAACTTCAATATATAGCATTCTAGTAAATTTTCTTATGAAATAAAATCCAAATGAGGAAAAATAACTGAAAATGAGAGCAAATATCTATTCTGAATCCATAATTATCATCGGTGTGTCTAACGGAGCTGTATCTTGTAAGTGCCTTTCTGGAGCTGCTTTTTCACAAATGGGTAGAAGTAAGTGGTGAATGTTCATTGAGACATAAAACTTTCACTAGTAAGAAGTCATTTGGACTCACTGCAAACTCAGGACTTAATTGTCTACACAAAACTATGCACACACTTGATGCCGGCTGGTAGAAATTGTGAACTAGAACCCAGCAGGTTTGTTTATTTAAAGGATATAAAGACAAAAATAATGTATAGGAATAGTTGTTTTAATGGGCCAGGGATTCAATATGAAGGAGAAAAAAATGGCTCTCTAGAAGAGGCACATTAGGATAAAACATTATATATAGAGAGACACACATATATACATACCTGTAGAGTAAAACTCAGTCTGATGTGGATTATATGTTTACATAAGGAAGGTACTTGAGTGATAAAAATCAGTTTCCCTTAATCTTATATTTCAGTTGTCATCGAGGTATGCCCATAGAAAAAGATAGAGTGTATTCCAGTTTGTAATGACAAGATATAAATGATTAACCCTAAATGATGAGGAAAGTTTAGACTATATAAGAGAATAGGAATACTCCAAGAAATAAGTGAAATTTCTGAAGCATAAGAAGATGTTACTTTGTTTCCTATATCAGAGGGAGAAAATCCATTGGTTCAGTTATAAAAAAAAAAGTTCAGTCAATCAGAGCATAACAGCCTTTTATAATATTTATCTCAGTGTGGTACAGAAACAATTTGGGTTTTAGATTTCACAATGCCCATGTATTTTTATATATTGCTATTACAAGTAATCTATTTTGTAACATTCTACATAAATAATAAGCTGTAACTTTAAATTCATTGTTTCCCATACTTGAGTTACAAGTTCTTTTAATTTGTTGATGAAAATTGATGGATCAAAATGGAATTTTGATGCTAAAGCCTCAGGTCATAAAATGCTTCATTTACATATCACATAGAATAGCACTTTCAATTTTTGCATTATTCTAAAATGTAACTGAGTATAACAACATTATTCTTTGCTGCAATGGAAGTAGCACAGTACATTAGCATGATTGTGGATTGATTAGATTTCATTCTACATTGATGAGTCAAAGGAGACAAGCAAAGGAAAGTGTGCTGACTCTGAATTTATGAAATGGTGAGTAAAACACTGTCCGTTAACCAAGCAGCAGTGAAAGTTATTTCGAGTTCCCTGAGAACCCATCCTAAATTCTGCATTGTAACTACCCTAGGACAGTGAACCCTGAATAAAATAAAATCATAAAACTTGTATATCTCAATTACAGTGATGAGGGGGTATTACTTCAAAGAAAATAATGTTACCATTTATCTCAAGGAAAACAAAGTACGTCAGTCAGCTTTACCATGAGATACTGAGACGCTGTGCTAGGAATGTGATACAGAAATCAAAACAGCACGACTGATATTTTGCTGATCTCAAATCTGCATGAATACAAAGCTACTCTAGTTTACATTAACATTCAGTAGTAAATTTTTGAACACTAATATATGCCAGCCACTGTGTTAGGCTCTGAGGATACAATAGTGAGCAAGGCTTTTTTCATATTTTATGTCATTGTCAAGTGTGACTTAATTTCTCAGCAAAAATTGACGATTTTGGCACCTTCTTTTCTATGTTTTTTTCTCCTTTGGCTTCAAGGTCATGGCAATATCTTGTTTCTTCCTCTAATGTCTCTGACTTTTATGTTACTGTCTCAATAAATATTTTCTTCCTCTTCTCCTAATTTTAGACTTTCCAGAGGTTTTTCCTCAGAATAGCTCCCAATAGTCATATATATAGCTTTGGGTCCTGATCTATGTCTCAGGCTCTGATTTACTCTTGATATCTTTACCCAGATATATGACTTAATGGCATTCCAAAAGTGTGTGTGTGTGCGTGTGTGTATGTGTGTGTGTGTATTTCCCACAAAACGTGTTCTTTTTAGTTCTATAACTGGCCCCAGTAACTTTTCATTTGCTTTCAAATCTTCACAATCAGCTTTGTATCTCAACCCTCCCCCATTCATTATTTACTTATAATTTTTTTTTCCAGTTTTTTTTTGTTGTTGTTGTTGTTGCTGTTTTAATTTTTATTTATTTATGATAGTCACAGAGAGAGAGAGAGAGAGAGAGAGAGAGGCAGAGACACAGGCAGAGGGAGAAGCAGGCTCCATGCACCGGGAGCCCAATGTGGGATTCGATCCCGGGTCTCCAGGATCGCGCCCTGGGCCAAAGGCAGGCGCCAAACCGCTGCGCCACCCAGGGATCCCTATTTACTTATAATTAATTGTTATGTGTTGTAAATATCATCTAATTTCCACTCTCAAGGACTCTATGCTAATCAAGTCTTAAATAGTCTCACTTCAATATTTAAGATACTAAAATATTAGCGCTGCATTACAGATATTATTTCTTCCACCTTTGATCTGGTCATCTCCACTCTTCATGTATGAAACCCGAAGGTAGGCACCTGGGTAGCTCAGTGGTTGAACTTCTTCCTTTGGCTCAGGTTGTGATCCCCAGATCCTGGGATTGAGTCCTGATGGGGCTCCTCGCAGAAAGCCTGCTTCTCCCTCTGTCTATGTCTCTGTATCTCTCATGAATAAATAAATAAAATCTTAAAAACAAAAACAAAAAACCAAGGTAGTCATGTTCCTTCCCTGAACTTCTAAAATACATTTTTTTTGAAAAATGAACTTATTGGTGCCTGTCTCCTGAAATAAATGCTGTTTTCATTATAGCATCTAAGACCCTCTGTTTTATTATTATCCTGTGTTTTACAACTCACGTTATCAAGAACTGTGAGGAGTCTGAAAGTTTACCCTTATTTCTAGTAGTAAGTTAGCCTGCCACAGTTCCACATGGATGCTGGAAGAAAATGCATAATTCCAGGGTCAGAGAAGAGAACTTATTACTCAGGGCACAGCAGGGAGCATGAGTTATGTTTCTGTGCCCTCCAAGTCCCAGGGCAGAGGTGGACAGGTCAGTTGGATGTTGTGCACACAGGTGGCTTGCATCATAGCAGAGAAACTCTTGAGTTTAGGAAATCTTGAGGTTTTTAAGGAGGAAATACGAAACCTGTCCATACTTTGCCTGAGATAACATAGTGTCTGTCCATCTCAGTTAGAAAACAAATCTGTTCTCTGCCCTCAGTGGGAGACAATATCCTTATCTTCTAAGGATAGTTGTTATATAAATATCTTCAAAGGGATAGGTCAGAACCCAAGAAGTTAAAAGACATGAAGAGCTGCAAGGACCTGCTTAACATTGTCTACCAACACATATATTTCACTCTATTATCTCCCTCTCTGTGAACTCTGATTTTATACTATCAGGGATGCTTGTTAAGACAGAAATTAAATGTGACTAGTGAAGTAGTGAATTGTTGGTGTGATAAATGTAAATGTAGCAGCCAGGGTTTCTTTGTTACTACCTGAGTCACTTGTTTTTCTGTTTCCCTGAAAAGCTTAAAAAAAAAAAAAAAAAAAAAAGAACAGCCTATTGACAACAAATATATCATTCCTATTTAAAATTGCATATGAACACACACACAAGTTATCCTTTAGTTAATTACAAGGTCATGGCAGGAGTAAGGGTAGAACAAGGCAAAATATGGAAGCCTGATGGTACCAGCAGCCCTGCCATTATCCCCATCAAAAAGCAATGTGAGATTTTGTTCTGGGAGGAGAATGATCAAAGAGACCCGGAAGACTTCTTGAAGAACAGTGATCTTTAGTCAAGTGACAATAGCCAACTTGAGGAAATCTCTATAATTAGGAAAAGGAAAACACATATAAAGCCGTATTATTTACTCTTACCTCCTATTCCCAGTTGTAGATTCCTATAAGCCCAATCTAATCAGAAGCCAGAGGAAATGGGAGCCTATGAGTGCAATCCCATAGATGAGTTGCTCAATCCATAAATGGTAGTGTTGGTTTCGCATTCCAAGGCATCCATGTGCAAAATATTTTCCTGTCACATGCAGATGACCAGCTTATGCACTAAGGGGATGGTGAAATATTGATAGTTCAGTTGTTTGAGTAGTAGACAAATGAGCATCAACCACAAGATCATTCTTGAGTCCATTTATTATCATGCATTGTCTTTTTCTCTGCTACTATTGCCTTTTTGTAAATAGACTCGCTGGGTGGTTGTTAATGGTAACTTGACAAAGCTGTTGACTTAAATTCACAGAGAAGGTAACTATTTCCCTGATTATTATAAGCACCCACTCTTGGAGATGCCCTGTAGGTTGTATTTATGTAAAACATGAATATTTGTTCATTTTATGTTGTTCCAAGAATTCCACCCAATATACTTAATCCACACCTAATAACCGCTTTCTCCCAGTCCCTGACTTTCCTGCCAATCATTAATCATCCATTAGTCAATCTACTGCTATCTGTGAATTAGACTGTTCTCATACATAAAGGGCACAAACAAAATTCTATTCATTGGGAGACCATCACTGTGTTTCAAGGCTATTCTTTATTAAAGCAAAATCAGCACTTTTTCTCTAAAGATTCTATTTATTTTTTGAGGGAATGAGCAAGAGAGACAGCACAACGGAGGGGTGGAGGGCAGAGGGAGAAGGAGAGGGAGAGCCAACTCTGGGCTGGATCCCAGGACCCTGAGATCATGACCTGAGTCTAACCGAAGGCAGATGCTTAACTGAGCCACCCAGGTGCCCAAATCCGCACTTTCTACTGCAGGTCCTTACCAGCATATCATACAGATCCCTCTGTTTGATGTTTTTTCCTCTTTGAACTTGCTCTAAGTATTCAAAGTAAAGTTACAGATATGGGTAAAAGATGATATGTTGAAGTAGTAAGAAAAAGGGTCATCCGTCATGCAATTTGTGGGTACTTTATGGATAAACTCAACTTTTTCCATCTATATAACATGCCTATTTTATAATAAAATACCAGTGCTCTGCATGTCCAAATATGTGGTTCCGTGGGCCAGATGATATCCAATGTGTGATTGACAATTTCAATATTGCATAGTTATATTTTGTCCTATGATCACATGTTCAGCCTCCACTAGGACCTAGGAGTTGGTCTAGAATTGCTTTAAAGTTAAATATTAACCATCAAATGAGGGGTTAGACTTAGGAACTTGAGTGTACTTTGTGATTGTCCTGTTAGGACTCCTTGCCAGGACTTTATTCTGCATTTCTGTCTGCCTCCCACATTGTTGGAACTGTTAGGTCATAAGTTCCAAAAGATATGGAAGCTCATACCAGTCTAGATTTTCTGTGGTGTCTGTCCATGCTTTGGTTCTCATTTAAAACTGGCAACCTTGCAGGTCATTGTGCATGTAGCTTCTAGAAGCAAGTTCATATGTGATATATGCTGCCTTTCAAATCCAAAGAGATCCACTAAGAATTGTGTCTTTCATCATGGTAGGTAGACACAGCAGCTCGGTTCTTATTTTCCAATGGTATCCTAATATTCATACCAGTAGACTCCCTAGAAATGTCACTGGATTTATCTTCTACCTTTGGTCAAACATACATAGATAGGCCCTCTAAAGCCCTTCTACTCTTTGCTGACCAGGTCTAAATAGCATAATGTTATTAATGTTATGGATCAGTGAATTTTTCTGTGGTCTATCTGAATGATAGAAGCTTCTATTAAATATATCATGATGATGAGTAGGAGGGTTGACCTAGCACTGAGTAATATATTAAAAATATACTCTTGTCCCTGTCATGAAAATGAAAGTTTTGTGATCTCATTGTTTGAAATGGAAAAGAAAATACCAGTGGAAAGACTTTATACCAGCTGCTACAAATTGGACTGATTTGCTCCAGTAAAGATACCACAGCTTCAACCAAAGTTGCGATTGGCAGTACCACTTAATTAAGTACTCGATGATTGGGGATCCCTGGGTGGCTCGGCGGTGTTTTTTTTTTTTTTTTTTTTTATTGTTTTTTTGGCTCGGCGTTTTAATGCCTGCCTTTGCCCCAGGGCGCAATCCTGGAGGCCCGGGATCAAGTCCCGCGTTGGGCTCCCGGCGTGGAGCCTGCTTCTCCCTCCTCCTGTGTCTCTGCCTCTCTCTCTATGTCTATTGTAAATAAATATATCTTTTTTTTAAAAAAGTATACAATGATTTGTCATTTTCTTTTTTTTTTTTTTGATTTGTCATTTTCTACAACCTATCTGAATTTCCACAGCCTATAAGAGAGAAGTTAAATGGAGTTGTGGCAGGAGTCACCAGTTCTGAATTTTTTAAGGTCTCTATTAGTTTTATTAGTTTTTATAATCAATCTGGACGTTCAGAATAGTTTTTTTTTGTTGTTGTTGTTGTTGTTTACTATTTGTCAGGAGTAGCCAATTCTCAGAACTGCCTCTTAGTCCTTCCCACATTGATAGAACTCGTTTTGAAACCAATAAAATTACTCTGGTACCTATAAAATATATCTATTCCCACTGTGTATTCTCTACCAGGGCACTGACCATAGGATAGGTCTATAGTCCCACTATATCTACTATTAGACTAATTTGGGCCAAGACACAATTAGATGCCTGACCTCTTCCTCAGCCATTTGTCTTCATTAATTGTTCCTTACTCTGAAATTAATATAAGGACAGGCCTAATATTAATATCAATATAGAGTTACCCCAGAGGTTTGTTTATTTCTGCATTTGTAGAAAACACTCATTCTTTTGAAAACTTTAGAGTAAATTCCTGCTCTATATCTTTCCCCTCAGGAACTCAGCCTTCCAATCAATGTAGAATCTAGTAATCTCCAAAGTACTTAAATTCAAGAACTGAGTAAGACGCAGTATATCCCCATTATAGTGACAGTAGTTATGCACTTGCCCAAAAGTCTTAAAAATTTTCCTTGTAAGTACGTCATGAAAATCATAGAAGGCTAGGCAATAATTTAATTTGTAAGTGATCTGAAGAAATATTAGCCACAAGAGTTCCCTGTGCATCCAAAACTCTGAATCCTATTTCAATCCTGTGGTTTATTGTAACAGCCTTGTCTCTGATGCTGAAATACCAGCACCTGTGTCCACCGCTATGGCATGCCTTCATTTCCAGTGAGATCAGGAAAACTAATTCCATGTAGCATCCCTCCTTCCTATCTTTGGTTTATGGAATTCATCCATGAACACAGCTGAGGATTAATTTCATTAAAACTTTGTAATACATACACTCGGAACCTATGCTTTGCTCTTAGCCATATTAGGACTTCAAAAGTTAAAGGTCTCCTTACAAACTTTGTCTTCAACGTCTTTCCTTAACAACTCATTTTCCCTGTGTCTGCTACCTCTGACTACAAAGAGACTGTTGCCTTAAAAACTTAGTACCACTGCCACTTAATGTCACACTGCCTTGCCTTCCAAGTGCTCTTCATTCCATATTATAGCCAGTGATATTCTGAATAATTTTGTTGGCATAGTATGGAATAGATTACATACGTTTTATTTACTGAAGCACAGAGGTTAATTAACTTTCCTTTTCTTTTTTCTTACAGCATTTACTTTAGAAAACTTCTAAGTAATCTGTCTCTTTGAAATGTATGTCAATATTTTAAAAGCTAAATAAGCCTCTTGCCAGGTTAAAGACCCAGAAATACCTTTATCATGGATCTGAGAGTCATGGCTTTGAAATATATCCATCAAAAAAGATAGTGCAACTGCTTTGCCCAGTTTCTGAGGGAAGGTAGGAGCTTGGCTTCAGTGGGATACCTTGCTCCAAAACTACCTCCTGTCATAAAGGCATGAGAAGTGTAATTCCCTTTTTTTTTTTTTTTTTTTTTGATAAAGCCATTTAGCTAACACATATGGCCACTCCAATTACCACACAACTATAGGATGGACTGTGTATGGCAATGGTGCTGCTCAATCCTCTTACTTGGGGGAATGGGTATTGTTTATCTTGAGAATGTATAAGTAATGGGCTAAAAGTCAGAGATAACTACTTCCAGGGCATTCAGAGTCTATTTCTTTACCACTCCCATGTTGCCACTGTTGAATTCCCTTAGGCTGGATAATTCTTTGACCTTCATGGATGGGAAGGTTTCAAGACAGACAGTTGACTGCTTCCTAACAATAGGTGGCTGCTCCAGTGAGTAATTGATAATTGAAAAAAAAATAAAGGAGATGTGGACTTATTTTGTACACAGAGTTTGTAAAGTGACCCACACAATCTAAACCTAAAAATATCGCATTTTTTTCCTCTCTAGGCCTTTGATTATATTTGTTCTCTATCTGGAAGGGACTTATATCTCCAGGTTCTTATAACAATGACATTCTTTTATTGATGCAAGTCTTAAATAATTTTGATAATTTTTAATAATAATTAATAATTTTTTAAACATCAAAAAAAAATAATTTTTTAAACAATTAAACTCTATGTGAAGCTTCTTCAGGTTGCCGACTGGGATGTGATCTTTCTAACAAGACCTAAGCATACAGTATAAAAATTATCTATTTACTGCTTTTCATAATCAGATAAAATCAGGCTTATTTATCTTTCTGCATCATGGGAAAAAGTATCCTTAGAGGAGCCTTGATAATGTCCCAGAAAGAGGAATAAGGAGGCACCCATACTAGAGGTTTGAGTTTGTCCTAGGTGATTTTAAGAAGGGAACTGGGAAGCATGAACCAGTTTGGATTAGACAATGCAAGAAGTGGTAGCAATTTATAAAGGGGTATTTTAATTTTTATTCAGGATGCAAGAGGATTAAAGGGGAGCTAAATTTGTTGGCCAGAGGAGGGGCATATTTGGTCATTTTGTGGAATCATGGCAGCCTTGGCTAAATGTCGTTCTGAGCCTAGCTTATGTTCTGCTGGGAACAGCAAGGCCTGATGCTCAACAAGCCTTGTTTTCACTTTCTTTGGTTGTCGGACCCATTTCACCTTCTTAATTATAAACCTCATTTTTGAAATAAGGTATTTCAAGTGTTTAAATTAAGCTCTCATAATTATAATTAGCCATGTTCTTGCAGACTCTATAGTTAGGTTCCTAATCATGATGTCCTTTAGTATGTATTTCTCTCTAGGTTTGCTTTACACTTCCCTGCTTAAACCAACCAGTTCCCTGTTTTTGACATGGTGAAATTGTCCAGATAGTTAAAAAAATCAAAGTTCTGTAATTAAAAATTTTTAAGTAATTTAACATTTATCCTAACTACTTGGACAAAGATCTTATCTTTGTCATAATTGTTAATGTACTCTACATAGGTATAATCAGATATAGTATAGGAATGGTATACTATAGATGACATATAATGTATTCATTACAGCTTCCTGATACCTACTATAGACAAGGGAAAAAAAGATACATGTTCTATTTTTCTGCTAAGTATATCCAACATCTTGATCAGTATAATGGTTTTGGGTGGTTGACAACTTGATTAATCTGAGCAGTCTCTGATCAGAAACACACTCAAACTCTTTTTACTCTGAAGGATTTTCTGTCTCCTTTGTGGATAAGATCAATCAAAACTGGGATAAATTGAGTAGATTTATCATGGAAGAGCCATATCTTGGTACTGAAAAATGCTCTGTCTTTTCCAGCTCACTTTAGACATCTCAGAGAATGAAAGGTAATAAAATACCCTTTAAAATATCTCAGAATTGGATCTATATTCTGTAATTTCATATAGTCAGCAAAAAAAAAAAAAATCTGGAATAATTCCTGGTCCTTTCTTATTAATACTTACATGAGAGAGACTAGCACAAAAATATACTATCTTTAAAATATTATTGTATACAATATAAAAACCAAAGGTTTACTCAGTTTTTTCCTTCAGATAATTTGTTTTGTCCTCTTTTTCCTATTTCTCCTTTAACCACTACATTCTAAAGATATAAAACTGCTCTCGTTTCCTGACCACACCATCTTACCTGTCTGTATCATTCTCATTATTATTCCTTTCTCTGCAGAGCTCCTTTTTCATTTTTCATCAGCCAAATTTTACATGCCTTTGAAGATTCAAGTCTGATATTACCCTTTCAAATGCACAGCCCCTGGATGTATCTGGATATATCTGGTTCTTTCCCTACTGCCAATCGCATTCATATTACCCTGGCATGTTTTGTCGGCATGCTTATTTCTATGCTACATGTCAAGTAGCTTGTCTGATTTGTTTATTAATTTATGGAATCTCTAGGGAGATGCACAGTGCCAAAAAGAAAAAAGGCACTCAGATATTTACACACTTTACTGAAATCAACCTCTCTCAATGCATATTTTACATGCATCTATATGTGTACCTATCATTTCCTCTATTAATATATTTAATTGTACACGTTTCATAATAGAATCTAGTCATTTTTTTTAAGTTAAGGACCATTTTACCAGCATAGCACTTGCTGGAAAACATTGTATGCCCTCAACATATATGTTACATGAACTAATGAGGAAAGATGAACAATGCCAGAATTATTGAAATAATGTATAATTATAAAATTAAAAGCTAAATGAACTGTTTGAGGAATTCAGAATTAAGAAAGAAGCAATACTCAGAATTAATGAAATAATTTTCATGAAGAAAATCAGAATAGAGGCATTTTTGGTTTTGGTTTTGTTTTATTTATAGTTTTTCCATTCCATTTCTTGTTTATTTTCTCTTTCTTCCCCTTTTGAATAATAAATACATGGGAGACAATCAGGAATCCAGCTGTTTGAATTCAAAATGGAATTTAGTTCCTTTGGACGTCAGTTTAATCACCAGTTGAATGAGAGAACAGAAGTAGATTTTATGTTAAGTCCCTTACTACTCAAACCTTCTGTATGTCTTCACCCCACCTCATTTTACCACTAGTAGCTTTGGTAACTGCCTAGAGAGCCATTTTTACTTACAAGAAAAAAGAGAAGAGGGACACATAAAAACTGTACCAAAAAATTCTGGGAAAAAATAGAGAAAAAGGAGATAAATCTGTCTAGGTTTATTTACAGTTAGTGCATTTAAATATCAAAATCTGCACATTTATCTTCCTCTTGACAATTAAATCTTTAATAACACAGTCTAAGCATTTCTTTCTTTTAAGCCAAGTAGGACATCTCTTTCAAACTAATGCTCATAAACTATTCTGGTACATATTTATTCTACTCAAATAAACTACTCAAATTTGCATCAAACTAAAAGATACAAATTTCTCACCCAAATCTTGATCCTAAAATCAACATATTCGTGAACTTTGACTGTATTGGCATCATCTCTTAGTAAAAAATATGGGAAAAATATTAATGACATAATCTTCCAAATATCTTTATCAAGTTATCTCAAAGTTCTACAAATAAAGGCAACTTTTATTTACCTGTGCATATATATAACTTTAGGGTATGGGGAAAAGTTTTGTCAGACTGAGTGTATTGATGATACTGAGGACTACCACTTGACTATGATCTGGTTACTGTACTCCCAGTTTCTGTTTTACCTAAAAATAAGAAAAGCAGATGTCTTTCGTGTTATTTATTTTATTGCCAATGCTTATGGTCCCTCAATATAAAAGGAATGGAAATTAGATTTCTCATCACTAGCATTTTACGATGGTAAAATGGAAGAGGAATAAGAACTTGTCTCAAAAGTGTGCAGCTCCACCGGAGATGTAGGGTTATAGTTTTTCTCCAATCAGGGTAGAAGGGAAATATCAGACAGCTTGTCCCAAAGCAGTAGCTACAAGCTTCACTGAAGACTATGGACTCTATTATATGAAGCAAAAATACAGCCAGTTCTTTTTTTGGTAATACTCAGCTATGTTTGCTTTCCATTCCTTCTGAATCAGTTATACCTATTGAAATGCGAAATCAACATAAATATTGATATAACAAAAGGGATTGTACTAATTTGTTAATAATATTCATGATTATATAATATATACTTTTACGATATGAAGGAGGGATGCCTGGGTGGCTCAATGGTTGAGCATCTGCCCTTGGCTCAGGGCGTCATCCCAATTTGGGGGTCGAGTACCACATCAGGCTCCCTGTAAGGAGCCTGCTTCTCCTCTGCCTATGTCTCTGCCTCTCTCTGTGTCTCGTATGAATAAATAAATAAATATTTTAAAAAAATGAAAGGTAAAGGAATCCAAATTCTAAGGAGTTTCATCTTCAACACTCCTAGAACATCTTGCCTACACTAAGAACGTAGCATATTATCATTAAAACCATGCTAATGGCATGGAGATCTGTGAGTCCTTTTCAGTAGAAAGGGACTTTGCTTCCAACCAATACAATATTGGAAGTATAGGATATGTTCTTGGGAATGAGGGATGGGAATCCTAGTATTGGATCCAGAAAAATAAATGGACTTAACATTAATGGATTTGGTTTCAATTTATATATATATATATAGAAAGTTAATATATATTAAATATATAGTATGTTTAAATATATATAAATTACATATAAATGTTAAAAAATGTATTCATTTTCTTGATCCCATAGATGAAATGTTTTCTGTGGTCCCTAGTGGTGATTTCCTTTAGAGACAATCAAGAGTATAATGGAAAGCACAGTTTAGGAGAAGAAAGTCATGAATCTCATTCTTACATTTCTACCTTTCATTGCTTAGTTACCTTACCAACTTAGTTGCCTTTCTCTACCATGGCTTAAAATGTGTAAGGAGATTATGAATCATTTAGCAAGAAACTATTAAGATTGAAGTAAAACTATATGCTCTATCTACCATAATTCAAAGAGCATGAATAATCAATATGGTTAAATATCATATTTAAAAGGAATTGCATATTTTTCTTGCTTATTAAATATATTGCTTCTATCAAAACCTACTGACTTAGGGAATTCTATTTATTCTTGAAATATTCCAATATAACTAATAGATTTTAACTTCTGATGTCAAAATTCTTCTGTGTATAGTTATTAACACATTCATAAAATAAGAATTGAAAATTATTTTCAGTAAACATAAACAATAATATCAATAAAGTAAGTTAGTATATAGAATTCATATTAAATGTCATGTTAATGATTATAATTATCACATGCACACTTAAATGATAAATGTATATAAGGTTATGAATATTTTGTGGACAAATAAAATACAAGTGAATTTGATGACATAGAATCTGCATGGAAGTATTTTCTAGGGTAAAAAATCCTATAGTTACTGATCAAAAACTGTATCAATATTTCACTAAGACCGTGTATGAATCATATAAGCTGTATATTGAAAATATACAGTTGGATTCAGTGACATCTTTACATGGCACAATAATAGAATAGACATTTACAAACTTGGGAAAATTATACTTCCTAAATTTATCCTTCAAATATAACCTTGCTACCTTCTTTCAGATTTCCAACTGTTTTTATCTTTTTTTGCAAAATCTATTAAATGTGTATTATTCTTTTAAAAATGACTTTATAATAACATTCCTATAATGAGATGCATTTCTTATAATTAGTATGATTTATTCATTACAATTAATATATATTCAAAATGTAATTTATAATGTTGTTAATGTAGTCTTTCATTATTAGTTACTATACATTACTAAAGTTATAAAAATAAGCTTATGAAAGGATAGAGTATGTTTTATCTACTTTTTTGTAAGTTCAAATTGGGAGAATCCTTGATCTAGTATTAAATAAATATTACAAATTAAGTAATCATTGAAAAGGAAAAGAAAATTGCAGTTCAAAATTAGATTTATGATTTACCTAATAATAAATATAAAAGTGCCATTTAAGATACCCATCATTATTTATCTCAAAAGAACTCTGTAAATGGTTATTAATGTCTGTTCTAAAAAGTAAGCCAATGCAGTATTTTGCAGATTTTTATTGTCAGTATCCCTAGACATTAACTGCTAATATCGTTCTTACATTTGTCCCCATTCTTTAAAAGTAGCCTATAATATGAATACTCTGCATACTATAATCAGTATCTTTTAATGACTTAGAATTTCAAACCTATTTAAAATCAAAGAAAGTAGTACCAAGATGATCTGGACTGAGAAACAATAAAACAACAATAAAACAATAAAACAACAATAAAACAACAATAAAACAAAACAAAAGAAACAACTTTCAAACACTATCTTATATTTTTTAAGTGTCTATTTTTACATAACTCCAAAGTAAGACCTTTATAATCCCATGTTCTGATTATCTATTTTTTTTCTAAAATATTACTTCAATATTGAGTGTCTTAAACAGAAAAAAATTATTTTTCATAATTTTTGTTTTCATTTTTATTTTGTTTCATCAAAAGTCTGGGCATTTCTCACATAGTCATTCTTTTGTTCCACATGGCATTGACTGGGGACACTTACTGGAATTCATTTGGCTGATGGACTGGTATAGAGGGTCCAAATTGGCTCTGTTCACATCTTGGATGCCTTGGCAGGGCTAGCAGGAAGGCTGAACTCACTTGGACTATTGATTGGAGTCACTGACGTGACCTCTTCATCATGGCACTCTCAGGATAGTTGGACTCTTTGGCAGCCTTTGGTCTTTGAGCTACTGTTCCAAGAGACAAAAGCTGCCAGATACTTAAGATCTAGTACAGGATATTGACAGTGTCACTCCTATAGTGTTTTATTTGTAAATCAGTGACAGAACCAGCCATCACAGAGAGAAAAATAAAACTCTCTCTCTCAGTGAGAGAAGTAGCAAAAATGGGATGCCTGGGTGGCTCAGCAGTTCAGCGTCTGCCTTTGGCTCAGGGCATGATCCCGGAGTCCCAGGATTGAGTCCCACATCAGGCTCCCTGCATGGAGCCTGCTTCTCCCTCTGCCTATGTCTCTGCCTTTCTCTATGTCTCTCATGAATAAATAAATAAAATCTTTAAAAAAAAGAAGTAGCAAAAATACTGTGACTATTTTAACATAATAGTATCTGCCCACTCGTTATAAATTACTTATACCACCCTCACATGAAAAATAGACTTGGTGGCCTCCAAGCCCCCCAAAAGCTTCATTACATTTCATCATTGGTTCAAAGATTAGGATCTCAGCATCCAAATCAGTTCTAGATGCAGATGAGTCTCTTCAGGTTCTGCTAAATATATTTTTTTAAAGATTTATTGTTTATTCAAGAAAAGTGAGAAAGAGCAATGGGGAGGGGTAGAGGGGAAGAGACTCTCAAGCAGACTCAACACTGAGCACAGAGCCCCCTGTGGGGCTTGATCTCAAGACTGCTGAGATCATGACCAAAGCTGAAACCAAGAGTCAGACATTTAACTGCAGTCAGACTGCACCACCCAGGCACCCTATCAGTTAAATATTCATGAATGTAATCAATTATAATAAATCAAATAAATTTTAAAGTTATTATACTAGGATTATATAACATGTCTACTTTTTCCTAGGTCACACATTTAATACAGCTCAGCAGAGATTCTTGAATGTGGTTATCTATAACATTTCTGAGTTTGTACTAAATCACATATGTGTTTTCTGAGATTCAGTTCCTTGAATACAATTTCTCTTGAACTGAGACCTGCAGATTACAGATATCTTACCTACAGATTACAGATAACCCCCCCCCCCCCCCCCCGTGTGAGGTGGTTTAGTTGACCTAAAAAGTTTGTGGGATTTCTGTGAACTGAAATGTCATTTAATTCATTAGACAACTCCCACATATTTTATTTCACTCTTGACTCTTTTATACTTTGTGCTGATAGTTTAATATGCAAACAACACATTTAGTTACTTAAAAGCCTTTTTTGTCTGTTTAAGATTGGTTTAATAAGCATACTCTTGAGATTCTTAGAAGCCCAACCATGCCTGCACTTCAGTCTTTTCAAAATTTCAATAAAGGATCTTCATGCCTCAGTTTTGAGATTTTAAATTTCAGTCTAGGTTTTATTGGAAGTGCTATGAATTTGACCTTTGTCTTGAAGCCCTTTTTTACTTGAGGAGCTTTTATTAAGGGAGAGTAGTCATGAAAAATTGCTTTAATTTGATCCCATTAATCCCTTAAGTATCTTCTAAATTCTGCTTAAAACTAATCATTTACTTTATTTGGCACATTTTCTGACTAAACCTCTCATATATGCCTAAAATAACTAGTGTTTTCAACATGAACATTTCCTTAGCCAAATCCAACAGATCATCAGATACAGCAGATCATCAGATATATTTTCTACTTAGCATATGCTACAGATGACCATGTTACTGAGCTTCCTGCCCATTTATGTAGCCTCCAGTAACAACTTCCTTACTATCTTCTCAATTCTCATTAAGAATTTACTGAGGCCTGGGCACCTGGGTGGCTCAGCCAGTTAAGTGTCTGCCTTTGGCTCAGGTCATGATCTCAGTGTCCTGGGATCGAGGCCCACATTCAGCTCCTTGCTTAGTGAGAAATATGCTTTCCCTTTTCCCTCTGCCCCTCCCCCCACTTTTGTGCACATGTGCGTGCATGCACACTCTCTCTCTCAAATAAAAAAAGGGTGGAACTCACTTGGACCATTGGTTGGAGTGACTATACATGGCCTCTTCACCATGGCAAATTAAAAAAAAAAAAAAAAAAAAAAAAGAAGGAATTTCCTGAGGCCATTCAGCATTTCTGTGGTCTGCTTGACCCGCACTCCCAAAGCCAATGCCTTGCACATTTGTTTTAGTTAAAACAGCACCACACTTCCAGGTAAAATATGTTGTATTAATTATCTATTGATGAGTCACAAATTATTCCAAAACTTAAGAGACTTAAAAAATAGTACTTTCATTATTTCTGAAATAGCTGTTGGTTAAAATTTCAAATTGAGCAAGTTGTTGACTCTAGGGGAATTAACCAAAGCCACTTTGTGGTATTAATCCAGCTGATGGGGTGGTTTAGAGGCCCCTAAAGGGCTTTCCTAACACATCTTGCACATTTACAGAGGTTGTTGAAGACTCCGATACCTTTAATCAATGAAAACTTTTGGTAACATATTTGAGTTTTGGATTAGTGTGCTATCATAGGATTGCCAAGATATATTTTAATAGTCTCTTCTTTACATCCCTCTTAAAATGTATTTGTGAAATTGAAAGTTAGTTTGTGAAACTAACTTTATTTAGTTAAATCACATGTCCTCAAAGACTGTTGAGAGTGTTAGGTCCAAGTAATAATGTGGTGAGTGAGTGATTATGTGAATAAAGGACTTTGACTTGACTTGAAATGAATTCTAATAATTTTTTCCCATACCTGTTTATAATATTTACATTGTTTGTTTCTATTTTTTAAAGTCATAACTAGATTTTGGAGAGAATATCATTTTTTAAAGATATTTATTTGAGAGAGAGAGAGAGAGAGTAGTAGGAGAGACCTTAAAGGTGGGGGGGTGGGGGCAGGAAAAAGGAGAAGCATGCTCCCACTGAGCAGGGAGCAGGAAGCAGGGCTTGATTGCAGGGCCTTGGAATCATGACATGAGCCGAGACAGATGCTTAACCAGCTGAGAAACCCAGGCACCCCGTATTTTAAAGATTCAAAAATGAGAAATCCAGTCTTTTCTCTAAGAGTCAGTACAACAAAAGCAAGTTTCTAAGAAGCACTGTTTGTAGAGAGGAAGCAAAGCCTCACCTCTTATCCACCTTATGTTTTCAGCTGGAGCTCTTTAACAAAAATAAAAATTAATAATAGAAAAATAAGTGGTTTATTAATGCATGCAGTGCACATCATATGAGAGAAACCTAAAAATAAGAATAACTCAAAGTGTTGGCCTGGAACTCTGGTTTATATAGCATCTTCAACAAAGAAAAATACATTTGTAGAAGAATGACTGGACAAAGGGTAGCAATCGTAGGCTTCCATGAGTAGAAAATGGTGGGAAGATAAAGATATAGGATGGAACTAGTGGAGTAAGTTTTGGTTTTTGTTCGTTTGTTGCAAATGAGCTGATAAGAGTCTGTGTCTAATAAAAGGAGAATTCATTTCTATCTTTAGGTAGAAAGAGAAGGTTGAGAGAGGTTTCCTGCATTTTTTGCTTTTCAATTGCCTTTAGCTGAAAATAATTTCAATGCCAAAGTAATGTATTTTTGGGAGTGGTGTATATTCCAATTTTTCATGTTTTTTTTTTCTTTAAACTTAATAACCTATGAAAGCAGTATGTTTTTAAAACAGGTCTTATTCAAAGAAACGAATGAGTTTTGCTTGTCTGTTCCAGAATTTCTTTGTAAGAAGCTCAGCTTCATTACTCTGTATGACAGAAAGCTAGAGTTCTTGCTCTGAAATTTTGCTTTCTAACTAAGCTCTGGTGCTTGTACTTAGATCATATGTTATATATTTGCATGAGTTTCAGCAGAAACCAATAGAGACTATGGAAGAGCATGCTAAATAAAAATAGAAAACAAAACATTGGTACTACACCACTGTTTGAACTCTAGGATACATAAACTACAACAGTGGCAGGTTTATGCCACTAAATGGGCATAATATGCATCTTGTGGTTAGAATTTCTGTATTTGTATATGGCTAGCAGCAAAGTTATGCAAATAATTCAAGTCTCAATTCTTTTCCTGATAACACATGGATTGAATCGTAATATGCATAAAAGTTTTCCCTCAGTCATAGACCTTTCTCTCTCACAAGAAGCACAGAAGCAAGTCTAAAGCTAAAAGGGAGAGCAGTTGGATTGAAAAAAATGATAATCAGAATCAGTGCCACAATGACAGTTACGTATTTTGGAGTTAAAAGGCTACTATGATCTAATAATATGGAGGGCAAAATTAAGCCCTATTTAAAAAGGAGTTAGGTATGCAAATTTGGGGTGCTGCCACAAGCTTGAACAGATGTTTGAAAATTTAGCTGAGTGTGTTTATTCATTCTAAATATGTTTACATAATGTATTGTAAGCTATTTTCTCAAGCACATTTGCATGGAAATGTATGTGTGGCCCTGATTCTGCCATCTTTAATCATGTAAAACTGCCACTGGCTTCTGGTGGAATTATGCACATGTCAGTTGTGGCAATATCTGGCCTATGGAGAGGGTACTGCAATCAGTGGAGCAAATGTGCCTATTACCTCCACGAGTTCTGTTACACAGTAGTGGGTGTAGCCAAAGATTGACAGGGACTTCATAGGTCTGGAAAGGAAATTTATTGAAACTGCTCTGAGTTACTCAAAAATTTAATTATTAAATCATATACACTTGAGTTGTTTCAGGTAATTAATGCCATACTCATTGTTTTTCTAAATCTATTTCTTTTTTTAAAAAAAAAGATTTTATTTATTTATTCATGAGAGATACACAGAGAGAGGCAGAGACACAAGCAGAGGGAGAAGCAGGCTCCATGCATGGAGCCCAATGTGGGACTTGACCCCAGGACCTCAGGATCACACCCTGGGCTGAAGGCAGATGCTCAACCACTAAGCCACCCAGGCGTCCCTCTAAATCTAGTTCTTGGGATCCCTGGGTGGCGCAGCGGTTTAGTGCCTGCCTTTGGCCCAGGGTGTGATCCTGGAGACCCGGGATCGAGTCCCACATTGGGCTCCTGGTGCATGGAGCCTGCTTCTCCCTCTGCCTGTGTCTCTGCCTCTCTCTCTCTCTCTGTGACTATCATAAATAAATAAAAATTAAAAAAATAAATAAATAAATAAATAAATAAATCTAGTTCTTATGCTAAATTTCTTTCTTGGTGTCCTTTCCCTACTCTCACCCACACACATACATCCTATATGTCTCTATTAATGACTAGTAGAAAAAAACACACTGATTTAGAGGATGTCAAAAATACTTATAGATGATTCTCTTCTTTATATTTTATACAGAGCATTGACAACAAAACAGATCACATTTTGGCAAATTTTTCCTCGGATTTCAAGACGCTTACTGTGATAGGTTAAAGCATTTTATCTCTTCACATTCACTTTTTTAAAGTCTGGATAATCTGTACTCTTTGGTGATAATTTTTAGTATTGCAGATTTTTTAAATTGCTAAATTCATTTAGTCAATAAAAAATAGTACCTTCTATGTGCTAGACACTTTTATCCCCAGGGTTTCAGGAATGCATTGGTGAATGAAATAGAGAGAGAGAAAAAAAAAAAGTCTGCCTTAATGAAGCCTATGATATTTTGAATAAGGGTACAAAGACATGAGACAAATTAACATAAGGAATTATGATGATAAATTTTATGAAAGAAGAGTACAGATGAACTTGAAAAGAATCACTGGGAAAACTTAGTTTGAATTAGGGCATCAATGTAATCTTCTTGATTTAGTGAACTTTAGGCTGACACCTGAAGGATAAATTTAGATATAGACATATGGAAAATAGGTCCAATCTTCCATGCAGATAGAACAACATATGTAAAAGTTGTGAGGTGAGAAAATTCTTGGGGAATTGAGGAACTAAGGAAGCAAATGTGAATTCTAAGTTCACTAGAATGGCCAGAATAGTTAATAATAGATTGATAGACAGCAGCCTTAATACATGTCCTCGTGATCCTGTTCCGGCATCTGAATTTTACCTGAAGGCAATGGAAGCCCACTAACAAAGCTGTTAAGTAGAAATCTGGCACAATTGGATTGTCATTTTCAAAAAAAATATGTGTGGCTGATGTGTTGATAACCGATCTGTGTTTTATAGGATTAGAAGTAGGAAAATCAGTTTGGTAGATATTGCTATCCTAATGATAACTTAAGCCAGTATGTAGAAATAGCCATGAAATGAAGCACATTGAATTCAGAAAAATACTGAAGTGAACGTGAGCAGAGCATAGTGATGTAACAGATAAGATAAAAAATTCAGAAGAGTTCACATCATTAGACAATATACTGCATTAAGCAACTTGGAAGATAAATAGAGGCCTCATTTAGTGAAAAGAGTCAAACGGGTAAAGAGTTCAAACTTAACCATGGTTTCAGTCTGTAATGACATATTGAAGCAAAATATTTTAAAAAAAGCTTAATATGCACATTTGGAGCATAGGAAGACTATCTAGTTGGAGATTTGAGATTTAATATCATTGGCACATAGTGATTGAAAATCACCTGGAGGGAGAAGAGTAATGGGCTGTTTGGGATTGAATATTTGTTTCTCCTTCAAATTTATATGTTGAAGCTTAAATCCCCTATGGTATGGTATTTTGAGATGGGGCTTTGGGAGGTAATTAGATTTAATTGAAGTCATGAAAGTGATCCTCATGATGGAAATAGTACCCTTTTAAGAGACAGGAGAGCTAGCTTTCTCTTTCTCCTCCAGGTGGAGACACAGCTAGCGGCAGCTATGTGTAAGCCAGGAAGAAAGCCCTCACTGGGAACCCAGTAGGCCAAGCATCTTGATTCCAGCCTCCAGAACTATGAGAAATAAATGTCTGTTGTTTAAGCCACCCAGTCTATCCTGTTTTGTTATAGCCACCTCCACTGACTAATACATGGGCCCAGTACTGATTCCTGGGAACTCCAGCTCACAGTGACATTTTTCTATTCATAGAATACTTCTTAAACCAATGTAAATCCTATTTTCCGTATCTTTTATAATATGCACCTACCTTTTATTATCAGAAGATCCTGTTAAATTTGACTTTCACTTCAATTATCACATTACTCTTTAGTACATTATAGTTTATTCCCTTCCCAAAATATCAAATTTCTATGGTTCTCGTCATTCTGATGATTATTTTTTCATAATGAAGCTTTGAGTAGATATGTGTGACACCATTTCAGCCATCTCCCTAACTTGCTTTTTTCAGCAAACATTTTGTGCTGATGTATTTTTTTTTAGTCATTTTTTTCTCTACTGTATTTCATTTTTTCCTCCTCCTCCATTTGTATTCTCCCTGCTTCATTTGAAATCTTAGTTCTCAGAAGGTAAATTTATCATTCTTTAAAATTTTTAGAACATGCCTATTGGTACATCTTTTTAGTAAGAATCCACATGAGGGCACTTAATAAGTAATTTTTGGTTAAGACTTATGGAGCAGCAATACAGAGAAAAAGGCATTCAAATAAAGGAAGATAAAGTAGAAAAAAGTGAGTAATAAAAGAAAATACTTGTATCTAATTAAGTAGAAATGTGTAGCATTCATATGTCTTATCTGGAATTTAAAACTTTATGTGTAGGATATATATCTTTTTTTAAGATATAAAGAAGAGTGATGCTTAATGAAAAGGGATTATTATCTAGAATAATAGACACACAAGGCTTGAAGAATGTCTACATTATTCACCATTATCCTTAGGAAATAGCATACTTATGTCGATGCAAAAAGAAAATTATTTTTAGTTGAATTTTTAATTATTCTTATGTACCTACATTAACCAAGAATTCATAGATTTGTTTAGATGCCGTATCTCCTCACAACAGTTTTAACCATATTTTTTACATTAGCTCATTTGAATGCTTTAGAAAGGAATACTCTTAGATGATCTTTATTTAGTTACATTTGCCATGATAATGGAGTTTCTTTATATACCTAGTTAGTTTACAAGTATTAAGTTTTATTGAGATAACTTCCTTATAGGGATCCCTGGGTGGTGCAGTGGTTTAGCGCCTGCCTTTGGCCCAGAGCATGATCCTGGAGACCGGGGATCGAATCCCACGTCGGGCTCCCAGTGCATGGAGCCTGCTTCTCCCTCTGCCTATGTCTCTCTCTCTCTCTCTCTCTCTCTCTCTCTCTCTGTGTGTGACTATCATAAATAAATAAAAATTAAAAAAAACTTCCTTATATTATTTGAAATAATCGTACAATTTTTCTCTTTGCTCAGAGGTTGTGAACTTATGTCCTACCTTCAACCCTGCAAAGGTAAAACAACAAAGTCTTTGTCTCTATTAAAGAAAAAAAGAAGAAGAAATAAACCAAATGAAAACCAAAAGTTAAAAAAAAAAAACAAGCAAACAAACAAACAAAAACTAACAAAGCAAAACACAAATATTAGATCAGTGTATAGCCAAGTCATACACAATGACCTAGCCATTCTGGGACCTTCATCTACATCTCAGTCCTCATCTCTCTAAAAACCAGTATTTTATTTCCTAATGTTCTCTCAAATTTTGTTTTGGCTATAGTTATTATTTATTTACTCCAGACCATTGTGTGTGCATGTGTGTGTGTGTGTACATAAGTGCACATTCCACCGTGCTGTGTCCTGGCTCCTGCTTATTTCTTTTAAAAGTCCCTGTTCCCCTTTTTCTAAAGTTTGTGCAGAATAACTATTATGGATTACTTTGAAATGTGAGGTGAGAGTAAAGCACAGATTAAACTATTTGATCATATACTCTTATTCCAAATTAATCAGACTATTTTGAAGATTAACCATGTAAATACTACAGATCTCTAACAAAATGTGTAGTTGTATATTTGATTAATGCAAATACAGTTGATTTGGGACCTTAATTACATCGGCATAATCTCTTCCACTGTCATATTCTAAGGGCTAGAAGCAAGTTACAGGTCTGCCCACATTTAAATGAGGGATGATAGGAGGTGTGAACACCAGGAGTCAGGGACCAGAGGCCATCTTAGAATCCTGACCCTCACAATGGATGAGAACACAGGGTAATTGGTGGAGTTTCTGTCTGGGCCAGTTATTCCCCACTTTGCCCCAAACTTGGTCAGCACAGTAGTTTTCCCAGGTCAGGGCATGCTCCCCAAAATGAGTAACTTTTCCATCAGATGGCAGTTACTTGATTTGATATAGAGCATGGAAAACTCCTTGTCCATAGGCATTGGCAACAGGAGAATCAATCTCAGTGTCGAAGGGTGGGAGAGAGAAAGCCAGTATCTCAGTGAACCTGAGGTGGTAGCTTTGGTTGGACACGCAACAATCCAGAAACTGGATAGAAATTTAACAGGAAGAGCCAGGAGATGAGTCTGCTCTAAGAAGCTGGGGTAAACTCACTGCATAGACTTGTCTTTTGAAAGCTGCATGCTCATTCGGAGAATAGATTGGCCCACTGTATACATTCCAGACTGATTGTGAGAATGTGAACACATGCAGAGGAAAATGAGAGGAACCAGCAGAAAGTAAAACTGGTCAGTACTGAAAGCCACCTGGTCTTTGAATAGGCTCCCCACACCACACTTGCATCAGTGGGAGAAGAGGAGGGATACAAGAGTTACTGGCTCAGATGTTTGAGTAGACAGCTGACAAAGCTAAGCAGACACAGGGGAGACTCCAGGAAGACACGCTTAAAATAGTAGCAAGAACTTTCCAAAACTGATGTATGGCATAAGTGGATATACACTGAAGAGAGGACACATTTCACTGGTTTACTCCAGGCAAGTTACTAAATAAACAGGCACCCAGGCTATCAAATAAACAGCAATGACAACAACACTTAAGAAGGAAAAAGGAATGCAAAATTGTGCTCACATAGTGTTTAAAGTGTCCAATTTTCTACCAAAATTACAAAGTGAACTGTTTTTAAAAAAGATTTTATTTATCTATTCATTGAGAGACACAGAGTGGCAGAGACAGAGGCATAGGGAGAAGCAGGCTCCATGCAGGGAACCCAATGTGGAGCTCAATCCCAGAACCCCAGGATCATGCCCTGAGCTGAAGGCAGACGCTCAAACACTGAGCCACCTGGGTGTCCCACAAAATTAACTTTTGAAAAAAAATTTAAAGCTATCAAAAATGCTATGGAGTAAGGAGAGAGTAATTGACCTCCTTAACCAGGGATTTTTCTATTAAGAAACATATAAAGTAAGAGTTATAAAACACAGGGCAATCAGACCACCAAAAGAAAGATTAAAAAAAAAAAAAGGTAAAATAACATAAAGAATAGGCTAATATAAATCAGTCATTAAAACAAGAATTGATTAATTTCCAATATTCAAATACGAAATTTTTCATATAGTTTAAAAAGCAAAAAATATGTACGGTTTTTGTAGATATAAGATGTATATACAGGGATGGGGTATCATATCTTTCTACATGCAAGCCATCATATATATCTACATACATACATATATACACCAGATAAGGGCTAAATAACATGCTTAATATTGATTAGCATAGTTAGCATGATTAGAATGTATGATTAAGAGCATTAAATAAAATAGAGAAATAGATGAGATTAAAAAAGTCATACTTCTATTGTTGACTCTCAAATGATTACCAATCGAAACACATTGATGTAGTTAAGCCTGTTAGACTTACTAAAATATGGAAGAAAACCAGCTGACGTGGTCTCAGTAGTATCTCCAAATAGGAAAATTATGGGAAGGTTATTATAGGATTTTAGGACTTATGTTGGGTTATTTTAAGGTCTTGCAAGCCAGGAAATTCATTGGGATTGGACAGTGTATATAACACAACATCTTTGGATTAAGACAAGTCTTTAAGTCTTAAAGAGCAAGATGTTTTAGTTTGAATCAATCTTCTAAGCAAAGTGTTTCTTGAAGCAAGAAGGTCGTATTTTTATGCTTAGACCTTCATACAATTGAACTTAAGGACATAAAAGTATGGCTGGTACCAATTTGTGTAAGAAAGGAGTGCTGATTTCATTGCTCACTACAAAGAAGCTATTAGATATTATTAAATTTTTGTATTACTAATTTTTTCCAACTGAGATTATATAGTCTATTGAAACATTCATTGAAAACTAAAAAAATATTCTTAATTTAGTTCAGAAGGAAAATACATATAATTGTTTTTTAAAAAATTCTAAGCACATGGGGATCCCTGGGTGGCTCAGCGGTTTAGCGCCTGCCTTTGGCCCAGGGCACGATCCTGGAGTCCTGGGATCAAGTTCCGAATCGGGCTCCCTGCATGGAGCCTGCTTCTCCCTCTGCCTGTGTCTCCTGCCTCCTCTCTCTCTCTCTCTCTCTCTCTGTCTATCATAAATAAATAAATAAATAAATAAATAAATAAATAAATAAAATCTAGTTCATTTAAAAAAATTCTAAGTACATTATCAGAATACAATGCAAAGTTAAATACAAATGTAAACATCGATTTACAAAACACTGAAAACTAAAACAGGCAAATCACTCTCCTGGTGAATATTTAAATATAAAGAGCCCCCATAAATAATACCTCTTTGATTAACAGGAAGTTAATACTAATTCAAATAGTGAAAGAGAATACTACAAATCGAAAACTGAGCTCTGACAGTTCACAAAAACATGCATATACCTAAATTAACATTTCATAAAACAAATTCAGAATATTTCCTTCTTTTATGTTTGTGTTTCTAAGAAAGAGTGGAGAGATTGCTATGAAGGCTTTGGATTAAAATTATTTAGATAATAGTAAAGATATAAAGTGATTTCAGAAGCATTTAAGTTATAGATTATGTATTATATATCTATCCATCAGTGTGGACATATTTCCCCAATATTGGTATCTCTAGCCCACCAGCTTTTTGTTTTTTTAAAGATTTTATTTATTTATTCATGAGACACACACACACACAGAGAGAGAGAGAGAGAGAGAGAGAGAGGCAGAGACACAGGCAGAGGGAGAAGCAGGCTTCATGCATGGAACCTGATGTGGGACTCAATCCCGGGTCTCCATCATCACGCCCTGGGACGAAGGCAGGCAATAAATCGCTGAGCCACCCAGGGATCCCCACTCACTCAGCTTTTATGCTTTTGTAATATAAATATGATCAAAACAATGAAATGTAGAGAGATTCTATAAAGCATTCTGAAAAGTCCATTGGCTTCATGAGACTCTTGGTATCTATTTACTGTTCTGGAGCCAAATCCAAAGCGCTTTGAGTGTGATGATTTCCTCATTTCCCCCCCAAAAGCAAGGCTCTAGTTACCACCTGGATGTCCTACAATTTAGCCCAATTCTGCCACTATCTACCAGAGCATCAGATTCCATAGTTTAAAAGGCCAATCTCTCAAGACTGATCCCTTCCCCCAATTCAGAAACCAGCTCTTTTTGGGTTTTTATTGAGGTTTCATTTTAAAGGTAGGATCAATTAAATCACTATCCATGGGCAACTGATTCAAACTCCAGTCCCACTCTCTTACCTGAAGGTCTGGAGGATGGGACCCAAAGTTCCAACCTTCTCTCACATAGTTGGGTCACCTGACAGCCAGCCCCTTCCTTAGTTGGAGTCCACAAGTCATCTCATTAACATAGCAAGAGACACCTTTATGGTTCTCCCTCAGAAGGTAACAAAGGCTTTTAAGTACTCTGCAAGGCATGGTGGACAAAGACCAAATATATTTATAGTTTAATTCTAATTATAAATCAAAATATCACACTATTTTATTTTGCTCACAGAATGAAAAATCATAGTTTTTTAGTAAACCTTTTAAAATAAGAAAGAGCATATGGCTAAATCATAATATGAACACATCTCTGAAATGTTTAAAAACACTGAAATGACAATGATGTTTATATTTTATTTCAAACAATTAAATGAAACAATTATTTCTAATAACAGCAGTCTATTACATTTAATTTTAAGTAAACAGCAAGTATGGTACTGAATTATTTTATGAGACTATAATCCTGTTCCCAAACGGATATTTTAAGAAGCTGAGGACAACTCAACTATCCTGGTTAAGAAAAAAAAATGATTCCCTTATTAAGTTGTACAAAGTGTTAATATGCTTTCAAAGCATGGGGTTAGTTAAATGGTAATAATTGAGAATAAGTACATCTACTATTAATATAGAAATACAATATAGATATATCTGTTGAACAAAAAACTCTTAAATTAATGCAAGCATGTCTCATATCTATCTGCTATATGGCTCCTCCATGTCCACTACAGACTGGATTGGATTAGAATAAAAAAGGGTTAAATCTAACAATTATCCCTAGGTTTCTGACTTCCCAAAGATCAAATGGAACTGAGCACTAGTAAGCAGGTAGTTGAGGAGGTGAATTTACAAGAGAACAGAAAGCCAAAGATAATGTTGAGTCAAATAGACTCCATCCAATTCATTCCTATTCTTTTTGAGTGAAGAGTTTATAGAAATGACTTAAATTAATCTGTTATCCTTGGCAGCTGTTAAACTTCCCTTGCTCAAATAAGGGACATTCATGTTAATTTCCAGTTCCCTCAGTGATTTTGTGGAACAACTACATTCTCCTTTTGCTGTCAATAATTTTGAAAAATTGTTAATGCTGAAGAAGAATGGGTACCATTTTAGACACTTTTAGGATTTAGTTTAACAAGGAGCACAGAAAAGCATAGAAATGGAAAGGAACAAAGATGTGTTGAATATTAGGGGGGAATGGAACAGGATATAAAGAAAAAATGCTCAAAAGGCAGTATATAAAAGATTGCCATGCGAAGTAAGATTAAACAAGAAGAATGCACAGTATTCTTTTACACTCTTTATCTGTAATATAATATAAGGAAATACAATTTACATTTGCTGGATTAAACTTGCTGCTTCAAATGGTCAAAATCTGAAATCTGAGATCTTATTTTTTGTACAATCCTTTTTCCTCCATTCCTTCTTTTCATTTTTAAAGAGACATTTTTAGAAAATATAATGGACTGTTATATTTTGTGAATTCGTAAGTGTGTTCTGACTGAAGGTGGCGTTATTGGAGTAGATCAACTCTTTTTCTGATTCCGAATAAAATATTTGGCATACTAGCCCAAAGTGAATGTAGGAAAATTTTGCTCTGGGCCCTTTCAGAATTCATCTTTGGTATCTACTCTCTGGGCTTTACAGGACAAGTTTATAACAGAGAAGGAGCATTGTACTTTTCTTTCCAAGGTAGAGGAGTTAAGGGGCATGCCTGTAGGTTCTCTGGTTTGGGACGTCATTAACTTTATATAGGAACTCTGTTACACATAAGGTTTTCAGTTTTTTTATTGTGATAATCAAAGATAGCAAACATTTACCAACTTCATTTTTTAAAGGAAATGTATTTTTGAAAATTCAAAATAATAAATAAAAGGAGTAAAATAGAAACGATTTTTATAGCTAATTCATTTTTGAATACACATTGAAATTTAGGAAAGATAAACTTACAAACTTGAAATTAAGGATGGCTCTTTAAATTGAATGGCACTTGACCTCGTGCTGGGTTACAATTGCCAGATAAACTATGGAACTCCAGTTAAATTTGGATTTATGTTCAACATTTGGAACATATTTATGCACAAAAAATATTATCTGGTCATCCTCCTCTATTTTTTATTAAATCTGACAACTCTACTTGGAGTGTAATTTAATCATGCACCTACCAACCTTTATTTGCAGTTAAGCATTTGAAAATGATGAAGATATAACACAAAGCAGAACTAGGCAGATGAACAGTCAACAATCTTACGAAATGATTGACATTTTTTTCTAAAATGATACCTTGTATTCCCAAATTTCTCTCTTTATATACATTTTGAACTTGCTTTTCATATTATTAGAGAAATTACATTTTCTAAAACAAATAGCTGAGAAATGATTCGAAATAAGAATTTAGTAATATGATCTGATATAAAACAATTATATAAATCTATTTTCAAATTTATCTTAAGAATAAATGTAGACAAAAAATAAAATAAGTAAAAGAATAAATGTAGACAACTATGAATTGAATTTTGAAAATATTCCTTTTTCTTTACATCCTTGCTAACACTTGTTTTTTGCATGTTTTTATCTTAACCATTCTGACAGGTGTGAGGTGCTCTCATTGTGGTTTTGATTTGCATTTTCTTGATGTTCAGTGACATTGAGCATCTTTTCATGTGGTTGTTGGCCATCTGTATTTCTTCTTTGAAGAAATGTGTGTTTACGTTTTCTGTGCTTTTTTAATTGGATTTTAATTTTTTGGTGTTGAGTTGTATCAGTTTTCTATATATTTTCAATGCTAACCGTTTATCAGATATGTTATTTGTAAATATCTTCTCCTATTCACTCAGTTGTCTTCTAGTTTTATTGATTGTTTCTTTATTTTTATATAGTCCGAGTAGTTTATTTTGCTTTTGTTTCCTTGCCTCAGGAAACGTATCTATAAAAATATAGCTGTGGCCAACGTAAAAGAAATTACTGCCTGTGCTCTCACTTAGAATTTTTCTGATTTCGGGTCTCACATTTAGGTACCTAATCCAATCTGAGCTATTTTGTGGATTGTGTAAAGAAGTAGTCCAGTTTCATTCTTTTGCATGTAGCTGTCTATTTTTGCCAAGGCCATTTGTTGCAGAGACTACTTTTTCCCATTGCACATTATTGCTTCCTTTGCTGAAGATTTTTTTTTAAGATTTTAGTTATTCATGAGAGAGAGAGAGAGAGAGAGAGAGGCAGAGGCACAGGCAGAAGGAGAAGCAGGCTCCATGCAGAGAGCCCAACGTGGGACTCCATCCCGGGTCTCCAGGATCACGCCCTGGGCTGAAGCTGGCGCTAAACCACTGAGCCACCCAGGCTGCCCTCCTGGGGAAGATTAATTGATCATGTAATTGTGGGTTTATTTCTTGGCTGTTTTTCTGTTCCATTGATCTGTGCCCGTTTTTGTGCCAGTATCATACTGTTTTGATTACTGCAGCTTTGTAGTGCCTCTTGAAATCTGGGATTGTGATACCTCCAGGTTTGTATTTCTTTTTCAAGATTTTTTCACTATTTTCTTTTCTCTTGATGCTTTTAAAATTCACTGCTTTTTGCTATTTTAATTGCTTTGTGTCTTGGTGTGGATCTGTAAGGGTTGATTTGGTTGGGGTTCTCTGGGCCTCTTGGATCTTAATTTCTCTTTCTGTCCCTAGATTTGGGAAGTTTTTAGCTATTATTTCTTCAAATAAATTTTTCGCCCCCTTTTCTCTCTCTTCTCCCTCTGAGATCCCAAGAAAGTGAATATTACTGTGCTTGATGGGGTCACTGAATTCTGTAAGTGTACTTTCATTTTTATTATAACTTTTCTCTCTCCTATTCAGCTTGATTGCTTTCTGTTGCTCCATTCTCCAGGCCACTGACCTGTTCTGTTTCCTATAATCTACTATTTATTTCATGATTTATTTTTAATTTCAGTTATTAAGTTCTTCATCTATGATTGGTTCTTTTTTATTTTAAGATTTTATTTATTTGTTCATGAGAGACACAGAGAAAGAGAGAGGAAGAGACACAGGCAGAGGGAGAAGCAGGCTCCATGCAGGGAGCCTGACATGGGACTTGATCCCCGGTCTCCAGGATTGGGCCCTGGGCTGAAGGCGGCGCCAAACCGCTGAGCCACCCGGGCTGCCCTATGATTGGTTCTATTTTATGTTTTCTCTCTCTTTGTTAAGGGTGTATTTGAGGTCCTATACTCTTTTCTCAAGTTTAGTGAATATCTTTATGACAATCACTTTAAATTCTCTGTTAGGTATATTATTTATCTCCATTATGTTTAGCTCTCTTGGTATGATTTTGTCTTGTTCTTTCATTTGAGACCTATTCCTCTGTCTCCTCTTTTTGTCCAACTCTCTGAGTCTGTTTCTATGTGTTAGGAAAGTCAGCTATGTCTTTTGTTCTTGAAAGTAAACAAGGCCTTATGAAGAAGAAGTCTTGTAGTGCCATGCAGTGCAGTGTCCCGTTTACAAGAACCTGGTGTTGCAGGGGTGTCTCTTATGTGTGTCACTTTGCCTTATGGGTGAACTGCTTTTGTCTTCAGTCTAGTTGTCTATGATGGGCTTGTTTTGCCTGTTGTGGGTAGGCATTGGTCCCTGTATTGTTAGTGGGACAGTCTGTGCCTGCCTTGGACTTTAGTTGAGTCAGACCAGACATTTGCCATAGATGTAGTTGCAGCCAACTGCTGGGTGCTTTGCCTCTGTTGTCCCCTGAGTTTTTGTCACTGTGTGGGACCTGTAGTCAGACCAGATGTCTGCTTCCAGCCCACTATTGGGGCCACAGTTGGACTAGTTTATGTGGTTATTTTACCATCTCCCTGAGACAAGAGGAAGTTTGGAATCATGCTGGTCCCTGTTGGAGCTGTTTGCACCCTGACAGGCTTTTGGCACAACTTTGGATGGGTTCCAGCCAAGGCCATATTGGAGGAGGCAGGTCTACAGGAGAATGAAATGGGGGGAAATCCAGTGTTAGCTAGATTTGTGCAGGTCTGTTGTCGGGGGATACCTGGAACCAAGGCCTGGCTGGAGGGGCCTGCTAGCAGAACACAGGGATAGGGTTTAGTGTTAGCAAGTCATTTCAGGGAATGTTAGTACTGCACTGGTGTCTCACTGTCTAGGCTGGGGGCCAGGGAAGGGAAATGGCACCAGGCAGTTCCTTCATTCCTGAAAAATCTGCCATCAGTCCTGGCCCCTCCAGCATAAGCCCTGAAATTACTAGGCAACTCACTCTCCCATATACCCCCTCGTGTTTTTCAAACTCTGCTTTTATGCTATATCTCTAAAGTCCTATTTGTTGTATTGTCTATTTAAGGGAGGAGACTCAATTTCCTATTATCCTCCCGGCTCTCCCAGAGCCAAGCCCACTAATTTTTAAAATTCCAGGTTGAGTTAAGCCTTGCAGATTATAAGAAGTAGTGAAATTATGCCACTGTGATTTTCTTGTGGGTTCCTAGTGCTGAGGTGCTTTGTGTGAGGGTCTGGTCATTTGCTTTTCCATGTTCAGGGTATCTCTCCCTTCTGTAGATAGTCCCACGAGTCCATATGTCTCCTGAACTACATCTCTGCCCTTCCTATCCTCTTGGATATGGCCTCTTCTCTACATTTAGGTATGGAGTGTCTGTTCTGCCAGTCTTTGGGTTGTTTTCTGGGTCATTTACTCTGACATGGGTGTTATCTAGTTGTATCAGTGAGACAAGGTGAGCTTAGGGTCCTCCTACACTGCCATCTTCCCGGAACGTTGACAGATACGGGTTTTGTTTTGTTTTGTTTTTAATAAACTAATAATACTATGAAAAAGGCAAAAGAAAAGAAAAGTCAGAAGCAAAGAGAAATAATTTTAAAAGCTAAAATATGCTCAATCTTTTTAATAGTAATATAAATTCAAAAAATTAAAAATAATAAAATTATAAAATTAATAAAATTTTAAAAAATAAAAAATAGTAACATAAATTTAAAAAAAGACTTTGGTTTCATTACAGTATGGGGAGAGTTATCATATATTGAAAGAGCTCAAAAGGTGGGGGATACATGCTATTAATGTATTCAATAGATAATTTATACAACTTAAATTGAAGATGTATCTGACAATAAAAACAAACAATATATGCCATTCAACTCACAAATACCTTATCTTGAAATATATCCTAAATAATATGAAATGATGTACCAATATACATGAAAATAATATCCATTGAAGAGTGTTTATACTAAACATTGAATAGAGGTTTTATTAATTTATTAAATAATTTGCAATATCTTTTTTTAATGATATTGCATGCAGACTCTATAAAAATTAGAACTAAATGTATTGACATGAAAAGCAACTGGTGACATAGTATATAGTCAGATACAGATAGACAGATTGAGAGTAATATAATATATATACCAGACTTAGGTTGTTCAGTTGGGTTGGTAGAGATCTAGTAAACAGTAGAACATGCAAAGGATGCACATAAAATTATGTTGTAAGTGAACTAGTGCAATTTCCCAATTCTTTTCAAATTCTTCAATATGGTGGGCTTCAATTTTGGTGAGCAATGTCTTTGGAAAGAGAAGAGGAAAGAAACCACATGTTTATAGTTTCACAAGTTTGGGCTGGTAGTGGAATAAACCTAAGCATTTAAGTATCTCTCTGCTGATAAATTCATATCCTTTTGGAGTAATAATTTAATAGTTCTGTGTACTGTGCTTTCCCTTATTCCTGTATCATTAGTCATAGAAATCTGGCCAATGGCCTTCAGCAAGGCTATATTTTTATTATTTTGTTCAAATACCAAGTGATGCATTTGGCTAAAGTCTTCTTTTGCTCCAGAGAAATATTTTTGAGTCTATTATTCCTTTATCTTTGGTGGGGGTTATGTATTTGCACCTCAAACATCTTTTGGTTCCTCTTTCTCTGCTGCTATGAAGGATAGAATAAACTTTGGGAATCATGTTCCAATAAGAATCATTGGTTTTGCTCCGCAGAATGAGCTGCCCAGTTGAGTGCACTCAGATTTTTTTTTTTTTTTTTTCACTTAACCAGAGATCTGAAGACTCAGGCATCCCACTCAGGGGCTGCTTTCCCAATATCAGCTGTCATTCAGAATATGCATTAATTTTCAGCATTACAGTCTTCTATCATTTCCTCAAATGTGTGGTCTATTAATTTTCATTATTTTTCTTTTTCCCCTCCTGAGCAAACTATTTTGTGACTATTGACAAACATATTCTAAATTTATCTGGAGAGACAAAAGGCTCAGAGTAGTCAACACGATATTGAGGGAGAACAGAGTTGGAGGGCTGATGTTATCAGTTAACTTCAAGACTTCAAGTTAACTTGAAGTTAACTTCAAGACTAAGAACCGGTGGCTCAGCGGTTTAGCGCCACCTTCAGTCCAGGGCCTGATCCTGGAGACCCCGGATGGAGTCCCACATCAGGCTCCCTGCATGGAGCCTGCTTCTCCCTCTGCCTGTGTCTCTGCCTCTCTCTCTGTGTCTCTCATGAATAAATAAAATCTTAAAAAAAAAAAAAAAGACTAAGAAGCTACAGTAAACAAGACAGTGTGGCATTGGTAAAAGGATAGACATATAGATCAATGGAACAGAACAGAGAGCCCAGGACTAAACCCATACAAATACAGTCAAAGGAGCAAAGACGACAGAATGGGACAAAATGGTCTCTTCAACAAATGGTGCTGGAACAACTGGACATATACATTTAAGAAATGAATCTAGTCACAGATATTGTGTGTGTTACCAAAATAAAATAAATATAGATCACAGACCAAAATGTGACATTCTGAAAAAAGACAGCCTAGGAGAAACCTAGCTGATCTTGAGTATGGTGATGACTCTAGGTCCAACACCAAAGACACAGTCCATGATAAAAATAGATGAGATATACTTCATTAAAATTGAAAATTTTTTGCTCTGCAAGAACCATGTTAAGAGAATCGGAAGACAAATCACAGACTGGGAGTGGGAACCTTATTTGAAAAAGAGACATATGATAAAGGACTGGTATCCAAAATAAAAGGAACACTTAAAACTCAACAAAAAGCAAGTTAAAGATGGGCCAAAAACCTTAAGAGACACCTCACCAGAGATGACACACAGATGGCAATTAAACACGAGAAGATGCTCCATATCATATGTCATCAGGGTAAGGCAAATTAAAACAGCAGTGAAATACTACTGCACACCTTTTAGGGTGGTCCAAGTCCAGAATGCTGACAACACCAAATGCTGGCAAAGATGTGGAGCAATGGCAACTTTCATACATTTCTGGTGGGAAAGCAAATATCACAGCCATTTTAGGAAGAGTTTGGTATTTTCTTACAAATCTAAACCTTATGATCCTGTAGTTGTGCTCCTTAATATTTATCCAAGGAATTGAAAACTTATGTTTACACAAAAGCCTGCACACAGATAGTTTATAGCAGCATTATTCAAATGTCAAAACTTGGGAGCAATCAGGATGTCCTTCAAAAGGTGAATGAATAAACTGGTACATCCAGACTGTGGGATGGTGTTTAATGTTAAAAGGAAATGAGCTACCAAGCCTTGGAAAAAAACATAGAAGAACCTTAAAAGACACACTACTAAATGAAAGAAGCCAATCTGAAAAAGCAATGTACTAATATAATTCTAATTACATAACATTTGAAAATTTAAAAAAAAATGGAAACATGGAGACTAATAAGATCAATGATTGTCAGGGGTTAAGAGGGAGGAAAGGATGAATAGGTGGAACACAGATGATTTCTGGGGCAGAGAAACTACTCTCTATGATACTGTAATGGTGGAGATATATATATATATATATATATATTTGTCCAAACCTGTAGCTTTTACACCAAGAGCGACCCTGAATGTAAATTTTAGACTTTGGGTATTAGTGATGTGTCAAGGCAGGTTCATAAATTATAATAAAAGTACCACTCTGCCGTGGGATGTTGATGGTAAAGGAGGCTATGCATGTGTGGGGGAAAGGGGTAGATGAGAAATCTCTGCACCTTCTCTTCAATTTTGCTGTGAAGCTAAAATTGCTTTAAAAAGTCTTTAAAAGTATATTAGCTATGGGTAAATTTGAAGAAAAAAAAACTAGAAAAATGTAAAATAAGAATTTGTGTTAGATTTTAGTTATTGTGTCCAGGAAAATTAAAAAGAAAGAAAAAAAAACACCTGGATATTTGGGTAAAGTTCAGAAAAACATGAGAATACTTATAATGGTAAAAATACTCTTCTAAGAAGAAGAAACACAATACACCAAGGCTCTAAGATAGTGGCTTTCAACAAGAAACTACTCTTGTTGAAACTCTAGGACATTTGGCAGCGTTTGGATGTAGTTTGTCACAGAACGTAGGGTAGGGCTTTCTTCTAGCACCTAGTGAGTACAGTCCCCTATGACAGAACAGTCCCCTATGACAAAGAATTATCCAGCCCAAATATTTAGTGAGTAATGCTGATGTCGAGAATTCCTGCCTTCAGATGATAATGTGTCTGTCCTTCTCAAAATAGCAAGGAGACTGGTGGGGCTGGATCAGAGTGAGAGGAAGAGTGAGAGCTCTAGAACATGAGAGAGAACATTGAAGGAAAAGGAAGCACACCCTCTTGAGAGAGGGGCAAGGACTACACGGTTTGCAGCAAAGTAGTGCCATCAGCCTACACATCAGCCGACACAGGATCCATGTGCTGGAGGAGAAAGTCGGCTGTGCTAGGTGGCAAGGGGAAATGTGGGCAGCCTATGTAAGAGGCCATCTACAATAACCCAGGCAAGTAGTCATGGACCATGCTATAGCAAGGGGGAGATGAGACGTGGCCAAAATTTGAATACATTTTGAAGATGGAAAAGATTCCTTACCATATTAAATATGGGGAGAGAAAAAGAGAGAAAGAAATTGAGATAAGGAAAGAAAGAACAGCAACAGCAACAGCAAAAGCAAATTTGCTGTTGCCTGAGATAGGAAAGCCTCTGCTGGAGGTACTGACTGTCAGAAACTCAGTTCTCTGCATTAGTTTTGAAATCAAATCTATCTTTACATCAATATTTGAGTTCCTATGATTGTGCCTGTTTCACAAGTTTGAAAACATCTAAGAAAGAAATTTGGGAGTTGAGTTGGAGTGTGGGTGTCTAAATTATTTGTTATAAATACAACAGTTGCAGAAACTGGAGATATTTAAATAGTGAAATTAGAATCCATAGAAGAGAACAGGTAGATGCCTCTTGATTTTGATAACCTTCTATTTGGAAAAAGGACAAAAATTATTCAGGAGTGTCCCACAAGACAGACTTTAGAACAATGGGAGGAACTTATAAGATGGCAGATTTTGACTCAAATATAGTTAAAAAAAAATAAGAGGAGGAGGAGAAGGATGGGAGGGGAAGGCGAAGGGAAAGGGGGAGAGGGAGGTGCTTAAAAATAATGGGACAACCAGTTAGTGAGGTCTTTGTTTGCTATTAGTAGTTCATGCTAAATGTGAATGATTGTCTCTCACAAATATTCTTGGATTGGAAGAGATAGATTTTTAACATCCTATTCACTCAAAGTATGAAATAGAAAATACCTTTTACTGCCATTCACTATTGTGTTTCCAAGCCTTACTATTAATACAATCTACTACACTACACTCAGGTCCTTGGCTGTCAGTGAATGTGGAAAATATGCCAAATTGTATTCAACAGTATTTATCTACGCTGAGATTTACTACATGTTAGTATGAGTTCCAGTTTTAGCAAATGACTCAAGTTCAATAAACAGCATTAAACTATCTTTTCTTGACTCTTAGTGAATTAACACAAATCCTTTTATTCATAAATATGCACAAAGCAATGATAATTTTCACCCCAATATAATTACTAGTGCAGTTCTTTTCCCAGGTGCTATTGTTAGAGAAAGTTATACCTTCTAGACTCAGAACTGTCTGAAGAAATCCATTTTGTTAGTTGTCTCTAGTCAGCAGTATTTAATATTTTTGGTCAAAGATAAATATTATCTGGAGGGCATTGTACACTTTGTTCTTGATTTTAAAATGTGCAAATATGAGAAGCTAGTGTCTATTTTTTGCAATTACTAACTTTTTCTTGAATGAGAAAGATATGATTACAGCTAAATTTCCTAACATTGTCAGTTAGGAATTTAGGAATGCCTGAAGCAATCTGAAACTACTTTAGCTGCTTTGGGCTATTTTAGAAAATAATTTGATACATTTTTTTGAGCATTCCAGAGGGGTATGACCTTTTTCTTTAATGGCTGCAACTTGAATTCTTACCTGTACTTTGGTATGGAGTTTGGTATAAAATATGAAGAATATGTGAAGAAATTAATAATTAATAACCATCAGCATTATGATTTTCTTTTAACACTTAAGAGTTAGTGGTAAAGCGGATCTAGATTAAGAAGCTATTGCTTCCATTATTTTGAGGATGTTTCTCCTTATATTATTTCCTGAGCATCTTGATCTGCACTTAGTTTTTCTTCTTTAAAATCAGGACTATAGTTGGTGATAATAGAAAACTTCAAGCATTTTTATCAGCTTACACTTTGGCAGGACAGGCTGCTGTGACAGGTAAAGATCCCCTCCCAAATGCTGATTCTCCTTGCACAATTGGTTCATCATTTTGACAGAGAAATCAACCCAAAAGGCAAGAAAACTATTTTTGGATGGTGCTAACTTTTTTTTTTTCTCTGACAGCACATACCATCATTGTTGTCAAAACTGCTTGGAAACACAGACACAAACCTATTGTATATTTTTGTTTTATTTGGCAGCGTCAGAATAGTTGATATTTTACAGTAGCTTATATCCCTAGCTTATTCCAGTAAAAACTTCTCACAACAGACAGTAAGCATTCACATTAATAATAACTCTACAACCGGGAGTTCAAATTCTAACTTTTTCTTCAAATATGGAATTTTAAACAAAAAACAGTGAGTAAAGAATTGGGCTACACAACTTATACACTAAGCAAAGAAACTTTTTGTGGACTTGCATAGGTAATTCACCTCTCTGTGCCTATTTTCTCATCTGCAAAAAGGGATAGTCATACTCCTTCTGTTAGTCACAGGGAAGGAGCACACAAGTAATCATATGTGAAGGTGCTGACAAACCAGATGTGTCTTTATGAATATAAGTTGATTAGCCATTATCAATATATTACTCTATATGATATCTCTCTTTTCATTAAGCCTAGACATAATTCTAAGGACAAAAGAGCCTTTCTCGTTGGGTCAATCTTTGGGCCCCCCTTTTGTGCATAATGGAGTTAATAAGGGGACCCTGAAAAATAGAGAAACCCAAGACAACATATTATCCTACAGCTAATATCACTTAAAGAAAAGAGGGTCAGGGAGAGAACAACTTAAGAGGAATGGAAGGAAAAGTGGGCCGTGTGTGTGTGTGTGTGTGTGTGTGTGTGTGTGAAAGAGAGAGAGAGAGATTGACTTGTGGCTTTGTGTGTGAGGGACGAACTCAGAGCAATAAACAGGGCCAAGTTGAGGGTCTTATAAGGGAAAGGAGTTATGCAAGTGTAAGGTCGGATCCTGTCCTTAAGTAACATTTCAATATTTTGTTCATCATGGATTTTTTTGCATTAACTTTGATTTTTCAAGACTGCATTGAAATAAATAGGATGTGTGTTTATTATTGAGATTTTTAATGCCTATTTAAATTTTTTATCTGAAGTCTTGACTCTTGCCTCCCCCTCGTCTCTGCCTCAATTTGGCAAACGGAGATGCGGTAGGGCTTTGGAAGTTTGTTTTTTTTTTTTAATGCATACAAGTAATTGAAAACTCTGCTTACCATTTTCTCATGGACTTAGATAAAATTTTGTTTCAGATAATTTTGGGGAGTCAGGCTACAATTTCTTTGAATGTGCCTCCTTTTAAAAGTGAGGTCATAAACCAGCTTCTTGTTGTTGTTGTTGTTTTGTGTTTATTTTTTTGTAAGAATTTGCATAGGCTATAGTAAAAACTCTAATTCAGAAATCAGAAGAAAATCAAATGCTATACTTTCAAGTTACATAATATTTTTTGGTTATTAAAAGCTAATTGTGCCTTCTGAGAAAAAGAAAGAAAAGAAAAAAGAGAAGGAAGGAAAGAAAGAAGAAATGAATTTCTGTAGACAAAGAACTTTATGTGATACAAAAATATAACATAAAAATTCAGAAATTAAAGTTAGAAAATCATCTTCACTATTCAGGCAGTTGCATTAATGACCAGCTCAACTGGAGCAAGAGGTACACATAAAAGGGGTCTATGATAACATATATATGAAAGAGAAATAATTAGGATATTTCATATTTTTATGAACAACTCAAAACCCTAAATGGTGATCTGGAATTAAAATGTTGAAGGTTGAAAAATAATTCAAAATATATTCAGGAATATCTCCAATTATCTTGATTTTTCTAATACATGTTCACAACTGGCCAAAGTCTCAGAGAGAAGATAGAGATCTCTATCCATAACGGAGTTCATGATAAAGGGGTGATAGCACAGAGATCACCATGCATCTTCTCCCCTCTTAGTCAGAGCTACACATTAATGATTTAATTTCTCAACTTGTAGCTGGCAACCCATGCAAGATTTCATTTTTAAAAAAATCTTCCCTGAATCTCTTCGTAAAAGCTGTATCTTTGAAAAAGTTCAGGATTGTCCCACGATATTTCATTTTAAAATTTGAATCATGCCATTTTTCAATTTCTTTTGAAGTATCAGAAACTTGAAATAGATTGTACACACATTTATTTTGTTTAATTAACATGTGTGTCCAAAAATAGCATCAGATGAGAAATTATGCAATTGCACAGTTAAAGGACATATTCTATCACTCTCATTCTATGAGTTTCACAAAATGTTGAGACATTGAATTTATATTTGGTTTAATGCTATTAATAGCACTACTTTTTCTAAGTTCTTAAAATAGACTCATAAGAATCTAAAATCTCAGAGATAAATATTAAAGTTTAAACAAAAAAGAAATTGCCCAAAGAAGCTATCTTTGATCAAACATAGTTTTATTCTCATTTGAAAGACTAAATAAAAGAATTACAAAGGAATACAGCAACAGACTAAATGGAAAGAATTTAACAAGGGATTTTATTTCCAGTGGGTTTGAAGAACAAAGGATGGAGGTGTAAGTTTTAGACATTCCTTTGCTGATATCTCATGATTCATTTTTTTTCATGTGGACAAGAGAGATTCTTTTTTTTTTTTTAATTTTTATTTATTTATGATAGTCACACAGAGAGAGAGAGAGAGGCAGAGACATAGGCAGAGGGAGAAGCAGGCTCCATGCACCGGGAGCCTGACGTGGGATTTGATCCCGGGTCTCCAGGATCGTGCCCTGGGCCAAAGGCAGGCACTAAACCGCTGTGCCTCCCAGGGATCCCGACAAGAGAGATTCTATATGATTCTGACTCATTGCAAGACTCCTATAATTCCATGCAGAGCATCCCATGACTCTAAGCAGCCCTGTTCCTATCCTGGCATCACCAACAAAAGTAACACACTAATAGTTATGCCTCAATTAAAAGATGAGGTTTGAAAACAGCCTTTGATAGATTTACTGAGTTTCTAAAGGGACTCTTCAGTATATTTCTTGACTTTCTAAAGGAAAGATGGAGAGAGAAAGAAGAATACAGTGGGAAAGAGGATGGGGAAGAGAAGAAACTATTGGAAAAAGATTGAGGGGGGAAAGGCAGGAAAAGATCAAGAGATGAAGAAGGAGACAACTGAAAAGTAAAATTAGTTTCTTTAGCCATCTTGGATGCTTCATATGTTACTCTAGAATCATTTTTGACTTAGCAAAAAGGAAAAGTCACTAATTGTCAGAAAGAAAGAGAGAGGATGGAAAGAGAGAGGGAGGAAGAACAAAAAAAAAAAAAGGAAGGAGAAAGGGAGGGAGGAAATTCTTCTCTAGATGTTCACCAAGATTAGATTTAAAAATTCAAAAGTAGTTGGCTCATTTTGTCCTCAGTTGAAAGCTTCAGTGTTTCAATTCATTTTAGAAGAAAGGAAAACGAAAGCAGGTAGTAGGATTCAAGCAATTCTGGATCAAAGCTCCACCTCATTATTGACAATGGAAGTTCAAGGTTGAAATGGAAATAGCTTATAGATCCACCCCACTTTCTTATCACATATTCTGTATGGGGTGTGTGTGTGTGTGTGTGAGAGAGAGAGAGAGAGAGAGAGAGAGAGAGAGATATGTTTGATAACAGTCTAAGAAATAGATAAAAACTGATACTTTTTTTTTAAGATTTTATTTATTTGTTTATTCATGGAGGGGGCAAAGGGAGAAGCAGCCTCCCTGTGGAGCAGGAGCTGAATGCAGGATTCGATCCCAGAACCCTGGGATCATGATCTGAGCCAAAGGCAGATGCTTAGCCCAGCTGCTTAGTCATCCAGGCACACAAAAGCTGATAATTTTCAAGTTCTTAACATTAATTATTTAACTTTAAGAAGAAGGTAAGAGTATTATCCCCATTTTATAGTCAGAGAAATTCAAGTTTAAAAGAAATAACTTGTTCATGGTCACAGAGTTATAAACTATCAAACTAGGCTTTAAATCTAAAGTTTTCTGACACTGCGTTTATTTAGCACTGCTGCACAGTTACATTTTCATTCCTATATCCAACGCACCTTTTTCATTTATTAACTGGCATTATATCTGCAACAGGTGCATTGGTGGATCATGTCCTCCTTCTTGAAGCCCTCATTTCCCATGATTGGCTTAACATTTTTCTCTCTTGTGAGTTTCTTTTTTTTTCTCTCTCTCTCTTTCTTTCTACCTCTAGGCTTTCCACCCCCAACCCCATGGCCTTTGTTATGTTTATTTTCACTATAACCCAGGATTCTCTTGCAAGCTTTTTTTTTTTTTTTTCTCTTTCTACACACACTATTACTTGGTTGGAGATGTATCCCCTTCTACAGTGCACATAGAAGTGCAGTTATAACTCCCATGCAGAGATTCCTGACTCTCTAACTATAGTCCATTTACCTGTCCAATATACTAAAGTTCTTGAATTTGCTTTCTTAGGCATCTGAAATCCAAACATCAGTGGAGTTATTTTTCACTCTAAACCTTTTGTTGCAGTTACATTCCCTATATCAATGATGGCTATTAGCTCACAACCAAATGTGGGAAGTTGGCCATTATAACTTCTGAATCTTTCATCCTAGCAATCTTTGGTGATTTTATTCCTTTGTAGCCTTAAAATAAGTGCTCTTTTGAAAGGCATAGTAACCTCTCCTAATTCCTATAAGGACCAAAGGGAATATTTCTCAAATGTAGTATGTGACCTATATCATCAAAGCCAAAGGAAAACTACTTTTCTTTTTCTTTATGGGTTTTTTTGCAAACAAAATTGAAGTGCAGACTATGACTTAAATGAAGGATCTTTGTAACAGCTGGAAAACTCAGTAACTCAAGAGAACAGCAGTTTCACCTCTGGTTTCCTCAGGCTGCCATTTGTTGCTTGGATACATGCACATCTTTGTTTCTGACTGTGCTCTCAATGTGAGTCTCCTGTCTAACACCCAGCATGCAACCAAGAAATGGAAATGTGGTGCTAGCATTCCAGTAGTGGGGTGATATATAGAACTAGTGTCTTTGACTTTCTTAACGCTAATTAATTTCTTTTTTAAGGGCAGTTGTAGACTTTATAGAGCCTGAAAACTGCTTTTCAAAATGTCCCTATTTCATTGATTTGAAAATCTAGAGAAAGCATAACTCATACACACAAACACACTCACACACTCATCCTTCATCTTCCACCCCCTGAGCCCTACACATACAATTGCTAGGAAACAAAGAGTGAGTAATATAATCAACAATAGACTTGACTTCAGGTAGTTGAAATTATCTAGGGTGGCAAGCTGTGTTTTCAGTATTGGCTGGTGTATCCAGTAGGCATGGGAAATATCTGGAAATCATATTAGCAAGGAATAAATTGTTGGTGGGATGGAAATGCAGATTATTTTTATGACTTGCTCCAAAATATTTCAGTAGTCTAAGAGTCAGATCTGTTCCCTAGTCATGAAAGCTCACTCCACAAGACAGAGCAGAAGGCAGCATGCCATTCTAGCAGATGTCTTACTTCTGCAACAAATATGTAGTACGAACGTGAAATAGGCCTTGGGAGGTATCCTGATACTGCTGACAATAAAAAAAAAAAAAAAAAAAAAAACTTTGTTCTGGGAACACACATGTTTCCTTATTTGGTTAGGACCAGTTTCTGTGAGGATTTGGTGGTCTGGGAGGAAGTGGCTAATACCGCTTGCCCATCAGTTCATCAGATGTTTCTCAATATCACCTATGAATAAAGTTTAGATTCAAGCTGTGGTTCTCAACCCTGATTCCTGGCTGCAGCATTTGACAAAATTAATGGAATGTTTGTCAGTATCCTCCGTTGGACCATATGTGCCTTGATGATGGAGACTGTGCTTAATTAATCTTGGTGTTTCTAGAATCCATTACAATGTCTGAAACACATTTGGCATTCAACAAATATTGCTATCCAAGGACATTAATTCAGCTGATGGGAACTTATTTTCAAGCAAAAGTTTTGACTTTTTTGAGTTATAAATAACTGCAATTATTTAAAAAATAATGCAATTATTTTAACAATAAAAGGGTTATTCTCAGCTGAAGTATTTAAATATTGAGGAAAATTAAGTAGTGTATTAGTTTGCTAGGAACGTCAAAACAAAATATCACAGACTGGTTGACTTAACAAATTTATTTTCTCACAGTTCTGGAAGCTGGAAATCCATAGTAAGGTGCTGGCGGGTTTGGTTGCCCCAGGACCACTATCTTTGGCTTATTGACAGCCACCTTGCTGTGTCTTCACATGGTCTTTCCTCTGTTGCACATCTCCCTGGTATCCTTTTCTTATAACAACACCAGTCCTATAGATTCAGGCTCTTCATTAATTAAACTCAAGTAACTTTATTCCCTTTTAGAGACCCATCTCCAAACACAGTAGGTTTAAGGGTTACGGTTTCAGCACATGGATTTGGGGAGAACAAAATTCTGTCCATAATAAACAGGATAATATATTGCTCTTAGTTTGCTTCAGACTTATTTTTTATTATTTTATTCATATTTACATCATGCACAAGTGAAATATTTTTACCTCTCTGTGTAGAGGTAGAAAAAATATGCTTCAAAAACTTTCCATCTGAAGACACTGTATTTGCTACAGTTCTTTTATCATTTTATAATAAATATGGTTAAACAAACACATTTAAATCATAGGAATATGTGATGTCCAACAGTGAATAAAATTTCACAATGTCTATATTTGGTAGAGGGGATAGAAACGAAAGGATGTGACATTTTAAATCCAATGTATCCCTTTGTTAAAGATGCTTTATATTACTTTTCATAACATACCCTCTTGCCAAAAAAAAAAAAAAAAAAAGCTTTATCTTTGTCCTGAGTTCCACATATAAAAAAAGGTCTGCTTAGGTATCTTCAAATGTGACTCATGCTATTATTTTGTGATATCAATGATATGTGACATGTTAAATTGCATAACACTCAAAGCAAGTTTATCTTGACATTTATGAGTAATGACATTTACAGAGAATAAAAAAATGAAATAGCTTATTGTTTTGTTTTCTCTGATTTCAGAAACATTATTAGAGACTTCTAAATCAATATAAAACTGGGAAACACAGACATTTAGATATTGAAAAATCTAAATGGATTTAGTATGCTTAAACTACCAAAACATGTATTGCATCCCAGATTGTGTTCAAACAAGAAATTGTGGCTTAAAAAAAAAAATACAAGCAACAAATGTACAAATGGAAGATCCATAAAAACTTTAATTTGTGATAATTTTCAATATATGTTCAGTTGCAATGTCTTTTTAGGTGTCATTCAAACACAGCTATATCTAGTCATTGGTTTGTCAAATTTTGCATTAGGTTTCTTAATCACTTCTTAGGGATTTTCAGAGGATTTTTTGAAAACTAAATAAAAGTGTGCATGAGTGAGCTAATTTGTAAGAGAGAATTTTCTAAGCAGCTATGTAGTTCTCTAGAAGTAAACTAGATCACTTTGGAAATAATTCACTCTTGTGTAGATGTATGAAATCAACCCAATCTTAAATCTATAATAAATAGATTAAAAATAAATCTACAAGAAAATCTTAATGCAGCAATTAATAGGCATACTCTAGAATCATTTCCACAAAATGAAAGGAAAGTAGATGTTTTTGATACTGTCCTAATCAGTATTATATACATTATTACATTTTCTATCTGCAACAATCTTTTAATGTAAAATGTAATATCCTTAATTTGAACGATAAGACATCATGGTAAATGTGATTCTTAAATATCAACTGCATAGCTTATGGAAAGGTGAATTGAGAGTCAAACATATCAAACTGAAAAGGCAGTGCATTTTATATTAATTTTAATATATTTATGATTTGTGCTGGGCAGATTCGATAGCAATATGGCTTGGCACATGACATACCATTTCAGAGAATTAGACTGACTCTCTGGAAAGCATCATATTCCTAACCAGCAGCCCAATGCCTGTCCCCAGTTTTAGTAGAAATCACAGTCCCCAGGAGAAAGAAAACAGTGTGCAAGACACAATAAAATAGCAAATAAACAATTGTATGTATCTATTGCCTTTCCTTAACTAAACAGTGAAATTCTTCTCTCAGTTTAGCATCTGTTAAGAATAATTAGTTTACAGTGAATACAACTTCCATTCCTATGTTTCTATCTTCTTAAACGCATGTGTCTCTTCCTTGCTCTAGCACTCCTTTGTAGTTAAAAAATTATTTACCAGTATTAATAGTTACTTAAAATATTAACTGTCTTGGTTTCTTCTTTCAAGTTCAGAAAACACGATCTTCCTAAAGATTTAAATTTGAGCCTTTAAATCAAGGATATTATTCTTTTTTACTGGCTAGAGATTATTATGTACATAATCATTGAATTACTAGTCTTCATATGTGGTAATTAGAAAACTATCTTTTTTAGAAAAATGATACCTGATGATCCTGTTATATCTTACATTTCACAATAAGATGAAGTTGATTCCTGCCACTGTTGAATGATAAATAACCTTCCTGAAAAATCAGGATCCTATTTAACAAGTGTTCCAGATGTCATATGTTGTCTGAACAGGCAAGAAAAATTGCATTTTCTTTTTTGTTAGGAGACTTCAGTGGGATGATACTGAAGTTTTTAGCAACATGAATGTAGCTTATGAGTTTGGAGAAGGTAAAATTACTAGGCAAGTGTTTTATAAAAGAAGAGCACAATGCAGCCTTTGAGGAGACTGTTGTGAACTGAACCTGAATGGCTCTATGTTCCTAACTTGCTGATTTGGAAGTATAAGGGGTTTAGATCACAAAAATGGCATTTTGAAACAAATTTGCCTTTATACTCTCTGGTCATAGCCTTGGGATATGAATCATTTTCCAAGCAACATTCCAAAATAAGGGAAGTGTTCACCACAAGATGGAAAACAGAATATAAAATGAGTGGAATGATAGGAAGATGTGTTGAAAACATCATTTTGTGGCTCACAGCCTGTTATATGGTTCCTCTTTTCTGTCCATGTAAAACATAAACATATAGACTGGAAAAAATATGCCCCCAAATACTAATTAACTCTATGCTACCTAAAAGAGAATGATGTAACAAAACTGATGATTGAACATTAATGTAGCAAAAGCAAAAATAATAAAACCCACAAGTGGAAGAGTGTGTGGGTGGGAGAGTTTCCTCATGAATTTCCTGAGCTGCACTTTTCCCACCTTTCCCTTACAGCCTGTCCTTTCCTATTAGTTGTCTTGACTTTTCTCTAATTTAGGGCCAAACCTTTGATATTAAAGAGAGGGAAAATGAGGCTGTATGACAATGCAGTAGTGTGGAATAATGGAAATCACATAGAGAGTAAAATGAGAAACTAGAAAAATGTTTGCTAAGTTATCCAGATTTACCTATTGACTGGCTAACAGATTAATTTAGAATACATGGGTCTTATTTCTAATTATTTTGCCAGCTAACACTGGGAAAACTCCATGAACCTCATCAACGTCATTTTTTTTTTCATCTGTGAGTAAAGAGTTAAAGTTATGGTCCTTGAGATTCCATCCAGGGAAATATTTTATTAAGATGGCAAATAACACTATGAACCGACATTAATTTGAAGTGTGACCTATATTATGGAAAATTACAAATTCCACTAAAAATAGTAAGGAGTGTCTCAAATGATAAACTGAAATAAACAGAAATATCTCAGAGTACTGTGTGGCTCAGTGGGTTAAGCATCTGCCTTCAGCTCAGGTCATGATCCCAGGAGCCTGGGATTGAGCCCCGCATCGAGCTCCCTGCTCAGTGAGAAGTCTGTTTCCCCCTCCCCCCTGTGCCACTCCCCCTGCCTGTGCTCTCTGTCAAATATAAAATAAAATAAAATAAAATAAAATAAAATAAAATAAAATAAATATCTCTCTTGTTTCCTTTATTTAAATATTGCTCTGAGGAAAATAAAGGTGAAATCTAAATTATATTCTCAAGAGAGTACATTTTATTTTTATTTTTTTTAAATATTTTATTCATTTTTAGAGAAGGGTGAAAACAAGAACATGTGAGCACAGGGGAGAGGGAGAGAAAATCTTAAGAAGACTCCACCCTGAGTGGGGAGCAGGACATGAGCTCAAGGTAGGGCTTGATATCAAAACTCTGAGATTATGACCCTGAGATCATGAGCTGAGCTGAAAGCAAGATTCGGATACTTTAACCAACTGCTCCACCCAGATGCCCCCAAGTACATTATAATCAGAAATTATTTGAGACCTCAGAGTAGCCAGAGAGATGGACCAGGAATAAACAAAAGATAAAGTATGATCATAGCAAAAGTGATCTTGATACTATACATTTCCCTAATAAAATATTTTGCTAAAAAATTACACAGGTTGGTGGATGGGTTAGGATAATAATCTCAGAAATACTGCATCATAGGGCTAGACATGTAACAACGAATACCAACGACAAAACATTTTCTGAAAGTGGAGACAGAGTTTTATTTTTTGCATGTATTAGCTATACTTTGGTTTCTTGACTGTGACAAATACTTGTGGTACATCCAGTCTGGATGTATTTTGAGCATAATGTCTATTATAGAAATGTTCTGTTTTGAAATACTGGTGCATTTATAAAGATGTCAACACCAACTACATGTTCATTAGTTGTTCCCCATGAAATACTATTCAAATCCTTCAAGAAAATAGGTGTGAAAAACACTTGATACAGGAAAATAAACTTGAATGTAATAAAAATATAGAAGGTGTTTCATCATATGCTCAGTCAGTGGTGTATCTTGCATTTTTCAAGGCAAGAACCATTGTCACATACTGTTCCCTTTGCCCAGCCCCCATATTGCCAAACTGTGCTTGTTTCTTTCTATATCCAATTCCTGCTCTGGAGACCAGAAAATCATCATTGTCCTCAAGGTGCCTTCATATATGTAGACTCTCAGCTACTTCCATGACAGTGTCCTTCAAGAGTATCTTGATCTTTCCCTAGGGACTGCATGGACCCTTTTGCTACTAAGATTCTTTAAGTCTGAATATGCTTTGGTATTATTTTTGGGTCACCTTGATCTGGGCTAAAAAATCAGATGACTCATGATCTCTTAGGCACAATACAATATCTGAGAAATCTGTGAAATTTGCAACCCATTTTTCAGTGTTAGATTTAGTTTTTATTTTCTCCATTGCCGTTGTTTCCCTTGCATTTCATCATTTTCTTTTTTTATTCTTATGGTCACATATATCACATATTCTCTTTACATCTAATATATTCATATACACAAGCACATATACATATATAATTAATTAAATTTATCGTATATATTAATTTTCAAAATCTGCTTTCAAACTCTGAAGCTGAACTTGTGTTCATCTTCACAAGTATATAGTGAAACACCTCTGTACAACTCACTGAAAAAAGAATAGTCGAGATTTATTGAATCTTACCCCATGTGAGATGTGTACTAAGTGATACTATTGCCAGTTGTCAGGTCGAGTAAAGCTTTGCTAATGTGGCTTAAGGGCAGGTGGCTAGTAAAGAGGAAGCAAGATCTGAATGCCATCTGTTAGACTTCAGGCCAGGACATTTCACTGATGTGCAAATATAAATCTATCGCTTTATATCATTCTGTATATTTATGTGTCAAATGAAAGGATCAGAAATACAGAGACCACACTTAACTTGGTTAAGTTTTGTCTTGCTTTTTCTCAGTCATTGTGAATGTGTGCTTCTCGATTTATGGTTTGTTCTAGGTTTTGTGTATATGAATTTGATCAAAAGTGCACAACCTAACATACTAGCAATGTGAATGGTTATCACCAATGCACTGCATATATGAATGCTCTGTTTGCCTACGATGTCTAACCATTAGTCAAACAGTGACCAAGATTTTGCTCCAGTCACACAGAAGCCCTTTATTTGCCTTATCAGATTCCTCCATTGCCTACTTGTGCAAGAAAAGACAGATCAGAAGAGGACCTTGACTCCCAGTGACTCAAATCTGTTAGGAAAGAAAAGATGAGGCTGTAGATAGATGAAGGAATTAAAAACAAAACAAAACAACAACAGGCACAAAATCCACAATAGAATAGTATAGTAAATGCCTTGGGGGAAAAGCAGGTCCCCAAGGCCACACCCTCATCCCTCATCCCTCAGGCCCTTGCCCTGGATATTTCAATTCTGTAGTGTCTGACACTGCTGCTCTAATTCCCACATTCATCTCCTGCCATATCCTGTTCCTGAGTGTAGAAACTATAGCAGAAGCTATATTTCCAACCACTCACTTTGAACTATCATCTCAATCACACGAGCATCTTATGTCATTTCATTCCACCTGTGAACAACCATCCTAAAATAAATACATCAATAAAATGCTAGGCTAAAATAAATTAAACTAACATAGTCTGTCAGGCCCAGCTTTGGGTTGGCAAACTGTCTTGGAGTGTCTACCCAACCCCGATCTACCCACCCTGGTAGAGTGGCTCAGGTTCTGGCATAGGAAGTCTAGGAATCAGATGGGTGAAAGATCACCAGGGGCCTTCAAATGCACCAGTTTACATGATCCCTCTCTAACAAGGGCATCAACTTCCCCCAATTATCTTCAGGAATCTTTTTTTGTCATAGCAATACTTAATTATCATTATGCTTAAAACACACACCTTTATTAAAACTATTTGTGTAGCAAAATATTATGCTGGGGTTACCCTCAAAGCTTTCCTTTTGGTTAGATCTAGTAGATTCTCTCTTTTGTGTTCCTCCCATAGGACCTGTCTCTCCCTGTGTGTATGCCAGTTGTGTCATTTACCAAAACATAGTGAGATCTTATCTGGCCTGAATTTCTTCCTTTGTAAAAAGGCTTTGTGGGAGTAAGGACGACTTTCATTCATTTTTGCATTTTTAACACCAAGACCAGTGCCTGTCACTTGTTGGGTACTCTAAAAAGCTTGAATGAACTATACTTGAATTTAGAAGGAATCACTGTTATCTTCATGGTATTTCAGAGACTCCTCTCAGTTTTTAATGTTTGCTGTGATTTTTAAACTACATTTCAAAAAACTGTGACAACTCTGTTCTTCAGAAAAAAAAAAAAAAAAAAAGAAACTTCTGTAAATCCCCCATCTTCTACAATAAACAGCTGTTCAAACAGCCTTGTGAATGAGCTGCTCCTTGAGCTTTGCTTACGAAGCTGCCTACCTTTGGCACACTCCTTGTATTTCCACTCCACTTCTGATTGAGATGTGCCAGCATGAACTATCTCCTCTTATTGAGTCCCAGCAGTTAACAATTATGCCACATGGCTTGATTTTTTTTTTTTTTTTCCAGTCTTCTGTCCAGCTTGTAAAACTTCAGGACGGTACTTGCTGAAATTGACTGTCAGTGATATGTCAGTGATAGCTTCACTCACAAGAAATAGGAACAAATGTACTAACCTCTGAAACTGTGTTTCTGACTCACCTGGTTTTTAGCGTTATTGTGAATTTCGTTCATTCTGGAAAAAAAAAAAAACATGAGCAACTGTAGTGAATTTATGTTTTTGATAAAACATTGCTTACTTCATAGGAGAAGGCATTTTCAGTTAAATTATTGTCATATCTTCATTTAGAATCTTTGGATAAAATGACATGGGAAAGGATGTGCTCCCCTCATAAAGATTCTGACCACCTATTGACAGTATAACCTGAGGCTGAGAAGACAATAAAACAATATTAATGGGATAAAGGGAACAGTTATTTTTCAATGTAGCAAATATTGACTTTTTCTATAGTTGTACTGCTTTATGTATCAAATAATGCATTCACAGTTCCATTTCATTTTGCAATTTAGAGATAGAGATATTGTAAAAGTTTCTCAAAGGATCCAGGGAAGCCTCCTGGACCCCTCCTAGGCTCCCCTCCTAGGAGAGGTTTCCCACCTCTCCCCTACTTCCCAATCCCTGCCAGAATTTCATCCTTTCTGCTTTGTACATGGTCACATTTTATAAGACTCATGATTTTCAGTTTTCCTCAGTGTATGCTCACCTTTAAGACTAGAGTTCCTACTATCCTAAAGGACCTGGGTAAATTCCACCTCCATTCCATCTACAGTGTCAACTTTACTTACCATTAATATGCTTAAAATAGTTTTAAAAGGCAATGATGTCTCGCATGCTTAAAGTTAGAAAAAGCTCTTCCTAAATGCTCATATTTCATATATTGGGCAGATTGAGGGAATAGTACTCATCAAGACAAATGAATATGACTATTAATATTGAATAATATGGCTTGTGGAGCATAAAATATTATAAATTCATTTGTTTTCCATTTTCCTTTAAACCTTATTTAGTGAAGGAAACACTTAATCCTCTCTCAAATGAAATCTCAGCAAGCCCTGTGAATTTATAGCTCAGTCTGAGATAAACAGGATGAGCTGTTTCTCCCAGTTTCACCTCCAGTTTTGGGAAGTGAAGAAGGTATGATGAGATTCAGCTCCTTTTCATTTTTTCCCCTTCTTGCAAAGGGCTGTTTCAGGCCATTCTGGGGTAAAGGCAGGGAGAAGCATGGTGAATGTCCAAGTGTTCTCTTTTATGCCTACTGACTGTCGGCTCTAAAAAAAAAAAAAAAAAAAAGATAATTTAAATTTTAAATTATTAATTTATAATGCTTGCATTTTCTATGTGTCTAATATTCACTGATTAAAAAATAGTAGATTATTTCAAAGATTAATTGTGCCAAACATTTCAAAGAAGAAAAAGTAAACACTGTATCTTTCCTTTTACATTTAGCAAATTCTTCCCTTATTTTACTGTCCCCCCACTCAACCAGTGTTTCTGTGTCCATTCTCCTTACTTAATTTTGTTTCAGACCTCAGTTGCTTTTATGGCTGTGGCCTTTGTTCCCTCAACTAGAAAATCACTCTCCTTTTCTCTTAGGCTCTTTACCCATGTGTAAAACTTACTGGCATATGGCCCAAGAGTAGGCTGAGAGATTGCTTCTCAGAAGCACTAGATAAGATAGGATGATCCGTGGTAGAATGGAACTAAATTGGGGTGTGTCTCAGAAAAATGAAAATAGATTATATTTAACAGACAGGCAATAAGGAGCCATTCTACATTCTAATGCAGGAAAAAGTTTAATCTTCTTAGATTTTAAATAGAACTCATTGTTGAACCCTTATTCCTTGAATGTTTATAAAAATTTACTTTTTTAAAAAAAATTATGTATTCATGAGAGAGAGAGAGAGAGGCAGAGAGAGAAGCAGGCTCCATGCAGGGAGCCCGCCCAACATGGGACTCGATCCTGGGTCTCCAGGATCACCCCTGTGCTGAATGCAGCACTAAACCGCTGACCCACCAGGACTGCCCTAAAAATTTACTCTTAGTAATGATGTTAAAGTTCTATTAAAAAAAAGACTTTGCAGCCTTAAAAAAAGTACTGACAAGAAACAAAGACCTTTATTAAAAATGTTGTATGATGTCTAGTGAAAATTTTATTTTATTTCATTATTTTTATTTTTGGATACCATTAGTGTATTATAAAAGAAATACATGGATACTATTTACATGATGAAATATTTTACATATTCACTGAAATGGGCAGCTTCCTGTGATGCCATTTCAATAATGATTTATTTCCATTTACATGCTTTCCAAGAATGTCACCATCTCTAAATAATAAGTAGTCTTTGCCATCTAGAACTCATTTGGTGCTTCCATATTCTGGGGGAACTTTATCTCCAACTCTCACACTAACTGTTGATCTCTCCCCCACTTTCCTGTAGAGCCCCATCCAACAGCTACTCCTGTTGCCCACAGTACCTTTGCTTGAGATTTTTCTGGAAGCATAATGCCTCCTTTGGCTACAGTTTGGCTGCATTCCTTTAAACTAAAACTCCGTGAAAGATGGGAAGAAACTTTCTAAATATCTGTCCTGCTATGACTCTGGAAGCCACAGTTTGAACTTTGCGCTGGAGCTGTGCCCCCCCACAAGGTCCAACTTGTCTAGTGAAAATTTTAAAAGGTATTATGACATGAAGTAATTTATAAAAGGTAAATGCAATTCCCTGATGCTGATTGTAAAATATGCAAATTATAAAATCCAATTTCTTTTCTATTTTACTGTTACTTCAAAGACACAGAAAATAGATTCATGAATTATGAGAAGTAATTATGAATCTGCTCCTATAATTAAATAAGCTCCTCCTATCTTTTCTTGACTACAAAACACATATAAATCCACATAGCCATTTATTGACCCAGAAAAATTGACACACACACACACACACACACATCCCTTTGTATAGTTTATTGAAAACATCTCATGCTGCATTTGTTTTTTTTTTTCCCCAAAATTCTTACTAATGATAAGATCATTACTTTTTTCTTATATTCTATAAGAATTTTGAAAGGTCTCTCAGGTTTAGAGACTTTGCTCATTCTTTCTGTGTCCTGGTAAAAGAAAGACAATCCTATTTATTTAAATGAGAATTCTGAGACCTCAAATAAAATTGTATAATTTCAGTCTCAGCTTGATTTAAATCCATAATATTCATTACTTGTTTATTTAATTGGTTTATAGTATTAATGTATTGTACCATACTATGTGATCTAAGCACTCCTTAGGTGCTGATATTTACATTTAGAAATAAATTTACTATAGAAGGAATATGAGGAGTGGTCAAGGAGGAGAGAGGGAGAAGTCACGTGAAAAAAACAAATGTGTTCATTTAAAAAAATGAAGGGACTACCTCCTTCAAATTCTGCTAATGGATTTAATTGAGATGAAGAATGCAAATTTCCCATTGGATGTGGCAACTGGTAGAGTTGCAGGGGAGGGTAAAGGTGGGAGAAGGCAAACCTGACTGGATCCAGTTTAGGAGAAAATGGGATGAAATGTGCACCAAGGGTAAAGGCAACTCCATCAAGACATACTTACACAGAGAGAGCAGGGCACTGGGCAGTATATGGAGGGAGATGTCAGGTCAAGGGAGGATTTTAATATAATATTGAGATATAGCATCCTTATATGCTGATTTGAATGTTCTAACAAGTGATAAAGGAAAAATTGTGGCTCATTTCTGGAGTAATTTTTTCTTATAGATGATAATTGAAATCCATTGCAAAAGTGCAGTACTTAGCCTTATATATGCAGGACAGTTATTCCATTTTAACAAGAGGAAAGACAAAGTATGTGAGTCTCAGGCAGAGTGGGAGATTTAATGAACCATTAAGATGAACCATTGGCAAGATGAACCATTCCCTTTGGTTGCTTCTCTTTCCCTAGTGAAATATATCAAGGACATCTGTGAAGATGAAAAAAAAAAAAAGAGGCTGTGATGGAGAGTGTTTTGACTAGAGAAAATTAGTAGGCCTATTCACCCACACTGAGAAATTCTGGTGATAAATTTATAGTGAGATAAGGTAGAATGGTTAACATTCCACTTTGAACTCCTCAAATACAGACATTGAGTAAATGGAGGTAACTTTCAAGGTAAATGTAAGGGGGAGGGGAAAAGGAGTTGAAGATGTATGAAAAGGAATGATTTAATTTCAGAAGGCTTGGAATCCCAGATAGAAAGGAGGACTATGGATATATAGTAGGAAGGAGATGAGCAGTGAGTAATGGGTAGGCCCGATGGACTACAGGTCCTCACAGGGACAAAGAATGTCGAGAACTTTGTTATTTGAATTAATTTTAGCACTGCATCTTAATTTTCTGTTGACTTTTTTAGGTATGACGGTTGGCATTAACTTTTTAATTAATTTTAATTTTAGTGATTGTTCTAGGGGTGTATTATGCATTCTTAGTACCAATTCTTAGTCCAATTACAGTTTTTATTATAATATTTTATATAAAGTAGAAAAAACTCAAAACAATAGTTTCTGCTTTTCCACCCTACATACATATAATATGCACATATATGTATATATAAAATGTCTACTGTAACTATTGTGATATAGTTATAATATTTTCTTTCATTATTTTATGTCTAAGAGTAGCTTTCTTTCGAGATATGTCCTTGAACTTTTGTTAGGTAGCTTATGGTTTTAACCAAATTTGGGAAATTTTTAATCATTGATTCTTCAAAAATTTTTGACCTCTTATCTCTTTCCTCGACTTCTATTGTTCATGGAGGCTTTCCTCTTTTTTCACTTCAATCTTCTATTTTTTTCTTTTTTTCTGAAAGTCAAATAACATCCATTGGCCAACCTTCATGTTCACTGAGCCTATCTTTTGCCATTATTTGTCTGATCTTAAGCCCTTTCAGTGAGTTTTACAGCTCAGATATTGTAAATATCAGTTTTACTTTTTAAAAGATTTTATTTATTTATTCATGAGAGACACACACAGAGAGAGGCAGAGACATAGGCAGAGGAAAAAGCAGGCTCCATGCAAGGAGCCCGATGTGGGACTCGATCCCGGGTCTCCAGGACCAGGCCTGGGGCTGAAGGCGGAGCTAAACCGCTGAGCCACCAGGACTGCCCTAGAATGTTCATTTCTTCATTTTTTCCTTATCACTCTCAGATTCCCCATCAGTTCCACAGCCATATTTTCTTTTTAACTGTTTAGACAAAAAAATAAATTACTTCTAAGATTTTGTCTGCTAATTCCAATATCTAAATCATCCTGGGGTTGGCTTCCACTGAAAATCATCTATCTCACTTCCAGAATTTGTAGCATGTGAGAAATGCTAGAAATATACAACTACTATTCCAAAAGTCCTTCTGGAAAGCAGTGTCCTAGGACATTTGCTATTAAGGATGCTATTTTACACAACTTATCAAGAGTTGATAAGTTGAAGGTTTTGGATCAACAAAGAATAGGATTCTTAAAGATTTGTAAGGGAAAGGATTGGTTCTGATGGCATGGGGAGAAATAATCAGGACTATTATAGTTTCCTTTTCTTGACCATGTTCTTTTCCAATATTTGTAATTTAGAAAACTTACTGTTATAATTCCCAGTGACTTCATGACATGGAAATTATGATCACACTGGCTGACTAAATAGCAAAAGTATTTGAGTTCTTAAGCAACAAAGACCTTACTTACATTGATGTAATTGCCCTTAGTAGGAAAGAATGGAGTACTTTGTAGGACAAGCATTGTTTTCAAATAAAACCAATGAGAAAGTCATTTACTGACATATATAAATTAATGGCTTCGAAAGTACAGTTCAGAACATGTTTTGTTGAGAAACATTAAATGACATTTTTTGATGTTTTAAATAGATAAATTTCAAGTCATTAGTTCACCTAATTTGGCTGATATAATTTTCCTTGGGAACTTTGAAATGTTGTCTTTAAAATCAAGAGAGAAAAGAGATTCATTTTTTTCTTTCAAACTCTGTTATAATAAATAAACAAATTCATACATACATATATGGAGTGCACATTTGATTTCTCTTCATAAAGAGCATTTTATTATAATTCAGATACTAAATGTATTGAAAAACACATGCAGTCATAATTTTATAATATAGAAGTTAATATTATGAGGTAGAATTTATGCTTGAGTTTATAGAATCACAAAATTTGATGAATATACCTCAAACTTCACATACTATCCAAATATGTTTATAGTTGTCAACCTTTAACAGGGAATATATTGGTTGATATAATATGTAAAGAAAAAAATAATAACAACAAAGAATCTTTCTTGCCAATCAATGTATGTAAAAAACAAGCTCTTACATTAGAGAATAGAAAATGTGAATGAAATTTTAAGTCATCTTTGCTTAATTAATGAAAGGAAAAAATATTTTTAAAAAACACTAAAATCATTTTAATTTTTACCAATGTGTTATATATATATGTATAATAAGTATGCATATATATGATTAGAAATATATACATGATTAGAAATATGAATACCTGAATATAATATAATATTGTGAATATGTGTATTTTTATGGGTAAATATTAAGGTTTTAATTATAACCCAATAATGTATTTTTCCATTTCTTAAAAATGTTGCCCCTATATTTCTCAATACTCCCCCTGTGAATTAAACTATAACAAAGAAATAAAATAAACACTACAAGACTTTAGGTCTTATATAAAGAATGTACTTTAAGTCACTTTGTTAAAATGATTGGGGAATGTAAATGTTGTTAACATAAGTAAACTCGATTGTTAATATTTGAAATGAAACAAAACGAACAGTAGTATCACATATTTTAATGCCCATTAGAGCCAGGAAAGATATTGAAAAAAACTTGACAACTGCCCTGGCAATGGCACCAATCAGATCAGAATTAGTTCACCATCCAATCAATATAGACACATGAACTGATTAGAGAAGATGCTGGCTGGCAAGAGGTGGCCAGAATATCCTGGTTTTTCAGCTGTAATTTCATTACAAAAGTACTTAAGTTATAGATTCTCTTTACAAAAACGTGAAAAGACCAGGGAGCATACCCAAGAAATAGTCCATTTTTTTTAAGCATAGAAAGATAGAAGGGAATATTTAATAGGAAATAATCATTCCTAATACTCTATATTGAAAGTTTAAGGTTTTGTTTATTGGCATCTCTGATTGTCAAGTCAATTTATTTTAAATATGCAAATATATACACAGATGAATATACATATATATATAATTTATATTAATTCTCCAAATTCTATTTATATAAGCATATGATCTGAAGAGATACTGGCCCAAAAGAACAAGGGCTGGCTGCAAGTGACTGGAACACCTCTGTTATTATTTATTTATTGAATATTAGCCTAGTGCACTAGATATAGTTACTCATGTGTACATAAAGCAGTTAAAACACATGAGATAACACTAAATGTTACATAGGGGACTATGATGGGGTGATGTGGTAGCAAGGAGTTTGAAGGCTAAATGAGGCCAAGTGGTCAGGAAAGATCTCAGATATGATGTATTTATAGGATGTTATACTCAGTTCTTACCAAAATTTATTTAAAGACAGTACCTTGTCACTAATTGCTGAGATTACCAAGACTATCACCTGAGACATCACCAGATTATCTTTCTTCAGTTCTGAGACTTTATATTGGCACATAATCGTGAGTTCTGACATTTGTTTAATTGCTTTTAACTGTTCACCTTGACTGCAAGTCCCAAACTGGACCTTCTTCTAGGATATCATGTTGGTTGTACTTGCTCTCTGATTCTGGACACTACCACCTTGTTCATCTGCTCCTAGTTCTTTTTTCATATATTATCTGTTACCATTTCTGTCTTTATGCTGCAGCTCAAAATCTCTTGTCTTATTTTATATCCTGAAGTACAAATCTATGAAAATGCAGAGTTCATGAGTTAATAGTGAGGTTGTTTTTTTTATTGCTTTTTTTTTTTTTTTTTTTTTTTCCGTATTGGATTCAGTCATAAGTTTGCCTTTTATTTTGGGAGTTCTTTGTAGAACCTGAATATTTTCCCATTCTTACATGACTCACACAACCAACTACTTTCTGCAGTAAAATGAAGTATTTACAAACACTTTCTGACATTCTTTAGTGTTTGTCTTCTTATAAAACTGATGATTTGGGCTTTGATTGAGAACATGTATTTTGCAGTCTCCTTTTGAAGTAACTACCTTCCTGGAAAAGTTCTACTCATTTATGAAAACTACTCAAATATAACCTTCGATCTAATACTGTCACTTAGTGATACTGAGGTGATTCTTACTTTTGTTTGCGTGGTGCTCTGTAGCTAGTAATGTCCTACTTCAGTTATTTCATTGTCATAATTGTTCATGTCTATCTCTTCCACTCTTCTGTGCTACCCTAGATGGAAGATTATATTGCCTATTTATCCTTGCATATCCTTACTACTGTATGAAGTTGGAAAATCAAGGCTATTATTCCTCTTCATAAGGCTCACTTGAAAGTGCATTCTGGGTGTGGGGGGTGGGAAGAGTGTTATTTTATATTCATGGAGATGTTCTTAGCAAAAAATGGAAACTCAAATACCACATCATCCCAATGTATATTACTGGAATTTCATGACTATCTCTTTTTTTCTTTGGTATGAAAATTTACAAAGATATTTTTGAGTGTTCATAGTAAGTTATACAACATTGGAAAATCTATACAACATAGCTAAAATTAGACAAAACACTTAGTAAAGAAACACAAAAATGTAGAATAATTGCTCTTCTTGTTGTTGGTGTAGTTTTACTAGCACATAACAGACTAGACTTTATTATAATAACAAAAAAATAAGGCTGCAAAAAATAATCTTATGACATGTTTTGGCTACTTAAGATCATTTATTTTTTTAATTAATTTTTTTAAGATTTATTTTTATTTTTTTATGATAGTCATAGAGAGAGAGAGAAGCAGAGACACAGGCAGAGTGAGAAGCAGGCTCCATGCCAGGAGCACGACTCAGGACTCGATCCCAGGACTCCAGGACTGCACCCCGGGCCAAAGGCAGGCGTGAAACTGCTGAACCACCCAGGGATCCCCTCTTTAAGATCATTTATTATTTGATTCCCAAGATTGTTTTTATTTGCTCAGAGGGAACTTAAATTTAATTACTCCAAATTCAAGTTTAAGGAATAAAAAATAGATTAAAATGTGCCAATTACTATTAATTTAGTATATATTAATTATATGGGTCATATTTAATTTGTAGTGCTTTTAAACTTTATCATAGAAAATATATTTAATTCCCTGAAAACTTTTTCTAGCAATCAGGTATTTTCTAAGTGTTCTGGGTAAAAAAGAGGAATGTAGAGAAGAGATAATTTTAAATTATGATTTTACCATGTTTGAGGGTTATTAACGGTCTATCAAGATAGTTATGTACATTTACTACTTACCACTAAAAAGTGCATTATCAGAAAAATAGTAGATGCAAAAGAAGAAAACTTATTTTTAATACATTTAGCATCATGAAAGATATGCAGATAAAAAGTTATTTAGCATCATGAAAGATATGCAGATAAAAAGTAACTAGTATATATTTGCTTTGTTTTAAGCAGTTGATGTAATGCTATTTCTTCTATCTGATAATAAAATTCACAGTTTTAGCAATCAAGGTCATTATTAAAATCACAATAATAGTATGTAGTGAACTGAATTAGTGCATAATATGTCACTATTCTATATATTTGTCAGATATATATGTCAGATTTTATATATTTGTATATGTGTACATATATATAATTATTACTTTAAAAATTTACAAGTTACAATTTATAGTCTCTCTATAGTACTGGATGTTTAAAAAATGTTATTTACTTTACTGGTATGTGTTATAGTACTTCAATGTTTAAAAAATGTTATTGATTCTCTAAGTACTTAACCAGGAAACAACTTTAGCATTGCTAAGAAAGCAATTTACTGAAATTTTCTGCAAGAACCTGACTGAATGACATGAAGCCAGTGGATCCATAGGTGATGCATTAAAAGTCTAAGGCTTTTCTTATAGTTGGAAGTATAAGCATAGCTGTTGGAAAATCTTGCTAAATTAGGGCAACATAGAATATTTTTTCAAAACAGCAAAACCATGCCCTACAAAAATATATTTTTGCTGATAATATTTAAATGTACATTTAAACATTTTTTCACTTTCTTGTTAAACAAAAAATAAATAAATAATAAATGGCACAAAATAAGAATTAAGCTATCAAGCCATGAGAAGACATGGAGGGACCTTAAATGCAAAGGAGTAGTGAAAGAAGCCAGTCTGAAAGGCAATGTATTGTGTGATTCCAACTACATTTACATTCTGGAAAGTCAAAATGATGGAGATAGATCAGTTGTTGCCAAGTGTTAAGGATAGGGACGATGAAAAAATGGACTGTAGAGGATAGTTAGGGCAATAAAACTACTCTGTATGGTATTATAATAGTGTTTACATATCATTATACCTTTATCCAAACTGAGAGACTATACAACACCGAATGAACCCTAATGTAAGCTGTGGACTTCATGTGATAATAGTGTCAATGTAGGTTCATCATTTATAACAAATATGTGTACCACTCTTCTGGGGGATGTTGATGTTGAAAATACTGTGAGTGTATGGGTCTAGCAGTAGATGGAAACTCTATACTTTACATTTAATTTTGCTATAAACATAAAACTTATCTAAAAGGGGTGGGGGAGGAATTTACAGAATGGGAGAGTAAGGAGTTTAATTGGCCTTCTCCAGCTCTACCTCAGGGCTTTATTTGGGGCAGAAATGACCCGGAAGATGGGGCTCATATTCCCTTTCCAGCTTTCAGTATGAGACTACATTTTACTTTGTGAGGACAGGCTGTCTGCTTTCCTCACCCACTCAGCCCCATGAAGCAGACTTTATGTCAGTCAATCATGATTGAAAAGATTGTGTTTCTATCTCTCTATCAATCCGAGATAGATTTTAAAACAAAAGTTTTGCTAGAGATAAAGAAGTGTATTTCATAATTATGTGTGTCAATCATCAAGAAGTTACAATTATAAACAAATATGCATCTAAAAACAGAGTCTCAAATGCAGAAAGCAAAAACTGACAGAACTGAAAAAGATAAACACAGAAATCAATAATTATCATTGGAGACATCAATACACCACTTCCAATAATGGAAAGGACAATGTGGCTGAAGATTAACAAAGAAGAAAATGCCTTAACACTATAAACCATTAAGACATAAAAGACATCTGTAGAATTCACCACTCAAAGCAGCAAAACCCCCATTCCTCACAAGTGCCAATTGAACATTCTCCAATATAGACCATATGCTAGAACTTAAAAGAAGTATAAATAAACCTAAACAAATTATATTTTGCAAAATATATCCTCTGACCAAAATGGAAATAAATTAGAAACTAGTAACAGAGAGATATTTGGGAAATGCACATATATGTGGAAAATAAATACACATCTAAGTAACTAAAGGACCATAGAAGAAATCGTAAGGAAAATAAGAAAATATTTTGAAGGAAACCAAGAGGAAAACACAACATACTAAAACTGATGATATAAGGAGAATTTGCCTTGCAAGGAATTTATAGCTCTAAACATTATATTAAAAAGGTTAAAGGTCTCAAATCAGTAACTTAACCTTCTAAATTAAGAAAATAGAAAAAGAAGAGCAAACTAAACTCAAAGGAAACATAAGGAAGAAAGTAATAGAGGCGAAATAAATGAAGTAAAACAAGAAAAGCAATTGAAATAAATCAAAAGCTGAATCTATAAAAATCAATAAATTGACAATCCTGAGGTAGGTTGTGCAAGAACACAGAAGAGACTCAAATTGCTAAAATCAGGAATAAGAGAGGTGACATCACTATGGAACTTACAAAAATACTAAAGGATATGAACAACTTCTTGCCAGTAAAGGAAAGCAAAACCAAACTAGAACAGAAAATGCATAAAACAGGAACAAATGGTTGGACATTTGAGTTGGGCATGCAAGCTCTGTTCTCTGTGGCTTAACTCTAATAACTACTTAGATACAAATGTAATATTTAGTCCTTGATAAGCTCTACCTCTAACTACCTACTATGACTTGTACTGTCACTCGGTTCCCTCTGTAGACTCACTATTGCCAAACTCACATCTAGTTATTGCTAGATGAACTTAAAGTAGACTAATAAGATAAATATTTGATGTGTCTGTCAAAACAGGGCATGTTTTGGGGTGTGAAAGTCATTGCTATCAAAAGTATATGGATTCTATGAAAATAGCAATGACCGTTCCAAAAGCACTTATCAGCAATGAGTTTCAAGGCAACCTAATTGTGTAATTATGGGTTAGCCAGGATGATGGAAATGTTTATTTAGGTGGACTTTCTGATAACTATTAATAGTTTTAACTACCTTCTTCAGTAGACACTGAACTAACTTAACCTCCCTATTTTCAACCAGGGGTAAATGATTGGAGCAAGTCTATGCTCCATGTTGAAAAGAAAGAATTGTATTAATCTTGTACGAAGCTAGAGAAATTTATGTAAACTCATGCATTTAAAATGCTGAAATAGCACTCCATCATGTCCTCTGCTTGCAACCGAGGCATAGATTCAGAATCTATCAAACTCAATAGCATACAAATAGACACAGACCTTTAAGCTTCAAAATTGGTGGAAGTACCAAAGTATTTCTTAGCTTTAACTTTAAATAAAACTGCATTATATCTGCTAAATGCCAGGAATCTTTGAAATTCCTAGAAAAATCAGAAGTTCTTTCAAGCCTGTGTAGAAAAATATTATGCTTTAAGAGATCATTTTTCATAGTCCCGAATCCCCCAGTGAGATGCTGTTTTCTTCAGATAAAATTCTAATAATGTGTTCTCAACCTTAAAATTAGCTTCCTTCAATGAAATTTTCTTTAAGTAATCATACTAAACAAGGCACAATGAGAATAGAAGTGGATCATACATAGTTATATGTGGCTTGTATTTTATGTGAGTCAGATACTAGATAAATACATCATATCTTTTTCTTTTCATATATGACCAATGCTTTTTCATCCCAGAAATCCTGACATGTGTTTTAATACCTGGTGGTATCTTTCCAAACACACTTTTGAACTGAGCTGCAGCTGGAAATCTTTAAAAGCAAAAACACAGACAAAAACTTTCCTTAGAAATGGCACGTACCTATTTTTGCTCTTAAAATTATTTAAATTTATTAAAGTTTTATCAACCCTTCATTTTCGTGTTATGTGAGATATCAATTGTGAGAGGATTTGTGAAAGTATGCAAAATGATTGGCATTTGTAAAGGGATAGACGTCTCTTTGCTATTTGACATTGTGGTTGTCTTGTGATAACAATTTTTATTTTGGGACTATATAAAGCATAAGTTTAAAGCATCCAAATAAATCTTTACTAAGTATCTGTTTCTTTCTTTATTTATTTATTTATGATAAAGAGAGAGAGAGATAGAGAGAGAGAGGCAGAGACACAGGCAGAGGGAGAAGCAGGCTTCCTGCAGGGAGCCCAATGAGGGACTTGATCCCAGGACCCCAGCATGTCCTGGGCCGAAGGCAGGCACTAAACCATTGAGCCACCCGGGGATCCACAAGTATCTCTTTCTGAGATGAATACACTTAGATATTCTAGTTTCAGAGACGAGTGGGTCATACTACTCTTGGCTGAAGAAGGTGCATTAATGATATGAGTGAAGATAGATTAAAAATCACTTTGCAGTTACTATTTCATTCCTTTATTATATATTTACCAGACGCTACGGACAGTTTTTTGGGTACTGAGTATATAAAGTCAACCACAGTAAATTACATCTTAATTAAGAAAAACAAACAATAGGCAAATCTTCAGAGACATAGATATAAATAAAGAGTAGCATTTATGAAAATAAGTTTGAAGATAGACATGGAAATATGAAAACACATAGAGGTGGATGTAAAATAGAAATACGATTTTAGTAATGGTGATTGTCAGTCTGAAAGACCAGAGAAACATGGAAGTCAGTTCTATTATGTTTAATAATTTTCCTTTTCACAGAATTTTTTCTTTATTATGAAGTTAAGTGTTGCCAAGGTGAATTACTAAAGAGAATTTCTAAAAATATTACAAAAGGTCAAAGAATAAGTGAATCATTCATATACACATTTGTCATTTTTTCAAGTTGTGCAAAGATGGTATAACCCTGCTCTTTTAAGTAGTTGTGTCGACTTTTGCCTTTCACTTATTTAGTCTTTATTATACATTATATTTATGTCCTACTGCTCTGCCTGCTTCCAAGCCATAGGAGCTTTTTTGACCTTTACATCTCATCTGTTTTAAATCCTATATCATACCTGTTTAGCACTGAACATGTTTTATATTCAACGAATATCTGATGAATTTAGTCAAAATGATTTTAATTAAATCTACAAACCTCATTATTACTTGAAACATTATGGAAAACAATTACAGTAAGCTTGGAAAATACACATAAAACTCGTTTTTTATTGGTTATATAAAATATTACTTCAAGTATTAAGGAAATTGTAAATTTAGAATTAATTTTAAGCAGCCATTACTTCAGATTGGTCCCCAAATTTATTTCTGAAAACATGGTGACATTTAAGCAACACCATTGTCATCCTATAAAGTAAGTACAGAGGGGCATCTGGATGGCTTAGTCCGTTAGGTATCCAACTCTTGATTTCAGCTTAGGTAATGACCTCAGCTTTGTAACACTGAGCCCTGTGTCCAACTCCACAGTCCATGTGGAGTCTGCTTGAGATTATCTCCTTCTCCCTCTACTCCTCCCCAACCCCCTGTCTCTCAAATGAATAAATAAATGTTTAAAAAAATAAGTGCAGAAGTTTGTCCTTTAATTGCTTGTGATTAACTTGGGACGTAAAGCCTGGATAGCTCAGTCTGTAGAGCATTGGAGTCTTAATCTTTAAGATGTGCTGACACTATTGTGTAAATCAGAGAAGTCAACCATATGCGAAGAACCAAAAAATATTAGTAACCATAATATCATTGAAGATGAAAATGGAAGCTATGTTCTTACTGTGTTTACTATTCAGGATTCAAAAGAGGGTGCACAATTCTTTAGAATAACATTCACCCATATCATCTCTCCTGGCAGTGGAGAGGTGGAGTGTACAAAAATTAAAAAGCCATTTGTTACCAGAAATCAACAGGCATGAATAACATCCATCAAAAGGAGAGATGCAGGATAAACCAGAGTTGGCAGAAATAAAGTTCTGCACAGATTGTTAATGTTTGTTATTAAATGTGTTAGCAGTACTATTTATTTTGCTGCATTTTTATTTTTTACGTATTTGAGAACAGTAAATATAAACAGAAATGTTAGTTGAAAATCTATATGTTAAATATTTTTTTAAAAAATAAGTTACTTATAAAGCATGTCTGGCTTAAAAAAGAAAGAAAAAGTGTACCATTAAATAGATGTCAGTACTTTAGGAAATCATGGAAAGAGATAAGGATCTCTGCTTTTTGTTTTCAGAAATCAACCTTGCTTTTACTAGATTTAAATTTGTATTTCAGTGTTGCTTTTATTTTGAGGACTAGGACAATAACATTGATTTGACATTTTGCTCAAAAACTTCAACTTCATCCCATAAGTGGAGCAATGATAGAACAGAGTGATCCTGTAGCAATTTAAAATTGAGTTTAAGAAGGGAAGAGAAGGAAAAATAAAGGACTGCAAATAGGAAGATAAAAAGAGTTGAGACAGCTGAACATACCAGCTGACCACCTTCATTTCTAATCTCGTTATAGATTTTTGCCTCTGAAATGAAAATCCCAATGAAACAAAAAGCAAGCAAAATAATGAAAACAAAAACCATTTATTTTTCATGTGACTGACAGAAATCTAGCATTCCTTTAGGAAGTTCATGAATTGCCACTAGATCCAAAGGCAATATTTTATGTAAAGGGAAGGATAAGTCACAAATGTGGCTTAATCATCGTTTTCATATGAATAAGTGGCTAAGGCATCATTTATAGTTTTTGAAGTATGTCATACATATGAACACTTCTGTGATGGAACTGTATGAACATGTAAATGGTTCTAGAGAAGAATTGCGAGAGGCATCAGTAGACCTTAATATATGTTACCGGTCCACAGATCTATTTAATTCTTTGCATAATAGGACTGTTTGTGAACATGAAACAGAAGACAGATCTCCAATAAAGAGAAAAATAAATCATAGTAGTGAAACCAGTATATTGACATAAGGTTATACTTCCTCAGTTTAGAAAGAAATTAAAGCATTTATCTAGGATGATCTCTGTGTCAAAGATCTCTCCGTTTCAGGAAAAAATCCAGTGTCACAAGTAATCCTAAATCACAATCATTGTTATATGTATACTGAATATTTCACAGAAATTATTTAAGATTGTTGGATATACAACAGCATTATTTCCAATTAATATCTGAAATTGAATGTTGTATGTGGAAGATAAATAATACTTCTCAAATAGCTTAGAAATTATGCTATGGGGATCCCTGGGTGGCGCAGCGGTTTGGTGCCTGCCTTTGGCCCAGGGCGCGATCCTGGAGACCCAGGATCGAATCCCACGTCAGGCTCCCGGTGCATGGAGCCTGCTTCTCCCTCTGCCTGTGTCTCTGCCTCTCTCTCTCTCTCTCTGTGTGACTATCATAAATAAATAAAAATTAAAAAAAAAAAAAAGGGAATGATGCTATGTTTCCCTGGTTGAAAATTTATGCAAACTACCTAGCTTGTCTGACTTGGCATAGATGCTTACTGAATGTTAGTCCCTTCGTGTTAACTTGCTAAATTTAGCATGGATTTCAAACTTCATGATTTGTGTCCATCAGTCTTATGGCCTTATGCTCTATTCACAGAATCCAAAATACTGAGCTACTTGCATCTGTATTTATTCAGTTAAAATTAGGGAACATTCATGTGTCTGAGAAGGAGAAACTGAGGTAATATGTTTAAATTAGAAAAGCAGGAGTTGAATAGGTGGATTGAGGAGGGGAATGGACTTTTGTAGTGGTATTTATAAGCAGTCAGAGGGCACTAAACATTAAGAAGAATTATACCTAAAATGTAGAGCCAATTAGAATGAATAAAAAATAATTTATTCAATGCACGCATTTGCATTTATTAGCTTACTGTGTCAGATTGGTGTGAAATCTGTTACTTTATATGTGATCATTAAATATGGGAAATATATCAGAAGAGTAATAAAACATGTTGATTTTCACCAGGCAGGGTTGGCCAGCATTGTGCCGAATTATGATTTTCATTAGGACAGAAATCACACAGACAGCTAAAACACTCTTAGCACTGTTTTATGATAAGAAATGCTAAGTACCTGCAAATGGAATCTCTCCCCCAAATCTGGCACCTGAACCTTGTTGGTCTGGTATGTACTTCCTTTAATTTCAGACCCCAACTTGGAGCTTTGATTCATTTGCCTTGTTTCAGGGCTCTAAGAAACACATTGCCAAGATTTCCACCTTTTTGCTTAGCTTAGTTTGAATATCTGCATTAGCATTCTCCAATGTCTTGAAGAAGCTCGAGTGACTTCTCCATACACCAGTTGTTGGTGTTGGTAGTGTTTTGGTTGGAATTTTTCATACGTTTGAGAATTTCAGATTTTCCACTCCAATTCCATTTTGCCCATAAGCTTTGCATCCTGAATAGGTTGCAGATAGGTTGTATCTGAATTGCAAACAGCAGTAACTCAATCAATGCCTTTGGGCCCTTTTGATCCACACTCAAATATGATTTAGAAGTATCCGCAACTTGTACTCATGTAGATTGGAACTTATAACAAAAGTCTATGAGTGTCACCACTCGGCAAGGTATTTAGCATCTAATTTGTTTTGCTATTTTATTTTATTTTATTTTTATTTTATTTAACTTTTTAACAGAATATGTCCAGGTACAGTGGTGTGGCCCAAGCCATTTGAGAGACAGTTATTTCTATTGATTATTAATTGAAACTTCTCATGACTGAAATGTATAATATAATCTTGAAACCTGAAGAATGCATAGTCTTGGGTGATGCTAGAGAAAACTCTAATAAAAAAGGTGATGGTCCCAAAGAGCTCCATGATGAAATGGAATTGCTTTATATAGGAATGTGCTCCAGGACGAAGGCAGTGAGGTGCTCATTGTATATATGAGCAAGCTATTGACTTTGGAACCACCTGAGGAGCTGTTTGATCCTGTTGCCACAGTGGAGTTTAGCTTTCAATTGTTCAGTCTGAGAGATTTTTTTCAGGAATTTATTTAACAGAAATGAAAGCATTTTTAAGATAGAATTAAAGAAAATACATATAATATAAATATGTATTTAAATATGTATAATATAAATATATATTTAAACCCCAGAGACTCAATAATATATTGCTCTTTATTGAACTTTAGGAATATCCTTTTTCTAAAGACGTCTTCTCCTTATCATTTTTTATCATTTGCATGTTAACCCTCAACTTTGTCCTTTACTATGGCTTACTATTACATTTCTTTTTAGCTTATTAACAATAATAAGATACCGGGGGAAAAAAAGAAGTTTAATATCTCCCAATGGAACTTATAATACTACTTAAAAAGTACTGTGTTCCATCTCTAGTTCACTCATGCACTCATTGTATTCATATCCTGTTCCACCAGTTACCGGTCTCCACCCTCCAGAGGACCCCATCTAGAAATTGTTCAATATGAAATTTAAGGATTGTAGATAAATAAGAGATAAAACTAGCTATTAATTTAATTATTCATTAGACATTTCCTTTTGGATGTTGGAAATACTGAGAGGTAAAGAAAGAAAGCACATGTTGACCAAAAATATTGGCAACCTAACTGCTATCAACATACTATGAATTTTGGACATTATGATTAGTTTCATCTGCTGAAGTAATCTAGCATTCTGTGACATGCAAATGCTAATAAATGAGCCATTTATTTTTCTCAGGCTGCCACGTGCATACTGACAAAGAACATTTGCCGTTATTCTTTTATTTTTTCAAGTTTCTTTGCACACAAAATGCCGAAGGAAATAATAGTGCTTGACCAAGAAGTTAATTTTTTTTTTTACTTTGAAGGGATAAGACAAAGCCAATAGAACTTTTCTTATAATTAATGTAATTACAACTCTAACTGCTTTGATATTCTTGGGCAAAGCAACAGTGACCCTACCAGAATTATAAGAATGTTAAAAAGTTTTATATGCTGGCCAACATATACTATTACATGGAAAAGAGAGATATATTTGGGAGAGAAAGAGATTCTTCAAGTATTAGCCAAACTGTTTTAGTTGGGCAAAGAGCAAACTCAAAAAAAATTTTATAGGACAAATCAAAATATCTATTTTCCAATTTAACACTTTTTAAAAATTGGTCATTGTACCTGCAAAAGAAATATGTGGTTTTTTTGTAATGATACAAATCTCCAAATGTAGCATAATTTGGAATTCATCTTTTTCTAAGTCCTAGATCCAAGAGCATTAACTATCCTCTTTGTGATTCACTCATGTGAATGCTGTTCACCACACCGAGGGAGCTGATCTATATGTCTGGTTCTGTTTGTACCAGATCAAAAAATTTTGCATCAATTATGCATCTTTAAAGCAGCACCAATTTTTCCATTAGTTCGCTGGTCTTTTATTGCAATAGGTACAATACATTTTAGGGAAGTTTAATTAGTAAAATGGCAAAGAGCATTTTAATGAATCGTCCAAAATATTATATTTAGATTGCACAGAGTCTCTAGAAGACAAGTAAAACTGGTAGTTAGTGCATAAACAATTTAGTGACATCTGTGAAACTATACTCTTATTTTCTTATACGTGGTAAGGCAACAAAACCCCATTAAAATGGATTATAGTATCTTGTGACTCAAACTAAAGTTTACTTTCTGGATTTCTTGCTCAAAAATAATTGGAAATCTAAACTCTGGAAATGTTGATTTATAAAATAAATATATATATATATATATATATATATATATATATATATATATATTTCTGGGACATCTTTTTCTATTTACTCTTAATTTTTTAAAGACGTGGGGTTGGGATCCCTGGGTGGCGCAGCGGTTTAGCTCCTGCCTTTGGCCCAGGGCCCGATCCTGGAGACCCGGGATCGAATCCCACATCAGGCCCCTGGTGCATGGAGCCTGCTTCTCCCTCTGCCTGTGTCTCTGCCTCTCTCTCTCTCTCTCTCTCTCTGTGTGTGACTATCATAAATAAATAAAAATTAAAAAAATAAAATAAAATAAAGAAGATGTGGGGTTAAAGATCAAAAGCAGCAAATAATGTTCTTTTAATAATAGCTTTACTGAGTCACACTCTAAAAGATGCATAATTCCATTTGCAGTGTGGAATTTAAAGTTTTGTTTTGTTTTCTTTTACTGGTAATTCATAGGGTTGTGCAACCATCACCCAAATCAAAGTTCAAAACATTTCTGTCTGCCTGAGAAGAAACTCTGTACCCATTAGAGTAATTCCCCAAATCCTCTAGATTCCCAGATCCAGTCCTAAGCAATTAGTAATCTTTGTACATCTGCCTATTCAGAACATTCTCTATAAATGGATCACACAGTAAGTGGCCTTTGTGACTTTCTTCTCTCACTAAGCATAATGAATGTTTTAACATTCTTCCGTGTTGCATTTCACTTACATTGCTGATTATGTATGTATGGGCATATGACATTTTATTTATCCATTCTTCAGTTGACAGTTATGAAATACACTATGATCATCATGCCTCTAAAGGTGTGTGTGTGTGTGTGTGTGTGTGTGTGTGTGTGTGTGGACATACCTCTTCTTTGTCTTGGATGTGTACCTCATATTGTAATGCTGTGTTTAACTGTATTCATTTTTGAGAGACTATTTCCCAAAGTAGCTGCACCATTTTACATTCCCCCAGCAGTGTAGAAGTGTTCTGTTTTCTCCATGTCCTTCATAACACTTGCCATTTCCTGTCTTTTCTATTACCACCCTTGTGTGTGGTTATGGTTTTTACTTGCAGGTCCTAATAACTAGTAATGTTGAGTATTCTTTAATGTGAGTATGTAGCATTTGCATATCCTATTTGGAGAAATGTCTATGCAAATTCTTTGTAAAATTCTTTAAACATTCTTTGTTTAAATTGGGTATTTGTCTTTGTTATTGAGGTGTTATTTATTTTTTGTCTTCCAGAAACATGTTGCTTTTCAAACGTATGATTTTTTTTTAAGGTTTTATTTATTCAGGAGAGACATAGAAAGGCAGAGACATAGGCAGAGGGAGAAGCAGGCTCCCTGCAGGGAGCCTGATGCAGGACTCATCCGAGGACCCAGGGATCACCATCTGAACTGAAGGCAGATGCTCAACCACTTACCCACCCAGGTGTCCCCACAAACTTATGATTTGCTAATATTTTCATCATTCTGTTATTTGTCATTTCATTTTCTTAATGGTATCTTTTGAAACACAAAGTTTTGAGATTTGATGTAGTCCAATGAATCTGCTTCTTTTGTTTCTTATTCTTTTGTTCTAACAAACAATTGTTTCACTTCAAATCACAAGGATTTATTCCTGTATTTCCTTCTATTAGTTTCATAGTTTTAGCTCTTACATTTAGTTGTTTTATCCATTTTGAATGAATTTTTATTTTTTTTAAATAGGATTCTCTCTTTTTTTCTTTTGCACATGGCTATCCAATGGTCTCAGTATCATTTCTCAAGACTACTTTACTGTACAATGAACCGTTCAGCATGCCGACCAAAAATTAGTTGGCTGGCCATAAATGTAAGCGTTTTTATTTGTGGACTCAGAATTTTATTTCATTGATTTATATGTCTAACTTTGAATCACTATCACATAGTCTTGATTACTATAGCTTTGTAGTAAATTTAGAAATAGAAAGGTTTGAGTCCTCCAACTATGTCCTTTTCAGGAATGTTTTAGCTCTTCTGGATCTTTGCATTTCCCTATGAATTTTAGGATGAGCTTATATTTCTGCAAACAGCTGGGATTTTGATAGGAATTTAATGAATTTGTAAAACAATGTGGGGGAATATTGCCATCTTAATATTAAATCTTTCCATCTTGATGGGGTTGGCTTTCCATATATTTAAGTTTTCTGTAATATCTTTCAACAATGACATAGTTTTCGATAGGCAGTTATTTTGTTGAATGTATCCCTAAGTATTTTATTCCTTTATATGTCATTTTACATGAGGATTTTAAAATTCCATTTTTAGAATATTTATTGTTAATACATGGCAATGAACTATGGGAGGCTTGAGGAATGCTTTCACAACTGCCCCATATTCATCTCTGATTGCTTTCGAGTGGTTGGAGCCTATCACATACAGTGCTCCAGACCTCCAGAGTTGTCTGTGTTCAAAGACAGGCAAGTCTCTGCTGACTCTTTTTCTGATTTTCTGTATTAAACTCCTCGGTGCTATCTTTAGCATTATCATAGGGCTACCAGGTTCTCTTAATTGCTCTATAGTGATCTCCATTATTGCCAGCAACAGTCAGGCTAGGAGTTTTTAATTCTCTGTTGCAAATAGTCCCCTCAGGCAGAGCTGCAAAGCTCTTGTTCTCTCTTTCAGCCTTTGCCCCAGCTGCAGGGGGTGGGATGAGGCCAATCTTGTGCTAAGCTTGGATTGACCTGCCTATTCCACCCTATGAGTGAAGGGCTGGGTGGATGAAGTGAGATGTGGAGATGGGAGACAATTAAAAATACCAGCAGCCTGCTTTTTCTTTGAGCAAAACTTTAGCCCCTAAGAAGACACTGTGTATGAGAAAGAGCACACAACTAGCCCGCTTGTGCCCACAGAGGAGTATTCTGGGGATAGCTTTAGTAGCAGCATTTTGTCGTGGAGGGTGGTGAAGCAGCATGCTGTGAGTCACATGCCAGAAGTTCTCACTGTTCTCATGATTCAGGAGATTTTCATCAATGAATATTTCCCTATTTATTGTATGCCATTAGGACAATTTCCAGAGACTTTAAATGATTGATTTTTAAGTTAGCCTAAGGAAAATATCTACTGGGCTTCTTACTCCATCATTTCAAGAGTACCACTGTTTCCCCTATTCTTCTCTAGGGGAGTTTATTTAGATAAACTGATACACTGACAAAACTATCAGGGCTTATTTCACACCCACATTTCAGTTGGGATGATTTCCACACAGAAGCCACAGAGAGAGTAGCACTCTCTAAGATATTTTAAAAGAGGCAAAACTTTGGAGACACTAAAAAGTCAGCTGTCCCCAGGGGTTAGGATAGAAGAAGGTGTATAGGCAAATCACAGAGAATTTTTAGTTCAGTGAAACTACTCTTAAGATATAATAATGATGGATACAAGTTGTTATACATGTGTCCAAACCCATAGATTGTACAACACTGGAGTGAACCCTAATGTAAACTATGGTGATAATGGGTCAGTGTTGGTTCATCACTTGTAACAAATGCCCCATTCTGGTGAGGATGTTGACACCGGGTGAGGCTGTGCCTGTGGAGAAGCAAGGGATATAATATAGGAAATCTATGTACCTTTCAGTTTTGCTGTGAACCACAAACTGCTCTAAAAATGTTTTTAAAAGGCTATGTCTGTATAAAGAATTATAGGCAAATATTCATAGCAACTTTATTTATAGTAACCAAAACTAGAAACAATGCAAATATCTGTCCATAGGTGAATGGCTAGAAAAATCCATAAAATGGATTACTACAGGGCAATAGGAACTGCCGACATATGCAACCACATGTATGTATCTCAAATTAGTATTCTGAGTGAGAAAGAAGCCAATTGCCCCCCATTTGTCTCCCCAAAATAAATCCAACATGATTTCATTTATATGAAATTCTAAAAATTTAGAATAGCCTGCAGTGAAAGGAAGCATATTAGTGATTGTCTGAGCCTTGGAGCTGAGGAGGTCTGAGAATGATTACATTTTGGGCATGATGAAGCTTGGGCTTGATGATATGCTCATCATCTCGATTATAGACTGGCTTCATTGTATGTATGTGTGTAAATATGCATATATCCATATACATGACTATAATATATGCCTTAAATAATACAGGTTATTGCATGTCAGTTTTACTTTGATTGAAAATAGAACAACAACAAAAAAAGCAGAGGGACATGGACATTTCATTAATGTTCTTTTAGATTCTGAGGTTCTTCTTTGCCTAAATTGAGGCTATGGAATTAAACACATGCCTCTTTATTTGGCTCCTCAAACAAAAGTGGAACTATCCTCATTCCACTGATGATCTTGAAGTAAGTTGTGGAGGCTGAGAAAATTAAGGCCATTCCACTTTAAGTTCAGCGTTAGCACAAGTACAGCCATTCCAGGCCCCTGTGAATAAGAGCTGAACTTTACCTTACTTCAGTTACAGGAAAAAACAGCTTACAGCTTAACGCCCTAAAAAGCCCTATATTAGAATGAGAACAGAGCCCAAACCAGTGGCAGGAAGCCCCATATTAGAATGAGAACAGAGCTAATGCCCTTGAAAGCCCCATATCAGAATGTAAACAGAACTTGAGAAATTCCTCCCCCCCTTCTGCAGGTCCCCTAGACCAGCCCCTAACACTCACCTGGAACCCACCTCGGGGTCCAAGTCCCTGCTTCGCTGTGTCGGGTATTCTTGGACCAAGCTCGAGCTTGTAAATAAACCCTGGTGTGTTTGCATCGGTGTCGGCTCCTTGGTGGTTTCTCGGATTTGCAATCTTGGGCACAACAGAGTAGCTATGTTCTGAGGAGCGTGGGCCTCTAGTGTTCTCTTAATTTGGCATAGGCTGGATGACACAGATGAAGGTTAGGGAACTACAGGAACATGTGGGAAGGTCTCACCCCTGCAAACTGAGAAATAAAAAAGGTGGCACTGAGCTTTTGGCTAATCTTCTAGCCCTATCCCTGTATATGAGGAAGCTCTAACTTGAACAAGCTCATTATTTTAATCAGTATCACAGAAGTATTTAGAAAGACTCGTTAGTAGAGCACACTTCCTGTCCTGGGACGCAGGACCCTGTCCACACCGGTGACTGTACCGAGAGAATGACTACCATTCATTTTGTGGTATCATTGACAATGTCAACTGCCAGCCACCATGCCCTTCTATAAACAAGAGCTGTGTTTTGTTTCCATCAATGAAGAGGAATTGATGGTGTTAAGCTACATTGGGAAATAGAAAGGATTTGAAGTCAAAAAGTGACCTGAAAAAAAGTGGTGAAGAATAAATGAAGGGAAGGTTGGAGTTATCAATACTGTGTCCAGAGGATAAATGAATGTTCCATTGATGGTTCTGACCAAGACCCCTGAAGGACAGATGATCAAGTTGAACCATCCCACATTCTGAAATCTTCTGAAAATTCTCTTTAATTTTCTGGACCTTGACCTGATCCATCAGACTTTAGAAGTTATAGATGGCCCTGCCAAGTAGAAATCTTTAGACTGTGGTATAGCCCTAGATGTTACTTGAAAAAAAAAAAAATCACTGCCTCCTGAAGGACAAGCATTTGATGAAAACCTTTGACTGATTTTATGAAGTGGAACATGGCTATCAGAGACTCAGCCTTCCTTCCTCTTTTGCTTGATAGTAATCCATAGGGAGGCATCCGAGTCTTGGGAAGTCTTTGCATATGTAGCAGAGATCCTGCAGTGCTCACCTTACATGTGCTCACCTTAAACTCCTCAAAAAGCATAGCAAGACTATGGCTGTAACACAATTATTTGGCGTTCAATAGAATTTTATATAAATATATTCAGAATCAGTGTTCTAAAAGCGTATGTATTTTTCTGTATTTGGAAAATTGAGCTAAATAGGAAGAAATATTTAATTACCTATTAACATGCGAAAAATGTCACCTTCTCCGAGCTTGTACTTTTTACCATTACACTGCTAACATGGAACAATGTGAGACTTTAGAAGTGTCATAGGGGAGTTCTCACAAATTAGCTGTTGACTCATGAGTATTTCAATTGTATTTCCCATATACTCAAAGTGAAATAATTGCTTACTTCAATAACATAATTTAATAATGTCTTATGATTTTTTTATTAGATTGTTCCTATAAAATTAAATACCAGTCAGATCTTCCTAGTTAGTTATAAGTTTAAATTTCTTGACAAGTTAAGAATTAAAATTATATCATGCTTTCTTTAAAAGCCTTTGAAATTTAATTTATTATCTGTAGACACATTTGTCGCATGTCTGAATCAGTGATATATGTTCAATTAATGTTATACATATAGTTATGCAATAAAATAAAAATTAGTCACATTACATTTCATTGTCAGACATTGATTTTAATATATACATTTTAACATTTATTACAAATCAATAAATTCTGCAGTTGATTTAGAGAAAATCTAAATTGTTTTAACTAGACAAAATAAACTTCATGAAGTAAGAAAACATTATATGGAATATTTAAAAAGTTAATGGAAATACCTAATGATTTTTTTTCTACCTTAAAATATGATTTTTTTCTACATAACTGGACATTATTCTGAGAGACTTTATTTTTATTCTGGGAGAATTTTTTTTTTTCATTTTATTTGTGGATTAGGTAAAGGACATGTAAAAGGTTACAAGAGGAAATTTTCATCTCGCTGTCCTAGATCTAACTCGTCAAGCATTTAACAGATACAAACAATGGAAGGAGGCAAAATTATCCTTTAAAACTACAAACAGACTCTGGAAAGACAATGCAGAACAGACAGAGCCTCAGCTACTCAATCACTGTGAACACATTTCAGTGCTCTCCAATAGTCATGAGATCTACAACAAATGTCTTAGCCAGATTATTTATCATTCTTCTACAGTACAGAAATCACTGTCCATTAAGTCAACAAACTGGCCATGCTACATTTAAATAAATGGATGAATGAATGGATGAATCAGTAAATAAATAAAAAATTAAAGACCAAAATAATTGATAGGGCATTCAACCCTCATTTTTTTTTTCCTTGCCTCTTGTATCATGAGGCTTTTGCTTAAAGTATAGTATCAGTATTTTGATTCCAGCATGTAAATCTAAAAACAGCACTTAATAGCCCCTGGATGGGGCAGCCCGGGTGGCCCAGCAGCTTAGCATCGCCTTCAGCCCAGGGTGTGATCCTGGAGACCCCTTATCGAGTCCCATGTCAGGCTCCCTGAATGGAGCCTGCTTCTCCCTCTGCCTGTGTCTCTCTGCCTTTCTCTCTCTCTCTCTCTCTCTCTCTCTTTCTGTGTGTGTGTCTCTCATGAATAAATAAAAATAAAGTCTTTAAAAAAAAATAGCCCCTGGATGGACCAGGAAATTTGCACTAATCGAGCATATATGATCATAGGGTTTGAGTAGAGGAAACAGCTAATTTGTTATCTAATATTAAATTAATTCACATCCTTGCCTGTAGAACATATAGGAAAGAAAGAGAAATTGTGGTCATAAATGATGAATATACATATATTGGTTTATGTATGTATATAGATGTATATTAACATATATAAATGTAACTAATATGCATAAAATCAATATAGAAAAGTTAAAGTTCTCAGAATATGTTCCTTCTTCCCCACTGATCAGAGAAAAACCTACTCGTTTGAAATATTAAAATACTCTCCCAATGACTATAAATATATTTTGTCAAACACTTTTAAAATAAATCACAAAATCCTTTCATGCAGCAGTATCCCATTCATATCTACCATTTAGTGACTCAGACCTGTGTTTTGAATACTCATATTACAAAATACCAGATGAAAATCTAGCATGGCCAGTGAGTGAGTTACTAAAAAAATTAACTTCTATGTTTTATGTGAGAAATATTGCTTGCTCCTTTTCTGTGTGCTACTCTCTGGGAGAGTTTGTTTGTTTGTTTGTTTGTTTGTTTTCCCTTAATAAATAAGAATATTTTAAATGATGGTGAATATTAGTTCTGAAGAGAAAAAAACAAAACAAAACAAAACAAAAATTGAAGGAGTATAGCTACTCCCAGGAAGATTTTCAGCATGAAAAAGCCAAGAGGGATTTTGAGAAGACAGCTGATATGTATGTGATATAAAGAAAATGGGAATAATTAAATAGGAGATAGGCATGTGAAATGATGATTTTTGAGTGGTCTGCAGAAACACTCTGTGGCATTCTAAGAGCATGAGTTAAATTGTTGGTTTTTATAATATTTCTGAAGATTGATTGTCTTCTCTCTTGATAAAACAAAACAGACAAAATTGATTATATATTTATGTTTAGATTTTGATACAGGAGTTCCACTCAGTGTGTTGGGTTTCATATAAGGTGAAAATTTAGTGGAAAGTCATCAATATAACTAACCACAAGTCTCTGATAGAATATGTCTCCCCTTAATTACACTTACCACAGGCTATACTTTAAGTCTGCAAAGCAAGTGTCACAGATCTATTTCTATGGCTGCATTGTTTTGAGCCTGAGTTTCCTGTGTTCACATTGATAACTGTGCTGTCTGGGAACAGGAAGTCCTCCTCTGCTGCTTGGAATTGCTCTAATTTGTTCTGGTAATGGGCACCAGATGTCAGAGTATAAAAGGAAGCTGGACCAGGCAAAAAGATTGCCATTCTGACCTTCTATTGAATTCCAGAGCTCTTGCCCTTTTTTGTCTTCTGTGAAAATCAAATATTCACAAACATACTGAACAAAGTGGGACAAGCAGCCTCCCTCCCATGGAAGCTGCCACAGCGGAAGAGCCATGGCTGCTTGGCACAACCCTGGAAGGCACAACATCTGCCACAGTTCTCAGCCATCCTTCTTTTTTTTTGGGGGGGGGGGGGGGTTGGGGGGTAGAAAGAGGAGAGGCAGAAAAAAAGCATAAGGAGGGAAGAAAAGAACCTGCATCCTCCACATCCACAGAGACATCCTCTGTGTAAAGACTGCTACTTCTTCAAAAGTACTTTCACTCAACTAGGTCTTTGGCATCTCCTTTTTAGTAAAGATGAGGAATGGGTCTGGGGTTTCATTTTCTTTTGCCTTTTATTTTTCAATAACTAGAGTGCTAAAATTCTTTTTGCTCATATAATGCATATGTAATTTATTGCATTTGTCACTCCATTTGTCTTGGTAAAATGGTTTAAATCTGGAAAAGTCTCTACAGAGTAAATCAAAGTGAATATAGTCAGATGCCTGCTGCTGTTGATAAGAGTACAAAGTGGTGATAAAGTTGATCAGCTAGTATGGGATTTACATGTCTGAGCATTTAAATCTCATTTTTGTTAACTGATTTTCTACAGGTTCACAGGGTTCCATGCTATTCATTTTCTATTTGTAATGAACTTTATATTCTAAAAACTTTCAAACGGCTGTTTTTTTTGGTATAACAGGGAAATTTCTGTTTCCAAGTAGTGTTCCTACAGCAGACGATTTTGTTATCTTTTATCAAGGTATAGTTGAAGGAAAGAAATGCCATCCTTTAGGCATTTTGTTCTTCTCAGGAAAAAAAGGTAATAATAGAAAAAAGGAATTAACTGTTTACTCTGTTTATTGACCCCTTGTCATCTAAGAGCATTTAATAAAATCTGAAATTTCAGATAAAGATCTGAAATTTTAATTAGCCACTATTTTTATCTTAAATTAATTATCCACTACTTTCTTCTTAAAAGGAAATTTAAGGGTTATGAAAATGTTGCTGTTCATATAAAATACAGTACACTTTCTTTAATGAGGCTTGTCACAGTTGCTGTTTTCCTCTTTAATTTTTTCTCCCAAATGTCAGAAGATTCAGGTATATTTTAGTTTTTCCTGAGGTTTTTAATAGTTTTATAATGTGACTCCTTTCCTATAGTAACTTGTTCTATTTAGGATATCTTGGAAAAATAATAAATATTCTCTAAATAAAGATACTAAAAGCCTCTATACAACACAATTATCCCTGTTGTAATGCGAATAGTACTCATTGATAATGTTGTAAAATTGTAATTGTTAATTATCATTTAGTAGACCCCCACAACATCCAGCGGCACCTCCTGTAGCTTGCTCAGCACTATTCCTGTAAAACAAAAACAAAACAAACAAAAAAAAAACAACAGCAACAACAAAAAACTAACCCATGTGAAGGGAAACACAATGGAGTGTCAGAGCCCTGGCAGGATAGGGATAGGAGCAAAACTGTTCCCAAACAGTTCTTGTTGCTTCCTTGACCTCTTTGACACTAAAATTTCCCTATCTTTAACATAAGACTAATATTTCTTATTTTGTAAATATTTATATGATATATTTAGAATGTGCTTGCAACATAGTATACACTCTAATGAATTTTATTGGAAAACATACTATATTTCAGTGCATTAGCTTAGTGATCTCAGCCTATTGACTGAATTGATACTATTAATTTTGTAAACTTGATAAAAGTTTTAATGGCCATAAGTGATATGTATACAATTACTTATTGGGCACTTGGGTGGCTCAATGGTTGAGCATCTGCCTTTGGCTCAGGTGGTGATCCCAGGGTCCCACACTGGGCTCCCCGCAGACAGCTTGCTTCTCCCTCTGCCTATGTCTCTGCCTTCCTCTCTGTCTCTCATGAATAAATAAATAAAATCTTAAAAAAATATATTTAAAAAACAAAAAAAATATTTATTAACAATTACACAGTGTTACACCCTTTCTTGCATCTCTTAAAGCACATTTAATTGACTGAAATTAAATTCCACACCCAGAGGCCACACTGTCTCTTTGGAATGCAAAGAGAAAATGGAAAAAACCAACAGATTTCCCTTCAGATTTCATAGCAGACGGAGCTTCCTGAATCCAAAAATTTTTAATCATTTTAGCCATAAGGGAAGATCCACCGAAGTAAAGTTAACCCGGGTTTTTTTTTTTTTTTTTTTTTTTTGGCTCTCATTTGCACTATTCTACTTTTTTTGACTCATCTGCACACCATGTCTGCCTCTCAAACACCACACACAGCATTCCTGGAACTGACCATTCCCTATTCCATGCTTCTCAGGTCTTGCCAGTAATTGTTGTTGAGTGGGCAACTGGTGTTCATCACCCTGTATTTTAGACTCTTTTTTTTTTTTTTTTTTTTTTTAATTTTACTCTCAGGTAATGATTATTTTAAGAGGCTTGCTGTCTGTCCCAGGTTTCTCTCACTGCAACAAACAGACCAACTGCAAGTAACCTTGCTTGCTTATGCAAAGAGAATATCCATATGTTGAATATGCTTTTATGATTTTCCTCATTTTTCTCTCCCATTAACAATCACTTCTGTTGGGAAGAAGAGAACCAGTAGGAAACAACTAACTTATACAATAAATTTATTGCAACTAAATTGATCTACTGAGAAAGAAGCCATAGATCTTCAAGACTGACATAGAAACAATGGAATGTAATGCATAGATTTACACACATACAGAGATGCTAATTTCACCAGGTGGTATCTTGGGAAAGTTTCAAAATAATATAAGGTCGGGATCCCTGGGTGGCTCAGCGGATGGGTGCCTGCCTTTGGCCCAGGGCGCAATCCTGGAGTACCGGAATCGAGTCCCACGTCAGGCTCCTGGCCTGGAGCCTGCTTCTCCCACTGCCTGTATCTCTGCCCCTCTCTCTCTATGTCTATTGTGAATAAATAAATAAAATCTTTAAAAAAAATAAAATCACATAAGGTCATTTTGGTAAGGGAGCATTTGGGAGGTGGCAAAGGGTCATTCACTTAGAGAGAGTGCTTTTATTTATCACCTGCCTTATTCCCTTAGTGCCACTTAGTTCTAAGACCAATCATGCAATGAAAATTTTGTCTAAAAAATATTAACCATTGTTTCTCTGCCCTGTCTTGTTATAGTCCTTTATCTCCTAGTTATTTTTTTTAATTTTTTTTTAATTTTTATTTATGATAGTCACAGAGAGAGAGAGAGAGGCAGAGACATAGGCAGAGGGAGAAGCAGGCTCCATGCACCGGGAGCCCGACATGGGATTCGATCCTGGGTCTCCAGGATCGCGCCCTGGGCCAAAGGCAGGCGCTAAACCGCTGCGCCACCCAGGGATCCCTATCTCCTAGTTAATTGAAAAAAAAAAAAAAAACAAAACAAAGCAAACATAGAATAGTAGTAAAAATAACTGATATGTGAAACTGCATCTGCTTACCAGTGACAAAAACACAGCGGTTTCTTCTCCAGCTTCAGCACAGAAAGATCTACCATTAGCACTGATTTCTGAATTCTTAAAGAAAAAAAAGATGAGACTACTTCTAAAAATACAATCGCTCATTAAAATTGAAAAAACACACTATATTATGTGTGTAGGAGCAATCTGATTCAGAAATTTTCTCTTACAAATAGTGTATGCAGCAGAAGGCATTGGTATAGATAAGCAAAGTGATAGAAATTAACCATCGTTCACCCTGTGTAGTGGAAACAACAGTAAGTTTGGATTCTGGATTCAGCTATAAAAACCCTAAGTGTATGCTCTTGAACACATTACACGAAATCTCTGGTGAACATTGCTTCATATGAAAAATGAGAATGTTAACATTCATCCTTCCCTTCTCACAGAATTTGTTAGTATCAATTTACATAATTAATGCTTTAACTTTCTGTGTTTTTTAAAAATAATTTGTTTGGTTTCTATAGCAATACTAGTTTAATATAGGGGGCTATTTTATTTGTGTATAAGTCTGAAATAATGCACTTAATTACAAACTGAGTCATAATTAAAACTGTCATAGGGAAAACTTGTCAGAGAATCAGTAGATTAAAAATTTTTTTCTCTATTTTCAGTAGGAAAATGTTCCCCAGTTAACCTGTACTTGGCAATTGCCATGTTTTCTTTAACATAATACTTCTTCTTAAAACCCTGTTTCTCATTGCAATAAATGCTTTACTTCTAACTTTCATTCTCCTTTCTGTAGGCAGAAATATTCTTATGATTTGAGGACTTTCTCTAAACAAACACAGATATCCACTGTGTGGATATCTTCAGAATAATGATGGAGGAAATTGCTACCTTTGCATAAAGATTTTTTCCTCCTCTCAGAAGGCTTAGTTATAATGCACTTTTATCATATAAAGGGTCAAAAAAAATCATATAAAGGGTCATAATGATCTATTAATGTTTACTGATAATGGTTTTATAATCAACTCAGATAAGGCATTAACACACAATCAGGAAATAATCCAGTTTTGCGTTTTGGCAATCACTTTGACTCGAAGAAAAATGCATGGTTTTGTTGGAAGATGTGAAACATGGCCTATACCTTAGAACTATAACACATGATATAGGGGGAATAATAATAATGCTTCTCCCAACCCATCACCATGGAAATAAACTGAGGAATGGATATGTAAGAATTGCATTCCTTTTTCAGGATTTTCTAGCTTGAGTTTCTTGTTAAAAAAGAAAAAGTAATTTTAATTTTCTTGCAATGACATTATAAAGTTAACATGGATGTTGTTTGTGGCAATATTTTTTCACCTTCTCCTACACTCATACACATAAAAAGACATGTACTCCTACCTGCAACAAAAGAAAATGGGCACAGCCCTCTGCACCTCCCCATCCCCATGCCACGACCCCCCAAAAAAAGAAAGAAAGAAAATGGGCACAATGCCTCCAGAAACAGAGATAAAATAAAGAGACTTCTAATTTGGGCTCCCAAGATAAGGTCAGCTTCACTTCTTTCTTTCCCTTTTGATAATAAATTACATAACCTTGTCCTACTTGGCTTTCCATCACTAGCAAAAGTAATCCTGAATAGTTCATTTTTAGACAAGAAACTCTGCTGCATGCTTGGAAAAACAAATATAAAAGGCCTAACTTTTGGTGTTATGTGCTCATTAAAGTGATTATTTATAAAGATTAATTGTCGGTATTTATGTCCTTGGGTAAGAGATAAAGGGAATAACGTTGATGCTTCACAAGAATTAGAGAAAGCCCTGAGTCAGTCAGGAGCCTCTGTGGAAGATGTGGGATTTTATTTAAGCTGAAATGATGTGAAATATTAAGATTAGAAAAAAAGGAAAGATTTATCTTATTCTTGAAGTAGGACACTTAGGAGTACAGTCTAATAATAGTATAGAAGGATTAGGGATGCTTCACAAGGATTCCATGGCAACCATGGCATCTGCTGTAAGGAAAGCCTGAGGGAAAGAAACCAAATATTCTTATACAAGTTTGAGGTTACAGGACTCCTCCTCAGAAAAGATGGGCCTCTGTGGAGTTTTAAGGATCTCTGCATAGCCAGGGAGCTGTGGATATTTACCTTAATTGTGAAAGAATTGGGAATAAGGACTCTCTCCTGGAAAGGTACTGCTCATTAAGGCACTTGGACAATCTTGGCTCTTTTTGAATGTGAATATATAGCCTAAGTTTGTTTTAATGAAGGGCATTCAGGATTGCCATGGTGCAAGGCCAGAGTGCAAGCAGAAGGTAAAGCATATGGGTTAGAATCGACCAATCAGGGCAGAGGGATGCAGATGGGACCAGGTACATCAGGTCTAGCTGAGGGAGCACAAGTCCAGAATGAGATTAGCCCTTTTGATTAGTTCACAGGGTTATGCCACTGAATTACTCAGTGCCAATAAACCAGCTATAACTCATGTCTCTCTTTTCAAATGGGAGATTCTGAAATTTCTGTTATCTCAAACAAGTATACTTGTAATATTTGATAATATTAAACTTTCTCATAGTATATTCCCATTTGTGAACATGCCCACATATATAATTACTGGCATGATATATACATGTATATTTGGTTGTGTTATGTTAATACATAGACAAAATCTGAAGGTCTTTTTTTTAAATTTTTATTTATGATAGTCACACAGAGAGAGAGAGAGGCAGAGACACAGGCAGAGGGAGAAGCAGGGTCCATGCACTGGGAGCCCGACGTGGGATTCGATCCCGGGTCTCCAGGATCGCGCCCAGGGCCAAAGGCAGGCGCTAAACCACTGCGCCACCCAGGGATCCCCTGAAGGTCTTTATAAATATATTAGTAGTGATCTATGAGAGCTGGAATTATGGGTTATTAGCACTGTATTCTTCATAGTTTTCTGTATAAAGAAAATGTTTACAGTAAATATATATTATGTTTACAGTCATAAAATATATTCTCTTTTCAAATCTGGCAATATAATTAATCTTTTAACAAACATAACTAAAGGAATGCCTGCGTGGCTCAGTGGTTGAGTGTATGCTTTTGGCTCAGGTCGTGAGTCCTGGGGTCCTGGGGTCCTGGGGCAGAGTCCCATATTGGGTTCCCAGCAGGGAGCCTGCTTCTCTCTCTGCCTGTGTCTCTGCCTCTCTCTCTGTGTCTTCCATGAGTAAATATATAAAATCTTTAAAAAATAACTAATATTAATGATGTGCAACCTTGAGTCTTGAATTTGCATTCATTCATACCTATGTTTTCCAGTAACTTTAGAGATTCTCCAGCATCTCACAATAACACTATATATAAAATTCCAGTATGTTATCTAGCACTTAGTAGGTTCTCAATAAATATCAGTAGAGTCTATTTCCAAATAAAACTGTACTTTTAGATATAACAAGTTGCTTTTTTCTTAACTTTAGGTTCATAGCTTGAAATTGCATAATCAAAATTGATATGTCCAAAATACGTAGAATCCATTTATTTCTTCTATGTTACTTCACACAAAATTATAGCTCCCAGTCCTCTCTGCAGCAGTGACTAACATCTGGAACAGGCTTTCTCTATCTTTCTGCATTATTGGAGCTGCCATTTCAAATCCCATCTAAAACCATATCTTTTTCTTTCTACTTCTATTATTGCATCCCATAATTGCATTATTTAACTCTGTCAAATGTACTAGGATATAGTTTTCTATGAAAATGGCTTGCACACAAATACAATGCAGTAGCATACTATTTTGAAATTAATTTCCTGGAAATGACTCTCTCAGAGTTAGAAATAATCTTGTGTTTATTAGTATTCAGTAAACTAGCCTAATGCAAGACAAAATATTTTAAAAGATAGATTTTTTTTTTCGAAACACTATACAGGTGAAAAGAAAAGACACATTGCTTAATCCATAAATGTTTTTGATATAGTATTATGTTGATGTGTCTGTGTTCTGACCACATACATCAGATATTCATTTGGTACTTAAAGATAGAAGTTCTAATTCTAGACTGAGAGTATTTAGTTTTGAGAGAAAACACAGAGAATAAAAGAATCTCCTTGTATTCCTTTTATTGTTATATCTATCATATTGTATGAATTTTATCCAAGATAAATACTTTTCAAATCATTAAATTTGTAATGTGGGAATAAACAAAAATGATCCAAATGAGGAAAAAAATAAACAAAGGCTATTCATTCAGAGCTTGCTATAGCAAGGCAAGTAAGCCATCATCATTTGCATCTGGCAGAGACCTTAAGGTACATAGGGTAGTGGATAAATTTTATAGGAGCATAGAGTGAAGGCTCCAGGTATGCTCTGATTAGAAATCATGAGGAAGCTATAGGTGAGCTCACCAGAGCAGGACAATCATTCTAATGGCTGGGGGAGCATACTTGCCTTTCTCTGGTTGGTCCTCAGTTGGAAGCATGACCAAACATCAGCAAGCTGTCAATCACTGGCCATGTTCTAATCTTCTGGATAGATCATTGCCAAGGTGGTTTGGATTCCCTGCTGGCTGTGCAGAAATTGTGGGTTGAAGTTTATTATCATATGTGGTCTGGCCATCGTATATTAGTATATTCAGCCTCTCAATTTTGAATATAATTGAGGAACATACCAACTTTGAAAATATCAAATGATAAATATTAATGTTTAAAGAAGGCTTTTCTTGTGGAAAGTATATTTGAGTTCATATTTGAAGGAATAGTAAGAACTAGCAAAATTAAGGGAATTGGGTCAGGAAATGGAAAGGAGCTTTTGAAACAAAGTGAAGAGTATTTGCAAAGACTGTGAAATAAGAATATGCATGGAATGTGAATAAGCAGAAAAGCCTCAGAGTCATATTTACAGCAACTCAAATTTATCTCCAGTGAGGTGGCTGAGATGTGCTGGAACTAGACCTCTTATGGCATCCTGGTAAGAGGAAGAGTCATGCACAGCAGGATTGTAAGCATATGCCTAAGAGTACTGAGAAGCCATGGAAAGGACTGGACAAATTAAATATCTTTTCTTAAAAATAGACTTTTTTCTATTCTTTGAAGAGTGGATTGAAGAGGAACATATAGAGCAGCCCGGGTGGCTCAGTGGTTTAGTGCCGCCTTCAGCCTGGGTCGTGATCCTGGAGTCCCACGTTGGGCTCTCTGCGTGGAGCCTGCTTCTCCCTCTGCCTGCGTCTCTGTCTCTCTGTCTCTCTGTCTCTGTCTCTCTCTCTCTCTGTGCCTCTTATTAATAATTTTTTTAAAAATCTAAAAAAAAAGAGGAACATGTATTGAAAGCATTTAAACTCTTACAGAACATTTGACAAAATATAAGAGGCTAAACCATTACTAGTGGAAAGGAGAGGGATAAGTAACTTAAAATAGTACTTCTTTAATACCAGTGGAAATATGAATGCACTACAGATGTTAAAAATACAGATTCTGTTTGGACAGGTCTGGCAGAGGGTCCTGACATTATACATTTCTAACAAGATCCCAAATGACACTGATACTGTTGATCCAAAAACTAAACACTGGTATTTGAGCAGCAAAGGATTCTGAAACAAAATTCACTGATAAAATAATCTATCAAAACATGCACAAAATTTTAAGTGAAACAATAGAATGCCCTTATAGTAATTACAAGAGGGAGAAATAAAAGGAAAGCTAATTGTAATCAAATATTAATTTCAGTATGAACGTATTTGGATATGACCACGGTAGAAGACGTATCATCATTCTGTACTAATAGTTAAAGTCAGTGTTATTGTCAGTTACAAACACAGACAGAAATAAGCATGCTGTTTTCACAATAAATAAAACCTTCAGTGTTGCCATTATTGACCAATCTTTATAATAGGTGTGGGACATTCGATATATTTTGCACGTCAGAGGCAAAGTCTTCATTCTTTGTACTGCAGACATGGAATATCCATGACCCTAGTCAGATATTCCATTACTAGCCTTATTTGTGGAGACTTTGTTTCCAGGATTTTGTTTTGTGTGTGTGTGTGTGTGTGTCTGTGTGTGTGTGTGTGTGTGTGTGTCTGTGTCTGTGTTTGTGTGTGTTTTAATTGCTAATACAAATAATACCGCACAGAAAATTGAGAGCACATATTTGCTTGTAGCAAAAATTGCTTTGTGAATGTGACAGATATTGTCAAATTATTCCCACAAAGTGGTACCAATTTATGCTTCCATTATCAAACATTTTATATTAGAGGACAGCCTTTATAGTGTTTTCTTTTATATGTGGTCCTGTAGCAACCATGACGATCAGGGAAATTGACACTGAGATAGGACTTGGGACAAGTGGGATATTGAGCCATGTCACGATCCAGAGAAAGAACATTCCAACAGGTTAAAACAATTGCAAAGGCTCTGAGGTGGAAACATGCATAGTGTGCTTGAGTAATAGCAAGAGGCAAGAGTTAAGCTGGGTGAAGGAGGAGGGAGCATGACCAAATGGAGGTTGTAAATTAGGCAGAGCCAGGTCTCTAAGGTCTTTGTAGGATTTGAAAAGGACTGTGGACCTTATTCTGCATGTATTGGGGAACTAATTGCTTTGAATGTCATCATTGGCATAGGAATCACCAGTACCATTCTTAATATTTTTTTTTCTAAAGTCATTAAAAGTCTTTTGAGAATTTTGCTTCTAATTATGAAATCATAGGTCTTACTTTTACACATTAATATTATTTACACTTACAAAATTTCTTGATTTTATTATTAAAAGCAAAAACATTTGACAATATTTTTTCAACTCCAGGTAGCCAACAATTCACCCAGAAAATGTAAAGACTCTTGATAATATACAAGGATTTATTTTTGGTACCCCCTTAGGCCCATGTATAACACTACTTCATTTAGCTTGTACAGAGTTAACATAAAACTATGCAAACTATTATGAACATATTTTATTTACTTTTTAAAATAGAAATTTGATACATGCAACAGAATGCATATTATTTTATAACTTTTGGGAAATAAAAATAAAATGAACATCAGTAATTTACAACATAAATTAAGAAAATATATCATGGATTTTCACCAGGACCTCCATCTGATTCTCTAGCTCACTAGAATTTTTGTCATTCTCTATTTTCCTATTAGTTTTACAACAAATCTTTTATCTATTATAACCATGCTTTTTATTAATATTTATATAGAACTTTTGGGATGTGCTATCATATTGCACCTTGCTTTTTCAACTTAATATTAAATATCTAAGATTCAGCAATGTTATGCCAGTTTAGTTTTCACTAATACAAAAAGTTCAACATGTGGATCAGTGAATATGTTATGAAAAGTTAGTAAGACCACTTTCATTAAGTTTTCTGGAACTTTTGTCTGTTTTAGATGGTCCATAAATACCAAACACCTATCAATCAGAAAGCTCCTTTTCAATGCCTTACTAAAATGAACAGATCTGCCTATGTGAGGGGGGCTGCAATTTTAACTTTCATTCAATGTCAATTTAATTTCAGATTCCTTCCCACACCCAGTTTATGGTTTGTACAAATTACAGCATTGATGTGTTTGCTAGGGTAATGGTGATGATATGTCATTAATTCCCCAGAGCGTATCATATTTTCTGAACACATGGTGTAGGGAAGGTCACATTGAATTCATCCATCTTGCACTACTAAAAATAAGCTATCGCCACTAAGCTGCTATAATAGAGAGAGGGTACAGAGCAAAGCTGTGAGCATACTATCATGAGGATTATATTTATGTCCTTTTATAACTTATCACAATTAGTTTGCACTTAGATGATAACTTCATAAAATAGGGTCGTATTCAATTTTGATAATTTAAGAAAAGTAGGATAAAGAACAAAGAGCATTGACTAATAAAGTTTTCTCACTATATTTTAATATTTCTCTACTTAGGTAGAAAAAGACAGAGTGACTATTTGTCACTTGGGCTTTCAATCCCAACAACAGCAGATCTCCAGTTATGTCCACAGGACTGCTGAGTTTCTCTCCTGGTCAGAGTCTAAGTTGCTTATGCATTTGGCATATATAATATATTGCAATTCGGGAATTTAGGAGGTCCTTGTTGGCTTGCACATAGATATGATCTAAGTTCAATAAAGAGTGTTTGAAAAAAAAAAAAGAGAGTTTGTAATGGTGCCCCAAGAACATGAATTACTGCAATTCCCCCCAGGAGTCGTAAATGTGCCCCTGCTTCCCCTAGAGATTAAGTAGTAAAATTCTTGGTCAGATTTTCTTCTTAAGATCGAAGTGTATGACATTGGGATTACACTGTTGCTCACATCAGAAATTTCAGTGTTGGCCTCCAACTTACTCCTCCCTCACTCAACTTCAGACTTCAAGGATTTTGAAAAACTGACAATTTTATCCCCAGTTTTTTTTTTTTTAAGATTTATTTATTTAGGGATCCCTGGGTGGCGCAGCGGTTTAGCACCTGCCTTTGGCCCAGGGCGCGATCCTGGAGACCCGGGATTGAATCCCATATCGGGCTCCTGGTGCATGGAGCCTGTTTCTCCCTCTGCCTATGTCTCCGCCTCTCTCTCTCTCTCTCTCTCTCTCTCTGTGTGACTATCATAAATAAATAAAAATTAAAAAAAAGATTTATTTATTTATTCATGAGAGATACAGACTGAGAGAGAGAGGCAGAGATACAGGCAGAGGAAGAAGCAGGCTCCTCACAGGGAGCCCAATGCAAGACTCTATCCTGGATCATGGGATCACAGCCTGAGCCAAAGGCAGGCACCCAACCGCTGAGCCACCCAGGCATCCCTCTATCCCCAGTTTTTGAGAAAACTGGAGCTTATTGGATACGAGCAAATGAGGATATACTAGGAGGCTCGTTTTAGGTGTGAATGCTATAGCTTCAAACTCTACTTGGTGATGACTATAGTGTGATACAGGCGGTGTCAGTGTGGTGGTAGTGGCTCCTAATACTTCTGTGGCCATTGTAGGTCTTTTTGTCATTGTTTGTGCTGGTCTTCCTTAATATGAGAAAGCAGATATTTAAACCAACTCCACACTATTCTGCTGTTATCCATGCAGTGTCACCATGGATAGCTATTCTGGGAGATGTAAGGCTTACACTTGTCATGGGTACTGTGAACATAAACAATCCTTGGGCTCCTTTTTTTGTGAGTCAAGTTTAGCTTCCTATTTAGGTTGCCCTGTCTCAGCATCCCCATGTCTTGTGGTGCTCAACCAGGGAAAGCCTACCATTTGCAGATATGCTTGTGTTGATGGTGTCTCTGTGAGTACCAAGGAGAGCTCAAGTGTGACTCAGAGGTAAGGAAAAGGATCAGTTGAACCACAAAGCCAACAGAGAGCAGGTGGAGACAAAGAAATGATTGAAATGGAGCCTGGTGTTTGGAAAATAGAGTGATTCAGGTAGAAATACAGTTTATCTCAGCAAACCCTAGGTGGCAAGGGTATTTATCCTCTCTGGTTCTGCAATACCCTTTTGGGTACTCTACCCACATCCCATGAACTAAAAATTTTCCACCCTGACTGTTGGGACACAATATCTTCCTGACCTTATGTGAGTCCTGTGCTCCTTGTGGGTTATTGTCTATCTGGCATTAGGACATTTCTGGTCACACATACTCTACAAGTCCTCAGCTAAAGATGCATGAGAACCTCCAGTAATAAAACTGGGCACTGTTAGAGCTTACCTCAGTTTTTCCCCTCTCTCAGATATCACTGTCCTGTGTTGCCTGATGTCTAACATCTGAAAACCTTTGTTTTATAGAGATTTGTCCTTTACTTTTAGTTCTTTCATGTGTTATAATCAACCCAGCTTCTATTACTTTACTTTGAAATATGTCCTAGAATAGAGTTTAACATATTCTACTTTGGCTTTAAAACATTCAAACTTTGCATTTTTCCAAAGTTTAATAATCTATGTTATAAATATAAACAAGAGCAAGACATATCGCATGCCTTTGGAAAAAAAAATGGAACATGCTATCCAAAAAATAATTTATTGGTAAAACCTGCTTTTCAACATATATTTCCAATTCCTTCATGTTCATTTTAGGTTAATTCATTATCATTTGCTTTCTGAAATATGTAAATACATACATTTAATTTTTGACTTATTTCCTTCTTAGTTTTGCATGCAACATATACATTTAAATTTTCAATATAAATAATTTATATACCTAAATTAAATTGGTCAATAAAGCAATAAGAGGTAGTCCAGAAATGTAATCCTCTCAACTATCTATAACATGGATTATCAATAAATGATTTCAAATATTTTATATGTTATTTTTATGAATCTTAATTCCAGATTAAATATATCTGTATCAATTTTCAAATGAATAAGACACATGTGGGAAACCTATGTCTGTTTCAGTTGCATAAATTTAGAGTTTATTTTTCCATGTTATTTTTGGTATCCTGAATATTCTTCCTTGATTATATTCCTCTATAATATTATATCTTTCATTAAACATCTATTGTATCCTTGAAAATAGTCTGTTAAAATATTACACATGCATGTATTTTCAAAGTTCAATCTAAGGACAAAAAAATAGTGCTTTAATTGTTCAAATATTTAACCCCCTTAAATATAGAAATTTATATAGTGAAAGAAGGACACCTGGGTTGCACAGTGGTTGGGTGTCTACCTTGACTCAGAGCATCATACCAGTGTCCTGGGATAGAGCCCCACATCAGGCTCCCCACAGGGAGCCTGCTTCTTCCTCTGCCTATGACTCTGCCTCTCTCTCTCTCTCTCTGTCTCTCATCAATAAATAAATAAAAATCGTTTTAAAAAAAGGAGAGAGAGAGAGAGAAAGAAATTTAAGAAATAATGCATATGCTACATCATGAGGAAGGTATTACTCTAACCTAAGCAGTGGCTCTTACATAAGAGTGATTTTGCTCTGCAGATGACATATGCAACATTTAGGGAATATTTGGTTTTCATAATTGAGGAAAAGAAAAAGGTGCTACTGGTATTTGGGATAGTGGCCAGTGGTACTTCTAAGCATTTAACAATGCCAGGATAACACCTACAATGGAAAATTATTTAACCTCAAATGCCAGTAATGCAAGGCTGAGAACTCTGGCTTAGCACAAATAAACAGTAGTTTACAATCAGTTATAAATATGATATCAAGTGATTAAGGTTAAGTACTGCTTGCATGGAATTTACAGTTTAAAAACGTATTTAATATCTGTTAATTTATGAATTTATCTTAGCCTTCCGAAGTGAATATTATTTTGATCATTTACACTGAAGAAATATTATGAGGAACTGTAATCCAAACTTAGTTTGAAAAGGAGCAAATTTTTGATAATAAAACCCACAAAAATCAAGTGAAAGAAAAATGCATAAGTGGAATGGTTCTAGACCTATGAGAGAAATTTAACTTAGTTAAATCACTCCCCAAAATGAAAATTCTATTGACATATAATTTCACAGGCAAATTCTTATAATCACTTATTATAGAAATAAGTTAATCCTACACAATCTTTTTTTTCTGAATTCTGACAAGGAGAGAACACTCCTCCGCATTCATTTTATTTGATTGTTATACCATTACTGTAATTCAGTAACATTATTTTGGACATTTTCTTAGCATTTTAAAAAATATCTCTGAGAACTTCTTTTGTTTTTGTTTTTGTTTTTGTTTTTGTTTTTGTTTTTTGAGAACTTCTTTTGAAATAGAGAGCAGTCTTGGGGCACCTGGGTGGTTCAGTTGGTTAAGCCTCCGACTCTTGATTTTGATCCTGTGATGGAGCCTTCATAGCGCTCACTAGGTGCTAGGTGCAGAGTCTGCTTGAAATTCTCTCTCCCTCTCCCACTGCCTCTCACCTTGCTTGCATGCAATTGCACATTCTCTAACTAAATGCATACATAAATACATACATACATACATAAAATCTTTAAAAAGTAAATGAAGTAGCAGTCTTACACTTTTAAATAAATTTGTGCTCCTATTTAATCATTGGAAAGCATCTATTTACAAGATTTCAGTGAGTCAAGAATATTAACTGCTGAACTTAAGCTCACAACCTGATTGTACTAGTGATGGAATATATTTAAGTTAATGTTTCATATGATCCATATTTTCACCATGTTTATTCTTAATATGTTTAAGTATATTTTGTCACAGCCCTCAGTATCTGGCTTAATTTACAATTATGTTACGGTTCTGGTGTGAAAACATGGTCAAAATTATCTACTTTTCCAATTTTATTATAATTGGCAGCAATAATGTTAAAGATAAAATACAGAAACCCAAAACTCTATCCCTGGTTGAAGATCAAATATAAAACTAAATAAAACCCTGCACTAGCAATATATTTCCTTATACAAACTCACACAACAGTGATGAGAATATTAATAATAACGCAAGTAAGATCAGCAATTCATTCTTCTTGGTTTGTTAAAATTTACATTTTCTTCACTACATTTGGAAAAAAAATCTGAGTAATCTTCTAACAATTGTATTGGTTTCTGGTAATAGCCATTCAACTCTTTAATTGCCCATTTATATAAAATCATTTGCTACCACCCACTGCAACTGTTTTAATAGACATTCAGTTTTAATTATTATCTGAAAAAAAAATGTTTTCAGAATTCTGCCTACCACATGGACCTGTCATGGTTGGGGTGAGAAAGATAAAATAGAAATACACAGCAAATTTAAGAATTCCATTTAAGAAAGAACTGTGGGTGAACTTACTGGCTTGTGGATCTAAATAGAATCAAAGAGAGCACATGTCAACTTTGGTTTTGAGAGAGTTGTAGTGTTATAACATCCACCAGCACCCCTCTCAAGCCAGCATAAACTGTGACTATTTAACACTTAAAATGTCCCTTTGATCTCCAGGTGACTAGAGGCAACAAATGAGCCAAGAAAGCCGCTCTGTCCCATGCAGGTATATTCTCCAATCTAATTGAAACATGGTCCGGGAGAATGATGGATAAGAAGAGACTGCTAGGGTATGATGCCAACATGTACAGGAAAAAAAGTCTGATTGGTGATCTCCTACCTAGGGGACAGAATTAAGATCTAACCCTGAAGCATGTCCCATCTCCAGGTTAGGGCTCTTGTCATGCCCACATGGGAGAGTTCAGCATATCAGTAACTGCTCTGTGCACCTATTATTCTTTCCAAAATCAAGAGTGTACTGCGGGCTCTGTGTCTATCCTATCATTAAATATCATTTCTTTGAGCTTTGAGGAAACTTGTCTTTCTACTGTGTAGGTCTCTATGCTAAGAGGAGTCCCATTTGAATATGATTAAAAAATTAGATATCACTATCATTTGAACTGAAAATACAGTAACTGGATAGAATTTTGCATTGTTTTTTAGAAGAATGAGTGAGTGTGTCTGCATATACTAGGGAGAGGAACCCAACTTTGGAAGCACAAGGAGACAGCCTGTGGTAGTCATTAGGGCTGTCCTTCTGATATTACTGACTCTTCTTCTAGAAATCTAATATGATTTCACTGCCCTCTTCATTGAAGGTCCATAAAGTGTAAGCAGAAGTGACATTTGTCAGGTCCAGGTGGAAATTTAAAGAACCAGTTGGACAACCTATCCATCTTTCTTTACTCAGCCCTGACAACGGTCATCGATTCAATATAGTGTCTTCCTTGATAACTTGAGTTCTGGAGTAAATATACACAAAGCAGAGTCCCAGCTACCCTTTAGAAAATGTGGGTTTCAGAGAAAGAATCATTTGTTTTTAAGCCACTGACATTATACAGGTTGTTAAAAAAAAAAAAAAAAAGCCTGATTTAATCTATCTCAATAGATACAACCATTTACTGAAAATTACTCACTAAGCCCAGGAAAAGAAAAAAGTGCATATCTTTATTCAATGTGATATTTTCCATGTTAATTAATTTAGGCATTAGTCATAGGCAGGATGACTTTTTTAATCCAGTATATATCTCTTTCATTATCATCACATGCAGAAGAAACTGTTAACATAGGACCCATTATTTTTTGTGATTTATATTAAATGAAAATACGGTTTTAGTAAAGGGGAAATTTCCCTATGAGAAGAGGCTTAGCATAGTGCACTGTGGGCTCGAGTACAAACAAGTATCCCTGATCTTATGTATACCGGTGCAACTTCGCAAAAATATTGGAGTAATACATTTTGCATATATTTCTCCCAGTGACAATGTTGTTTTAGACACAAACTACATAGATAGTGCATTTCCCATTTAAGTGTGTTTCCCAGTGAGAAGCAATCAGTGAAGCAATTGTTATCTTGTTGCAAAAATACCTACCAAGAGAGTTCAGAGCAAAAAAATATAGCTTGCATTGTAGCTATCAATTTCATTGGTGAAAAAAACAACTACTATTCATTGGTTTAGGTTAGAAATGCTTTTGCTACAGATTTTCTTAACATGAAAATGTTCTTGGGATTTTCTAGAAGATGTATTAGAATGGAAAAAAGTAAGCGCTTGGACATAAATCAATCTCTACAAGTTAAGTTGCTTCCTAGGAACTGAATCTATTATTTATAGTATATAGTGGAAGCAAAAATTTAGTAGGACAGATCAAAACGGTTATAAGTAGTGAAGATAATTTACTTTATCAGGAGACTATCAGCTTTTTAATTAAAATAATATGTTTCTCCAATAAAAGCATATACCAAATAATATTTTAATTGACCAGATATATAACATTAAAAAGTCTTCAACTGCCCTTTGATTTAGTATATTACAATTACATGTGCATGAGGTTACAATTCAGTAGCATTACATAAATTCACTGCCATGAATGTAATTAATATCCCAGATTTCATTTTTTCATATGGACTAAACATCAATTTTATCTGAACATGAAAGGGAAATGTGCTAGAGAGTGTGTGTGTGTGTTTCCCCCACAACTTTGAAATAATTTTCTGGAGAATAAATTTTATTTTGATTTTGAGTATTGACATTAGATATAATGTTAATATATGATTACTTAAAAACAAACAGAATGTTAGGAAGCCTCAGAGTGCATTATGTTGGATTACCCTGTGATGTTTCCCTGTATAAATGCTCACATGGCCCACTGCCAACCTTATAAAAAGTAGTGTTATTGCTTGTTACACAGAACTGCCTTTATCACATATTATAAGCTTTCATATTTTGGGTACTTTATTGAATATAAAATATTCAACTAAGTCAAGTGCCTCTTATTTAGTGTAAAGTTCAAGTGTAAACATCAACACTAATGAATTAAGACATTCATTCTCATATGCAGAAACTTTGCTTTGTGTATCTTTGTGAAGTGCACTGTAATCATTTTAATATGAAGTGCAAGTTGTTAAAAGTACCATTGACTTTAGAGTGAGTGCTTTTGACAATACTTGCTATCAAACAAAATTACAATAAATATACAATTGCAGTACAGGCAAAAAGAACTTGGAAATAAAAGCTGGATCAGGGAAGCCGGGTGGCTCAGTGGTTTAGTGCCACCTTCAGCCCAGGGACTGATCCTGGGGTCCCGGGATCGAGTCCCGTGTCGGGTTCCCTGCATGGAGCCTGCTTCTCCCTCTGCCTCTGTCTCTCTCATGAATAAATAAATAAAATCTTAAAAGAGCTGGATCAGAAGTGGAAGAAGCATAAGATGGCCTGTTTAGAAAAATCTATGTGCTTCTCTTCCTGAGATTCAAAGAAGATTTTTAGATTTGTTAAGTTTATTGTTCCAAAATTCTAATCCCATAGTAAAATTTCTCTTTAGGTAAAGACATTTTCATAGCTTATACATCTTTTATTTTAGTCTTAAAACAGGCTTAACAGGAAACAGCCTTTACTGCCTATCCACCTCATGCTTCAGCAGAAAAAGTGTGTCAACCCTGTTGATGCACTAGAGTTTTGAATTGAACGTGATGATCAGTAGTAGCAGAAAGTAGAGGCAATAAGGGTGGGAAGTCCCACTCTCCTGATGGAATTTTCAGGTGAAGATGATGTGTAAGATAGAGGACTATGAGAATACATTCTGGTTTCCCTTTTTTAGGCCATGTTACTCAAATCGTAAGTCAAATAGTGATCAAGTAAATGACTTGATTTTTTGAATATCTGCCATAAATAATATTTGATATTTAATACTGATATTTAATATTTAATTTGTGAGCTATACATTTTTGATAGGGGGAAATAAAGGGCTTCCTGCAAACTCTAACTCTATTGTGGTGGCTGTGAAAATCCCCCATATGATTTCCTGCTGTGCAGGAACACAGTTGACTGGAAGCCCCCACTAAAACTCTCTGGGCTCTGGATCCACCACCATATTAGTGTCAAGTTCATGATTATGTGAGGCTACTCCCAGCCAGTGACTGACCAAGGCAAAGCTCCTAGTACAGACCCATTTTTGTAGGGCTCCATTTGCAGGCTGTTCTGAGTCAGAGACCTCCCAGGAGCTCAAGCAAAACTTTGCCAGAATGGTCCTGCAGTCTTCAATTTTTACTATGACAGTAGTTTGCTAAATATTTGTTAAGTGCATGAATAGAACAATTATGACTGTGGGCAGCTGAAAATAATACAAAGACCCAAACAAAGGGGAAAGCTAAGGAACTTAAGGGCGTGTACTTAATAAAAGGTTCTAGAGGCATTCAAAAAAATTATCACTGAGAAACCTGTGTGGTAGTATGGGGAAATATTTAGGATATATTAGTAGGTTAAAAAATTCTGTGTAAACTTGGATTGCAACTAGGCAAAGATACAATTCATACAGCCAGAAATTAGAAGTAAACAAAGAAATTTGGAAACTTGCTAAGGTAGTAGGGACTGTGGGGATTTTGTTTTTTACTCTTTAGAAAAAAAAAAAAAAGGTAGTTTTCTTTTATTGAGTTTGGAGTGGTTTTTTATGCAGCAAAATAACCTGGAAGAAGACAAGGGAAATATTTCATTTATCCTGCTGCCTATGTTCAGTGCGCCAGAAGAGAAAGAATAGAAGTTAGTAGTTAAAAGAGTTATTTTCTCCTACTATCCCTGGTGGGTGTTGTTTGCAGTGGTAAATAGAAATGGAAAAACAAGACACTTTTGTACTTTGAGAAATTCACAAAACTCTATAAAGCACATTTTGGAAAAGGGAAGGCCCCATCTGGCCAATGCATGTTATTCTCCATTGCTGCTATTTTGGACACTGTTAATATAGTCAATGTAGTTAATTCAGGCATTGAGTGACAAGACATCATGTCCTGGCTGATTTCATATAAAGTCTGACATTTGAGGCATGGCACACAAACTGATACCTAGAAGAGTGTCAGGAATTAGGCAACTGCATGGAAGAATAATTTTTGCTCAAGAACATCATCTTATTTTTCACGGTCCTGAAAATACTGAAGATGAGTAAGATAACTTTCATGTTCATAATGACACAATGAACTTTCAGGAAAAGAAGAGGGTGGGCTTAGGCTGGACACAGGGGGACTGCACACATCATGGCCCTAGTAGGGAGACATTTCACTTTGGTAATGCACTGCATGTTGATAGGGAACTTCCAACCTATGGTTGTATGTGAGGATATAACATAGGAAGTTCATGTTTGAGGGTGTGATCTTGTTAGAAAGAAAGATCTCGGGGCACCTGGGTGGCTCAGTGGCTGAGTGTCTGCCTTTGGCTAAGGGTGTGATCCCAGGGTCTTGGGATCGAGTTGCGCATTGGTCTCCCCACAGGGAGCCTGCTTGACCCTCTGTCCATGTCTCTGCCTCTCTATGTCTCTCATGAATAAATAAATAAAAATAAAAAAAGATCTCAAGCTCCAAGGGGCTGGTATCTGCCTACCCTTTAGAGATATAACTCAGATCTACTTACATAGCCAGAACTGTTAAATGACAATTGTGAAGAAGATACTGAGCCTTGGTATATATGTTTCTCTTCAACTCAGAAGCCACATTCCTGGATGTAGAGCATTTTTTTTTTTTTTAAAGAAGGCCCTGCAATATAGTGGATTCCTTCTTAATCTGTCAGTAAATGGAACTAAGTGATTTAACATATAGTGAATCTCACACATTTCCATTTTAAGTATATAACTATAAGGAGCCTCACTGTCAGTCTAGTCCATTCTGTTCTTTCACTCACATCGGTTGATTGTACCCTTCTTTTGCTTCCCATTTCCTTCAAGCTACCAACCCATTTCTTCACTCTGTAGGCAAAATTCCTCAGAAGATGCACTTGTAAAAAATAACAATAATAATAATAATAATTAATTAATTAATTAATTTAACAAAAGATGCACTTGTGTTTACTCTTCTCTTATTCAATTCAATTGACTGACAGGCCCACTACACCATGAAACTCTCTTGACATCATCAGGAATCCTTTTTTTTTTTTTTTAATGTTTTATTTATTTGAGAGAGAGACAGAGACAGAGAAAGAGCACAAGCAGGGGGAAGGGCAGAGGTAGAGGGAGAAGTAGGCTCTGCTGAGCAGAGAGCCTGATGTGGGGCTCCATCCCAGGACCCTGGAATCAGGACCTGAGCCAAAACCAAAACAACTGAGCCACCCAAGCACCCACCCAAGCACCCCAGGAATCCTTCTGATGTATGTAGTCTATTAATAGTGTCTGACACTGTTTTGTAATTCATTTTACTCTCAAGACCCTACTCTTTTTAACTTCTAAAAAACTCATTGGACACTTGCCCTCAGTATTCCTTGCTAGATCTTCTAACCATCACATTCTCTATTGTTGGGGAGCCCCAAATCCCGTGAATCTCTTTTCATCCTACATTAATTTAAAAATGTACCTAAAGCTACAGAAATAGGTCAAGTCAGAATAGGTTGCAAGTGGGGCAGAAGGATCATACTGTTTGAATCATGGTTTACATAATATTCATAAATCATGTTCTTTTTCTCTCCCATGTCAGCTGTCTTCCTAGCAGTGTTGTTACGTGAATTGAATTTGAGGACTAAGCAAGGTGACTCAAATGATGGACAGTGCCTGGGACTAACATACACACTCTTTTTATCAGAGAGCTTCAGGAACTTGCAAACCTAGCCTTAATGGAAGGTGCCAATTAGCTTGTACTTTTGTGTGTCTTGAGTAGAAGACAATTCTAGAAAAAAAAAAAGTAGATTCTCCTAAAAGATGGCAGATTTCAAACATCAAGCATTTGGAGAGGGATCCCTGGGTGGCACAGCGGTTTAGCGCCTGCCTTTGGCCCAGGGCGCGATCCTGGAGACCCGGGATCGAATCCCACGTCGGGCTCCCGGTGCATGGAGCCTGCTTCTCCCTCTCCCTGTGTCTTTGCCTCGCTCTCTCTCTCTGTGTGACTATCATAAATAAATAAAAATTTAAAAAAATCTTTAAAAAAAACATTTGGAGAGTCTCATATACCTCATATATAATGAGTACCTCATGAATATTGAGGTCTCTGGTGTCTCAGGACACTTAGTATATTATCAATACTAGGTCCTTATTGGTCCTTACATTTCTTATATCTGGGGTCAGCACATATTCATATACTACTTTATTTCACCATCCAGGTCTCAAAAGTTACCATTTTATCATATCTTACATCCTCTTCAAATTATTCCAATAACTCAAAGCAACTTGCTGAATTTGTTTTCATGCCTGTCCTTATTTTCTTGTCTTCTAAAGAAATGAATATTTTCACATAAGGCAGTAATCACATATTAAATCTTTATTTACATGTTTTTTCAGATACAAACAAAACATAGCTTCAAAATGATGTTTTCTCTCTCTTTTTTAAATGCTTTCTTCTATTTATTTTATAAATCTTTCTAAACTGGAAGCAATAAGAGTGAATGTTTCAGGCTATGAGTTTGAATAAGTGAACATAAATGATAAGATTTGCAGGACTCTTCAGGGAAGTTAGCCCTTCAGATTCATTGAATCATCCATTCAACAAATATTGGCTTAAGTCCTACAATCCAAAGATGTGGCTGAGATAGTATAAAATGGAAGGAAAGTGAATTGGATATATTCTCTCCTTTGAAGTTTGGCAGAGGTTAATATGCTGTGAATCAACCACATTGTTTCCTCCTCTTAGGAATACAAGGAGGCTATGCTTCCCAACCTCTCCAATTATGCTGGGGCCAAGGGACCAAGTACTTAACAATGAATTGTGAGCGAAAGTGACATGAGCCATGCCAATTCCAGGCCTTGACCCTAAAAAATATTCTGCAAAACCATGTATTTTCTCTTACTCTTCTGCTATATATATAACTTAAGTTATTTAAACGTTTCCAGAAAGCAGAGATGCAAGATGGAAGCAACTTGGAGTCTTGAGTCAGTGTTTGGAGAAGAGCTGCTTAGGAGAGCTTTGTGAGAACACAAAATAAATCCTTCTACATTCAGAAGAGCCTCGTACTAAATACGATTACCAATAGATATGTTAATGCAGTAAAGAAATTGAAGTGCAACAATTCTGTGTAGAAACAATACTGGCGAATTGAGAGCAGGGAGACTGCTCTGCAAGATAGGACTCAGATAAGAATACAGGGAGAAGATGTCATTTAGAAGTGTGTTTGACAGATTTGGACAATAGAAATGGGGTAAAAAGCAATGCAGACAGTTAACAGTATGAAAAAAAACAGTATACTGGAAAACATTAAATGTGTATTGAAGCTTCTAGGAGTCAGGCAATTGCAAGGAGATACGTGTAGAAGTTGCAAGTGTAGTATTGAATCCCAGAGTATGCTTTTACTTTGGATTTTCTAAGCATGATTAGGGTGGTATTGAGAATGTTTGAGTAAGAAAGTGAAGATGTCAGAATTATAGTTGGCCATAATAATCTCATACTCTTAGGATGAATTATCCTATTTGTGGGACCCAGTGAAAAATTAAAATGCAGATCTTTTTGTTCAAAGATTATTGATAATTTAAAGATGGCTACAGCAGGCCACTGCACTGAGTTTGAGATCTTTCTAAGAAAAGGCCCCGTGGGACTGTACAGGTTACATGTGCCTGAAACCATGTCTGCACACTTTAATTACTAGCTATGGTGGGAGGGGGAATATGATGTGTGTAGATGGAATTACAGCTAATGTCAATGCATATATGTAGAAACTTTTCACAAGTCTCAGAGAAAGAGCAGTATTTATTAGTAAAAATTATTTGATAAGCCACTGGACATGAAAGATGTGGCAAATAATACGAAAGCCAATGTCTCAATATGAATTTTTACTACCAGTGTAAAAAAATGTTTCTAATCCATACATATATGCTCTCCCCACAGTGGAAATAAAATCCATGGCTTTAATATGGGGAGAATAAGAACTACCTGCATGCTACAGGTATAAAATAGAACCTCTAGTTTCAGTGTATTTAGATTTTTACTTTGAGTTACTTAGCTGATTAACTGACTACTGAAATCCATTTCATTCCTTTTTTTTTTTTTTTCATTCCTGTCTCCCATGTTTGTCTCAACTAGTAAATAGGAAATTCTACATTTATAAGAGGGTCAGAATTGGGGGATCCTTGGGTGGCCCAGCGGTTTAGCACCTGCCTTTGGCCCAGGGCGTGATCCTGGAGACCCGGGATCGAATCCCACGTTGGGCTCCCGGTGCATGGAGCCTGCTTCTCCCTCTGCCTGTGTCTCTGCCTCTCTCTCTCTCTCTCTATGACTATCATAAATAAATAAAAATTTAAAAAAAAAGATGGTCAGAATTGGTGAGAGTTGCTTTGATACTATGGGATGTCCTGAAGATAACCCTTTGATGTCGTGAAGGAAAGTTCCTATGATTATCTCTTACATTATTATCATCCCAGATGAATCTGTGGGGCTAGTCATTCCAACAGACAAAAATCTAGCTCCACTATGAAAATAAAGTATTGAAAGGAGAACATACATATACATTAGAGTTTCTTTTGTGCTTTACAAGAGAATATTTAATTTGGGTTTTTGTTGTTATTGTTATTTCTTGATGTATCAGTCTTACAAAATTGTATTTTTGTTTTTTGTGTTGTTGTTGTTTCTTTCTATATCAGTCTTGCAAAATTGTATTAGGTGTGAATAATGCAAGAACTTAAAAATATAACTTGAGGTAAAATAAACATAATTTCTCCATATGTCCTCAATCCATCATAAAAACAAATATAAGGTTGATCATATAAATTGTTAAATGAACAAATCAATTCAGAGGAAGTATGCTTTGGGCAGAGAAAAACATTATAAATATTAATATTTTCTACTGCCATATTGAAAAGTCTTACGTTAGCATAAGGTTCCTTATTTTTATATTTTAATTCAAAATATACTTTGAATTCTTTTGTTGTTGTTGTCATGACATCTTTCATTTCTGTCTCAATCACTAATACACTATCATTCTTTGATAGTATTATGGCACATAAAAAATACAGAAGCCAAAGGGCTGAATGATTTCCATTTTTTTCCCAATGCAAAACTTCATGACATATAAAAATAAAAGTTCCAGAAGCCTTGCATTTCATTAGGATAGATCCAGTAGAGCAATTAATAGTGACGTTTTTCTTAACATCTAGCAACATTTCTGAATATGACTTGATAAAAATTGCCATAATAGGCAAAACGGTAGCCTTTTTATTCCTTTTATTCCAAAGTACAAGTCATCTTACCTACAAAATTACTTCTGGTGACACATGTTTGTCTACTCTCCAACAGACTCTGACACAGCACATTTATTTCATCAAGATTGGCAGCATAGTATTCTGGTTTGGTCGGTGATATTGAGTATTTGCTCTCTCTCTCTCTTTTTTTTTTTTTTTGACACCTTTTTTAGAGAAGTTTTATTTTCATAGCAAAATTGGGAGAAAGATACAGAGATTTCCCATATGCCCTGTCATTTTACATGTACAGCATCCTGTGCCATCAGCATCCCCCACCACAGTGGTATGTTTGATACAACAGATGAACCTGCACTGATGCATCATGATTACCTAATAGCCACAGTTTATAGTAGAACTCACTTTTAGTGTTATATTCTGTGAGTCTAGACAAATGTGTGATAACGTATATCTGTCATTAGAATATCCAAGTATTTTTACTGCCCTAAAATTTTGTGTGCTTTCTTAATGTGAGCTTATGCTCGCTTCAGCAGCACATATATTCTTAATGTGAACTAGAAGAAATTGTGAGGACTATTTCTTCCTTATTTAGGGTTTTACTTCTTTTGTATCTACAAAAATATTGTTTACTTTCAGTGTTAATTATGAAAGAACGTTGTTTTCTCTCCCTCTTCCATTCAGTTTTATTTAGTTAAACTTATAGGACAGTGTTTTTTCATTGTGTTTACCCAATACTTGGCAATTGATCATGGGAGTATGTTATCCTTTGTAATATTCAGAATAACTGAAAATACTTTCTTATGTCAATGCATCATCTCTACTTCCAGAGCCCTACTTTTGTAGTGCAGTTTAAAAACACAAATGCTCCAACAAAGACTAATACAGAAGTGAATGGGCTTATCCAAAAAAAGTTTTTCAGATGGTGAAGATTATATTAAAATCTAAGGAGATCTCAAAAAGGAAAAAAAAAAAAAAAAGAACCAGTGGTATCTGATAATTAGACAAGACTTGGGCCTTATGGCATGCTCATACTCTAATGTCAGGTAGGATAGAACTAGGATTTATATTGTCAAATTGAAAAATAAATCCAGACTTATATTTAGAGAAGACTTTACTAAAGAGTAGGATTATAGTAGTAAAGAGCATGCTCTGATTTTAGAAATTTGCCAGTGTCTCAAAATCAAAAAGAAAAAGGCCTTTAAAAGAGAAAAAAAAAAAAAGTAAAAAGAGATAAGGAAAGATTAACAGATATTTTTCTGGGAAAGTTTGCTAGCCAAGGGGTATGACTCTTCATTGTCAGCACAGTACTGTACAGAGTCCTCACAGTACACACCCCAAGAGGTATTCAGAGAAATGTTAGTATGAAAGCACCCTGAAGTATCTATTATACAGTCTGAAAAACCGTATGCAGTAGCTTATTTATCTCTAACCATAGATACATAAGAGGAAGTCTGTGTTTAAAGACACAAAACTAGTTTTAGATATATGTAAATGGTACTTAAAAGGTCTTTATTATCATTGTTATGATTATTCCATAATTTACTTATATTATTAATATCCAAATCTAGATTTGTCTTCTATCCAATAATTAAGAGTCATTTGAAAGCAAACCACTTATGTCTGTCCTATTCACTCTTGCCTGCGCATGTGTGTTTTTAACTCCTTAATCACCCTCTACACAATCTCCAAACATTTTGATTACCAGTATCGTGCTTCCTAAGCTTGAATTCTGATTCTGTCATTTATACCCTCTGCAACTTTCAGGATGTGACTTGACCTGTATTCTACTCAATCCTAACATGGGAAAAATGTCTACCTAATAGGGATATTATGATGATTAATTAAAATAATTACATGCAAGGAACACATAAGAGCAACTGAGGTAAAATAAATATTAATTTATATCCTCCCTATCTGTAGGCTCATATCATTTAGCATATAAATGCAGGCAAATTTCAAGTGCCAGGATTCTAGTAATTTAATCCAACATTGAATAGTTGGGCAAAGCCTGCAAATAATGACCGTTAACTCTAAAATTAGAATAAATACATAGAAAATCAGACAAGAGATTTGAACCCCAAAATAAGTGACTATAGAATATAAAAGTAGAATATGGTATTAAATGTTCATATTGAAAAAGAATGAAGGTGTAAAATTAATGGTGTAAGTAACCTATTTAAGAGATCCCTCTAGGGCTCCCTGGGTGGCCCATTTGGTTAAACGTCTGACTCTTATTTTTGGCTCAGCTCATGATCTTGGGGTTGTAGGACTAGGCTCTGCACTGGGCTCCCTGCTGGGCATGAAGGCCACTTAAGATTCTCTCTCTCCCTCTCCCTCACCTTGTCCCCTGCTGCTCACATGCAGTCTCTCTCTCTCTCAAAATAAATAAACAAAATTTTTAAAAGATGAGAATGATAATCAATAAAATAGAAACAATAAGGAAAATCAATAGAAACAAAAGCTTTTTTATAATATTGGTAATATTGATAAACTTCTATTTATAATGAGAGAAAGAGAGCATAATTTCTATAATTTATATTACATTGGAGAAGAAGAAGATACGTCCTTAGAGATTCTTTGAATAGTAGATAGATCATGAGCATACCTTGAATGCCAACAACAAAAAACCGAATGCCAACAAACTTGGCAACTTAATGAAAAAAATTTGATTCATTTCTCTAAGTACACAGATTATTCAACCTGGATTGAAAGGAAATAGAAAATGTTTATAGTTTTATATCTACCCTTAGAATAAAAATTTACCCACAAAAAAACTTCACACTTATATAGGCATCAAAAGATTGGTGATTTTTATCAAACAATTAGGAATAAAGTGTACCAATTATGGACAAGTTCTCTTTCCTAGAGAAGGAATGATCAATTAGCAGCTCCTTTTTTGAGATCAATTCTACTCGTGATAGGAGAACATGAAAAAAAATCACAAGAAAACAACATGACATTATCATCGATAAAATCCTTAACAAAATGTTACCAAATCAAATCTCTCAGTATATAAAAAAAATCTTACTCCATAATTAACAAGTAGGATTTGTCCTAGGTCTGCAGTTTGTTTTACATTGGAAAATCAATACATGTAGCTCATCATGTTGAAAGAACTAAAGTAGGTTAAACATTTGATCATTTCAATGGGTACAGAAAAAACATGTGGCAAATTACACCGTCCGTTATGGTAAAAACTCTCAGCACATTAGGAATTAAAGGGTACATCTACAACTTAATTATGAAAAACTTAATATTCTCCCCTTAGACTGCAATATGACAAGAATGTCCACACCCAGAATTTGTATTCTTCAGTATACTGGCTGTCTGACAAGTGTAATAACGCATGAAAAGAAATAAAGTATTCAAAGATTTGAAACGAAAAAGTACAAATATATTCACAAATTAATCATTTATGTTGGAAATTCTAAGACATCTACAAAAAAAAGCTATGAGATACAATGTCAGAACTATATAACTAGTATAGACAGATTTAACAAAATATATTCAAGACTGATTAACAAAAATCGCTGAGATAAGTTAAAGAAGTCCAAAGAAATGGGGACTTGTGCTATATGCTCAGGTTGGGAGATCCAGTGGTCAGTGGTGTTATAATTTCAGTTATTCCCATGTTGATTATAAATTCAGTGACATCCCTTCCCTAGCATGCCATTCCCTTCTCTTCCTGCCTCTTCTATTATATTTTCATCTATCCCCATACTGAAAATGTAGTACTCCCAACTGCCCTACTTCATTTCAATTATTTTTGTCACTCTTCTCACAATTGGCCAATCTAGGAACTTGTGGGAAGCCAGTCTACCTCTTCCTCTTACTTACCTACATCAGTAAATCTCCCATTTGTAAATGATAAGTATCTTCCCAAGTTCTTTTCATCTCTTTGACTACTGTCTTCACACAAGTCTTTATGTTTTACCCATTCTGTGTGGGAATTCCTCCATGTTCTTCCTCTGTTTATATTTTCATGCTTAACATTTCTCAACATCTTAATATCTGTGTGCTATTTTTTTAGACATTCTATTAAGATATTATTATTTGTCATGGTTTTTTACATTAGATTACCTTTCTTGATGTGAGTACGCTTACTTGTTCATCAAGCTTAACAGAAGCACCATCTCTTTTGGAAAGCTTTCCAGACTGTCTCCATACTCCATCTGGAAAAAAAAAAAGTATTAGTAGATTAAACCATATATTTATTGTTTTTGTAGTACTCTATGATAAATCTATTATTAAATTTATCACAGCGCTTATCAGAGCATAAGAAATGCAGGACCCTTTAACTAATAGATGCCATGGTTCTTTATTTTTATTTTCTTAACTTACAGTGCTTTATTAGTTTTAGGCATGCAATATAGTAATTCAGCCATTCTATACGTCACCTAGTGCTCATCACAAGTGCGCTCCTTAATCCCCATCACCTACTTAATCCATCACCCTAGCCCCCTCCCCTCCAGTAACCCTCAGTTTGTTCTCTATAATTTAGAGTCTGATGTATGGAACTTTTGAATCACTGTATTGTACACCTGAAACTAAATAACACTGTATGTTAACTAACTGGAATTAGAATAAAAAACTTAAATAAAAAGTGTCTGTTTCTTGATTTGTCATTCTGACTTTTTCCCCCTTTGCTCATCTGTTGGGTTTCTTAAAGTCTACATGTGAGTGAAATCATATGGTATCTGTCTTTCGCTGACTTATTTTGTTTAGCATTATACTTCTAGTTCCATCCATGTCATTGCAAATAGCAAGATTTTATTCTTTTTATGGCTGAATAATATTTCATCTTTATCCATTCATCCATTGATGGATGAATGGACTGTTTCCATAATTTGGCTATTATATGTAAAAGGTGCATGCATTCCTTTGAATTAGTGACTTTTGTGTTCTTTAGTTAAATACCCAGTGGTGCAATTGCTAGATCATAGGACAGCTCTATTTTTAACTTTTTGAGGAAACTCCATACTGTTTACCAGAGTGACTGTACCAGTTTGCATTCCCATCAACAGTGCAAAGTGTTCCCTTTTCTCCACATTCTCACCAACACCTGTTGTTTCTTGTGTTGTTGATTTTAAGCATTCTGACAAGTGTTAGGTGATGTCTCATTGTAGTGTTGATTTATGTTTCCTTGATGATCAGTGATGGTGAGGCTCTTTTCATGTCTGTTGATGAAATGACTCTTGTAGGGAATTGGCCAACAAGAGGATTTTGGTTTGTTTTTATCTACTTACAGCACAGTTCAATATACATAGTAACACTCAATAAACACTCTTTCAATGAATGAATGTTGTCTATTCACTTTCACTCACAAATATAAGACAGTGTGATAGAGTGGAAACTGTATCATTTCTGGCATCAGACAGACAGAAGTTTGGAATTTGGCTGCAAATCATCTAACTGCATGACATTCTCTGAGTTTTAATTTCCTCATGCCTCTTAAGAGGATAAAGAGAATAGCAGCCAGCATATATCATGACGCCTGACAGTTCCATGTCACCTAAAAGTGTCATAGCATCCTTTAACCTTTTCCTGCTGGAAGGGGATGCTCTGATAATTACCGTTCATTGGGTACAGCACTGTCTACTCATTTTATCACAGAAATTCAGACAAGAAGTATGAGTCCAAAGATAAGTGACTATAGTATCTTTGATGATGTACATAGAATACATAGAAAATTTAGAATTCAAATATTTTTTGAAGATTTTATTTATTCATGAGAGACACACAGAGAGAGGCAGAGACACAAATATTTAAAGTTTTCTTTAGTAAAGGGGGATTGTATTACTGTAAGTACAACATAGACTTTGAGGAAGTCAAAAAATACTCTGACTTTTCAAGACCTGGCTCTGCTGTTTGTCTTGTGCTTTTCTCAAATGTAATGAGGGCCTACAACTACTTGGCAGAAATGTTTTGAGAATTAAGTAAGATTATATATGTATTTCTACCACAGTAAAACTATCACATATATACTATAAAATGGAATAACTGGAGCTTCCCATTTCTTTTGCAAAGTGGAACCCTCTGAACCTGATACAACACCCTCTAGTTCATGAGCACATTTTTGCTCTTAACCACACAAAGGGTCAGCCACATTTGTTTGCAAAAAAAAAAAACTATTTGTGCTATGGTTTCTTATTATTGAAAATATAGATCAACAAAGTATTACAAATGACATATGTCTGAAAGGTACAAGCCATGTTTTTTCTATTAAATCTAAGATAAATTTTGCAGAAATATTTATTAAAATAAGGTGTTAAAATGCAATTAAGGGTATGAATGAAAACACTTTAAAATAGATATTTAAAAAATCAATTAAAACCAAATAGGGAAAATTTATGTCCATACAAAAACCTGTACGTATATGTTTACAGCAGCTGTATTCACAATTGCTGAAACTTGGAAACAGCCCAGAGGTTCCTAAGTAGGTGAAAGGATAAATTAGGGTGCATCCAAGACAATAAAATGTTATTCAAGAACAAAACAAAATGAGCTATCAAACCATGAAAAGACATAGAAGAATCTTAAATCCATATTGGTAAGTAAAATAAACCAATTGAAAAGGCTTCATACTGTATAATTCCGACTGTATAACATTCTAGAAAAGGGAAAAATGTGAAGACATAAAAAGATCAGTAGTTGCCAGGAGTTAAAGGGGAAGGAAGGATCTAAAAGCAGAGCATAGAGGATTTTGGGGACAGTGAAACTACTCGATATGATGCTGTAATGGTGGGTACATATTATTGTATATTTGTCCAAACTCACAGAATGTACAACTCCAAGGGTGAACCCTAATGTAAACTATAGGCTTTGGGTAATTATGATGTGTCCGTGTAGTTTCCTTGATTATAACACCTGTACCATTCTGGAGAGGGATGTCGATAATGGGAAAGACTGTGCATGTGTGGGGAACCAGAGGAATATGGGAACTCTCTGTATGTTCAATTTTGCTTTGAACAGAAAGCAACTCTAAAAAACTAGTCTATTATAAAAAGGATTTTTGCACCTCTATGTCTCCACATTTCTGTAAATTCTCTCTTTGTTCTTAAGATACAAACTGGAAAACAGACACATGATGAATATGCTTTATGGAAAAATATGCAGAGACTCATTCTGAGGGTATTAGTTCCAAGAAAATGCCTTGACATCCTACACTGCAATATTTATATATGTGTATATAATATACACATATATTTTAACTACATAGAATATATTTAAGTTATTTTTAAAAACTGTTTTATTCCACCATATTAATTCATTAACTCAGTGACAAAATAGAATGATTGCTACTACATAGAATTTTATATATTTATGTGTGTTTATAAATACATTTATTGATCAAGTATACATAATTTAATTTTAAAGTAAACAGTGTAAACATTTGAAGTCACTGTATCACATGAATATAAAGCAGGAGTTGCTAAACTCTTCCTGTAAATGACTACATAGTAAATATTTTAGGTTTTGTAGGTCAAGAATCTCTGTTGCAAATACTCAACTCTGCTATTGTAGAATGAAAGCGGCCACAGACAATTTGAACAATTTGTAAACAAATGAGAATGGCTCTATTCCAATAAAACTTTTTTTGTGTGTTTGTTTGTTTTTAATGAAACTAGAAGGCTGGGCAGATTTAGCACATGGCTCCTTAGTTTACAGATTGTGATGTGAAGAAAGTGTGTTGTTTAATTAATATTAAAATAATATTAATTTCCAATGACTAGGTTACATTAATTATTTAAGATTTATTTATTTACTTTATGGAGAGAGAAAGAGAGCACTTGCATTCATGCATGCATAAGCAGGGGTAGGGGCAGGAGGGAGAAGGAGAGAGAATTCTCAAGTAGACTCCCCACTGAGTGGTCAGCCCAGTTTAGGCTCAATCCTAGGATCCTGAGGTCATGACCTGAGCCAAAAGCAAGAGTTGGCCACTTAATCCAACTGAGCCACCCATGTGTGCCTAATTTAAATATATATCATTTAAGCAGGATTTTTCTTTTCATAGATACATGCAAAATCTTTCATAAATTGTCAAAATGTCTTAGAGATACTATTATATTTCAGGGAACTTTAGCAATACAAGGATGTCTAGTTGTATAGTAAAACTTAGTCTGCAAACAGGCTGTTATTTTCTAAAATTCTCCATAATCAGCTCTTGACAAAATAACGCATATTTCACATTTCATCACGTTTTCAGTGAAGCTTGATATTCCCTGTTTTCCCATGTGCTTCTATCAGGATTTCGTTTTGGTTTACTCCTGCCTGATGCTTTAAAAATTATTTGTGCTTTTTTATTTTCAAGAAATGATTTGGTCAGAGCCTTATTTGCCTTTGTGCAACTATAACCTTAACACAGTATCTTGCAAAAGTAAAAATGATAGATGATTAACTAATAGAGAGACACAGAGCTAGGAATCAGAGGTGATGATTCTACATTTCTGGGATTATATGTCCATATTTTAGGTTGTTGATGTAGTGCCAACTAAGTATGTTTTTTTTTATAGAATGGGAACCTTTGTTATTTATGTATTTATTCATTTGCCAATTTTCTCTGTTTCAATTTATGTTATAGTTTAATCAAACAAAATTACTCCTTGGATGCAGAACTCCAAAGCAATGTCTGCTCACAGAAGAAAACAGTAACAAAACAAAACAGAAAACAAAAGAAAAATAAGAAAATATGGATACATATGAACAGATAAATTTTAATTATATCAAAGTAAGGGCTGCTGCAACTATAATTTAAAGGATAAATCTTCAAAAAAAAAATAAAGGATAAATCTTCTAAGGCCCTACAACATGTTACCATATTCAAAAAAAATGTTTCTTTACCAGGAGCCAAGTTTTACTGAGTTTGACAAATAAAAAAAAAAAAAAAAAAGTTATTGTTTGAAGTATATGGATTAGCTAGTGTCTTGTTTATGTTGTTTTAATCATTATTTCAGTTTCTCCCATTTATCATTGTGATATATGCACACTCTTCAAACGAGAAGGGAAGTATAGCAGATTAGACTGTTAGTAAAGAATAACATCTATAAATCATGCTTAGCAGAAGTTATTGTTTTTATTTTCAACTTTTTACACACAAGTCTATAGTGAATACCATTGGTTGCCAATTACCCCACCCTCATTGGGGGAAATTACCCTGTTTCTCATCCAAGTAGTTCTTACTACCAAGTGTGGGAGTTACTTAATGGTTCTCAGCATTTCTCTTTGGCATAATTTGTTCAGATATGAGGACAAATAATTATTTTAGTCAATAGGACAAAAGCTGAGTGTTTTAGGGACTCTTGGGAAAAGATTACTCTTAAGTGTAAGAAGAGAGCAAACAAACCTGGAAAACTAATAGTGTGAAGTCACCAGGTCAATTAACCCTTAGTCTACTTTATCTTTTCTATGTATGTGTAATATTTCTTTACTATTTAACCCTTTTTGGACATTTTCAAATTTTTTCTATCTTCACGTATCCTGAGGTTTTTTTTTTTTTTTTTCCAAAACCATCATGAATAAAATTTAATTTGAGAAATGGTATGCCCCAAGATGGTGGTGATGATGATGTAGACTTTATATGCTACCATCCTGACCACAGCTGATTGGACTAAGCCACCTATCTAATTGGAGGGACCTTAATAGAGTATGCTGTGAAGTAAATAGATCTGGTTTATCCTCTAGGGACAGGTCAGAATCTGAATAACGTGATTTTCATCTTCTCTCTACTGTTAGATCTAAGCTTCATTAGCTGATCCATTCTTTACTTAGTCAATAGATTTACATTACTTAATTATTTGGTTTAAAAAAAGAAATCAGAAAAAAAATAAAAAGAAGAAAAGTAATCAATAAATCAATGAGTCGCTCTTTAGAACATTGATGAGTTGAAACATTTTAATTCAGATTTTTATTTAGATTAACTCAATGCAGTCCTGGCTAACAGCATCTGGAACATCACGCTCTGTTTCTCAGCCTGCTGGCAGAAGGCATTTGTAGACTCTACTCAGATTGCATGGGAAAGCTGTTAATTGTTTACCAGAATGTTTCTATAAATTTCTTTTTTTTAAGATTTTTAATTTATTTATTCATGGGAGACAGAGAGAGAGAGAGAGAGAGAGAGAGGCAGAGACACAGGCAGAGGGAGAAGCAGGCTCCATGCAAGGAGCCTGATGTTGAGACTCAATCCCGGAACTCCAGGATCATACCCTGAGCTGAAGGCAGTCACTCAATCGCTGAGCCACCCAGGCGTCCCTGTTTCTATAAATTTCTCAGAATGTTTCTCTATATATGAAACAGGATCAATGTCTCAGGCATTATCCACCCCTTCCTCATGCTTATGCTGTGGTGTGGAGAGCTCCAGTAATCCAAGTGTAATGGCTTTGACTCTCATATGGGTAATGATGCACTTAATGCAGAGACTCTCCATTCTTATACTGTCATGTTCCATTCAGTATTCACAATTTCTTACTCTTTCTACATGTGGGAAAGATTTCATGTACTTTTCTTCCTGGTATAAGAAAAATGCACTTCTGGTAATCCCTGAGTTTTTATGGTGACTAGTCCCATCAGTCCAGCCGGTATACATTCTTGGTTGTGGCATAGATATAGAGACTACTTGATTCCAGCTAATCTGATGTTAATCCTTCTTACCCTCCAGGGAGGACAAACATTTCTTTAGTAATTTAAAGAACTTTGTCTCTAATTTTCTCTTTCCTTCTCCTGCTGCCCCTCCCTCCAGTTCCTGTTCTCTCCTTCCTCAAAAAATGAAAAAAACAAAAACAAAAAACTAAAATACTTTGTGTCTATATTAAAACCAAATCTAGTTGGTCACTTTGCATAGGTGTTTTATGATATATCTTCCACTTAAGAAAATTGCAAATCTATGTCAATGGTATTCCATTTGAAAACATGTAGTTCCAAACCCTACATTCTTCAGAAAATTTAATCCTGTTTCAGTGTAACTTCTGCCATAGTGATTATCCATTTACCAATACAGCAAGCAGCATAGCCAATGCTGACTTGCACTTGCACACTTACACCATATCATAAGCCTTGGATTGTGATGAACATACTACTCTCAGGTTGAAAAAGTATAGTTGCAACCCAAAGCAGAACTTCAAGTGATATCAAGACAGGAAACAATATCCATAAAAGGTTAGATTTGTACATAAACACTAGAACACGGGTGAAACTAGAGGACATTATGCAAATGATAGAAGTCATTCACAGAAGGATAAATACTGCATGATCCCACTTATATGAAGTTTCTAAAGTTGTCAGACTCATAGAAGCAGAGAGTAGAATGGTGGTTGACAGGGCCTGGGCAGGGAGATATGGGGAGTTGCTCAAGGGGTATAAAGTCACTATGTAAAATAAATACATTCTAGAGATTGGCTGTACAACATCTTGTCTGTAGTTTAGTATACTGTGTTATGTACTTTAAAATTTAAGAGGGTAGATCTCATGTTAAGTGTTCTTAACACAAGTTTTAAAAAATGCTTGAGGGAAAAAGCTTATTTTTGGTTTTGACTCACGTTACAGAGGCATCTAACATTTATTTAACACATGATAATTAATTTTATTTTTGTGAACTTAAATATGAGGTAAGCAAAGTAGACATCACATTATCAAATTAGTTACCACTGGGATTAGTTATAATCTCTTTCCTCCTATCCTTCCCTTGTTATGATAAAAACAATGAACATGTATATGGTCCCAATACTGTAGAATGCAAGTATCCTTCTGGAATCTGTGGTTGTCTCCTCACAATAACTGCATATGTAAACCTTAAAAATATTGAGTTTTTGAGACATAATCGTGGATGTAGCACTGTTTTATGTTAGGTACCGTTCATGTATCTGAACCTCTCTGATTTGATACAAAAATAATTTTAACTAAAAACAGCTTTGGTAATCAGCAGATAGCTTACTATTATGTATCATAATAAATAACAAAATTATAACATAATTTAATTACAAATTTGATTATAAATTTAATAAATTATATAATTTAATTTTATATAAATGTAATAAAATAAGTCTATTTAGGTAATAAATAAACCAAGGAAAAGAAAAGGATTTTCATTTAGACATTGCCCTCTCTTTCTGTATTTTCCTTGATTCCTGAGCAGAAAGACTGAATTAAGCAGCAGCCAGAAGGCATAGATGCAGAGTGGAAAAGCTCTTCTCTTTTTTAGTAACTTTTGTGCCTGTTTTAAATGATCATTTGTTTCATCAGCTAATCCCCAAGTAGAGGGCATGTCCTTTTCACTTGTAGGATTCTCTTACAGAAGTTGAATTCCCTCCTTATCACCTCAAGCCAATAAGCACTTTATTTTCCTTTTGCTTGTTGTTAGGGAAAAGGAGAAAAAAAAAAAAAAAAGCCACTCATACCACTTGCTGGAGCTCTCTGCATTTTAATCCCAGCCTATGAACGGACATCAGAGTGCCCTTATGATATTTTGCACAAAAGGCTCAGTGTTCATGGCTGTACTCAGAGGACCCAAAATAGCATTCTGTAAGCAGTGACATACTGGTGGTCTGGTACTAAAAGTGCAAGCCTCTGTAACTCAGAGCAGTGTGACACATGTCAGCTTTGATGAGGAGTCTGTGAGGCAAAATAAGAACCCTCTCTACTACTCTTCCTCATGTGTTTATCATGAATTTTGAATTTCAATTTTTGCAGAACTCCTAGAACTTGAAGATACACAGGTAAGAACGGGATAATTAGGCCTATTTAAATATATAAATTACCTCAATGAATATAGGGCTAAAAAGTTCTTGAGAAGCACTTTGTTAGTTTGTGCTTATAAGGGAAAAAAATTCTAAAAAATTTTAACTCACAATGTGTATATTAAACTATCTCTAAAACAAATATTTGTGAGAAAAACTTGCCATATCTACAATTCAGATTGAAGAAAATAAAAGTTGCTCGTATCCAGAATATTTAAACACTAAATTTCTTGAGAAGGATGTATCACTACTGTTTCTTTTTTTTCTCTAGGATTTTGATTTTTGACTTACTGTGTATTTATCTCTGTACTATCGGCTGCTCTGAACAATAAAGTCACCTTAAAAATATGTGAAAAATATAAATATTTTTAATGCAATTAATTATTTACTTCTTGGGAAATAATATTCAATGTGGGGCTTTCTGCATATCTGAAGAAAGTTAAATGTTCTTTGAAGGACAATCGATTCTCAAAGTTGATATAATTATTTTATTTTCTTCCTCTTTGTCAGTTGTTTTGACTACCAAACATTTTATTGAATTTAGAAAAGTCGGAAAGCAAAAGAGCTTAAGTAATTAAGAATATAATAATAATAATAATAGTAAACCTTTGAGCATCTTATCAATATAGACAAATACATATTCAAACATGTTCACATATTAATTTGCAATGAATTATATCCATCACATGTATTAAAAAGGTTAATTCATCAGACACACAAAATATGAAAGACACAAAAGTGTAAATAAGGAAATGCAAATTGTGAAAGATATTTAATATTGTTTCAGTTTTAATTTATTACAAGTAAGTTTAATAGGATTACTAATTTTAATAAAATATTCCATGTAAATTTGCCAAAAGGATTTAGTAAATCTGTAACTACCATATAAAAAAACACACGAAGGTAGCAACAAATATTTCTAAGTAGAATGGCAAATGTTTTCTTTATATAAATTCATATTTTAGATCTAAGAATTCATTTTTGAACTAATATATCTATAGAGAAGACATCGTTTATGTAAAATATTTACAAATGTAGTAATATATTTTTATTTTGGATAAATTTGCAATATCAAGTAATGTGGTAATATACATATAATTTCCTTTATTCCAAATTCTAAATACTTTAGATGTTTAAGTATCACACATTATAATTTTTAATTTGAAAGTATTGAAATTTTAATATAATGTGGACATTTCTGTTTACCAATTGTGTAACCAATAAGCATATTCCCAAAAAAGAATAAACATTACAAAAGGAAAAATCTAAAATTATTCAATTTTTACAAAATAATCATTTTATGAGATCTAGAAATCACCTCTAGATGACTTATTCTACTTAAATGTGTTTTCTGCTTTACCCAGGTTTTTTTTTTTTTTTAAGATTATATTTATTCATGAAAGATGCAAGAGAGAGGTAGAGACATAGGCAGAGGGAGAAGTAGGCTCCCTGTGGGGAGCCTGTGTGGGACTCGATCCCAGAACTCTGGGGTCACATCCTAAGCCGAAAGCAGACACTCAACCACTGAGCTACCCTTACTGAGGTTTTATAACAATGACTGAAATGTCTTATATTATTATGTAAATTATATCTGTATTTTCAGTTCTCAATTTTAGTAATTCTTTATTTGTGCCCCAATAAAATATTGAAATATTTATACTTATACTTTTATGCTTAAACCCACTTTCTCTCTACCTTTCTCTCTCTCTCTGTTTCTATTTCACACACAAACTGTAGAAGTGTTAAAGAATATGTTATCTATTTATATGTTTTGTTTTGGTTTGTTTTCCCCTTTGGAATCTTTATAATGTGCTTTTCCCTGGGAACTTTTTAAAAAATTAGTTCAATTAAATTATCATAAAGTAAGATGCTTGAGAATGATTTGCACAAATGCTTCCCATTCATTCTTAAGAAATCAGACCCATCCTCCAGGAATTTGCCATAATCAAGATATGTATAATTTGATGAATGATAACAGATAAGTAAATATAAATTGATATTGAGGGACACCTGGGTGGCTTAGTGGTTGAGTGTCTGCCTTCGGCTCAGGTCATGATCCCAGGGTCCTGGGATTGAGTCTTGCATCAGGCTCCCCGCAGGGAGCCTGCATCCCTCTCTGCCTATGTCTCTGCCACTCTCTCTTCATCTCTCATGAATAAATAAAATCTTTAAAAAAACCTAATATTGAATTTTTTGACACACATGCTCTTAACACGAACCCTTTAAATATTATTATATTCAAAGTGTTACAGAGTGGTATTTAACATGTTATTGAGTAGTAATATAATAGAAATATATGTATCACATGATTTAATAGGATATATTGGTCTTTTCATATACCTTTCTTTCAATTGGGATTTATTGCTACTGAGAACCATGATCATAAATATGAGAAAATGGAACTTTTATATTTTGTGGTCATGACAATTCCCTCTGATATTTATGATCTTCCAATACCTGTATCTTTGCTTTGGCATAACAGATTGAGGATGAAAAATAAACAAACATGAAACTTAATAACCCCACATGAATCCTTCCTTTCTAGCATTGATTTTGACAGCTCTCGGATTTGAGAAATGAGTGACTTTTGCTAAAGTGACCAGAAAGATGTTTGACACTTTTTAAAAAACCTATGCCATTAGTTTTCAACTCTCATCACCACTCACTAGAAAAAATCCACCTAAAATGCTCTAAAACTACCTTTTTATAACTTACAACAAATCAGTTTCCTTTTGAAATGATGCATTCCATCTTGAAAATTCTGATATGATCCAGTAAGAGCATTCATGTCTCACTTTAAAAACCACTTTAGAATTAGTAAAGCAGAAATGTTTTTGTCAGAAATTCATTGCACTACTCAATAAAAGACATTCAGAATCATCAAAGAATGTTTTAAAATTAAAGGAAAGCATATAGTAGTCAGAGATTTTGCTTTGACATACCTAGTCAGGTTTGAAATGTTAGTATTGGACAATGACGTATCAACATACAGGATCAGCATATCCACGTTTTATTTGTTCATTCTAAGAACTTACATGATAAATGAACTTTGTAAATTTGTAGGGTAGTATATTAAAGTGGGAATAATTTTGGCAATCAATTATGGCTTAAAATAACCTAGGTAATTTTCTCTATGTGCAAAATTTAGAAATGTCATTTCTGTGAAAATGAACAAATTATACATAAATCATAGAAAAGAAAAATGCCACCATTTTTTCTGTCTTTAAATTGTACTATAGCTACATTGTTTCCAAAAGTTTCAAAAGTTTGCCACTTATTTTATTTTTTTCGTCTCTAGCAGAGACTTTTTAAATCTCTAGTGAAGATTCTATGACATTTTTTTGATAAACAGAGAATTCTACTAAATGCAGAGAGAAACATAAAATGTAACTAGAACATTAAAAAGATAAAGAGAACAGGATATAGATGCATCTTTCTAAAAACTTTTTAATGGTATTGCAGTTTGTTATTGAAGTACTTCTTGATAATGCTTGAAAGTGCTTTTGAATTGTAAAGCAAAATATAACCTATTACTTACCTATAATACTGGTGAAAAATAAAGAGGCCATAGCACCACTTTTCAGGTGGATATAAGTCTCCTAAATAAGGCTGTTGCCTTTGTGTCTATATAAGACATTGGTGTTTCTTTGGTATTTCCTCTCTTTTATCCAATGTCTGTAGAGTATACCAATTCTATAGGCCTATCAGGATTTGACTCAAAATGATTGGTTAGTAATAAATGAGCATGTATGATAATACAATATTACTCAGCCATCAAAAAGAATGAAATCTTGCTATTTTCAATGACATGGGTAGAACCAGAGTGTATGATGCTAAACAAAGTCAGTCAGAGAAAGACAAATACCATATGATTTCACTCACATGTGGAATTTAAGAAACAAAAGAGATGAATGTAGAGGAAGGTGGGTAGAAAAGAAAAAGAGAGGGAGGCAAACCTTAAGAGACTCTCACTAACAGAACAAACTGAGTGGTAAATGGAGAGAGGTGGGTGGAGGATGGACTAGATGGGTGATGGGTATTAAGGAGGGACTTGTGATGAGCCCTGGGTGTTGTATGTAAATGATGAATCACTGAATTCTACTCCTACTCCTTAAAACAAACAAACAAACAAAACAGTTGTGCCAAATTTTTGACCCAGTAAGCCTCTTTTCTGGAACTTTATCATATTAAATAATCTAAAAGTACATAAAGAAGAATATCTGGAACAAAAATAATTATAAATGATTGAGTAACATAACATGCTCTATATCTTAATAAAATAACATATAGCCATTAAAAATACCTTCTTAAAGGCTGTTAAAAATGGGTAAATGTGTTTGCATGCACAGATATATGTGTGAGTATTTGTTTATGGACAGATTTCAAATATATATATATAAATTTGATTTTTTTATAATATAATAATTTTAAGACCACACTAATTATTTGTTAAAACTCCATACCATTTTATTATTTCTTGTCCCTCATATTCTTATTTTTAATTTTTTAACATTTTTATTTTAATTACATTTAGTTAACATTTAGTGTTATATTAATTTCAGGTATATAATATAATAATTTAACACTTCCATAAATGCTAATCACAAGTGCATTCCTTGATCCCCATCACCTATTTAACCCATCTCCACACTCACCTCTTCTTTGTAACCATCAATTTATTCTCTATAGTTAAGAATCTGTTTCTTGGTTTGCCTCTCTCTCTCTCTCTTTTTCTCTTTGTTAGTTTGTTTTCTTTCTTAACAAAACCACATATGAGTGAAATCAAATGTTACTTGTCTTTCTTTGACTTATTTCACTCAGCCTAATATTCTCTAGCTCCATCCACATTGTTGCAAATGGCAAGATTTCATTCTTTTTTTATGGCTCAGTAATTGTGTGTGTGTGTGTGTGTGTGTGTATCACATCCTCTTTATCCATTCATCAGTCGATGGACACGTGGCTATTTGCATCATTTGGTTATTGTAAATAATGCTGCTATAAACATTGGGAAGCATACATCCCCTTGAATTAGTATTTTTAATTCTTTGGGTAAATACTTACTGGGCAGTTGTTGGATTGTAGGGTAGTTCTATCTTTCATTTTTTGAGGAACCTCCACACTGTTTTCCAGAGTGGCTGTACCAGTTTGTATTCCCACAACAGTGCAAGAGGGTTCCCCTTTCTCCACATCCTTGTCAACACCTGTTGTTTCTTCTGTTGTATGACATTTTATGTAGTATATGATACATATATAAAGTTACTTATATAAAATTTAAATTTAAACTATTTTAAAGATATGGAGCAATGTTGTCATTGTATGAGTATGTGTATTAAACCAATGTTAAAAACATGCAGCTCTTAAATCATAAATATAATTTCTATGAAATTATGTGACTTTGTATTATCATTGAGCATTTGAATTATAGGGAAATAGAAACAAACAATGCACTTTTAACACTGTATATATGTGAGCTAAGCACCCAAATTTTAGTAAATTATTAATTAGCTGCTTTCTACATATTAAGAAACAAAATGATGTTAGGGTTGCAGGATTAAAAAATATAATGAGGGATTATTTCATGTAAGAACATCATCTCTCCACAGAACATGTTAACTCCTTCTACACATTAAAGGGAGTGACTCATAGTCCACATAATATAAGTTTCAGGGAAAAAAAGACATCTTGTCAGTCAAAAGTCAATTCATTCATTCATCAGATTATACTGAATGCTTTTACATTTATCTGAAAGGAAACTTGTCTATCTTCTCTGGAATCAATTACAAAGGAATAAAAAATTTAAAGAATCTATTTCAACATGCTTTTTAAATCCATTCATATCTCAAATTAATTATATTCATGCTGATTTTTCTTCCTGAAATGTATATGTATTTTAAACCCATCCCATCTCTTGGAGATACACTTTTTTCTAGATTTACATATGTATCTCTTCTAAATTTTCCTATATACATTTTATTTAGAATTAAAGTGATATACCCAATCTCTTATTTTGGGAATTAGGGAATAGGAGTTTATCTACTCTGTAAGCATGACATTCATGTTAAAGGGATGTAAAAAAAAATCTCCATCTTGAGATGTTTCCAATATTATATTTACTAAAGTACATTACTTGGCCATTCTTTTTACACAGCTAATAGCATACAATCATAAAATGATATCCTCAGAATGTAAAATAGTTGATCAAATATTCTACTAAACTAGTCCATCTGGTTTGAAATTTTGTCTTCAAATTGTATTCTTATGACCATAAAGTCTAAATAAACTCAACAAGATTAACTTTAAAAATGTGAACTCGTCAAAAATAATTGTAGTCTACTAAGTTATTTTAACTTACATTCCGAAAGCAAAAACATAAAACAAATGATATAGATTTTTTTTAAGATTTATTTATTCATGAAGGACACAGGTAAAGAGGCAGAGACATAGGCAGAGGGAGAAGCAGGCTCTCCATGGGGGTCTTGATGAGGGACCGGATCCCCAGGATCCTGGGATCACTCCCTGAGCCAAGGGCAGATGCACAACCACTGAACCACCCAGGCATCCCTAGAATTTTTTATTTGTATGTTTTATATAAAGAAACTAAGAAAGCATTGAGTTTTTTATTATACAATTTGAAACTCAATTCCTTTTTCACAGATGTGTTTGTGCAAAAATATTTTGTTCCAAAATAATTATATATTTTCATTTATTTTTTAAAACCTGTCCTTTGAAACATACAATCCATATTATGATCCAAAATTTATTATAATTCTACTCCAAACTTTTTGTGGATAACTATTGAAATACTAAATTAAACTCCTTACCAATTCATTTTTTTTTCAGTTTTGCACTTGATCTTAGCCAAAAGGCCGAGAAGCGATTTTTTTCAGTTTTGAAATTGATTTGAGTATCATCCTAACACATGAAACAATCTAAGAGATTAAAAATGTGAAATTTCTTGAATTTATTCTTTTAATTTTCAAGTCAGTGAAGTGTAAGGAAATGATTATATTATTGCTATTGATTCATCACAATGAACAGAATTTATATACTTTGGTGCTTGGTCTATTTTTTTCTTTGCAACATCTTTGCTTATTGCTCATTTGTCCAACAAACAGAGTCTCAAAAACTGCATTTCTATCTTGAAACATTTTTCCTTAAATCCAAACTGCCCAGTGAAGAGATCTCTGCTTTTCCTCTGTTAAAATTTACTTTGAATGACTCATCTATTTTTCGAACTCATCAGTTCTAGGCTCTAATCACTCTTCAACCCACTCTCTTCTGCTTTAATCCCTCCTAAAACTTCTCTTTAGCTATTCAGCAAGATGTACTACTTTTTGTTTGTTTTCTTTTTAATTGACAAATAGTATAAAAAAAACAAATCTGGGCACTTAGGGTGCATGTTAGTTTTGGTTATAGGTAAATTACTTAACAATATTGGTATGGCCTTTTTTCAAGACAAGTTAAGAACGATAGCTATTTTCATGTGCATTTGTTAATATTGATTTTTTTAAAAATTAGATACACTCATTATGGAACTCTCCTTTCCCGATACCATGAGTGTTGTCAACGACTAAATCTTTCTACTATACAATTCTCATTGTCATAATTCTGTCTAGTCTCTTTAAACATTTGAGTATGTCAGAAATTAAATAGCTTCAACTATTAGTTTATATTTTTATGTGATAAATAATACATTGGTAGACAACATTTTTGCACCAAATTTTCTAAATTCCTATTTATTTCCTTAGTATAAAATTTCAGACATGAATTCAGTAGATAAAATGGTGTGAGATCTTTAATGCTCCTGAAACATATTTTCTAATTTAAAAATATCATTTAGTTTATCTTGCTGGTATGGGAAACAATTCATGAGAAGAAGTCATGGATTAAGAACTTGGAGGTTATAGGAAGTGAGTGCATATATTTGCGAGACTAAGAGGTAGAATTGACCATAGATAAAGCTTGAATATGTACAGAAGGTAAAATAAAGAGAATGTTGAAAGGGGATTCCTTATTCAAGTGTCAGTTTTTGAGTGGATACTGGTTTCATTCAGTGAGAGAAAAAAACATAATGATGAACAGGAATGAGCAATAAAAGATAATGGTTTATTTCTGGGGTATGGACTTTGAAATGCCTCTTGGAAAGTAGGTCTATAATTAAAGAGAGAGATAAATATGAACTGTTGAGACTCTTTTGCGATATTTTAGCATATAGAGATTAATTGTAGACATAAAATCCGCAGATATTATCACACATATAGAATGGGCAAAGTATTATGAAGAATGGAACTCTAGTATTTAAGGAAGAGAACAATAAGATGAAATAGAGATTCTTGAGGTGAAAGAGGAATTGAAAGTGTGTAGAGCTTTCCAAGCCAAAAAAGAAGTTTTAAAAAGGGAGTGCAGTTATGATGAAGGTAACAGTGTGCTATGCCACTATAAAGTTGATTTCAGAAAGGAAAGAAAAGATTTTATTGAATTTTGTTAAAGAAATAAAGGGGAGCCCTCTTGACCTGGATGGATGGGTGAGTTTTAGTATTGGGGGGAAAAGCCAGGTTGCATTTTCCATAAATTGGATGAGAAAATGTGGAGAGAGTGAATGGATGTTTATTCTGTAATAATATTTCCTTTCCATATCTTTGAGTTTTTTTATGTTGTGCCTTTTGAATTAGTCCTCTAGTAATCATCTTTATCATATTTTTTTCTACCTATGCCTTCTTTCTTCTATTAAGATTTTTCTTCAAAGTTACCTTTCAAAATTTCCTCCTATACACACCTTTAAAAAGTAGCCAGGAATTACAATTCCTGTTCTCTAAATACTCTTTCAAGCTATAATTCTTTCATTGAGGAAGTATCTTTTATTTATCTAAGGAACTTTTGGTTTTCTTTCTTTTTTCCTTTATTTCTTTCTATTTGTTGTTGTTGTTGTTGTTGTTCTCAACCTGGCATTTGTTTCTGCTTATTTTCAGTTATATTTTTATGCTTTGTATTTGACTTGGACTTTTTCTTTCAACTGGAGTCTTTCCCAAAAGGAACCATAATAAGTAACGTGAAAATTGTTGGGAAGTCTTATTGTATGAGTGGGGAATAGAGACTGAATACTTTCAGACTTCATAGATATTTTTCTGGCAATGACCAAGGTGATTGATTTAAGGATCCTCAAATATCATTACAGTTTTTGTCTTGAGGCTATATATTTCTCTATTCAATGAAGTTGAAAGGTAGACAGGTAGGTAGAGAGAACTTCAAGTTATAAGATGATAGAAATTAACTTTTCTATATTTAGATGTGACAATGGACTTATAATGGTTTTATCCTTCTGATATCTCTGAAGTGTCTTAGGTCCTGTGACTTATTATGCACATTTCTACTCCTGTCTCCTACCAGATCCTGGCATTTCACATAATAGAAACTGTACACATTAGCCTTGGGTGTATTAACCTGAAATCATTTGTAATTGTTAGGAAATGTTTCCCATTCCCAATTGCTTTGAGTCAGAAAAAGCTTTTTCCTGAATGATTTAAGCATAATGCATATTGACAGTTATTCCTTTGATTTTTTATTCTTGTAACAGTGAGGACTTACTAGTGATTCTCTTCTGCACTTTAGGAGGTGATGAATTAGAATTTTCCAAAGAAATTTGAGATTAGAAATATTTAAATAAATGCCATGTTTTTATGATATAATAATAACTACCTTTATTGAACATTTAATATGCTCCACATCCAGCTTGTTATTTTTGTGTGATTTATCACAGCATACCTAGAAGTTAGGTATGTTATCTCATTTTGCAGTTGGAGAAACTCAATCTGAGAATGTTTAAGTACTTTGACTAGTGCCATGCCGCTATAATATTATAAAGACACAAATCTTTACATTTTATGCAGATTCTCCTTAATGGTAATTATTAATTTAATATTAAATGAAGATTTAACTAAGTAAAATAATTAAGAAAAAGAACCAGATAAAAATTATACTGTTCATTTGATTTAATTCCTATTCTCAATATGTATTACTTATAAGAACCATCTATTGCAGGTATAATGCAACAACCAGAACGTTACTACCATAAGATCAGGGCATAAAGTAAAAGTCTGTCCAAGAACCCATGCAAATTGTTCTCTTGAAGAGAGAGAAAAACAAGTTAAGGTGGGAGATACGAAATTAAATAATCAAAATGGCTATGTTATGCTCCTGCACCTTGCGAAGCAGTCTCCAGATAGGTGACTCCCTCATATAGTGTCCTATAGATAACATAGAGTGTCCCCAGGACCATCAACTGAGCTGTGGCAAAATATGAAAAATTCTATTTATGTTGATATTTTACCTCATACTCTTGTATTTCGATTTTGAGTATGTTTTTATGAAATATCTTTATGGTGGTAAAAGTTGTAGATATAAATGATTAGCATATAAATACATATTACAACACTGAAGTTCATCCTAAGCATTTTTTCCATATGAGAATAAATATGAAAATTTGGAAACCCTGGCCAGCATCTACCCATATATTTCTTTTCCAAAATGGTATCCATGTTCTAGAAAATGGTTCCTGCAAAGTTAAGGGTACCAGCTCTGGAGGAAGTAAACTGCTTGAGTTTAACTCCAGCCTGGCAGATTCTTACATGACTAAGCAAATCGAGTTAACTTCTATTTGCTCACTCTCTGCATTTATCAAAAATAATGGAACATATACCATAGAAGTATTGTAAGATGAATCAGTTAAAAATGGCATACTCTTTGTATAGTAATAATCAAGAAAAAAGCTCCCAATACATGTTAGACAAGATGATGATGATGATGATGGCTGGTGGTGGTGTTATCCTTGGACTACTTGCCTGGAATCACTTTGGAGCTCATTATGATCACCTAAATGGTGAATAAGAATCTGTGGAGTATGGAATCTACATTTTATTTGGCTTTTCAGTTAATTCTAATGTGAATAAAGTAAGTAAATCATTTCTCAGAAATTGAGGGACTGAATCAACCAAGTTATTATTTATTCTTATTTAAATAACAAAGAATTCTCCATATGCATAATAAAAATTTTAAGTAGAAAAATGTAATCATGTCTAGCACGAAATAATAGTTTTGTCATGTTTGCTCATGTTTTAAAATAATAATTATTACTATAATGTTTGCATGGTAGCTAAAATGCTTTAATATTTTAATCAGTTCATATGAATCAGGTACTGTGTCATACATTTTTAAATTTTGCATTGATTCCACACACACACAAAATCGAGTGTATGACTTTAAAATTTTTCCATTCACTAAGATTTAGGTCTTTAAAAAGTCATGTTTATATTATGCATTTTTCAATACAAAATTATATTTTCCACATCATTTGGCAGTGGTGCTTACTAAGTATTGCTTTTGACGGTAGAATACATTTATTGCTATTAGAGTTATAAAGAATATGTACTGAAAACAATTGATAATTGGAGAAAGGAACATTTAGATGACATATTTGACGCGGTATTATGTAGCTACTAATACAACATCAGCAAAAAATGTCAAATACGGTGCAACTGTGTCTTTATTTACTGTAGTAAGCAGTAGCTAAAAAGATTTTTAACAATTGAAAAACAAAATAAGATATGCAAAATGGAAATTGAAGACCAAATAAATAATTTTATAATAAATTCTCAAGATGGTAAAATGCATTGTTGCTAAGAAGAAAATATTTTTTTCTTGTTTCTATGGTGATATATAAATTCAATTTGCCAGATATCACTTATGTGATGAGAATAATTAACTGATAGGATTTCATGTTTATCCAAACAATGTTTTGGGAGGAAATGCTTCATTTTACTGTGATTGTGGAAATTTGCATTCTACGTACATGGTAACTGGTGATTTTGTCAAACTGCCTTGATCTATTTCTGGATCAAGAAATCTCCAAAAGAGGAGTGTCTGGGTGGCTCAGTCAGCTGAGCATCTGACTCTAGATTTTGGCTCAGCTCATGATCTCAAAGTTGTAGGATTGAGCTCTTCATCAGGCTGCTTATGATTTTCTCTCTCTCTCCATCTGCCACTCCCCCCACTCTCATTCTCTCCGAGATAAATAAATAAATCTTTTAAAAAAAGAAAGAAATCGTGAAAGTGTACCTTATTCATCATTCTTTGAAATTTTTACTTTCCTAATTTTTTTTAGTTAATTTTAATTCTGAAAATCATTACTTATTGGTTCTATACTATCTGAAAGCTGTGACTTCATTCGAATTAAACTGATAATAAAAGAAATGTGATATACATATTATATTCTAATTGGTCAATCAGTGGTCCATCTGCATGAATTATAATTTAGTCTTCAACCTGTATAGAAATCACATATACACACAGGCACACACCAATGTGCGTAAGTCTTGAAATAAATGAATTGTTTTACTTATTTAGACAAATTTTTCGTTTGTGTAATGCAACTTTGATTACTTCTAGTCATAAAAATTAAAAATGAATCAGATTCAACAATTATAAAGATAAAATCTACTTGGGATCATCTAAAACTAAATCTACTCTCATAAAGCATACTACGGTGACCCAAGTCATGACAATTTCTCAATTCAATTTATGTAGATATAAGATCCTAAGGTCTAAAAAGATGCTGTCGGAAATAAACAGAATAGTTTTGCATATGATATTAACTGGAAATCATCATATGCTTTATAGTCTATATTATGTAGCTTATAATTTATATTCTGTGTAACATATTTATACTATCTACAACATATATTATAGAAAATACATAAAATATGAATTATACTTTATATATTAAGTTTTTATTATGTATTATATACATAGAGAGCAGTGTGTATACACTAGGAATGCAAGAATGTCTCAATATTATTGAATCTATTCACTCCATTCTGTACCTTATCAGACCAAATGAAAAGAAAGACACCTTGTGGTAATCTCAATTCATAATCTCAATTAAAAAAAAAAACATAAAACAAAAACTATTTTCTTCATTTTAAAAAATATTTATTTATTTATTTGAGAGAGAGAGAGAACATGTAAGTGGGAGAAGGGGCCAGAGGGAGAGAGAGAATCCCTGAGCAGACTCCTTTGCTGAGCATGGAGCTTAACATGGGGCTGGATCCGAGGACCCTGAGATCATGACCTGAGTTGAAATCAAGAGTGTGACACTTTAACCAACTGAGCCACCCAGACACCCTAACAAAAACTTATTAAAAACTAGGAATAAAAAATAACTTATTTGGCTTAGTAAAGTATATGACAAAGCTCACAATATCCCACTTAATGTTTACTAAAAGCCTTTCTATGTGAAAATTGGGAAAAAAGTGAAATTTTTGAAATTTTTGCATGTATGTATGTATGCATGTGATGAACTTTTAAATTATTGATAATTATTTATTACTTGGTGTTGTGAGATTAGAGAGTCCTTGGTTATCTCCCACTGGATCCCTGTGCCCTTGACTTTCTTTTTTTAAGATTTTATTTATTTATTCATGAAAGTCACAGAGAGAGATTGAGAGAGAGAGAGAGAGAGAGGGAGGGAAGGAGAGAAACAGGCAGAGGGAGAACCAGGCTCTATGCAGGGAGCCCGACGCGGGACCTGATCCTGGGTCTCCAGGATCACACCCCAGGCCAAAGACAGGTGCCAAACCACTGAGCCACCCAGGGATCCCCTGCCCTTGACTTTTCAAAGTTTCTTCTGACATACAACTCAAGCATATGCTTATAGGCTCTGAGTTTAAAATTGGAAATAGAAATCTACAGGACTGAACATACAAGTGTCCACCCATAATAATTCAACTAATCTTTCCTGAATTAAATAAGCTGAATTGAATCTATCAGTCAGATAATTATTAGGAGATTACGATTTAACAGTTGGGTTAGTGGGCAGGAGAAGGAAGAAATATAATTACTAGTACTATTGGAGATTTAGGTCTATCTATGCTTTAGTCTTTAGACTATCAACATTAAAATGTAACAACTGGCCAATATATGAATCACAAGGAAAAATTAGACTCAGTAATGAAAAATTTTAAGTATTTGCTTTAAAACTCTTGAGGAGGGAACCTATGTGGCTCGGTGGGTTGTGTCTAACTCTTGATTTCAGCTCAGGTCATGATCTCTGGATTGTGAGGTCAAGCCGAGTCGGACTTTGTGCTCAATAGGGAGTCTGCTTCTCTCTCTTCCTCTCCTTCTCCCTCTACTCCTCCCCTGCTCATGCTTGCACTCTCTCTCTCTCTCTCTAAAATAAATAAATAAAATCTTAAAAAAATATAAATAAATAAAATTAATCAGAAAATGGTCAATAAATTTAGTACCTAAAACTATGGAGCAAATATCCTAGGAAAATCAAGACAGTGTTGAACTAGAAGGAAGAATTATGCAGGCCATGGAGATTTGTACCTTATTTACCCTTAAAATGTTACCTTGGAAATGGCTTAACTTGGGCAGCTGTCTGGAATAATGTTTTTGAAATTAATATGGAAATGTACTTGTCCCTGAGCACATCATATTTCTCCTCAACTCTGACCCTATTCGACTTCTTATATTCTTTCAGGTTAGGTATTTTTGCCTCTTTTATTACTCTGACAAGACTTTATTCCAGCTATTATCTGTAGCTGGCCTTTGTGAGTCCTTTTTTCTCATTAGTTTATATAAGCTCACTTTGATCTTTCTTCTCTTCTTAAATGGAGGTTAATAATTAGTTTCTCACTGAATTACAAAGAAAATCAACAAGAGAAAACATGAAGTACCTATGAGGGCTCCAGGAATATAGTTGGGGGTTTTATTAGGGTACTAGGCTATGTAGCCAAGTAACTACCCAGTTTTCAGTAACTTCACACCACAAATATTTAATGAGAGTTATGGGGGTACAATATTCAGTTCCACACAATTGCCAGTGCCTTAAGCTTTGAGTCTCTACTGTCTCATAGCTACAGCATCTGATTGCCAAAAGAAGGTAGGGATAAAGACAAGGCCTTTCACTGCTTCAGTTCTGAAGTGATAACCATCACTTTTACTTATAAATGGTGAAGAAGCTAATCACATAACCCTGCCAAATTGTGGGAAAGGTATTGGTAAACAATAGTATGTCTCCTACAGTGTTCAAAAATTGTTACTTCTTTTTATTACTCTCTTATGTCTCCTCCATGCCATTTCAGTTTACTAATCTTCCAGAAAATAGGTATGCATTAAGAAATCCTAAAGAATTAAAGGTAAACTTTTCTTAGAGCAACAGGATGTAAGGGAAGATACCATGATAACAATGACAATTCTGAGTATGGAATCACCAAGTGCCCACTTAGAATCTTCACCTATAAGTTTTGCCAATAGATACCTCAGTATTTCTAAACCTACCTTTGACATTCCCTACACAGACAATGTCTCTCGAAATTCAGCTGGCCATCAAGTTTTGTCAATGTTGTTTCCATGTTATTTATTGATTCTTTTACTTGCGTTATCTCTTTCTATGGGCCATGAGTGCTGGGATACATCAACACCCATAAGTGAGTGATAAACAGCCTGGGCCCAAGGCAGTAGACCCAGGGAAGCAAAATTTCAATGTTTAGAATTGCAAATGTTTTTAGCACTGATGAGAAGATTAAAAATATTTAATTAAAAGCTAACATAATATTAAATGATTAAAGTAAAAATATGTATCTGTATAAAATTAAATATAAAGATAGGCATGAATGTGGGAATTGACATAATAGGCAAGACATATTTCCCAAGATATTTCAACTGAAGCAGTTCAACGACCTGTCATTTTCCAGCATTAATATACTTGCTTTTGTTAAGTAGGTAGACAAGGTTTTTTTTTTTTTTTTTAAAGATTTTTTTTAAATTTTTATTTACTTATGATAGTCACACACACACAGAGAGAGAGAGAGGCAGAGACATAGGCAGAGGGAGAAGCAGGCCCCATGCACCGGGAGCCCGATGTGGGACTCGATCCCGGGTCTCCAGGATTGCGCCCTGGGCCAAAGGCAGGCGCTAAACCGCTGCACCACCCAGGGATCCCACAAGGTTTTAAATGGATTTACACAAATATACAGTACCCTTTGAGGCAGTGTCTATAACATAAAAAAATTAGACTTTGAGGTTAGTCTGTAACCTGTCACCAACCCACCCATGCCACTGCTCTAACAGTAATTATAAAGGGACTTATGGGATAAAAGAGGACTTTTAAGAGACATTTCAAAACCTCCACTTTTTTTCCTTTTAGAAATATATAACTCCTTGAATTAAGAGAGAAAAGAATCCCTAAATACTTCCCCTGTAATAATTTAACCACTCACAGCTCCAAGAGCTGCATTTTACTATTTGTTTCACACTGAAGTTTTATAAAATTTGCTTGCTTCACACATTTGGATCTTGATATCAGAAGTTAGATGTGCTTGTTTGAGTAAAGAACAAACTGAGGATTGCTGGAGGAGAGGTAGGTGGTGCATGGGCTAGATGGGGAATGGGCATTTAGGAGGGCAGTTGTTGGGATGTGCACTAAGTGTTATATGTAAGCGATGAATCACTAAATTCTACTCCTGAAGTCAATACTACAGTATATGTTAACTAACTAGAATTCTTAAAATACTTAAAAATATAAAAAATATATTGACAAAGAGAAATGTTTTACCTTACTTTTAAGTAGCATTTTAGAAACCATAATTTTGAGAGTTTTCCTTTATTCCCCAAGCTTTAGAACTTCCCGACCATTGCAAATTATTAGTCTTTTGATACATCATTTTGACCAAGCCACTCACAGTTTTCTAAAGATGGAGACGTTATATTAATTGCCATCTGTTTTTCTCTGTGAGAAGCTCCTTAGTTGAGCTTAGTTTTAGCTTTCCAAAGCCTTCCAGAATATATTATATTTTTATAAGTTTTCACAGATGGAATAATTATCTTTATGTAACCAAGAGGAGGTCATAGAAAAGACAATTCATAATTAGATTCAGTTACAAACTGTATAAGTGCATAGATTATAATATTTTTCATCCCTTAAGTCATAATTAGTCTTCTTTGAAAGCATAATTGTTCTGAGTCACACTGGGATCATTTTCAGCCTATATATGTCCATGCAATATCACATATTATTTCAAGCATGACAATGTTTATTTGTCATAGTCACATAGTCATGCTAGAAAAAATGACATTTAAATCATTTGAAAATACGTGTGGAACACATGCATTAGGGGACATGTATCCTACACTATTTGTAGTAGTTATTTATAAAGTCTTTTTTAATATGTCTGTTGTTTGAAGAAATAACAGTAGCTGAATATTTAAAGTTCAGAAATAAGTCATTAGATCTCCCCCCTGCACTTATAGGTAGCTATTTTTGCGTAGTTCAAAACACTTACTTAACACTTAATGTGTGTCAGACAGTATCTAGGCACATTAACTCATTTAATAAGATAATTCCATGGGATAGGCACCAATGCTGACCTCATTTTTCAAATGAAATGAGTAGGTACCCAGAGGTCAAACCTTTTGTTAGATCATACAGCTAGGGGGTGGCAGTTCTTCCGTGACCCCTCACTCCACCAAGCTGCCTATGGAACATTTCATCTCAACAAATTTGGGAGGGTAACCCCAGAGAGGTAGTTAGTAGTGATCTCTTGATCTTCACTATGGTACTAAATAAACTTTGCTTTCATAAAATAGTTTGATAATTTTTATATAATTATGTGTAGACATGTATTAAATATTAAAACATGTAATTTAGATGAGGAAAATTTTAATTCATTTAGAATTTCTCGATGCAGGTATCTGCATTTGAGGGCATCCTCTTTCAGGCCTTCTCTGCATTTGTCAACTTTTTGTTTTTTTCTAAATTAGTAGAATCATTTTCTTTGTATTTATTTCTTTCACCTAACAAAGTGTTACAACCGTATTCCTATAACATTAAGTGCCTTTACAACACCACACTTAATGGCTGAGTAACATTATGTTAATACGAATTTTGAAATTTGTTTTTATTCACTTGTTTCTTTGTTAATTGTAAGACCAGTTTTCTGTGTCTCTCCAAACGAATAGTTTTAAAGTGTTCAGGGAATTCCTGGCGTGTTTAAGTGATACAGTGAAACTAAAAGCGTGGATAAATATATCTGGATTTACCTCCTGGAATGATGAAGTGATGTTAGAATACTTTAGATATTAGAAATAAATTATTGCTTTCTTTTTCTTCTTTTTTTTTTTTTTGCTTTCTTTTTCTATGTTATTTATTTTTACAAGAACATTAAGAGCAAAAGATTTTGCTAAAGAAAATATTTTACAGGTTTGACTGCAATCACACAGGAAAAATAAGGTAAGAAATAGTGTGTGGACATGCAATGGCCAAATTAAAATCATCATTACTAAAGTGGCAAAGATATAATTAACTCCTATACAGATTAATTGCATTGGCAACGTATAATGAAGGATACTATCCAAACAGCATTTTAGGCAAATCTTCAGTGCAGAAGCAGGTAGTGATTTAGCCTTGAAATAATGAGAAATCGTGTTTTGGTAACTTGTGGAAGGCGGAAAATAGTGGGATACCAGATTTTTTAAAGTGATATTTTGCCAGTGGGTGTTTCATCAGCTGGAACCTGTCTCTTCTCATTCGGGAATATTTTCACATTCAGGCTCAATTTTGTCAATGCTTAGCACTGAATACAGTGCTTATTAATCCACAGTCCTCTCCACCGCTGAGAACAGAGTTCACACTAGCCAGCTCAGGGATGAAATGGCACTTTTTACTCCACATCTTAGGACCTCTCACAGTGAGTAGGGAAGGCTGTAATGCCAGAGGGGACTTGAGAGGCTTTTACACAGGTATTCTGACTTTATATTGCTTTAGTGGTAGCACAATGCTATCATTTGTGCCAGTAAATATGTAAAATATATGTTTAACGAGAGTTTATAAATGGGATAGAGAAAGATTGTTTTGCATTCTATGTCTACAGAGAACGAGTTGGCACATGGTTTATTACAAATTTTAGTCCAGAAATATTGTTTCTTCTCACTTATGTATGCAAGCTATATCCACGCACATTTCTTTCTATATTTCCTATTAGCGATTCTGAGAAAGCCATTTAAAAGCCTTTATGTATGGTGTCACTCTATGAGGATGCCAAGTTTCACTTGATTTTTAAAAAGATCACAAATAGGATTAAGTTTCTATATTTATCCCATCCATGTTTTCCTAGCTTCAACTTTTATCTTCCTCCATACAGACACCAAATCCACCATTCTGACTTTTTCTTCCCTGTATTTGACCTCAAGAATCTTTAGAACAAGGGAAGAAAATGTTCTAAAAGGAGATAATAGAAAACATTTTATTATGTCTACTTTCAAGACTGGTTCAGACATTAAAGTGCAATTTCTATGTATTTAATCCATCTAAATAAGGTGAACTATCAGTGACAGATATCATGCATGTAGTTAGATATCTACATGTTTTCTTTCTTCCATTCAGTAAAACACAGCATATATTCCATGCCCTTAAGTCTGTATTTCCAGTCTTACTTCTACTGGTAAATATCTATTTGTTACTAGACAGATCACTTAATATGCCTCAATATAAATTTCTTCATATGTGAAGGTAATACATTACAGACAATACATTTTCTAATATTAAAATTATATAATCCTATTTGGATATAATATCTTGATGCATTTTTTAAAAATATTTATTTATTTATGATAGTCACACAGAGAGAGAGAGAGGCAGAGACATAAGCAGAGGGAGAAGCAGGCTCCATGCACCGGGAGCCCGACGTGGGATTCGATCCCGGGTCTCCAGGATCACGCCCTGGGCCAAAGGCAGGCGCCAAACCGCTGCACCACCCAGGGATCCCTTTGATGCATTTTATAATAGTGTTATTCAAATATTATTTTGTAATTTTGTGTTAATAGAAATGTCACTTAATTTTTGTATGTTAAGTATCTTGAAATATATATTTTCAAAATATGCAATTAAATATAGTTCACTCTATATTTTATTTAATATTTTTAAATATGGCTAGTTATTGGCAATGAGGTTAAATCTAAACAAATTAACATGAGACACACTGTTAGCATTTTTTCCATATTGAAATATTTTGCATGCTTATATCCATACATTCAATTCATCTAACTGGAAAACATAACCAGGATTGCAGATGCAGGGTGGAAATGCCATTGCTTTTTTTTTTCTAGGGCCCTTTTTAGACTAATTGATAGCATTTTTCCTTATTAGCTCAGACTCTGCCTGAATATTTCTCAGTCTGGCACTGCTGACAGCTGTCAACACTCTTCAATCAGAAGTGGACCATTATTTGAAACATTTTTTCCCTTCCCCTGAAATGTATGACCATTATAGACAATTTGGCATCTAGAAGAGTATAAACAAAGCCATAATATTTCAGAATTTAGACATACCTACTTCTACCATTTTTGTTTGTGTATTCAAATAAAAGGATACTCCTATCTGCTTTGTAATGATTTAGGATTGTAAAATAATGATAGTTTAACTTTTAATTTTAAATTTAATTGTAAAATATTTCAGTTATATGCTTATTCTGAAAAAAAATCTAACATATGGTAGAAAAATCACTCGGATTTAATGAGTGTTATTATCTGGCATATTTACTTGAGATTGTTTAGAGGGAGAAAAATGTGACAGATATTTCCAAACTTCAATCTTTAAGCCATTTTCTCTCCCTACTAACATGGTAATTACCATAATAAATTTTGTATATCATTTTTCTTTTCCTAGACTTACTTTACAGAATCTATGATGACAAAAGTTTTATATGGCACCATCTTATAGTTTTGAGACATTTTATAATTGGTATCCTATAGTACTCTGATTTGAACTTTATTTTTCCATATATAGTTTTCAAATTACCGAATTTATATTTGCCTCACGGGGACAAATGTGAAACTTTCTCTAGGTATAAAGCAGTAAAAAATTAGCTGTTAGTTTATAGATTCAACTAATTTTTAAATTTAGTAGATTTGGCAAAACTATTCCTCAAAATGATTGTTCAAATTTTCAATTTCATCAGCATTGTATAGGGGTTCTGTTTTTTTGTGTGTTCTCATCAATAGTTGATATTAAACTATTTAATTATTTTTGTCCACCATGGTGATTTGAAAAATACAGAATAAATTGCTATTTTTGTTATAATTTATAAATTTAAAATTTATAAATTTTAAACACAGGGGAAGAATAAAATAATAGCTATGCAAGTGCTCATGACCCAATTTCAAAAATTAATTATCAAGCCTTTGCCTCATGGTTCCTACTGTTTCTGAAATGTTTTTAAAAAAATTCTAGATGTCATGTTATTTCCAATACCAACATGCTTCAGTATACATGACCAAAAGTAGGGTATGTAACTTATATAACCACAAAGAAACTTCTGTAACTAACAAAATCCATAATATTTTCTATCATCTCAAGATACTGAATCACCATATTGGAACTTTACAAATTCATGAAAAAATATAAATATAAAAATAAATTTGTACAAATTAAGTTCTAGACAATGTTCTGATTTTACACTTGTTCTTGTATGTTTAAAATATCTTTTAATCTAGAGCAATATCTTCCCTAAAACTCCTCACTTCTTTTCTAGATGAATGAAAATATCATAATAGAAAATGACACAAATGCATTACCCAACATTATAATTATACTTTATACTACTGTTAGTGAGAGTTTTACATGTTTATTTTTTTGTTTTACATATTTATACAAAATAGCTTTCTCCTTAGAAAACTGAACTTATTTTGAATATTTTCAATATTTACTATCAAAGGTATATTTTAGCAATTTCTAAGCAACAGACATTATTTGAATTTCAAACTCTCAACATAAAGATGAGATTCATCTTCAATTTTCACCTCAGTTGAATTTCCTCATGGTCTTCCTTGAAGGAACTCAGAGACACCATGGAATCCTGATTTATGACAATGTGTCCTTTCTTATTTAGGTATTTTTAATGACTTTCTAACAAGAGTCAAAGACCTAAAATATCTCTTGGAGGTTGTTCAAAAATACGTGGAGAAGATTCAACGTGAGATTGTAGAGAAAACTAACAGTAACAGGGATCTGGCTTTTCTGTCGATTATGTAGTATTAAACTACATCGTAGATCTGACAAAATTATTTTTCTTCATAAGTCCCAAACAAACAAATCCAATTTGATTATATGGAAGTGCTAAGTCAGTGTGTTAAATGCAAAGCTATTCAATTTCCTATAAGGGGGAGAATTACCGATCATTTCAAAGAGAGTTGGCATGATCAATATCAGATAAATGGAAAGTTTTACATGTAAAATTCAGCGGTTGAAGTTTCTCTTTTAAGATTTCAATAATAGAAGATATCTTTTATCTCCATCTTATATATTATAAATGATCAGCCATTTTTTCCCAGGCACTATATTTTGCATTTATTTCCTAAAAATAGTATCATCTCTTTGTTAGATGAAAAGCATTTCTATTCATATGTTTCATAATATAAAATGGTAAATATCTTACATGGGCTTTCTATTCACAGTGTGTTTTATAACATCAGTATAACTGATTATAAATCCCCCAGGTTTCAAACTGAATTGTCATTTTGTCTATTTAATACTAGATAAAAATAATATAAATTGGGAAATTGGATTAGGAAATTTATTGCTATTTAAAAAAGGAGAAAGGTCACATTTTTTCCTTTGGACTGACTATTGAGTTTTACAGAGATAGAATGGAAGAAGTAAGCAGGTTAAATTAAAGGAAAAGAAAAATCTATCTCAGTGTCAGCTATCAATCAAGGAGATTGCCAGACCAACTTTTCAACCTTCAGGCAGATTTATGGCTACAGCTTAAAATGGACAAGACTTGACTAGAAGTTTCCAATTATACAATTCAAATTATTGCTGAGCTACAAAATACAACTAGCTTAATTGGAGGATAAATGTATATTCCTTTTTTATGATTGCAAAAGTTGTACCCCTTCTTTGGCAATTATGTAAGAAAATGTTATTTTTAAATGTAAAATTTTGTTTTGTTTCCTGTTCTTTAGGACTATGAAAGATACCTAAGACTTAAAAAGATTCAAAGAAACATACAATTTTTGTTTGCAACTACTTTTTCCTCTGAAGAATACCAGTTGGAATAAAAAAAAGCAGAATGAATTATTGCTTCCTGCTACCTTTAATGTTGGGAATTCCTCTCATATGGCCTTGCTTTACAGCGTCAGAAAGCTCTAAAACAGAAGTTAAGCACCAAGCGGGTTCTCATTTAAGAGTGAAGCGTGGTTGGATGTGGAACCAGTTTTTTGTACCAGAGGAAATGAATAAGACTGATTATCACATTGGTCAGGTACTGATTTTATGAAGGTGTTACAGGAAATAACATTATATAACTCTAAATGAATGGGTTGAGGAAGTTTTAGGGCATTGGATGAATTCTACATTTTCTCAGTGGAACCCTTAGAAAGCTTCAGACATTGGCCTAATTAATTGTTTCAGATTTTCAAGCATGTAAAATATTTGCAAAATGTGAGGAAGAAGAAAAGCTCTGATTTTCAAATTTCACCTTTGTCTGTCACATGGAAATACAGCCCGTATTTATCAGCATCTGGAAATTTGATGGTGTTATTTTTGGTAATGGATCAAAGCAACCACACTGAGAATAATAACATTTACCAACAGTATTTAGCCTGATTTTCTAATATGCTCAGTAGGTGTTGATTTACCCATCATTAATTTTTCATGAAGCAGATTAATACCAAATCCTTTACAGCTAAGTAGCTTCAAGAGCCTACACACTTCATTTGATTATGAAGTATAAAGAATAATTATCTTTACTTTCTTGTAAGAATATATATATATATTTTTTTAAATACATATTTTAAATTTCCTTAGTGAGATAGAGAATCTCCTATTTATGTTTTTGGTTTTTATTATTATTCAATTTTCCTTAAACAGAGGTAATTACAATTCCATGTCCTTTTCTGTGAGGATCTTTCTCTAGATGAATGATCTGAAATAAGTTTAACCGCTAATTAACTGGCACTAAAATTTAATTGGGCCCAAAGGGTGAAGCACTCAAAATTCATTAACTCCCATTTCCTAGCCCTTTCAGGAAAGCCACCGTGTTAGTGTGATGTCCACATTCCAAAGGAGTTCATCTATCCCATCCAGCAAATGTACACATGTATGTTCCACTGAAGGCTTAGATGAGGATCTTAGGCAAACAGATTTCAAACCTTTGTATATGTATGTGTGCCTGCTATGAGTCATATTTCTCATCTTTTTATTCTCTAAGATGACTGCAGGTAAATCAGAGGCAGGGTGGCACAAATGAGGTCCATAGTTAAGTGTTTGCTAGTGAACTGAGTCTCTGTAGCCACATTTACCGTGAACTCCACAGAGCACCATCTGCTCTCCCATCAATGAGCGGGGTGACAGACTAACAGAGCCTGGTGGCTTCTAGTGAATAAGCCTCTCCAGGGAAGTGCATCAATACAATCAGAGCAGAGACTACCTCCCTGGCTGACTGTCACATTTTCCAGTTTTTGTTTTTGTGCTCCGGGCACATCTCCTGTTTTCTTCCTTTCACAGAGTGATTGGTTTTGCCTATTTCTTTCATTCTGTAAAAATACTTAGGAAAATATCCTAACAGATGGTTTCCCCTGAAACAATGTCATCATTCTTAAATAACATACAGATAGCTGGTTTAAAAGAGAGTAATAATGAATATTTAGGTGTTGTAATTAAAGAACTGGTAAAAATAAAAATGTAGCTAATGTGTCCAAGATGACTTTCTTTTTGAACTATATGTTAACAGAGATTAAGTTTGCAAAGCACAGTTAAAAAAAAAAAGGCATATTGACTTGCCAAATCAATAGTTAATTGCCTAGTTGAAAAAAATTTTTTTGAATAGAAATATAGAAAATATCATTAATACAGAATTTGTGAAATTAAAATGTGTTTAACTTATGTGTTTTGTGACATTAAGTGGCTCGTGTTTAAAAAGTAAGTTAATGTATATATGTATATATACACACATATATATATGTTGCCTTAAATCTGAGTCCTAAAAAGATTGAGTTCACTGATCTATGAACATTATACTGTGCATATACTTGGAATACATTTATTCATTACTAAACTTGATTTATCATCATTCTAATATTGAATGAAATTTTTATACCATAATCAAAATTATATTTGAAAAACATAAGCCATAACTTGACTTTCGTTTGATATACTTATTGGAAGGGACATTTGTTTACCTTAATATATTATTAGAAATTTGTAGAAATTTCTTTTTTTTATTATGAGTAATGAAGAATTATCAAATTAAAAGAGCTATAGCTCTTTTATTATCTCTTTATTATTATTCCCAATCTGTTTCTTTCAATGAATAGCAGTTTTATTCAACATATTATTAAAATAAGTTGTTTTAGATGTCTTCAAATGTTCTATCCAATCACATAGAAATGTATTAATTGGTCTGTTGTACCTTGAGCTATCAAAGAAGTTATGAATTTATTTAAGACTGTAGGTCTTTGATTACCTTTGTAAATTTTCAGAGAAGCTCTTACTTTGAAGAAGGACATATTCATAAATTATGAATCAAGAAAATTGTGTATTCACAAGAATTAGAGGATTATGGCATACTTCTCTTTATGGAAAACCAATTTAGATATGAAAAACCAGCCAACCAATGCTACCTGTATCATAATAACCCTTGTTTTTATATATAATATTCAAAATTCCATTAACACTATGAATGAACAAATTTGCTTTGCTTTTAAAAAAAATAGTAAAAAATAAAAATAGTGAGGGCACAAGAAGAAAAGATATATTTGAGAATTGAATAGAATATGTTGGAAAGAAAGAGATCTAATTTGGCAAAACTCAGAGCAGTAGAGACTCTGGGGTTAGGGCCTCTGTTGTCCAAACCATAAACCTATGCAAATATCATGACTCTGTGAAAGTTTTAAAAAATTTCAGTCTCTCTCTGTATAAATGAATATATCAATAATATATTTCTCATGATGTAATAAGGATTAATTGGAAAATCACATATAAAGCAACTTGTAGATTTTATGGCATCTTATAAATGCTAACATGGATGACTGAGGCTCTTCTTATCTTCTCAACATGCTCCCTATTTTCTTGGTAATATTTTCATATTTCCTATGTGTTTTTAGCCTAGAGACAGAACATCATTGTTTAAATTTATCCTATCTGTCTCTAGGTCCCAATCTAATACAAATATTTGAGAGTATGGTTTCAGTGACTAAGAATAAACATGAAACAACTTTGTCGTGCATAATTTATGTAAGGTACTTTGTTTTTCAATTATTGTAGTGTCTAATTAGAATAATCTATTTACAGTAATAAATTTGTATAATGATTTACATTGAAATTTCAGACTCATATGCCTGATGATAAAATTTAATCTTAAAATTAATATTTTACCTGATTTAATATACTGTGGGAATTATATGGAGTTATTAACTTGGGGAAAAATTAAAAGACATGAAAATAAAATCGTTAAAATTGATTTGTCCATTTAACATGTCTGGAAACTAAATTATCCCTCTTTGTACTTGCAGCTAAGATCTGATCTAGACAATGGAAACAACTCTTTCCAGTACAAGCTTTTGGGAGCTGGAGCTGGAAGTATTTTTGTCATTGATGAGAGAACAGGTGACATATATGCCATCCAGAAGCTTGATAGAGAGGAACGATCCCTCTACACTCTAAGAGCCCAGGTAATAGACAGCACTACTGGAAGGGCTGTGGAACCTGAGTCTGAGTTTGTCATCAGAGTTTCGGATATCAATGACAATGAACCAAAATTCCTAGATGAACCTTATGAGGCCATTGTACCAGAGATGTCTCCAGAAGGTATTGCATATTAATTTACATCAAAGATATATTAACAATGACAACAGATTTAGAATTTTGAGCTTATGTTTTGGAAGTGAATTATTTAATTATTCACCACTTGTACTTCCTTCTACAAACGTGTTAAGTAAAATAATTTAAAAATCAGACTATCATTTAAATTTTATAAACGATGGTACTATATATTAATACATTATTTGTCTTCTCAAAATACTTGTCTTCAAGGCAATAAAAAAGCATTAAACAGGGCAGCCCTGGTGGCACAGCGGTTTAGTGCCGCCTGCACCCCAGGGTGTGATCCTGGAGACCCAGGATTGAGTCCCAAGTCCAGCTCCCTGCATGGAGCCTGCTCCTCCCTCTGCCTGGGTCTCTGCCTCTCTCTCTGTGTCTCTCCTGAATAAATAAATAAATAATCTTAAAAAAAAAGCGTTAAACATGTATGTTTTAGTGATTTATAAAATTCTTTCACTTAGTCATTTATTAGTTTCTCCATTTCAAAAATTTATTTTCCAAAACAAGATATAATTTTGCATCTTAAAAAAAGGCACATAAGGTCAACCTGAAAAATATGTAGGTGCAAGTAGTAGAAGCCAATTTGTAAGACACAAATACTATATGCATCAAAATCATGGAATATAGACTAAAAACAAAGTGGTTGAACACCTCTGTGCAACTGTATTTACTTTCAAAGTTCCTTTCAATTCCAATGTTATTTTTATAGATATTTTAAATATAATGCATATAGAAACAAGTGCTTTCCATATGACATAAGAACTGAAAGCACTGAAAATAAAAAAAAATGTGTTTCTAGTAGACAGGAAATTATGGTGTAGCTATGCAAAATTTGTCCAATCATTGAGCCAGAAAATTTTGATAGTACAATATATAATAAAATTAACTTCATAAAATTACTTAAGTGTGATAAATTCTATTCAGTAATGGTCATTTTTAATTATGCTAGCATGCTTTAAAATTGCTTTACCTAAACATTTGATTTATTAGCCACCAAATCTAAAAATGTATATTGTATTGTATATTTTTCTGATTCTTATTAACATTTCAAGAAGCAATTTAAAGACATCTTTCTACATGTGTTCAGAATATAGATCTTTGCGGCATAAACAAATTCAGCTGTGAATATATATCAGGACCAATTATCATTAGATGTAAATGACACGTTAATATTGTTCTATTTGGTAACTAGGCAATGAAATATTTCTTATTTCTACTCCATCCCCCTCCTCCTCATTCACTTCCTCATGCTACTCTTCTTCCTCTTAGACAGCATACAACATGGACCTAACATTTACTAGAAAAATTTTTGAATTGTAACTTTGGAAATAATTGCTAGTACGAAACTTATATTTTAGTTAAATCACACAAACAGTAACTATTTTAAATAAGTTGATATTTGATACTATATGTATAAAAGTTAATTATGGGTGAGGTATGATGATGATTAACTGACTGGAGGAAGTGGAGACATTTTAGGAGATGATATTTGATTTGAAGTTGATTACAAAGAGTCCAGTCATGTTATGTTCTAGGAAAATATTCCCATACAGTATCAGGGAGATTGCATATATTAATATGGGAGTTATTGTCCTATAGCAAACATGTAGGCATAGCAATATATGAGATTCCCATATAGACATGGCAATGAATGTAAGCAGAAAAAAAGCATGCAGGATGAGTTAACTGTTAAGCAAAAGGGGATTGACTGGTAAATTAGGATGATTGACCTTGGCCAGTGATGTGGGAAAAAGAAAGACATGAGAAGAAATGTTTCAAAGGAAGACATCCTGCAACCATATGGAATACTGCTGTGAGGTTAAATAAAATCAAGAAAATGTGGTGGCTTTTGCTTTGTCAAGCTGAAGGCTCCTAGTGATTTTGGTAAGAGTCATTCACTTGAATTTATGCAATTGCAATATTTTGGAGCTCATTCTGTTGCAAGAATGGATGGAAAAGAGGAGGTTACAATGAATTTAGCCAATTTCAAAAGATGTTATACTACAGGGAGAACATAGAGATGTGGGTAGAGAGAGATAAAGAAAGAGGATTTTTGTTATCATTAATCATTTAAAAATATGAGAAGTTTAAAAGCACAGTTATGTACTATAGGGAATGATCCAAAAGAAAACTGTTTTCGAAGCAAAATAAGAGAGCTCTAACTATTTTTGAGAAGGGAAAGACCCATGGAATCTAGAGCAATAGTAGAGAAGACAGATTTGGGTAGGTTAACACTTTGGTTGATAATAACCAGTTAATAAGTGTTTCTATCCATTAGGTATGAGACAAAGGTAATAATTGAGAGCAAAAGGGGTAGATTTTTAGATAGAGAAAAGGGAAAAATAGCCATTTTTTATAGTTGGAGAGTTGAACCACAAAGGAATTGCAGTATGTGCAGTACAGTTTTTGCATCATGGCATTGAGTATAGTCACAGGACTGTGGGTTGATTCAACAAAGATCACAAAACATTGGTTTGTTCTATTTGGTGTTTGGCTAACGCAGATCTCTTTGCTTTGTAATTCAAGATTCATGTATGTATTAACCTAGTTAACTTGTGTAATTAAGTACATCCTGTAGGACTGCCCTCCGGCTTTGGGCCACGTATGGAATCATACTAAAATCAACAAGCATTTTTTATTCCTTTCAATGGGCGGAAGTGACCAACAGAAAAATAGTCAGCTGTTATTAGAAATGTTATCTTATATAGAAATAGAGGAATACCCCATTGCTCTGAAAACTACGGTGTAGATGGTTTCCCTATGAAGCATTCCTGTAATTATAAAGTTTGTTTTGAAGAAATCAATATTGTATGTGATTTTTCTGTTTTCCTAAATCTCAATATTTATATAATGAATAATATGAATTGTTTTACCTGAATATATAGTTAACTTTTCATGCTCTTCCCATATCATTGCCATTTTGTAAGGTCTTCAGTGTTGATCTTGCTTCCAAATACCCTGCCCACCTATCTTATCCTTTACAAAGCAACAAGTGTGAACATTTTATTCTCTGTTGTCTTAAATATTTTATATTATATTGTAGTCAACTACCAATTATTATATTTGAATCTGTGCTTTGAATGTAGAATTAGGTAGAGTACTGAAAGGAATATCCATTTAAGGATGTCATCAGAAGAGAAAACCAAGAAAAGCACGAACTACCTGTTGCTTGTTTAATACATATTTATTTACAACTAACAGTGGGCTTTTACTGAGTATATTTATATTAAAAATGCAATTACTTTCAAAACAAGAACTACCAAATATCCAAATGGATAAAGCATTGTTTTTCCACTTGTTGGTCTGGAATTACAAAATTATCTCTTTTCCACAAAAAAGTATAAGATCGAATAGGCTAGGAGTTACACAGTGCCTGAAGTTTGTGATGATTGAGTTAAAGAATGAGTACATGAATGGGTGAGAAGCTATAGATAAGGATGAGAGATAAACAGAGGATATTGGTGGATATAAAATCCAGGGAGAGTCTGTGGGTGTGAGTTGAGGCACAGAGTAACCTGAAGTGTTGCACGCAGTCTCTGAATAGTAATTCCTGAATTTTAAAATTTCCCAGTGCAGAACTTCTAGAAAATTTAAATTTCTAGAAACATATAACCTACTGAGAATGAATCATGAAAATCAGAGCAGACAGATTACTAGTAAGATTGAAACAGTAACTGAAAACATCCCAACAAACAAAAGTCCAGGACTAATTGGCTTCACTGGTAGGTTCTACTAAATATTTTAAAGAATTAATATTAATCCTTCTCAAACTCTTTCAAAAATGTGAAGAGGATAAAACTTTTCCTAATCATTTTGTAAGGTGGGCATTGCCCTGATACCAAAACCAGATAAGGACACCACAAAAAAAACTACAGGTCAATATCTCTTGTGAACATAAATGCAAAAATGATCACCAAAATTCTAAGAAGCCCAATTCAACAGCACATTAAAAAGATCACATACCATGATCAAGTGGGATTTAGCTCCAGGATGCAAGGATGGTTCAACAAAAGCAAATCAAACATGATGAAATATTGCCATTGATGACAACATGGGCATACCTTGAAGGCATTAAGCTAAGTGAAATAAGTAAGACAGATAAAGACAAATACTGTAAAATTTTAGTTATATGTGGACTAAAAAATAGTTAAACTCATAGAAACAGAGTAAAATGGTGGTTTCCTGGGACTGAGAGGTGGGGAAATGAGGAAATGTTGGTCAAAGGGAACAGAATTTTAGTCATAAGATGATGAAGGTCTGGAGGTAAAATATTTGGTATGATTTCCTTAACATTACTGTATTACATATTGGAAAGTTACTAAGACAATAGAACTTAACAGTTCTTACCACAAGAAGGTAAAATTCTAATTATGTGAAATGATGGATGTTAACTTTATTGTGATAATCATTTTTAATATGTTTGTGTGTATTAACCATCACATTGTACACCTTAAACTTACACAATGCTATATATCAGTGCAATCTCAAAGAGGCTTGAAGAAAAAGAAATTCACTTTCATAACCAAATAACACTAAATAACATATCACCCATTATTAAAAAGGGAGATTGAATTCAATTTATGAAAAACACAAGCAAATTTAGATGTCACTTTTTGAATCCATAAATTATAATAAGCATAAACATGAGCAGATATTTCTCTGAAAAATAAAAATCCTTAAAATACATCAAATTTGAAAATTATATTCGATGAAACTTATTTCTTTAGACATGTGACTTGAATGTGACTGAGATTGGGATGGATTAAACTCTCTGAATTCTCTCTGAAAATACTGTTTGCTGTTTTAAACACAATCTATTTATTTGACTTAAATTCTCTCACATTATGAAAAGTAGAGGTGTCAAAATGTAACACAAGAATAATAAGAATGACCTAATTTTCAGGAGATGGTAGACAGTAAAAACAAAAAGAATATTTTGCACATTTAAGGTGGCAAGTGGGCAAATATAATATATTTCTTGAGTTTCACTTGCAAGTTCTAGGTTGTAAAGTAATTGCATTTCAAATATAAACACAGGAGGGAGGCGCCTGGGTGGCTCAGTGGTTGAGCATCTGCCTTTGGCTCAGGTCATGATCCTGGGGTCCTGGGATCGACTTCAACATCGGGCTCGGGCTCCCCACAAGGAGTCTGCTTCCACTGCCTATGCCTCTGCTTGTCTTTAGTCTCTCTCTCTCTATATATATATATGAGGGATGCGCCAATCCATCCCTGTAAATAAATAATAATGATCCTCAAACTGATAAAATAAGTTTCCAGTGTGAAAGAATGAGCAGATGCATGGATTAAAACCTTATGTTTATCATGAATTTGATCTCAGAAAATTATAATTTTACCAATTTACCTAATATATTTGTTTTAATGTCAGAAAAATCATGGACTCAGAGCCTAGGTCAAAATACTATTAGTTAATTTGAGCCTCTTTAAACTTGACCATTATACAATTCAACATTCTCTCAATAAAGTTGCTTCAGAGTAACCAAAGTGTACTTGCACTAAAACTGCATGTAAAAATAGCTTTCCTATTACAAATTTATATCTTATTCTAAGAAAAGCCTGTTTAATATTTTTATCACTGAAATTAACACAAAAAATTGCATACTAAAATAAATGAATCATTTTGAAATCTGCAGTTCAGATCTTGGCATTCAAACATATATTAAACTAAGATACAGTGTTTATTTAGTATTCTATAATGAATGGAAACTTTACATATAAAATGTTCTTGTCACAGGTTGCTGACTTCTCTATTGCCTGCACAATATCTAAATTAGTCTGCATATCAAAATTTATCACTCTTTTACATATTTATGGATGCCACCCATAATCACTAGAAAGAAGATAAAGCATTCAGTATGAAATATGAGATATCATTAAATAAAGTTTTGTTACTAATATTAAACCTAACATTTAAGCGAGAATCATTCAGTCCTCTGTATACTTGTGGTTAATATTAAAATCCATATAAATCAATATTGATGGAATTACACTCTTCTTACATTAGGTTTTACTCTTGATGGGAGTTTGTGTCTAATGTTTGGGAAATCATTATTCATGCTGTCAAAATGCTTTTGATCTTCAGAAATTTTATGTAGTTTTGTAAGTTTTAGCACTTATTAACAATGCCACAGAAAGTAGAATTTATATGTAATTTCTTACATGTAATAAATATTTTATCTTACATTAATATACCATTATCTCACTATAATTTTGTAACTTGTAGTCATAGCAAATGACATATACTGGCAAATTGCAGTTTCCAGTTCCCATAGTCTAGACTACTAATCTATGATTTTCCTCTCAAGAATTTGGTATGTTTATATCTTATGTTACCTACCTAATAATAAGCTTTTGCAATATAATATTACAGACAGAATGGGTGAAGTAAAATATTGTCTTAAATGTTTCATAAAGTCCTTCTGCAAAAAATAGCTTTAAAAATTCAGAATCTATATAGAAAAACAAAACTGATTTTAAATTTGCATTTATGTAAATCTCTCAGTAATATAGGCAAACAGTATCAACCATCAATGTAATAATAGAACCCAGGATTATTATCTTAAATATTACATTTGTATGTTTATTATTGGAACAAGTAAAGTGAGATATTTCTCTTATTAAGACATGATTCTGAGGGGCTCCTGGCTGCTTCAGTAAGTAGAGCATGCCACTCTTGATCTCTAGGTTGGGAGTTCCACCTCACATTGGGTGTGTAAACATTATTTAAATATAAAATCTTTAAAAAAACTATGCATGATTCTAAGAGAATAATTTTTTGTAGTTAAACTTTTGTTCATTCACTGGATAGATACAAATTGATTTAAGAGGATCTTTAGATTGCAAGAGTCTAATTACATATTCTCTTTTCATTTCTATCTCTGATCAAGCTATAATGACTCAACTCAGAGATGCATGCTGACTTTTGGACCTTTCAGTCAACAAAAGACAGTTTAGAAGCTGATGCCCTATTTTGGGTATGCACCCTAGCAACTGACTTTTTAGTAGATAACAGCAAATAAAAAGAGTGGACACTTCAGATAGGATGGCTTATTGCTAAGGATGCTAGATTGCCTTTGAAAGACAGTGACTTGGTCAATACCGTAACAGCATGTCATGTGTGTTCTAAACAATGCCCAAGGCAACTGCCAAAGGAGTCTGTGGCCACGCAATGGAGTTTCCAATTGTTGACAGGTTGGCAAATTGATTATATTGGCCCCCAGTGAGAATTTTAAACATGCCCAGTTTTGTGTGGAAACAGCTTCCCCTTGTCACTGTGTGAACCAGGCTGCCACTATTAGGGTCTTCGAGAAACTGAGTACTGTATATGGGTAGATCATGATCAAAGGTCTCATTTCAAAGGTCATGATATGCAAGGCCAGATTAAAGAATTTGATTTTAAATGGAGGTTCCATTGCCTCGGTAATGCATAAGAAGCAGGATTGGTAAAAAGAAAAAAAATGAAATATAAAGCAGCAGATTAAATTACTAACAAGTAAAACCACTTTGGCCCAGTGGACTAAAGTACTGTCCCAGGGTTTCATAGATTTGGAAGATCAACCAGTAGAGTCTGTTGCCCCATATGCCAGACTGGGGATGCTGGTGAGGCAGCCAGTACCCTAAAGGTATGGATTTTAGGGAAATCATCAACTGCCCCAATTCTGCACCTTGAATTATTGTTCTGTGCTTCTGAGAACACCAAGCCCCATCATGCCTGGGAAATGAGTTATTTACTAGACTTTGCAATGAGATGTCCCACCAGGATGAGTGAATCACTTCACACCTCTAGGTGAATGGAAACTATTCACTCCTCACTGGAATCCCATTGTGCTGCTGCAACTGAACCTGTTGAAGCAGAATATCCCTGGAATAGAATACATATACAATTACAAGAAAGGAGAAGATTTGGGTCCTGGTCTGGCGTATCCTACCCCCCCTCCCGTCCTTGGAATGTGGATTCCACTAGTGTTCTTCTCTCCCAGAAGCTGCCACAAGCACCCAGACTTGAGATAGAAATGTGGTGTTGAGGCTATTTGGATGGTATATATGACTGAAGCTTAATTAAGGTCTCTATAACTTTCAAGGCTTAGTGGACAGATCCTGAAAGTTAGTCATCTTACAGCCACCCAAAACAAGTCTCAAAAATCAGTTCTCTTGCTCAATACAGCTACCATCTACCAATCTAGAGTAAACTGCCTCTTTCTTTGGTTTTCTCCTGTTCTCCTTGTGAGGGGCCAGATCCAGATTATAGCTAAGAAGATATGGAAGATTTTGTGAACTAACAGTGATAAGATCTCCAGTTTTACTCAGGACAGCCATGTTTAATCCTATTTCTTTTCTGGCATTTTGTATGGAAAGCAGTTGGCCCTGATTTTTTATTTTTTAAAACATTATTAGTAGATGCATTATAATAAGCCAGAATAAACTTGGGGGACATCTAGTTCCATGGGGTGTGAGAAATAGTGTATGAGACATATGGGCATTGAGTAAAATGTCTCCTTTTAAGGCATGATTAAAATTGAAAGAGGGCTAATGATAAACCAGGGCACTGTTCATAAAAACAGAATTAAACTAAGAAGCTGATTAAATAATGCAAATACATGTGAAAAATATCTGTCTGGTGATAGATTTAATGTTAAAATAATCTATATGAAGCATTTTTCTTTAATGTACATATATGTCATTTGTCCTTTAGAAATAACTTTATTAGTAGCATAGTTTAAAGAAACTTTAATTTCTGATCCACTAATGTAGTTAAACCAACTTTGTCAGCTTTAGTGAGAGCACAGTAAGGTGTTGATGAAACAAATGAAGAGGCTAAACAGGCTGGTTCATATGTGAAGCATGTACAATGCTTCATACATTGGTTGAGGAATGCACCATGAAAGGTAATATTCTACTAAATGCCATTTCAATAGTGTAAGAGCAACCCATCTAGGCTGACAAATGAGTATGTCTAATAAACAAAAACAGGGATTTGGATATTGGACAAATATCAGGTTATCAGTCACTCAATCCTGATAAATGTTGGCTTTTGTTTTCTTTTCTCCCTGATGTTATACAAAAAAATTCCTATTTTATGGAATTTTCATTATTCTGTTATATTTTTATTGTGTATCTTTCAAATTTATATCTACAATTTATTTTCTACCAATTTTTGTGAATGGTGTCAAGCATGTGCCAAATTCTACATCAAAAGAGAAATAACTGATAGATGAATGTGTAGATGGATGGAGATATCCATTTGACCCTGCAGCTTTTATTGAAACGACTCTCCAATGCCCAACTGTGCCACCATTGCAAGAACGAGCTCTCCATATATGTATGATTTTGTTTTTGAATCTCTAGTCAGTTTTATCTTTTGTTGTTACAGGGACTAATGCTATATTGTCTATTGCTGTGGTTGTGTCATAAACTTGCTATCTCGTTAGTGCAAGTCCTTCAGATATTGTTCATCAAAATTATCTTGGCCATACGTGGTCCTTTGCATTTTCATACATATTTCATAATCATCTTTTTAATTTATCCAGTAATACAACTTGCTAGGATTTTATTAGGATAGCATTTATATCATGGATCTATTTGTTGATATATGCTGATGTAGTCCTCTAATTCATAAACCCAGTATTTTTATCCATTTTGATCATTAATTTCTATTTGGTTTCTTTGTAGAAGTCTTTAATAATTTTTGTTTAGATATACTTGGGTATTTTGTTATATATTATGCATTTAATTAAAATAATTTATAAATATATGTTTCTGGTATATACAACGATGGATTTTTGTGTATCTTTTTTATTCTTAGGACCTTGCTAATCTAATTATCTGGTAAAACTTATAGGTATATTCTTCTTGATTTTCTGACAAAAACACTGTTGCCTTTGAATAATTATTGTAATTTTAAAAGTGTTTTCAATATTTATGTACCTACCTACCTACCTACCTACCCATCCATCCATTACATATGTATCATTGGTCTATCATCATCATAATCTTTAATCATTCATTTTGGTATACATGGCATTGCCTCACTGCATTTTCTAGGAAGTACAATACAATGCTTTAAAAATTAGCAGTGGTAATAAACTTCTTACTTTTTAACTACTTCAGAAGGAAAAGTTCTAACTCTTCACAATTAAATATGATTGCTGTCAAAGTTTAAAAATGCCCTTTATCAGATTTAGAAAGCTGCCTTTTCCCCCCTAATTTTCTGAGTTTTCACTGCAAGTAGAAATGGAATATTTTCAGATGTGTTTTATATATCTAATGACAATTTTTTATTCTTCTTTTTTAAGCCATTAATGTTACAAATTATATTTGTTCATTTTCTACGTTTAAAAGATCCTTAAATTTTAGTAATCAAAAATTCTAAATGCTTTCTCCTATGAAAATAAACATTTTAAAATATTTCAATAAGTATGTTTGACCTTAGCCTGTATTAATTATGTTCTTGTGTAGGATAAGATTCACTATATTTTAGAATCAGCTTCAATTTATAATGATGGATGGGTGTTGTTAGGGACTGGGATGACCAGGAGACTGGAGCCACAGTTCCCATAAAACTGTTCAGAGTGATTCTTACAGTAAACAAAGATCATGTCATAAAAACAGTGATTATGTAAGCCTAGAAAGGTGCTTGAAAAGACCCTCCCTGTGCCATTCATTTTGATTCAAAGATGAGTAATGCAGCTCTGGGATTACTGATAAATGACGGAAGGGTTACTTATGTTTGAATGACAATGAGTAGAAATCAAACATTTGTTTCTTTCAACCATGAAGTGTCCCTTTACCTATTTAACTGGTAATAGGATAAGGGGGGAAGGGGACTGTGGAACAATTATTTTTTTCATTGAAGGACACATTATTGGTCCTATAGTGATTGTTTCACTTTTGTGTATAATATATAGCCAGTTCCCAACTGCAAGTGAATGTACAGGTGGATTTTTATTTTTTTCACAAATGACAAGGAAAACATAAATGGAAAACATAAAACAAATCATATCAGAGGGTTTTGTAATTCTTGACTACTCTGATGTTTATTGTTACAGTTTATGTTACTTGACTGTTTCTTAAAGATTTGTGTAGTATTTAAGTTACTGAAGAGGAAAATATGTAGGTTTACTTATGTCTTTTGATTTTTTGTTTTAGAAAAGCCTTTAGAAAATATCTAAAAGGATTTAAAGTTGCTTAACCTATATTTAATGAATTGTGATGTCAATTAAAAAACAAGAAAAAGCTAAATAAAATAAAACAAAGTCAGATAATTAGAGGGATATAAGAAGTGAACATTGCTAAGTTCTGAGTTTTACAACCAATAATTTACAAACCATAAGTAAGAATTAAAAGCAAAACTATACGTAATTTTTTAAAATTCTGTTGCATATTTTTATCATCTTAATTTATTTTATATTTCTTTCATGGTAACTTTATAATTGGATAGACATGTGTAAATGCTCTCTCTTACACACATACACACACAAATATAAGGAGTAAATCACTAACAGTTAATGAATGTCCATTAACAATTGGCTGCCATTAAAACACTGTAGAATTATCTCAATTCTATAGGTTACTTTCGATTTAAAACAGTCATAAATCTCACAAGGGAAAATAATAAATATTTCCCAGAAATTTAACTTAACAAATTCACATTAGAAACTTATTGTGAATATTTGTAATATAATATTGTTTTATCCACTTAATTTCTTAAGAGTTTGACTTTTTGGATTTTCCACACACTCAGAGAAATTATTTTATGTGACTCATTAATATATTACATTAGGTTTTCCATTTAGTAGAGAGCAAGGGAGTGACACGTTAGAACATTGAAGAGGTATATTCTGCTTAGAAGTAAATAAAGCATCAATTAAAAATATCCTTGAAAAAAATGGGAAAAAAAAAACCCGACTTTGTAACTTGTTTTTCTATAAATGAAGTGCAGGGTGATCTGTGAGTCAGTGTATTTTCATGATCTTCCTGGTACTAATTTGTATAGTACTAGGTAAGGAGGTCTAAAGTCTTAATACTAAGAATTTCTTTTGATCAACAACTAATCATATAATGATTTTTACTATTGCTTCTGAAACTAGATACAGGTAGTGTAGTTCTGGAATCTAGAAATGCACTCCTATAGAAAGAAGTGAAATGGAGACATAGAGAGGAAATATACAAAAAGTAAAAGGATGTGTACAAAGAGAGTAGTTAAAAGAACAATTCTTGCCCAATAGAAACTGATTGAATTGATGGTCTCTAAGAATCCTTTCCTCAGAATGACTCTACAATTGCTACAGAAATACTATTTATTATTTGTTGATTCTTTATTGATTTATTATTATATTGAGATATAATTTACATATAACATCGTGTTATACATTACAATATGTAATTACCACCTTGGCATTAGCTAGCATTGTCATCACATCATATATCTTTTGTGGAGGGGGAAGTATTTAAGGTCAAATCCCTTAGCAGCTTTGAAATATACAATATGATATTGTTGACCATAATTGCCATACTGTGCATTAGCTCTCCAGAACTTATTCATTTTCTAACTGCAAGTTTCTAGGCTTTGATCAACATTGACTGAATTCTCTTACCTCCAGCCCCTGTTAACCAGCAGTTTACCCTCTGTTTCTACGGGCTCATCTTTTCTAGATTCCATATATAAGTGATATCTTTGTCTATCTCTGTTTAGCATAATGCCCTTAGGCTCCATCCATGTTATCACAAATGGAAGGAATGTATGGTAAAACACTTGAAACTAAGGTGAATACATCTTGAGTGGTTATACAGTATACAAGTGTTAAGTAACTAACAAAATACTAAGACAAAAAAACAAATAGAACATACATTTGAGAGCCACAGTAAAAGTTAACAATTTTATTACGCAGGAAAAGAAGGGCTTCCTTTTTGAGTGTTTCCGCTTATAAAGTTAGATTGTATTGAAAATATTAATGATGCTAGTTGTAAAGAAAATCACATAGGCTACTTGACTCTGATGTTCATGTTGCCATCCTTATTGACACAGAACCATGATGTTTCAGTAAATACGGATTTCCAACAAGATCTATAATGCTATTCCACGTTTACATGAAGATGATTTAAAAGCTAAATGCTTTTAAAGAAATATGGTTAAGAATGAAGTTTAAATGTACAAATACCTTATGTTTTATTGATTGTTATTGAGAACACTTTAGGTCATATCTAGTAGATTTTGTTTTGTACTTAATAAAAAAAGAATTTTTCAAAGTAAATCAGTATTTTATTGAAGGGAATTAAACAGGGAAGATAATTATGCCCATCCTCAACTTGATACTAATTCAAGCACATTTCAATGATTTTTATTAATATTTTATCAACATTCTGTGACTTTTTTTTAGTTATAGGTCACAATATAATTTTTAAAGTAAACTGCTTCCAATTCTCTTTTGATTCTTCCGCTAATGCCAACACCTTTGAAAGACCCTGAATTATACATTATAATGGATCATTTAATAGTTACATTTCATTACAGCATAGATCTACATGTTTAAAATTCTACATTGCCTATAGGAATTAGGGCTATTTTGCATGAGGCTATATTCTCTTGTTTATATAGGATAATATTCGTTTTATAAATCTGAACAAGGAGGGCTCCTCTTTCATTGCATATCATCCACTTGCTTGCTTAAAAGAGAATGCTATATAGAACTGTGTTGTTCAATAATACCAAGCTGTTCAATAATATCATAGTCTTAATTTCTTGTTACTATTTATATTTTCTTGAGGAACATTAGTCATCCAGGTGACAGCAACTGATGCTGATGATCCCGCCAGTGGTAATAATGCTCGTCTCCTGTACAGTTTACTACAAGGCCAACCATATTTCTCCATTGAACCAACAACAGGTATTTCTGAATGAAAAAAAAGTGCCATTCAACAGGATTCTACATAGGCAAATGTCGGAGCAAAAATTAATCTGTATATAAACATGTTGTACAGTACACCTGATGTTTCAAAAAATAAATGGGCTGTACTTTTAAACATTTAAATCCTTTTAGGCTTTAGCTGATTTTTCTAACTTTCAGAGATTGAATTTTCCAAATCTACACCACTAGAAAAAATCTGTCTATATGATATAAAACATATGTAAAGAGTATGACAAATCAATTGGAAAAAGAAAAAAACAATTTAAAAACATACTAAAAGACATTTAAAACAATTGGCCAAAAATTTGGTATACAAAAAGCCTACAAGATTAATAAAAATGATTAACCTCAGGAGTAATCAGGAGAATGCAAACTAAACTAAAACCACAGGAGATACCCAATTCTCTATGGAGTCAACACCCATTTCTCTCTGGAGTCAAACATAGGGAGATATTAGCAGTGTCTGTTTAATATATTCACTGTATTCTATAGTGATTTATATAACAGATTATACTTGTAAATCACTTTAGTCCACAATTAAAATACCATCACAATATGGTCCAATTTATCCTTTTGTGATTTTACAGATCTCACAGTCTTTTAATGAACACTTTTCCCAGACACAGTTGAGGACTGGCCATTCTCTTTCTTTGTGTTAGTGTTCCCCAAATTTTTAGGCCAACATCCTCTGTCCTATGCACCACCTTAAATTTCTCCTAGTTTTATTTTTTTCAGTGGTAATTAATTACTTTTTCACTAGTTTTGTAGAAAGTTGATATTTATTATGATCCATCTTGAGTTTGAAAATCTGTGTACATATTTATCTCTATTGGTAGATTATGAATAACTGTTGGTCAAAAAGAAACCCTTCTTTATATATCATGACTTAAAATAGACTTTAACATCACAGGTGCACAATATTTTTTGCATAAATTTGGTTTTGCAATTTACACATTTACTTATAATTAACTTTCTTCAAATTTAAGGGAGAAGTTTAAAAAAGGGAGAAGCTAATTGTAGCACATGAATATTATGTTAGGGAAGATAGCAGAAAATAATTTGAGGTAAAAATAAGATATTCTTCTTTTCTACCTGCAGATTATATTAACATAGTTATTTTCTTAAGGGTTTACTGGTGTTTTTAGTATTCTGATGATTACTTTAAACTCTAGACAGAGTTGGCATTTATTGTTGTTATTATTATTGTTAATTAATATTATTATTATTTTCTCCAAGACAGTGTCTAGCATATTGTAGTGACTTAAAATGTGTCAAAAGAATTATTGTATGATTGAATTCTTAAGAAATTAACTATGAGAATACCATGATTAATATGAAATAATAAATTATGTTTTATTACATTTTTAAAGGAGTTATAAGAATATCTTCTAAAATGGATAGAGAACTGCAAGATGAGTATTGGGTAATTATTCAAGCCAAAGATATGATTGGTCTGCCTGGAGCTCTGTCTGGAACGACAAGTGTATTAATTAAACTTTCTGATGTTAACGACAATAAACCTATATTTAAGGAAAGTAAGTAGAAAACATCTTAAATTCTCATTAAAACATAATTATACTTACGTTAAATATATGCAGATAGTAGGGTTTTGCATCTAAAGCACTACAACAGCACTAGAATTGTATAAAATAAATTTGTCAATTATTCTATATGTGATTATTTTTATTAGTGTGAAGAAACAAATATAAATAAAAAACTAATGTGGCTTTTTAAATTGCTTCTATAACAATTTCCGCAAATTTCATGTCTTAAATTATTACCTTAATGAAACCTGTTGTAGGTGTCACCATATTAAATTCAAGGTGTCTGCAGGGCTGTGTTCCAAGGATCCAGGGGAGAATCCGTTTCTTTGGATTTGGTTGATGACAAAATTCAGTTTTTTATGTTTGTAGGATTAAGGTCACTGTTTCCTTGATGGCTGTCAGCTGAAGGACACTGTTAGCTCCTTAAGGCATCTTTCTGATTCTTGTATAAACTCATGCACCTCAAACACAGCAAAAGGTGTTACATCCTACACACACTGTCATCTCTCTGACCTGCACTTTTGCCTCTTCTTCACTTTAAGGACTGATGTGATTAGATCAGGCCCACTTGGATAAACCAAGACAATCTCCATATCTCAAGGTCAGCAGATTAGCAATATGAATTCTACCTGCAACATTAATTACCTTTTTTCACTTTATGTTATATATTCACAGGTTCTGAGGTATTAGAACACAGATATTTTGGGGGATTTATTGTTTTGTCTACTGTGAGTAATTATCTCAAGTGATACTATTTTATTTTTTAATTTTAATTTTGTTTGATATTTTAAAACTAAGAACAAATAAAAACAATTCACCTATTTCTATATTCACCTATGATTTATGCATATGAATATATACACACACACACAATCTTTCATATATAAGAGAGATCATATGGTCTTTGTCTTCCTCTAACTTATTTCACTTAGTATAATGCCCTTGAGGTCTATTATGTTGTTGCAAATGACAAGATATCATTCTTCTTTATGAATAAGTAATATTCCTCTGTGTGTGTGCATGTGTGTATATGTGTGTATGATAATTTCTTTATCCATGCATCCATTGATGGGTATTTAGTTTGTTTCCGTATTTTGACTATTGTGAATAATAATGCAATGAGCATGATAGTGCAGATACCTTTTCTAGTGTTTTCACTTTTTTGGATGGATACCCAGGAATGGAATTGTTAGATCATAAGGTAGTTCTATGTTTAATTTTTCGAAAAACTACCATACTGTTTTCTACGATGGGTACACAAATTTATTCCCACTAACCATGTACGAGGGTTCCCTTTTCTCCACATCCACACCATCACTTCTTATTTCTGGTCTTTTAAATAATAGCCATTCTAACAGATGTGAGGTAATATTTCATTATGGTTTTGATTTGCATTTCCCTGATGATTAATGATATAGAGCATTGTTTCATAGATCTGTTAACCATCTGTATGCCTTCTTTGGAAAAATGTCTGTTCAGGTCTTGTGTCCATTTTTAATATTATTATTATTATTATTATTATTATTAGATAATGAGTTGTATGAGTTCCTATATATTTTGGATGTTAATATCTTATCAGATATATAATTTACACATATTTCCTCTCATCAGTAAATTCTCTTTTCATCATTTTGATGGTTTCCTTTGCTGTGCAGAAGCTTTTAGTTTGATATAGTACACTCAATTTTTCTATTGTTGTTTTTGTTTTTGATATTAGATATAAAAAAATCATAACCAAGACCTAGGTCAGGGAGCTTACTGCCTATGTTTTCTTCTAAGAGTTTTATGGTTTCAGGTCTTAGTTCAAGTCTTTAATCCATTTTGAGTTAATTTTTGTGTATGGTGTAAGATAGTGTCCTGTTGCATTCTTTTTCATTTGGTTGTCAAATTTTCCCAATAGCATTTATTAAAGAGACTGACATTACCTATTGCATATTTTTGGCTCCTTTGACATAAATTAACTGACCATATATGTGTGGATATATTGTACTTTTGTTGCATGAATAGGCCCCAATTGCTCTGATAAGTAATAAGTACAAGTTAAATCACGTGTTGTGTTTCAGAAGGAGTTTCTTGTGAAAGTCTGGGAGAAATTATTTTTTTCTTAGGAGATTCCCCTCACCCCAGGGGATTCTTTCTTAGCAACAGAAATGCATTTACAAGCAATTCTAGAAATCATGAGCAATTATCATGATAGGTGGAATATATAAGCAAGTATCAAAGAGAAAAGTAGATCACGCACTGACATACACACACACACACACACACATCCCCCTAAGTGATGCAGACATGATGCAGTTCAGCTAATTTGTGCAAAGCCCAGAGTTATTAGATCTTCTGACTTTTCAAAAAAATTATAAATCTGGATGTATTTCTGGACTGTTGTCAAATTTAAAATTTTTCAGTTTAATGTGGCCATTTTTAAAAATAAAAATCATATAGATTTAAGGTATGCAATATGAAGTTTTGATATCATATACATAGTGAAATCATTACTAGACAAGCTAATTAACATATCCATCTCCTCACATTGTTACGTTGTGTGGGGGTGTGTGGTGAGAGCACCTGAGATGTTCTCTCAGAAAATCCCCATTATATAATACAGTAGTATCAACTATAGTCACCAAGCTGTACACTGGATTTTTAAACTTATTTATCCTACATCATTGCAGCTTTGTATCATTTGAGTCACCGCTCCTGATTTCTTTATAAGTCAATGAAACAGCTCCTCTTTGGATGGAATTTAGGTAATAAGGCAGCAGTTTGTGACCTTCATCTCCACGTTATAAATGCATCGTGTATATGACTATCTCTACAAAGTGTGTGTCCTAAAGACAGGAAGGTGATGTGTAATGTAATCTGAAATACTCAGGACTTTATGAAATGACTGCCATATAATAAATACAGAAAAATATATTGAATAAATCTAGTCTATGTTTTATTCAGATGAAGGTGAAATAATAAGCTGAAGAATCTGGAAGGCAGTACGCCCAAAGAATGTTTGTTGAGACAAAAATGCCCTTGAAGTTTCTGCTGCCATCCTTATTTCTTCTTATTTTTCTTAACTTTAACATCATAAACATTGATAAACATAATATCTATAAGTATAAATAACAATGTATGTATACATTGACATATATCTGAACAAATTAGAATATTTAAAATAGTTTCTAAAATTCTTATAGCTAACCACACCCCTCATGTAAAATGATAGCATTACTATTTTCAAATTTGAGTGTGGTGAACATGATTCTAGTACCATAAAGTTACCTCACTCTTTAAAATAGTTTTCTCTGTTTCCATGCCACACTATAATCATGTGAATATATGTGTATTGGCTGTTGTTCCAGAACAGAAGCATGCTGACCTCCTTATTCTTTAAACTATTTTCCCTGATTTTAATCCTATTGTCCTCCTCTCATTTTAAATATTTAATACATATCTCCTCTGAAATGTACAACCTCCCCTCACCTCTCAATCAAGGGCATCTACTCTGCCTGTTAATTACTATTAACATTCAAACATGTGGTTGTCATTGTTTTCATCTTAAAGACAAAACAAAATAAATACATTATTGATTCACTTCTGTATCTAGCTAATCATGCTTCATTTTCTTTTCTTTTAGAGAAAAGAATTTTTAAAATGTTGAGGGGTGCTTGGGTGGCTCAGTTGGTTAGGCATCTGCCTTGGGCTCAGGTCATGATCTTAGGGTACTGGTTTCAAGCCCCGTGCTGGGTTCCCTGCAAGCAGGGAGTCTGCTTCTCCCTCTCCCTTTGTGCATGCTCTTTCTCTCTTTCTCTCAAGTAAGTAAATAAAATCCTTAAAAAATATGAAATGTCAAACTCATTATCTTATTTGCTGTCTTTTAAACTCTCTGGAGACCACTCCAGTAGAGTTTCATCCACACTGCTTGGCCAAACTGATCCAGTCAATTCTATCAATAATCTATGTGCAATCAAATCCAATAAATTATCAGTCCTAATATAGTGTCATTTTTCAGCAAGATTTGATAGGGATTACTCCATTCTTATGTGCTTTTTCATCTATCTCAGTGGTCACTTTTTAATCACTTTGTGTATTTCTACTATCAGGCCTTAGAATATCATTTCTCATCCTTTTTCATTCACTCCTTGATATTCTCATCTGGCCACGTGACTTTAAATGCTACCTCTATGCTGACTCTCCCAGATACATACCTCCAGTATAAACCAACCCCTGCACTGAACTACACATGTGTATATACAACTGTCTACTCAGTATCTTCATTTATGTGCTATATATATTTAAACTAGACATATATTTGAGTTTCTGATCATGCCTATCTTCTCCTCTAAACCTCTTCTTTTCATAGCTTTTCTCATTTCAAAGACTATCAAATCCAGCCTTTGTATTGCTCAAGGCAAAATCTCGCCCATTCAATTCAATTTAAACAACCCAACTTTGATTACACTGAGCCAAATCTACTTCAATTCTAATTTCCAACTCCGACTGAATTGATGATCAATTTTGCAAAATTCTTGCTAGTCTCTGATTTTCAATGTTCTGTGACTGCATGTGCACATGTGATCTCTCTCTCTCTCTCTCACACACACACACACACACACACAAACACACACAATCTCTCCTAATAAAAAACAAAACTTATTTGTTTAAAGATTTTGAAGTCACCTTCCCCTCTATTCTTTCTCTCATATCCGAAATTCAGTCCTCTGCTGATAACTGTGGGTTCTATCTTTTAAAAATACCCCTAATCTATTTCTCAACAATTGTATTTGCAACTGTAGTTCATACTACCCTCTTAATTTGTCTCCATTATTGTCATAGGCTTCCATCTAGTCTTTCTGCTTCCACCTCTGTTCTCCTCTGGTCTACTTCCAACACAACTTGAGTGACTTTGCTGAAATGCAGGTCAGATTATATCACTCAAATGTCTAACCATGTCACTCACAGAAAAAGTCACAGGCCTTAATATAACCTCCATTGTCCTAAACAATTTGCCATTATCCAGTCCTATTCTATTACTTCTGGGAGCTCATGTACTAGCATTCTACCCTTTTTTTCATGGACAAACCAACACCAGGCAATTGATCTACCTAGGTCACTGGAAAACTTTAACCACTGGTTTTGTGGCCTTTTGGCTTGCACTTCCCTCTTCCTGAAATTCTGTTTTCTATAGTATGCATTTTCCCACAATGGAAAAATCACACAACCACTTTGCAGCACAGTTAAGCTGTTGCTTCCTGAAGATTGTAAAAATATTAGCAACTTTTAAGTGACATTTCTCCCATTTTAAAAAAAGAGAGGATAATCTCACAAGGCAATCTGTGAAGTGACTTGCTATATTCTAAGAAAATCAGTCTCTTTAAAAAAAAATTTTATTACATGTTCCTTTTTTAAATTCTACAAAGTTTCATTTCTTTTGTTATAAAGATGTATTTATTTGAGAGAGAGAGAGACAGACAGACAGAGAAAGAGGGCATAATTGAGGGAAGGGGCAAAGGGAGAGGGAGAAGCAGACTCCTTACTGAGACAGGAGCCTGATGTGGGGCTTGATCCCAGGACCCTGAGAACTGGACCTGAGCCACAGTCAAATGCTTAACCAAAGGAGCAATCCAGGGCCCCCAAGTTTCATTCTTTAGAATAATGACATATATTATTATTTCCCACATTTTAACATAAATCACAAATAATAACTTACAAATGGCTATCAACTTTATGCAAGTTACTTCTGAAAAATAAAGGAAGCAAAGCTAATTATTTACATCTATGTATTTCAAATATAAGTGCCATTGTTTTCATGTAACCAAAAGGATGGGGTCATCTGATTTCAGCATGGTTTTCAAACTACTACATCCATTCACTAAGTCCTGTGGATCCCGCCCCCCCTTTTTTTTTTCATTTCCACTATGGCCAATGCACTCAGGCTCAGAATCTAAAATCAGACTATTACACTTACACCTCACTTATTTATTCTCTCCCATCTCTAATTCACACTTACATTTACTAGTAACTTTAGGTATCAGAGTGAAATTGAAAACTATTTATCAAATTTAATTGGGATGGTTGAAGGATATAATAAAAAATAAATCCAAAAATATCAGCAAAGTATACATATGAATAGAAGTTTGGAAAATATATGTACTGGTGATAGGACTTCCTAAGCTATATTTGAGAGAGATTAATAGATGCTCAAGTAGGATATTAGGGAAATACAAAATACAGATTACAAAAAGAAGGGATAGATAGATAAATGGATAGATAGATAGATAGATGTTAGATAGATAGATATTGATTTGGGAAAAGTTAACTGGTAGAAAGTGAGGGTATGGATTTTCCCATAGTCCACAAAAAAGGGTGCTAAAATTGAGAGTTCCTTATGTTTATTATTTGTGTGAAGTATCTGCATTTTGTTTTTAAAGGGTTATACCGTCTAACTGTTTCTGAATCTGCACCCACTGGGACTTCAATAGGAAGAATCATGGCATATGATAATGACATTGGAGAGAATGCAGAAATGGATTACAGCATTGAAGATGATTCACAGACATTTGACATAATAACTAATAATGAGACACAAGAAGGAATAGTTATATTAAAAAAGGTAGATATATTTATAATATTTACTTCACAGAATGATAAAAATCAAATCAGAAATACATATAATTATTTTGTATAGCCAGTTAGTTATTGCTTCATTAAGTAATTGAAATGAGAACTGAATTGAAATGTGATTTATGGTTTAGGGAGCAAAGGAACTCAGAGATGAGACAGAGGTATTACAGAGTCTCAAATTATTTGTAGAGTAGTTTTTTAAATTATTTTTTAAAGATTTTTAGAGGACAAGCTTTTTGGAAAGATCTTAAAATTAATACTCAATCCTATAGGATATTTATGCCCAGAAAAGTATAATTTTAATCCTAAAATCCAAAACATTTTGTAATAGATATAAATAACAAAACACAGAGATTTGCTATGCGGCTGCTTAATGATAATATCGGAGGGATCTAAGCAAGTACATGAGAAGCAAAATGTAACTAAAAAGCAACTAAGACTTAATAACCCAAACTTTTTTTTTTTTTTAAATAATACCTTGGGTTAATGAAGCCGTTTATTCTTCTGCACACTGTATTTCTTTGTAGAAAGTGGATTTTGAGCACCAGAACCACTATCTTATCAGAGCAAATGTTAAAAACCGCCATGTTGCTGAGCACCTTATGGAATACCATGTTGAAGCTTCCACCACCTTCGTAAGGGTCCAGGTAGAGGATGAGGATGAGCCTCCTGTTTTCCTCCTCCCATATTACCTATTTGAAATCTTGGAAGAAAGCCCACATGGATCATTTGTAGGCATGGTCTCTGCTACAGATCCAGATCAGAGGAAATCTCCCATCAGGTATGTGTGCAAAGCAGCTTTGTATTAATAAATGAGTGATTACAAGTTGGCCTGAAAATAAAATGTCATAGAAATGTAACAAAGATAAATCTGTTATTCCTTTATGTGGCACTTATTAAAGGTGCAACAGTTTAAACCAGTTAACTATTGATAAAGTTGTGGTAAAATAAGCAATTATGGCTGTACAGTTGTCAGTCACCAACCAGAATTCAATGAAATCAGTTCTATTAATTGGGGTGAGGGAAAAGAAACCATTGATTATGCTAAGTCAGAAGCAAATCTGAACAAAATATGCTCTATTTAAATACTACTAAATTAATATTTAAAAATTGAGAAAGCTTTCACAGGATACCCCTTAAAATAGTAACATGAAATTAGTCCACTTGGTTAGGAACAAGTTTCTGTGTTGCAATTAAATAATATTTACCATCTATTAATCTAGTCTGTTATTTTCAGGTGCTATATTTTCATATTTTTTCAGTATTTGACTGTAGACCTGGTCAGACAGGAAAACAAAACCTGTTACATGTCTCCTTCCACCACCTTCCCTTATTCCTCTGTTCTCCATGCTTCACAGTTCTGAGAATTTTACAAACTTCCATGTATTTATTAAGATGTGGCTATTGCTTTGTATTTTGTAGGGGCTTTGATTCAAAGAAGCTTCTTTTAAGTTTTTGAAACAGAGAAATGCTCCCACTTTCCCAGTGTAATTCCTAGTCATAAAACACCGCCTTCTGATATTTAGATATAGTTCCCACTTAGTAATAGTACTTTCTGTAATAAATATAAGTATATTTGTCATATTTCATGTATATAATTATAACCCAGTAATTAGATTTTTAAAAGTAGTATATATAGTCACCTATGTATTTTGAGAATACTAAGGAATACATAATTCTAAAATAATGCCTTTACAGATTAAGATGTTTATTATACTATCATTTATAATAATGAAACATTGGAAACAATTTAAATATCTAATCATAGTGGTATAAGTAGGCGATGGATGATAAATGCTTGAAATGATGCTTATAAACATAGCATAATTTAAAAATAATACAAAATTACTAGAGTTGTGTGTTTACTACAAGTAAAAATATTACCTATCTATGAGCCACATAAGTGAGCCACACCCAAATATTAATAGGTGTTATGTGTTTTTTAGTATCACTATTGGTGGTTACTTGATTTTCTACCAAGAATATTTTAGCTAATAGTTTTTCCCTTTATACTGAAATTAATCACTGTAAACATTTTTTAGTGCCTATCAAAAGAATGCTTTTAATGTCTTTTATGGACATTGTTTCATTTGGAGATGCCTTTTTAAAAAAGATTTATTTATTTATTTATTTATTTATTTATTTATTTATTTATTCATGAGAGAGACACAAGAGAGAGGCAAAGGCACAGGCAGAGGGAGAATCAGGCTCCTTGCAAGGAACCCAGTGTGGGACTTGATTCTGGAACCAGGATCATGCCCTGAGCCAAAGGCATACATTCAACCACTGAGCCACCCTGGTATCCCTGGAGGTGCCTTTTATATAAGACTGCTTTTCATATGTTTGTTAGGATGAAAATAGCCATTGAACACATTTCAGTAGGTATCCACCCACTGTTTTTGTTTTTATGGTTTTTTGGGGGAACAAAAGATCCAGAAAATGTTTGAAATCCAATGCTAAATGAGTTCAATTGACTTTTAGTGTGATATATCTTCCTTAATACTCACTTGCTACTACGTAGCAAGACATATAGAAACCAAAGGAAATTAAAGGGCATTCTATTTTGCCCTCAGGGTGTTCCCCATTTTGAGGAAAGAAATTAACATATAGAAAACAAATTGCTTTACACCTAATTCAAATAACTCATATTAACTTAGTTTTTCCCTCCATGTAAGAATTACCTGATATTTCTCCAAAGTATGGAGATTCTCAGGCTCAGTTTCAGCAAGTCTTCGGTGAGATTAACTGGTTTAACAAAGTATTCTCACCATTGTTGTCATTGTTAAGTGCAGAAAAGCTTGAGAAAATATCCCTTGAACATGAATTATAATAATAAGGTTTGTGGTGAATGTCTAAGAAAAATGGGGTGTAGATATTAAGAAAGAATGCAATAATTAGACCTGAAATTGGTCAGTCTTCAGCAAGACAACTGAGGGCAGGGGAAGAATAGACAAAAATTAACATTATCAGAAAGAGCATAACTTTTGATCCCATAAACATTAAACAATATTATAGGGAAAAGCCATGAATGACTCCAAGTCAAGAATTCAGACCAATTCCTTAGGAAAGTCCAAACATTCACATAAAAAGATAAATAACCTGGGTAGTCATGTATGTGACAAATAGGAAGAGCTTTGTGGGTTTTTGGGAATATAGGAGTCTTCTGTGGAAGAGGTTGTCATTAAACCTCTTTCATCTGTGTTCTAATGGAAGCACTTAAAAATCCTTGAAACACCTAGTAGATCTGCAGCCTACTTGGAAAAATCCCCATTTGTTTCTGGGGGTGGCTTTTGTGTGTCTCAGTTGCTTTATCTGTGAAGTGGGAATAGTACTTTCGTAGAGGCATATGAGGATTAAGAACACGAGGCATAGACATCTGGAGAAGCATGCGTGGAAGAACCATTTGTTTACCATTCAGGCAAGAGCTGTTGGCAATGGGAGAATGTGGGCACATTGTATTCATTCAGCATTTCTGTAGGAACGAAGAGTTGCATAAAAAAGAAATCCAAAATCAACCAAACATCAAAACTTCACATTTTAAGCTTTTGGCTCAAGCTCTTTCTAAAATGTATTGCACAAAACTTTCCTTTCTTAAATAGCGCATATTGACTATTTTAAAATGTTACTGATGATGCAAGGTCATGATCCTTAAAAACTTTTATTTGAAAATTACTTCAAACATTTGATTGGTTTTACTTGGAATGATTTATTATAGAAACAGCCTATTCTAGTTGCTCAATACAAGATATTAACGATTAAACTACTATTGCTCTTTGCCAACAGATCTGCTTTGAGTAGGAAATGTGACCATTTGTGGATATGGCAGTAAATTGCTTATAAAAGTTTAAAATGGGATTGAATTGAAACCAAATTCCTTTAAAGCTGAATTCTCTGTAACTTCTATTTTAATTCCCCCCTGAACACCAGTCTACAAATCAGTGTGATATTTTTAGAGACCTGTCAATTCAAGATTAAAATATTCTCATCTTGCCACATAATTATGGCAAACCTCATTGATGTCTCATCAAAGTCTTCAGGAATATATGTGCAATGAGAAGTCATCATTGAACCCAAGTTATTACTCTTCTTTAATTTTTATTATTAATCATTTGCAAGTAGATAACACATATTGAGTACTTCAAAGGCTTCTTTCATTGTGAGTTTGAGATCATTTTCCAGGCCTTTGCATGAGGGAATTTTATCTGGCTTCTTTCCATGCATGCTCTAACAGCATATTCCATCTACTATCTTACTTTTGGAGGATACACACACACACACACACACACACACACAAAAAAAAAAACCAACATCTCATTTTTATTAAATATTATCAAAGCATTTTTCTTTAAACAAACAAAACCAAACAGTTCTCATATGTCAGCAATCAGGTAATTATAGTATCATGCAGATTTAGCAAGCATCTATATGGGTAGGAAAGAAACTCAGCAGTTTAGGGTGAGGATATGCTTTACATTGCTTCAAAGGAGAAAAAAGGGTTAAGAAGCATTAATTTTTACTGCTATTTAATTGTACTTCTCTTAATTTTGCAAATGACATTTTTACCATTTCTTTTTAGCTAAATCCTTCACTTGTTAAAATTTTCTCTTGGGATTGAGAATCAATTACGTGTTTAGATTTAGCATACATCAATTTAAATCTGAGACCATTTTAGTTTAGTTCTTTTCTTTTTAATCCTCACTGAGTGGAATCTTGAATATATGCATGCACCTTTCTAAAATTGTTCAGCATTACATTATCTATATGGAGTACGCATTTAATTTGTCTAATTGCCTCAAAAGGGTTTTATATATCACAGTTATACAGAGAAAATAATAAAATTAAAGAGTCCTTTTTCTTTGGTGCAGGTATTCTATTACCAGAAGCAAAGTGTTCAGTATTGATGACAATGGTACAATCATAACAACTAACCCTCTTGATCGAGAGATTAGTGCTTGGTACAACCTAAGTATTACAGCCACAGAAAAATGTAAGTACTCATTTAGGACCACACATTGGCTCAGCATATATTTTCAACCATTCAATAATCTCCAAATGTAGGGAAAGAAGCTAGCTTAAAATTTATTGGAATTGGAGTTAAATTATATATATATATATATATATTCATATATGTGTATTTTATTTTATCATTTTAGATTACCAGTGTCTATTCATTCCTTTTATAGCTTATTTATATACTTACCACTAAATACTTTAAGACTTTTTATTGTGAAAAAAATGAATATAAATTTTGCAAGATTTTTAAAACTGGGATATATTTAATATATATTTTCTATAGGTTCTCTTAGAAGTTATGAATTTAATGAAAAAAAAAAAAGTCTTATGTACATCTCCCCCTTCAAATTTCACCCTTAAAAAATACATATAGGTGGAAAGAAGTTATAATATTCATTTCATAGGAATCTTCCACTTAGAGAAAAATTTCAATTTAGAGAAATGTTTAATTAATGTTATACATTTTTACTACTATCCAAGGAGTAGTAAACCTAATGAATGGGACTTAAAAGTAATTTAAAAATGTCTAGTAATATCATACCATTTAACCATAATCAGTTTAGACTGACTGTATGAGTTCATGAGGACACTATTCTGGAAATAAAATACAGAATGCCTGTGCCTTGTTCTATTTCTGGATCAAAGTGTTAGCTATATACTTGGATATTAGGGATAGGGTAACACTCCAACACAGCCTTTTAAAACTTCAGGCATTTACATATTTCAATGAAATTATGGGAAAAATATGAAGGAGTCAAACAACTAAAATTCATTGGTACATCAAAAACAGTAATCATAGTCAAGACATTTTCAAATTAAGCTTATAGTGGAAGCTGTGCTAACAGTCACATCTTCAGTACTCAGTGGGGACCAATTGTTATTGTTATTTATTTGTCTTTATTTATGTTTTTTAGTTTTGGGGTTTTGCTTCCAGAATTAGGCAGATGATTCCATTTTCAGATTGTAAAAAGTAGATAAAATTGTCCTAATTTACTACTTGTATAGTGTCTTCAAAATTATCAATTAATTTGTTATTAAGTCAAACATATTAATTAATTCAAGCTCAAAGGAATAGATACAATACAATATAAAAGATGATCAAGATCATTCCCTTTATTTAATTGATAGGCTTACTTTATATGGTTCAGTAAATAATTAAATTTTTGAATGTGAAATATTCTGGAATGCATCCTTTATAATTGATTTTGCATAAATTTTAATTTACTTTTCTGGCTTGTGTGGTTTTTTTTTTTTTAAACCTTTAAACATATATCTTATTTCTTACTTTATTAAGCAGTTGACTGGGGATATGGTGGAGTGGAAAGCATCTCCTGCATATTTTTTTTTGTCATGCATTGAATAGCTCTGTGTATGGAAACACTGCAGGAGGACTGGGTCTGGGTTTTGAATTTTCCATTTAACTTAACAACAAAGAATAATAAGCAAATGTTAGAAGGAATAAAAGTCTGCTGTAACAGAAGAAATGCCAAGGCTCTTGGTGTCAGAAAACACAAAGATGTGTATTCTAAAAGCAAGAGGTTTATTCATTGGGTTTTTTGAGAACAAATTATTTACAATATCACTATTTACAAAACTATTGAGAAAAAGAATTCAAATCAGTTCAAGGGAAGGATAGACATCTTTGAAAATACGTTTCTCTATAAAATGCTATTTTATCTATTACAAGAGCATGTTTTAATAAATGTATATAAGCTGTGAGCTTATTTTATATTCAAGGGAGATTTTTGTGAGAATATATCGTTTAGTTTGTGTTAAATTAGAGGTACTACAATGTGAGTTATAGAAAGCAGAATCTTTAAGATGTATTATGTGTGTTCTGAGACACAAAGCATTCTAATATTTTAAGAATGAATAGAAAGAAGGATGAATGAGTAATTGGTATGAAAGGTTGCAAGATAAGTCAATTATGCAATTCCCATTAAAAACATGATTATGTCAAAAAGATGTCTTGAAGATCTCTAGAGAGACACTGAAATATTTTTGCTTGGCCCCCACCCTTTTTTGGAAGACAGTGGAGTTAAATTGTAGTGTTACAAAATAAAATAAAAATAATAACACAAATCTCTGGTTGCAAGATAGCTGCTGTCAAAAAAATATTCATTCAACATACATATGTATATTTGCATATATACTACAAAGTATATTATCTATTCCATTTAATTATGTCACTACATACTGTGTTCAGAGGTGATATTCAAAGACTCAGCGACCCACTCAACAGAAATAATCAGATGAGACTTAAGATCTTACTGACGTATTACTCCTTACCAGTTGATCAACAGGCTTCACTTTATTAGAAAAAACAATGGTCCCAAATGTTCAATATAATGTACTTACATATGTGGGTGGGTGTGCAAACAGATAATATTCAGGAAATTGAACTGTTTCAACTATTTACAATATTACTTACTACATAGGTTGCACTAAGACCATAGATATTATAATGTGTATATATTGAGGAAAATAAAAAGAGAATAACAATGACATTAAACAGTGGGTACCATTTATTATTCATGGAGAAAAAATCTGCTATGTCATTTCTTACATTTTTAGATATTTGCTTATAAAATACAAAATTTGCAAAGTGGCCGTGAGTATTGGTGAGTTTTCAGGAATTACATTGTATTAAATAGATTACTTTAATTGCACATAGTTATGTAAATATATATATGATTATAAAAGTATATATATATATGAATATATTTTTTGTGTGAAATTCTACATTTAGTAGCATTTTTAGAGCTCTTAATAAAAATTTGAGGCAAACATCACTCCTATTTCAGAGAAGATGAATCTGAAACTTAACGCAGTTTATTTGCCCAGCTGCTAACTGATGAAACTGGGGATAGATCACAATCCTACCAGATTCCAAAGCCTATGTCTTAATCCTATGCCACACTATGTCACATTGTCTCTTACTGAGAATGTGAAAAATATTTGCTTTCGATGTTTTCTGATTTAAATATATTTATCAATAATCTTAACCAAGTTTCATTTTACATTTTTATTCTTAAAAAATAAAGTTTAATTGCAAAGTTACTGCACTTAGTGACTCCAGTGTAGGATCTAAATCAATTCATGTTGTCTGACCATGTCAGGGTCCAACAGTTGATAATCTCTGTAAGTATGTTAGCTAAATTCTACTTTGATACTTGTTCTGACTGTGCTCTGAGGTGTGCTCATCTCATTCTGTTGCTGTCGCTTTGTCCATGTTCATTTGTTGATGAAAGCATGTGTACTAGTGATGTGATAGTCATTGAAATGGAAATGATTAATATTTTGAATAGATTTTAAAGAACAGTGTCCTCTTGTGAAAAAGTATGTTAAATACATGTTTTTTAGGGGCACCTGGTGGCTTAGTTGGTTAAGCGTCTTACTTTTGATTTTGGCTCAGGTCATGATCTCAATGGTCAGAGGATGGAGCCCGGACCGGGGCTCACACTCAGTGGGGAGTCTGCTTGAAGATTCTCTTCCTCTACCTCTCCCACCTTGAGCATATGTGCATGTGTGTGTATGTGCACATGCATGGTCTCTCTCTAATAAATATCTGTAAAAAAGACATGTTTTTTTAAAATAAATTTTCTCTTGAAACTTTAAAGCCATAATATATTTATATTAAAGCAATTGTTTTACATTTGAAGAGAGAAAAATAAAACATATGTAACATTTAAAAACAATAGATTTGGGGCACCTGGGTGGCTTAGTCAATTGAGTATCCTGCTCTAGGTTTGGGTTCAGGTCATGATCTCAGGCTCGTGGGATGGAGCCCCAGGAGCTCCATGCTAAGCAGTCTGCCTGAGGATTCTCTTCCTCTCCTTCTGCCTTTCCCTTTACTCATGAGCACTCCCTCTCCCTCTCTTTCTAAAATAAATAATATATCTTTTTATAAAAATAAAAACAATAAATTAGTGAACTTGACAACATTTTAATTATTTTGAGGAAAAATAAATTAGGTTGCAAGTAAATTCAAGGGAAAATAGAATAAAACAAGAAGTTTAATAGATATGTAATTTTAGATACAGAATTTCATAAAATGTGATTGAAGTTGGTCATTTGATGCAAAAAAGTATCAATTTATAAATTTTTAAACCTAAAATCTTGGTGATTATAAAGTATTATATTAAAACAAATAATTTATAGGGATGTCTGATTGGCTCAATGGATTAAACATCTGATTCTTGATTTTCCCCCAGGTCGTGATCTCAGGGTCCTGGGATCCAGCCCCTTATGAGGTTTCTTGTTCAGTAGGGAATCTGCTGGAGAATCTCTCTCTCTCGCTCTTTTTCTGTGTCCCTCTGCCCCCTGCCCCACACTCACATGCACATTTGCCCTCCCTTCCTCTCTCCCTCTCTGCCCCCTGCCTCATGCTCAAGTGAACTCTTTCTCTCAAATAAATAAATAAATATTTAAAATAATAATAATAATTTATAAATAAAAGAAGACTAAAAATGCAATCAAGGAAAACAAACTTGCAAATGCCTGTGAAAGGCAAACTGAATATAAACTGAATACATTTATTTTACACAGAATTTAATACTTAGGAGTTAATCACTGTTTCAGAAATAAGTGATTAGAAATGTTACCAGGTACAGGAATTATACAGTTCATGCTGTTCTGCTTCTGGCATTTTAAATCAGTTTTCTTAGAATAAAAAAATAATACTTTTAGATAAAAGAGATGATATTCCCTCTGTTATTATTTATTATAAAGCTGAGATTTTAGAACATTGGGAATGAAATTCCAAAATAAAATATAATTAGATAAACATTTTCAGAAAGCTGCAAAGTTAATGTATATTTAACTCATCTTTAAAGATTTTTTAAAATTTTTGTTTCATTTTAAAAAATTGTCTAGAAGAAACTTTTGTAACACCAGGTAACCAATTTTTATGTACTTTTTCTCTCTCTGGGATTTTTTTTTCTTGTTCATTACATCATTACATCATTAAACTCATTTTAGAACAATTTTGGAGAAAATATTAGCATGTGCCAGTTTCTTATTAATATGGTATCATCAAAAATAATTGTGTGAGGGCACCTGGGTGGTTCATTTGGTTAAGCATCTGACTCTTGGTTTCAGCTGAGGTCATGATCTCAAGGTGATGAGACTGAGACCATGTTGGGCTCTGCGCCCAGTGGTGAGTCTGCTTGAGATTCTCTTCCTCTCCCCCCTCCCCTGGCTCATGCTCTTTCTGTCTTTTTCTCTAAAAGAAATAAATCTTAAAAAAAATAATTATTTCACCATATAAGTCTCAGCAATATTATGAACAAATAACCTGAATGGTAGAAAACTGGGAATCACATGATTGTTACAAATACTTGCTGCCCAAGGTGAATAAATTGAAACCTACAATGTAACAGGTAGGCTGATTATAGGAAGGATCTTTTCTGTTTTAACATTTGTTTCCCCAGGAAATGAAGTTCATCATGCTTTAGTCTCTTTCCTGGAAACCTTCCCAAGTTAAGCACCAAGCTATTCATCAGCATGTCAGCTAAGTGAATAAAACTACTAACTACCTTTAAATGAAGCTGTGAAAACATATGCATGTTTTGTACAGTCATACCAATTTTAATTTAAATTTAAACAGATTTTCCAGGAAGATAAAAAGATAAAACCTTTAAATGAATTTCCTACCACGTTTAAAAAACATTATTTGTGCCTGAAATACTTTTTCCATATTGCTTACTTAAGTAAAAATATTGTTCTATGGGTACATATGGTTAAACGATAAAAAATATGAGCCTGAATTTTTGAATAATTCTATCCTGAAATCTTTAGAAATAGCTATATCTTATCTATTTTTATTCTGAGCATGACACAATGGAGAAGAGTCTCAAGATGATAATTCTTAAGATACATCTTAAGATTATAAATATGAAAGGCTAGATTTCTTGGTATGTGATAAACCTTGCAAATTATAATGTTTAATCAATTGGAAGTTACACTTTCTATCATAATTGCAACTGTTATTTATTGGGAAAATAATGATAAACACAGTCTCATCCTGCCCCAGAAAACAACCCCATCATAGTGGAATAGAAAAAACAGTTTTTTCATTGAAAAGCCTTAAACCAGAATTTGATGTGCATTACAGGAATCTGCTGAGATTTCCAAGTCAGAAAGAAAATTCACCCTATTATAGAATCAAGCATCATGTTCTCAGGATAAACAAGTACTAGCCTTCAAGTAGGAAGACCTAATACCACGTGTCACACAGAGTTCAGCAGGTCGATGGCATGACCATCTGCTTTTGCTAACTGGCTTTCTCGTAAGGAAAACTAAATTTCTCAGATTTTTATGACAAGAGGTAGCTTTGGACTTCGGTCAATGCCCTGGCTGAACTAGATTCCTACTCTCCAACAGAAACTGGGAGTAAGGAGTACTATGTTCCTTGATAATTATATATCAGATTTGGCTCCCCGTACTTGATAAAGACAAGCCTGGGTTGTAAAGTTGGCAAGACATTTATTCGATTTTTAAAGGGTTTATATACATTTCAAAAAAAAAAGAAGACAAAGGACTTAAACTATAAGCTTCCTAAAGTACATGCTTTAAGAAGAGGAAAAAGTGAAAGTCTTTTCCCTTATTTTAAACAGGGAGAATTAGCCTTTTTTTTTTTTAATGTACTTTCAATTGCAAATATAATGCTTTTCCAATAACATAAGAACAGGATATTATAAATAAAGACATTAAAACAACAAAGAAACCTTCCTATTCTGACTCTTTAATTGTATATACCTTCCCACAGTATTTTTTAAATTAAAAAATTAAAAATGTTATGCAAATACACATTATATTATGCTACAACTTGCTCTTTTTTATCACTTTGCAAAATGTCGTGTATAGCATTGCTGGTTAGTAGATGAATAAAGTAGTAATATTTAATATTTATTGCTATATTTATATATATTTCTTGTATACCCTAAATAATCTTATACATGCTTTATATGTTTTAATTAATTTAATCTTTATAATAGCTCTATTAGGTTAGTTACTAGTGCCTTTTACATTTTGCAGAGGTGACTGAGACAGTAGTTGGGCATTTTGTCAAATTGAGAATCAAGATTATAATCTATTTTTATTTTTTAAATTATTTTATTATTATTATTATTTTAAGATTTCATTTATTTATTCATGAGAGACAGAGATAGAGAGAGGCAGAGACACAGGCAGAGGGAGAAGCAGGCTCCATGCAGGGAGCCCGACTCGGGACTCAATCCCAGGACTCCAGGACCAAAGGCAGGCGCCGAACTGCTGAGCCACCCAGGGTTTCCCCCTATAGTCTATTTTTAAAGCTCACTGCACTCACACATTTATTACGTAAACAAATTCATTTTTAATAAGCACACACAATTTCATAGTGTGGTGGTTAATTTATTTCTCAATTCCCTTTTGATATGCATTTGGGTTATTTTGAGTTATTTGAAATGAAAAAATATTCTGGAGTAAATAAATTGGATCACATACTCTTTGCAAATATTAGAGCCTTGGACTGTAGCATAGGCTTCCCAAAGGAATTATGGGGCCAAAGATATGTGTAGTTTATTTCTTACCATCTAATGATAGATTAGGTTCCAAACCAGGTTAAGGTCCCTACTATTTCTCAGTACTCCACCATCACTATCTCTCTTTTTCATATTTAACACAGAACCCACAGACTAAGTCATCATTATCTGCACTTCCGGTGAGCCAGAGTGTTTGTGAATATTGTGATGGAGCAGCATGTTTCAAATATGGGCTTTTTTTTTTTCACTTTCATCATGTCTTTTCTCTTTCTTTCTTTCTTTTCTTTCTTTCTTTCTTTCTTCTTTCTTTTTCTTTCTTTCTTTCTTTCTTTCTTCTTTCTTTCTTCTTTCTTTCTTTCTTTCTTTCTTTCTTTCTTTCTTTCTTCTTCTTTCTATTTTTTTTCTTTTTTTGAGAAAATGAATGGGAAATATTCAAGAGTGAGACAAAGCATGAGAGACTCCTAACTCTGGGAAATGAACAAGGGGTAATGGAAGAGGAGGTGGGCGGGGGTATGGGGTAATTGGGTGACGGGCACTGAGGGGGGCACTTCATGGGATGAGCACTGGGTGTTATACTATATGTTGGTAAATCAAACTCCAATAAAAAAAGTATACAAAAAATGTGGGCATTTTTGCCTCCTAATCTCTTTGACCATGTCTGAAGCCAATTTTTATGGTCACAGCTAGTGCAGGGGATGCTTTTGGCATTTAGTTACTGGAGGCCAGGGGTGCTGCTAAGCATCCTACAATGCACAGGACGGCCCCCTGAAACAGAATTATCCAGTCCAAAATATCAATGGTGACGAGGTTGAAAAGCTCTGGCATCGATCATTTCTTTTTCATACATGAATTTCTAGTTTGTGGTTATTTCTCCAAATTGTTTTTTTTTTTTGTATCAACTGTCAAAATTTGAAAATTAGAGCTATTTAAATTTCATCTTATGATACAAACATTTTTCCAGATCACTGGTGTCTTGTTGTGGCTTTTTCTTACTTGTTTTTTAGGGGTTCAGGGAGGGTGGCATTTTAAAAATTCATTTAACCATATCTTCCCATTCCTTCATGGTTTCCATATTTCTTGGCTCACTTAAGAAAATCCTCCCAACTAAATGTATACATAAAAATTCACCTAGATTTTATTGTATTTATTTTATTTTAAAATGTATTTAGATCCATATTCTCTATTTTTGTTTTTAAAGATCTTACCAAATGATGCCATCATTAGGAGCACTTACTGTCAGATTCTTAAACCGCCCTTTCTATTTCAGCTATAACTTTAGACAAGCCATTTATCTATCATTTGTGGGACTAAGTTTTCAATGTTGTTATCAGTAAAGCTAGGGAGGACAATAATACATAGATTCATCAGAATTAAATGTATTAATATACAGATACTCAATAGTTGCTGGATTTTATAGGATGGTGTCCTTAAACCTGACCATCATTTTCATTACTTTTCCTCATCGCTCTATCTATAGTCTTTGGCAGGTAAAAGGCACTTGATAAGTATTGGCTGAGTTCAATATATTGAGAACATTTTCCCTAGGCTGTACTGTTGATAAATATATGAATGATATAGAGATCCTGTGCTCAGGTAGCTTTTACTCAAGGAAAATAGAAATATGCCACCCGTTCTCTAATGCAATTTTCATGACCTTGTTTCCCCTTAAAGACAGCGTTAACATTCTTTATTTTCATTCTGTTTATTCAATTTGTAGACAATGTGCAACAAATTTCTGCTGTTCCTGTATATGTGCAAGTTCTTAACATTAATGATCATGCTCCTGAGTTCTCTGAATACTATGACTCATATGTTTGTGAAAATGCAGGCTCTGGTCAGGTAAGGACCTGCAATAAATTGCTAATGTCTAAACATTGCCATTTGTTGTATATAATCACTTTTGCTACTATTCCTCCCATTTTGAAATGATAAAAATAAGCTTCTTTTAACCATGTGAATTACTGCTTTTATGTTGTGAGTACTGTATTATTTAAATTTCTTTTTTAAAAAATAAAATGTAAGCTTCAATCATTCCACTTTCAAATTCCTCAAATGTTTGAAAATCTGCTAAAACTGGGGATTCATAGTAAATCTTTTATACTTTGTCAATACAATAAAGAAAAGTTCTGGGCACCTGGATGGCTGAGTCGGTTAAGCATATGCCTTCGGCTCAGGTCATAATCTCAGGGTCCTGGGATCAAGCCCGGCATCAGGCTCCTTGCTCATCAGGGAGCCTGCCTTTCCCTCTCCCTCTGCCTGCTGCTCTGCCTGCTTGTGCTCTCTCTTTCTCTCTCTGTCAAATAAAACCTTTTGAAAATAAAGAAAAGTTTTCCTTTTGGTAATTCTATAGAGTAAGTGATCATATTTCAATTAATGTTTAATTTTTCATTCATCATAAAGAAACATGATTTATAAACATAAACATGAAGAGAATGAGCTGGAATTTTTTTCCTGTAGCTTATAACTACTCTATCAGACATATCAATTAAAAAAAAAACCTAATGTCGAATGGATATTAAAGAATTTAAAGATATTAAAGATATTTAAAGAATAGAGAGCACACTTATTTTGAAACACATCACCATTACTTTACAATTTTTCCTTTCCTTCCTTCCCTCCTCTCCTCCTTCCCTCGCTTTTCTTTCTTTCTTTCTTTTTCTTTCTTTCTTTCTTTCTTTCTTTCTTTCTTTCTTTCTTTCTTTCTTCTTCTTTTTCTTTCTTTCTTCTTTCTTCTTTCTTTCTTTTCTTTCTTTCTTTCTTTCTTTCTTTCTTTCTTTCTTTCTTTCTTCTTTCTTTCTTTCTTTCTTCTTTCTTTCTTTCTTTCTTTCTTTCTTTCTTTCTTTCTTTTCTTTCTTTCTTCTTTCTTTCTTTCTCTTTCTTTTTTTCTTTCTTCTTTCTTCTTTCTTGTGGAGCTCACTTTTCATCTGTAAAATAGAGAGCTTAAAGTAGATCGTTCTTTGTTTTCAGTGCAGTCCACAATAACCTTACATTTTTTCTTAGGTATCATTTGAAATCATAGAAGCCTATTAAATGTCATAAAACATCTTTAAAAATATATAAACTGGTTTTCAGAATGCTGCATGTGTGTATGTATGTATGTATTTATAATGTATGTATAGGAATTTATGTGCATATATATATTTACTATGAAATCAGTTATTCTCAGTAGATTTGAATTTATCAGTGAAGCTAGTTAAAGATGATTTGGATTTCACAAAATGGAAATTCTAATTTTCTACCAATAAATAATAGTAGTCAACATTATGCTTTATTTTCAAATACTTAATATGGTAAGAAATAGGCATAATTTAAGAATGAAGTATATCTGAATCGTTATGGATTATTCAATTGTAACATAATGGGAATCATTTGTAGCTCTTTTTTTTTTTTTTTTTTTTTCATTTGTAGCTCTTAAAATGTCTTGTTAAATTTATTTGGCCATGTTTATTTTAGAATACATTGTATTCCAGAAATAATTCTGAAATCTTGTCTATAACATTACGTAATTTTAAAACAATAGTAAGATTATAATAAATATGCAAATGAATTTAAACTTAAGCTACTTAATTTGAATTGGTTAGGACCCAGGGTTTTTGATAAAATAAAAGGTTAATATAAAACTTTCAGAGACTCTCCATGTGGCACTGCCTCCTTGATCCAAAATCCAACTAATTTAGAAACCTATGGACAGACAAGATAGTACAAAGGAATCACAAAAACAGAATGCAAATGACCTCCTACGCACGACTCCTATGGAAACTAACTTTAAACGTTCTTTGAACTTGGAATTATAAATAGAAGATATACTTAGAAATCTAGCATATCTGATGTTCTCAAACTTTTCAGACACATCTGTCTACCTGGATACATCAACAAATATAATAAGCTTAAAATTAAAGTAATTTTGGACATAACTTCTCTAACAATTTTCTAAATCTCTACATATTATATTTACATGCTGAAGATAGCTTGTATTTTGATAATTACCAGAAGAACAATTATATTTTATAGTTATTAGAATGATATGTGTTAAATTTGTATATTTTATAAGCATTACATAAACATGAATGTATTCAGAGTGCCCCCCTGATGAGGCGGCCTATTTTCAAACTTAAAAAATAGGCTTAATTTACTTCATTTCCTATACACTTATTTTTATAAATGTCCTGTGTAGTAGGTCCACTTACCCAATAAAATTGCATGTTCAATGGTCTTATCTGGCTGAGGTGGGCAGAAGATTTGGGAAGCAACACAGTTTAAATAAGAGACCTGACACCAGATATGGTAAACACTATTAAGGATGATGCTACCTAGTTCGGTTGATCACATTGGAGCTTTCATTTTAACTCCTCAAATTGTTCATAACAACTATAATAAATCATGTTTATAATAACCTTTTTCAACTTTTGCATCTTGTGAAAAGATGGAAATCTACATTTCTAGTAGAAACTAGAACTATACTATTGATTATATTAGAATCCACTCGTATCTTTACTGACTCAGTGGATCATTCATTCTTTTCACGGATTCTGGCTCATAGGCAAGAACTCAGAAGTTGTTACATTTGGAATATTGTGGAATACTTCCTTTTTTGATAATGAGATTTGTTTTTTCTACTTCCTGCTCACTGACAATGACCATGGGAGGCTTCAGGCATTAGGCAGAGATAAATTTACAGCAAAGGGCAAAAAAGACTAATTTCCTACAGCACAGTTTTCTGACTTTCATGCTCAAAATCTTCAGTGGATTTTCCAATACCAGCATGGAAAAATACAAAATTCACTAGCCTGGGATTTAGCACTTTCTTTGATTTGGTCACAATTGTGTCTATCTTGCTTTAAAAAATATATATCCTTTTCACACTTTGAATTGCTTGTCTTTCAACATGCAAATTATGGTTTCTACTCTGGAGTTTGTTCATATCAACCTTTCTTCCTGAAGTGCCCCCGTCAATTCCTATTGGAATTTTAACTATACTGCAAAACAGAACTCAAATGCCACATAATCAAATGATTTTAAACAAATATATATTTACAACATCTGAGACATGACTCTAGCAACATTATCAACATTAAAGCAATTCTCAAAAATGCTCAAAAAAAAATTGTGAGGGAACTCTATCATGTGTCTAATTTTCCGAGTGAAGAAACTGAGGCGAGGGAGTGCTACTTCCTAAGTAAGGACAGAGAGATATTTTATCCCAAGTGCTGACATCAGAATCCATGCATGTTACTATTATATTTTGTTGCCTCTTTATCCATAGTTTGAATTGATCTTACATGTTTGTGAAATGAGTCACTTCTAGTTTCATGTGCTTTCTAGATTCCGAGATACTTGTGAACAATGAATGGGTTTATTTTTATATTCTTGACAACATGCATTGCAGTTCCCAATAATAACTAGTTGAATAAATGAACAGAGCATGAAGACAGTAGTTCTTGAAATAAAGAGTATTTTTTCAATAATTCTCTGGAGATATGTTTGAATTTATTAGCCTTGTAGTTGATATTTAAAACTTTGCAATGTGATGAGATTTGTTAGAGAGTAAGGGCAGAGACAATCAATCCATAGATTGAGACCCAGATACTCCAATATTAATGTTTGGGATTTGGGACACACTAGGAAATAAACTTTGCAAGGAGCAAATTAGGAGAGTATGGTGGCATGGAAACTAAAAAAATATATTCCAAGGAGGAAGGGGTATTACCTGTTTTATTTGCTGCTTTCAGGTCAAGTAAAAGCAGAAAAGAAAAGATCCCATTAAATTTAAAAATAGAGATTTTAGACTTACTGGAATATTTGTAGGTAATATTTGTAGTGTATGTAATGTCACCCAGGAAGAAAATAAAAAGTGTGAATATGAGAGAACATAGGACAGAACCTTTGGGAATAGCAATATTTAAGGAGTCAGTAAAGAAAGAGAAGCTTGCAAAGTAGACTGAGTAGGTGGGACAAGTAATGTAGGAAAGAAACAAGAGTTTTGATGAGAACATGCATGAGTATAACAGTTTTTGAGGAGGAAGTGTCAATAGACTTAATTCCCACTATTCCAGGGAAAAAAAATCATCCTCACAGTTTACCATATGGTCAAATTTACTCTTTAAAAATATGTAATTTTGTAAGTAATTCACAGCTATATAAATAAAATGACAGTGCAAAACAACTTGACTAGAATGTGGCAAAGAGAAATTTCACTGGACATTTGTTAGGAATGGCAAGGAAGATGTTTTCCAGATTGTTGAAATAAAAGTCAAGACTACTGCAATAAGGGAGACAAATGAACCCAACTGTTGAAACAAAATTCAGGATAGTTTTTGAAACCTGGGCTGAGATAGTGAAAAGGGACTAGAGGACATGTGTGGGGAGGGGGAGGTTGGTCAGTGTGATTAGGCCAGCTGTGTAACTGGCTCATAGAGAAGTTAGGCTCTCACCCTCCCATATTGACTGAGATATAGGGGTCCCATCTTACTTGATATCTACATTTCAAAGGGATGGTTTTCAGGCTTTTGAGAAAGATCATCATGCATCACAAAATTGGAAGAGTTTGGGAGATCAATCTACATTACAAAGGGGCAGGGAAAGAATTTGCAATGAGAAATTGTCTCTTGTAATTTTTCAGAGAAAATGGAGGTAAAGAGCTTCTAGTGAGGAAGAAACCTGTCTAAAATTGAGTCTTGGTCAAATGTTAACAAAATGTGAACATGGCAAATACGTATTTGTCAGTATTTAATACTTTGAGAAGTTTAAAATATTCTTTACAGCTCGTATTTTTGTTGAAGGAAGAAAGACTGTCTTGCTCTATGATTGCAAAGCATTTAATCTTTAAATTTATAAACAGCAAATATAATAATCTAGTTAAAAAGAAAAATCCCATTGCATTCCCTTCCTTCCGGTTACATTTAGATACATTCTGCCTTCAGCAGTTTTCCATTTGCAAGATAAATCAAGTAGATTTTGGTGCACAACATTTATAAAAGAAGAGAAAATACTGACACATTTATTTTTAGCAAAGCAGAACAGCCCAGATTCTTATCGCAAAATATCGTGTGATGAAGTCCTTCCTGTTGAGTGACTAAAAAGATGATGACTATATTTTTCCTTTATCCTTAAAATCATATTGTTCATTTGCTGATTCTTGATTTTGAGAATATTCATCTGTTTCATCTTCATCTGAAGACTCCGTCTCAATCCTTTTTTTTTACATGATCAGTTTCACCATCATCTTGAGTCTGTAGTGCTGGTTTCTGCTTTTGGTTTTCATCTTCTATTCACACACTACTGTGAAATTACTTCCTCTGTCAGTTTTTTTCTTCTGGCATTATGAATGTAAAATGAAAAATCTTGAATTTTCAACTGTTTTTAAAGAAAAAATAAAATCAAACTAAAAAGATAGTGTATCCATTCTTTGATATCTTTTTGAATGATGATGTAATACTTTAGGCAACACATTTAAAAAGAGGAAGAAGACAATGATGCAATGGGAAAGATTTATTTTGCTATTATGTCATCTTTCTAGGCCATTCATCCTACAAGTTACATATAAGTCTTTTAAAAGCACATTAGGAGAAATTTATGAGTAATAATGAAATGATTTTTAAGATGATGAAATAGCACGATGCTTAAAGCATAAAAAAGATTATATCCCTAGGTTCCCAAAATGTATCCTAGATTTACAGAATGTGCCCATTCAGTAACTGAAGGTAAGATTATTTAATAATAAGTTAATATTTCCTTAGTATCAGGAACACATCCAAGAATTTTAAAAAATGAAATAACAATGTTTAAAAAATAGGTAGAACTGCTCAAAAAGAAATTCAAATGCTAATTTTTGATGCAACAAGCTTTAAAGGCACATTGAGAGTTGAACTTTGCTGAGGAAGAAAAATATCTATTGTATGCAATGGCATGGAGTTGTTGTGTGACTTGCTCAGAGTTTCGTATGAATCTCTATGGGAAATCTATGACATGCATCATAGTTTTACAGATGTGTGTATTATGCCTCAAAAAGTTTAGGTAACTTTTTCAACATCATATAGCTTATTAGTGAGTAAGGATTATAATTTGTATCTCCAAGAATGATGCTTATTTTAACTATGCCCTGATAAAGACTAGCTATTCTTAGATTATTTGCACAATACAAAAACAAATAAAAAAGTTTTTTTTTTTTAAATTTTGTACTGATAATGAATTACACCTACAATTTTAAGGGCAAAAATAAAAATGAAATCAATATGATTGAATCTCACCTCATTTCTGGAATGTGCATAGCTCAAACTCAGAATACATTACACCTGATTAGTGTTGTTTCATAAGGAGCAGGCCACAAGTCATCAAATAACTCAAGGGACACTTAAAAGTCACTATCAAATTTAGAAGTTTGTCTAAGGTCTATTAGTATCTGAAAAAAAAAAAGATACACAGTATGGTTACCTATAATGTTCCTCCACTCTGATCCAAGGGCAATCCAAATATTCCCACTTACATTGCTGAATACACTATGGTTTATGAATTGAAATCAATACATAGATTATTTGAGTGCTGCCAGTGTATCCAATATTACCATAGACATTTTCTTCTCGACACACAGTGGGTGATGCCTTATTTAATGGGTGGGTATTAGGGCTCTCGTGGCTCCTGGATTGTCATTGGTTTTGTACCATGTTTCCTCAGATGTTACATGTGGAATAAGATTGAGTTAGGCTCAGATTTCTGGTTTGAAATTCACTTGATAGGCTTCCTTCAAGTACGGGTGAAACCAAGAATTTGCTATCAATATTTACCTCCCAGAATGATAGTAAAAACTTTCAAAAGTGCTCTTACTCTTTTACTTGTTCCTAAGACTTAGGTAGTAATGTGTGAACATTGCAACTCAATAATCTGTCAAAAATATTTGCTTTAAGAGATAATAAAGCATATCTTGTATAACTGAAATGGTTTTTATGCAGCCAACATAATTATTTTTAATTTAATGATGACTACAAGCAAAATGTTAAGACCATTCTGTGTAGACATTCAGAGGAAATGCATTTTACTCTGTTTAAAAACAAGGAATATATAGTCAGTTAATAAAATAAGAAGGCAACTACACCATTGAAATACAAATTGGGAAATATACATGTCACCTAGTATGAATTCTTTTATTTTTTTGAGATTTATTAATTTATTTATTCATAAGTGACACACAGAGAGAGGCAGAGACATAGGCAGAGGGAGAAGGAGACTCCATGCAGAGAGCCTGATGTGGGACTCGACCCCAGGATCCCGAGATCATGACCTGAACTGAAGGGAGACCCTCAACCATTGAGCCACCCAGGCACCCCAGTATGAATTCTTGACTAAGCTAAGGATAGATGTAAAAACAGTATCTATTTCTCCAGAGTGCAAACTGGAAATTTGGGTGTGGAAGCAGAGAGGAAAGAATCTCTTCTCTGGACTGAAGAATGAAAAGTGAATGCAATGTAAAGAAAAGAGGAAACTTCTATGATGTGCCCCCTGGCCTGAGGTACCCCCAAGTAAATTGCTAAAATTAAATTAATTTAGAAAATGTTGGGGTAGGGAATATAAAACTTCATAATAGCAAAACCTGAGGGAGCCTTTGTGCCAACGAAGATGGAATTTGGTATGAATGTGTTTATATTAAGCATCCCAAAGTGAAGATCCCTCTTTCTTCTCCTACACTCTCTCTTTCCCCACAACACTCTTTACAAAGAACAGGCATCTCTGATGCCCCCAAATCCCAACACCATATAGTTTAAAGCATGCATACATGTACTCACCCACACATACATACACATACACAAGAAGAAACAAAGGAAAAAAATGTAAGCAATCTACATCACAAAGAGAATTATAAATGGACAAAGATTGGTGAGAAAAATAGATCTCCAGACATTCATACCTGTTTTTGTGTGCTTTAGATGTGACTTACTAGTCTTTGATTGTTTTCATCATTTTTGGTACAGCAATATGTTGTAGGCTTTGCCACTTACTCATTTACTGCTTTCTGGCTTCAGTTCCTCCTTAAAAAGTACCTGTTCCTTGATCCTGTGAGAACGGATTGATCCAGTTAGAGCATTTCTTTTATTGTGAATGAAATGTTGAGCCTTGTCAAAGTAGGGCACTGGATGAACAGTGAAGAAGGAAAAGTCTTCTCTTCCTGATTCTGTGTTGAGCATGTTTGTTTTCTCCTTTCTCATCCTGCGCAGTTGGCCGGTGTGAAGATACACATGGTGCTTTATCCAGCCACAAGTATAGACCCAGATACCCCAGAGGTACATTCCCAAGGCTACCATACAGCTCCATCCCAGGCCTGGGAGGTCTTGCAGCCTTCCCAATGTGAATGCTGTGAGCTCCAGGCCCTGCAACCATAGTAGCCTCCCAACTTCTTCTGCCTTTCTGTCCACCCACATGCTTGCACCCTGGAGGACTGTTCTGTTTGCCTGGAGAATGTGGACTAGCTCCAGCCCAGGCAACCCAGTGAACTCCACTGTCCTGAAAACAAGATGCTGCAACCAAACATTCCCCAAGGAGATCTAAAGCTCATCTTGGGGAGAGGGCTTCCTTTCCACATTTGTCTGTCTTTACTGTAGATAATTTCACTGTACTTCTGAGTACTCTTTGCAGTTCTCATTACATCTTTACAGTTACTCTCCTACTGTAGCTTAATAATTCTTTATATTAATATTCTTCCTTTTAAATTACTGTGTGCTTCCTATCCCTCAATTGGGTCCTGATACATATGCTCATTTTTTAATATTTTCTGTCTCAGGTTTGGAAACAGTCATTTTCCTAAGATTTTGTGATATTTTAGTGGGGTACTGCAGAAAACACAGAATGGTCAGTAACAAAATTGGGATACCAGTCCAGAAAACCAAGAAAATCCCACTTTCTCTTTCTCTCTAGCTCTCACTTTATAGCTCTCCTGTTCTCTCTTATTTTTCAATAATGTAGAAGAACACTATAAGGGAAACTCCAACACGGTTATTTCTTGTTTATTTTCTTTATTTATAATTAATGTACATTAGAGAAACACAGATATGATAAATTTTCAGGTTTTTTAAATTAGAACTATTATATGTATCCAGAGGTAAATAATTTTCCCTCAAATTGCAAATGATAATCCCACTCATCATTCACTAGTTGGACTACCTCTGTTATATGTATGTGCATGTGTGCATAAATACACATGCATATGTATAAAGCTACGCAAAGTTATTTGTTTTTTTGAAACAAATACTTTAAATTCCCAAAAGAGACATAAATCCTAGGAGTAGTAAAGAACTCTCTAACCTTTCATATGATTGAATTAATATGAACAATATTTAAAGGTAAGAATACCAAAAATATTTAAAAAAACTATCTTAAACATGAGACACTATCATAGAAGACAAAGAATGCAAAAGCAAATTATATTAAAAATACAATGTTTGTAAGCAGTGCCAAATTTAATAAATCTTTTCAGTTGCATACAAACCAAAACTACAATGAGATACCACGTCACCCCTGTCAGAATGGCTAACTTAACAACACAGGAAAGAACAGGTGTTGGTGAGAATGGGGAGAAAGGGGAACCTTCTTACACTGTTGGTGGAAAGGCAAACTGGTGCAGCCACTCTGGAAAACAGTAAGGAGACTCTTCAAAAAAGTTACAAATAGAGCTACCCTACAGCCCAGCAATCACACTACTAGGTATACTAAGATACAAAAATACTTATTCAAAAGGGCACATGCACCCTGATATTTATAGGAGCATTATCAACAATAGCCACATTATGGAAAGAGCCCAAATATCCATTGGCTGATGAATATATAAAGAAGATGTGGCAGGAGTGCCTGTTCGGCTCAGTCAGTTATGATTCTAACTCTTATTTGGGCTCAGGTCATGATATCAGGGTCATAAGATCCAGTCCTGTATTGGACTCCTCAATGGGCATGGAATATGTTTGAGATTTTCCTCTCCTTCTGCCCATTCCACTCCCTCTTAAAAAAGAAGGATATATATAAAATGGAATATTACTCAGCCATCCAAAAGAATGAAATCTTTCCATTTGCAATGATGTGGATGGAGCTAGGATGTATTAAGCTAAACAAAATAACTCAGAGAAAGACAAGTACCTTATAATTTCACTCATATATGGAATTTAAGAAATAAAGCAGATTAATTAGGGGAAGGGGGGAAAAAGAAAGGGAAGCAAACCATAAGAGGCTCTTAACTATAGAAGACAAACTGAGGGTTGAAGGAGGGAGGTGGGCAGAGGATGAGCTAAATGAATGATAGGTATTAAGGACAGCACTTGTTGGGATGAGGACTGGGGATTAAAAGTCATGAATCACTAAATTTTACTCCTGAAATCAATATTACACTATATTTTAACTAACTAGAATTTAAATAGAAACTTGAAACAAAAATCTTTCCAATTACAAATAGTTATATTCATATACCCTACACATTTATGGTTTTATCATTAATTTTTAATTAAAAATAAAGACGAAAGATAGATGGGGAAATAACTATCTGAAAAACTTGAAAAAGTCATTCTGTTATTAACATACAATAGTACTTGCTGTTTGATAAGAAATTGTTTAACAGCTGGTTCCTTGGTATTGATGTAGTATGTGATCTTTCAAAATACTATGAGAGACCTTGTCAATGAAGAAGTATTCATGTGCTTTATAACCATTACAGATGACATCTTAATTATTTCTTAATGTGAATGCTTTCTGTATGTTGATCTTATTGAGTTTCCCAAATAATTTTCTATAATAAGCTTTCCTAAAAATTAGCATAATTTTTATTTTTATCAAGAAACCGCATTCTATTAGTCTCTTAAAATAGAATATTAACTAATAATATTCTTAAGGAGTATTTTTGATAAATTGCTTTATAAAATATATATTTAATAAGTTATTTATGGATATAGAAATACCAACTACGTATGGCAAAATGAGTATAAAATGTGAGCATGTAGATGACCTTAATTTAGGAATAAAAACCAAAGTAAATGTAGTTTGGAGATGTCATTTACCCAATAAAGCACCTTAAACCCAATAAAAAGAAAAATAGTCTTTCAAATTCGCTCCTAGATTATTAGAACAACCAGAGTAATGAGTCTTGAATCCATGCAATTTGAGGCAATTAGATTCTTGAATAATCAATATTATTCTGTAAAAGCAACATTCTCCTTCACTACCTTCATTTTGGCATCAATGTTATCAGATTTTTAAAATTTATATTTCCAAATAATAAGGGCAAGACACTTTGAATTCTGAAACTTGTTTTTTTAAAGCTCATGATATGTGTGTGAGACTGTAAGATTGTCCATGAGCCATGCTGGTTCACTTTTTATAATATAAATCCATAAATAAATGGGGAGGCCAAAAGTGTAATGTTTTAAAACAATTTAAAATTTTCAAATTGCATTTCAGAAGACCTGTATGTCTTAAAACAATGTTCTATTATATACAATATTTTTTTTATTATTTTAGATAGGATTTTGCTTGTGTCTTCCCAAAATGGTAATATCTTTCCTTTTTTTTCAAAATGGTAATTTCTTGATAAATTTATTTGGGGATATTGGACATTGATTGAATACATTAGAATATTAGAAAACTAAATAACAAGTCATTTTTCCAGCTAACTATTATTCTTCACCCCAAAGTGACCAGTGTTAAGGAAAAGATCAATATTTATTAACTCAGTCTATTCTCTCTCTTTTTGAGTGATATTATCTACTAAACTTCTGATTTAGTCTCAAGCAATACAAAGCACACAGCTTTCCAACAATAACTGAGTGTATCTGTGTGAAGTGATGAATTTGCCTCTACCATTTGAGAAAAATTGAAAGAATAGGAAAAGAATTTTTATTCCTTTTATTATTCTTTAAATGTCCTTTAGAAAAAACCGATTTGTCCTAATTTTTAGAGAGACGAAGGGTCCTTTAGAGAGGATTGCAGTAAACATTTGTTTCTGGTATTAATTTGGGGGCCAAATTAATTGGTTATATAGATTAACCAATTGTATAGATTAACTGGTATTCTTTATTATTGTGTAAAAATCATGTATGTAGAAAAACATGAGTTTTAATTGAAATATATTTCTTCTCATTTAGGAATGAAACATCAAATCATTAGTATACAGCAATAACACAAAGAATGCCTGGTACAATTACAAGAGAATTTTACTATCACCCACACTTCCCAAATTAGATGATGATCCCGCCACACTGAATACCAATCTGCTCATTTGAAAAAGAAAGATATCTTTGCCCTACAATTCCTATCTTATTAGGATTTAGTAAAGATAAAATTCTATTAAGTGAGAAAATGGGTAGAATTGGCCTTTGTTAAAAGCAATTTTGTCACTGTTAAAATGAACAGATAAGAGTCATCTTACAAGTTCTTAACATGGGGCTCATTCCTTTCTAAAGAGATTCTAAATGAGCTATAAGGAGTGTGTGTACACTTAACATTGCACAGAAACAAAACTATCAATGCAGATAAAGGTAGGAACAGAGTAATATTTTTTATCCCATGCTTAAAGGAATCCATGACTTATAAAATAACAATAAAAAAATTACAAACTTCAATATAAACATTAATTGAAATTGGTTTTGTTTCCTTACTGGGAGTTTTGATTTTGTCAGATTAATGTTTTATTTGGATTGGTTTGAAACAGATGAAGTTGTTGCTCCTTAAATCTCTGTAGCAATAACTCAATAAATTGCATTTGCCACTTTTTTTCTTGAAGTAATTAAATAGTTCTTTCTTTGTTGACCAGATTATTTAATTTCAAAACCATTATTTGTAGTACAAGAAAAAAATGATTCCTCTGAATATACAAATCAAAACAAAAGAAATAAGAATTAGAACAATAGGAGTAAAAAAAAAACCCATATTTTATAATAAAATATTTGTGTGTTGTAATAAATTTAAAAATCTGAATGGCATGAATAGTACTGGAGCAAATGCAAAGATACATATAAATTCTCTAGTCTTTTCAGCAAACTTTGCTGGAACAATTGGATATTAATAGGGAAGAAATCCACCTGAACCTCATATGTCACACAGAAGTTATTTAGAGATGTATCACAGATTTATACCTAAACTTAAAACTGTAAAAACTTTTAGAAGTAAATGCAGAAGAAAAAAACTATTCTTTGTGACTAGATAGAGTTTTTAGGTATATCACTGAAGGCACAATCTATTTAAAAAAAAGTATTTGACTTTATAAAAATTTAAAAATGTTTAATCCCTGTTAAAAGGATTAAAGAAATGACCTATGAATTAGGAGAAATTATTTGAAAACCAAAGATGACTTAAAGGATTTGTATCTGGAATATCCAAGGAACTCTTAAAACTCAACAGTAAAAAAAATAAGAATCCAATTATAAAATGAACGAAAGACATGACAAATATTATATGGGAAGCAGAAGAGCACATGAAGAGATGTTTAACATCATTAGTTATTTGGACAACGCAGTTTGCAATTACAATGGGCTATTACCACACACACTTTCCATAACAACACCCATGGACATCATCAAATGCTGGGAGGAGAGGGGATGGAAATAAAAAATGAATAATAATTTGGCAGTTTATTATAAAACTAAATATATACTTACTGTGCAATCCAATAATCACTCATTTGGTCTGAATGTGGCATCCATGTCAGAGAAAAAATCATGTTCACATAAAAATATTCATGGCAACTTTATTCATAATAGCCAAAACCAAAATAATCCAGATGTCTGTCCCCAGGGGAATGATTACATAGTATGATACGTCCATAAAATGGTATATCACCTGGCCATAAAAGGAAGAGGTTATTAATACATGCATAGCACAATGAATCTCAGAGGCATTATGTTTCTTGAAAAAAGGCAATACCCTAAACCTTACATGCTCTATGTTTCCATTTATAGTACGTCCTCCAAAAGTCAATACTGTAAGAGACAGAAGGAATTAGTGGTTGAAGGATTTAGTGGTTGCCAAGGAACAAGGGTAGGAGTGTGGATTTAAGTGTGACAAGGAAGAGTAGTATGAAGGACTTCACATGTGTGGTGATGAAACTTTTCTGTATTCTGGTAACACTAGTCTTGACATGAGACCAGACTGTCTGAGTTACACGTAAACATGCCAACACACACACACACACACACACACACTCACACAGATGTAAGAACCAGTGAAAACTGAATAAATTGCATTATCTATTTAGCAGTATTGTACCCATTTCAGTTTCAGAGAATTGATATTGTACTACAGTTATGTAAGATGTAACCACTGGGTTAGCTGAAAGAAGTATTTAGTACTCTGCCCAGTTTTGGAAATTTGCTTAGGGGCAGCCTGGGTGGCTCAGCAGTTTAGCACCGTCTTCCACCAAAGGTGTGATCCTGGTGACCCAGGATCGAGTCCCACATTGGGCTCCCTGCATGGAGCCTGCTTCTCCCTCTGCCTGTGTCTCTCCCTCTCTCTCTCTCTCTCTGTGTCTCTCATGAATAAATAAATAAAATCTTAAAAAAAAAAAAAAGAATTTGCTTAGAATCTACAGGTATTTCAAAATAAATTTAAAGAAATCATTTGCTGGAATAAAAGGTAATAAAACACAAAAGATAAAATAAGAAAAATAAGAATAGAGATTTAAAGGATAATCATTAATATTATTGAGAATATTTTAGGTCAAGAAATCAAAATTCTTAGTGACAACTCCTCATACTGTATAAACTTCCCCAAAGTATTCAAAACAAGGGCGGAGGGGTGCTCCTCAAATTACTTTATGTAGCCTTCCTCATAGTAGAAAGTGACAAAATTAAACACCTTGCAAAAATAAACATGAAAAGATTATTAAAAATGTGCTGTAAGCATTATATGTAAATTATAACTAAAACAATTTATGAAGGTATTAATGGTGATACACAGTACAGAAAGAAGTTTTAGAATTAGCAAAACAATATTTTAAAATCTATTAATATTTTCCATTACATCAGTATCTGAAAGGAACAAAAAGATACACATAAACTTTTCATTTGATGATGCTAAGAAGCCCTTTGACGAAATTAAAACTCAAATCCAGGGTAACAAATAAACCAAGACAAAATGCAGCCATAATAAATATAGTAATAATAAAATGAATACTAGCACTCAAATAAGTAGTCAAAATCTCATTTAATACTGAATCTCGTGTGGTAGCATACTTTAAAGCAATGATGAAGAAATTTCTGCTTTCACACTACAACTTCATAGTCTTCTGAAGCTCAGGTACATAGAATGAAATATAAAATATAAGTTATTGAAAAGAAGGGCATTTACTTGAAGAAATGAGATCTAGTGCATACTGCCAAATAAATATGATGGGATTTTAAATTTTCTTGAAGTCGCATTTAAAAAATATAAAAATGGAGAGTTGGTGTTCAACAGGTATAAAATTTCAGTTATATAAGATGAGTGAGTTCTAGCCATCTGCTGCACCACACTGCTTCTAGTTAACAAGGTGGTATCATGCACTTATAAACGTGTTAAGAGGGTAGATCTCATATTTAATGTTCTTACCAAATTAAAGTTTAAAATTTTAAAAGGAACATAGAATTAATTTAATGTGTATCTACACAATATGTACAAAATGCTATCATTTTTACATGTAATAAATTAAAATCAGTAAGGAAATATTTTATATGTTTTCTCATACTGTGAAAGCCATTCCTTTTTTTTCAAGATTTATTTGAGAGAGAGAGCGCGCACATGAGTGGGGGGATGGGCAGAAAAAGAGACTCTTCCAGTAGACCTCCCGCTGAGCTCGGAGCCCAGAGTGGGGCTCCATGCCTGCTCAATCCCATGACCCTGAGATCAGAACCTCAGCCAAAACCAAGAGTCGGGCACTTAACCAACTGAGCCATCAGGGCATCCTGAAATGAAGATCATTCTTGATCTTATTTCCCACAGGCTTAATTGCTGGGCAAGATGACAAATTAAAAGGTGTCTCTCTGCCTTGGAGAGATAATACATCCATTGTAGAAAATCAAAATGCCAGAAGAGTTGTGTTCCATTCTGGAGAAAATCAGGCATTTCTTTAATGATCTACATGGGTAAACAGAATTTTTGTTTTTGTTCTTTGCCTGTAAATGCTTAGGGTGGGGAGAGGAGGAGGGAGAAAATACTCAGTGGTTTGCAGAATATGAGTATAATAAATGAGCTGACATTAGGGCAATTTGCCTTTCCTGTTTGGTGGAAATAGTTCTAATTTTTCAAATTAATGATTCCCATTATCTTGACTGATACCAAATATCTTTTCCAGAAGTGAAGTATAATATCAGCGATTTTTAGATTATTTCATATCAATATTATAATGTAAAGACATTTACATTATCTCCATGTAAAATTTTCTGTTGCCTAAATTCCATGATCCTGCGTTATAAACTGTTTCTTCTTACAATCCCTTTTCTCTTGTGTCCTGTCCTTTTAGTTTTTTTTTCAAAATCACCTCTCAATCGCTCTTATGTCTTAAAGTCCATATTCAAATGACTTATAGATACTTATGCCCATTCTTTCTCCTGTATTTCAAGGTGTATATCCAATTAACTAGAGATATCTAACTATATGTCCTAAGATTACACCAAATTTTCTTCCAAACCTGCTCCAATTTTTTCAATATCTCTTGCAAAATTACCATAACTCACCAACTTGTGTGAGGACGTGTGGACATCATCCTTAATTTATTTCATTCTTCATATCCAACCAGTCATTAATTCTGTTGGTTCCATCCCCTAAATACTCCTGTAGTCTGTCAATTTTATTCTATCCTCACTCTTGCTACCCTACCAGGGACCTAGCACATCTTCTGAAGTGAACCATGAACCTTCTGTTGAAGAACGCTCCTATAAAACCCAACTTCTCATCCATCTCACAGCCCACATGCAGGGACACACCACAGCTGTTGCTCATTAGTTATCTTTATCAGTCAAGTCTGAAGGCATATAGATAATTTCCATGGAAATCAGTTTTTAGTGGTGGGACAATAGTCAGAAGAATGGGTGTGTGCCCTCTTAGAAATGGTGAAGTGTTACTTTGAGCCTGGGAAACCATATCTTCACCTGAGAGTGTGTTGTTACCATCTTCAGTTATATAAACACTATAGCAATTTCCATGTAATTTGTCATTAAAAAGAACTCACATTCTATAACTGGGATTGTGGTTGTCTTTATAGAACATATCAGGAGGTTTTCAGTATGAACCAGTTGCTCCCCTGGATTATGGCAACAGCTTGTTAACTAGGATCCCTATTTCCAAATTCACACTAAGGATGTCTTCAGAATGAACATTCTAAAATGCAGATTTTCCCCAATCATTTGGATTGTGGGATTCTAAATGAAAAATAAATCTTTTTTTTTTCTATTTAGAACTTGTAAGTGGACCTCAGAATTAAGTACAAACTCTGTAATATGCCCTTCATGATGTCACCACTGCTCCCTTCTGAAGTATAATATAATTTTAGGTTAGAGGCCAGGTCCTCTGACCTCCAAATATTTGTTTTAGGTATTATGTACCTTGGGTGTTTTATTCTGCTCTTTTATTCTTTACTTTAGGTATTATGTCCCTCTACTCCACTAGAATGTGAACAGTGGTGACAGAGACACTTGCTTCTGGCCACTGTTGCACCCCCATCTCCTAAGATCACTTGGCATGTTCCAAATACCAATGAAATATTTGCTAAATGGATACTTTTGGGATATTAGTCAGATAGTTTTATAATTTTTGTTTATGATGATTTTATATGACTTTTTAATAAAAATATACAGTATGGTTTAAAATTAATTAAATTAAATTAAATATATACTGAGATAAAACTTACTAAAGCAAATTTTTTATCTGAATAGAAATAAATATATATAAGTAAATGGCAAAACGTTACATGTCTATGATACTCAAATACATTTAATTTTGTAAAAAGTCCTTTTTGGAAACTTAGAGTATCTCTGCTTCTGTCCAGACCATAGTATTAGAATACCATGAGCTTCCCAACATTTTTCTCCTAATAACTTGCTAAACAAAGAATGAAAACTGGCTACAAACTAGATTTTCTTGTTAGCTCTAATTCTATTATTGTATTAATTAATACTCTGACCTTTTGAGAAGATATTCTTTTTTTTAAGATTTTATTTATTTATTCATGAGAGACATAGAGAGAGAGAGAGAGAGAGAGGCAGAGACACAGGCAGAGGGAGAAACAGGCTCTATGCAGGGAGCCTGATGTGGGTCTCAATCCTGGCACGCCAGGATCACACCCTGGGCTGAAAGCAGGTGCTAAACCCCTGAGCCACCCAGGGATCCCCTTGAGAAGATATTCAACAGCCTTTTTGAATCCTTTGTCTAAACAAGTCTAATTTTGTATCATTTCCTCAGTGGAGTGGTACAAAAAGTGACAGTCTTCTTCAAATTTGTTGACAATATATCTTGATGATGGGGGTAAGAATTCACTACTGTACCTTGATGCAAGATACAAATACCTAGAATAACTTCATAAGCAAGAAATTTAGTTGAAATTTTAAAAATCCTTCCCTGTATTCATTTATTGCAATCCTCACTTTTTGTTTAACATGTATTTGATAGGTATTGTTTATTTGATAGGTATTGTTTATTAAACACATCCAAGGAATTGATAACTTGTATCAATACTAAATACTTGTACATTGGCTTACAGTTCATATTTCAATTTATAATATGTAATCTTATTCAAAAATTTAATCATCAACTAATCCTGAAAGTAGATTTCATTTGTATCTGTTGTTCAGGTAAAAAAGCAGACTCAAATGTATTACCATTTGCTCCAAATCCTTGCCTAGCTATCAAAAAATTGCATGTTTAATAGAGGTCATTCATACCTATATGTTGTGTGAAAATGGATGTTGTACTGATTTTTTAAATCAAAATAATAATAATCTAAGAATGACATTTAGTAAGCTGGCCCACACGTGCCTCCTTTTTTTAGAAAAAGAAGTCATAGTTATTGATAGACACAAAATGATTATCTTTTTTCCCATGATTATCTTTAAAGTCAAATACTGTTTGTAGTTCCATAAAATGATTAAGTTGAAACTTATGAAACTGCCGATGTTTAATTATCTTTGCCCTAAAAATGCAAATTTTGTTTATTTCTACCTAACAATATATTATCTCTGTATTCATAATTTTCACTGGTATTCTTTTGTCTGAATCACACTTTCCCCATTAATTCATATTTTTTACTCACGTATTAGCTCATTTGCTTAATTCTACTTTGGAAAATCATTTCCTAAAATCATTAATACTCAGATTATTATCGTCTCCTTTTTTTTCCTACCATTATTTTTGGTCTATATTTATTCTATAGAAATTATATTACTTATTTCTCTGTATGTCTCTATCTTTAATGAGACTTAGTTTTGTTTGCTTCTTGTATGCTACATCCTTTTGTGTATTTTTTTTTTAATGCAAACTTCATGAACAAGAACAAAGTCTAGGGCTTGAACAATGTGTCTAGGAGGAATAAAAAGTGGTTGCCAAGGGCTTGAGGGTGGGGGATATAGGGAAAGGTTGGTAAAAGAGTATAAACTTTCAATTATAAGATGAATAAAGTGTAAGGACCTAATGTATAGCATGATGACTATAGCTGATAAAACTCTTTGCATAAATTTGCTTAGAAAGTAAAACTTTAAAAAAAGGTAAGTATGTAAGGTGTTGGATATGGTAATTAATTGCACGGAAATAATCTTTTCACATGGTATGTGTATATCAAGTATCGTGATTTATATTTTAAACATTTTTCAATTTTATTTTTCTCAATAAATCTGAAGAAAATGTGTTCTGGGGGCCACCTACACTACTCATTTTACCCTGTGGTAGCCTCAGCTTGCATTTAAATTCTGACCCAGCCATTTTACTTACCTAAGATACTTAGGTGACTTGAGGCTTAATATAAGTAAATATAAAATAGGGACAATTTATGATAATATAGAGAACGATCCCAGACCCTTAGGTGAGTTCCCATTGAAAAATGGTTACTCTTAGATTTTCTAGACTGTCACAATGTATTTCCATTACACATTTTAAAGTTTAATAAATGGAAAGTCACATGTAGTGGTTCAGAAAAAAACTAGACAAAACTTTACCCAGGACGAGGAATTTAGAAATCTGAGCTCTCGTAATTTGTCATAACATGGCCATTCTTTTTCTACTCCTCACTTTTTGATTTGTCTTTTGCTCCTCTCCTCAATGTCTACAACAGTGATAGGCCCCTAGTAAGTAGATGTAAGAAAATAGTTTAGAAATCTATTCAATGCAACAAGATTTTTTCTTAGAATTTTATTTGAAAATTAAAACAAAAATCTTTCCATTTTCCAATGAAAAGGAAAAATGTACATTCCTAGTCAAGACTTTTGTGTTCTTTAATGTTGGTTCTTTTTTAGAAATTTGTGTTCTCAAGAATAGTGTACATGTTCAGGGTTACTTCAAAAGAATTAGTGAGACCTCCTCTGTGACTGATTCTATTTTGTCAGTGGCTTCCTATTCTTGTAAAAAAACAGGGTTTTGTAAAAAAACCCATAAAGCATATGTAAATTCAATTTATAAAGCAAGTGTAAGTGGCCGTGTGTACATTAAAAGGGAGCCAGGATATTGAAACTTATGCGTATTCACTTTACCTATATATATGTAGAGAGTAATTTAATTAAAATTATTTAAAATGTATATACAAAGCCACAATCTTAGCAGTGTTCTTAAGCCTCCATAGGCAAAAGGAAAACATTTATAACATTTAGTCTGATGCATGTATTTCATACAGAAAGTCAGGTAGTGAGATAAATTATGCTTTGTCTAAAAATAAAAGACTGCATATGTCAATAAGGTAAACAGAGACTTTTACAATTTGCTATCAATCTTAATTACACAAGTATACATATAATGAAATTAAATACAGTATTCAAGATACCATCTTATTTATGCAGATCCCAACAAGACTATACTTTTATGAAGAAAACACCTTAAGACATGTACTAACTGTATCACAAGCAGTTTGATGAGCTATGGCATACAAATCTAAAAATCATTCCTAAAAGTTAAGTATTAGTATCTCCAATTTTTTAAGAATAAAAAACTGGTAAGTGGCAAAGCTAGAATTCAAAATATCAGAGTTTCAAGTCTCCCATCCTTCACCCTGGCTATTATGAAAATCCAAAATAAAAGCATTACCTGAATACAGTGCACGTTTATTATTGTAGGAATGGATTGAATGAAAATATGTCTTATTAGATTATTTAATTAACACTATATGAATGTAATTCAATTAGGAATGTGTTATAAGGAAAAAGAAATCAATTTAGAAAAATAATGTATAAACTACATCAGTCGTACAAGACTATGCATATAGAGAGATACCTCTTCTTTGAAAGTATAACCTTATAAATCTGGGGTCTGTCATTTTGCAGACACATTGTTAAAAGCACTTTAATTCTAGAAAATTCAAAACAATAACTTCTATAATCAATTTAATTTCCAGAATTAATCACAATCTCACTATGCGATCTTGACAGCATATCTCTTTTTTTGACAAAAATGAACTACTTGACTGACACATTCATGTCTTGAAAGAAAAGAATTAGTTGTGAACTGATGTGTTCATAACTGTATTACTTCACTTTTTTATGCTCTGAAATAGGAATTTATTGGATATGAAACACTTTTGTTATAATCTTTACGGAAAAGGAAATCATATACACTGCCCCTAAGCTCTAAATGCATTATTTCCTCAAATCAATTAAAAAATTAATTAGTTTAGCTAATACTTTAGTAAGACAATAAGTTTACCCCAGTTATGCTCTCAAGTGAGCAGGGAATATATAACTTCAACAAATAATAAGGGCTGCTATTCAGATAGGGAAGAGAGAGGAAAAAAGGAAGAAGGAGCAATCTAGCCCAGAGGATGGGAGGAAATCTTGATTTGTAGCAGCAATATTTTGAGAACTTTTAACAAACTTCCATCCACCAACAAAATTTTATTACATAATATCAAAACACTCTTTTGAAAGGGGCAAGTAAACTTACTTTTCACCTGAGAGAATATTTTAACATTCTCCCCAAATTTAAGTTATCCTCTGCAATATACATAAAAATTTGGGTAAAGCAATTTTGATAAAAGCTAATACTAATAATGATAATAATCTTTATAACAATAATTATATTCCTGAATCAAAAACCAAGCAACCTACTTCTATTTTTCCTAGGTAATTCAGACCATCAGTGCAGTGGATAGAGATGAATCTGTAGAAGATCATCATTTTTACTTTAATTTATCTGTGGAAGACACAAAGAACTCAAGTTTCATAATTATAGATAATGAAGGTAATGCCATTCACTCATAATGACTTTTGATCCTTTCTTTGAGAAATGTGCCTGATTTCAAAGGAAATTTTATAATGTTGCTTTTTATATGGTCCTTGTAATATGATAATGTTGAGAAATAGAGCAATAGTGGCAATGAAAATGGTAAACAAAACCCAAAGTCAAGTTCTGAAAATACTAACCCCATTTCTCACTGGATTTCTCTAAATTAGAAACACTTTTTCAAGTCATCAGTGGCTATAAGACCTTGCAAAAACTAAATGACCCTGCAAATACAATGGCAGTACTGACACAGTGGTCCCTTTCATGTCCTTGTAAAACTCAGACTTCAATCTATGTCTGGGGAAGAAAATGATATATACTTATAGTCATGTTAGCTTGATTGATTCACAGATATTTGGAGTCATTAATTAGAAGCTATAAATATATAAAATTGGTTTAAGATTATTCTATTTCCTTCAAAATGAAATGATTATATCAATCCAAGGACACAGTGTTCCAAAGGATTCTGTGTGGAGAGACAGCATATCTTATCCTTCTATAGAGAAGTGGATTGATTTTGCATAAAGCCACTCTGTTCTTTTTCCTTTCACTTCAGTCGAAGATTTTCTTGTCATCATATGGATCTGTTTTAATTTTACTTTGTATCTTAAAGATAAGAAACACTATAAGATTTATTACTCAAGCATCCATAGCCAAATACCTGGTTCGATCTAGGGGAGATCTTTTGTGGGAGGATAAATGCAGACATGTTCTCTCCTTTTTCTCCTTGTCAAATTTCTCAGTGAAAAAAACCTCAAACTTAGGATAAAAAATGCAAATATCAATATAAGGAATAAATTGTAGCTTAGGTTTGTTTATGTTAATATAAGTTACTGGAACAAATTAAGTTTATTAAAACAAAAATAATTTAGTTTAATGTTTGTAATTAAAAGTAATCTGACAAAATATGTATGGAAAAATGTAAACTCTCTTAATTTTTTTTAAACTCTCTTATCTTTTCAATCTGTCTAGTAAATATAATCACAAGTTTTATAGGTTCCAAAGCATGATGGAGGATTTGTTTTAAAAAGATGATTTAGGAAAAGTGGTTAACAGGCACACATTTTGAAACACAAATAAATGATGTTTTACTCTTTCTGTCTTCTAAGTTTTGATTGCTACAGAAAATTTGGGAGGCTATAACAACACACACACAAAAAAAATACGAAAATAAGGACTCTGGCACAAGAAATTGCACTAAAAAGTTACTTAGAATATTTTGGGATTCAGGGGAAAACAACTTCAAATGTGTCATATATTGTTCATCTTTGTTGATTTTTTTAAATGTTCTTTCTATATGAGTGAGGTTTAGCTGTTATCTGAATTTTAAATAGAAAATGGGTTAATAATGTCAAAGTAAAATGAAACATCCCAATAGAATTTTTCCTACCAAGTAAAACATTAGTAAATACATGATTTGAGATCACTTGCTGTGATATTGGTGGATGACAGAAAGTCTTGTGTATTTATGGTATTTGTGAAAAGAATGAGATTCTATTAGAAAAAGCATGTGTCATCGGTAAATAATCCAAATGAAATTCATACTGTCATCATAAATTTAATATCAGTAGCTTCTATAAAATATTGAGATCTGATTACAAAGCTGTTTTCTATGCTCTACTTTCTGTTTTCTACCTTTATCAAAGGCGTTTTGGAATGGACTCACGTATTCATCTAATTATGTAATTAGGGTTAGGGCAATGCCAAACCAATAGAGAGTTTTTGAGTGTATCTTTTATCTTTTTATCAGAAATGTCTTTATTATTTAACCTTACTGGATATATTTATACTATTGCCTCTTGTACATATGAGTTTCATTTATAATATTGAAAAATTATGCACATGGATTTTTGTTTTAGATAACACAGCTGTAATTTTGACTAATAGAACTGGTTTTAGCCTTCAAGAAGAGCCTGTCTTCTACATATCTGTCCTAATTGCGGACAATGGAATCCCATCACTTACAAGCACAAACACCCTTACCATACACATTTGTGACTGTGATGACTATGGCAGTACACAGACCTGCAGGGACAAGGACCTTTTGCTTTCCATGGGATTCAGAACAGAAGTCATACTTGCAATTTTGATAAGCATTATGATAATATTTGGTAAGTAGTACCGAACTGAACCTAACTACATTTACTGAAAATAATGTGATAAATATAAAAAATGTCAATTCCATTATCACAGCATGGAATGGGTTTTGCATGTGTGTGTGTTTAATTGCTCTTCTGAATGTGTTGCAATTCTTGAACCAGTGGAGTGAATGAAAAGTAGAGTGATCACGCATTTCAAGATGAAAATCAATGATCCTTGAATTCTGAATGTGTCAGCATGTGTGTGTATATTTGTTTAGGAATGTTTTTGACACTGCATTGCAGCATATGCAGTTATATAACAACTAGTAATTAATAATAATAATAATAATAGCCTCTGTGGAGTGCTCATGACACTCCAGGATACTGTCTTGAGTGTTTACATGCAATATGCAATTTGATACTCACAATAATCTTATGGAGTGGTAACTACTATCGCCTGCATTGTTAGAATGAAGAAAGTGAAACTCAAATAATTAAGTGCTCTACATAGGGTCATGCAGCTGGTACATGATGTATTAAATTTCCGTAACTGTACAACAGTCTAATCAACCCTATGCTGCAACTCACTAGAGTCCTAGGACCACTACGGAAGTTAACAGTCTGGAGGAATGCAAATGGAGGGTTTTTACTTGATCAAAGTGCTAACCACAAGGGAAATTTAAGTAAAATTGCTGTTTTTAAAAAAGATTTTACTTATTCATTTATTTATTTATTTTAGAGAGAGGGAGTGCAAGAGAGGGGCCAGGGGCAGAGGGAGAGGGAGAAAACCTCAACCAGGCTCAGCACTGAGCACCTTTGGAGAAGGGCTGGATTTCACAGCTCTGAGATCATGACCTGAGCCAAATCAAGAGTTGACTGCTTAACACATGGAGCCACCGAGGAGCCCCAGGCTTCGTTTTTGCTTATTTGTTGTTGTTTTCACAGGCAAATGTTATACTCATTTTACGGATGAGGCCAATGAACCCCAAAATGTTTTAGTCAGGCTTCCAAGACTACAAATAATTCATTTAGCATAACCTTTTCTCTTTATTTAACATACTAGTGTATACAATCCCATCACTTACAAGCCTCCTTACCTTCCCTTATAAGGGAACCCTATCTTGCTTCCCTTGTAACTTCATGTCAAAAGTCAACACAACTCTATTGAGTTTTCTCAGCCACTGTTTCTATAATCCCAAACTCATGCTCAAAATGGCATACATTTTTCAAGGATTGCTTTGCCTTCACTCTCATCTTTCTCAAAGCTTCAAAAGTCATGCATTCCTCTTTACTATCCGAATTACCATTCTTTCCTACCCAGCCTCAGTTTTTAAGATGATTTTTTCATGGCTTTTGATCATAAAAGAGAATATAGAGCTGCATAGCTGGGTATCAGAATCAAGTGCAGTAAAAGCAGTGTAGTGTTTGGAGGATGACAAGTACTGATTTACTAATAAGTACAGACCTAAACCAAGTCCAAAAACCCTATGAGTAAACCAAGGACAGCTTCACAGTCAAGGGCAGTAATAAGATTTAGAGGGTGGAAAGTGTGGCTCGGCTGATAGTTTTCTTTGAAAGTGTCATGAATACTCTCTCCAATTCATAGATTGAAAAAATTATTTATTAGCTCCCTTTCTATATCAACCATATATCTGAGCTGAGTTTCACAGTACCTGGATTCAAACACAATGACCTTATTTCAAGAACACTAGTTCAATTTTTTAAAGATAAGATTTATACAAAACATTGCCTAATGCATTTCTCTATATGATAATATTAATAACATCACTTCATGTCTCAGTTTCAGTTCCTATAGATTAAATTCGTTCCAAGGCTATGAAAGGGTTGGCTGTTCTTGATACAGACACACACACACACACACACACACAATTTTTTCAAAAAATGGGGAGGAGTGCTTTGAAATCATTCTATTTCTATGTGGTATTAAAATTATCTTATGTAATGAATATTGTTTGTGGGCATACCAGTGTTATGATTTTAAAAAAATGATGGTTTAGGCTTTCTGAAATTAATGTGGTATCACTGTGCACAGGTTCTAAACCAACTGTGTGGTGGCATATACTTGGTAGTCAATAAATATTAACTTAGAAAATAATTTGCCTCAGTGGGGAATTTCAAACTGCTCTGTTGTGCTTAACTTCTCTTAACAGGGATTATTGGTTACTAACATTGACAAATGCATATGGATTGGAAAATTCTCCCTTATGCTCCTTTTCTTTTTGTTTTCAATATGTAAAAAATAAAATTTTAAATTATCATCACAAAACAGTTCACTCTATTTTTATGATGTTTGTCTACTCTAAATCATCAGGCAGAAAGATTGCTATACTGCCTTGTCATTCTGCATGATCCTTTTGTAAATTTTCAATAGCCAATATTGTAATTAAGTTTTGGAGAGTTAAAAGTTATACAGGATATTCCACTGTGCCGGGGATGATGCCCCCAACCCCTGCATTGTTTAAGGGTGGACAGTATGTTTTCTTTTTTTCTTAAAATCATAAAATCTAAGCTCATGTCTTGAGCTTTTAACAAAAGCAAGGATTGTAAGGTTTGTTATAAGTAATATACAACATCTATAAATATAAACTTATATTAATATATTATGCTGTATTTATTATATTATGTTAATTCATACTCTCATATGCTTTCTTTGTCAGGGTTTATTTTTTTGATCCTGGGTCTGAAACAGCGAAGGAAGCCAACTCTATTTCCTGAGAAAGGTGAAGATTTCCGAGAGAATATATTCAGATACGATGATGAAGGGGGAGGAGAAGAAGATACAGAGGCCTTTGATATTGTCCAGCTGAGGAGTAGCACCATCATGCGGGAACGCAAGACACGGAAAACTGCTGCAGCAGAGATCAGGAGCCTGTACAGGCAATCTTTACAGGTTGGCCCAGACAGTGCCATCTTCCGGAAATTCATTCTAGAGAAGCTGGAAGAAGCTAATACTGATCCTTGTGCCCCTCCTTTTGACTCCCTCCAAACCTACGCTTTTGAGGGAACAGGGTCATTAGCTGGATCCCTGAGCTCCTTAGGATCCGCAGTCTCTGATCAGGATGAAAATTATGATTACCTTAATGAATTGGGACCTCGCTTCAAAAGATTAGCATGCATGTTCGGTTCTGCTATGCAGTCAAATAATTAGGGCTTTTTTATTAGTAAAATTTTAAAAAATGCTAATATGTTTCGGCAAACTGGTAGTCTCTTGGTAAAGAGTTGTGTACTCCAGTTCTTGGGGTGGGGGTGAGGTGGATTATAGCATCTTCTGATTTCCTTGAAGTAAATGCCCCTTGTTTATTGCAAGCTACCCACATGTTGTCCCTGAGCGCAGGCGTGGAAGGATGCTAACAACCAGCTCTCCTGTGCCAGTGCAGGCCAACTCTGACATGTAGCAAATAGTCCTCTAGCACTTTTTTTGCTACCATTCAATACAAATTCTCTGAACTTTTGAATTTTTCGTGTGAGAAAGGCCCTGAACTAAATCAACTTAATATTATTTCATTTAGCCATTTTTTAAAAATCTTACAAAGTGAGAGGAAAGTGTTTATGTGTTTTAAGTTCCTGATTCTATATGGAGATACACATCTAGGAAAATCTGGGTGATTCTATAAAACTTTTAAAAGCTGTTTTTTTATGAATAAGCAAGTTTCTGATTCAGATTCTATGATTCATAGTCGTTTGATATTTTAAAATCATTGTCAAGACCATACTTGAAAACTGATTTCAAATTTAGATACATACTTGGTATGTGTTAATTAATCAAAGATACAGTGTAGATTTGTATTGTCTTTGATCTTACAGATTTGTATAAAAAGGGAGTATGAAAATATGTCTGGGAGTGTTTTATGTTATTTTTTTATGTAACCAGAGTATATCTTCATCATTACAATGCAATAGCGAAATACGTGTCAAGGTTTACTCGACATTAAATTTAAACTTTATGATAATCATGGAAAGCATGAAAAATTTTAAGTAAATTTTTATTGCCACTAAAAATGATAGCAATAAATGAAATAAGTATTTGATTCAAAGTTGAATTAATATTCATCCAAAATATTATGATCAACCATACTGATTCTTACCACACATAGAATAAAACATAAAATTCTCAGCATTTGTATTTTATTAAGAGCTTAGACTATAACTGATTCTTTACTGTCATTTTTTTTTATGATGGGTTATAAAATTAGGTGCAATAGTTCCTTTTATTGTAGCATTATGAAGGAAGTATGCTAAGCTCCTGGACATGGTAAAATCCATGATAACATCCACATAACAAGCTTTATGATAACATCAGATAATAAGATAATAAAACACTTTAATTTTAATCAACATCTTAAGAATGATCTTTATTATTCTATCCAAATCAAAAAGGAATTCAAAATTCATAGGTTGAATGGAAAGAAAATGGTGAATACAATGTTCTCAGAATTGTTTTATATGTTCATTTCTTATTAGCAGCATGTGAAAATGAGCTGAACCAAATTGATCGTATAGGCTTAGATAAAATATTTTTAATAATTTTTATTTGAATAGCTACAGCATTTTTTCCCCTCTGTACTTTGAAACATAAATACCACATGTAATAGAAGAGAGGCTTTCCATCAATATCAATTCAGGTACCATTTTGTTGGCAACATAGGTATCATCACTTCACAACAGCCCAAGACTAGAAATACAACGATTTAGGAGGCTATTAAAAGTTGATGAGAAGTCATAAGCTGTAGAAAATCCTATGCATTCATACCATCATTTACTTAGGGAAGAGTAATAATACTAAACCAAACAAATTGTTAAAAGAGAAACACTTGACAATAAAATAAAAAATGTATGAATTGAGAGAATATCTATCACATCGACATAAAATTGAGAGTATAATTAGATATATTTCAGGAATTATTCCATAAAGGTTTATTCCCTGTATTTAAAAGATAGTGCTGTGAAATCTTGGTTGAAGAATTGGAAAGTATGATAAACAACAGATAAATCAATCCATGGAAAATAAATGAAAAAAACAGAAATAGGGTCTTCTGAGGACCTAGTAGGTTCTGTCATGAATGAAAGCCTATGAACAACTTATCAATTTGGATAGACACTTTAAAAAATGCACATCTGCATCAGTGGGGTTTCAGGTTGGAGTCCAGTGACACTAAGCAGATGTGTTAAATTCTGATAGGATTGTTAATCATAGGTACATAGGAAAAGAACATAGTGGTTGCATATCTATTTGCTAGTCTAAAAAGTGTCCTTTTAAACTATATAAAAAATAGTATCTGAGTTTTGTATAGAAGATGCAATTTCATAAAAATCATACTTGGTTATATTTCAATAACATTTGACCTTTTTGTAGTCGCTTGGGTGTTACAAGAATGCAGCTATATCCTAAGCTAAAGGCATGACATTAAGATCTCATTTTTGTCAATTTTAATAAAGGCTAAATCAATGCAGATATTTATGAAAATAGCACAGCTTCATATTAACACCTGCAGTGCTTAAACATTACCCTTAGTTAATTCGCAGGTTTGTGTGTAAGTCTGGGATTACTAATGGTTGAAATAAGAAAATACTTCAAGTCCTTTAGAGGGATCAGAAACTGCTAGTGATAATAGGTGTTCATCAAGCACCTGTGCTTGAGCCTACCAGCCCTGAGTGTGAATTAGTGCACTATTGTTCGAGTACCTGTGTGAACTCTGTCAAACTGTCTACTCTTTGTAGATCTGAGTTTCTAATCTGTAAGACAAGGTCCAGGGTACCTAATTCACATGGTTGCAGTGATGAATTAGTCAAACAAGAAGCACAAGCAGTGCCTGATTCAATAAAGAATTACATGACGACGGCTGATGTTATTCCGCTGGAACACGCAGACTCCTTTTCCTTCTAGTCCCAAGTGATCTCCACGGCTTCACAGCATGTTTGTCATGCAAATCAACTTTCTGACCTGACATAGAAGGCCATGTAGTAATCTGCCTTGCTCATTTCTGCATTCTTAACTCTTCCAGCCTCATGTTCCAAGCCGGAAACAATCTGCCCCCAAACATTTCTCTTTTTCATTCCCTCACTTCATTCATGTCTGCGATCAACTGTGATTTCCTCAAGAAGGCCTATCTGATCACTGTCTTACACTGTGGCCCTAGCTCTGCCTGGCTTGTATTCAAATCCCTTAGCCACCTGGCATTACAACGTATATGTGCTTTTTTTTTTTTTTTGTGCATCTTTATCACTTATTAGAATGTAAACCCCAATGGGCAAGGAATCATCTCTCTTGTTCACTTGTTCTTGTCTAAGATTGTTTGTACCACATTAAGTGGACCAATAAATATTCCTTAATGTAACAATGAATCCCAATCTATTTTACCTGGTCGTGTATAGAAGAAGCCATATTGAGTTTGGTTAAATAATCATATGGAATTAATATATTTTTCAAAATAGGTCATTGCTGGGTAGTTCTCGGGTACAATAAGATTTTCAAAATATATCTAGTAATTATAGAGTTTGGTATTCTTACTAATTATAGAGTTTGGACATACTGGTATTATCCCCAGGGGTGAAAAAAGGTAATGACTTTAAACTATTCCATCAAAAGAGGTCCTATGGTAAATACTGTAGAAATTCACATGTGAAAAAGTTCCCAGGAAGTGTGATGAGTATGAAAACATGTGCAATGCATGAGAATTCCACTTCCTGTTTATAACACAAAACTTGGTAACAAATGCATTGTTAGATTTACAAGGCTACGCGAAACCTACAAACCACACTTACACAAGTAAATTCATGTTCTTTTTTAATGACGTAAGAGGACATTAGATAGCAAATACACTAATGGTTGGGAGACAAATTAGAGAATTAAATGGAGGAAAGGAATATGTGTTTTTTTATATATATTTCTGATTATGTCTGCTTATCTATCTATGTATCTATTGGGATAAATTGTGATTTCTTGGAGGAAGGGAGACTAGCACCTCAATCGCACAGCAGATCCTTAGGACCTGTTAAAATGTGTTGGTACCTTCTTTCTTCTTTTCCTAGAGAACTCTGATGATGGGAAGCTGAAGAACTGGTCTGAAATGGTGGACAGACAGAGAGGGCAGGAGCTGGACCAAATGCAGCTCGTAGCTGTTGACAAGGCAAAGCTGCATGAGTTTCCCATAGATTAAGGAGGTTGCTGCTATAGAAATTTTGCACAGAGGGAAAAAACTGAAAGGGAGCTTAAACTAGTCATCCAAAGAATATGTCACAGAGGCTAAGGAAAAATAGAGACCTCAAGTCCTTAATGTGTCTCCAGATACCCTCTCCATTAGCCCACAATAGAGCGCCAGCAGTCAGATGCCTGACATCTCAGAGGACTCTAGCTGTGGGATTATGGAAGTGCCAGATATGTTTATTGTGCCCCTTACCTCCGTCTTCAGACACTAGAGGTCCAGAAACAGCAGAATAAGTGGGAAAGAGTGAGAGAGAGAGCCTTACATTGGATGTAAGGAAAAAGGATTTTAAAAAGTGTTTTTGACACTGACCAGAAGCTGTGCAAACTGTCTGGGACTTGGCCAAGGTGTGCATCAGAAAGATCAATGCAAATGTGTATGAAAACTGAATACTATAAAACATTTTCATGATATTTCTTTCAATTTCAAATGAGTCAATAACCTGGATACATTAATATGTCAATTCAATTTGGAATTCCATATATTTTAAATGATTCAAAAATCAATTCTCGTCTAAAACCAGAAGCAAAATACAAAAAAAGTAAATGTAATTGATCATGTTCTTAAAACACTTGTGAGCACATGAAAACAGCTTACACAGTTTTATTTCACGTCATTCTTTTGTGCTTATTCATGTTCATATTTAAAATGTGATATGTTCTATTTAAAATGTGATAGTTCTGCAGTGCTAAGTGATTTATCTCAGCTCCGCATTAGGCTGAACATTGAAAATACCTCATATTCATGCTTACATAGAGGTACAAATCTAGGACGTTTTGTCTAGAAAAGGAAGCTGATATAAGTATTTACATGTTTCCATAATATTATCACCTCACTTACATGCTAGTGAGAATAAGGGGCCTATGAAGTACATTTTTAATTGTTTTCCAGTTGCTAACATTTCTTTGTTGTGTAAACTTTGGTGAATAATTTAAAATGTTCTTTTTCAGTACTTTAATTTGTACAATGGGGTATTAAAAATAATCAGACTCTCATAAGAAAGTTAACTAAAATAATATATATGAAGAATTGATTATTCTCTAACATACAGAATGCATGACATTTTATCTGTTATTATTAACAAAACATTTATTGTGATATTAAGTTTATCTTTAGAAATGCTCATAGACCAAGCTCATTACTCTACAATTAACATGGACAAGAAGAAAATGAATTAATGCAGGACAATAATTAGCTGGCTGTTACTTACCGTCTCCCCACCTTGACCCTTCCAGGGTAATGTTCCATTATTACCAAAGGAAAAAATTAATTGCTCAAGTAATGCATTATGTATGAGATGTTCTGATTGAAAGTCATCTCCCTATGACATTTATTTGGGGGGAAAACTCTCTTAAGTAATAACCACAGATCAGGGCAATTTTTTCTAGGTATGGATATCTTAGGGGAAAAAAAAAACTATCAAAAAAGAAAAAGGTTTGTTTACTTGGTCACTAATACACAAATTAATTTATTTCTCTATTAGATTTACATGGAAGAAATAAAAGAAATATGCTAACAGCTCCAAAAGAAAGCTTTCAAACCTGTGGTTAATAACGTCTAAAGTTATTAATTTTATATTATAAAGTTCTAATTTTATATTAGGAGTTTAAAATTAAATTACAAAGCAGATTGTTCTCATCACCTCTGACAATACAAAATGAAACTCTGCACTCTTGGCTTTTACCTACGTTGGCCTATCCTCCTCTTTTTAAAAAACAAAAATTAAGAACCCATTACCATATGTTCTCTGTTGAGTAAATTTTTATAATCTTTCCCTTTCTTTTATCCAATCATAAGGCTCGGGCAAGTTCTAAGCAGTTGTCCAGCTCATACTGACACCTCAGTTTCCAGACACTTCTTTCTTACTCCAGATGACCTCTACATCATTCTGGGAGCTTCCTCTGCAGTACTAATTATCTAATTTTAACTTTCATTAAAATTTAACACATACTTGAACTTGACATATTCAATTCACATAGAATTTCACCTGATTTTTAAAAAACAGTTTAAGTTTTACTAAGTGTATGAATTAAGTCAGAAGTGAATAAATCAGACAGTATATTCATCCATAGCAACTTATCATTATCACACATTGATTAATAGTAACATGGTTTTTAAGAACAAAAATGTCTTCTTTATAAAATATTCTCTACAATCATGATACTTTATTTTTATACAAATACCTGAAAATGAAATCTATACCAAGACACAGGCTAAGAAAAATTGTGAACTGTAAAGATTCTAAATATTTCTCCCATTAAGGTCACTTATTCTCAATAAGTAAATGAACAAATATTGAAGGTAATAATCCAATAATAAGAAGATAATAAACCAATAATCCATGTTTCCACTTACTGAGGTTAAAAGCAAAGCGAAGGTTCCCTTTGGTTCCCAGAAATTCATGGTATAAAATGAACATATTGGCAACCACATTAATCACCCAATCATTTACACATCTGAATTGTGGCTGATTTCTTTTTGAACTTCCTACCAAAATATTGAAAGGTGGTATTGATTTTTAAGGTGGTGGACATAGAATAACAAAAGTCAATTTAGTAATATGCATTTTTTTTTCTTTTTTTTTTAGTAATATGCATTTTTAACTTGAAATTCCTTATTTAAAAATGTCTTCTGGTCAAACTAGGGTCAAATCACACAAATCTTTAAAATAATAAACCCAGCGAGGATGAAGAAAGAAAGAGGAAATAAATCAGGAGCCAGGGATCTGGATCCATTTTAAAAGGGCAATTGTGCTTAACTGACTGCTTTCCATGCTCTCTTTCTACTTTTCTTGGTGAAAACTAGTAAATTGAAATCCTTTTTCTATAGTATTTTAGAGAAAAATATTAAAACCTAGAGTCATAAATGTATTCCTTCCTAGGCAATCAAAATGCATTGTTCCTACTGCTAAACTGAGGTTTGACTCTTGGCAAAGGCAAGACTGACAAGTCATAGGCCACCATACTCACACACAAGACACTGGACCAAATGTGCCACACTCTTTCCTCCACCCTAGTGCCTCTGGCTCTGTCCCTAAGGGCTGATTTCCAAAGTTCCTGCCATTGCCCAAGGAGGGAAAGTTCTGAGCAATAAAATTTCTTAAATAAATTGGAAAAAAAAAAAAAAAAAAGAGCCACACATCAGGTTCCCTGCATGGAGCCTGCTTCTCTCTCTGCCTATGTCTCTGCCTCTCTCTCCCTCTCTCTCTCTCTGTGTCTCTCATGAATAAAAAATAAAATCTTAAAAAAAAAAAAAAGCCGACCTGCTTCCACTGCTAACTCACTTTATTATGGAAAGACCAAGGAGACATAGAGGGGACATTAAAAACAAAAAATAAACAAAACAAAACAAACAAACAAACAAAAAACCTCCAGCGAGAGGTGCGTTCTACCCACTTTTACTTAGATGGAAGACTGCCCTTCTGTATTTTGTGCCATGGCAGATATTACCATTATCAGCTCCAAGTGAGGAATATAATGGAAAATGTATAAGAGAGTAGCATCAACTGACACAGAATTGCATACTACATTAAAATCCTAAATTTCTTATGGTTTCTAAGTATGTTTTCTTTTTTTTTTAAAGATTTTATTTATTTATTTATGAGAGACACAGAGAGAGAGAGAGAGAGGCAGAGACACAGGCAGAGGGAGAAGCAGGCTCCATGCAGGGAGCCCAACACGGGACTCGATCCTGGGTCTCCAGGATCAGGCCCTGGGCTGAAGGCGGGGCTAAATCACTGAGCCACCTGGGCTGCCCCAAGTTTGTTTTCTTATTGGTTTGCAACATTAATAAAAATTGATAGATTTAGTGAAATAGGGATAACTTGAACTGAAAATCATAGCTTAGACTTTTATGAGTGAATCATTCTAGAGTATTTAACATTCCAGATTGCAAAAGAGTTTCTGCCCTTGTAAATCATTTGCTACTTTATAACGTGTTCTCTTTTCTAATTAAACTGATTGCACAACACTGGGGGAACCTTGGGATTTGAACTCAAAGAGTATTATGGAGGCAGAGCTATTCATTTCCAAGCTGGTTCTCACTTTGTCACATGCCAAACTATTCTAAAAGCCAAGTGCTACTTTCTATGGCATGTCTGCTACTCCCTACGGCAGATTTCAGCCCCAAATTTTCCCTTCCCTAATCACTTCCATTTATTTTTATACTGTATATAACATTAAGTAAATCAGAGTATTCCATTATGACCTCTAATTGCTTTTCTGAAAGGTAGGCTTCTTAAATGTATTAAATATGTTAAACATGGCAACAGTCCCGCTGAGAGACATAGGGATCTCAACAACATCATCACCTTTATAAAGCAATTGAAGATGCTTCTCTTTTTCCAGGCAGTTCTTTAATTCAAGTAGAAATGATCTGAGATGTGGCTTTTATAATTAGCCTTTGCCTTAAGACATTGCCCCAGAAGAGAAAAGATCAGAATAATAATGAATTTTTAAATAACATACCTACACTGCTTTGCATTAATAATAGAAGAGTCAACGGATATCGGTTTGAAATACTCAAGTATTTAGTAGAAACCCTTTGGGGAAATAAAGTATATGGTTAGCACTGTTAATCTTTTCAAAAGTTAAATCTCACACAGTTAAACCACTGTTAAACTGCATGTAAGTCAATATATCCCTAAAGTGACCCTCAACTAAAAATAACAAGAGGTGAAAATGCAAATTTTAGAAGATACTTTACTACCTAAGCAATTACTTTTATCAAAAGATCCACTTGAAGAATATCATTAAATATCTTTAAAATATGGTATCTATACGATTCCTATATAATTTCATGTTTAGGATAAATTGGTTCTAGTATACTAAGTGACATATACGTACACATACACACGCAAAAATACTACACTGAGCTGTGCAATATAAAACACTGTTATATACATATAATAAAGTGCAGAAGTCACACCATAAGATAGTGAGAATCACTCTGCTGTATTCTCATTCTAGTTTCTTTCTAATGACACAAAGCCATCCCACCTATTCAACTTCCATTTTTAATCTCAAATAGCAAATATTTGAGTGTCCATTACACAGCATTTTAGCAAATGCTGAGAAAATCACGGAGAGGGTTGCCTGGGTGGCTCAGTCAGTTAAGCATCTGCCTTCAGCTCAGGTCATGATCTCAGAAACCTGGGATCGAGCCCCACACTGGGCTCCCTGCTCAGTTGAGAGCCTGCTTCTCCCTCTCCTTTCCCCTCACTCATTGTCTCTGTCATAAATAAATACAATCTTAATTAAAAAAAATAAAATCAAGGAGAATAACACAAGGTCTCTTAACACTAAAAACATATTCTAAAAGGAGACACATGCACAGCAGTACATTTATCACAATCCAGAAACTATTGGAAGTAAATATAAAGTGGGTTGGGAACATGGTGGAGGTGATATTTGAGCCTCAATTTGAAAAAGATTGATGAGGATATCGACATTCACACAATCTTTGCAGACACTGTACCATACCTCTTACACATGTACCTCCCATGCAGTGGAATTTTTTTGGATGTTAGAACTTTCTTGGGACACCCTGCTCTGTTTGTCAGTACATAGGAGTTACCTCAAAGCTAGGCTTGCACCAAAGACACAGTAGTGAATAGCAGTCATGTTGCAAAGGCAGACACTAGGTAGGGAGCTTAATCCTGCTGTAGAAAGAGAGCACTGTATTGCTCAACTCAAGGGGTGCCATTCATTTTTCAGTATGTATTGGATAGTGTTTGTTTTATGAGGCAACTCTGGCCACAAATGTCATCCTCTCAAAAAATTTTTGAATATTTTTAAAAAATAATTTTAGATTTACTGAAAAGTTGTGATGACAGTATAGTCTTCCCATAAAGCACATATCCAGGTCCCCCGAGTATTAACATTTTACATGAGGGCAGCACATTTATTGTATTTATATATTATATTTATATATTTATAATAATAAAGATATAATATTTATAATAATATATAATATTTATATAATATTTATATAATATTTATTATAATTAATGAACAAATAATGATATATCATTACTAAAACTCAAAATTTGTTTGAATTTCCTTAAATTTTACCTGATGTCTCTTTTGTTCCTATCCAGGGTACTTACCACTTTGTTTTCACACACCTTAGGCTCCTCTTATCTGCTGTCTCAAGGCTTTCATTGTTTTTAAAGACCTTGACTGTTTTGAGTGGCTCTAGTTATGTATTTTGTAGAATATCCCTCTATTGGATTTTGACTAGTGCTTTCCTAGTGGTCAGACAGGGGTTATGGGCTTTGAGGAGAAATACCACTGAGGTAAATTGCTATTTTCATGGTATGGTAAATCAAGGGTACCTACTGTCAGCATGGCTTATTGCTGCTAACATCCACCTGGATTATCTGGTTGGGTATTTGTCAGTTTTTTTCCACTCTAAAGTTACTCTTTTTTCCTCCCTTTCCATACTATGCTTTTTGGAAGGAAGTACCTATGTGTAGCCCACACCTAGGACATGGAAAATTATGCATCCCCTCACCCCCTCACTGAGGACAGAGAAAGTGTGTAATTTTCAGGATGTTTTTAATGAAATGTGTGTCTATTCTCCCAATGGATTTACTTATTTGTTCATTTATTTTTTTGTTCATTTATTTATATCACTGTGTCCTTACGGATATTTTTGTTCTATTTTGGGTTATATTACAATATTACTATATTTTGTTGCTCAAATTGTTTCAACTTTGGTCATTGGGAGTTCTTATGTTTGGCTTTTGTGTCCTTATTACACATCCCTCTGTATGTGTGTGTGTGTGTGTGTGTGTGTGTAGCACTCCCTCACTTTCTAGCGCTACAACATGCTCTGGTCCTGTCTTGTATATTCTTTGCTCCACTCCCAGAAGCAGCCATTTCTCCAAATATCCATGGTGAATTTTACTGGAGAATGATGTTGGAAACCAAGATTTGGGAAATGGGTGTTGTTATTGCTGCTGAGATGCTATCTCTTTCCTAATAGGCCTTTTCAGGTGACAGAGCAAGGAAATATATTTGCGTTTCTACTGTTACTTGCATATACATATATCTTGATCATATCATAAATATTTCCATACATTACTATCTGCATATGCATCAATCAAAATATGAGTTTATACTCATGTTTCCAACACTGATCCTCTAGCTCATGGATCATTCTAGCCTTCTACACTTTATTATTATATCTAAACTATGCTCCAGCAATAAGAAAACTAGCTTCTCAAACCTATTTATATAGTTAATTATTCAATTCTATATACATTTATAGCAGTGTCAAGATTGTGAGCCAGTTTCCTCTTTGAGGCAAAACTTTATACCCTAGATTAAAGGGCTTACGTACACTTTCTTTTACCTTAAGTTTTACAGACTCTGGTTGTTTCCAAAGTTACTTAGATCAGCTCCTTCCCCCACCATCTTTCAGTGAGGTTGTTTCATGGATTTATATAGTTATTTATATACTACAGTTATATTGTTTTGTTACCTTCTGCATTCCATTCTGGGATTCCCTCAACCTCCTAAATATTTTTATTTGCACATATTAAAATTCATTCTATGCTGTCAGTTCAATGGGTTTGAAAAAGTGTAGTGTTATATAATCTCAATCACATTATCATACAGAATAGTTTCTTTGTTCTAATAATGTTCTAATAATGTCCCTGTGTTTTTCCTGTTGAATTCTTTTTCCCTTTCCCTGCCTCCCAAATCTGGTAGCTATTTAATTTCTGTATAGTTTTGCCTTCTCTAGAATATTTTATAATTTGAGTCATATAACTGGTAGCCCTTTAGACTGGCTCCTCTCAAACAGCAATGTGTTTGGAAGGCACCCCCAGTCTTGTAGTGGTTTGATAGCTCATTTATTTTATTGCTGGGTAGTATTGCATTATAAAGATGTACACACCTGGTTTATCCATTCACCTATAACAGAACATCTCAGTTGCCTTTTTTGGCAATCATGAGAAAAGCCCATGTAAACACTCCTCTACTGGTTTTTGTTCAAATCAGTCGTGTAAAAACCTAGGAGCATGATTGCTTGATCATATGGTAAGACTATATTTAATTACTGAAAAGACACCAAACTGTGCTCCCAAATGTCTGTACCATTTGAGTCCCCATCAACAGCGAATGAAAGTCCCTGTTGCCACACCTTCATGAGCATTTGGTATCGGGAACTTTTTGGATTTTAGCCATTCAAATAAATCTGCAGTTGTATTTCATTTTAATTTGCATTTTCCTAATTATAAATTATGATGAGCATCTTTTCATATCCTTATTTGCCAACTGTATATCTCCTTTGGTAAGGTGACTGCTCAGATCATTTGCCCATATTTTAGTTGAGTTGTTCATTTTGTTGAGTTTTAAGAGTTATTTCTTCTATATTTTGGATAAAATATAGGAAAAAAAGAGAACTCTTTCTGTATTTTGGATAAAATATAGTTTCCAGATATGTTTTTCAAACTTTTAATCTCAGTCTTTGGTTTGTCTTTTTATTTTCTTAACAGTGTCTTTTGTAGAGTAGGAGATTTTGTTTTAATAAAGTGTACTTTATCAATTTTTTTCATGGACCATGCTTTTGATGTTGCTTCAAAAAACTAATTAAACAATCCAAGGTCATGTAGATTTTCTGCAAAGTTCTCCTCTAAGATTTTTATAGTTTTGTGTTCTCTATCTATGTCTATGTTCCATTTTGGAGTGAATTTTGGGAAATTCATGATGTCTTTGTCTAGGTTTATTTTTTCACATATGTTCATCCAGTTGTTCCAAAACCATATGCTGAGCAGACTATTCTTTTTGCATTAAATTCCCTTTACTCCTTTTTCAAACATCAGTTGAGTATATGTGTATTTCTTTCCCCTGGGCTCTCTATTCTGTTCCATTGATCTATGATAATACCATGCTGTCTTAATTACTATAGCTTCAGAGCAAGCCTTGAAATTGGTAGCGTGAATTCTCCAACTTAGTTATTTTTCTTCAGTACGTATTGATTGTTCTAGATCTTTTTCTTTTCATGTAAAGCTTAGAATCAGTTTGTCTACATCTACAAAATAACTTGCTTCGGTTTGTACTGGGATGGCACTGAATTTATAAATCAAGTTGGGAAGAATTTCCTTTTTAACAATATTGTACCCTCTATTCCATGAACAAGGAATGCCTAATTATTTAGATCTTTGATTTCTTTCATCAGAATTTTGTAGATTTCCACATAAGGAATTTTTCGTGTTAATATAAATGGTAATGCAGTTTAGTTTCAAATTCCAGTTGTTCAGTATAGGTGTGTAGAAAGGCAATTGACTTCTGTCTTTTTAAATTTTGTTGTTGTTGTTAACCATGTATCCTGCAACTTTGCTATGCTCATGCACTAGTTCCAGATTTGTTTCTTTATTTTTTAATTGCTTGGGATTTTCTACATAGGCAATCTTGTCATCATCAAGTAAACGTATTTTTATTTCTTCCTTTCCAAACTGTTTACTTTTGGTTTTCTTCTTTGTTTCTTTCTACTTTCTTTTGTCCAATTGCAGTAGATAGGAATTTCAAGATGATGTGGAAGAGAAGCAGTGAGGGGGAATATCCTTCTCTTTCCCCAATTTAGGTTAAAAAAAGCCTAGTTTTTCACACTACATATGATGTTAGCTGTAGGTTTTTTGTAGATGTAATGAATTGCTGCTCTCTTTTTTGTTTGCTGAGTTCTTTTTTTAAAAATTATGAATAGATGTTGGATTTTCATATTTTTAAGCAATAATTTCTATGATCATTTGGTGTTTCTTCTTTAACTTTGTTGATATTGTGGGTTGCATTTATTGATTTTCAAGTATTGAGTCAGGCTTGCATTTAAGCAATGAATAAACCCTACATGGTCATGGTGTATGATTCTTTTTTACACACTGTTTTTACTAATGTTTGTTTTTACACATTGGTTTGCTGATATAATGTTTAAGAAATTTCATATTCATGTTCATGAGACATACTAGTTGGTGGCTTTACTTTCTTGCAATGTTTTGATTTGGTTTTGGTATTAGGGAAATATTGGCCTCAGAGAATGAGCATAGAATGAGTGAAGAAGAGTTGTGGTTTGAGCCCCACATTGGATGTAGAGATTACCTAAAAAAAAAAAAAAAAAAAAAAAAAAAAAAAAAAAAGACTTCTCTTGCTACTACCTTTTTTTTTTTTTTTAGAAAAGAAAATAGAGAATTGATATCATTTCTTTTTTAAATATTTGATACAAAACACAAATGAGATAATCTGGACTTGGTGTTATCCTTTTTGTAAGATTATTAATTACTGATTCAATCTCTGTAATATATAGAGGCCTACAGATTATTTTTTCTTGTGTGAATTTGGTAGTTTGTGTCCCAATGCATTGGTCTGTTTGATCTAATTTGTTAGATTTGTGATCAGAGTTGTTCCATGTTCACTCATCATCCTTTTAGTGTTCATGAATTAATACTGATAACTCCCTTTTACTTCTAATATTTATAATTTGTGTTTCCACTGTTTTTCTCTGCTTGGTTGTCTGTATAGATTGTATTAACTATATTATCCTTCTAAGAAATCATCTTTTGGTCTTACTGATTTTGTCAATTGCCTTTATGTATTTTTTTCAATTCTATTGATCTTTTTTTACCTGATTTTATGATTTGCTCTCCTTTGCTTGCTTTTGTCTTATTTTCTCCAATTTTCTAAGATGAAAACTTAGATTATTGATTTTGAATCATTTTTATAATACTTTAAATTTAAAACTGTGATTTTATTTCACTTGTTTTAATTTTTTTGAGATTTAGTCTTTGTCTCATATTTAATTAATTAATTAATTAATTGATTGATTAATTAAGATTTTATGTATTTATTCATGAAAGACACAGAAAGAGAGGCAAAGAACAGGCAGGGGGAGAAGCGGAGGGAGTGGAACTCAATCTTAGGACCCTGGGACCATGACCTGAGCCAAAGGCAGAAACTCAACCACTGATCCACCCAGGTGAGCCCCATATATTATTTAATGTGTTCTATGGTTTCCAAATATTTGGGGATTTTCCAGGTATCTTTCATATAAACTTCTCTTTTAATTCCCTTTTGGTAAGAAAATATGCTTTGTAGATTTCTTTTCCTTAAAACTTGTCAAGGTGTTTTGATCACCAGGATTGTTGTCTATCTTAATGAGCATTCCATGGGGGTTTGAGTAGAATATGTATTCTGCAGTTGTTGGGTGGAATACTCTGTAAATGTCAATTTGACTGAATGCTAGTGCTGGTCAGGCCAACTGTATAATTTCTGATTTACTGCCTGCTTGAATTGTCAATTACTGAAAGAAGGTGTTGAAGCCTCAAACTAAATAATGGATTTGTCTATTTATTCTTTAAATTTTTCCCATTATATTTGTGCTTTTTGTTAGATGCACACACATTAAAAATTATGCATAGATATAGACATATCTATCTGTATCTCCCTCTTTACACCTCAAACCTTTCCCTGTTCTAAAATCCACTTCTTCTGAAATTTATATACTGATTAAAGAGTTTATTATTATTTTTATTAACATGATAGATCTTTCCCATGCCTTTCCTTTTTCTTTAATTTTTATTTATTTATGATAGTCACACAGAGAGAGAGAGAGAGGCGCAGAGACATAGGCAGAGGGAGAAGCAGGCTCCATGCACCGGGATCCCGACGTGGGATTCAATCCCAGGTCTCCAGGATCGTGCCCTGGGCCAAAGGCAGGCGCTAAACCACTGCGCCACCCAGGGATCCCGCCTTTCCTTTTTTTTCATGCCTTTCCTTTTAACTTGAGTCTTTGCATTTAAACATATAGTAAATTATTTTTATATCCACTCTTACAATATGCTTTAATGATTATATTTTTACCATTCACATTAAAGTGATTACTGATATATATTACTATCAATGCTAATAGCTGTTTTCTATTTATTACTTCAAATTCTTCTGTCCTTTTTGACACCTTGCATGGAACCCATGCTTTGTGATTATTTTATCTATAATCCACTTTTACTGGAGCTATGATGACGATGTGGTGATAAAGCGTGAAGGAGGGGAAGCATTCTATAATGTTATAATTAAACTTAGGGTATTATTCGGACGCCTGGGTGGCTTAGTGGTTAAGCGCCTGCCTTAGGCCCAGGGCGTGATCCTGGAGTTCCAGAATCAAGTCCCACATCAGGCTCCCTACATGGAGTCCGCTTCTCTCTCTGCCTATGTCTCTGCATCTCTCTCTCTGTGTCTCTCATGAATAAATAAAATCTTAAAAAAAATAAAATAAATTTAAGGTATGACTAATATTTTTTCATGACCCTGTGTCCCTGTTCTGTGACCTTCACAAGTATTTCTTAGCTCCTCTCTCCTCTCAGGTGAGAGAGAAATCTGGTGGGAGCTAGAGTGACATAGCCTTTGTCTCCAGGTGAGTATGTTTCAGGTAAGATCTTCTTAACTGGAGAGTAGACATAGAGCTAGACTGTTCCATGGGCTCATGGAGAATATTCTGAGTATATGTTCACATTTCCCACTGCCAGAAGTACAAGAAACCTTTCTTTCTTTCCTTCTATTCTTCCTTCTTTGTTCTGCTTTTCCTTTCCTCTTCTGCTGCTTTGGTTCTTTACCATGAGAACCTGCTAGAATTCCAGAGAGGAAATCCACAAAAAAATGCAGCTCCCAGGACTTTTTTATTCTTCAGCAATTCTTCCCCTTACCTGCTAAATCCTCAAGGCAAGCAGATGAAGCTGTGTCTGACTGAATTCACCTGTCTATGGATTTCAGCATGGCAGCCTGTTCTGCAATGTTTCCTGCTAGGTTATCAGTTCTCTGTATTTAAGAGAAGTCAAAGGTTTTTAGCTTGTTCCTTTTTTGTTGTTACTATTGTAAGAATGAGGATGACATCTTCCAAACTCTTTACACCTTGTTGTTTATGCCAGATTCCGCCCCCCCACAAACTTTTAGCAAGGCAGAGGAGAAGCATAAAGTTGGCACCAGCTGGAAAGAAGAAAATGGTGGTGCCCACCAGCTTCCCCCTCTGGAGCATATCCACAGGCCCTGATCCTCAAGCCAAGACTTGAAGGTTAGCAAATGAGTTTCTTTCACATAAATTCTGGGTGCTTTTCAAATGGTGTTTTGGGCTGGGCACTGGGGCCTTTGGGCCCTGTAAGAGAGGTTTTTAGTTCACTGTTATCTCGTGAGTCTTGTGGTGGTTTTCAAAGCTGGATATCGTGGGGGCACATCACTCAGGTGCAGCTCTTAAACATTGGGGTGTCAATGTGGGGTTTAAGCCATTCACTCTTGAGGGACAAGCTCTGGGTTTTGAGTTCCTTCCTTATTACGAGTTTCTGCTTTTCACTGCTGTTGTGTTGTAATTTGAAATTGTCCGTGACTCTTGTGGATCCCAGGCACCCGTCAGCAAATCTTTCTTTAAAGGACCAGATAGTAATTGTAATGGGCTTGCTGTGGATATGGTCTGTATTGCTGCTTTTCAGCATTTGCTTTTGTAGTGTAAAACAGCCCTAAACAATATGTACATCAGTGAGTGTTGCTATGTTCTAAGAAAACATTACTTGTAAAATCAAGCAGGCCATAGTTTTCCAACCTTTGTTCCCGGATAGTCTTTGGAAACACAACAGGTTTACGGCTATATATCAATACCTTACTACTTTATATAGAGATTTCTTTTCAATATTCTAGGAGTTAAACAATATGTGGAATTTGTCTCATTATGATTGGAGAACAGGTTCTGGTGTGGGTTCTATCGGTATGACCAGGTAATTTAAATTCTCTACTTCAGTTTATTCATATGCAAAATCAAAGATAGTCATATCTGAAAGGGGAGAACTGAAAGGAGGAAAACAAATTAGATTGTCATAACTCTTCTGTGCCTATTTACAGTTCTTTGTTGGGATTCATTGAACACCTCTGCTTTACATACTTGCTTATTTTGAGATCAAATAAGAAAATGTATCTGAAAATATACTGTAAATGCTAAGATACTAGATACTTGAGATTTATTATAATTACAACTAGCGAACATATTCTGTCCTTTACATGCAGGTAAATATTATCTAAGCTTGTAATTGGACATATTCAAGAGGATTAATGCACTATTCGATCCATTTATTGATCGGCAGTTACTTTTTTATTGTTGGTTCTCTAGTGTTTCCATCCCTTAATGGAGATGCTTCTGTAGTACTGGCTTCTCTGGTCAGCTTTGCTTTTAACTTGACTTGGTTCAAAGAAGATTGTATGACTTTGAAGTAACCTACATTTTCACATATAACTCCACATTTCATTGATAATTTCTCCCAATACAGCCATTCCTTTGAATGGACACTTTTGGTAGAGTGATTATCATATACAGTACTTCCCATAAGAAAGTGATCTTCTTTAAGTAGTGGCCATCCCTGTCATTTCTTCAGAGCAAAAGCCTGTAGATCATTTTGTTCTTTTATAATTTAACAGTGAAGTGAGTTTAATGCTTTACTAAAGAATTATGGAAACTTTTCTAAAACATGAATTTGTCAGGATAGAACTACAGTATATTTATGGGCAATTTTATTTTGAAACATAGTCCAGTGTGAATCAGCCTTCTTGATTTCAGAATTAACACCGGTGGAGCATATTCCGAAATGGTTTTAAAGCACTGTTTCTATCCACATTCACTTTTTGAGAAACTTGTAAATGCATAGAGAGTACATTTAGAAAAGGGATTAAATGCAAGTCACTTCATTTGCAAAGTCCCATAGCGACACTTCACAGGACATAGGAAGATATAGTGGTTACTTATCTTTTTATTTCTAGTTCACTTAGGTTATTTTATTCATATCTGTTACTCCTTTCTGAATTGATCCTAATTTATCACACCAAAAAGTTATCTCTTTAATAATCACAGGGCAGAGTACAGAGCTGAGTGCTTAATAGGTCATCAATGAAATCATAAATTAGGCTCTTAGGATAGGTATAAATTATCCTTACAAAATTCACTTATTCAAAAAGAAGAATGGTTAAAGCTGAGCTGAGAGAGATGATTGCTCTTTTTTGGGTCATAGATGCCTCCTATTTCAAGTTAATAAGAATTAAATGAACTGCTGCAGCCCAAATGCTCTCATGCATTTATATTACATGAATTTACACCAATATTATTTTATATAGTCTTATGTCAAACATAGGAAAAAGTGCCAAGCAGGCGAATGATCTCCTGTGACTTCTTATAAATTAAAGTTTTGGATTTGACAAGTGTCAAAATAAACGTAAGTAGTAAACTGACTAAAATCACAAAGCAAAGAGAATTTTTAACAGTGTACAATTTATTCTTTTGAGCTCTCAGCTTTATGGCATCTAATGATATGAAAAAATATATCTTCTACTTTTTAATCAAGGTCCTGAACAAACATTTGAAAGTTGAGTTCAATGGTAATCTTTTATGAGAAATCATTAATATCACACCTTAAGATCTCAACTGGTGAACTCCTGTTAGATACTCTCCTTAACAGTGAAATATCTTCTAAAACCAAAAGCGCAGAGCCCGTATCATTCAGAGGGATCCATAAGAATATCATAAGAAACACTGTCAAGTTTGGGATTTTTGTTGTTAATACCCATACGATTATTTTCTGACTCTATGTTCTAATCTTGTCATTGTTAAATATAATATAAAGGACTAGGTGATGAGTCAGTGGAAGTTTGATTTGTGTCACTTTAGGTAAGATAAAGAGAGGAAATGTAATCGAAGGAATTAAATGGATGATAACCACTGGAAGATTCGATTTACAAATGTCTAGGAGAACCTAACCTAGATAATTTTCTTTTCGTTTTCAGGGAATCAAAGTTATCAAACTAGGAAAATGCTAATAATCGTAGATGCCTATAGCATCGGACAGGAAATTTGTAGGTTAAAAAAAAAAATAAAAGGCTAGAGGAGCTGCAGACTATTACTTTCTCAGAAGCTCATGAATCTGCCCACCTCTACTGGGATAATTGCCTTTGTTTTCTCTTTTCATTTCCAGCTTCTCACAGGACTACTTTGTATCGGTAGAGTAGAAAAAGAAATAATGCAGACTGGGAGAAGTTTAACCAATTTCTGATTGCAGCACGATTTAGCCAGAGAGAGAAAGAGAAAGAAAGAACAGAAAGAAAGAAGAAAGAAATAGAAGGAAGGAGGGAGGGAAGGGTAAGGGGAAAGGAAAAGGAAGAAGAAAAGAAGAAACCAACCACTCTTTTCTGCAGACGAGTGTTTAATACAGGGCATCTCATTCTTAAAATTCCTTTAGAGGCTGGAGTGGTCAAGGCCTGGAAAAGCCTTCCTGACTCTCAGTTTCAGTCTTAGTTTTTAGAAATGTCAGTAACTTGCAGAAATGCAAGGAAACTTGTGACAATAATAGCAATTGCCTACAGCAGCATGCAGGGAGATTTTTAAGAGAACACCAGAAGAGCTTAGCAAATTATGCCTGCCAAAGCCCAGGCTTATGCCTGAGACCACTAGGGGAGAAATGTGGATTTTAATTCTCTTTACCTTCCAAGTTGGCTTTGCTTTTCTGCCTTTCAAAGTTTCTCATTGGCAAAACCTCAAGCCAGAATTGTGCTGTCAGTGATTTCTGCCCTTATTTGAGGAGCGCCAGATGATGAGGGTGATTGTTAGTTGCGATATATCATTGATATATGAAATGATATATCATTTCTTACTCATCCATACATGATCCTTCATCAAGTTCTGTTGATTCTACTTCTTAAATAGATCTCAAATGTGTGCACTTATCTCCATATTTATCATTGTCATCCTGTTACCAGCCATTGTTCTTACCTGGACTGTTATAATGATTCTTAACTAGTCTCTAAATACTTCTAATATAGAATTTGTCATCTTCAAATTTGTTCAGCTGACAGAGTCATTTTTCTCAAATGCTTATTGCATTATGTCCCACCACTACTTAAACTATTTTATGTCTGCCTTTGCATGTCAAATATAAAATCAAAATCCTTGAAATAGTGCTAGAAATAAGAACATTTGTTAAATATTTATTTGCAATATTTGATTTGTATGACACATGTTTTTATAAACATATTTAACTTTTAGAACTATCATTTCAGCTGTAGAGTATGTGCTGCATTTTTGTAGGGGATAGACCTAGAGAGGAATTAGTTCAAAAATCTCTTAGGGACTAGCTACAGAATTCATCACAGGGAAGCTTTATGGTGGTGTTTAGAAAATGAAATATCTAAATTTTCTTTTTCTGGATGGGAAACAATTATTTATTACAACAGGCTTCAGGGTATGATCCTGAGAGTGGGTGGGTAAAGTAGAGAGGCTGAATCATCAGTATTAAGATTTTAGACATCTATAAGGAAGGCAAGATTTGGGTAGAAAGAGAGATGAATGAAAACTAGGGGGGAACTGACCATAAAATTGGTAAAAAGAGGTGCAAGAGGTAAATAAGTCAAATTTCCACTCCACAAATGAACCTGGTATAAGGACAGGGTGAGGGGGCCGGGAAGGTGGGATAAGTGGTAACATTGCCAGACAATGTAGGGGAGGGGCTTCCACAGAAGCGCTTTCCTTAGGCAGAAGTCAGATCTCCATGGTATTCAGGAACAGAAAGGGAAATAATGCTGAGCAGCTTGATAACAGAGTTGATTTTTCCATGAAAAAGAGATTAAAAGGAGACTCTAGATGATTTAAATATGCCACATATGGTCCATCATCATGGATAACATGATGTGAGCTTTAAAGTAGGTGGATAAATGAGTAAATCAATAATACAGCAGCAAGGCCATCTCCTTTAATCTAATAACTTATTTATTAGATTTATTTATTCCTTTTACTCTCAAAATCGTATGAGGCTATCTCCCTGATATTTGAGCATTCTCTCTCTATTTTATTAAGTGTTATTATTGCACACATGACTGAAAGCATTTGAAAGTGGCCTGACTTTGGAAACCTTCTAAAAGTAGTACCTGGTTTGGACAGTAGCAATGTTGACTATTCATATTTAAATTGGGATTTCGATCTGAAGTTTGAAGTTTGTTAAAAGCATGATAAGAGAATTAATGAAAATGTTGTGACTTATTTAACAGGATGAGAGCATTCCTCATACCATAATATGTTATGGATACTGAAATGATTTACATTAGTGGATAGTTGCTCATATTTGTGGTGAAATGGAAAAACAGTTCAGCTGAAATTTCTCACATTCAAAAGTTTCATGCACATGAATTGCTATTTTAATTGGATAAAATGTATTGCATAAAATGCAAAGTCAACAAACATTTCTTATTTCAACAAGAGGCATTCAACAAGATGTAAATTGAAAATAATTTCATGGGCACCTGTGAAACCTCAAAGCCTGAGTGTGAGCCCAGCTCAGCAATTTCTGGCTTAACCAAGTCTGAGCCTCTCTGTGTCTCTGTTTTCTCATAGGTCGGAGGGAACTAATAATAAATATACAATCATTTAGTGCATTAATGTGTGTAAAACAAGCAATTCCTGGGGAAAAAGTAGTATTGTATGAGCCTTGGTTATTTGATGTAGTCTTAAAAAATGAGTTATGTTTAAATTCACCAATATCATGATTTTATTTGTGTATATTGTTTGATCATTGTACGTAAGGGACTATACTCCCAAATTTATTCAGCATTGGAGCATATTTCATAAACATGATTGGACTAAGTCAATTTAACCTAAATATTTATGGAGGCTAACAGCTTGAAAGAACATTCAGTTTTAATAATCTGTAAAACATATCAAAATATGGAAGCCCACATGAAAATTAATCAGAATCACTTTTTTAGTGAAAATATTATTAAAACTGAGACATGCACATAAATAAAGAGGAACTAGAAAAAACATGGGGATGGATTCTGAGCATTTTTTTCAGATCTTACAGCTATATCTCACCTGGAATATTTAATATAAAACTTTCTTAGGTTTGTAAAAAAAATATAATAAAGACAACAAACAATAACTTTTAAAAGTTGCAATATTTATCTCGTATAAAAATTTAATTGTGTTCCACTCTGAAGATACTGTCTAAATAAGCACACATTCCCTTCCTCTGAACGTGATAAATTTTGGTAGTGTTATTTAAGTATTTCTAATAAAAACTAGTAAATAATTTATGGTATAAACACTGCCAACTAGCAGTAATTGTCCTTTATCTCGAATTTATTTGCCAAGATGCTGGAAAGTTTGAAAAATTCTAACTCTGCCAAATATAAATTCAAGAAACAACAATATTAATGATTATTTTTCTTCTAATTGTGAAGAAGAGAGCCAAAACATCGTCACCAGTACCAACACGTGCAGTTTGAATCTACTTTTTAGTAGCAAGGCAGTAATAGGACAAATATCATCATGTTAAAATTTGAAGGCCGAGTGAGTTAATAAAATCCAATACCACTTGATTTGCTTAAAGGAACATTAAGTCAGGTAGGTGGGATGGCCCTTCAGATACGTAGATGCCACTGTCAGCTATCACATGCAATTTTCTCTTCAGATCAAGTGTTCTCTGCAAATTCAGTGGGTCTCTTTCTCCAATCATTTCTCACATATGAGTGTTTGATATCACTCTGACTCTCTGTAAACGAACTATGATCCTCTTTATTTATAGTGGATTGTAAAAAATGAAACATATAAAACAGATATGATCTCATGTGTGGAAGGAATAATGACAGTAGCTTCATTCTAATACAAAGATGAATGCAGGCAAAAATCATTTTTGTGTTTTTGAGTCAGAACTTATTGTCAATTATTTTGTTAAGCATTACCTCAAGTAAAAGCACTATCTGTTATTCCTGCTAGCCCACCTAAAACACGTCACATGTAGTTGTAGGGCAGTAATTGGAGGGAGTTAGAGCCATTTCTATTAATATTCTTAATATCCTCAAACATAATCCCATTTTTTTTATCATTTTACTCAATATACTTTTTGGATCTCTCCAGACACCTTGTCATCTGGAAATTTTCAGTTTCTTCTTTTTGAGTAGACTATACACTAAAATTAACATGGGGGCAGTCATCGTAAAACTCTATTTTCAAATGGTATGATATTTTAGGTGGAAAAATCCTATGAAATCTACAAAAAGCTACTGAAACTAATACGTTTGGTAAAGCTATAGAATACAAGAGTAATACACACAATCAGCTATATTCTATATATTGCCCTGAAGAAACAGAAACTGTTACTAAAACAAAATAATTTACAATATTGTCAAAAATCAAATAGGAAAAATTCTGATGAGAGTGAACACTTGTATATAGAAAACTACAAATAGTACTGAGAAATACTTAAGATTATATAATTTAAGGAGATACCCTGTTAATGGATCAAAAGATCAGTACTATTAAGATGTCAAATATATTAACACTTAAGATGAGATATATGTTGGTATCTTTGTTCAGGCTGCTCTCACAAAATATCATAAATGACATGATTTCCACATGACAATAACTTCATTCTTTCAGCTCTAGAGGTTTGAGAAGTCCAAAATCAAGGTCCCAGCAGATTCAATGTCTGGTCAGTGCCTCCTTCGTAGGCAGCTATCTTATTACAATCTCACATGGCACAAGGGGCAAGCTAGTTTTCAGGGGTCTCTTACAAGGGCCCTAATTCCAATCATGAGGGTTCCACCAATAATCTAATCACCTCCCAAAGGCTCCACTTCTTCATGCCATCACCTTGAGGATTTGGATTTCAACATAGGGATTTTTGAGGAGGCCAACATTCAGTTCTTGCCAGATGGCAATATATGTCATATTTTTTCAGTCTTGTATTTGGGGATCAAATTGCCTTGCCATTATTTATCATTAAAATAATTTTTAATTTAGATAAGATTAGAGATGAAAAATCTATGGCAACCAAAATTTTAAATAATAGAATTTGGAATTTTGGACTTTGAAGACAAGTTCATTGATTGAATGCTGTTCTGTGGCTCCATTGCCTATTCTTGCCTGACATTTATTATTATTATTATCATCATTATTTTAATTTTATTATTGTTTTGAATTTTTATGTGTAAGAAGGTTTGGTAAACCTTGAAAAGCTTGATCTCATAGCCTTATATAGTACAAGACGAAAATTTACTTTTAATTTGGCATGGCATGTGTAATTTTTTTCTTCTGCTTGCTTTCCTTCCTTTGTTTCTTCCTTCCTAATGTTGGATCCAACTTTTCTCATACTTTGAAAAAAATGCAAAAATGGCATTACTTTCTCCCAAAGGAGAAACATGTGTTCTTCTGTAGTTCATTCATATTGTTTTTTTTTCTTTTTTTTAAATAAATTTATTTTTATTGGTGTTCAATTTACCAACATACAGAATAACACCCAGTGCTCATCCTGTCAAGTGCCCCCCTCAGTGCCCGTCACCCATTCACCCCCACCCCCTGCCCTCCTCCCCTTCCACCGCCCCTAGTTCGTTTCCCAGAGTTAGGAGTCTTTATGTTCAGTCTCCCTTTCTGATGTTTCCCACACATTTCTTCTCCCTTCCCTTATATTCCCTTTCACTATTATTTATATTCCCCAAATGAATGAGAACATATAATGTTTGTCCTTCTCCGATTGACTTACTTCACTCAGCATAATACCCTCCAGTTCCATCCATGTTGAAGCAAATGGTGGGTATTTGTCGTTTCTAATGGCTGAATAATATTGTTAAGGTCTTTAGAAAGAACAACCAGTATCGGGGATGCCTGGGTGGGTCAGTGGTTGGGCATCTGCCTTTGGCTCAGGGCATGATCCTGGGATCCAGGATCAAATGCCACATCGGGCTCCCTGCTTCTCCCTCTGCCTGTGTCTCTGCCTCTATCCCTCTGTGTCTCTCATGAATAAATAAATAAATCTTAAAAAAAAAAGAACAACCAGTACTGAGGAGATGAGCTAGTCCTGAATACCTGTAAATAGGTGGCAATATACCCTACATAGGATGTCTTTTCCTCTGAAATGTTACAAGTAGAAATCATCATCTTAGAACTGGGTGACGGGCACTGAGGGGGGCATTTGATGGGATGAGCACTGGGTGTTATGCTATATGTTAGCAAATCGAACTCCAATAAAAAATATATAAAAAGAGAAACCCAAATGAGAATAGCATTTGGTGAAACTGTTATCAATATTCCATTTTATATGGAATGATACATGGCAAATATGGCATATGGCAAAAATGACTACTGAAGCTGAGCATTTAAGTTCACATAATATTCCCTTCAAATTGGAACTTAGTTGAAATAACAGTGTTTTTAAAGAGATTACTATTAAAAAAAATAAAGAGATTACTATGTCTTGTGTAGAGAAAGAAGTAAATCATTGAGAAATGATAAAGGAAGTAGTTTCTTCATGTTTGTTGTTGTTTGTATTTTAACACAAGATTAAGCCTAAGTGTACAGAAGTAATACATATTATCATTGTTTCATGGAAATATTCTTTGGTGGTCTCATTTGTTTTCTCATTTAGGACTATTCTTGTCTTTAAGTTGATCTCTGTCAAGGATTTTCTTCCGGGAGATAGTACCATGAATTAGCAGAAACATGTCTCATTCTAAATTAATTAATTAATCTTGTTTGAAATAAAAAAAAAATCTTGGGATTTGGGTTCAATAAGTAAGTATTTTTAAACACTATCTGGGCAAAATGGGATAAGTGAAGCTGCATACATGTGAATCACACTTGATTTGAGTTTGTCCCAATAAGTGTACTTCTAATTTTTAAAATCTGTAGAAGGGGCCAAACTTTTCTCTATGGGTTTTGATATCCATTTAGTTCCAACAACACATGATGATGTAAATGAAGGAAATCCAGATATGTCTCCTCTTGCTATGTCATATTGCCTCATTCTCATACTCCTGAGTTTATTTTTGAGCTTTCTTCTCTTCTTCAGACTTAAACCTGGTCTGTATTTGTGTGGTGTGTGTGTGTGTGTAGGGGGGTGTACATGAATTTGAGAGCATGTGCATAAGGAAAAATAGTCACAAATTCTACTTTCCTTTCCAAGCTGGATGATCTTTTTTCAATGATATAAACAGAGATAATTTTTGCCTTCAATAGAAACAAAGAGGATTCCCTGTCTCTGCAGATCATAGAACAGATATTTCAACTTATTATCTTATGGGATGAGAAGGTGAAATAATAGTGTTTATTGGTACACTTAGTTTCTTTTACCCTGAATTCTGGTGCTTATTTTGCTGATCCTTAGTTCATATTTATTTTCTGTTTTCTCCCATATGATATTCCCTCCTTCAGAGCAACAAAATTTTTTTGCTAATTCCGAGAAAATTACCAGATAATTACTAACACTAGTTCCTCAATACATCTATTCGATTGGATCCCATACGATAAACAAATGAAAATATTAAATAGATGATTATATATTACTAAAAGTTGTATAGTGTTGAGTCATGGAATTCATTATTTGTAAGCAAAGTTTTATGCTATTCAGCAGGGTATATAGTTCCAAATGGTAAAATTGACGTTGACTTACACATCCTAATTCTCTCAGATGAAAACATTAATTTGAAAGAACTTATTTTGCCTCTTGAAGATTCAGCTTTTGCACTTCCTCCCCAAAACTCAAGATTTGGGGAAAAACTTTAAAATATTAGTTTAAAGTGAGGCAAGTCAATTTCAACATATTCGATAACTACCAGTCTATTCTTAGGTTTGTTTACTGAGTATATGTCTAGGACACCCAAGCCAATATGTCTTTGACCGGTTCATATTCTATGAAGAGAAAATTGACAATATTGAAAGTACCAGATGATCTAATGCACCGTAAATATTTTGGGCTTTGTTTGTTTTGTTATTTTATTTTTCTGGCTTTGATGGTATATTTAGATTGAGACAAAATTTACATTATCACTTTCATGTGTGTGATTAATAGAAGACGAGTGCAGAAGCAAATAGTTTTGAAAGATGTGTCTTCTTCAAGCACTGTAATAACATCCTGGTTGTATTTGAAGTGTCACTTTCTAGCAGTATTCTGCTTTTCCATCCACATTCATGACTAGCCTTTCTTTTTTTATTCCTCTAGTATTGAGCACCTCAAGGATACAGACAAATGATAGACAATGCTATAGAAATGCTATTTTCAAAATCTTATGATCATTTCATATAAATCACTGGACTGAATATATGAATTGTCTCCTCTGCCTCAGGAAATCCCCTTAATGGGGTGCGCGAGTGGCCCCGTCAGTTAAGCATCTCACTCTTGATTTTTGGCTCAGGTTATGATCTCATGGTCAAGATCAAGCCCCAGGTTGGGTTCCATGCTCAGCATGGAGTCTGCTTGAGATTCTCTTCCTCCTTCTCCCTCTACCCTTCCCACTCCTTCACTGCACCTCTCTCTCTGAAATAAATAAATAAATCTTAAAAAGCAAAGGAAAATCCCCTTAAAATACAATAGTGGGATCTTTAAAGAGATGACTCCACAAAAAAAAAAAAAAATGGAGAATATAAATGAAGAAAACAATAAAATATCAAAAATGCCAGTCAGGGGGGTGGGCAGTCACCTGAGTGGCTCAGTCAGTTGAGCATCTGACTCTTGGTTTTAGGTCAAGTCATGATCTCAGGTTGTAGAATCCAACCTCCGTCAAACTTCACCTTCAACATGGATCTGCTTGGGATTCTCTCTTCCACTGCTCAACTTTCTCTCTTTCTCTCTCTAAAAATAAATAAATAAATCTTTTAAAATATATCAAAAGTTGGGAGGCAATTTAATAGTGACAAGTGACCTAGCAGATGCAAGAAAGTAGAACTCTAAATTCATAGGGAAAAAGGTCAAGATGTTACCTCATTGAACAAGAAAACCCACAAGAGACTTAGGAATTAGTGGCCTCAGGTTTCCCTAAACTTGAGCTGAAATTATGCAGAAAGATAAGGCAAATATCTATGAAGGAATAGTTCAGAGCCTCAGATCCCTTGCCCCATTTGGCACTATGAAGTCACTTCTCAATACCCTGTCTGAGAACTAGCAGGTTTTTGTTACAAAACGCAAAAAACAGTCTATGGATTGAAGCTGCCAGGATAGATGAGCACGAACTTACCATACTGCACAGAGGGCAGTGAGTTTGTAGCTATCAGTTCTGTAAGATAGGCCAACAGGCTGGAGACCTAGGGAAGAGTTGATGTTGCCATTCTAGTCTGAAGGCAATCTGCTAGTAAAATCCCCTCTTCCTCCAGACATCAGTCTTTATTGTACTAACGCCTTCAACTGATTGATGAGGTCCACTCATGTTATGGGAGATAATCTACTTTACTCAACCTATATAGAACTATCTAGAATAATGTTTGACCACATATCTGGGTACCATGGCCTGGCCAAATTGACAAATAACCATTCACATAGGGTGACCTTTTCATTTTCAATATTGTCATATCTCATTGGTTTCTTGGGAAATTATTTAAGGCATTATTCTAAAAGGAAAAGATATTAAAAACAAAAGAAAGAGAAATGTAAATACTTAAAATGAGAGGTGATTGTCTTAGGTTTCTAATAATTGTGTAGCCAGTTTGTTTCAGGTTGCTTGCAGATAGGTATATTGTGAAACTGATGAAATTTATATTCACCAATATAAATTTAATATATTTACTAACTGGCAGCAAAATAATAGTATTAAAGTTGATGAAGACTTCTTGAGTACAAATTCATTTAGAAAATTCAAAATAAATATTTAAAGTCTTCATTTTTTCCTGGCATTTTATAAATGGTATTTTGTGTAAAATTTTAATCACTATTATGTATAGCAAAGCCAAGATTCATAAAAACATAACATAATAAACAATGTTAGTTTATTTAAGTTACTTTAACCTTGATTAATAGTAGAAAAATAAATCTCTAATAAATAAAAGGCAAAATGAAGAAAACATCAATACATCTTAGCCATGACTTTCAGCAGTACTGCATGTGAGAAAATACTTTGACATTTTGTATTTATTTTTATAAATGAATCTATACCTCTAGGCTGTTTTGAATTTGTCAGTAATTATTTTTTTTTCTAAATGAAAGTGTTATATGTATTATGGCACAAATCATTTTAATAAAGAAATGCATCTTATGTATATTAATAGTTCTTGTTCCTGAATATTCCATTAAATATAATCATGAATTAATTATAACTTATAATGGGGCTTGATAAAATACTAAGATCTCATAATCAAAAGTTAATTGCTTAGAAAAGTTTTAGTTCATTTTTTCTGTAGTTTTTAGAATATTATTTTGATACAGAATTTTCCACACTATAATTCCTATCCATTAATTTTTACTCTCTCATTTGGGATATTATTTTACATATCCAATAGTTCTTATAAGAACACACTTTTGACTATTTAAACACGATCATTGTGCCCAGCCCCAAATATTTATCTTCATTAGGCAAAATTTGTTTCTCATACGTAAACTTTTGGATTCTCACAATCCTGTTCATACTCTTTGGGGCACATTCTATGTTAGCCCAACACATTGCAACCTAAAATTCCAAGAATTAATTAATTCTCAATTCTGTTCGGTCTCTCTTACCATTGAGCATGCAGGGACTAGAGGCAACAACCCTCTGTGGACTCGAAAATCCACTATAAATTTTGACTCCCCCCAAATTTAACTAATAGTTTACTTTTGCTTGGAAGCCTTACTGATAACATTGTCTATTAATACACATTTTTATGTTGTATGTATTATATACTATGTTCTTATAATAAAGTAATCTTAAGAAAAGAAAATGTTATTCAAAAAATCATAAGGAAGAGAAAATCATGTATAGTACTGCACTGTATCACAAAAATCTACATATGAATATGGACTCATGCATTTGACCATGTGTTGGTCAAAAGTTAATTGTACACATATATGAATATATGTGCACACAGCTATCTATCATATATACATATAATGATATATAGTGTATATAATGTATCATCTCTCTTAAAAAAAAAAAAAAAGATTCCCAAAGTTCATATCCAGAGCTGGGGGATGGAGAAGACCTACAATGTGATCAAAGTTCACATGCCTACTAAGTGGTAGACCTGGGGCTCAGAGAAGATTATGGTTTGACCACATACCACTGTTGATTCTTACCTAAGTTTTGCTCACTGGCCCTATCACTTCTACTTTGAAATTGTGAGATACATGGTTTGTAAGACAATATGTTGTTCTTAAGATTGGACCCCTATATTCTCTATCCTCTCTTGGCCACCATCCAATGATGAGGTCAAACCTCTGTGGGCAGAACTGAAGAAGATGCATGCACATGTCATGCACACCAAAATGACTACAGTAACTCACTAATATGAGTCATTGATGGCTTATGCAGCATGCTTGTCAGTAGACATTAATGGCTATGGAATAACAGGGAACAAGAATTATTTAAGTCTACATAAAGTAAAATTTGTTGATATAGCTGAAGGATACTCATGATTTTACTTTTAGGATATTACTTCCTTTCTATAACACCAGTAATCAATGATAATGCACTATGGAGATGATCCTAGAGGCTTGGAAATGTAATGTCTCACCTTAAATAAGAATAAAAATATTAAGAACACCCTGGGCAGAGTGTGGAGAAAACGACCAAATAATTCAGAATGTGGACATGCAAGAATGGATCTGTTGTGTAAGAGAACCCAAAAGATGACTTTGTTCCTTGAGAAAGCCAAATGGCATTGTGTTCACTGAGCTTATAAGAATTTTGCTGGTTTTGTCTGCTGATTTTGTTGTTTAGTAGGTCAGCTATGGAACAATTCTGTAAGCCACAGCTGATGATAGGGATACTGTTGTGAAACTAAACTTCCCATTCCAGTGGGGATGATGAAATTCTTAAATAAAGGATATCACGTTGTATCATTTATATTTTAGAAACAAAGTGGATATAATTACTATAAAGATGAAATGGCTATCAGAGGTTAATAAATCATGGTGTTCTGAGAGGTAAAATAGATGAAAATATTTTAAAGAATTAAAGATTTGATTTCATCTTGAGAACAACTACATAAATGTTTCACTTGCTTGAAAAGCTTATATCTGTTTTGATTGCCTGCAGAAGTGTAACAGAGTTACTGCCATTCAAATATTAAAATTAAATCTACAACGAAGATAGAGGAGTAAATCCAATACAGAAAATAAACACACTTGATGGAATTGCTTTGTATTATTATAACGGTGTAGATCACTACTTGCTAAGATAAAATGTGATTGTAATTGTACAGTTGTCTGAAGGAATTTGACAATGTGTTCACGGGGTATTCAGCCTCAACTGTTTAGGAAAGGTATAGCAAGAAGACAAGGGAAGCAAAATACAGATGAAGAACATCAACGTGACAGTTTTGCCAGAGTACTAGTAATTTATACTATGTTTAAGTGAGGAAACTTCATGATATTCTATTTGGAAGTGGCTTTCTGGATATGACGCCAAAAGTGCAGGCAACAAGAAAAAATAAACAAATTTGATTATATTGAAATTAAAAAGTTTGTATATGAAAGGATACAATAGAGTGAAAAGACAACACACAAAATGGAGAAAATATTTATAAACCACGAATATGTAAAAATTATTATCAAGAACATATAAAGAACCTCACATCTCAATAGCTCACATAAAACTGTAAGAAAAAGGAGAAAAGGCTTGAAAGCCATTTCTTCAGAGAAGATATATAAGTGGCCAATAAACACATGAAAAGATGCTCAGTATCACTAATAATTTGGGAAATGCAAATTAAAACCACAATGAGATGCCACTTCACATTCATAAGTATCTTTTATCAAAAACAGAAAATAAGAAGCATTGCCAAGATGTGGAGAAATTGGAACTTTTGTATACTGTTGATGGGAAGACAAAATGATGAGGCTGTCATGGGATATAGTATGACAGTTCCTCAAAAAAAATTAAACATAGAATAACCATATGATTTCACTTCTGGCTGTATCTTCAAAATAACTGAAATCAGTGTATGATTAACGAGATATCTGCAAACCCATGTTGTTGCAGTGTTATTTGCAATTGCCAAAATGTGGAATTAATTAGTATCTATTGATACTTTAACAAAAATTACTATATACATGCAATTGCATACTTGCATAAATAGAGTGCATGAGTGCATAGCCAGTTACCCAATGTATATGCTGTATATGTAGTGTATACACATATGGATATATACATACACACATATAACACACAAATATACATACTCACACATATATAAGCACAAAGTCATATACATGTTGGATAAGCAAAAAGTCATCATAATTCAAGCATAGCTTCAATTGTTATTTCAGATATTAATTAGGTATAGTTACCTAATTAGATATAAATGCATATGTGTTATATATAGTTTTATAACTCAACATATGTATGTTGAGCTGTAGTTTGCACCTTTCCATATCAAAACTTAGCAAGAATTTGGACTTACCACTAGAGACAATATAAGTGGTTCTGACAGGGACAGGTAACCTTCATATTGATAGTGATTTCATACTTAAGGTAATTATGGATGCCATGCTACACCGTCAAGATTTCTCCTCTAAGACTAAGACATTTGTTTCTCTAGGTGCTGGAAGCAATGGTGTATCAAGGCTCTTAGCCAAATCATTCTGTGGGAATTTTTTCTGTTTTGTTCAAATTCATGTCTCCTTGTTAGGATAACCTGCATTCAATGATTAGTCAAGCAGAGCATACAAAGTCTCGGCCATTTTGCCTTTAGGTGGGGCAATTCTGAAGAGCTATACTATTTTATAGATCATCTGAAATCTTTGCTGCATCTACTGGGTTTTCAACAATTTCTCCCCTTCTAATTCCTTTACTGCTCCGTAGACGTTCATTACAAAGGAACTTCTCAATAAGCTTCCTGTACACACCATCTCCAAATGTTCTTTCTAGAGGATCCAACCAACCAAGATAAATGTTAATATCATGATTCTCTAGATGCTTCTACCACCATCTCCCATCTCTCCCAACTTCTTAATACATTTTCACGAAGAAATAGAAAGTTATCTAAAATACTAGAATGAACACTGGAAATTGATAAAACACAAAAACATTGACCAAAATCTAGGGGAAATTTTAATGAACTTCAATTTGAAATGATTAATTACAAAATATAATCCCACAAAACATCAAACAAAACAAGCAATAGGACTAGAAAAACGGACAGGTAAGACTTTGATTGTGAACCATTGTCCTCTTAACTCTAGCCCTAAAGAAGAGACAGATGAGAGCAACTTAGAAACTGCATTAGACTTAATTACAAGAAGATAGTGTCATTTTTTTCATTTTAGTCCCTTTTGAAGGAACTTGTTTTCCAGTTATTTGAAGATCAAAGATGCTGGTTGTTGTATAATTCCAGGGAAAGTAGTTGGAAAGGAAAGGAAGTGATATAAGGCTCTATGGGTTATGAAGTTAATTAATGACAAATACTGATGATAGAGATGGACACAAGCTCACCAATTTCTCCTCCCTCAAACAGTCAGCCAACACACAAATGACAATTAAAATCAAATATTTTATATCAGGTAAAATAATGATAAAAATATTTTTGTGTATGTTTACAATCAGTGTATTCTCAAATATTTTTTAAGATATGTAGTGAACTATGTTTATTTCCAGAAAGAGTTGGTGTAGACTTTCTGTTTGCAGCTGAGCCATGGACAATTTATTGAAAATCAAGAGAAAAGCTTTTTATAGTTGTTCCCATATGCTTACATATTTCATGCTTTTATTTGCATTTTATTTATGTTAACAGATGCTTGCCTTTAAATGTGTAGATCATTTGATACACTCGAAAAGGGCATTATTCCCACATTGCACTGGAGAATAGAAGCTCTTGAAATAATGGGTGCAACACAGTGATGCATCTTCACTTGTTTTAACTTTCTTAGTATTGTCTTTAGTTCTAACTTGGAGAACTAAAATTTAAGGTATGAGTAAATAAAAATGGCTTGTCAGTTGAACTGTGATATTAAATTTAATATTGGAGAGTGGTTACAGGAATATTTGCAGTGATTTTTGTTTGTTTGTTTGATTTTACTTTCCCTTCATGCAGCAGACCAACAGTATTTGTTGGGTGCCTTCAACTTAGACCAATATTGAAATATTTTTTCTATAATACAATGTTTAAGGAAAGTCAGTATCCAATTCTCTGAGCTAAAACTACATGTCATAAAAATTAAGGAATATATCATAAAAATTAAGTAATTGTAAATTGGACAAGGCCAGAAAATTGAAGATATCTTTGTTTTGAGGAATACTGTGAATTTATTAAAAAAAAATTATGAAGGGGGTCATTTATATCTCTAAGACTAGAGACATTATATGAGTGCTCCAAACATACCTCAGTGCCTGGTTATGATACACACTCAACCACTATCCTTCTTGGGCTTCTTGAAGAAAAGTACCTAGATTGATCAATATTTTTGAGAACATTTAAGCTCTATTCTTTTTGCAAATTTCAATTAAATAATGTTACCAACTAGAATCAGTATATTATACATTAGATCCTCAGACTTCATTCATTTTATAAATAAAACTTTGTACCTTTTTAACAACCTCTCCCTAATTCCCCTACCTCCCAGACTCTGGCCTACTCCATCTTTCTAGAAGTTGAACTTATTTATTTTTAATTTTTTTTTTTAGATTCTACATCTAAATGATACTATGTGGTATATATAGTATTTCTCTGTCCAGCATATTTCACTTAGCATAACTTGGTGTAACATCTTCAAGTTCCATCCTTTTGTTGCAAGTGGCAAGACTTACTTAATTTTTATGACTGAATAATATTCCATTGTATATTTATACACTTTATTTATCCATTTATCCATAGATGGACACTTAGATTGTTTCCATATATTGGCTATTGTGCATAGTGTTGCAATGAATATAGGAATGCTGGTATTTCTTGTAGATACTGATTTTATTGCCTTTGGCTACCCAGAAGTGAGGTTGCTGAATCATATGGTAGTTCTATTTCTTTAGGAACTTCCATGCTATTTTTCATAGTGACTGTGTCAATCTCCCACTATAAAAGTATTCCCTTTTCTACATCCTCACTAGCATTTATTATCTCTTATCTTTTTGATAATAGCCATTCTTAGCCAGTATGAAGTGATGTCTTATTGTAGATTTTTATTTGTGTTTCCCTGGTGATTAGTGATGTTGAACTAGGTGTTTTGGGAGCCTGTCCCCTCATTGAGAGTCTTAAAAGTTGAAGCCTGGATATGGAGTCCAAATCATCTACTCATTAAGGAGAAGCTAGGAACAAGGAGTTCCCTCCCAGTGACACAGCACTGTGTCAGCTCTGGGGTTTATGGAAAGTTGTGTCTCAGTCTTTCCTACTTTTCCAGATGAGCAATTTTTCTCATTCATGGGATGTATAGGAGGGGCTCAGTTAGATCCTAGAATCTCTTTCAGAAGGAATTCCATCTCATGTAGCTATACGTTTGGCATATTCCTGGGAGGAAGGGAGCCAAGAGTGTCTGTCACAATCCTGTTGACTCTTCATGTTATATCTAAGAGTACTTATTTAAATTAAGCTAAGAATTTACAACTTAAATTGTCTATTATCTATCTATCTATCTATCTATCTATCTATCATCTATCTATCTATCATTTATCATGTACCTATCTTCTTTGGAGGCCCAGACACTGTCATATATGTCTCTTTGAAAAAGCTGTCATATTCTCATGTAATCCTTTATTTTTCCCTGTAAGATAATTGGTCATGGTTCAGCTCTCACTCTTCCTGTGACCTGGTAGTGAATTACCACTTTATCTGGGTCAATCTTTACTAACTTGTTTTTAGTTTGCAAATACACTTGCTTGCATACATTTTTGTTGTAGTTTATTGTGTCAGAAGTTTGTGATATGTGACCAGTGTCATGATCAAAGCAGTTACTTGATAGTAACATTTCCATCTTTTTAGGTAGTAAAATCATGTCAAGGATTTTGGCTAGCCACATTTCTTCATACCATAACCAAGATGTTGAACACATTCATAGTCTACTCCAGATCCATGCAATATACCGAGTTCACAAGGCATCCTCTGGAAGTCACTAAGGTAAGAACAGAATGAAAACATGAATGAATAATATCTATATCACTTCATTTTGACATGAATGTTTTTACATAATTAATTCAATAAAATATAGTTGGGGTTATATTCTCCCTTTCTAAGAACCTCTAATAATACATGAAATACCAAATGAGAACATTTGTCACAGTAAAAATTAAGAAAATTAATGGAGTGACAGAGCTGTTAGCTGTCTGTCAAAATTCTTCACCCACCTCTCCATAATGGACACAGAGTTGGAATTCATTCCTCAGACACCCTTTCTTGCAGGTGTGACTATTTGACAAGGAAACAGTGTGGGCAGAAGTGTTTGTTTCTGATGAAGGACATTCATGTTCATAGCATGCCCCCTTCTCACATTCCTTTCCATTTTGCCTTCTGCAGCCCAGACATGGCCACTAATCCCCAGGAGAAGATGGAATAACCAGACAGAAGGGTCCTCAGTCTTTATCCACAAATGAAACAGAATTGCCCACAGACATAGAACATTCCCCCTGAAGCATTATGTGTAAGAAAAATGAACTGCTGTTAAGCCACTAACTTGCTTGAGTATCTCATGTTGAAGTAGGTTAGTACTCCTTCACTAATATAACAGAAAAACAGCAAATTATAGGATAAACAAACAGTAAATTATCTATTTATTTTTATTTTTTTAGATTTTTATTTATTTATGAGAGTCACACAGAGAGAGAGAGAGAGAGAGAGAGAGAGAGAGGCAGAGACACAGGCAGAGGGAGAAGCAGGCTCCATGCAGGGAGCCCGACGTGGGACTCGATCCCGGGACCCCAGGATCACGCCCCGAGGCTGAAGGCGGCGCCAAACCGCTGAGCCACCCAGGGATCCCGTAAATTATCTAATATGATTATATATGTCAAACAATAGTTTCATAAGCTTGATTCTGAGGTCACTGGGTGGAGTTAGTATTAGATGAAAGAACTGATTAATCATAAGGATGCACCAAGTACAGTTCTCTAGCACAGAGCCAATTTTTAAATGCAAATTTGATCATAAACACACATTTTTATTTTGATGTGTGCCAAAAATGTTCTATAGGAACACTATGGGTATTAAAACATGGGGGAGTCCCATTTAGCCTAGAGTGAACAATGAAAACCAGAATTTGATATGGCAACCAAAGTGAAAATATATAATATTACACTTGTAAATAAACTAAAAATAGCAGTCCTTGGAGTCCTCTGTGGGAAAAAGAAATGTAACACTTGAATATCATTAAAGTTCACACTAGGAAATCCAAATAGAAAAAAACTTTCTTAAGGAGTTTTTGATTACATGGTTTTCATCTGTTCCTTGTCAATATATTTTTTTCATAGTTCTCCGAAGAAGATTTCCCTATTCATGCTATTTGAGGAACTGGTTCCTGGAACCACCTTAAAATGATTTTACTGTAATTGTTCCCTTTTTCTCTTGTAAGATTCAATTTCATGTTTCATCTGCTTCCTCAATTTCCTGTTGTTAAATAGAAAAATGTATTCTGATCTTCTAAAAAATGCATAGAAATCGACTTAGCCAAATGGATAGTTTTGCAGGATACAATCCATTTATTAAGGGGAAAAAAAGAACCTGAAGAAACTGAAGATGTTAGTAACAATTTTTTAACTGCAGTGCTTTTGTATCACATTAAAGAAACTTAGGTAATTGAATAGGTTTATTTTATATTCTAGATTATGTCATTTCCTATGTTAATTACATGCTGAAGTGAACAATTTTGTAAATATTTTATCCAATAAGTGATCCATCAGATCATTTCTTCTAAAATTCAGGACACCTGGGTGGCTCAGTGGTTGAGCTCAGGTCCTGAACCCAGGGCTTCTCCCTCTGCCTGTATCTCTGCCTCTCTCTTTCTGAGTCTCAAATAAATAAATAAATAAATAAATAAATAAATAAATAAATTCTTAAAAAATTTCTTCTGAAATTTTAAGGCTAGTTATTATTTGTGTTCAATTATTTATATTCAATAATTCATAATAATAATAGGGATATACTTTCATTCCAGGTACACTCATAGGCATTTAGCACATAATACTCAAGCATCCCTGTCACAAATATGATGGAGAGTTAAGTTCCCAACTTCATAGTTAATAAAAGGCCGACTCAGACTTCAAGACCAAGAAATTTAACTTCTGAGCCCTTGATTTTAAACACCCCCCCTTGAGATTTCCCCAAACCTTATTGATCTAGTATGAGGCAAATCACTTTACACAAAGGGAAATTAAGACTGAAAAAAATATATGACTTAGTTAAGAATAAGCAAAATTAAATAATGGTTTCTTTCCTTCTCAGGGCATTTCAGTAGGTCTCAGGATCCCACAATATAATTTTAAAGTTCAGTATCCCTTTATTTAACAAAATATTTTAATAATAAAAAAATAAATAAAATAGTCATTAACATCTGCTTAGTGAAATGCAGTATGACAGATAGGATTGAAGTATAAATATGATCTAACAGCAATATTTGCATGAAAGAACTACAGTTTACCATAAAAATATGCAGTGTGGGTGTCTTAAGTTAAAGGGATTTTTAAAAATGGCATCTAGCAATCCCCATTTCACACAGTGAGTCCACAGAAAAAGCTTCATTAGTAAGATTGCATTCCAAATTATAAATGACTACACACTACATCATGTCCAGACTTGTGCATGTTTGTCTGTTGCTCAGCGTTTTCATTTATAGGTGACCAACTCAAGACTTTGATAGAAACAAGCAAAACATATTACCACGAAAAATTTAGGAAATTTCTTGGTGTTGACATAATATTTCCCTGGTCAATGTCTTTTATCCTACCCGGGAAGTGCAGGAGAGATCGGTCCAATGCCTAAACAGACAGCTTGCTGGAGATGGGCAGACAATAAATCTAGGGCACTGGGGTAACTCAGTCGGTTCAGCATCTGTCTTCTGTTCAGATCTTGATCCCTGAGTCCTGGGATCCAGCCCCACATCAGGCTCCCTGCTCAGTGGGGAGTCTGCTTATCCCTCGCCCTCAGTCCCTTCCCCAATTTCCCTTCTCTTGTGCTCTCTCACGCTATCTCTTCTCAAATAAATAAATAAAATCTTTTTTAAGAAAAAAGCACCACACTATCCACATGATTCTTTTTTTTTAATATATTTTTTTAATTTTTATTTATTTATGATAGTCACACAGAGAGAGAGAGAGAGGCAGAGACATAGGCAGAGGGAGAAGCAGGCTCCATGCACCGGGAGCACGATGTGGGATTCGATCCCGGGTCTCCAGGATCACGCCCTGGCCCAAAGGCAGGCGCCGAACCGCTGCGCCACCCAGGGATCCCTATCCACATGATTCTATTTTAACCTGACTTGTTGGAACATTCCACTTCCATTCAACAGGTGAACAGGTTGAAAGAGTTGCAATATTCTCAACTTTTCCAAGATGTATGCCTCTAATTCTGTCTGTATATCCGTTTAAGAGTCACCCCCCTCTGCAAACTAACTGCTCATATGTATGGGTCCAGGGGAAGGACTGTATAACGGACATCTGGCTGACGTTTCGGTTGGAGTAAGTGAGTTAATTGGCCTGTCAGTTAATAATCCTTAGAAGACATTTTAACTATTTGCAGCTCTGTGTAGGATGTAGGGTTGTTAATGTTTTTGTTGTTGTTATTGTTGTTTTTAGCTTAGCCAGTGTCCCCTCTGCCCATTACCAAAGCCATACAAACATTCACCCTCCATAGCCTGTTATTCTATGTTAAGACATCTTGTTTTAAATTGTTTTCTAAAATCAATATTGAAGCCACTGTGGTGTTGGAGGGTGCCCCTGGCAATAATATATAAAAGATGGATGGGGGGGGTCGGTGCACCTGGGTGGCTTAGTTGGTTAAGTGTCTGCTTTCAGGTCATGATCTCAGGGTCCTGGGATCCAGCAGCATCAGGCTCCCTGCTCAGCAGAGAGTCAGCATGCTTGCCCCTCTTTCCCACTCATGCTCACTCTCTTAAATAGATACGTAAAATTATAAATAAAAAAACAAACAAACAAAGCCTAAGGTCTCAGGTACTTGGATAGATGGGCTTTCTTGTGCCCAGGACTCTGCTACAGGGAACCTTCAGGGAAGTCCACTAGAGCAGCACTCGTCCCTGTCACAACTGCTTCTCTTTTTAACACACCACCTGCCTCTTTAACTATCTAAAAATAAAATGGGGGGAAGGAGAGAATTCATCATGTTAACATGAATTCCACCCACATATATTCCCTGAGACGTCATCATATAGATCCCAGCATGCCTCCCAAATCATCCTCTTTAGTCATGGCAGGAGCTTAAGCTTCTGTGGGCTGTCATCATCCGATGAATTTGTATGCCCATGTTGTTAGGCAATACATCAATTGGATGCCATCCCCAGTGTCTCTCTGACCTTCCCAAATCATCCACTGTTCACTCTCACACTCACAGTCTCTCATTTGCAAAATTAGCTCTCACTGTATTACTTCTTTCTCATAGCCCTACAAAATGCCTTTTTATTATCCTCCGTGTTACATCCTATGCACCATGTACCAAAGGACATAGGGTCAATGTCCTACTGGTCTTCTGTGGTGTTTCAAGTGACTACATGTATTTCCTGTGCCCCCCCCCATACACACACACACACACACACACACACACACACACACACGTCTGGCCATATGCTGCTACCCCTCCTAGGAAGAATGATGTTTGCTGTATCAAAGATGGTAATTTTCTGTGGGTGGAAATTGACTTGATGTTTTTAAACTTTCCTTTGTCTTTTTCTTTATTCCTGATTTCCTAAATTTCCTAATAATCAACATTTTTCTCTCACAAAATCAATGCATTTATATTCTTTCAAAAATAGACCTAGTACAAACAAGCTAAATGATTAACTATGTTGTCCTTATATGTGCTCTTGAGCTCACTGGGTGCAATTTTTCATTCTGTTTTGAACATTCATTGAACAAATGAATGTTAATAGGCACAATGAAAATAAAGATTAATTGTTTTAAAACTTACTGAATCTTCGGGGAATTCACAAGTCCTGTTGATTGATCCTATGTGCTCTTTCTAAAGTTCAAAATGTAAAAGAGCCTGGCCACATTTGAAAGCTTTTTTCCCCCAATCTAATATTGTGTATATTTTGTGTTTCTCTGTCACAATCTACGTACAAAATATCACGTATGTTAAAACAACTTTTAAACTTCAATGTGCCTTATGTAAGAATATAAATATTCTAAATGTGCTCATTTTGGCAGCACATATCCTAAATATTCCAAGTATATATCTGACGGCAATGCTGTGATCAGCGTACATACAACTTAAAGTATGAGACCTGAGGCTTAATGTCTCCTGTGCTTGGCACATGGCATAAACATGTTTCACAACTGCTGGAAGAGACCCTGGCTCTTGCACCACTCTGACTGGGATAAATACACAGCTCCCAACCACTTTGCCTCTGAAGCCATCGAGCAATTTTAAAATCAATTTGGTATTTGACAGGGAGCCATTGCAGTTCCCATAGGAAAGCAGTGACATGCTGAGACCATTTAGTGTGAATAAAATTCTGACAGCAGCATTTTGCTGAAGTTGAGCTTTTGTGGCATTTTTTCCCCTAAAAGATCATTTAAAAAAGGGCATGGTGATAGTGTAACTTAGAGGTTAAAACAGGAGAATCTATTGTCTCAACATCAGCAGGAAGGCAGTTGGTAGATGCTTTCTATTTTTAAGGCAATGATAAAATTAAATTCTTGTCAGAGATCTGAAATTGTGATTCAAAGGCAAAGGTTGATTCCAAATTAGCTGCCTAATGTTTGGCATGAGCACAATGGTCACTGCCATTAAATTTAGCAAAGGCAGGAAGCTTCAGGAAATGACATATATTAAGCAGCAATTTTAATTTAACCATTCGAGCATCATTGTCTATATCATTTAATACGTATTGAAAGATAATATGAAATCAATGTATTTAATTTTACATATACTTTTAAAAATCCATATAAATTTTATTTGTATTTAAATTACCAGCTATATATTTCATGATCAATATTATCTGTTAGAACATTAATCCTACTGACTTCTAGAAATTCACCTAAGCTACCCTAACCTTCATAATTCTAGCATCTAGAATTCTTCAGAATTCTAGCATAATTCTAGCATAATTCTTTCTTTCCCACTTCTCAGAGGACAATTATATTTCGTTCATTGATGAGTACAGTAAATATTACAACAGTAAAACCTTTTTCCCTAGGCCTTCCTAACCTTTGACTTTCATTCTAAATGTTCTAAAACATTTTAGGATATAATTGTCTTTTGCAAACAATTTTGAATTTTGAATATAAATTATGTTTTCATTACACCAAACTAATGTTAATCAGTAGAATGGAATAAAGATAAATGTGATGAGTGTATGTGTGTGTGTGGTGTAGAGTGAGAGCACAAGAGGGACAGGAGAGACTTAGAAGCAATTAGAGAGAAATATCTTTTAGCTTAAAAAACTCACAAGTCAAAAGACATCTCAGAATGGATTCAATTTAGCTAATGTACATACTCTACACATAAATGATTCATTTTCTAACATTTCTGTCTCAGTAAGGCAAATGGGCCCTGGTGGGGAAAATTCAGTGAAAATAATTTATCTTTTTTTCTATTTCTGTAAGTATATAGCAGTGACATTATGATAGGGAAGGTAGCTGTGGGTAGTCACATGGTTGAATAAAAATGCATGTAGGCAAAATCAAGCTAAGATGAGCTTTTGCCAGCATGCCTAATTAGAAGGCTACTCAATTTAAAACTCTGGGTGCAGGATGACCACCCCTGAGAATATGTTACATGTTATCATTTGTAGCCCCTCTGAAGAGTCTGTTTGGTTCTAAATTGTTTAGTCAAATTTTGAAGACAAATGTATTAATTTGATTTTTATTGGTATTGATTTATATCAATAAATATTTTACACCTAAAAAGAACTATTTCAAAGTGTAATTAGTACATTTCCTATATTATACAAGCCACCTATATCAGGTTTCAAAAATTTTTTCATCACCCCCTCAAAATTCCCAAAGCCACTAAGCCAGCATTCTCTGTTTCATGCCTCTCTGAGCCCAGACAATCCAGTTTCTGTCTCTATTGCTTTAACTTTTCTTAATATTTCATACAAATAGGATGATATGTGACATTTTGTGTCTAGATTCTTTCACATAGTATAATGCTTCTGAGATCCATCCATGTTGTAGGACATTTCATTACTTATTTCACCTTAAGTCTGAATAATATTCCGTTGCATAAATATAACACTGTGTGTTTATCCACTCATCTGTTGATGAATATTTTTTTCTGCCTTTTGGCTACAGCCAGTACTGCTATAATGAACACTTAAACACAAAGTATTTGTTTGAGCACCGGTTCTTGATTCATGTGCTATGTGATCATTTGTATATATTTTTGAAGAAATGTCCACTTAAGTCCCTTACCTATTTTTAATTTGATTGTGTTTTGATTGTTGAGTTTTATGTGTTCTTTATACATCCTAGATACTAAATCCTTATCAGATATTCAATTGTCAAACATTTTCTCCCATTTAATAGATTGTCTTTTTACTTTCTCATATCCCTTGATGAGCGAACCTTTTATTTAATTTTATTATTTTTTAATAAGGCATACTTTGTCCATGTTTTCCTTGAGGCTTATGTTTTTGTAGTGATATCCAAAATCCTTTACTAAAGCTAAGGTCACAAGGATGTATTCCTATATTTCTTTCCTTCTAGGAATTTCATGGTTTCAGCTCTTTCATTTAGATTTTTGATCCACTTTGAGGTAACTTTTATTTATTGTGTGAGGTATGGGTCTAACTTCACTCACTAGTAGGTCAAAATCCAGCTGGTTCAACATATCTGTTGATGAGACCATTTTTCATCCATTGAATGGTCTTGCATCCCCCATTTTAAAGAAATGAGTTGGCCATACATATATGAGTTTGTTTCTGAACTATTGATTCGATTCTATTAATATATTTATCTATCCCTATGTTAATATCATTTTATTTTTATTATGATAACTTTCTAGGAGGTTTTGAAATTAGAATATGTTAGCTCCTCAAATTTATTCTTTTCTTTCAAGATTGTTTGGTAATTTAGGGCTTCTTGAAATATAATATGAATTAAGGACTGACTTTTTTCTCTACAAAAAGTTCACTAAATTTTTTTTAAATATTTATTTCAGAGAGAGAGAGAGAGACAGAGAGTTGGGGGGAGAGGTAAAGGAAGAGACAGAGCCCCAAGCAGACTCTGCCTTGAGAGCAGAGCCCAATGCGGGCCTCGATCTCACAACCCTGAGATCAGGACCTGAGCTGAAACCAAGAGTCAGATATTCAATTGACTGTGCTACCCACTGCCTTATGGTCACAAGAATTTTGATAGGGATTTCATTGAGTCTAGATCATTCTAGATACTACTGTCATCTTAATAATATTAAGTCTTTCAATTCATGAACCTGGGCTGTTCTTCCACTTATTTGAATATTTTTAAATCTCTTTCAGCAATGTTTTATAGGTTTCAGTGTACAAATCCTTTACCTACTTGGTTAAGTTTATTTCTAGGTATTTCATGTTTTGGATGTTACTGAAAATGGAATTGTTTTGTTAGTTTTCTTTTCAGATAATTTATTGTTAGTGCCTTGAAACACAACAGGCTTTTCTATATTAATCTTTTTATCCTACTACTTTACTAGTTTTAGCTCTAATGTTTGTTGGTGGTTTCTTTAGAATTTTATATATGAGATCATGTTGCTTGCAAATAGTAACCCACAGACAGGTTAAAACAGATAATATAATTATTTGAGAATAAGACCTGTTCTGCGAGAGTATGAGGCAGGGGCAACTAAAAACACCATGAAGTTCCCTTACTTTTTAAAGTTGCTTTCTTGTTTTTGCTGTTGTTATTGTTGTTGTTGTTCAATGTACACATATGTACTGTAAATGTTTGACTATTTCCTATAGATCTTCCAAAGTTGGTACTGGCAGTTTGAGCTCAAATTTGTGATGATGTCTCTGGAGAAATATTAGTCCTTAGACTACCTACATTTGTCTTTTGTTTGTTTGTTTGTTTTCTGAAAATCCAGTTAAATTTTGATAATATAAAGCAAAATCAGATGTTTTCTAGAGTATTCTTTGGTTAATTGAAAGTATTAATCCTTAAAAAAATGGCCCTGCCAATCATGGTAGAGAGACAGAGAGGAAGTAGCTCTAGGAATCTGAAAAGCTCAAAGAAGATTCATCAGGAGGGTGCTGCAATCATAATAATTCAGACCCAACTTCTTTACATCTAAGTATATCTTTGTAATATTTAAATTCTAAGAATTAAGAATCTTTTTGAACTCTATCACCAGAGGTTTTTGGGTAGTGCTGTATGACTGAATTTCATAGTTAACATGGAGCAGAAGAGAGAAAGTTTTCTACAGGAAAGGATGTCACTTCAGAATTTTTTTTTTTTTTTTAATGAAATGATCCTAAAATCCTAAAAAAAAGGATAGGGAAATATAGGCTGCTCATAAATCCCCATTTCAACCCAGAAATCTTCTGAATATATGTGTATGTTAACATATTTTTCCAGTGAGTAGAGCTAAAAATCCATTCCTATTCAATTCTAGAACCTTCTTTGGGACCCCAAGAAGTGAAGGCTACTGTCTAGTTAGATTCTGAAGACAATACTATTATCATCCTGAGATTCATGTAATCACCTCAAAGCTCATGTCAAGTTCACAAAGTGATGATGCAGACTGGCAGCATTTTCCTAGTCTGCCCTAAAAACATCATTTGTGTGTATGTGTATATGTGTATAGCAGAATCCTATCTGTACCATCCTGAAAATATTATTTTAAATTTTACTCTCTAAATTTTTTTCAAAAGGATGCATTTCAACTATTTTTGTTATCAAATATAAACCTATAGTGCTACTGTAAAGTAGAAAATAAACAAGAAAATATAGTCTTATAAAATAACTGAGGGAAAATAATGTGGATTAAGGTTGAAGTGTCAGCCTTTACTTTTAATTTTCCTTCAGAATATCCATAATTATCATTTAAAATTTGTTGAATTATTCATGCTGTTCTCATGCTACTTATTTACTATTCCAGTATTTTCTTCATTATAATACATTATTTTGGAGATGTTACTATGTCTGCACATGAGGCCTTCAGATATATTTTTCTTCATTTTTAGCACATTTCTGTTTATGCTTACAACAATTCCAAAGAAAATGTTTTTCTTTGTCATGGAGAATAAATCAAGAATTTCAGTTTTTATGTGTACAAGCTACAGATTTATTATAGGGAAGAAAATACATTAGTTTCATGATATTTGGCTTCAATATTTCATGTGTGTACCATCCCACCCTAGATATTAATAATCACATAACTCAAAATATAACTGGCAAAAAGGATATTATATTTGATTTTACACAGTATATATTTTACTATACTTTTTTTGTGTTTAGAATCATACCCACTAATGTCTAACATCAATAATGATTATTGCAAAGATAATACAACTGGTATCAGCTATTTATTTTTTTTTAATATTTTACATTATTTATTCATTTGAGAGAGAGAGAGATAACAAGAGAGAGAAAGTGTGAACAAGGACAGTGGGGGAAGCAGGCTCCCCACTGAGCCAGGATCCCAAAGTGGGGCTCCATCCCACAACCCCAGGATCATGACCTAAGCAAAAGGCAGATGCTTAACTGGCTGAGTGACCCAGGCACCCCTGGTATCAGTTAGTTAAGGATTGAAATATATCAGACATACTTTGCAGTTCTAGTAAGTAATTAATTGACCACTCCTTAAAATAAAATTATGACTTTTATTTATGTTTAATTTACTAATGTCATAGATATTTTTATCTACTTAAAGCAATTGAGATGCAGGTATTTATCTAGAGTAATACTTTAACAATCTGATAGTAGAAGTGAATCAACTGAAACAAAATGCAAATCTAGGAGTAAGCTAATTAATCTTCTCTGCAACATGGAAATTAAATGCTACATATTTTATGTGTATTATTGTGTTAGAAAGGTAGAGAGTATAAGTTGGCCTTGTATTATTAAAGGACAGAATGTCTTTTCCTGTAGTCAACTTAGGTTAAGTATCTCAGTGATGTAGGAAAGATGTTGAGGTTGAGAGCTGACAGCCAAAAAAAATTTATTGAGACATAGTTGATGTAAACAGGTGGTTTTTTTAAAGCACAAGGATAGGACCTGTGGTCAGAAAGAGCTGCAGTAGGGTCATGAGAGGTGGCCAGTTATATACTTTCAAGTTGGGAGAGGGTTAAGGATAGTGTGTTTCTAAGGAATTTTGGAAGTAAGCTTTCCAGGACCTTGAGAAGCTAGCTATTTTTAGGAAAACGTCATTTTTTATTGTTTAATAAAACCTTAGTCATGAGACCCTTCATACATATATCAGTGGGTCATATGTTTGGGGGATGATTGACAACATATAATTTAGGGGGAAGAGATAAAGGAAGTTTCCGAAGGAATTTTTACGTGTTAAAGTAGACTTGCAGGATCCTGGGGGTTGGGCTGAAATTACTTTTTCCCCTTTGCAAAGTGTTAACATTGAGGCAGCTGAGTTCCTAGAGGAATGTCATTCTTCCTGGTTTCAAGGCCTTCTCAGTGAGCTATAGGTAGTAAGGACATTTAAATTTTCTTTTGCCTTTGTTTCCCACATCAACAGGATGGAGAGATTTTGTAAAGATAATTTTCGATACATTTCTTCATTGCATTTGCTTATTTTTCCCCCAGATGTAGATATGATTTTACTGTTTGGTCAGAGAGGAAGACAGGGATCTCAACTGGCTTATACAAATTGAGTCATTGGAAGTGCATACATTTGAAGTAATAATCCCCACAACACTGAGCTCAACTCTTAAGATGCCTCACATGTGAAAGGGAGCTTTATATATCTAAAAAACAAACATACCAGACAGAAACTCCTAACAAAGGCAAAAATGGAATGAATAGAAGACCTAATTCTATGAAAGGGCTTCGTGGGTGAGGACTTTGCTCTCCTGTGATTTTTTTTTTTTTTTCTCCTCCATCCTAGATCATTGCCTGATTTTTCTTCTTATTAAGTCAGAAAATAACACTCCAGGTTGGGAGCAGATGAAGCAAGTAAAAGGGAACTTTTGTTCCCTGAAAATCTCTTCTGAATCCCATTCATTATTTATTCCCCATCCTTGTCAGGTGAAAGTATTCTCAGGGGAGCATCCAAAGGAGAATAAAAACATCTCTAGAAGAGCAATGTTGCCAGTTAGAACCAAGACCACGTATCATCCACCTGAATTTACAGTAGTCCACTATTTACTATCAAAAAGTTTAGCCTCGTAGCTGATACCTACTAGGAAGTATGTGATATAAGGAAATTGAAGAAAAAAACACTTAAGAAAATGGGTGCTATAGGAGCGAGGCAACAAACAGATAAAGGAAAATTAAAGAAGCAGGAACATAATCTCAGAATTAATTTATCATAAGAATAAATGTTCTGAGACAGTTGTATATTCAAGATTTATTTATTTTGAAAGAGAGAGAGAGAGCAAGCAGAGGGGAGGGGCAGAAGGAAAGGGAGAAAGAGAATCACCAGCAGACTCCCCATTGAACTTGGAGCCCCACACCAGGCTTGATCTCAGGATCCTTTTTTTTATTTTTTTTTTAATTTTTTTTTTTAATTTTTATTTATTTATGATAGTCACACACAGAGAGAGAGAGAGGCAGAGACAAAGGCAGAGGGAGAAGCAGGCTCCATGCACCGGAGCCTGATGTGGGACTCGATCCCGGGTCTCCAGGATCGCGCCCTGGGCCAAAGGCAGGCGCCAAACCGCTGCGCCACCCAGGGATCCCTTGATCTCAGGATCCTGAGATTGTGACCTGAGTTGAAACCAAGAATTGGATGCTTAACTGACTAAACCACCCAGGAACTCCAGAAAGTTGTAAATTCAAAAGATAATATTGGAAACACTAATGATGTGGGATTATCAAGCACAATAGCCAAGGAAGAATTTTTAAGACATTTTACAGTGCAAAAGGTGTTTTTATTACAGCATGGGGACAGGACCTGTGGGCAGAAAGAACCAAGGAGTCTCCTCTCAGAAAGAGAGGTCCATTGGAACCTTGGAGGAGCCACTCCCTGAATGTGTGTGGAAAAGTGGATCCATGTATTACAGCCAGAATTTTCCTGCAAGAAATAATATTCCAATCAATTGTGATAAGTACAGTTAGCAGACAGCTTCCGGCTGAGGAGATTGTATTATCTATTACAGCATTTGAGCCAAGACCTTCCTCTTTCCAGTTAACCTCAGCCACTACCTGAGCATGTTCAGGTACTAAAGTTTTAGGGACATACCTAGTATGTGATCCAAACCTTTCCTCTTGAGAGATCTGCATACCTGGAAACCAGATCTTTCTTACGATAGGATCGCTGTGCATGTCCAATCATAGTCACTTGGGGACAAGGGAGGATTAGACATGCCTAAGCAGTTCATCTATATTCCACATACAGTCCTCACTGCCTTCATATGTAGCAGGAACCCTAGCTTTTTCCTGGTGATGAGTCAGTTACCCCTGCTAGGATGGTCAATTGGCAACATGACTGCTGGTCCCAGGATGCCATGAATCTAAAGGACTCTGTTAATGTTTGGTGGATTTTCTTGTTTCCTTCTATATATATATATATATATATTCAATATAATATATGTATATTCTTTTTATTATTATTTATTATTATTTTAAATTTTATTTATTTTTAATTGGGTTCCACATGGAACCCAATGTGGGGCTCGAACTCACAACCCTGAGATCAAGACCTCAGCTGAGATCAAGAGTCAGCTACTTAACTCACTGAGCTGCCCAGGTGCCCAGGAGCTCTAACCTAAAATGTGAAGTGTGTTACCTCCATAACCAAAGAGGCTTAACAGGTAGCCTTATATGTCCTTATATGTGATAAGGGATGCAAAAGGCAGGGGGATATCCCAGTATTCACCTACTATAAGAATTCAAAAAATATTCCCAAAATGAATGGTCCCTGGATATTGATAGGGTTTCTTCCCAGCTTCTGCAGCACATATTTTTTCTTTTTTTAAACTAAAAATCTAGCCACCAGAAAGCTAGCCACCCTACTTTTTGCCACCCTGCTCAATTAAAAAGATGCTTTCACTATAATGAATCAATACAATATTATGAATGATATCATGATAGTCATGATGTGTTCTGACAATTATGACAGAGACCTGGAGAGTTAAAGTAGCATCAGGCAAAATTCTTAAGTGTATATTTTGAAAGTTGTGTGTGAGTGCAAACTGTTTCTGTTTTTCTTTTCTCTTTGGGATAGGAAAAAATACATTTGCCCAATCAAATCATCACAAACCTGAAGTCATATTAATCAGATTCTAACTAAGACTCCATGTTCAGTGCTGCAGCTACAAGTGTTCCCACTACTTGGTTGAACTTGAGGTGGATTGCAGTCATTCTTCAGGATCCAGGAGCCAAATGGTTAATTAAATGGAGATGTAATAGTGATCATCATCTCTGCATCTTCTCCCCCCCCCCCCACCCCGCTTGCTTTCAGTAGTATCTGGTCTGTATTGTGAATGGAAGCTTTCCCTAATTGCAACTACTCCTCTCCCCTTTACCATTCAGAGGAGTCAATACCAATAATCTTGTTATAAGTCTAACTGGGTTTGGCACCTGCTGACACAACTGACACAGTTGGTGCTAAAGAGGTTCAAGGCCTTAAGCATTAATATGACATTAAGATTAGTTCACTCACTTTCCATCTAGTTAGGAGAATCATGTTGAGTGACATATGAATTGTTAATATCACAGAAGGTAACATTATATGTGGCAAACTCTTTGAGCTTGGTATTTGAGTGCTGCAAAGCTACAACTTGGGTAGCCAGCAATCCTGAACTAAATCAGTCCTCAGAGGAAGTGACTCAAAGCTTTAAGTCATTTGATTGTAATATTCTGAATCATAAATATTGGATTCATATAATTATGTATGGTTCTACTTTTTCTTTCAAATACAATATCCAGGAAAACCTCAAAAGTGATAGAATGGTAACGAAGGACATGAAAACAATATTTTATTTCTTGCACAGGATGATAAATGAATGGACATTATTATCATTTATTAAGTTATATATCTGTTTCCCGGATTGTATTACATTTTCTTAACATGGTGTTTCAAGTAATAATAAATAAAAATGTGGAAGGAAACAATATAAAACTTCCTGAAAATGTAGTGTATATTTGCCCACCAGAAAATTCTCAGTAAGTCCCCCAAACTAGAAATCCAAAAGAAAGAAAGAAAAACAAAGAATGGAAACTAAAACATAAATTTAGAAGCAACAGGTAATTTCATTGTGAAATTTAAAACCTCTGCATAAAATAAACTAAATAAAGCAGAAAAACCTTAGATCTATGGGGAAATACAAATTTAGAAAGCATGATTTCCAAAATAAAAAAAAAAGAATAAAGAATAAAGAATAAAGAAACACCTCATATTAGAATCTCTCAGTAGAACTAAAGCAATGCTCATAAATAAGTGACTTGAAACACGTCATTGTGTGTGTGTATAGATTTAAATACTTTTTAAATAAAATATATTATTTATCCAAGGTAGGACATGTTTAAGAAAGCTGTTAGAAAGTAGAAGGGCGCTAGGGTGGCTTATCTTGTTAAGCATCTGCCTTTGGCTCGGGTCATGATCCCAGGGTCCTGGGATTGAATCCTGGGTTGGGCTCCTTGCTCAGCCTGCCGCTTCCCCTGCTTATGCTTGTCCTCTCTCATAAACAAACAAACAAATAAATAAATAAATAAAATCTTAAAAAAAATAAAGTAGAAATAAATAAGAACCAAGGATTTTAAAAAGTAATTAATGGGGGCACCTGAGTGGCTCAGTAAGCCTGGCTCTTGATTTCTGATCAAGCCATGATCTCAGGGTCATGGGATCAAAGCCAGCATTGGGCTCTATGCTCAGTATCGATCTGCTTGTCCCTCTTTTTCCACTTGCTTGTGGTCTTTGTCTCTCATAAATAAATAAATAAATAAATAAATAAATAAAATCTTAAAAAAATAAAAGTAATTAATGAGTTAGGAAACAGAAAAACTGTAGAGAGGAGGGGCACAATGGCGGAAGAGTAGGGTCCCCAAGTCACCTGTCCCCACCAAATTACCTAGATAACCTTCAAATCATCCTGAAAATCTAGGAATGCGGCCTGAGAATTAAAGAGAGAACAGCTGGAACGCTACAGTGAGAAGAGTTCGCGCTTCCATCAAGGTAGGAAGACGGGGAAAGAGAAATAAAGACACAAAGGCCTCCAAGGGGGAGGGGCCCCGCGAGGAGCCGGGCTGAGGCCGGGGCGAGTGTCCCCAGGACAGGAGAGCCCCGTCCCGGAGGAGCAGGAGCTGCACCGACCTTCCCGGGGGAAAGGGGCCCGCAGGGAGGTGGAGCAGGACCCAGGAGGGCGGGGATGCCCTCGGGCTCCCGGGGACACTAACAGACACCTGTGCCCTGGGAGATGCGCCGAGCTCCCTAAGGGCTGCAGCGCGCACGGCGGGACCCGGAGCAGCTCGGGGGGGTCGGGGGCGGCTCCCGGAGGGGGCTGCGGGGCGGGAGCAGCTCGGGGGACTCGGGGCGGCTCCCGGAGGGGGCTGCAGGGTGGGAGGAGCTCGGAGGGGCTCGGGGGCGGCTCCGCGGAGGGGGCTGCGGGGCGGGAGCGAATCCAGCAGCGCAGGCCCCGAGCACCGGGCGCCGGGACACAGCCCAGGATCCGGCCTCCCCCCGGGACAGGCAGAGGCCGGGAGGGCCCAGGACAGCAAGGACGCTCCTGCCCCAGCTGAGCAGATCAGCGGCCCCGCCCCGGACCCTCGAGGCCCTGCAGATGGAGAGCTCTGGAGCTACTGCGGGAGCTGACTCCAGGGCTCCGGAGCTGGCCGCTGCCACTGGGGTTGTTCCTCCTGGGGCCTCACGGGGTAAACAACCCCCACTGAGCCTCACAGTGGCCTCACCGGATAAACAGGATAAACATCACTCACTGAGCCCTGCACCAGGCAGGGGGCTGAGCAGCTCCCCCAAGTGCTAACACCTGAAAATCAGCACAACAGGCCTCTCCCCCAGAAGACCAGCTAGACGGACAGGGGAAAAACAAATTATTGACCAAGCAGCACTGGAAAGTTCCAAGGGAAGTCAAGGGACTTACAGTATATGGAATCAGAGGATACTCCACCTTGTTTGTTTGTTTGTTTGTTTTTATTTCTGTTTGCTTCCTTTCCCCCCTTTTTTTCTCTTTTTCTTCTCTTTTTCTTTCTTTTTTTCTTCCTTTTTTTCTTTTTTCTTTTTTTCTTTTTCTTTCCTTCTTTCTCTCCTCTCTTTTTCTCCTTTGCCCAATACAACTTGTTTTTGGCCACTCTGCACTGAGCAAAATGACTAGAAGGAAAACCTCACCTCAAAAGAAAGAATCAGAAACAGTCCTCTCTCCCACAGAGTTACAAAATCTGGATTACAATTCAATGTCAGAAAGCCAATTCAGAAGCACTATTATACAGCTACTGGTGGCTCTAGAAAAAATCATAAAGGACTCAAGAGACTTCATGACTGCAGAATTTAGAGCTAATCAGGCAGAAATTAAAAATCAATTGAATGAGATGCAATCCAAACTAGAAGTCCTAACGACAAGGGTTAACGAGGTGGAAGAACGAGTGAGTGACATAGAAGACGAGTTGATGGCAAAGAGGGAAACTGAGGAAAAAAGAGACAATTGAAAGACCATGAGGATAGATTAAGGGAAATAAATGACAGCCTGAGGAAGAAAACCCTACATTTAATTGGGGTTCCCGAGGGCGCCGAAAGGGACAGAGGTCCAGAATATGTATTTGAACAAATACAAATACATTAGGAAACTTTCCTAATCTGGGAAGAGAAACAGGCATTCAAATCCAGGAAATACAGAGATCCCCCCTAAAATCAATAAAAACCGTTCAACACCTCGACATTTATTTATTTATTTATTTTAATTTTTATTTATTTATGATAGTCACAGAGAGAGAGAGAGAGAGAGGCAGAGACACAGGCAGAGGGAGAAGCAGGCTCCATGCCCGCAGAGTCCGACGTGGGATTCGATCCCGGGTCTCCAGGATCGCGCCCTGGGCCAAAGTCAGGCGCCAAACCGCTGTGCCACCCAGGGATCCCCAACACCTCGACATTTAATAGTTAAGATTGCAAATTCAGAGATAAAGAGAAGATCGTTAAAGCAGCAAGAGACAAGAAATCCCTGACTTTTATGGGGAGGAGTATTAGGGTAACAGCAGACCTCTCCACAGAGACCTGGCAGGCCAGAAAGGGCTGGCAGGATATATTCAGGGTCCTAAATGAGAAGAACATTCAACCAAGAATACTTTATCCAGCAAAGCTCTCATTCAGAATGGAAGGAGAGATAAAGAGCTTCCAAGACAGGCAGGAACTGAAAGAATATGTGACCACCAAGCCAGCTCTGCAAGAAATTTTAAGGGGAACTCTTAAAATTCCCCATTAAGAAGAAGTCCAGTGGAACAATCCACAAAAACAAGGACTGAATAGATATCATGATGACACTAAACTCATATCTCTCAATAGTAACTCTGAACGTGAACGGGCTTAATGACCCCATCAAAAGGTGCAGGGTGTCAGACTGGATGAAAAAGCAGGACCCATCTATTTGCTGTCTACAAGAGACTCATTTTAGACAGAAGGACACCTACAGCCTGAAAATAAAAGGATGGAGAACCATTTACCATTCAAATGGTCCTCAAAAGAAAGCAGGGGTAGCCATCCTTATATCAGATAAACTAAAATTTACCCCGAAGACTGTAGTGAGAGATGAAGAGGGACAATATCTCATACTTAAAGGATCTATCCCACAAGAGGACTTAACAATCCTCAATATATATGCCCCAAATGTGGGAGCTGCCAAATATATCAATCAAGTAATAACCAAAGTTAAGACATACTTAGATAATAATACACTTGGTGAATTCAATCTAACGCTTTCTATACTCGATAGGTCTTCTAAACACAACATCTCCAAAGAAACGAGAGTTTTAAATGATACACTGGACCAGATGGATTTCACAGATATCTACAGAACTTTACATCCAAACTCAACTGAATACATGTTCTTCTCAAGTGCACATGGAACTTTCTCCAGAATAGACCACATACTGGGTCACAAATCAGGTCTGAACCGATACCAAAAGATTGGGATCGTCCCCTGCATATTCTCAGACCATAATGCCTTGAAATTAGAACTAAATCACAACAAGAAGTTTGGAAGGACCTCAAACACGTGGAGGTTAAGGACCATCCTGCTAAAAGATGAAAGGGTCAACCAGGAAATTAAGGAAGAATTAAAAAGATTCATGGAAACTAATGAGAATGAAGATACAACCATTCAAAATCTTTGAGATACAGCAAAAGCAGTCCTGAGGGGGAAATACATCGCAATACAAGCATCCATCCAAAAATTGGAAAGAACTCAAATACAAAAGCTAACCTTACACCTAAAGGAGCTAGAGAATAACAGCAAATAGATCCTACACCCAGCAGAAGAAGAGAGTTAATAAAGATTCGAGCAGAACTCAACGAAATCAAGACCAGAAGAACTGTGGAACAGATCAACAAAACCAAGAGTTGGTTCTTTGAAAGAATTAATAAGATAGATAAACCATTAGCCAGTCTTATTAAAAGAAAAGAGAGAAGACTCAAATTAATAAAATCATGAATGAGAAAGGAGAGATCACTACCAACACCAAGGAAATACAAACGATTTTAAAAACATATTATGAACAGCTATATGCCAATAAATTAGGCAATCTAGAAGAAATGGACGCATTCCTGGAAAGCCACAAACTACCAAAACTGGAACAGGAAGAAATAGAAAACCTGAACAGGCCAATAACCAGGGAGGAAATTGAAGCAGTCATCAAAAATTTCCCAAGACACAAAAGTCCAGGGCCAGATGGCTTCCCTGGGGAATTCTATCAAACGTTTAAAGAAGAAACCATACCTATTCTGCTAAAGCTGTTTGGAAAGATAGAAAGAGATGGAGTACTTCCAAATTCGTTCTATGAGGCCAGCATCAACTTAATTCCAAAACCAAAGACCCCACCAAAAAGGAGGATTACAGACCAATATCCCTGATGAACATGGATGCAAAAATTCTCAACGAGATACTAGCCAATAGGATTAAACAGTACATTAAGAAAATTATTCACCATGACCAAGTAGGATTTATTCCTAGGACACAAGCCTGGTTCAACACCCATAAAACAATCAATGTGATTCGTCATATCAGCAAGAGAAAAACCAAAAACCATATGATCCTCTCAATAGATTCAGAGAAAGCATTTGACAAAATACAGCATCCATTCCTGATCAAAACTCTTCAGAGAGTACGGATAGAGGGAACATTCCTCAACTTCTTAAAAGCCATCTATGTGAAGCCCATAGCAAATACAATTCTCAATGGGGAAGCACTGGGAGCCTTTCCCCTAAGATCAGGAACAAGACAGGGATGTCCACTCTCACCACTGCTATTCAACATAGTACTGGAATTCCTAGCCTCAGCAATCAGACAACAAAAAGAACTAAAGGCATTCAAGGCATTGAATTAAAGGCATTCAAATGGCAAAGAAGAAGTCAAACTCTTCCTCTTCTCCAATGACATGATACTCTGCATAGAAAACCCAAAAGACTCCACCCCAAGATTGCTAGAACTCATACAGCAATTTGGCAGTGTGACAGGATACAAAATCAATGCCCAGAAGTCAGCGGCATTTCTAAACACTAACAATGAGACTTGAAGAAAGAGAAATTAAGGAGTCAATCCCATTCACAATTGCACCCAAAAGCATAAGATACCTAGGAATAAACCTAACCAAAGAGGTAAAGGATCTATACCCTAAAAACTACAGAACACTTCTGAAAGAAATGAGGAAGACATGAAGAGATGGAAAAATATTCCATGCTCATGGATTGGTAGAATTAATATAGTGAAAATGTCAATGTTACCCAGGGCAATATACACGTTTAATGCAATCCCTATCAAAATACCATGGACTTTCTTTAGAGAGTTAGAACAAATTATTTTAAGATTTGTGTGGAATCAGAAAAGACCCCGAATAGCCAGGGGAATTAAAAAAAAAAAACAACAAACATATCAGGGGGCATCACAATGCCAGATTTCAGGTTATACTACAAAGCTGTGGTCATCAAGACAGTGTGGTACTGGCACAAAAACAGACACATTGATCAATGGAACAGAATAGAGAATCCAAAAGTGGACCCTCAACTTTATGGCCAACTAATATTCGATAAAGGAGGAAAGACTATCCACTGGAAGAAAGACAGTCTCTTCAATAAATGGTGCTGGGAAAATTGGACATCCGCATGCAGAAGAATGAAACTAGACCACTCTCTTGTACCAGACACAAAGATAAACTCAAAATGGATGAAAGATCTAAATGTGAGACAAGATTTCATCAAAATCCTGGAGGAGAACACAGGCAACACCCTTTTTGAACTCGGCCATAGTAACTTCTTGCAAGATACATCCACGAAGGCAAATGAAACAAAAGCAAAAATGAACTATTGAGACTTCATCAAGATAAGAAGCTTTTGCACAGCAAAGGATACAGTCAACAAAACTCAAAGACAACCTACAGAATGGGAGAAGATATTTGCAAATGACATATCAGATAAAGGGCTTGTTTCCAAAATCTATAAAGAACTTGTTAAACTCAACAGCAAAGAAACAAACAATCCAATCATGAAATGGGCAAAAGACATGAAGAGAAATCTCACAGAGGAAGACATAGACATGGCCAACATGCACATGAGAAAATGCTCTGCATCACTTGCCATCAGGGAAATGCAAATCAAAACCACAATGAGATACCACCTCACACCAGTGAGAATGGTGAAAATTAACCAGGCAGGAAACCACAAATGTTGGAGAGGATGCGGAGAAAAGGGAACCCTCTTGCATTGTTGGTGGGAATGTGAACTGGTGCAGCCACTCTGGAAAACTGTGTGGAGGTTCCTCAAAGAGTTAAAAATAGACCTGCCTTACGACCCAGCAATTGCACTGCTGGGGATTTACCCCAAAGATACAGATGCAATGAAACGCTGGGACCGCTGCACCCCGATGTTTCTAGCAGCAATGGCCACAATAGCCAAACTGTGGAAGGAGCCTCGGTGTCCATCGAAAGGTGACTGGATAAAGAAGATGTGGTTTATGTATACAATGGAACATTACTCAGCCATTAGAAATGACAGATACCCACCATTTGCTTCAACGCGGATGGAACTGGAGGGTATTATGCTGAGTGAAATAAGTCAATCAAAGAAGGACAAACATTACATGGTCTCATTCATTTGGGGAATATAAATAATAGTGAAAGGGAATGTAAGGGAAGGGAGAAGAAATGGGTGGGAAATGTCAGAAAGGGAGACAGAACATGAGAGCCTCCTAACTCTGGGAAGCGAACTGGGAGTGGTGGAAGTGGAGGAGGGCAGGGGGTGGGGGTGAATGGGTGATGGGCACTGAGGGGGGCACTTGACAGGATGAGCACTGGGTGTTATTCTGTATGTTGGCAAATTGAACACCAAAAAAAAAAAATAATAAATTTATTATTAAAAAAAAGAAAGAAAAACTGTAGACTATACACATAATTATATAAGTTTTCCTCTAGGGGAAAATCAGTATAAGAGATCTGTTTCTCAATGACCTAAACTGGAGACATAGGAAAAAATATAAACACACAAAGTAAGAAGTAGCAAGGGATAAATCAACATCAAAACAGATGAAACTTTTTTTTTTTTAGATGAAACTTTAAATAAAAATTAAACTTTGCATTGGTCTATGCAAATACATACGAAATCCCAGTTTAGGGCAGGCCCAGTGGTGCAGCGGTTTAATGCCGCCTGCAGCCCAGGGCGTGATCCTGGAGACCCTGGATCGAGTCCCACGTCAGGCTCTCTGTATGATGCCTGCTTCTCCCTCTACCTGTGTCTCTGCCTCTCTCTCTGTCTCTATGAATGAATAAATAAATAATTTAAAAAAAAAGCAGCTTACAATGTAACTTACCAAAATTAATCTCAGATGAAGTAGAAAAGCCTAAGTAGATCAATTTCCATTCATTCCTAGGATAAAGTTTTCTAACACATCCCAAACTACTAAAGTCAGATAGCTCCTCAAGGGTGCTTTCCAAAAGTTTAAAATAATATTTCAAAATTCATTACCTTAATTCATATCATATAAAAATAAGAAAAATATAATTTTAAGTAAGTAAATATAACATTGATACTAATTATTTGAAATTTGGATTATGAAGTGTCCAAACAATCATGCTTATAGATATTAAGGAAACATCAAACATATATAAATATTGTTGCATAAATCTTAAGAAAGTGGGTTGGGGTGACTGGGTGACGAGCACTGAGGAGGGCACTTGATGGAATGAGCACTCGGTGATATGCTAGGTGTTGGCAAATTGAACATAAATCAATCAATCAATTAATCAATCTACCTAAGAAAATATTTGCAGATAGAATCAAATGTCATCACCAAAAAGTAACACATCGTATACAAACAGAAGTGAATACATGTAAGAATGTACATGTATTATAAAAATTGGGAAACTATTAATATAACGAATCATTTAATTGTTTTTATGGGAACATCTATCTCCATATATGATAATAACAATGAATAACAGAGGAATGGAAGAATGGTTACCTTAGCAAGTTTTTTGAATATAAATATACATAAATACACATAAACATCCCAAATTCTGAATCTTCTCTATATGGGAAGGAGTAAACACATTCTTTGTATGATTAGGAACAGAAGCCATGCTTATAGCCATCACAAGTATTTAATACTTAAATTGCTGTACATGTAGACATCAGTAGATAGGAATTTAAAAACAAATGGCAGATACAATGATCAATTAGAAAACTATTGCAAGCAATAATAAAATTCTTAATTAGCAAGATAAAATATTAATGCACACATAGACTTTATACCAACAAAAGACAGATACATAAAATGCTAGAGAATTACTTTAACAAATGTCTAAAATGTAATAAGAGATCTCAAGGTAACTTGTGAAAGTCTTAAAAGTAAGTTAGAACGAATGAGAAATTATACTGTGTTCTTGAAGTGAGAAACATCATTAAAATATCTCCAAGTTAATGTATAAATTTAAAGCAATTTGAGTAAAGATACAGTCTGATTTTCTTTTACTGGAATTTTATAAGTTTCTAAAGTCTAAATACAAATGTTAATGAACAGAAATAATTAGGAACATTCCAAAAAGAGAGGAGTTGAGTCTAGACCACCAGATAAAAACTGTCCTAAAACTCTAATAATTAAAACAATGTGGTATTGGATTATATATAGAGTACAAGGTAAGCAATTCTGAAAAAAAAAAAAAAACATACAGAAATTTAAAACATCATAAATGTGATGTCTATATCATGACGTATGTAAAATTGACTTTTGATAAACAATAAAGCCACAACTGAGCATCATTTCAAAAAAAATCAGAGTTGTATCCATTCCATACATGATGCCACAATAAACTCAGAATACATTGACTATTGAAATGTAGAAAGATTTCCTAAGTGTTCCAGAAGAAAATATTGGTTCATTTGGAAGTAACCTTGAAGTTAAGAAAACTAATTTTTAATTTAAAGTATTTGAAAGAGAAAAATCTTAACATATGTTACAGTCTTGTCCATAGTGATCCAATAACATGTCACAAATCATCCAAGGATACACGTGAATAGATTATAAGAGAAATCCCATGTGGAGCTGCAAATATATGTTTACCAAAATTCATAGGGCCATTTAACATGTGCATTACACAACATGTAATAACTAAGATAAAGCAATGAAATAGAAGATCAAACTTTCCCTACTTTTTGAGTTACACTCTATAATATTAAAAATTTATAACTTTAAAAATTCTATTATACATGTAACCTTTGAAGAATATGAGTTTGAACCACTTATAGGCAGACTTTTGTTGATAAACAGATATTGTCAATAATATGTCTTTTCTCTTCATTATGACTTTCTAAATATTTTCTCTTCTCTACCTCATTTTGGTGTAAAAACACAGTATATGATACATACAATGTACAAAATAGGTGTTAATCAATTGTTTATGTTATTGTTAAGATTTCTGGTCAACAATAGGCTAGTAGTAAAGTTTTGAGGAGTCAAAAGTTATACATAGATTTTCAACTGCATGGGGAGTTGGTGCTCCTTAATCCCTGCATTGTTCAAGGGTCTACTATATGTTTTTCATCATTTCATTTAGATACAGCCTTATCTATTCCTAATCATACTATGTATTAAAATTATTCTCAAATATTTATAATTTATAAACTATTTACAGTGTTGTTTAAAGTTAAACTTTGCCATATATGAGTTCAGGTAAGAGAATGCAACTATGCTGTAGAAAAAAATACCTGGCTGATAATGAAGTCTTGGAGGATTTTCAAATACGTGTGAAATAATGTATGTCAGGGTAAAAAAAAATGTGAGATCATAAGAGAATCAACAGCAGTATTTTTCAAGGGATCAGTCTCTCTCCAGAGAATGGGCTTTCATTTTAATTTCATCATGTAATGTTGCAATAAATAGAGAAAACTAGTTGGTCTGGCTCAAATATTCAGTCTGACAGTGTCAAGACTGGCTGCTGGGGTGGAAGAAAGGAGAAAGCCTGACTGGAGCAGAAAATTGCCTAAGTGACTCAGCAGCTGCTAGAAAATCCAGGGCCAGCCACTAGCTGGAAGAATCATCCCTGTGCCACCCCACCACCTGCTTACTCACCAGCCCTGCTCACAGGGCTCTTAAACTATGATTCAAAATCTAGAATCCATTGATAAATCTGTCACCTTAAAATGAATTAAAGCAGATCTAACAAGACTACCTTGGGAGTTAAAATAGTCAAAAGACAAAATATGGACAAAATATCTGTGCTTCGTATCACAATGGCTATACCACACACAGACACACACACATGTATATTCATATACACACACAGAAATATACACATACACACCCCAAGGCCATCTGGCTGGCTCAGTCAGAAGAGCGTGCGACTCTTGATCTCAAGGTCTTGAGTTCAAACCTCATGTTTAGTGGAGACATTATTTAAATTTAAAACACCCTTACATATACACACACAGTCATGTGTAGATGTGATATACATATATGATGCAGAGAGCAAAAATAGGTAGTTCCTAGTCATTGAGAAGAAAAAGTTTAGAGGGAAAGTGGTGTATGTACAAAATGACTCATTTATCAATGATTACAAAAGTAAGAGATTGGAAATAACTTCATATAAAAAACTGAATAAAATTTGTAATAATGTACATTTGGAGAAAACAGGCAGTTCTGAATACATGGGAGTGCTGACACCTTCAGCTTGTACAGATAAGTGACAAAAGGAAGGGATAGTATAATGCATGTAATATAACATCATGTGTGTAAAAACTGACAACTCCATTAGGCAAAGTTTTGGTAATAGGACATCTTATGTATACTTTGTCTTAGCCTTTTGATTTTTGAAAATTTTATTTTGAAATATTTTATTAATTTAGATATATAAAATTTAGAAAGAAAAAAAGAATAAGAAAGGGAGAAAAGTCTGAAAATAGAAATGAAAGAAGAATAGCAGTAGGTAAAACACGTATGTAGAAACAATACCATCATGAACTACTATTTACTAATAAATTAGGAAATTTAAATAGAAGTGCTAGAAAGTACTGAGAGAAATTTCTGGAAAATTTTGAATTGATAATAATGAAAACCACATAAGTGATAAAATGCAAGTACGTTAACTAAACCATATTAAATATACCACGTGTGTGTGTGACATATGTTTTTTTGGGTAAGTTATAAAAATAAGTCCAGAGACCTCTCTTAGGAAAGTTTTCAAAATAATAAAAAGGGAGTGAGATGACCAACCCATTTTGTGTGTCAAAAAAATAAACCTGATGTGGCAATTATTTTTATGTGTCAACTTGTCTGTATGAGAGGGTGCCCAGGTATTTGGCTAACCATTGTTTCTGGGCATAGGAGGATATTTCTGGATGAAATTAGCATTTGAATCCGTGGACTCAGTAAACCAGTTTGCCATCTCCTGTGTGGGTGAGCATCATCCAATTCACTGAGGGCCTAAATAAAAATAAAATATCTAAGAAAGGAAGAATTTAGCCTTAATGACTGAGACACCAACCCTCTACTGTCCACATTACTAGTTCTCAAGCCTTCAGAACTCTGACTAGATCTACATCACCCTCTCCCTGATTCTCAGGCCTTTGGATGCAGACTGAATTACACCAACTACTTTTCTGGGATCTCCAACTGGCAGACAACAGATCAGGAGACTTCTTAGCCTTCATAATTGCATGTGACAATTCCTCATAGTAAATCTCCTTTTATATATACATATATATCCTATTGATTCTATTTCTCTGGAGACCCCTGACTAATACACTGGATTTCCAGAATGAATAACAACAGTATGAGAAAATAAAATACATAACTGTTTTAATTATAATTGTTGATATATTATCTTTAAGGAAATAGTAGACCAATGTATATGTCTACATATTTACAAAAGAAGTTGTCATAATCAAGTATAGCATATCCTAGGAAGGAATTACATCAGAAAATCTGAGTAATTCACAATATGTACCAGTTAGACTATACAGCAGACAAAGCTCTCTAGTTTGTTTATGAAAACAGCTCAGTGAATTACGGGGTAGCTTGCTTTAGGTTAAGGTTCCAAGAATAGTCCTCAGAACAACATCCTAGAATCAGTCCTCTTAGGAAACTGCTCCCCCGCCCTAATCATGAGACTGGAGATCCAGGAAGTCTAACCAGTGAGTCAGAATGTCTCTACCTGGCTCACCCACAATATGGAGAGAAGGAAGGAGCTGACTGCGTGCCTTCAAGACCTCCACTGTGATCCACACCCAAAGATTAGATGTGCCAGCCCCCCTGACAGCCACACATCAGGAAGCAAATATATCTGTCTACACCTGCTGCAGGAAAGCCACCTCACAGCTTCCTCTTCAAACCCCGTTCCATGCATCATCTGGTCGGAACCCGGTCGTGTCCCAGACACAAACCATGAGCTATACTGTGAGAGATAAGGGGACTGGGCCAATACTTTTTATATGCCCTCAGCCAGCCTTTAACTAGTCAATCTGTATAAACAAAGTCACATCATGTTTAAGCTTCTGGAATACAATAATACTGAATCTTCACCTAATATGATGCAACTACCCATTTAACAAAAACTAAGCAAATGACTGAAAAAGAGTTTCCAATGCTTCCCTAAAGGAGAGTCACACAATCTCACTAATCAATAGTATCCATTTCTGTATAATATCCTTTTCTTCTCAAGTATAGTAACTTGAGATTCCTTCTATTGCTACTGGGTCAGTTGGTTCCAATCTTGGCAGCTGCCTGGTATAACATTCACACATGTTCAAGCAGGCTGATTTTGTTTAAATTGCCTTGAATATGCATGTGTTTATACATGAAGAAATAATTGATTCTAACAAAAGCTCCTTTGGTTGATTATAACACGTGTCCCTTTTTAATTTTTTTGTGATTATTCCTTCTAAGGTCCAGACGGTTCAAGATTCCCCCTGCTGTCTGCAGAAAAATATATCTACTATTCAAAGGTTCTTAGAGAAAGTGGATTTTTTCCAATTCAATTATTCTTGATTCTGACTCACAATTCTCCTTGCCTCATGGGAGCCTGAGGTTCAATTACCATGACTATTATTTTTCTTTTTTCTGTTAAAGATTATATCCCTAGACTTCATAGGAAGTCATGCTAGATATTTTCTTCCGTTATATTTTTCACAGTACGGGGTGTTTTGCAGTCCAAGGAAGGCTTTCTAAGCCTGGTTTCCAGTTTTTAAACCTGCTATTGTAGATTATTTTTTTTTAAAGATTTTATTTATTTATTCATGAGAGACACAGAGAGAGACAGAGAGGCAGAGACACAGGCAGAGGGAGAAGCAGGCTCCATGCAGGAAGCCTGATGTGGGATTTGATCCTGGGTCTTCAGGATCAGGCCCTGGGCTGAAGACAGCGCTAAACTTCTGAGCTCCCCGGGCTGCCTATGCTATTGCAGATTAAATCATTGTCCTTTATTCCCTCCTAGCTTGTTACCTTACAAAGTAAGAAATTGTGCAGAGTATATTTCCCCATACATTGATAGTTGGCTCAACAATGGGACTTTTGTGGTCAATGGAACTGGTATACAAATTGCGATCTTACTAGTTCTGAGCCAAGACTTCAAGAGGTTACTCATGTTTCTGCCTTGTCTCCTGGTCTCCTGTGAGGAAGATGAGAGGAGTGTACACAGTTTAGCTAATCTAATCTAATTAGCTGATCCAAAGATAATGTGGAGCCAATATGGAGCAGATCTAAATGGAATTCAAAGCCTAAAGCCATGGCCAACTGACCACAGGCCTGAAACAAAGCTTCTCCACCCAATCCACAGAAGTGAAAGAAAACAAAATGCTTTCAGAGTGTTTTGTTATGCAACGTGAATTTAGCAAAACAGTCATAGAATTGGAGAAGCAAAATCACACCTTGATTCATCACTTGCAAAGGAAGGAACAACCTTTTTAGGTGAAAATTCTCAACTGTGAAAATAAGTGGCCTACTAGCAATGTTCTCAGAAGTAGTTGTTTCAGCAATAGTAAATCTCAATAGCGTAAATCAAGTTGTAGGAGAAATAATTCAAAAGAAAGTGGTTCAAAAATCACAATCATTTTTTCCATATGACTGGGTCATGTTCCCAGAAATCTGTCACCAGTGCTAGAAATTTTATGCACACGATGATTATGCACAAACTGGGAGTAACTTTCTTTTCTGCCACCGGTGACATTCTACTTTTCAAAGGCTCTTGGTTCATTCAAAAAACAGATCATGCAGCAACAAAAATGAGTTTATTCCTAAAGAAATGAGAGATGGACTGGTGAGAATAGTGGTGAAAAGCTGTCTTATGTTTCATAAAGTGGTTTGTCACAAAGATGCAATTTATTTGTATTTTTAAGTTGGAAATGGTTTGGGTCAAGATGGGAAACATTCTTGAAAGGTTTACAATTTAATTTATTCATTTGATTATTTTTTTCTGGTAGGAATTTCCTTATGGTCTGATCAAGTTCACCTAGAAATTTTAATTGTTGTTACAGGGCAATGTATACTTTCCTCACTTAGTGGACATCTTCAGGAGGGTAGATGTCTGATTTAAAGAAGTTATACTTACTAAGATTTTAAGGAACTCATTAAAATTAGTAAATGCTAAGGGAAAATGAAACAGCTAATGGCAGGTGGGCAGGCTAACATTCTCAGTACTAATTAGCTTTGTAATACAATATATGTAAAACATCACTTCCTGGCAAGCTCAGTGTGGCCAAGCCAAAGGACTGGGTATGAGTCAGCTACTTGCATTCAGAGCACGTCACTTACCTGAAGGTGTGCGTATCTAGGAAAACAGAGCCTGGGAAAGAACTATAAGCAGCAGAAAGCTATCAAATAAGTATGTTTATCAGGACAACTGATAGAGCACAGAAAAAATAATTTGACAAACTTCCATTTCATCAGAAAAGAATGAGTCTACCAATTTGGAGTCTATAGTCTCAAAGAAAAATAGGCAGAAAGTCACTACTTACTGGTTTTGAAAGTCACTAGAAGGATGAGTTCAGTTGAGTTTTGTTTATTTAATACTCTACCCACCCTCTCTCTGATATGCTTCACCCAGACCCAGTTGGTCAGAAGTAGCTGACAGCCAAGATTAGTAAGGGGCCTGGAAATATTTTTCAGATATATGAATAAAATTTTACATTGTATGCAAGTTATAGGAACTTATAATGTAGTCATTGTAATTTAGGATATTATACAGAATGAGAATTGAAGATAATCTGCTGAGTTTTCCTACTCATGATTTTGTGTGGCTCCAATGAGTATTTCCTGTTTTGAGTTTGTGCTCATTCTCTTTAGGGCAAAGGAGATTGCCTTGGGTAACTAAATGGCATATTCTTTACCTAACATATATATTGTAATTTAATTTCTTATTCCTCTGTGTCTGTACTCTATGATGGTAGAAAGAATGAACTTTCTTTTGGGTTGAATCCAAAAGAAATCTGTGGCTTATCAACTTTATATTGAAATCGCCTTCTCGAACATATGTTACCTTTTTACAATTTGGGGGCAGAGGTGAGGAAAGGTTCCCTTTCTACAATTTAGAGGGAGTGAACTTGACAGCAGATATCTCTTTCTTTTTTTCTTTCCTTCTTTCTTTCTTTCTTTCTTTCTTTCTTTCTTTCTTTCTTTCTTTCTTTCTTTCTTTCTTTCTTTTTCTTCTTTCTCTTTCTTTCTTTCTTTTTCTTTCTTTCTTCTTCTTTCTTTTTTTCAGCATAGATTAATTAGCCTAATGTCCATTTGCTGATATGTATTTTCACACTGAAACAAGGAGATCGAAGTTTTAGAAATGCAAACAAAGTGACTTTAAGATGGATTCTCTTTTTAGGCTGTGCTCACAGTATTCAAACTTGACAACTTCCTCATTTTTTTTCCCAGAAAAGCTTTTGGGAATGCTTGACAAAATCATTTAAAACATTGGGTTTCCTAGTGTCTCTACTGCTTACTGTATCATTAGACATGCAAGAAAGTAAAATCCCAGGAACCATTTTCAGTTTTATTCACTTTCTTATATTGACAGCTCTCCCTTGATCCTGATGGTCCCACATTTTTTTCTCTTTATTATTCAAGAATGCGAATTTGAGGACCATAAATTTGGAGTCTGTTTCTTGCCTGTATTTTGACTGACAGCTTCCACGGTGATCAGTCATCTGTCTCAGACTGTGCGGAATCTCTGCGTCTCAGCTCTGCTCACTAAAGTGATTTAAAATTGCTTTTGAACTTTGAGGTGGAGGCCATGGACAAATATGGCCCCGAAGAGCATTTTCTGTGGTTTCCATTCCCAAATGGCATTCAAATACGTTAGTCATCCTCCAAAGGTACTCACCTACTCTTTCACCTCTGCTCAATTTACGAATGTTTATTTTTGTTCAGTCTGACCTACTGGGCAAAATGCAAAAACTGCATCTACGAATTTTTCTGAGACTGCCCTTACAAATTTCTGTTTTCTAGAAAATTTGGTTTATCTGTGCAGTCAGCCTGTGCATGCCGTCAGCTTGTGCATGCAGTTTACAGAGTTTAAATCCTGGCAAGACAACCCAGAAAAACGGGTTGAAATTCTACCAATCATGTTTATGACAGCTAGAAACATGGAAAACATACAGAGAATCACTGTGACTTCTCACTGGGAGGACTCTGTGACTCCTGACAGTTTTCACTTGAGTGGTTTACACCCATTTGTGAAGCTGTAGGCTACCCTATGTGCCACACTTCTGGGCTCTGCTGTAGCAGTTTCATCCAAGATGAAGCTAGAATTTGGGGCCCCATTTCTCAGTCTATGTGTGCAGGGATGAATCCCGGAGTGGAGGCCCATGACCAACTACATTGAAAGGTGGGATTCAAGGCCTTTACACATAGGTTGAGCCTTGACTCAGTTTATAATTCTTCTGAAAGATCTAGGGCTTAGATTTTTAGTTTAAGATTAAGAAAGATAGAGGGAGGGACCCCTGGGTGGCTCAGGGGTTGAGCGTCTGCCTTTGACTCAGGGCTTGATCCTGGAATCCCAGGATCGAGTTCCACATCAGGCTCCCCTGCATGGAGCCTGCTTCTCCCTTTGCCTATGTCTCTGCCTCTCTCTCTGTCTCTCATGAATAAATAAATAAAATCTTAAAAAAAAAAAAAAAAAGGGGGCAGCCCGGGTGGCTCAGCAGTTTAGCGTTGCCTTCACCCCAGGGTGTGATCCTGGAGACCGGGGATCAAGTCCCACGTCAGGCTCCCTGCATGGAGCCTGCTTCTCCCTCTGCTTGTGTCTCTGCCTCTGTGTGTGTGTGTGTGTGTGTGTGTGTGTCATATGAATAAATAAATAAAATCTTTAAAAAAAGAAAAGAAAGATAGAGGGAGAAATTATTGCTACTAGGTGCTAACACGTGCCTTTTTTAGTATAAGAACTCCAGCTTCTATAAATCTTTAACATCTCTAAATTGTAATTCTGTTTGTCTTTGACTATGTCCTTGCTGAAGAGCATTCAACCAAAATTTACAATTTTATTTGTTTGAGAGAGAGAGAATGAGAATGGGCATGGCGGGGCGTAAAGGGAGAGGGTGAGAGAGGGGCAGACTCTGCACTGAGCAGGGAGCCCAACATGAGGCTCAATCCCAGGACTGAGAGATCATGACCTGAGCCAAAGGCAGATTCTTAACAACTGAGTCACCCAGGTGCCCCCAACCAAAATTTCATATCCAGGGCTTAGGGCTTTTACAAAGCCATAGAAGTAAGTGTATTAACTTAAAGCAAGTGTGCCAATCAGTACAAACAACTGTTTTGTTTTCTATTATCCCAGGTATTACATTTTTTATTACATTTATGTGTCTTTCCTGTAACTCTGTAAGAAATCACAGGTATTGTAGAAAAAAATATTTGATGATACTTATTAAAGATGATAAGCAGATTTTATTTGGAACATTGTGCTGGGTATGGGGCACTGCAATATGAATTCACGGTTGGGGAGAGATATTTGGCTCAGCTCCAGATATAGCACGGGCAAATGTGAATTTCTACCCAACAGCAGGGTGGGGGTCAGTGGATATAAAATCACTAGGAAGGAACCTCCACGATAAAGGAGATTCTGGTTAAACTGACTTAGCAGGGTACTTGCTGAAACTGGGCTTTATAAGTGCATAGGTGGGCCTCAGAGAAGTTTCCAGGAGCCTGACTAAAGTTGAGTCTTTGATGATCTTCCCATACACAGAATTGTAATGGCTTGAGATTTATTCTGCATTTCATGTATGTTTTAATTTACGTGGCTATTATATAGAAACAATTTGAATTTCTTTTAGGACTTTAACTTGATGTCATTCTCTGCAAAAATATGTTTATACCCAAATATGCTTTCATTGACGATACTTCATCATAGACTTTTGAATTTTTCTACTTCCAGTCATAAGGACTTACAAATAATTACGTAATGACTTGTTGGCTTCCCAACCTAAAAACAATTTGAAATAAGCTATTTCTCAGTGGTCCTTAAAAACTATCTTACTATCTCTTAGAATTTTCTGTTTATAAGATGCCCCTGAATCTGAATGAATGCACAAGGCAAACACACTAGGCAAATGTATAAACTTTTATTTAAAAGAGAATCACATGGCACTTTGGAAGTAGTATCTTATGTTAAGTACCATTCATCAAAGTGCCACTACATCATAGCGTAAAGTCCTCCTTTTCTTGTACTCAGAATTTCTGAAAAAAGTCGATAATCTATTTTTGCTAGCAGTGAACACTTACAATATGAGATCATGGACTGATTAATTATAGAGGCACAACTGAAGAATCTGCATGCTCAGTTAAACCATCTGAAGTCTTGTCATTTATTGGCATCATATTGCCAAAAGAGTCAATCAACTGTGTCCTCGGGGTCCCAGATACATGATGCAGTACCTTATGCAGCCAGACCTACAATATTAGATTTCACATAATAGACACAATAAAATAGACACAAAAAAATTTAGATGTCACACGATAAGACCATTAATTTACACAATACATAGTAGTACTCTCTGTAAAATCAATCTTTTCCATGATTTCATTCAAACAAGGGAGCTTGACTAGTTTCTTAAAATATTTTATACTTATCTCTCCAGAGTCATAGCATATTACACTTATGTTAAAATGCCTACTTTTTCATGAATTTGCATATCAGTAATACAGAAATGTTTCACAATCAACAATTTAAAATCACAAACGTATTAGCACAAATTAAGTAAGTGGTAACTTGGAATTGATGAAATAGGGTATGTGAATAATATTTAAATATTGCACAAATAAATTGTCGACTAAAGGACTTTGATATGGAATATATGTTGTACTGGCCAGGGAATGCTAAAAATAGATGAAAGGAAACTTCTTGGGAATCCTGAAATTTTTACTGGCACGTTAAAAACATCTCTGCTGTAGGATAGAATACTCTCTCAGGTTCCTAAATCCACTCCTTTTAGCAGTGTATATTTTGCTCAAGCATGATATACATGGCAAAATGTGAATCATAAAGCCTGCCATATCAATCACAATACCATTAACATTAAAGGTTTTTTTTTTTTGGCTGAATCATTCATCTCAATAAACTAAATAAGCTTCTCTAGGATTTCAAAATAATAAGCAGAAATATGATCTTTGGATGGCTTAGATATGTCTTCCCTGCCATTGACAAAAGCATTTTAGAGACACATAAATTCAAGAGGTAGTCTCATTTGCCTAAGGACTTTAGGGTCTGTGCTAGAGTGAAGAAAGGCCTTTGTTGGAAAAAGATCAAATGCTAATGTGATAAAATTCTATATTTGTATCAATTTTCTGGAGAGATCCAGGGAAAATCATGACCTAGTATAACAGAATATGGTTGTAGAAAAAAGGCCTGACTCTTAGTGTAGCTAACATAACAGAATCCTGCAAACTGTAAAATCAGCTTGGGCAAGGCTTCAGATATGTTTTACTGAATAGGATATTGCATCTGATTGAAGCCCCAATACTAGTAATGTACAACTAACACTAAAAATAAAAAATAGAACAGCAACAAAAGGATGTTGCTAACATTCATATATTTCAATGGAACATTGTTACTAAAAAAAATAAATTTCTCAGAAAAAAAATTACAAAACATATTACAAAAGGGTAAAAAAAGAAACAGAATCTCTATGTACATGTGTGTATATTTGTGATATTATATTTAAATTATTATAGTGTAATTTGAAACAGATTAGAGCAAATCTTTCTTCTTTATGTCATACAGTTCTTTTAATAACTGCCTGTTGGAGCTCTCCTAGCATTTGCTTGTTTGCTTTTAACTGAGTAGTAATGTATTTTTACTCTCACTATTATTTGATGGCTTGATTTTTCCTTTCTTTCTTCTAATAAAGTGGAAGGATTGCCAATTCTCATAGACCATACTGACGCTCTGTTCTGGGACTGCTAGTGGCTTGTGTATATGAATGAATTGTGGATAGAAGTGGCTTAGGGAAGAGCAGGTGTAGGAACTCACTCTCCCTTCCCACATCTACTGGCTAGACACAGAGATTCCCGTGGGCAACTCTGTGTCCCCAGGGTTTCAGAGAGTACACATGTGGAAGGAACAGGGAGCTCTGATTTACTTTAGATTACTGGGAGATTTTTGGTAGCTTACCCCAACTAATATAAACAGTAACTTTGAGTAAGGCAAAAAATGCTATTAGTTTACATATTGGTACTTTAGAGGAAACATATGGCTTCTGACTGGCAGCATTTTAAAATTTTCTTTTTGGGGGGATCCCTGGATGGCTCAGTGGTTTAGTGCTTGCCTTTGGCCCAGGGCATGGTCCTGGAGTCCTGGGATTGAGTCCCACATCGGGCTCCCTGCATGGAGCCTGCCTCTCTCTCTGCCTCCCTCTCTCCCTTTCCCCCTCTCCCCACCCCCATGTGTCTCATGAATAAATAAAATCTTTAAAAAAATTTTTCTTTTCAGTGTTGATTTTCTGATGTTACAGGGAACTCTGCGTAGGCCTAGATTAACTTTGGCATTTTTTGATAAAGTGGTCATTTGAAGTAGACTCAAAAACAGGAAGTCTTTGTAGACGTTTGAGCTACAGCAACTCAGAAGATTACACATAATTGTTTTGCATCATTTTATGAATTAATGCATAGTTCCCTCCTCCCTAAGTCGCGAATACACATTGCAAGAGTACAAAAACAGGGTAACTGTGTGAGGTGATGGATGTGTGAATTAGCTTGATTGTGGTAATCATTTCAATACGTAAGTATATATTAAGCCATCCCATTGTACATCATAAAGATATACAATTTTACTTGTCAATTATACCTTAATAAAGCTGAGGGAAAAAAAAACCAAGTCAGTAAAGGAGTTTGAAGTCAGATAACTGTGCTCTAAATCTAATACTTTTATTCATTTTTTCACCTTTATTTTAGTTTTTTTTTTCTTACCTCGGCTACTATGAATAATGCTGCAATAAATGTGGCATTACAAATATCCTTCTTTGATAGTGATCTTGGATTTTTTAGATATTCCCACAAGTCGGATTTCAAGATCATATATTAGTTCTATTTGTAACATTTTAAGGAAACTCTGTATTGTTTGCTGCAATAACTGTACCATTTTATACTCCCACCAACAGTGCACAAGGGTTCTCTTTGCTCCACATGCTTGCCAGTATTATTTATCTCTTGTCTCTTTGATAGTTTATATCATAGCAAGTGTGAGGTGACATCACGTCATGGTATAAATTTGCATTCCCCAATGACTAGTGATGTTGTGCAACTTTTCATGTATCAGTTGGTCATTTGGAAAACTGCATATTTAGATCTTTTATCCAACTTTTTAAAATATTTTATTTATTTATTCATAGAGACACAGAGAGAAAGGCAGAGACACAGACAGAGGGAGAAGCACGCTCCATGCAGAGAGCCCAACGTGGGACTCGATTCAGGGTCTCCAGGATCACACCCTGGGCTGCAGGCGGCGCTAAACCGCTGCGCCACCGGGGCTGCTCCTTTTATCCAATTTTTAATTGGGCTATTTGTAGCTTTGCTGTCGGTTGTGTGGGCTCTTTGTGTATTTTGAATATTAACCATTTATTGGACACATGGTTTGCCAATATTTTCTCCCATTTTATAAGTACCCTTTGCATTTAGTCGATGGTTTTGTTTTCTGTGCAGGAGCTTTTTAGTTTGGTGTAGCCCCATTTGTTGTTTTGCTTGTCTTGTTTCTGATGCTAAACAAAAAAAATGATAATTGCCAAGACGAATGTCAAGAAACTTATCCCCAAGAAAACTTATGTTTTCTTCTGGGAGTTTTACAGTTTCAGTCTTCTGTTGTGTATGGTGTAAGATGAGGTCAATTTCACTCTTTTTATGTGGCCGTCTATTCTTCCCAGCACAATTTTTTGAAAAGACTATCCTTTCCCCATTGTATATTCTTGACTCCTTTGTCATAAATTAATTGATTACATATGCCTGAGTTTGCCTGTGAGTCCTTTATTTTGTTCTATTAATCTATGTGCCTTCTTGTGTGTATGTGTGCTAATGCCCTACTTTCTTGATTACTATGACTTTATAATACAGTTTGAATTCAGAAACCATGATTCAGTTTTGCTCTTTCTCAAGATTACTTTGCTGTTTGGGGTCTTCATGGTTTAAATGTATTTTAGGATTTTATTTTTCATTCTTGTAAAAAAAAATGCCATTGGAATTCAATAGGAATTGTATTGAATCTATAGATTGCTTTTAGTAATATTTGGAAAAAAATAACAATATTAATTCTACCATTCCATGAGCATAGAACATCTTTCCATTTTTTAATTTTTTCTTTAATTTCTTTCATCAATATTTTATAGTTTTAGTGTACAGAACTTTGGCTTCCTTGGTTACATTTATCCCTAAATATTTTATTCTTTTTGATTCTATTGTAAATGGGATTGTTTTCTTAATTTCATTTTCTAATAATTCTTTGTTAAAATAAAAATACAACAGATATTTTTGTATGTTGATTTTGTATCTTGCAAATTTACTGAAATTATTAGTTCTAATTGTTTTATTTTGGAGGAGTCCCCAGTGTTTCTACATATAAGTTAGTGTCATCTGAAAGTATCTTTTTTATTGGGGTATCTTTTATTTATTCATTTTTTCTTGACTAATTGCTCTGGCTAGGGCTACCACTACTGGGGTGAATAAAAATGATTAGAGTGGGCAGCCTTGTATGTTTCCTGGTCTTAGAGCAAGATCTTTAAACTTCTTACCATAGAGTATAATGTTTGTTTCTCATATATGGTTATGTTGATGTACATCCCATTTATACTTAGTTTGTTGAAAACTTTATCATGAAAGGAAGTTATATTTTGTTAAGTGCTTTTTCTGCATCTGTCAAAATTATCATATAATTCTTATCCTTCTTTTTATTAATATGGTAAATCACATTGATTCATTTGCAGATGTTGAACCATCTCAGAATCCTTAAAGTAAATCACACTGTATAAAATCCTTTTACTGTACTATGGAATTTTGTTTGCTAGTATTTTGTTAGGGAGTTCTATACTTTTATTTGTTTTCCTATTAGTAATTGTTCTTTTATTTCAACTTGGAAAAACCTTTTATTATTTTTCATAAGGCAGGTCTAAGTGATAATAAATTCCTTCAGCTTTTTTATTTTTTATTTTGTCTGGGAAACTATCTTTCCTTCAATTCTGAGAGGTTAACTGTGCCTGGTAGAGTATTTTTGTTTGGCAGTTTTGTTTGTCTTTATCTTTCTTTCTTTCTTTCTTTCTTTCTTTCTTTCTTTCTTTCTTTCTTTCTTCTTTCTTCTCTTTCTTTCTTCTTTCTTCTTTCTTTCTTTTCTCTTTTCTCTTCCTTCCTTCCTTCCTTCCTTCCTTCCTTCCTTCCTTCCTTCCTTCCTTCCTTCCTCTCCTCCTCCTCCTCCTCCTCCTCCTCCTCCTCCTTCTTCTTCTTCTTCTTCTTCTTCTTCTTCTTCTTCTGTACTTTGAATACATTTCGCTATCTCCTTCTGGACCACAAGTTTTCTGCTGAATAATTCTCTGATAGCCTTATGGGTAAATCATTAATTATTTCATAAAGATTAGATTGGAAGGTGTTTCATGTTATTTTGTTTGTAACAATTTTTTCTTCCTTCCTCCTTCCTTCCTTCCCTCCTTCCCTCCTTCCCTCCTTCTTTCCTTATTTGTTTGTTGGTTTCCACACATTAAACAAACCAGCCACCTCTCCCAATCTTGGCATAGTATTCTCATCAATCTACCTGGTCCTAGCTCTTGATTATCTCTCAAATCTTCTTGATTATTCATGCTTCCATCTGTTCTTAGTGGCTCACAGTGGTAGAGAATGTGCCAAAGCCTGTCAGTTTCCCCAAGGGAAAAACAATAATCTACATCTATATGTAGTCTGATTAGAAGCTGGACTTTAAAGGAGCACATGGGAAAGTAAGCACTCAAACTTCTCCCAGTGAGATTGGGAGATGAGCATGTTGGCTTGCTTCCTCTCTGCTGAGCTCTGCAGTGACAGCTATAGTGAATGCTTCTGTGTCCATTAAAAATTGTTTCCTTGTATGCTGTAGTGTCTATGGGATTTCTAAATGCAAACCCCACTGGCTTTCAGAGCTAGGTGATTTGGGGACCCATCTCTCAGGTGGCCACCTTAAAATTGGGGTGCTAGGTGTGTGGTCTAAGCTCATTGCTCCTCAGGGAGAAGCTCAGAGGTGATGGTTCTCTCTGACTTAGATGGTGCTGAGCTGAGTATGGGCTCTATGGTGGGTATTTTGTCAATGACCTAATATGTAGGATTCATTCAGCTACTTTCTGAATTTCTTTCAGAGAGAATTGATCTATGTGTAGCTATATTTTCAATGCACCCAAAGGAGGAGGGAAATTCAGGAGTCTCCTTTGTGGTGATTTTGGTCCAAATCCCCTAATCTAAATGTAGTGTACTTGGTCATTAATCCTGTGGCAATGAGCTTCCATTTCCCAGTCTGTAATAACAGGATAGTTGAAATCTATAAAGTTATTCTGAAGATGAAGTAAGATAATACATGTAAAATGGTAAGTGCCATGCTCAATAAATAAATTTCTTTGTTTTTAAGCTTTTATTTATTTGTTCATGAGAGACACACAGAGAGAGGCAGAGACAGGCAGAAAGAGAGAAGCAGGCTCCCTACAGGTAGCCCGATGCCGGACCTGATCCCAGGATCCTGGGATGATGACCTGAGCCGAAGGGAGATGCTTAACCACTGAACCACCCAGGCATCCCTCAATAAATAAATTTCATTTAATGTATGTACCTACTTGATGTAAAACATAATTTCTCTCAAAGAATGTCATGATTAAACATAAAAGTAATGTTTCAGGCTCTAATTATGTAGTCCATTTTTCTGAATAACAGTTTTAGAATCTATTGAATCTTACCATCGTCAGTTATAATTATTATCATCTGATTCTATTTATGTCAGTGACCTTATTAATTTGGAGAGACATAGAGACACAATTGCTTCCAACATCTGTCCAAACAAGAGAAAGAAGATCCAGACTGTCTTTGGACATTGTGTATGGTTTTAGCATATAAATATAATACTTCAGATTTTGACTTTCCATAGTCTGGCATTTGCTCCTTAATCCATGTTTAAACAATGCCTCCCATAAATTATATCATTTAGAATTAAGAGAATTTCAAATTTTACACCTCACATTTTATCATATGGTTTTTTTCTCCTCCCCTGCACACCGTTCTCTCTTTCAGTGTATCTTTCATATTATTGTAAGAAATATCTGTTAATCTCTATTTAAGATGGTATTAACATATTTTTTCATAGATCTGCTTTTATGCTTGTGTTACAACAAACTAAAGTCAGTCCCTTGGTCACTTAAAGCACGATTTACTCCTTTAAAGGTTTGATATCTACTAGAATATACTGAATCATTTAAGGGCCAAAAGTTAGAAGAGACTATAGAACATGATGCTTGAGAAAGCTCCAGGAATAACACTTTGGGATTCCTGGAATGTGACCGTAAGTGGTATGAGTAAAAGCGAATGTAAGAAGGCAGAGTAGAATGTGCGGAAGAATTTTAGTGTGGGACTACATTAATGTATGAGGATGTTATCACATTTCTTGGGCATTTTTATGATCCAGAAGGCCAATAAATCTATCCCCAAAATTGATGAGTATTCTTTCTTTGCAGATTATCTAAATAGGAAGGCATTGAATGAATATTTGTAAGAATTTGCTTCAGGTAGCATTCTTCTTCCACCTTCTTATTTCTTCACTCTAGAACAGTGGGTAGAGAACCATGCTGTTTTGTGGTACTCTTTAATCTTTGCCTGTGCTATCATAGTGATTCAACAATACACATAATAAATAGCTTATCTATTCTACAGTGTGACCATAGGTCAGTTGGTCACTCATCTGAATGTCTGATATGTAAAATTACAAGGCAAGCAAAGAAATGGGGGAAAAAAAAGACACTGAGAAGAATAATCTATGTATTGAAATCATCCCACAATTGACTCAACTTCAGAATTAATAGACAGGAATATTAAATATTTATTATACATTAAGTGAAAACTTATGAAGATAATTGCTGTAGAAAGGATAGTTTGCCAAGAAAAAGAAGTAGATCAATTGAAAGTTCAAAAGAGGAAGAAAAAACAAACAAATTTCAATCTAATGCCTAATCAATCATAGACCTAATTATTAAATCTAATTCTGTAAATACTCTAAATGAAAAAGGATAAAAGGATAAAAAGATTAAAATGATTGTGACCTTAAGTTTGGCAATTTTTTTTTAAGATATAACACTAAAAGCAATCATAAAGACTGACATCCACTTGGAATCCACTATAATATAAAAAAAAAGAATACAAACCATAATCAGAATATAAAGTAATAAGTTAAAATCAATTAATAACAAGCACAAATATTGGAATTAGAAGTAAGGAAACTTAAAAAAATTATTATAACTGTGTTCCAGATATCCAAAAAGCAAAGACACAGTAAATATTAAAAGTTATTGAAATCAAAATTTTAAAGGATGAAAAATAAGATGTTTCAGATAAAAATTTCACTAGATATGGTCGATAGGAAATTCAATGTTTTAATTAAGAAATCAAAATAAAAATTAAAAATTATTTTAAACTTAAGGACAACAAAAGCACAATATGTCAAATTTTACTATTAGAAAAAGGGCATTTCTCAATTATTAAAGCCCAGTTTCCTCCTTAATAAATTAGAAAAGAATGTTAAATCCAAAATAAGTCAAGAAAGAAAAAAAATGAGTGGGTGGCTCAGTGGTTGAGCATCTGCCTTTGGCTCAGGCCATGATCCCAGAGTCCTGAACCCCACAAGGAACCTGCTTCTCCCTCTGCCTATGTCTCTGCCTCTGTGTCTCTTATGAATAAATAAATGAAAAATTTTTTTTTTTGAAAAATCTTTTATTTTAAAATTTGTTTTCATATTTTTGCTCTATGCTGGACTTTCCAAACCATTATTTTTGATACATATTTAACAATCTAAAGATTTTTTAATACAAAATCATAGTTTATGTTAACAATGTTTATTTAATTTTTTTGAAATCAATGAAATCCTCTTGTTTTCTTTGTGTTCACGTGTTAACACAGTTCTAGTAGTTACTCCACTGAATATGTGGTCTTTTTAGTCATTATGATTTCCTTGTCTCTGACTTTAGCACCCAAAAGATAAAAGGATAGCTTTCTTTGTTGGGTTATTGGGTATGATGGTTCAGGTAGTATGTCTGGTTGTTGGGCAATTTTTTGCCATAAATACTTCAATACTGTCTCAAGGATACAGATTATTCTACGTATTTGTTTGATGCACTACCAATATTTTAGTACTCAGACAGACATGGCATGTCTTCAGTTTGGGGTAGATGTCATATTGCCTCCCTGGGTAAAAGAGTCCCAGTGTCCTGGACTATACTCTGCCCTGAGTCTGTGCTTTTATGATACCACCCACATGATTGTCAGTTCATGGCAGGTAGATTCCAGCATTCTTCTACAATTTCCTCAACAGTTAAAAGCTACAGAGGCTGAAAGTAGAACTGTTGCCTGTGTGTCTCAGCCTTGTGGCTGAGGAAAACATGCAGTTTTGAGTCTGTAGTGGTGGGAGTGAGCTACATTTACACAAATTACCTCAATTAATAGTTCTATTTTTTTCCACGAAAGAAATATGAACTTCCCTCACCTTTCATCCCTAAGATCTAGTGTCTTATCATATGACCTGTGAAATCATCATTGTTGTTGTTTTTACAGGAATTTCTGTAGACATCCAGTACATCTACTATATTAGATTTTTGCTTCATTTCACCCCTAATCAGTTTGTTGTCTGTTTTGAAGCTGATTCTACTTTGTTTCTTTGATTAAGTTTTGGTTACATTATAGGATAAATAAATACATATGTACAAGTATATGTACAAATGACAGTATTCGAATAGGTTGCATAGGGCTTAAAATTTCTAAAAAAAATTTTGTGATACATTTTTTGATCCTTTTTACTTGACATCTAGTTTGAAAAATGTTTTCTAAGTTAAAGTTTTAGAATATTATAAACACACATTTATCAGTATTTTATTTTATTTTTTTTTTTTTTATCAGTATTTTAATATGCAATTTTATATTTGATGCTTCTACTGCTACTTGATATCAGTCTGATTCCTGGTGAGCAGATAATATTTTTTTAATTACCCATATATCTATTTACTTATCTATCCATTATCTATCTGTATCTTTGGAATTTATATAGAATAGAATTAACATTCTGATAATTTTGAAGAAAATTTTTATTTTTCCCCCCACTCACATTTCTCTACTATCAATAGTAACATACATTTTTTTGGCTTCAGGAAATCATCCTCTCTTCTGGCTTTGGAAAAATCGATATATATATATATATATTCTTAGTCTCTTCTGAAATTATTAAATGGATGCTAGAACTCTGATTTTCTGTATTTTTCTGTAGCATTTTCTAACATATTGTATTTTATTTTCTGTTCTGAAAGTATTTCAACTTTCTCTTCTAGGACTTCATATTAAAATTTTTACTATAGCAATGATATTATAATCATCATGAACTCTCTCATTTTATGATTGTTCCATTTTATATCAACTGTCTTTCTTTGTCTAAACTAATATTTATGAATATCTCACAAATTATACATTAGTGAAATATTACATTCTCAAAACACAGGATGGAAATACCATTCTTAAATCACAGATTAGACAGAGAACTCTTGAGGATCAAACTGAATTGGCCATCTCATCAAAGGTAGAGAATCTGCAGTCTGGTTAGGTAGTAGAAATAGGCTCTGACTAAAAAAAGGGAAGTACCTTATTTTCCTGGTCAAAGATCCAAAAGAAAGCAATATGCAAGAGCTTGGGGCACAAATAGTCATCCTTGACCTGTTGTTCCACTCTGAATGTTAACCTTTAAATATTCCCATCAGTCAGATTATTTGCTTTCCCTGATATCTCCTTCTGCAGGTCTGAAATAAACACATTACATAGATAAGTGATTATTAACAAATAACTGAATAATGCAATTGTCTCAATTATTTTCTGCAATTTGAAATACTATCTTTCCCATCCTAGAAAATACAGTGTGTTTTAATGATATGGTTTATATAGGGAGCCACAAGAGAATTTCATGTAATATAGTTATTATTTCTGAACTGTAAGCATTGCTTCTGACACATTTTTTTGCAGAGATGTGAACTCAAGAATAAGACGTTGTTACTATGAGTAAAATATTCCTGAGAAGAGGGCTATAGGTAGACACATTATAGCAGTTTCATAGTTTACTATGCATAACTGCCCAGAATATTTCTGAATATGTTTCAAATCTCTGTAGATGTATCATAATCAATAATCAGTTTTGAGGAGTAGTCACAAAGAAAAATGATTGAAACATATCTATCAAGAAGTACAGGTCAACCTATTAAAATAGGCCAAGGAAATATTTGATTTCTATACTTCATGCTTGGTGCATGCAAGAACATGGGCAACTTCCAGTTATCATATGATGCTAACACTAATTGATAGAGGGAATATTCACAGCTGAAGTAGCAACCTGAAGATCCAATTGACTTGGATCTGACTCAGATCATATGTACCTAGAAGAAATCATACCTATGAAAGTCTTCATTATTAAAGGAGAAAGTTATATATTTCATATCATACTGTTTAAAATTTTATGATAGAGTATGTGGTAAGAGATGGCATGATACTTCCTTTAATATCTAGTGAATAATACAAGAATGATGATTAAAAATCTATCTCTCATGGAGCTACCTAAAGTCAATAGCATTGTAGAATTCACATACAGAAACTTCTTATTTTTCTTCTACATCATGGAATTTGTTTATGGTTTATATTGGAATAAAATATAAATAATCTTATAAATTGTGCCTTATATAACTCTTAATTCATTTACACATGTACATTTGACCCAAAATTTTCAGTTTGTAAATATGCAGCACTCCTTAAAACTCAATGTAACAGATTATATTTATTTTTTCTACTTTATGCTCATATAGTTCCCTGTTCTAACTCTATTTCTTCATTGGTGATGGTTAATATTTTATTAGATTTTTATTAGAAAGTCTAAACTAGTAGAAAATAATTTACAATTTACATTTAACCCTGCAAATATTATGGCTTCTCTATCAAATTTATTTTTCATGATGTCATTAATAAACTCTCATAAAAGTTTTTATTTTTTAATAACTAAAGAAAACCACAAAATGTTTAAAATATATACAAGAACCTTAGAAATGAATGTAGTGGACCTTGTGTTGTCATCAGCCAAATTAGTAAATATTAATGTTTTATTATGTTTATTTCAACTATTGTTTTTTTAAAAATATGTATCACTAGTGGTGTAACTAAAGCAATCCCCAAAGCCTTTTTCTCTCATTTCTTTCAACAAATCTAGGGATAATATGTATCTTTTATTATGTATAATTATTCTATTTCATTAGATCTGGCACTAGAATCATATAGCATTTTCCTTGGGGGCCCTACATTAGTTCCTTAATTTATACTGCTTCCTTAATTAATACTACATATAGAGATAGCTCTTTATTTCTTGTTTGTTAAATTAGACTGCCTTTTCAATTAAACTGAATCACAAATCCTACATTTGTGAGAATTATCTGAACGATTTTTACAAAAGAGTTGCCTTTCCATTACAAATGTTCAAAGTGTCTTATTGAGTAAGTACCATTGTCCTATGTCAAATTTAATAGATTTTTCTCATTGCCCCCTGGTGAATGTTTAGATGAGACAACTCTTCTTCCAGCTGTTAATCCAACTCTGATGAAAACTCGAACCAAATTGACAACCTAGTAGAAACAGAGATAGATGGTCAAACTCTAGTGATTTCTTCCTCTGAAAAAAATGACTGATAAAAAAATATAGGCTTCCTTTGGAGTTAAAGGAGAAATGATTTGGTGTTTTATTTCCCAGGGGTCAGTGTGCTATGGGCTAGTTTTTTTTCCCCTTTGAGAAACTATATTCTATTTATGAATAATATCTTTTGAAACCCTAGCATTCATTTGATATAAGAAATAAAGGCAGTGCATTTACAGAAAGGTTACAAGTGTGTCACAGAAATCTGCTGGCCTATATTCTATCCCTTTAAAATCGGCTCTAGTTGAATGAACATCACTCATCCAAGTAAGAACTTTATCCCACACTACAAATGTGCTTAAGAGCTTATTACCAAGCAGAATTCCCAATTCCCAGATATATTCTCAACATCAGAAAAGGCAGAGTCTAGCCACATTTAGTAGCTTCATTTCCCCCAAATTTTTGTAATACTAAACATTGATGATTGTTTTCCTTCCTCCCCAGCGATATGTGATATTTTCTTGCCTATTTGGTCTTGTGTATTTCTATTAAGCCTGGAAAAATTATTTTCTTAATACTGTCAACACCAGAATACTTTGAGATTACACTAAAATCCTTTAAGAAATGCTTACTGTCTATAATTTAACATTTCTTTCAAAGATCCTTTAGTAAGGTGTGTTAACATCAAAACTTAATTCCAAAAATCAATGTACATTTTTCCAATATGTGATGCCTTTAATATGATTTTTTGGGCTTCGGATTTTTTATCAGCCTACACTAAACTGTTTTCTGTCAATGTAGCAAAGTTCTATATTTCTTGAGAAATACAAGATTGTGACATAAATATCAGACTGGGAAAATATTTTAATCTTCTATTTTTAAATAGAGCTAATGATATTTAAATTAAGAAGTAAGACTCAAGAGGCACCTGGGTGGCTCAGTGGTTGAGCATCTGCCTTTGGCTCAGGTTGTGATCCCCGGGTCCTGGGATCAAGTCCTACATCAGTTCCTGCAGGGAGCCTGCTTCTCCCTCTGCCTATGTCTCTGCTTCTCTCTCTGTGTCTCTCATGAATAAACAAATGAAACAAACAAACAAACAAAAACCTCAATACCTAATGCAGGTTCAGAAGCAAACAACAATGGATACATTTAAGAAATGAATTTCAGACTGTTACTATCTAAATCTAACTGGCTGAGGGGAGGGGCACCTAGGTGGCTCAGTGGGTCCTGGGATTGAATCCCATGTCAGGCTCTCTGCTCAGTGGGGAGTCTGCTTCTCCTTTTCTCTGTCACCTTCTAAATCTTTAAAAATAGTAATAATAATAAATAATCAATTAAACTGACTGAACCTCAGCTCCTATAGGAGAGATCTATTGTACATAGAATAAAAATATAAAATTAATTCAATAGCAAGGAAGGAACACCTGGGAGAATGAAAGAGGTGGTAGGAAGTAGTAGGGTAGGAGGTGAGATTAACAACCTCACTATTGATTAAAAGAAAGACTTTGACAGAGCTCTGTGCATTTTAAAAATCAATTTCAAACTAACATCCTTCTCTACTGTGTTTTCATAACATTTTGAGCATGTATTTTAACACTCTTCACATTGTGTTGTGGCTGGGTGTGGCCTAATATCACATTAACATCTTACTTATATCTGTTCACAACAAAGCTTATGTGAGGAAGAGCCAGATGAGCAAAACTAGCTAAAGCACCCATTGTTAAGGTATACCAAACAATTTCTGGAAAAAATTAGAATTATTATCCCAGCTAACTCACCTAACCCATATGTCACCCTTCGACAATCGCACATGTATATTGGTTCTATTCCTGTGAGTCCTTTGAGAGGCCAACACCATTTCTGGTTTTGATTTTGCAGCAAACAAACAATAATTAAAGGATGTGGTTGTGGACCAGGCCACCAAAATCTAAATCTATCGGTCACGTGTATGTAACAGGTGACTTCAAAGATGAATTAGCTTGTCATTGCTATATCCACTGCAAAAATGAAGACCACTCTCAGCAAATGGACCATGGACATTCCAGAAAATATTGACAGCACTCTGAAGGGACACACAGTTATTGTGAAGGACTCCAGAGAATTCTAATTACATCAATTAGAACTCAGTCACCTTGGAAAGAAAAAGACTGTCAGACTGACAGATGATGGGGACATAGAAAGGACTAGGCTGCAGTTCTATCTGCCATCATGTGAAGAACATAATCAGGGGGTCACACTGGGCTTCCTTTATAAGATGACATCTGTATAGGCCCACTTCCTCAGCAACATTGTTGTTCAGAAGAATGAGTCTCTTGTTCAGACCTGAAATCTCTTGGATGAAAAAGCAGGGTTCTGATGAGACTGAGCTTTGCTTGTTCAGTATCTCAAGCCTCAAAAAATGAGTTAATTCTTGAAGGAAACAATTCTGAACACACATCAAATTCAGATGCTTTCATTCAGCAGACCATAATAGTTAAAAACAAGGATTATTGAAATATTTTGATATATCTATGTCTCTGGAAAAGGAACAGTTCAACCAGGCCAATGAATAGCATCTAAAGGTTGATGGGCTATGAAAAGAGCAAGATGCCAGATAATTCTTTTTTTTAAAAAAAATATTTTATTTATTTATTTATTTTAGAGAGTGCACATGAGTGAGGGAAAGGGCAGAAGGGAAGGAAGAGGAAAAGGGAGAGCCTGACACAGGGCTTGATCTCATGACCCTGAGATCATTACCTGAGCTGAAACTAAGAGTCCAAAAGTTAACTGACTGAGCTGCCCCAGTGCCCCATGATGTCCAGAAATTCTTAAGATCTAGTCATGATATGTAAAGATGTAATTAAAGCTTTCTATTGAAAAGAAAAAAGGAATCAGTATTTGATACAATGATATTTATCAAAAATAAGTTATTTATTATTTAATTTAAAGCATGTATGAGTTTGTTCCTTCAATTACTCATTTGATATTGAACACTTAATATTCTGGACAAGAATCTGGAGATATTAGAAAACAAGACATATGTAGCACATGAAACTAACTGAAAGCAAACATATGAGAAGCCTATGAAATATTTGAGAACTTATTATGTATTTGTACTATCTTGGGGATATACTTTGTAAGAAACAAAAGAAGTTTCTGAGACAAAGTTTCCTGGTATTTGGGAGGAGAAGCTTACAAAAATGAACTCCACTCCAGACCCTTGAATACTTTTCTCAAAAAACCCAAAGAGAACAGGACACCAGGGTGGCTCAGTGGTTGAGCATCTGCCTTCAGCTCAGGATGTGATCCTGGAGTTCCAGAATCAACTCCCTCGTCGGGTTCCCTGCACCCTGCATGGAGCCTGCTTCTCCTCCTTCTCCCTATGTCTCTGCCTCTCACTGTGTCTCTCATGAATAAATAAATGAAATATTAAAAAAAAAAGACCAAAGAGGGTCTGGGGCCAAAGTTTGAGAACATCTTCCTCCAAAGGTACCCTTTACTAAAATGATGGTTGATGACCATACAAGAGTATGAGCTAAAGAGAAGAAATAACTAGGAAAATGAGAGCATAACTACTATGAAAAAAACACAAATTAAATCAAGTAATCTACATCATAATAAAATGATGACCAAAAAGATGAATCAAATATGTCAAATGTGAAATATGTAAGCATTCCAACGAGATCAGATAAAATATGTTCGTTATGGAAAAACTAGTTAGGAATATATAGTTTGAAAACATAGACTGATATGAAAGATTCAATAGATCATAAGAAGTATGTAGGCAGAAAAGTAATGAAGGACTGAAAAATTGGGCCAAAGCCATAGAAAGGAGAGAAAAGAAAATAGTAGAGATGATTTTAAAGTTACAGGAAAATTAAAATATCAACATCTATATGATAAGGGTAAAAAGTGTGAACATGTTAAGGATTTAAATAAATATACTAACACCATATAAAAATTAATGAAATAAACTTTTGGAAGTTAAAAATAGAACTACCCTATGACCCAATAGCTGTATTACTAGGTATTTACCTAAAGAATACTAAAATACTGACTACAAGGAACACATTTACATCAATGTTTATAGCAGCGTTAACAGCAATCACCAAATTATGGAAAGAGCCCAAACATCCCTTGAGTAATCAATGAATAAAGAAGAGGTGGCATATACATATAAAAAGAAATATTAATCAGCCATCAAAAAGAATGAAATCCTGCCATTTGTAATGACATGGATGGAGCTAGGGTGTATTACGCTAAGCAAAACAAGTCAAAGAAAGACAAATACCATATTATTGCATTCATGTGAATTTAAGAAACAAAACATATGAATATAGGGGAAGAGAAACAAAAAAGAGAGGGACACTAACCTAAGAGACTCTTAACTGTAGAGAACAAATAGGGTTGAAGGAGGAGAGGTGGGGGGGATGGGCTAGATGGGTGATAGATATTAAGGAGGGCACTTGTGATAAGCACTGGGTGTTATATGTACATGATGAATCACTAAATTCTACTTCTGAAATAAAAATTGTACTACATGTTAACTAACTAGAATTTAAATAAAAACTTAAAAAAATAAAAATAAATTTAAAAAAAGAAGAAGAAACTGTTCCTGGGGATAAGGTCTTTTACATGACTGATAAAATTGAATGAATGCATACATTGTGGCAGTAATGACTTTCAGCTTTTTGGATAATTAATGTGCATTTAAGTATAAATCAAGTATTTTATTCCTTCATAGAAGTTCTATTTCAGAGAGTAGGAAATGAAATTACAGTGGCACACAGAACCCATGCATGTTCTGATTATTATTTATATGTGATTTTTATGATATAAGGAACATATTCAACTTGGTTTACATTCATTTTTGTCCAAAATAAATTGATCAGGTGTGCCTGGGTGGCTCAGTTGGTTAAGTATCAGACTCTTGATTTCAGCTCAGGTCATGATCTCAAGGTCATTAGATCCAGCCCTGTATTGGGTGCGGAGCCTCCTTGGGATTCTCACTCTCTTTCTCCCTCTGGTCCTCCCCTGCACTCTCTCTCTTTCTCAAAAAAAAAAAAATAATAATAATAATAATAAATTTATCAGATATTAGAGGAGAGGACTCATCTTTATTTTAAGGAATCTTTTTCTTTCAAGTTGGTGCCAATTGCCTTTGAATAAGGAGACTACATTGACAAACATAAAGAGTTTTCTATAAGGCCATAATCAGAAATAAGAAAAGTGATAGAAGGATTTTTGAAGACTTCTGAGGATGGACCTCAAGGCCAGTATTGACAGAACTCTCTAAAGGATTTTATATTTCATGCCAATTTGATGCCTACTAGAATTTCCTGGTGATAAATTTCAAGATATTTTTTTGTGTATAGGGTAGAGTAGAAGCAAAGATTTTGTTTGTTTGGTTGGTTTTGTTTTCAAAGAATCATGCCCAATTGATCTAGTATTGATTAATTTCTTTCAAAGTTGCTTTGCAGTTTTACCATAAATATCACACACACACACACACACACACACACACACACACGAGCTTAGACTGATGATGTCAGAGTAATTGATGCTTTTGATGTTATTGTGGAGTTTTTTGTAGTTTCAAGTTTTTATTTAAATTCCAGTTAGTTAACATATGGTGTGATATTTACACACTTACATATAATACCCAGTGTTTAAATTCTCTTTTTTAAAACTTTGAATTTACAATTGCCTGCTTTTATTTTGTAGAAACACAGTAGGTTTTGCTTACTGACCTTGTATTCTGTGAAAATGCTCAATTTATTTATTAGATTTAGTAGCATTTTAATAGATTACTTGAGATTGTCCATATCGAAAGTAATATGGTCTGTGAACAGGGGAATTTTATTTTTCCTCTCTAATCTTCATATGATGTTTTTTTCACCCATTGTTATGATGGGTTTTCTAAAGAATGATGTGTCCATGTCTAGTGTCAGGATAATATTGATGTCATAAATTTAGCTGGGAAGTGTTCTCTTCAACTTTTGAAAATGTTGTTAACAACAGGTATTTTTTGCTTGAATACTTGAGAGTATTCACTAGAGAAGTTCTCTAGACCTGAGAATTTTCTTTTTAGGCATATAGAGATTTTCCCCTTTGAATATTCTTTAGAGTCTACCTTTCCTGATTTAATAAATCCTCTATTTTTATTAGTGTTACATAACATATATTTTCAGTAATTTTATTTTCAATCAGTGTATATAATTAAAAGTATGATTCTTGTAGACAGAATATAGCCAAGACCTATTTTCTTTTGTAATTTGGTATGAATAGATCACTTACACTTAATGCAATTTTAACTGATTGGATTAAATGTCTATCTTGAGAATCGTATACTATTTATTCCAATTTTTTCTTTTTTCCCCTCCTTTTATGGATTTTTCTTTAGTATCTTTATATTCACTTCATCTTGGTTTTACAATACAGTTATATAACTTATCAAAGTGGAGATTGAAATGAATATTACACATCTTCAAATGTAATATATAAATCTTACAACAATACAGTCCCAATTTTTCTTCCCCTCTTTGTTTTATTATTGCTGTTACACATTTTATTTTTCACACATTTCAAACAATGCATTGCTACTTTTTTGGTTTTAGACATGTGATTTTTGAGAGATAAAAATATATTTATATCTACCTTTAATCACTTATATTAATCATTTCTTTTTAAAGATTCATATTTCTGTTAGTGTTTTATTTCTTCTTTTGAACATTTTTGTGGTACAGATCATTTGGTAATAACTCTATCAGCTTTAATTTGTCTGAAAAAAACTCTATTTCTAGATTTTTAGTGAAATATACCTTCACTATATATATAGAATTCCATGTTGGCAGTGATTTACTGTTATTTCAGCATTTTGGAGATGTCAATCTTATGACTTAAACAGTATTCCTTTTAATGTGTTATATATTTTATTCTCACATTACCTTTAGGGTTTTTTTAATCTTTAATAGGCAGTAATGTGAATATGTGTATGTGTGTGTGTGTATGTTGATATTTATCCTCTTTAATTCACATAGCTTCCTGGATCTATGGTTTGATTTCTTTCACTATTTTTAGAAATATCTCAACCTATCTTCTTTTTTTTTTCTACTACATTCTCTCTTTTGCTTCTAATATTCAACATATGAGTATGTTAAATCGTTTAACATACAATTTATTTTTGTATTTATTTTCTACAGTTCTTAGAGATGCTGAATTCGTTTGTTTCCATTTTTTTAAACTCTCTTTTTTTCACTTAGTGTTTGATCGTGGGTAATTTCTATTTACCTCTTTTCCTGAATTCTTTTTTTTTTTCTGCTGTGTCAGGTCTACTGATTGGTCCATGGAGGCACTTTTCATCGCTGCTATGATTCTTTTTCTCCCTTTTCCATTTGAGTCTTCTTATAGTTTCTATTTTTCTATGAAATTCCCCAACTGCTCTTGGATGCTGCACACCTTTTCTACTAGAGCCTCTAACACATTAAGCATACTTATTTTAAACTTCCTGTCTGTTCCAACACCTAGATCATATATGAGTGGGGAATTTTTACTTTGCATTTATAACTGGAAATGTGTTTGCATATTCTGCTAGTATGTCAGCAGGCAGAGTTGAATTAATTTATTCAAGAATTGAGTTCATGTGGGTTTTATTGTTTGAATGTACCGTTGGCTTCAAATGACTCCACTGTTACCTTGTCCTTAGGGTGTTAGCTGGTTTGCTAAAGAATTTTTCTTAATAATTCTTCGCTGCTTTAGGCCTTCTCTGTACACTTATACCTTGGAATATATGTGTCTCTCTGTGCAATTGTTTCTCTCTGAGCATAGATTATTGGTGCTTGTTACTGCTTTTTTTTTTTTCCTTTTTTTTTTTTTTTTTTTTTTGCTAGCCAGTTTATGGGGAAGGATACTTCTGAGTCTCAGGACTAGTCCTAGTCCTAGTAATTTACCTCCTTCACCAGTGAAAGGAAAACTGTAGGGGAGAAATAGTATTTTTTTCCTGTGCCCTTTCCAAGCTGCAGTAGGCCTTCATATATCCTGCAGGTAGTAGAGCTTACTGCCCATCCCCTAATGGTTTAATCCTCCTTTTATACCAGGTCTACACCAATTAGAATGCTTTGTTCTATCTTCAGTACCATCTCTAATAGTTCCCATGATCTCCCAGAAAAGAGCCTATGCAAAGGTACAATACCCCTTGTGTATGTGGCTCCCAGGGGTTCTATGTCTTCATTGTGATCCACACTCAGCATTTGCCACTTCGTGAACAAATTTTACTGTTACATTACTCACCTTGTTCATACTACATGCTTACTGAGAACTTACTCCATACCAAACAGGGGGCTAGGCTCAAAGGATTCAACCATAAGTAACATAGATGCTTCCAATTATAGTACCAATTTTTCTCAATTTTGTCTGCATATTAGAGTTTTCATGTCTCTAGGTGTCTCCAAATAGCATCCGAGATAAATTAAACCAGATTCTCTGGAGATGGGATCCACATAATTGTATTTTCTAAAGTTCCCCAGGTGATAACAGAATATACCCAAAGCTAACCATTAGACACTCTGCAATCCTACCTCCTGTGATCTCTGTTTCTCTTCAATTTAGCACTGAGGGCCTTATCAAAATATGGCTTACTGTGTAATAGGACAGCTTCCTCCTAGGGCAAAAAAGGCATTTGCTGAATTGAAAATGGAAAGTAATCTTTTACAAATAATTATTTCTTTTATCTGGCTGTGGGTCTGTGGTATTTACCTGATGAGTCAATTTTTATTACCTGTTTTCTATTTATTTCAAATTAGGGAAAACTCCGCTTCATGTTTTGAATCAATGGAGTGATATTTATGGGTTGGAGCGTGGCAAACAAATTACAGACATGATCTCTGATTTCCCAAGGTGAGCTCTAGGCATTTCCTGTGAGGTACATTTTAAAATGTATTGCATCTAGTTATTTGGAGACAGAAAAGTATTCCAAATCCAGACAAGATTCCCAATACTATAAACCCTGTTTTTGAGCAGTCAAATTATTTCCCTGGAGGACTTTGAGATAACACAGTTTTCAAAGACAAAAGAAAACACGGGACTGTTATTACTTGCAAAGACATTGACCTAAAAGTTCAAGGTAAAATTTTAATGAGATAGAAGACGACTCTTTTGTACTCTGTCCTATTGGACCAAATTGACCAAAAATAACAACATCCTGATTGCGCTGCTTTGTCTGCATTAATGTCTCTGGCTTTACCATTCGATGAGGCTATAGCCAGACCTGAGGAAAAACAAAACAGCAAAGGAAATGAGAGCAAGAGACCTTATTGGCTCATCATGCATGATCTTTGTCCTTCTTTCCTCTTCTTGACTACTTTTTATCATTCGAAACACAGAAGCATTAACACACTCTATATTTAGTACATTTCAGGAAACTGGACTTTCTACCTGTTCAGATTTACACTTGTGGACAGGGCACAAAAGATCAGAAAATTCCAATTATTGAGCAAGAATAAAGGGGATTTTGATAACAAAATTTCAAAGGGAAGTCCAAGTATAAACCCAAGTACAGGTAGATGACCAGAGAGCCCTTCTCCCATCTGATTGAATCTCATCCGATATGGGGGGACTGATCCTACCTGTAGAGCAAACGCCATGGTAAGATTAAATAGCTTCACTGACTAAAGGATACCAGAGATGTGTGCACAGTCACAAAAATATAAAACTGATTTTGAACCCCTGCCCTATCCCAGTCCCCATATCCTCTATTAAGTTAGTTTTATACAGGAGAGGTTATGAAGGTCTCCAAGTGAGACTCATTTACTCTGTTAAAAAGATGCAAGATTAGCTCGTGTAAATTAAATTTATCAAATTATGGAGGTAAAATAATCCGATCAATCTTCCTATTAAATAAAAATCAATAAAAGTGCCAAGCAAGATCTTTTTTAAAGATAAATATTTTATTATTGTTGATCTGGAAAGAAAAAAAAATCCCTCAGAGGTCATAACTAGTAAAAGTAGAACTCCTATCAGTTAAGGAAGGGCTAATAAAAATAGTCAAACATGTTTTGAGACATACCCAAATACACCTTTTAAAAGTAAATACATAATTGTTGAAACTTAAAGTTAACTGGATTATTTAATAAGAAATTAAGACACAACTAACCAATCAATGAACTGAAAGTATAGCTAAAGAAGATTTCCTAAAGGCAGAGAAAAAAACACAGTAGATAGGGATTTAAAAAAAATGAAAGAAATAGTAATTTAATTAATAAGATTTTTTTTATCTTATTTGAATCCCAGATGAGAAAAGAGAGAATGCAGAAGCGGTATTTTATGAGATAATGAATGAGAATTTTAAAGAATTAGTTTTCAAAAAAACTGATAACCATATTAACAAAGCTGAACAAATCACTATTTCATCATGTTAACCCTCCACGCCCCCCCGCCAGCAGAAACACCTAGAATGATCAGTCATCTCAGATTATAAAACCCAAAGAGGACATCTTAATAGCAGCTAGTAATTTCAGAGAGATTATTTATTAAAAAATAATAATATGTACACTAACAGCAAAGTTTCACATAGGAATGCAGAAGCCAGAAAAAGGGAGAGAGAATCTTTTCTTAATGTGCTAATTAAAAAAAATATGCCAGCCTGATATCAGTATAGCTACCCTTGCTATCTTATTGCTTCCATTTGCATAGAATATCTTTTTCCCTTCCTTCCCTTTGAATCAATGTGTGTCATTGAAACTGAAATATCTTAGAGGCAATATGTAGCCAGATTTTGTCTTTTCTTTCTTTCTTTCTTTCTTTCTTTCTTTCTTTCTTTCTTTCTTTCTGTCAGCCACTCTATGCCTTAATTGGATAACTTAATTCATTTATATTTAAAAGTAATTATTGATAAGTAAGGACCCACTAATACCATCTTATTAATTGTTTCCTGGCTGTTTTATAGTTCCTTTGCTCCTTTCTTCCCCTTCTGCTGTCTTCCTTTGTGAACTGGTAATTTTCCATAGTGGTGTGCTTTGAGTTCTTTTTCTTTTACCTATCAACTGTAGGTTTGTGTACCTGAAATTTTGCTAAGAGTAAACCTTAAGCATTCTCACCCCACACACACACACACACAGAAAAAAAAATAGTACATATGTGTGATAACGGATGTGTTAACCGACCTGCTTGTGGTAATTTTTTCACACAGTGTATGTAGGTCAAAACATCACATTGTATACTTTAAATGTATACAATTTTATTTGTCAAAAAATATCTCCGTAAGTTGGAAAAAAATACACCAACAATTCTCTTTTAAATACATCAGCCTGGCATGTACACACAGTGAATTTATTTTTCAGTGAAAAAAGAAAAATAAAGATATTTTTAGATGAACAAATGTGGAGCTAACATTTGCCAGCAATAGGTAATTGCTAAGATAGAGCAGGCCTCATAGCTCTTGAGGGTCTGGAAAGAATTGTAACTTCTCCATGACTGTGAACAGGGGCTGGGGGATTAGCTGAGGTGGGGACAAAGCTGGTATTCTGAACTGCAGGGCCCCTCGTTAAAATTGGACAGATATTAAGAAGGGTGTTCACTGTCCACCGGGGAAAATAGTTGGGGAAACAGAAAGAAACTACTTTTACTCTGAGAGGATAATTGTCAGGGTTGAAAAATGCTGGCGAGAGTAGTGGTGGAGCTTCCACTAAGCACAGCCTATAAATGCATGCTACTTTCATTAGACTTATCCAGATAAAGAGCTTAGATACCAATCCTCCCAAATTCCCCAAACCCAGTTGTGCCTGCTTCTGCTCTATGAGGCAGCTAAAGCAGAAAGAGATGGATTTTTGAACCAGATTGTGACTGAAATAGTAATCCTAAATTACCAGTCGACCACTGCATTTCAACACAGCAGAATCCACCCTGATTAATGTGTTCACCATAAAGAGGTCAGAGTATTTTTTTTAAAGATGTTTTAGCTATGAAGTTTAAGTATTACATTTATAATTCTGGGAATTTACATTTTGCAACTGCTACTGTTTTAGATAAATTCTATCAGAAAAGTCAAGATGTGGGCTTTTCTGATAAGATGGAAGGGGAAGTCTAAGGTATGGGATTGTAGGAGAGGAGACATGGCCTTTGCTTATCAAGGTGGCACTTATCAAAGTTAGATATTGATTCAAACTCCCCTCAGGGCTCTCTAGTCATGATCAACATGTGGCACAACGCTTTGCACACTGCAAGCAATCAATAAGTATAGAGGGAATGGTTGTAGGGATATATAGTGAAAAGTCTAAACATGTGATTTGATAAAATTCATAGAAGTTTTAATTGAAAAAAGGTATCAGCCAAGATTGAGGCACCCAGAATGATGTCTAGACATTTGTAATTAGCTCTCAATTGCTATTTTGTTTAAGTTTTCTCTCCCCAAAAGCTAAGAGCGGAGAAATAAAGTGAGCCATGCCAAATTTTAGGTGGATTGTGCAGTATATTTTTATCTCAAAGTTCTTTTGTTAAAATATGGACTGCTATTGACAGTGTATGAACTCTTATTTTAACTTAGGATTTATTATAACAGACTTGGCTTTTTTATTGTTGTTATACATGGAGAGCAGGCTTAACAAAGACATGGACAGTATTCTACTTAAAATTGAACATGATTGATTATTTATTTATTTAATTTATTCATGAGAGACACAGAGAGAGTGGCAGAGACACAGACAGAGGGAGAAGCAAGCTCTTCGAGGGGAGCTAGATATGGGACTTGATCCTGGGACCGGGATCACACCCTGAGCCAAAGGCAAACGCTCAACTGCTGAATCTCCCAGGAATCCCTGATTTTATTTAATAACGATTTGGTACACTATTCAAAATCTCTATTAGTGCATGTTACATTGAATATCCAAAAATTCTAAAATTTTTCTTAATTATTAGTCAAGTACATATGCTAAAACGGTAAAAATTTTGGTACTTACCCTTCTAAATACTCATAGTATTGCACAACATAGAAACTTTTGAGCCAATTAGGAAATCCCCAAATGGAAAATATATATTAGATTTTCCAGGAATTCCAGGAATGATTAAAAAAAAAAAAGTTCTCATCCTATGATAACTCAAACATTGAAATTACTTGCTTTGCAGAAGAGATTAACAAAACTTTTTTGTATGGATTTTCAACCAAATCTGTTGGCCCTTTTTAGGATCATTCCAATTGTGTCTATGCAAAATATAGTGAGGAAAAAAACTTGCTGAAGTTGAGGATAACAATTTTATGCACTCTTCCTTTACTCTGAGCACACGGCTCTTAAAGAAGCAGTAGTCTGGTTAAAACAAACAAACTAAAACTAAAGAAAATATCCACAATGTCAGCAGATTGAACTTCTTGATATACCTATAATTCATGTTGCTGTAAGATAGGACAACACAGCCAGTGGCAGTTAGAGAATTCTCTAAAGGGAGGAGTTACATCATCAACAGAAGGTCAGGAGAAATAAGGAGGGAGATGTTCTCTTGTTCAGCCCATGATTCACGCATACAAAGAATCCTGTGTTACTTGGAGCGCCTGGATGCTTGGATGCCAGTCATGATTCTAGGATCCTGGGATCAAGCCACACATTGGGCTCCCTGCTCAGTGGGGAGTCTGCTTCTCCCTCTTCCTCTGCACCTGCTCGTGTGCACTCTCTCTCTTACTCTGTCTCTCAAATAAATAAATAAAATAAAATAAATCCTGTGTTGTGTAAGCAGCCACTGACACCTAACCATCATTAGCAACATCAAGTACATTTTTAAATGAAAAATCACCGCTGACATTATTTCTCTAAACTAATTCTACTATCTTCAGAATTAAGTCTCTCTCCAATCTTGGGTCCTTAATGTTTGTTTTGTTTCTTTATTCCCACGGATGCAGCTAGAGCTTCAGCACACATTTTTGATCGTGATGCTGTTGACCTCGCATATTGTGTCTGTAATTTCCACTCAATAATAGAATGTTTGCTTCTGTTACTTTCCAAAATTGTCCAACTGCTGAGCTGGATCCACATCATTAGGTCATCAAACTGCTACGTAGAATAAATAGCAGTGCTTTAGTTTCAACTGCAACCTAATTTTACAATTTTATTCCAAACCAGCTTGTTCTAGTTGTATCTTGATTGCTTTGCAAAATGTTGTGTTCATGCTCCATTAGACAAATGCCAACACTATAATTCATCTAGCAGAGACATGGAGGTGGGGAGTGACGCCAAAAGGTGCTTCCCAGAAACATACTATTTAAATGGGTTTCACTAATTGCCATAGAGGGATTTTCTGCTGATCCCATTGATAGTTTTTATACTGAACGAGAGTTATTAAAATAAAAATGTTTTGCTCCTGAATAGCACATAGGGGTTCCTTTTGCTACCAAATACAACAAATTGTCAATGAGGAACATAAAGACAAGTGTGAAGATGATAGATAGATAGATAGATAGATAGATAGATAGATAGATAGGTAGATTGATAGGTTGATAGATGATAGATAGATAGATTTTTTTTTTCTGGATACATTTTAAACCAAGGGAAAAACAAAGGTAAATTTAATAAAACAGGAAACATATTTATTTTTTTTTCAGGAAACATATTTAAAAGGTGCTAATTTCATCTTAGAAATCTCCCACTTCTAAAAAAAAAAAATCTCCCACTTTCAGTTGATTTATCTAAGTATTGTCTATTTTAAGAACATTGTGAATACACTAATATTTCCAGTGTATTTATTTTAATGAATGGCTAACACTCAGTCTCAGTGTGTGAATTTTGCTTGCCTATCACTTTATCCCTGTCTTACATCTGATGTCTGACATCATGTAATTTTTTTCATGTTTTACGATACTCAAATACCTCTTTCCAAAGTTCTATTTTGTTGAGTAATTAACCATTATTCAGGCTTGTAGTTGATTTACTAATTTCATATTTACATGGGATTTTTCCTTTTATCCAGACTAGCCATATGTCTCATTCTCTCATGTACCTGCCTATTTGTTGTTGCTAATATGAAATCATAGTAGTTCAAGTAGATAAAATAACTTCACCATCTGACAACAAATACCCATTTAATATTTACTTATAACCTCTAAAATACTGTATTTCTGAGTGGGGATATAGGCAAAAAGAAAAAAAAAAGTACCAATATGCTTATTAAAATTATATACAATTGCAAAAGCAAGAAGGAAAAGATCAGATATTTTAAAAGTCCCATATGAAAGGAAAATAAAGTACAACAGAAGTTCATATACAGAGCTCTTACTTTAGATGAGCTTTAAGCGCAGCTTGGCAAGATGAATCAGAGTCTGACCATAGAGATGGAGGAAGAGAATTCCAAGTGAAAATGATAGTATGAGCAAAGTTCCTGAGGCGCAAAAGCTTAAAAAGAGTTACCTAAATACCTATTAACAATTTCTGGATACATACATGATTCAGCGTATAGAAGAAAGAGTGTTTAATAAATGTTTATGGGGCACCTGGGTCGCTCAATCCATTAAGCCTCTGACTCTTGGTATAGGCACTGGTCATGATCTCAGGGTCATAGGATTGAGCCCCAAGGGGAGCACTGTATCAGGCTCCATGCTCAGCATGGAGTCTTCTTGTCTCTCTCCCTTTGCTCCTTCTCCCACTTGTGCTCTCTCGTCTCTTTCTCTCAACTAACTAGCTAACTAACTAGATAAATAAATAAATAAAATCTTTTTAAAAATGTTTACCAATTGTGTCAAATATTTCACTGATCAAGGAGGATGAAGGCTTAGAAGAATTTTAGCTATGCGCATTTTAGCTATAGCAGAGAAGGTATTTTGTGATTGAGGCTAAGGACAAAAATACCTTTAGGTTTCCTTTATGTGCAGGCTATCTTAGTATATGCTCAAGATATTTGTTCTATCTTCCTTTATCCATGTTGAACCAATAAGTATGATTATGAATGGAAATAGTACACAAGATTTAAACACAGTTATAGGAGGCAAAAATATAGATGGATATTTGAAACAGTTGTACATGGGATTTTAAAAGGTGTATCACCCCCCTTCCCCCCAAAATAAAACAAAATGTGTTTCTCTCATGTCTAAGGTATATTTATTTCATTTTCCAAACAGTAAGTTATCTGGTAGTTTTAGTAGAAGAGTAGAAACCTTGTCTCTAAAGGAGGGCAGTGCTAAATGGGCTTACGCCAAAGACACCACAGGCCACTTCCACGTATCCTTCTTGGAGGTGAATTTATTCTTACTCAAAAAACCAAATAGTTTTAACGCTGTACACAGTCTTTGTGGTCAAGAAAGACTTTTCATCCTTGACCCTACAATTAGGGTACGAGGGATGCACCAGGAATGACATAATGTTCTCTCTGGATTCATTGACTGACTCTGTCTCTTTCATCTTTTTCATCCTTCCTATTTCTACCTTGGATTTTCCAAAATTTAAATGTTAAAAAAAGGACAATATGCATATTTATAGGCATATTATTTTTACCCAGAATAATTTAGGATTGGGGGATTTTTTTTCTTTTAGATTTTATTTATTTATTCATGAGAGATACACAGAGAGAGGTAGAGACACAGGCAGAAGGAGAAGCAGGCTCCCTGCAGGGAGTCAGATGTGGAGCTTGATCCCTGAACCCCAGGATCATGTCCTGAGCCAAAGGCAAATGCTCAACCACTGAGCCACTCAGGCACCTAGGATTGGGGGATTGTTATAAGAACCTGGAAGATGTATACTATTTCTCATTGATCAAAGATGATAAATAATACTTTATATATTCCTCGTGATGATTTAATGATTAGCACAATGACTAATAATTATTGTATGTATATTATTAATTTGGCCTACTTTTCTTCCATTTAATTTCTGTAAGTACTCCGTATGAATATGTGTAGGTATACAATTAAAATGGAAGAAACTGAGATTTTTAAGAGTAATTAATAGAAAAGTAATGTTTTGTAATGTTTTAATAGTTTTCTAAAATTGCCTCTTATTGCCTATTATGTTAATTCTTTTCATTTCCTTTAAAACTAGAAGGTACCCACATATCACTGAGATGAGCAGAGATTCTGGAATGCCAGAGCATGCCTATCCTTTGATATTTGCTTTATCTAAAGAAAATGGAGCAGACTCAAGACCACAAACTCAGCTCTTAAAAGGAAAACATTAACAATCTATCCAGATAGATCAAATCCCTGGACCAATATAAGGGTTTAGATCCCAGAAATAAGTTAGAAACTGAAAAACATAAGACTTTTTTTTACGCGGAGAGTTTACAATGGAATACATTACATCAGTAATGCCATGCAATAGATGGCCTCAAATTCTTCTCTGCTCTACAAGCCCAGAGGGGAAATAGAGTGATTTTCAATAATGCTGCAAAATAATGGACTCAATTCTCCCCTGCATCTCAGAGAATATGGGTTTCTTAAACACGAAGAAACAGATATCTGCCATTTTCATTCCAGTCCTATATCCCACAATTGAATCTTTCCAAAATTAGGTTTAGAAAAAAAACAGTGATTCACACCAAACAGAGCTACTCATTCAGTTGTAGTGTGTGTGTATCTTTGTAAAATGTAATACTGATACTTAAAAATCTACATGCAAATGTTGAATTAAAAAAACTACATTGGAACAAATTTCATAATAAATCAATAGTTAAAATATTTAATTTTAAAAGTGAAACTATCAATCATTAAAAAATATATCGGGAAGATGGAGAATAAATTTAAAAACAAAGCATACATTTGAATTTATGGCATATTTAATATAAAGATAAAAGGGTAATATCAATGTTATTGATGGCAAAGGTTATTGATTATTTCACATCTTCTAGCCAGTATATTAATTACCTTCTGGTTGTATATCATTTGATTCTTGCATAAGCTATATAGCATAGGTAACTATTATTATCCTTATTTTACAGATGAGGAAGCCAGGCTTCTAGTAATAGAATTAGAAAGGGACTCTTTTGAACCTATATGTGTTTCTAAAGTCTGGGAAGTTAAACCCTACATGATAATGGATTAGTGCATCATAAGCATGTGTGTGTGCCATATGGTTTTCTCCAAATGATTTCATCACTTCATCTCTTACATATAGATAACCATAATATGTAAATGTGTTTAGTATATTTATATTTTGTATACAACATACATTTTATCTATCTATCTATCTATCTATCTATCTATCTATCTATCTATCTACACGTACCTAAGAAGAGATGTTCAAACCAGGAAATTATAACCAGGGAAATGTAAATCAAAATAATATTGAGATACTACGGTACTATCTTATACACACTGCATTATCAAAACCATGTAGTTCGATAATACTAATTGTTTTAAAGGATTTATGCTAAGAATTTAGAAGTAATTTGAATCATATGATACAAGCATTTCAAATATATATTTTTCTTTGCATATATATATGTACACATACACACACATGCACACACACAAATACATTGCTGATGGGAGTATAAATTGGTGTCATAACTTTGGAAAAAATATTATCTTATAAAGTGAGTATACATAACCCAAGAATATACATAAGAAACACTCTTGTAGTCATACCATAGTAGAGATATATAAAAAAAGGCCCATATACCACTGTTGATAAAAAGGGAGGAAATTGAAAACAAATTAAATATGCATTGAATGGAAGATAGTTAATCAAATATGCTATTTTGACCCAATGGACTATTATACAAAACACTGAACATAATACATGTCCATACAATGACTTAAGTGGATCTCAGTGACATAATATTTAATAAGAAAGTACAAGCCACAAAAGACAACAATGAAAATAACTTTTGAAAAATTAGGTTAATTTAAAAACAAATAAAAGTAATATTTTATTTAGTTGAATACACATATATTTGGCAGATTAATTAAATCAGGAATGAATATAAGGAAACTGGTTGCCTGATCTCAGAGTATAAATAGGGTTATGTAACTTATTGGTAAGTTTATTGTGTTGCATAATGGATCTGTCTGTCTATTGTCTTAGTAAAATAAGTAATATAAAATAGAATAAAAGTGGATAATGGCAATTCTAGGGCAACATATAATACTGTTTAATGAAGCAAGAACTATGATGCATTTTCTTTTATGCATACGACTCCACCTCTAAAAAGAGAAAAGAAGCAGCAGAAATGTTCAAATCCAAATTTCCAGTTTGGCTGGGTTTTATTTCATTCTGACCAGATTTAACAAGAGCCATCCTGCTGGGTATCTGAGCACTGCCATATAAGCAATACTAGCTTTAGCCTCAGCATACACATTACTTTCTCTTGGACTATTCCTAGATGCTCGAAATTCAGGATGTTACTTATATGTATCTCAGACTGCTCTAGGTTGGTTTCTCAAGAAACAGATTCTGAGATTAAGGTTTGTACTCAGGAAGTTGATTGGCAAGCACTTTTAGGAACAAACAAACAAAAACAAAAAACAGAAAAACATCTAACAGAGTGAGGGAAGTAGGTTTTGGCAGAGTTCATCAGAGCTGCCGGGAGCTCTCTGGACAGGTACTCCTTAGGAATAATCTAATAGAGGTAAGGACCTTAGTATTCCCCCTCAAGACCACTCATTGGGTACTGACTTCCCTGGACGAGGTTGCAAACTGTCTGAGCCGGCTTCCTTTGATGCCTGAAGAGGGCTTAGGTGTGAGCTGCCAGTAGCAGAAACTCACCTGGCTGGGGGATGAGTGCCATATCTTGAAGGGGATCTCTGGGCAGCTTACATTTCACACCAGGGCCCCACTGGATTTTTGTTCTGTGCAGAGACATGTCTCGTCTACCTCTATTTGTCAGTGTCTAGCATTGGGACTGACTCCGAGTACATAACCAACAAATGGCTATATTATTATTCATTACCAACGTACACTTTGATTGTTACAATTCTCACCCTACAGTACATCATTATAATTTTATCACACTTCTCCATCCTCAACAAATTTATTTTCCCCATTTTTGATGGCACAACCTGGATTTCTAGCCAGTAAAGTAGTTTGCCTGATGTAAAAACATTGATTGTGATGAACTATAGCCCTCATCGTGGTCTTCTATATTTAAGTCCAATGCTTCTTATCAAATAAAATAAATTTAACTTAGATTGAGCAAAAATCAAGATAGAGACTTCTGGAAAGTTCATGAGAACTAAAAGGCAAATTATCACCCACAAACTGTGGGACAAACAGCACTAGGTAAACTTTTTGCCTAAAAAAGTTAAGTTTTAAAAAGTTTAAACTAACAGCCAGGTAAACTTTTTGCAACCCAGTTAAAAGATACTCTCACAGAAGTGTCTAAGAGTTCTTGTAGAAAAAAGATAGCAAAATTCAAGGAGTCTTTTATCCTTAGTTGCCAACATGACTCACCATATCCTTATAGAAAGTTACATTCACAGGGGGAAAAGCCCCATTTTGGAAAGTAACAATATTAAATAAAAAGCAAGGAATTAAAAAAAAACCTGCAATAAACATAAGTATATATACAGAAGGAAGCCAAAGAACAAGCAGCCCCAAACATCTATGCCAATAGAGAAGTGAATGAGAATAAAATAAAAAAAAATTATAAAACATGTTTCTTTTTTGATCAAGAGCTAAAAAAAAGAATAAAATTTCAGTGGATTACAGATAAAACTACAGACAGAGATAAAAAGTTAGCTGGCATAAATGAGGATAGAAATACGAAAAGAAATAAAATCAACACTAAAATGATTGCCTTACAATAAAACAAGGCACTCTTGAAAACATAAGACAAAGGATGAGCGATTCTATTTGGAAAAAAGCAGAATTGAAATTATGTGAGGAAAATGAAAGATATCTGTTGCAGGCAAAAGTAGAGTTGAAATAAAAGACTGTGATTTCTCACAAACAGAATTGAACAAACAGGAGATAAAAAATGTTTAAATTCCTTAAAAGTTGCATGACAGAAATCACCCGATTATTTAGATTAGAAGGACCAACATAAACAGGAGAATGCAACATAAATGATGCACACCAAGTTAAGGTTTATAAATTCAAGAACACGGAAATAATTTGAAGGCTAATCAGTGCTCATCTTCTACAAATAACTTGTACTGGAAAAAATTGCTGATGAGTTTTGGACATTATTTAAGTACCAAATTAATAGCGTTAAAAGAGAAGCTGAAGCATATTCAATTTTTTAAAGATTTTACTTATTTATTCAAGAGAGAGAGAGAGAGAAAGAGAGGCTCCATGCAGGGAGCCAGATGCAGGACTCGATCCCAGGACTCCAGGATCAGGCCCTGGGCTGAAGGCGGCGCTAAACCGCTAATCCACCTGGGCTGCCCGCAAATTTAATTGTTAAGGATTTATTTGAACAAAAAGCAATTCCAATGGGACAGCACCACAGTGGTTAGGAGTGGTCCACCCACAGGAGCCAGGGAAAGCACATTTAAAGAGTAGAAGGAAAAGCAAAGTAAGAAAGTTATTTGTTGTAATTAAGCAGTTGCATTATTTGAGAAAGCCTGATTGGATGTTTGTAATCAGTTGTCCTTAGGTTTCAATTTCTTAACTTTGGGGCATGACCTGCACAGGTTTTGGTTTACTTACTTAGGCTCCTAAAATGTTAAAGCCACCTCAGTTGTTAAAACCTCTGGTTTTAATTGTTATTTTTTTCCCTCTGGGTTTAATTAATTTAACAATAGGATTTCTCCAATAAGTAACAATACATGCCATAACTACTTCTGAGAGATAGAAATTGAGAATTCCCTAAATCCTCAATGAAATAGCCATAAGAGTGAGAATTGAATTCATTCATCTGTTGAACTAGCCTAACTAGTGGTAGTGACTAGATATTAAAAGCAGTACAATAGTGAAATAATTTGGTTTCTTGTTTTCCAAGATCATGGGAGTTCATTTGTACATGAGGTATCTGAAGAGAGACAGGTAGAGAAACAGAGTTGCCGGCTCAATAAGGTGCTCACAGCAACAAATATCTGCTTAAATCACTAAACATTGGAGTCTCTGGGTGGTTCTGAAGGTTAAGTGTCTGACTCCTGATTTAAACTCAGGGTCCTGGGATTGAGCCCCTCATGGGGCTCCACACTTAGCACTCTGAGCTCCTCAAAAAGTCTGCTTGTTTCCCTCTTCCTCTGCTCCTCCCCCTGCTCGTGCTCACACTCTCTCTTTCTCTAATAAATGAATAACTCTTAAAAAAAAAGTCACTAAACATGTGCAAGTGAAACCAGCAGACACCCCTGCCCTCACATATGCTGCACCACTATTAAGTATGACAATCTGTACATGCCCCTCAGATCTACTGTGCAACCAAGGGCAGCCCCCAAAATTGATCAAAACCTTATCAAAGGGCTCCTGTTCCCCAAATCTGTCCCCAGGATGGCTAGTTCTCTTTCCCTCCCCTCCATTCCCCTGTCTCCTCTCTCCTCCCTTTCTTTCTCCTTCCTCCCCCTCCTCTCCATACGCATGAATGAGTAATAAAAGTTCCCACCAGGTAGATTTAATAGGTATAAATAACTTGAAGGGCATAAATGACAGTAAAATGTAGGAGAATCAGAAATAATTCAAGCATTCATTGTCTTTGTTTTAAAGTCATTTATTTTATCGTAATCTAATAAAATTTAATTTCTAATAATGGCTGTGTTTAACAAGCAGTTTGCACAAATTCTGAAAAATTAACAGTTGGTTCTCCTTAGCCTGAAGGAGCTGGCTCTGATGTGCTTCTCAGTAAAGTGGTGGGACACTGGCAAGTGGGGACACTGGGAAAAGCAGATGACCATCACAGACCAGCGATATCAAAACCACTTCTCTGATGAAGATATAATGGTGGTTTTACCACAGTTATGTCATAGACAGAGAGAGACAGCCTTATGATATATTTTTGGAAGCAAAAAATAAGAACTGTCAATACGTTAGATGAAATTAGGGAAGAGTGTATTACATCCAGTGTAAATAAGGAAATATATTTATCAATTAATTCCATAAAAACAGTCCACAATCTCTTATCCAAAATCAGTGGGATCAGATACCTTTCAGATTTTTTTTAAAGAGGTAATCTGGTTCATGTGTGTTAAATGATACCCCCTTTAGGGTAAGGATGATACACTTAAAAATGCATGAATATTCGCATGAGTTGGGTAGATAACCACCAGAAATAGGCCTCATTAATGAAGGTCAGGTTTTGTTGCAAAAAAGAAAATACTTGTTATATAAATGGAAATATAACCTATTTTCCCGATGTAAAGATTTCAGAAATTTAAAAAAATACAATACCAATACTGTTAGAGTTCTAACAGAGATCTAGTTTTTATATATATAAAGTAAGCACTTTCAGGGTTTACATCTAAATAAAAATACAAAAAAAAAGAAAAAAAAAACTCCACAAAATCCAATTCTTGTGAGAAAGCAAAATTTGAACCAAAGTCGTAGAGTATCAAACAAAATGGTAAGGAAGATTCATACGGGATACACTGAAGTGATACCTTTTAGAATTCAGGTAAATCTGGTCTCAGAGATATTTGTTTGACACCACAATAAAATCACCTAAAAAAGTTACACAAAAATAAATCACAGACAAAAATTAATATTTTAAAAAGGAAACTATAGAAATATTAGAATAGAACACAAAATCTGTGTAATAAGATTAGCCTCACATTGCAAACAAAATAGATTCTATAAGTGAAAAGATTAATGCATCTCATTTTATAAACATTTAAAAACTTGTAGAGCAAAATATCTTATTTAGGTCTCAACACAATGTAACCTTTTGGAAAATATATTTATAATATAAATTAAGGACTAATTTCTCCAACACATCAAGAATTCCAGACATGATAAGAGTAGCAATCATTAAAAATTAAGGAAAACTTCAGAAGTTGACAAAAAATAAATAGATAAATGCACAGGGAATGTGCAAGATAAATTTGTTCTCTTCACTCTACAAAGTCTTTCCCCTTTAGTTATTTCCTTGGGCTCAAAACCTCCTGTAGGTTCCGGGCCTCAGCTGGATATACAAAGATTCCAATTTTCACCAAATCTGGAAGGAGTCTGGGCAGGCTGAGTTTCAGTCCAGTGAGAAACGATTATCATGAGAATTTACATTCCATGTTTTATCAACAAAAGCTACAGGACCATTGGTTCTTGTCAATAATGACATTAATTTAAGTATATCTTTCACAGCATACATTATTTTTTTCTCACTGACAACATAACCTAAGACTGTATAAAAGGATCAGTGGATGCCCAGAGTTAGGGTGGAGGGAGGAATAAATAGGCAGAGCACGAGGGGTTTTAGGGCAGTAAAACTACTCCTTATGAAATCATAGCAGCAGAGACATGTCATTACACATGTCTCCAAATCATCGCTGTACAACATCTAGAGTGAATCCTAAGGTAAACGATGGTAATAATGATGTGTCAATATAGGTTCATTGATTGCAACAAATGTACTATTTAGGTGGGAGATGTTAATAGTAGGGAGACCAGACATGAGCAAGGGAAGGGGGTCTATGGGAACTCTTCATACTTTATGGTCCTTTTTGCTCTTAATCTAAAATAGCCCTACAAAATAAAATCCATTTAAAAAATGCTTACTACCTGGCAAGCCCTAATCCTTCAATAAATGGCAATTATTATTATTTCCAGTGCAATATTGTTCTACTAGATACAGACTTTATTTTGTCTAGATTTGGTGAAAAATTTTAGAACGTATGGTTACTGACATAAACTTGTATATTCCATAGAATAGGAGCTTTGCCTGGCAAGGACTCTAAATGTATAGTTGAAGCTGAATATGTCTCTTCTTTAAATACTGACATACACATTTTAAAACATGAAACAAGAGCAATCTATGTAGGAAAAATATGACTAACAGACATATGACTACTCAATATGTCTTATGAAAGGCAAGTATATTTAAAAGAGTTATATAAAATATGTGTGCTCTTTCCCCCCCACTTTATGAGATAGTGCTTCTGTTCTTAAGCAGCAAAACAAAATACAGCAGAGTAAAAATTCTGTTGACTCTAAATTGTCAACAGGCTGAATTCCAAACTGATAGCATGACATTAAGAAGTACTTCACCATTTAAGCTTCAATCTACCTTGCCAACTTCATTTCACACAACTATCCTGTGACCTCCATGGGCCAAATGATTTGGCAGCTCTGAACTTATATTTTCTCATTTTCTCTAAAACAGGAATTATTATGTATGGGCTACTTTGGGGGGAAAAAAGAAAGATGAATAATTCAGCAAAGGGTAGCGCTATCCACCTGAAAATTAATTATTTCCTCCTCTGGGGTGCCAAAGAGTATCATATATATATATATGAATCTTTCACTAGTAACTTTTTACTGCAAAAATTATTTCTCATATACGAATATAGTTTTCACTAACACTTAAGTGTCATGCAACAGAGGAAAGAACTAAGTTTTGAACTCAAAAATGTTTTATTGGAATTTTCTCTACTAACAACCAAATCATTTCAAGCCAGAATAATGCCAGTATCCTTTAACTTGCTATTCATTAAATGTTAGCTACACAAAGATAAAACTGAAATATAAAAGCTACTGCAATTCTGAAGTGTGTTGTTGCACTTGACAGGATGAGCACTGGGTGTTATAATATATCTTGGCAAATCGAACTCTGCTAAAAAAATATACAAAAAAATGAAGTGTGTTGTATACTCTTAAATTAAAATGAACTTGATTGAATGAAAATATAATGCATATTTACAGACATTCATTACAAAAGAAATAAAGGCAATGGCAAAAAAAAAATATCTAAACCAACAAGCAATCACCTAGTTAACCAAGGAATAACAATTGCTGTTTAGGCTCTGGTAAATATTCTTTCATTATTTTCTGTTAAATGAATATATATTTAAAACATATGTAACGTATAGTGCCAGAAAATGACAGAAAGACAATATCGTTTTGTGATGTGCTCTGTTCTCCCTCACAAAGTATTGAATAGGCAGGTTTACACAGTCATTCAGCTTAGCAAATATATAATGAGTCTCCATGATGTGCCAGATACTTTTCAGGCACTTGGGATTCAATAAGTAAATAAGATGACAATACCTCTGCTCATGGATTGTACAGTAGGCAAGAGAGTGCCACGTTCTACCAGAAACTAGAGTGAGCAAATTGCCTATTTTTAAAAGTATTTACTAACTAAAGATGAATCAATTTGATAAATAACATCTAATGAGCCCAAAACTTTTTTCCTATTCATATAGTTGGCCTTGAATTTTTATGTTTCTCTAGTAGAGTGGCTCATAGATCTAAATCTTCACATTGATTCAATATTATTTCATTAGGCTGATTTTTGTTGTTGTTGTTGACTTGCTCGGTATATGTAAAATGCATAAAACAAATCGTCCTTCAGAGAGTTTTTGCCTCTGTTTATACTTAACTTACAGACTGAAGATTGTGGGTGTCCCTATGTAATAATCCCCTCAGAAAGAGTGGTTGGCTAGAAACACATTTTTGAAGAGCAAAGTAGAGAATATTATATTCAGTTTTAAAAAGACTATCTATCATAGTTCTTGGGACTTAGTCAATGTCCCATAAATGATGGTTTTCTTCCAAATGCCTCTTTAACAAGAATGAATAAGTTCCCATGTAAATATCACCAAAAAATAAAAATAAAAATAAGCCAGACAACTCTAAGTTTAATTTGTGCAAGTGTGGGAATGATTGCTTTTCTTCTCATGAGATGACCAAACCAGATAATAAAATGAAAAACAAAAATGTTTTCTAGCATTAAAAACATTGATTCTAAAATTTGTTTCGACATACACATTTTTATAATATTGGATAATTGCTTTTTAAAAATATTCAGTTTGGCTGAATAAAACTGCTTTACTGTTAGGAGTCTGTATATCATGAAATACTTTTAAACAAATAGTGTAAGAACCTTTTTCTTGTTCAGATTACTGTGCATTTCTATGCAGACACTTGAATAGCATTATTTCTGTTGAATGATTCCAATGTTTACCATTGGGATTTAAGCATGTTCAATTAGCACAAGAAACATTCCCTTAGTTGCATTATTTCATATTTTCCTGAAAACTTTTTTAATAGCAGCAATATATCTATTGAATGGATAACATTCTTTACTGTTGGATTTTAAAAGAGTACTCAAGATGAAATCAGTCATAAACTGGTACATCAATTCTTCCTACATTAGAGGAGCCAACCAACCTTACACTTGTTGATTGAGCTAATAGTATGTTTAAAAATATTTCTATGTTGATGAGAAGTTAAAGATTTGGATCATTGAGTGGGAATTAGATAAAGAGGCTTTCAGAAAGTTTCTAAGTTTTAATTTTATTTTAAAATGATTCTCTTTTATTATCTCTTCTTTGGGTACTGCTACTTGTGAAATAGCACATCAAATTCTGTTCTCTGTGTGTGTGTATTTAACTAGGTAAATTTTGTTTGTAATATCAGCCAAGGATGAATCAGAAATGGCTGAGAATTGAAGGAGCAGAACTAAATGAAACACATATAACTGGAAAAACAGTAGGAAAATAAGATAGTGAATGACTGTCAAATAAATTCATAGCTTTCCTTCAAGTTTATTTTTGTATAAAAGTCATTCTTTAAGGTTACCTGTGGACTAAACTCATCTCGTTGTTACTCAAGCCTAAATTAAAAGAGGAAACTCACCAGATTTACATTTTTATTAATAATGTATTTTAAGTATCCCTTTGGCATTTTAATGAACTAAAACTTAAATGCTTCTCTATTTCATTACATACTTAAAATTTCCTACATGGGGTCACTGCATAGGTTTTCCACAAAGAGATAATTGAAACTTTGAATCAAACAATTTCAGGGAAGACATTTTTCTGTAATGGTTAGTGGCACTTTATTCAAAACTATATGTCCTTTAAAAATTAAAGCCATCGATCAATCTCAATCATTATCTCGGAAACAATTTCATATTCTAACTTTTTACATACTGTTATGCTTCCTAACTCACCATATCATTACTGATTTAAAAATACGAAAATTGAAGAAAGAAGATGTCAATAGAAATGTAGGTAGTGTGTATATCTAACTATGGAGATCTCTAAGAGTCAATTTAAACATGACGTTTTTAGCATTAAGTACACATTGACTTTTATTAATTCCCCCACTTCACCAGTCTTTCAATAATGCCTAGAACAAATGGAAACTCTTATTGGTCAAACTGATTTAATTTGAGTAAACAAAGAAAGACCTAAAAGGCTGAAATAAATTATTCAAGTGAAAGATCATTCTTTGGAAATAAATATCACCTAAAAAGGACTCTTTCTTCTCATTATTTTTATTTTGTCCTCATCCAAAGTGACATTTTAAAACAAAATAAGCCCAATTACATCAAAGGTATGCAACTGTCCATTCCAGTCAAGCCTAAGTTGTTGAGTTTCTATCAGCTACAGAACTAATTGCCCGAGTCCGTAGATGGGTCATTTTTATGCAGTAGCAGTGAAAACTACAATGAGGCATGATTTACTCATTATCTTACCTTCAGGAGTAGTAAAGTATTTTTCAAGAAAAACAGATGTCAGACTCTTGTGACAACTGACTGAAGATGCTTCTGTAACCACAGAAAATACTGGTGTTGAAAGGAGATCCTGTCTCGGAAATAGGAAGCTTAATTAGCCTCATCTCATGACTTAACAAAGGCATCATAAAAATTGGGTACCAAATGTTGGGGAAAAGGGAAACTCAAAAAGCTGTGTTTATATAACATCCTTCAGGCCCACATACTCATTTTTGCCTTATCATGATTGAATGCCCTCTGTGTCCAATGCAGCAAATTAAACTTAAATTTAAGAAGCAAGCATAGCAAGTAAAAGCAGGACAAAATCAACAGAACAGTATTTACAATAGCATTCTAAAAGAAATTAAATACTTGGATATAAATCTAACAAAATAGGTACAGGATGTGTATGCAGAAAACTACAATGATAAAATCGTCAAAGACAATCTAAATAAACAAAGAAAGATTATACAACTCTGCAGAGGAAGACTCACTATTGTTAAGATACCAATTCTTCCCAACTTAATCATCAGTGGTTAATTAAGCTGGATGTTGAGACCGATCCTCAGCCAGTTTGAGCTGCTCCTGCTCTGGAACTCAGGGGCAGAAGGCATCATTCTTAAGTCCTGTCCCAGTAATACTATTGGTTGATACGGTGTTGCTTCCATAGAGTAAGAGGCTATTAATATAACTCAAGAGACTCACTAGGGAGTGTCCTACTAATTCCACAATCTGATAGTAAATGTCAGTGGAGGATTAAAACAACCTTATTGGGACAGAATCTTTAAGAAGTTAACCTTTTAGGAAAGTTATCTCCCCTCAAACCCAGGTAAAATACTCCACTGCATTGTGGATAAAACATAAAATACTTAAAAGTCTAAACTCTTTTCATGAGCTGAGCCTATCAACCACATGCCACTTTCTCTCCTTCCTGATTTTACATTTGTGTATTGAACTTCCTTCTATCCCCCAAGTTAAGTCTATTGCTGTTTTCTTTGTGTGTGCTCTCTACAGGGATTTTCTCCACCTCTTGTTCTATTTAAACTCTTACTTATTATGAAAATAAGACCTTGTTATTTATTCTCTGTGAAGGATTTCCAAACATTTGAAGTTGGTCATTATTTTTTTATAGTTGATTATTTGCATAATCAACTAATTGAGTGGCTCGCCTTCAACTTTTTTGCATACTCATTCATGCATTTCTTCTTTTATTAAATTAAGAATTATTTGCTGGTCACCTCCTGTCTTAATTCATTGTGATGGCAATATACAAATAATGCCCATTGCCAGTTTTTTCATTCCTGCTCCTAGAATGGTCCTGGAATCCACTCTGTGTCCACATCTTATTCCCAGGATAATTCCTAGAGAATGTGATTATTAATAACAGCAATCTCTCCATAAATTCATCCTCAAGCATCCCTCACTTTGATGACTAACTCCAGTTTCCACCAATCTCTCTAGCATTAGTACTTTAAAAACCTGATTGTCTCTTTGTGTCTACAAAGCTTTCATTCTACCTCTTTTCATTTATGTTCTTACTTTCCTATTTAGCAGCTTAATTTCCACTGCTCCTATCAGTTTCACTCCTCTCCATTTTCTGCACTCTCCCTGGTGACTTGCTAGGGAGAACTGAAATTGAACTGTCTACCCAAGTAGCATGGGGCATGCCCCTAAGCAGGTCTGGAGAAAAATACAGAACCACAATGACTGGTCTCACTGGAAAATTATAAAACTGAGCCCCAGGTGTGCCCTATTGCTTCATTTCCCAAGCCTCTTAATATCCCCAAACCTCCAGGTGGCTATTTAAGGTCTCATCGCTACTCACAACTTTAGTGTCATAGACTCCTCTAACCTCATTCTCCACTGATGTTCTTATTTACTGTTATCCTGAAAAAGGTGAACTTACATCTATTTCCACCATATTTTCTATTAAATGACCACAAGCATCTCACATACGCAATGCATCAATTCCTCTGATGAGAAGCACACTTTCCTTCTGCTGTCTGAGGCCAATACTTTAATGTATGCTCTAGTCAATCCCCCGTCAAACATCTAAGAATATTTTTTAAAGGTTTATTTATTCATGAGAGACACAGAGATAGAGAGAGACAGACAGACAGACAGACAGAGACAGAGACAGAGACAGAGACACAGGAGAGGGAGAAGCAGGCTCCCTGTAGGGAGCCCGATGAGGACTCCATCCCACATCCCAGGATCACGCCCTGAGCCAAAGGCTGCTGCTCAACCCCTGAGACACCCAAGGGTCCCAAACACCTAAGAATATTGATCTAGCAGTTCTAACTTCTGAAACTGATATTATTTTTTTCCAATGGATCATTTACAGCTGCATTAAAATATGCTTTTACTGACACATTTCCTCTCTGCTGTAAGATTTGTTGAATTGATTTATTTGATGGCTTAAATTCCTCTTTCATTTTCTTTTATATGCATTTCATATCCCCTCTAATGGCCATGTTTTATGTGTCAGCTTGAGTAGGCTGAAGTCTCTAATTATTCAATTGAACACTAATTTAGACGTTGCTGTGAAGGTATTTTATAGATGTGATTCATGTTGACTTACGTAAAGGACATTATCCTGGATTATCAGGATTGGCCTAATTCAATCAGCTGAAAGGCCTTAAGAGCAGAACTGAGACTTCCCAGAAAAAAAGAAGAAATTCGGCCCCTCAACTGCAGCTTCAGCTATTGCAGGAAGTTCCAGCCTATTCTTCCTAATAGCCCGCCCTATGTACTTCAGATTTGCTTAGTGAGCATCCTCAATTGCAGGAGCAAATACTTTGCAATTAATTCCTTCCTCTGTATCTCCTACTGGTTCTGTTTCTCTGGTTGTCACAAGTGCTACACCCATGATTCCACCACAACTGCTTTGAGATCATTAAGTTCAATGTCATGAAATCCAACATTTCATTGCAGTCTTTATCTTGATTGATTTATAAGTCTCATCTGTCATAGTACATTGATCCTTTTCTTTGATACAACTCCATCACTTGCCTTCAGAACTTCCACATTCCTGATTTTCTTCCTTCTATGACAGACACTTCTCTCCTTTGCAGACTCTCTCCAAATGCCTGGACAGATTGATGTCACTTTTTTTTTCTTTTTTAATTGTAGCCATTCTAATGTGTGAGCAATAATATCCATTGTAGTTTGTATTTCCCTAGTGGTAAATTATGTTTGATGTCTTTTATGTGTTTTTAAACAACTGTATATATTTGTTTATATGTCTTCATGTATTTTCCCCATTTTCTAATTGCATTTTTTTGTTGAGTTTTGAGACTTCTTATTATATTCTAGATACTGGTACTTTGTCAGCTGTGTAGTTTGCAAATATTTTTTCTCACTCTGAATGAATGTTGAATTTTATCGAATGCTTTCTTCTACATTGATAAATCAGATCATATAATTCTTCTTTTGAATTATATTGATTGGTTTTAAAATATTAATCCAGCATTGCATGTCTGGAATAAGCCTTTACTTGGTCATGGTGTATAATTACTTTTATATACTTTACTGAATTTTCTTTGATACTATGTCATTAAGGCTTGTTACCTCTATTCATCTGTCTTTGCTCCACCATTCAGCATTTCCTATATTTGTTTTATTTATAAAGGCCAAGCTTGTAAGTTTACTTAGTGGAAAGAATAAGGAAAATTGCGTCTACCTCACCTTCCCAGAAACAGAAGTCCTATTACAGAATTTTGAAATCAAAAGAAAATAAAAAGTAGAAATGTAGCTTCAATTTTATAAGTATATATCAGCAATAAAAAGAAAATATTCCTTTTGGGACACCTGGGTGGCTCAGTCAGTTAAGCATCCAACTATTGATTTTGGTTCAGGTAATGATCTCAGGGTCATGATATCAAGACCTGTGTTGAGTTCTGTAGTGAACAGGAAGCCTGTTTAAGAGCTCTCTCTCCATATATATATATATATTTCTTTTATCTTTTATTTATCATCTCACTTACTCCAACTGATATATTCTAAAGGATATTTTTATTACTACTTTACATATTAAGAAAATGATGCTTATAAAAATTACTCTAAATCAGGTCAGTGACAACTAAAGGAGATAGGATTTGAATCTAGAGTTATTGACCTCAGAACCTGTTATATATTCACATCATGTTGTATTTTCTTATTTAAATGATGACTACATTTTAATATGTCACTTATATTTCAATCAGAAAATTGAGCACAAAGAATCACTGCTATTTTCTTAACATACATAAGAAAATCATATATATATATAAATACAGACATTTGTATAAAAATTCTTTGGAGACAAAAATATTTAATGAAAATATTTGTGTAATATACTTGTATTTAGGGCCATGTTAATATAATTAAGCCTGTCTTATTCCCCTAATATATATATTCCCCTAAAATATATATAATGCATTTAAATGCAAATGAGGTGATATAAGCAGGCATACAAGCTTTATATTAATGAATGGAGGTTACAATAAAGCTGCATTCTGTTAAGTTTTATAAAACACATTTATATTCTAATTAAAACATGTTGAAACCTCCAATCATGCTATATATTATAATATTAAAATTTCATCTTTCAAAATACACTATTTTTCAATTACTCATATAATTATGTTTACTAGAAATGTCAGTGACCTGTTTTATCACTATATTTTTCTAAATTCATTTGGGTGATGAGGGTTATTATTTTCAATTTATAGGTTAAAATTATTTTTCAGCATAAGGAAATTAAATAATATAAACCACTAGAGTATAGTTCTTTAAAAATTAACTGTTAAAAAGCTGTTTTAGATTCTCTTCATATTCTGGTTATTCTGAAAAGTCAATAACTTTGGTAATTCATAACAATAATTAATAGTATTTTCACATATTTATAAGAGATCACATTAGGCCTTTAATTTTTCCCTTCATAATTTTTCTTTTTTTCTCTCATTGCACATATAATTTTGTGAGGTATATTTTTAAACTACAGAACGCATAAAGGACAACATATATGTCTCATATTCTTGACACATATGTACAATTTAAACTAGAACTTAAGTTGTCCTAATTTATGAAGCACCTATGATTCTAAATATGGCATACAGTAGATTTATTTTTAGAAAAGAAGAGAAATCTTAAAGAAGAATCTCATCTGAACAATAATCCTATTAATGTTATAATAATGATTAAGCATGCCTACTAATAGCTTAATATATTTACATTCATTCATGTTCATTTATCAAGGATTGATCACTGTCAACAATAAGCCTAGTCACTGGTGATATAATTATGAGTAACAAATATTTCTATCTCTAAACCTACAGAAGATTTTTAGTCAAAGGCCTACAAGTATGCAAAAATATCTTATTTAAAATATTTCTTAAAAGGTCTAGGTATGAATATATACTAAATGCAGCCTAAGGTGTTTTGTTGTTTGTCTCAACCAGGAGTAGAAAATAAAAAATAAAAAATAAAACAAAACAAAACAAAAAACACGCAATCAAATCTCTCCTTTCATCTCAGGTGTCTATCTCTCTTGAGCTTGGAATCATCCTATAAACTAAGTTTCTCTGTCAGGCAGGAGAAATGGCAGACAGTATCCCAGGAACTAAATATTTTCCCATCTTAACAAATCTGCTCCCTCCCTACTCCCCACTCCCCATCCCCCTGAGAAAAATACTATTTCTCCACCAATAGTCTTGCCTTAGTATTTGGCCTCAGCTTCGTGTTTTTACCCAATGATGCAAAAAGATGTCATACAGTAACTGGCAAGGCCCACATCATGCACCACTTCCTTCCAGGGTCAGGAGACATTTAGACTCATTGGTTAGCATATGAATTAGGCAATAGTAGTTGACAATCTCTTTATAACAATATGAATGAGGGATCCCTGGGTGGCGCAGCTGTTTAGCCCCTGCCTTTGGCCCAGGGCGAGATCCTGGAGACCCGGGATCGAATCCCACGTCGGGCTCCTTGTATGGAGCCTGCTTCTCCCTCTGCCTGTGTCTCTGCCTCTCTCTCTCTCTCTGTGACTATCATAAATAAAAAAAGAAAAAAATAACAATATGAATGGGAACCAGAAGTTCTCCACTATATATATAAAAGAAATACTAGGAAGATAAATAGTTTCTACACCATTTGTCACCATAAATATATAGAAATAAACATGTATTTCTATATATTAAAACTACAACATTACTATATTACACTGCCTCATGTAATTATCAAAAGTATAAGATACATGTTATCATGTTCAAAAAAGGAAATTTCTCGAAACAGTCTTACTCATTACGTCAAGCTCCAAGTGCAGGAGCTGGGTATAATGTATGTATTTTACTCCACTCATCTGTGCCTTGCTCATCATGTGAATTTATTATCCAGAAACCAATGACAACCTGTTTTCTAACTCCCTGACTCAAATCTCAGCTTTTTCAGAAAGTCCACTGGACATTTGATTATCTAATCTCCAGTCTAACCTGTGATAGCTGGAGGCAGATAATGAGGTCTCTTAAAAAGACATGAAAAGTCTGTCAGAAAAAGGACAGCCTAGGGGTGCCTGGGTGTCTCCGTCAGTTAAACATCTGTCTTTGGCTCAGGTCTTGATCCCACATTCTGTTATCAGGAAAGTCTCGGATTGGCCTTTCTATTACCATATGTCTGAATGCAAACTCTATAGATGGCAGAGAGCATAATTCACCCCTCCTGGTTCATAAATTATAGATACAACATAGGGGAAGAAAAGGTAGTAAGACTACGAGGCTCAACACAACCATTTGAAATGAAGGGCGCTGGTACAGTACAAAAACAAGATATTGAGCAAAGAAAAAGACATAAATGAAGTGTAGTAAAATATTCACATTGGAATAAGTTGAATGTTATGATAGAGGTAGAATTTTATTCATGTTTATAAATGAATAATAATGCAGTATATAAAATTAGTCTTGAAGGCTAAACATCAATTTGCCAGAAAAAGAAGGGTGGTAGGGATCCCTGGGTGGTGCAGCAGGTTAGCGCCTGCCTTTGGCCCAGGGTGCGATCCTGGAGACCTGGGATCGAATCCCACATCGGGCTCCTTGTATGGAGCCTGCTTCTCCTTCTGCCTGTGTCTCTGCCTCTCTCTCTCTCTCTCTCTCTCTGTGACTATCATTAATAAATAAAAATTTTTTAAAAAATGTTAAAAAAAAAAAGAAGGGTGGTAAGGGAGGGAGAGACTTAATTCCTAAGGAAAATATGTTGTTACAAAATCCCAAATTGTTAAATTATGGTGCTTTGAAGACCTCTCCAGGTTTAGATAAAGTTTCCACCCTTATGTAATTCCCTCTTCTTCCAACCCCACCTCATAGATCTACTTCATCTTACCTGTGTAGACCATACTCATTCATTTTTGGCATTTTTCCTTAGGAAATAAAACTCTTCAGGTACTTGAACATTCACATTTTAGTTGAAGATGAGTGTACTCTATAATTGTGGGATGTTCTAAGTGCTATATTAGAAATATGTAAAACAATATGTAAGAGTTATAATATAGTTGAAGATGCAGATATCCATCAAATATTTCAGATTTGGGAAAAATCACAGAGAACAAAAATTACATGAAATTATCCAGTTTGTAGCTTCATTACTTCATTAGAAAATCTGCTAAATAACCAATATCCTATCAACAGTTCCTGTGGCAGAAAGTACCAACATTCTGTACATGAAACTGAAATTTTTCTTTAACTTATTCTTCAGTAAATTTCCTTTTCATTTCCTGTTTAAGCTGTACCTGAGCTCGGTTTCATACAGTGAATTTTAGGCCATATGATAAAGACATAACCCTCTGATCAGAAATAGAACATAAAAAAAGATGTGTAGGAAAAATTAAATTATAAGCTTGACTGAACTCATGTTGTTGAAATTTCAGAAACATTTATTTGCTTGTTTGTTTGAATCAGTCTTTTTTGTAAGATTATGAAGATACTTAATACAGGCATTTCTCTCAAGCAAGAGTGGAAGGAGGACTATTTCATTAAGAAACAGAAACACGATATAAATGTTTCATTGCTTCTTCCTACAAAATTTGAATATGATTCTCAGTATTTATATCCCAGAATATTTCTTGAAATGAAAAAAAAAAAGGACAGCTTGAGGAAATGGAGACATGTACAAATTAATAAAATCAATTATACATTGTTAGAGTTTTTTAAAAAGATTTTATTTATTTACTCATGAGAGACACAGAGAGAGAGAGGCAGAGACACAGGCAGAGAGAGAAGTAGGCTCCATGCAGAGAGCCTGATGTGGGACTAGATCCCGGGTCTCCAGGACCACACTCTGGGCTGAAGGCAGCGCTAGACCGCTGAGCCACCCAGGCTTCCCTGTTGGAGATTTTCTTAATTGACATTTTAAGCTTTGAAGTTAGACAAATCTTTTTTGCTCTGTGTTCTTATGCTGTTCTGCTCCACGGAGCACAGTACTTCACCTCCATGAACCTCAGGCTTCTCCCATGTAAAATTTAGAAAGTAACAACTCTCGTTGCAGGTTATTGTGAAAATAAAATGCCAGAACTCATACATTCAATCAACATTTTTTTTCAATTGTTTTTCACAAAGATAACTTCTATAAACACCAATGTTTTTTTATCTTAATATTTTCTTTCAAGCAATGTTTACAGTTAAAATTATTTAAAATAAAACCTAGAAATGTTTCACTAGTTTATAGATCTACTCATATTAGGAGGATAGAAGAGAATATGAGCATTCCTTGCCTTGAAGTAACTGAAAATCCAGTCGGGAAACAGAATTGGCACAAAAAGAAAGTAGAAGAAAGTATAGCGACATTGAAAATATTTGGTAATTAAAAGGTGAATATTGGGAGCCTGAGTAGCTCAGTGGTTGAGCATCTGCCTTTGGCTCAGGGCGTAATCCCAGGTCTGGAGATCGAGTCCCACGTCGGGCTCCCTGCATGGAGCCTGCTTCTCCTTCTGCCTGTGTCTCTGCCCCACCCCCCTCTCTCTGTGTCTCTCATGAATAAATAAATAAAATCTTTTTAAAAAATAAAAATAAAAGGTGACTGTTACGATGTATAGTGTTACAGGACTTCCGAAGGATGCTTCAGTCATTAGAGGAATATAATCGTTATCAACTAGAAGGCAAATCTGTAAAAGAGGCATTTGGATATTTACAATATTTATTTGTTTTGTTTATAAATATAAAAATATTATTCAGTATCTGATATAGTTTTCATATCCATTGGAATAATCAAGATTGAAAAATGATATTTTGCTTGATATTTAATAATAACATAAAATGATCTGACATTTACTGATACATTCACCAGCGATGATTATAAGTGTTTTCCATAAATTATCTTATTTAATCTTTACAACTACCTTTTACATAGGTTGTATTTTATTCCTATCTCTCAAAAAAGGAAATTGAAGGGCACCTGGGTGGCTCAGTGGTTGAGTATCTGCCTTTGGTTAAGGTCATGATCCTGGGGTCCTGGGATCAAGTCCCACATCAGGCTTCCCACAGGGAGCCTACTTCTCCCTCTGACTATGTCTCTGCCTCTCTCTGTGTGTCTCTCATGAATAAATAAATAAAATCTTTAAAAAAAAAAAAGGAAATTGAAGACAGAAAATTTACATTAAACAAGGTCCTGGAGGTAGGAACTGATAAAGCCACTTATAAATATGATCAAGTAAGTTCAAGGATCTATCATGACTAGTGAATCATCTGTATATGTAATTACATGGATCAGAATGAATATGTACTACTCATGCCCCCATTTCTTTCACGGAATCACCAACAGTGGCCCACAAGTGATTTAGAAAATAATTACTGAAAAAAATCAGTGTTCTTTATTTTCTTTATTTTAATCACCACAGAACACTTCCAGCAAGTTCCTTTGGGAAAGAGACTTTGTCTTTATTCGTCAATATTTGTCAATATTCTAGTGGCTAACATAATGCCTGGCATTTAGGGCTGTGGGATAAATGTTTGTTGTTCAAATGAAGAGCTGTTTTCAGGGAGACACTTCTGAGAAGCATAGAAAAGGTAAGTACTTCAGCATTCCCTGATTACCTAACTAATATATATATATATATAACAATAGTGTACGCAGGCATACAAACTGCTGCTTTAAGTGTAAAAGGAAAAAAAATGTTTCAAATTGTTTATATAAAATATTAAAGATAATCTTAAACATACTAGTTGAAAAAATAATAGTCTATTTTATAATGATTTCCATCAATTAGGGAGCATGCTCCTCACCTCTATGTCTGCACCTAGACATATTTTCATCATAAAGAATATTTACATCATAAGAAGACATAGTTTAGAGGACAAAACTAGAAGCAAGTCAGCCTATCTTGATTCTGTAGAGTAGGTCTCCTGGCTTTATCATTCATATGAAAATAGTTGCAAAATTTAATAAAACATTAATAACAGGATAAAATGGTTGTATGTAGCTCACTTTTAATTTTGACACCAATCTATCTATAGATCTTTCTACAGTTTTAACAATAATATGAAGCATTTTCACCCCAAAGTATTGTTGACATCTTGATAGAATTAAAAAGGTATTATAAGTTTGTCTCCAGCCCCATGTTTTTTAAATATATTTTAAAAGGATAAGGGATTCATTTATCCCATATGTCATTGTCTTAAAGGCTTATGATTAAATAGCTCCATCTCTTTATTGAAGATTTTCAGATATTAAATGAAAAGAAAAGAATAAATCCTTAACGGACTAAAAATCAATGCTACTCACTATCTGGAATGGTGACTCATTCTGGTAATTACTTGTAACCTATCTATTATAGGACTGCAACAATTTTCAACTTTCCATTACATGTTACTTTGGAAAGATTTGGTCACATCAGTGAAAAACAATCCTGAAATCATGCAATTACAGAACAGCTTGAGTCATATCATCGATGTACTTGAAAACAAAGGTTTTAGCCCAAAGTGTGCTTTACTATGAGAACAATGTATCTTCTAAAGAGTAGTCACTCTCCATTGGGGTACTTAAGAATATGGCACACTTCTCAAATTCTCCAATTCTGCTGCATAGGGTTGTGTGTTTCTCCAAACTTGATTAATTAAAATAACTTAAACACTAGATATCCAAACAGTATTAAGTTTTTATTAAGAACATGTTCCTCCAGCCCTTTTTCTAGATACTCATATTCCATGCTCTGTTCAATAGTAATCCCCAAGTAATATGATGAAAGAGAGTAGGATGGTCACACTTTGCCATGTTTATGCCACATATTGCCATAGCCTGATGTGGGACTTGATCTTGTAACTCTGAGATGATGACTTGAGCTGAAATCAAAAGCCAGACGCTTAACCATCTGAGCCACCCAGGTGCCCCTCCCTTGCCATTTCTGCATGTTACCTTTACCTGACTTTGCTTGTCTACCCTACATTCATGTTTATGTCTAAGCTTAGCTATGCCTGTGTACTTCTAATATATTTCTTATCCTCTGATCATGTGAAACATTATTTAGTTCTGCTCACATATAATTTTCAACTGTTTTATCAAGGGGTAATTAACATATAATAAACTACACATATTTAAAGGATAAAATTAAATATGTTTTTATATATGTAAACCTTGCAACTGTGACTTTTCTGAGTTTCTTTCTTTGTTAGTAAAATGAATGTCATGATGCCACTTAAAGATTTCTTGGGGGTTGGTCAGGTGTTAAATGAGATTAATTTTATAAAGTGCCTACCACATGATTGGTGCCTAATTTACACACACACGCACATACACACCTACACAGAATCCATCATCACAAAAAATGAAATAAAACATTTCCATCACCTTCCAAAGTTTCCTGAAACCCATTTATCATCCTTTCCACCTGCCTATTCTGAGTCCCCAGAAGGCAATCATTGAACTGCATTTCATCACTGTAGATTAAATAGAATTTTTCAGTAGTTTAGAGAACTAAATTACACATTGTGTACACTTTTTGGTCTATCTTCTTTCACTTTAGGTACTTATTTTGTAATTCATCTATATTTTTGCGTACATTCACTTCTATTTCTGTAATAATGTCCCATTGAATGGGTATACCACAGCTTTAATCCATTTCCCTGTCCATGAACATTTGGATTTGATTCAAGTTTGTTTATAAGAACTTATAGCTAACTTAGTGATTGGCACTAATGAGGGCATTAGTAGGATGAGCACTAGGTGTTATTCTATATGTTGTCAAATTGAATTTAAATTTAAAAATTCCAAAAAAATAAAATTTAAAAATTTAAAAATAAAATAAAATTACTTGGCTTGAAAAAAAAATAACAATTTATAGCTATTATAGGCAATCCTGTGAATTTCTTTTTTCTTAGATACATACCCAGGAATGGAATGTGTAAACATGGTTAAGTACACGTTCAACTTTTTAAGAAGCTGACAAACTGTTTTTCAGAGTGATTGTACCATTTTACATTTCCTCTAGCAATTCATGAGGGTTCCATATGGTCCACTAACTCAACAACACTTTTTATAGTTTAATGTTAGCCATTCTCACAGGCAAATGAAGGTATCTCCTTGTGATTGTAATATGTGTTTCCTCATGGACTAATAATATTGTGTATCTTTCCACATACTTGTCACTTGCATATCTTCTTTAGTGAAATATCTGTTCAAATAGTTTGACCATTCTATATGACCTGTTTTGTTATTTATTGTTCAGGTTTTTTTACATATTTTGAATATAAGCCTCTTATCAGATATGAATTTCAGATATGTTCTCTAGTCTGTACCTTGTCTTTTTATTTTCCTAAGAGTATATTTCAAAGAACAGAAGTCATCATTATCATTACTATCATGTTTAACTTTCATGAATTTTGATTTATAAGTCCATGGATTATGCTTTTGCTATATTTAAAAATTATTTGTCTAACTCAAAAGCATAACAATTACCTCCTATGCTTACTTCTGAAAGTTTTATTTTACTTTTAGGCCTATAATAATTTAATAATAATAATTAATAATAATAATAATAAATAATATAATAATTTTCTTTTAGGCCTATAATATATTTTTAGTTAATTTTTTGCATATGAAGCAAGATATGGATATGAGTTTATTTTTTGTATATGGATGATGGTATATGCATCTGGATAATTGTTCTGGCAACTCTTGTTGGAAAGACTGTTCTTTCCTCACTAAATTGCCTTCAATCTTTTTTTTCAGAAATCATTTATCTATACATATAAATGTCTAATATAGACCTGTGCTCTAGACTAAATCTCTGTGTCCCTTCAAGAATGCATTGTTTAAAAAAAAAAGGAAAAAAGAATGCATTGTTAAAACCTAATCTCCAATGTGATAGAAGGTAGGGCTTTGGGGAGTTCATTGAGTCAGGAGGGTGGAACCTTTATGAATGAAATTTATAAAAGAGACCCCAGAGAGATCCTTGGACCCTTCCACCATGTGGGATTATAGCAAGGGGACTACCATCTCTGAACCAGGAAACAGACACTTAATCTGCCCAACACCTTGATTTGGATTTCCCAGCCTCCAGAACCATGAGAAATACATTTACATTGTTTAAAAGCTGCCCAATTTGTGGTATTTTTGTTACAGCCCACCAAAATGGACTAAGACAACTCTTTAGTGATATTGTAATTTATAATAAGAAATATGTATTCAGTTTCCTTCCAATTTCTGCCACAGAGCTCCTAAAGCTTTAGAAATTTTCTAGAAAATGAGAACAGCAAAGTTAATAAATTGGCTTTTGAATTCCATGATGGCTGGTTGTCAGGGGAACCAACTTTATAAGTAGAAGATTGAAGCTTAGAGTCCCACCCCTGGCCTCCAGGGACGGAAGGGAAGCTGGATGGTGAAGCAGTTGCCATTGGCCAGTAATTTAATCAACCGTACCAATTTTATGGAGACTGCCCTGTAACCCAAAAGAGGAGAATTTGGAGAACTTCTGGTTGTTGACTGTATGGAGATTTTGCAGGAAAGGGCATGGAAGTTCTCCACACTCTTTCACCTCAACTTGTTCTATTCATCTCTTCCATCTCGCCATTACTAAGTTATATCCTTTTATAATACACTGGTAATCTAGTGAGTGAAATGTTTCTCTGGGTTATGTGGGCTGCTCTAGCAAACTAATCAAACCCAAGGAGGGGGGCACTGGAAATTTCTATCTATTGGATCTATAGCTGGTGGATCAGAAGGACAGGTGATGCACTTGTGACTGGCAACTGGTGACAGAAGTATGAGAAATATGTGTGGGAGGTGCAGCTTTGTGGGATAGAGCCTAGAATTTGTGGATTCTGATGCTAGCCCAGGGTAAGGAGTGTCAAAATTGAGTTAAGTTGTAGGACATCTAGCTGGTGTAGGATAATTACTGGTTGGTGTAAAGGAAACCCTCAACTCCCACGTCGTAATTGGTGACCACAATCTTTCACCTCTCTTCTGTTCTATTTTTCTACTTGTCTATATTGACAATATCATATTGGCTTGTTTACTGTAGTTTCATAATAAGAGTGGAAATGAAGCAGTGATTGGTCACCATCATTATCATTTTTAAGAGTTGTTATGGCTCTTCTAAGTTCTTTGCATTTCCAAATTAATTTTAAAATTAGCTTTTCAATTTTCATTAAAAGTGCCCATAGAAAGTTTTTTGATATTTTGGAAGTGGTGCTGTTGAAATTGATAAGGAATTGACAAACTACCAGGGATGAGATAAGGAATTGATGAACTAAAACTTTCTAGCCAAACTACATCAGTAGTCTATTTTTGTAAACAAAGTTTCACTGAAGCACTGCCATGGCATTTATTCACCTACCATGTATGGCTACTTTCTTGCTCCAGAGGAGTAAATTTAATTGTGATAGAGACTGAGTGATTTGAAAAAATCCCAGAAAATTTACTATCTCTATTTACACAGAAAGGTGTATAGACCTCTACTAAAGAACAATTTGGAAGAAATTGGTATCTTTACAGTTTTAAGTCTTTTAACACTTCAACAAGGTATATCTCTCCATTTATGTCTTTCCTTTCTCTCAGGAGTATTTTGTACTGTTCAGTGTTGCACATATTCATTACAATTTTATTCATAATGTTTATAGTTATGCTCTTTTAAAAAAATTATTCATTCATTTATGAGAGACATAGAGAGGCAGAGACATAGTCAGAGGGAGAAGTAGGCTCCTCATGGGGAGCCTTATGTAAACTTGATCCCAGGACCCTGAGATGACAACCCAAGCCAAAGGCAGTTGCTCAACCACTGAGTCACCCAGGTTCCCCTATAGCTATGTTCTGTCAGTTAATGATCTGTTATTTCCTTTTCCTATAATATGTTTGTCTGATTTTGGTACCAGAGTAATGCTGGCCTCATAGTATAGTCCATAAATATCAGTTGGGTACAGTTGGTTTATAATGCTCAGTACTTCTATCTTCTTGCTAACTTTTTGTTTACTAGTTTTAGGCACTAGTATCAGAAATTTTATTTTCACTAATAGGTATGTAATTCCAACTATAATTTTTGTGGACTTCTGTATAATCTTTTGAAGGAAACGTATTGAAATCGTCATCTATAAATATGTATTTGTTTCTCCTTGCAGATCTGTTTTTGTTCCATATGAATATAGCCATATAAATATTTAGATTTATTATTTTCTCTTGAATTTGACTCCTTGATCACTATGAAATTATCTTCATCTCTGACAATTGTCTTTGTTCTGAAACCTACTTTGAATGATGGTAATATGACACTCAACTTTATTTAACAATTGTCAGTACGGTATGTTTTTCTCATTTTTTAAATTCAACCTATCATCTTTATTCAAGGTGTGTTTCCATAAGCAGTACATAATTAGGTCTAGTCCTCCTTCCCACCATCATTGCCTGCCAATCTAATCATACCTGTTTTTTAAATAGGGATGTTAACACCATTTATATTTAAACTGATTATTCATAAGGTTAGATTTAAGTGTGCCATTTTGCTATTTCTTTCTATTTGTTCGATCTATTCTATTTGTTCTCTTTATGATAATTTTCTGATTTGAATTGAGTATTTTTTTAATTTTTTGAATTGAGTATATTTTATGATTACATTTTATTTTTTGTATATAAATGTTTTGTTATAAAGGGACTGCTTTAATGTTTATAATACTTTTAACTTATCATAGTCTATTTTCAAATGATACATTTCACACGTAAGAATTTAAAAATATTTTTATTTCTTCCTTAACATACTTTATGCTATGATGGTCTTATAATATATATAAACTATACATATGTAATATATCTATATGACATATATACAACATATATATTGTAATCCTGACTATATATTGTTATTATTGTGTTTAAATAGTCAATATTTTAAAAAATATTTAAATAGGAAGGAAATGTTTTATATTCAAACCTATATTTACTGTTTCTAATATTTTTCATGCTAATACATATTGATATGTCAGTTTCCTTCTGCCTGACAGACTACCTATACCTATGATATGGGTCTGTTGAGGATGAATTCTATAAGTTTTATATGTCTTTATTGCATCTTGAAATTTAAATAATATTTTTGTTGGAGATAGTATTACCAATCATTGGGATTTTTTCTCTTTTAATACATAACTCTTTCAGACACAGAATTCTAGGTTGATAGATTTTTTTCTTGACTTTAAAGATATTGTTCCACTTTCTTCTCATCTGTGTTCTTTCCAATATGAAATCTATAATTTTTGTCTTTGTCCTCTAGGTAACATGTCTTTTGTCCCTACTTTAAATATTTTTGTTTCTTTTCCACAGCTTTTGAGTGGTTTGATTATGATAAGATTTCGTTTAATTTTCTTCAGGCTTGGAAATGTTGAACTTTTCACATCTGCTGGTTAATGGTTTTCATCAAATTAGAAAAATTGTCACTAACTTCTCAAATATTATTATGACATCCTCTCCAGTCTCTTTTTTCCTTTGGGGACTCTATTTGCACATATAGATCTTAAAATGTTCTCACAGTTAACTCAAATTCTTTGTATTTTGCAAGTTACTTTTTGTCCTCTTTTTCTTTTCATTGCTATGCCTTCAAATTCAATTCTCTTCTTGTCCACAATATAAATTCAGCTGTTAACCACACCAGTGTATTATTAATTTCCAACATCATAGCTTCCATATCTAAGAATTCCAATTTGACACTTTTTATATATCTGTTTATTTTTGAACATTAGGGATACTATTATGATAACTTTTCATTTTACTATTCTGGTTATTTGAATATCTGTATAGATTTTGTATCAATTTTGGTTGGTTGATGGTTGATTTTTTTCCCTCCCTAACTATGGGTTATATTTTTCTGGATTTTGCATGCCTTATAATTTTTTATCAGATGATAGACATTGTGATTTTCCATGATTGGGTATCAGATATTTTTTATTCCTATCTACTTATCTATGAATCATCCTTTCCTACCTATCCTTTGTTGGGTTTTTCCTTGAATTCAGTTAAGTCAATAAAATAATTTTGATTCTTTTAGGTTTTACTTTAAGAAATTTTGTTAGGGCAGTGCAGCATTTATATTAGAACAAATTATTCCCTAGTACTGAGGCAGGACCTCCTGAGCACCAGGTCCAGTGGTCCCTGAATTCTGAGCATAACTCATCTGCTTGGTGGGAACAAGTTCTAGCCCATGCTTGTATAAGACATAAGATGGCACTTTTAATCCTCTCAGATGATTGTTTCACCACTTGAGCTATTTTCTACGTGAACATACTGGTCAGCACTCTGTGCAATACTTGTGAAGGACTCTATACAATTCTCACAATGTATCCCTCTTGGCAGCTTTCTGCTCTCTAGTATTTTTTCTGTGAATTCTACTTGACTTTTCCTCTCAGTCTGTCAGTTTGTTCTCTTCAACTCAGGCAGTTTCACTTTTTTCCTTAGTTTAGAAAGTCCATCAAGGCTGTAGGGACAAATAATAGTAGACTTGCCATGTTAGTTTCCCATTTTTATGGGATTATTCTGTCATTACTTCTTGTCCAATATATTGATTTTTTTCCTCATTTTTGTTTGTTTGATCCACTTTACTCCATTTTTTCCCTAGAAGCATCAGTATCATTTTTTACTTTCCAATTTATAGGGGAATTAAAAAAAAGAGGATTTCTAGCTTGATTGAAAGTCTACCCTCAGTTGATTCAAGCTTTGTGGAATCAGGGATCAACTATTTTGCTCATATTATATTCATAGAATTTAGAAAAAAAATCATATATAGAATATACAGACATCCATAGTTTATTTATTCATTCATCATGTATTTATGGGATGATGCTACAATGGACTTTGCATAAAGTATGCTAAATAAAATAAAAATTCTACTCTCATATTTTAAGTACTATAGAAAATAAATATTATATAATATACAGATATAGTCATCCATATATATATCCAGGCCTATATTAATGCCATGATGAATGATATAAAGATAAGTCAAATTTATAAATTTTAAACAAAATGATTCACATAATAATATGCATGCTATGTTATGACCCAATAATAGTGGGTTGCTAAAACTTCATTTTATTTGGCTTAATTCTGAAGATTAGATGCAAGTAATTAACCTAAAAACATTGCCAGAATTTTTAAAAAATATTACCCACTTCTCTAATGTTCAAAATTTCTAAGAAAACACAATATGTCAATTCACTTTCTGAAAGGAAGCTGCATTATTAGAAAAATTCACATGAGAACATTAGAGATGCCAGATGCAGTCATGTTATTGCTCAAAAGATAAAATCTAACATGTTTTCCATTCAGGAACCATGCTTTTATAATCCACAGTGCCACTCTTCATTTTCTTTCTTTTGTAAGAAAATTCTACTATCCAATTTTATTGATACACACACTAAATAGAAAGCTACAGTGATGCAGTTGGTCTTATAGACCAAATTCCAGCATTTGTCATTGATTTGGGAAGGCCTCCAGAAATTAAGCAGTAGATATAATTTGTGAAGAAATTTGAACCTAAAGTTTTAATATTACATAGTTCAAGGTGGAAAATGGAAGAAATTCTGTTAGGTACACTTACGTGGGGTGGCTGGGGGCCTGAGTGGCTCAGTGAATAAAGCTTCTGCCTTAGGTTCAGGTCATGATTGCCTGAGGGTCCTAGGATCAGCCCAAGACCCACACAGCTGGCTCCCTGATGAGAAGGCAGGCTCCTTTTCCCTTTTCCTTTGTCCTTCCTTTGTCCTTTCCCCTCCCAGCTTGTACATGCTCTCTTCCTCATGCTCCCTCTCTCACATGCATGATGCACACACACACACACTCTCTCTCTCTCTCTCTCAAATAAATAAATTTAATCTTTAAAAAGAAATGTTTGGAGACTTGAGTGTATGATAATACTAGAGAACAAAATTTTACATCCGGGGCTTACATATGATCATCTAAAGAATACAAAGGAAGGGAGAAGAAATGTGTGGGAAATATCAGAAAGGGAGACAGAACATAAAGACTCCTAACTCTGGGAAACGAACTAGGGGTGGTGGAAGGGGAGGAGGGTGGGGGGTGGGGGGTGAATGGGTGACGGGCACTGAGGGGGGCACTTGACGGGATGAGCACTGGGTGTTATTCTGTATGTTGGTAAATTGAACACCAATAAAAAATAAATTTATTTAAAAAAAAAGAATGAGCACAGAGAAATTGTGAGAAATAATATTGAAAGGATAATTTAGACCATATAATGGAATAAATTTATTCTAAAACTTTAAAAAAAATAAAGAATATAAATTATTGTAGATTTTTTTCCTATTAAAGCTCACATATTTCTTAAATATAATTTTCAAAGTCAATATACTATTTACATACCTATTAACAAGTGAACAACAACTTTATACTATTACTCTGTGACAGAAAGTATCAATAGTAGGTGAGTTGATAGACATTTAGAATGAAAATTTTAATTTTTTTTCTCCTAAGCATCATGATATAAGTAATACAGGGACACACTTAAAATGCACTTGTTGTATAGTATTCTCCTCTGAAGACACTCTAAGTGCAATTCAAAAGGTTATCTAGTTGCTGGTTTTCAACCGTAAAAATATCTTCCTGGTGGTAAGCATATGAAAATGCCTCCCTCTGCACTATGAAAAGCTTTCACTAAGAAACAAAGGCTACTAAAATTTATATTTACATAATAGTTTAAATAAAAAAGTCTTTTCCAAGAGAAAAACATTAATTCTTCTAAATTTATCACTCTAGGGATAGTTTATTTTTATATTTTGCATTTTCATTAAGGTATAGTTAAATTAATATTTTACAAATAGATAGTTAATGAATTTGGAAGAGGATATAAAAACTCTGATGGGTGAGCAATCAGAGAGAAATTTAATACAGAAATTTAATGTAGAGCTTATAAAAACTATTAAAAGTGGGAAAATCATGTCCTAGTCCACGTACCTTAGAATTTCCAAAAGTACAGGGACCTATTTCTCAGATCTTATGCCAGATCTCAGATCTCTCTATAGACACTGTTTCATTAAATCCAGGATATTAATCTTATTAGCATAAATTTTAGAAACTGCTGATGGAAATCCATGAGTTTGGTAGGCAATGACAACTGTTAACAGTCTTAGAATTTCTGCCTTCTAATCTGTAAATACATTTAACTGGTAGATAAGAATTCAATATCCCAAACCTTATCAACAAAGGGGCTGATGAAACATAGTATTAGTTTTTTCGGTTTCTATAAAACATGGAGGTTTTCTATAAAACATGGAGAATAAAACAATTCCAGTATGTTTCATACGGTTATTTTAGTTTACATAATATATGCAAAATAATATATTTTGGTCCATTGAGAGACTTGAGATATCCTTTACCATCTAGGACTAATATAAAATAATTTTTGATCGATAAAAATTCTTGCTAGTTATTATTAACTAATTCAAGTAATAAAATGGTGGCACTGTATTTAAAACTATGGGCAGTTCTAAGTGTAATTCTCATTTTAAGATTGAAAGCTAGAAGCAGTGCTTTCTTTTCTAATTATACATCCTTTTCCTCATCATTGTAGTGTGGATTCATATAAAACCTAAGTGAAGAACCCTCCACCAATCACAATTCCAGGGAAATTTGAATTGTAATTGCAATATAGATGTAAGATCCTACAATTACTCTGTATACAGAGTAGCTCCTAGCATACTTCGTTGTGTATTTTATTGTTTGTTACTGGTACCATAGCAAAGCAAACCTAGATTTCTTGATATATAAAGAAACATATATTTTGTCACTCTGAAATCTTTTTCACAAGTTGCCAGGCCACAATTTAGACAGTTCTACTGAACAACATAAATGCTAATGTTTCCATGGTGACTCCATTCACGTGGCAGTTACTAGATTTTTTGCTTTTAAGGTGACATTTAAGTAATTCTGAAAATATTCACACTAGAGTGAAACAGGACCTATGTAATCTGAAGTTAATTTGAGCATATATATTAACACTTACATAACCCAAAATGATTCAATATCTTCACTCCCCATTGTGGATATGCACAATTTTGTAGATTTCTGAAGCTATTTTAAAAGTATCAAAGATAACTATATGTGTTGTCACTAAAATATAAACATTATTAATAATAATTATGAAATTATTAAAGTGTATTTTTAATAATAAATGGCTATATGCATAGAGACACACACATTTACTTACAAACTCAGAAATAGCAGTGCTTTTCTATAGACATCAACTTTTAACCCAGGATTTATTTGTTTTCAATTTTTTAATTTAAATAATTATAAGTAAATAATCAGTGTTAACATTATTTGACCTGGAAAAAAACTATTTTTTAAAAAACAAGGAAGACTTTTTTCCCTAGCATATTCTGATATTTTATTATCATACTTCTTAGCAGATTTTAGGAAAATTTTCTTGAAAACAATGTAAAAAATTTATAGTAATCAGACATGTTTATAAATAAATGATTATTTTTCATATTTTAAATGTTTAAGAAGAAAATTATATATTTTCATATTTAGACCAAAAAGAAAAAAAAAAACTGGAGGGAAATGTAAGAATCAAAGGATCTTATGACAGCTCACTTAATTATCTGTATGTCCCAGAAACCTGGTTCTATCACTATCATCTTAATTTGCTTATTTATAAAATATTCAGATGAAGACCAGTTATTAATATCATCTCTAAAACCCTGTAATTTTATTCATGGTTTATTTTATACAATAAAATACCTTTTTATATACTTTTTCATCATAAATAAAATTTCATAGTATCTTACCAAAGAGCAAATATATGCTCAGATCAAGAAATAAATCTTTCCATTGCCATATAAAAATCTCACTACTTATTCTAAGTGCATAACTGTATCCTACATATCTGAGACTTAGGAAAATATCCACATGGGAAAGAGCAACACCTGAGACTTATGCACAAATCCCTATGGTACTGTGTCTGGCACATAAATGCAATAAGTAAATATTTGCAAAACAATAAGGGAATCCATTTAGGAGAAGTAAAGAGGTCATGATTCTCTTCTCAAAAACCAGTATAAAATTTGGCATATCTGGCAAAAAAACATTTTAGTACTTTAGAATACAGAAAGTTGGGCAGCCCTGGTGGCACAGCGGTTTAGCGCCGCCTGCAGCTCAGGGTGTGATCCTGGAAACCCTGGATCGAGTCCCGCGTCAGGCTCTGCTGCATGGAGCCTGCTTCTCCCTCTGCCTGTGTCTCTGCCTCTCTCTCTGTGTGTGTCTCTATGAATAAATAAAATCTTAAAAAAAAAAAAAAGCCAGAAAGTTAAGGGGTATTTGTTAATGAAAAATTTCCATTTTTGCTTAAGAACAGCAGGCATTTTCAGTGTTCTGGGACCGCTCTGTCATCCCACCCCATGACAAAATAAGTGAAAGAGACAGTCTTTACCAGAGTGGAGAAGGTCATAAAAATTAGCAATGTTGTTCATAGAGGTGGCTGGGTGAACTTAGAACAAAGGGCAAGAATTTTCCCCAACAGTGTTATTAATAACAAAATCAAATATTGTAGGAAACTGGGAAACACAGCTCTAGCCTGAGGTGGAGGTGACTTGGTTGAGGTAGGTAGCAGACAACCAGAAATTCATTCATTGGAGAGATCTTACAAATGGGTGCATCTTAAGAGAATTAGAGAAGGTCTTTCTATTGGCCTGGCTAGCTGGTAAAGGACACATTTGCACATAGAAGACACAATACAACCTGACATAAAGTTCAAATCAAGCTACACTGAAGAATTGGCTGCATGTTAGGTCTACTTCTCAACCCACTTCTAAAGAATCAAGAGAAGGTGAAAGTCTTGCAAACTCAGTTTTAATCACTGGATATTCACTAAGAGGATGACCTCTTGTCTGGGGGGGGGGTCATATGCGAGGAAGGGTTTATGCTAGGGTTTATGCTAGGAAGCAGCATAAATACAAAACACAATAAAACAAACAACAGCATAAAAAAGCAGATAGCAAATATACAACATGAGGAGAACAGATTCCAGAGTTTTAGTCCAGGCACAATATTGAAAATAAACTTTAAATGGGATGCCTTGGTGGCTCAGTGGTTGAGCAACTGCCTCTGGCTCAGGTGGTACTCCTGGGGTCCTGAGATCAAGTCCCATATTAGGCTCCCCACAGGAAGCCTGCTTCTTCCCCTGCCTGGGTCTTTGCCTCTCTCTCTGTATCTCTCATGAATAAATAAATAAAAATCCTAAAAAAAAAAAAAAAAAGAAAAAAAGAAAAGAAACTTAAAAATATAGAAAGTAACCCAAAGAAGAAAAAGTTGAACCTAAGGCACTGGACCAAGCATTTTAAATTCTCACTTACCAGCAAAAATAGGAGCTATGTCAATATATAGGGAAAAGGGATCCATATTCAAGAAATGAAAAATGAATGTAAGTTCACTCTAAATGGAAATATTGGATTCAGCAGGAAAAAAATTCTACAAAATAGTATTAATATATTCAACAAATGAAATATAATTAGAACTAAAGATGTAAGGAAAAATAAATACAATATTTCAATAAGGGAAATATTTATAGAGAAATATAAATTGTAAAAAGAACAAAATGTAAATTCTAAAACTGAAAATCATGAAAACTAAAATAAAATTACTAAAATTTAAGAAACTTGCTTTCTACAGAAGATTTGAAATGGCAAGAAATAGTGAATTTAAAAATAATACAATAAAAACTATCCAATATGAAGAAGAGAATAGAAGATTAAAGAAAAATTAAGAGAACATGAGAGACTTATGGAACAAAATCAAAGAAACGCACATATATGTAACAGAGATATCAGTTGGTGAGGAGTGAGAGAAAGGAACAAAAACTATATTTGAAAAAAATGGTAAAAATATTCTTGAGTTGATGAAAAACTTATAATCCTTAGATTGAAGAAACTAAGAGGAACAAACAAAAAACAAAAATAGGATAAATACTAACAGGTCAACATTTAGACATATAAATGGCTGAAAACCAAAGAGAAACTTTGGAAAACAGAAAGAGGAGAAAAAACAAATAAAGAAAAGAATCCTCAGTACATGGGAACAATATACTTAACACCTTACTTTTCAACAGAAACATTGGATGCCAGTAGACAGTAAATCGTATATCCAAAATCCTAAAAGAAAAAAAAAAGCTATCTACCAAGAATTCTATGTCCATTAAAGATATCTTTCAAAAATGAAGGTGGAATAGTATGTTTCAGATAAACACAAGCTTAAATTTCATTATTAGAATACCTGTGCGACAAGAAATAAAAAAGAAGTCCTTTAGTTTTATTAATTTTTAAGATTTTATTTATTTATTCATGTGAGACACACAGAGAGAGGCAAAAACATAGGCAGAGGGAGAAGCAGGCTCCCCACAGGGAGCCTGATGTGGGACTCGATTCCACTACCCTGGGATCATGCTCTGAGCCAAAGGCACATGCTCAACCACTGAGCCACTCAGGCACCCTAGAAGTCCTTTAGTTTTAAACAAAATAATACCTGAGAATAATTTAAAGCCAAGAAAGAACTAAAGAGGAGCAGAAATAATTCTGTGAAAGACTTCATAAATCTATGTTCTCATTTCTTCTATTAATTTCTTTAAAAAAATAAAACAAAACAGAGCATTGAAGTTTTATTATGGATGTGAGAGAGAAACACAGAGAGAAGTAATACACAGAGGGAAAATGATGTTCAAGGAGGGGGAAGGAATGAAGCTACATTGGAACAAAGCTGCTACATTTGATATATGACTGAAATTAAGTCAGATTCAACCCAAAATACATTGGGATAAGTTAAGGATTTCAAATAATAAACTAAAAATATTTATTTTAATTAAAAGCCAGCACTTTAAAAAGAGCAAGAAAATATATATGAGAAAAATGGAAAACAAAAAGCCAAATGGCAAGTTTAAATAGTTTCTCTCTATAAGAGACACCCTTAAGGGCACCAGGGTGGCTCAGTTAGTTAAGCATCTGCCTTTGGCTTGGGTCATGATCTTAGGGTCCTGGGATCGAGTCCTTGCATCTGGCTCCCTCCTCAGCAGAGAGCCTGCTTCTCCCTCTCTCAGCAACCCCCACTCATGCTTGCTCTCTCTCTTTCTCTCTCAAATAAATAAAATCTTAAAAAAAAAGAGAGAGACATACTTAAATTCAAAGACACAGACAAATAAAAAGTAAAGGGATAGAAAAAAGCATATTAACCACATATTAAGTATAAGAGACTACAGCAGCTGTATTAACTTAATACAGCTGTAATAATTTAAGACAAAATATACTTTAAGATGAAACATGCCACTAGACTCCGATAGTACTTTTCATAATGTCAAAAGATTCAATAATCAAGTAGATGTAAAAATTACAAATGCTTCTTCTCCTAACAATGGAATCCCAAAATAGCTAACATGAAAATCGAGAGCATTCAAAGTAAGAAAAAAAAAAAAAAAAAAGGCCCACCATTGATCTTAGAGACTTTGTCATTCTGCTATCGGTAATTGATAGAAGTAGGCACAGAATCAGTAATGATATTAAAGAATTGAAAAACACTATCAACCAACTTTGCCTTATCAACATTTATAAAATATTCTACTCCAAAGATGAAAATATTTTTTAATATTTTATTTACTTATGTGAGAGAGAGAGAGAGAGAGAGAGAGCACAGCAGGGGAAGGGCAGAGGGAGAAGGAGAAGCAGACTCCCCACTAAGCAGGGAACCTGACTCGTGCCTCTGTCTCAGGACCCTGGGATCATGACCTGAGCTGAAGGCAGACACTTAATGGACTAAGCCACTCAGGGACCCGAAAATATTTTATTTTTAAGTTCATAGAGGATACTTTTTAGGAGAGACCATATATACAGTGTTAGTAAAATAAAGGCCAAAACCCAATAACTTTCTTAATAAAACTTTCTAAATAAAAAAAAAGCTAACACCTACTACTTATAAAAACACACAAACACTAAAAACACAAAGGAACATTCTTAACCTACTAAAGGGTATCTACAAAAAAGCCCAACAGCTAATATTATAGTATATGGCTAAAATAATAATCTTCCTCTAAAATTACAGACATGATAAATTACCTGTTGTCATTATTCATATTCAAATTGAATGGAGTACAATTGGGTAATAGACAAATTTAAAGACATACAGATTAGAAAGAAAAATTAAAAGTAAAATTCTATTTTCAGAAAACATGAATTTGTATGTAGAAAATATTAATAAATCTATGCATAAATTAAATAATACCTACAGAACTCATAACCTGGTTTAGGAAGTCAAAGAATATAGAATATAAGATCAATTTATAAAAATTAATCACTTCATAAACAATATTGCTAAGATAGTTCAATGGGGAAAGATTAGTTATTTACAACAAATGATTTGAGGAAAATGACATAACATGGTGCAAAAACAAACAAACAAAACCAAATTATGTCCTTACCTCACACCATACACAAAAATTAACTCTAAAAGATCACAGATCTAAAATTAAACTAAAACCACTGAGACATATTGAAAACTTGTTTGACCTTCATGTAGGTAAAGACTTCTTAGACATGACTACAAATGCATGGTTCATAAAAACAACTGAAAGATCAGAAAGTGGCTACTTGTGGGGAATAGGACTGAGAATCCAGGTGACCAGGAGGTAGAAACTGAAAACTGCAGAATTTCCTTAGAGATCTTTTATTATCATATTATTTTATACTATGGGAAGATACTAACTTTGCAAGAAATATTTTTATAAAATAAGGTGAGGAGGGCAGCCTGGGTGGCTCAGTGGTTTAGTGCAGCCTTCAGCCCAGGGCCTGATCCTGGGGACCTGGGATCGAGTCCCACATCTGGCTCCCTGTGTGGAGCCTGCTTCTCCCTTTGCCTCTGTCTCTGTCTCTCTGTCTCTCATGAAAAAATAAATAAAATCTTAAAAAAAATAAGACGAGGATATTTCAATATTATAAACTTTATGCTTTTTTTCTAATTTTAGATATTCTCAAAAATGAAATGGGAGGACTATAGCTACTCTTTAAAGCATAGAAAATTTGAGAGTAGCACTTCCACCATAACAATAACAGTCAGTTAAAGACACAAAGCTAAGTTAAATTCTCAAAATAAATGAGCTCTTCCTAGTTAGAAGAGTGTCCTCAGGGTGGATTTCATTACTGGAGGCTTGATGGATGAGGGCATGAAATCTCCATAGGTGGGGGTAAAAGGAACCAGCTGGGTTTTTCATAAATGTTTACAGCTGCATGGCAGCAAATGTGATGTTCTCACATTCCAGATGCGTCTTGCTGAAAGCTGGGGACAAGGCAACAAGAAAGAGGATGTTATATCCAGGTTGTAAAGCTGAGCAATAAGCTATTATTTAGAAACTGGTGACATGCAGTCTTTGGATTGCTGGTTACTCTGCTGATGTAGATTCCTGATACTGTCTTCAAAATATCTGAGGTTGGGATAAACCGAATCTAAGTTAAAGTACAACAGCAGACCTAGCTAAGTGAGAGAAGTGATTGCCTCTGATCCCTATTACAGCATCCTGACAGAGGGTAAGTATATATGCTTAAAACTCTACTCTGCCTTTATAACCAATGTCCAAAATACAATTTTAAAAATATGAAGCATAAAAATAAGCAAGAAAATATGACTCATAATCAAGAGATTCATAGGCAGTGGAATCAGATGTGCAGATAGCCCACATATTAGAATTAGTAGACATGAGTTTCAGAGTAACAATGAAAACTATACATAGTGTATCTTTCCCATCCTTTATTTCTAAACTCACTGTATTTTTAGCTTTAAAGTGTGCAAGTTTCTTATATTGTTTGGAAAATTATTTACTGTCTGGCAGGATGCGTATCATAAACTTGTTTAAAGAAACAACTAAAAATTTAAACCAAAGGAAAATACCTAAAAATGTCAATAGTGGGAATGATATGTAACAGTAAAAAGCATACTCTAAGAAGTCAGGAAGGGAAGAACAAAGAAACAAGAAGCAGTTGGGGAAAAAAGAAAACAAATAGCAAATGGCAGACTTTAACCTAGACTTATTTATAATAAATGTAAATGCACTAAATACTCTAAAAAATGTTCAAGGTATCTTGCACTTATACCATGTAATCTATCATCTCTGACTGCATTCTCTATGATGGTTATTTATTATTCAGTGTTTTGTAAGAGGAGAAAATACCTGCCTATTGTTTTTAGGTATTATAATTTGTAGATATGTTTGACTATATAAATCTTACCACAAAAACTAAACATTTCATGTCAATTTTATGTAAGGGAAATTAAAACTATTAGCAATGATAAATTCATAAATAATAATAGATTCACCCAAGATCTTGCTCCTAGAGAGTTTGGGAGCTGGGATTTAATCTTCAGACTTTCTACCTCCAAATTTTGTACTTGTCTGTAACACAAGGACTCCTAAAAGTCAATATATTGCACTTGGATTGTGAAAGTTAGAAAAGTTATCTGCATAACATTGTAATCACTGACTTTCTAAATATAATAAATGCCCCACTCCTGAATGAAGAGCTGAAATCAGTCTAATAGTCAAATATTACAAAGCATCAATTTGAGGATTATAAAGAACTAAGAAAATTATTTTTAAAAAAGGCTGTGCATTTCCACTTTTAATTTTTCTCATTCCCCCAACTATTCATTAGGAAAATTCGAAAATATGATTAGATTTAGAGGGATGGTTATAATCAAGGTCAATTATGTAAGTGTTCCAACTATACAACACATATTGCTCCATATTAAACTATGATCCTAACATTTGCTTCAGGCCACATTCAAAACTGTGCTGAATAATCATTTCTACCTATAATGCATTTACTAATTGGTAAAGCATGTCTTTGTCAATTGGGCTTATTCTAAACTATTTTCAATTCATTAACGAAAAATATTGAGTTGATGTTCTCCAAATTATCATGGATTTTCCTTAACCTATTGAAATTTAAACATACACCTTTTCTTCCATGAATAGACATCCTCATTTGTAAGTGTTATTGAGAATACTTTCAGCCTTATTTATCTGATAATTTGGGGATTAGAATAATATATTGAATATAAAGAAAAAATGTAATTTTCAATAAGACTTGCTATTTGATAGTGAGGTACTTATTTTTAAAACTTCATACATTATTAATTTTAATGAGATTGTTTTCTGTACTAATGAGACATTTAACTTGCGTAGGGGAAGAATCAGCTAATCCAGTGTCATACAAATTTATTAGCAGAGAGTTCATAAATAATCAAAGGTGTTGTTTTCTGTGCATAGATTGAAAACATTTTTTCCTGCTATTAAATGTTAGGCACTGTTATTTTATTTTCTTTAGTCTTAATGTTGTTTTAAAATATTTGACTTTTCTAAAACTATTTTGCAATTAATGAGCACTAGTTAAGTACCAAGCACTCTCTTAAATACTTCGTGTATTATCACAATTTATCCTCATAATAATAATTTACTAATTTGTACCCCTTTTTGTGGTGACAAGGATATGAAGGAAGGAAATAGTTTCTCCAAACTGACACAATTATTAAATTATGGAGTTGATATTTATATTCTGTCTATTGGAATTTTAATCAGTAAGCTAGAAAACAACGTTGCCAATGGCATTCATCTATTCATCATATATTCGCCAAATACACACTGAGCACATTTTATATAGCAGGCTCAGAACCAGAACTGGGAACAAAATTGATTATGACATGGAGGAACTCATATTTCCTGGAAAAATAGAAGACTCAATAAATGAATTAAACATTATAATTGCTCAGATAGATTTGTACAGCTATATACTATAACAGTAATTATTTTTAGAATGATTTCCACGTACTTACTAGATTCCAGACAATGAATTGAACACTATACAGATTTTAAATCCTCACGCAATATACTGTCAAATTGGAGATTTGCAAAGAAGTAAAAGATAACTAAATTAAAATTTTGGAAGCAAGAGATATTGAAACAAAGACAACTAAGCCTGGATGGTCAGATAAGACTTTCAGGCAAAATTGTGTAGAATTTAGTACAAACAGCAAGGTAAGAAGAACACCTAGAATGTTTTAGAAAGAGTTAAGAGCACATGCAAGAACATTTGACCCAAACAGAAGTTTCGCACAAAAAACAGTTTTGCATGGTTAATATACATAATACAGGATTAGTGTTGCTGGTTAGTTCAGAAATATCTCAAAAGTGACATTAGCTTGGTGGCATACCAGACATCAGGGCACATGTTCATAACATCCGAGTCAATGGAAATAGAATGAGAATAGAAACACAATCAAAGTCACAAATCCCTATTAAATAAAAAAAATCCTCTAAGGATTTCCTGCACCAACACTGCCCCACAGAACTTGCTGCAATAGGGGATGTTCTATACCTGGCCTCTAATACAGCAACTATTAGCCATATGTGGCTAGTAGGCCCTCACAATGTATATAACTGAATTTTTTATTTTATTTAATTTTTATGTCTACTGTATTAGACAATATAACACTGTTTACAATGTCCAGAAATCCAATGAAAAGACATCTAGTAGTCTTCTTCCTACATTTTCACATCTTTAACAAATTTCTTGTATAATTTCTCCCTTTGTAATCATAAATGGTCCCCAGAGATTATGATTAATCACAGAATGACAAATTTCATTAGGTTTGGTCTGATTACCTCCATGGGTGTAGCAGAAGTTGAATAACCAGCTATGTCTCCTTGGTTTACTTTTCAAATCATTAGCTGCACAATACTACTGAATAACTATTAAGGCCTTAGAATTGAATTATATAGAGATATTTCCATAAGAAATTTCAGATTGGAATTTTAAAAGCCTCTATTATTTGCTAGACTGTGGCTAAGAAAATCAAGCTAATAAAAATTCCTCAGTACATTTTATCTGCAGTATATATAAATGTGGATAAAGTCCTTTCCTCCTGAGACTCCCAGAATTTGACAAGTTTCCTCGTCTGACAGGAGGTGACCTTGCTTACTTTACTGGGAGCATGCAGTCCTGGAAGTTAGGTCCCATACATGTTTCCCCAGCTAGGCTCTCTATGCACTGACACACATATAAGGTCAACCTTTGTTTCTTAATAGCTTAACACACCTGTTTAAATAAGAATTACCCACAAATGTAGCACCACAGCTATGTTCTTGATTGCACAATTGCTTTATCTAATTATATCCTGGCAAAAAGAACAGATTTCTTATTGACTCTATGCAAATAATTATATTGCTACAAAAGTTAAATAGATTTATATGAGTTTCTGAATTGAGGTGGGGATATTTGTGAGAATCAAACATCATTAAAATGCTTTATTTCAATTTGCAAAAGCAGACTCGACTACATCAAAGATTAAAGATAAAGAAGACATTAAAAAAGGATTTCCTCACCTATCTATTTTTTAACTTATCAGCAGTTCAAAATACTTAGTGTAGTCCCTTATTTTCCATCTCTTAGGATGCTGTAGAAAGGGTTCCTTTAATAGATGATATCTTCAAGTCTTTCTAGTTATAGGATTATGCGATATTTACTTCAATTATGTAAACTTTTTTTAATTATGTAAACATGTTGTTAGTGACCTAAGAGTTTCTGTAAATAGGACTTTTGATCAGAAGTCTAGCATATTTAAAATATTAGGAAATAGAATTCCCATTAAAATATTACAAATTCTATTTCCTTGTATTTAGTGAGTTTGGGGAATAGACTTTTTTTAAAAGATTTTATTTATTTATTTATTAATGAGAGACACCGAAAGAAAGGCAGAGACTTAGGCAGAGGGAGAAGCAGGCTACTCATAGGGAGCCTGATGTGGGACTTGACCCCAGGACCCCAGGATCACGATCTGAGCCAAAGACAGACACTCAACCACCCAGGTGCCCCAGGAATAGGTGACTTAAGAATGACTTATAGATCGCTATTAAACAATTGAAACAGAGCTGGTTTATATATGAGGGATGTTACAATCAAATTTTTATGTATTTCTTATGAAAGAAAAAGATTTGTATTCACTTATCAGGAGGGCAAAACCATTTCAATTACAGACATAAGACACAGACACATAAGGACATAGAGACTTTTTAGCTTCAGTTCTATAAATTTAGTCATTAGCTAAAATTCAACACAAAAACTGGCACAGAACCCAAAGAATTGTGTTCTTATAGAGTAAGCACAAAATAATTTAATTAAGTGCACTAGTAAATAAATAGACAAAAAATGACTAGCTAACTCGATTCTTTATTTTCTTTCACTCAACTGAGAATATATTTCTAGAATCCATCTACAAAGATGGTCAGATAGTGAAATCATAAAGCTAAATTCTTAAAAAAGGCCTGGGTCCAGATGTCTTCACTGATGGTTTCCCAAGCATTTAAAGAAGAGCTAATACCAATTATTTGCAAATTTTTACAGAAAAATAAATAAAAACGAGAATATACTTTCTAATTCATTGTATGGATCCTGTGTTACCCTGATAGGAAGGAAGGACCCCCAAACCAAAAGAAGACAAAAAACTCAAAACAGAAAAAAATTGGAAGAAAATTAAAGACAAATATCTCTTACAAATATAGACTAAAAATCCTCAGCAAAACACTAACCAAGTCCTGCAGTATGTAAAAATGATTATGTACCATGACCAAGTGAGGTCTATGCTTGGAGTACAAAGTTGGTCTGTCATCCAAAAACCAATGAATATAACATATCACATTAATAGAATATATTTTAAGCAACTCATGATTATCTTAGCATATACAGAAGGACATTTAACAAATTTAAACTCCATTCTTGATATAAAAAATCAACAACTATAAATGGAATGAGACTTCATCTATCTGATAAAAGTAATCTACCAAAATCCAATGGCTAACATAATACCTTAGTTGGAAAGCTAAATGTTTTCACAAGATATGGACAAGACAAAGATTTCTGCTCTCAGTACTTCCATTCAATATTGTACTGCAGCCTCTAGCCAGAGCAGGAAGAAAATAATACAAAAGACACATAGATTAGAAAGGAAGAGATACAACTAACTCTATTCACGTGATCTTGTATGTAGAAAATACAAGTAATTTATTTTTTAAAAACACTATTGAAATTAATTGATGAAAAGTTGTGGATTACAGAGTTAATATATTAAAAACATTTTTGATACATTTTCAATGAACAACATGAATTTAAATCAGAATATTCCATTTACAATAGCATAAAAGTAAATAAAACACTTTAACAACATTTAACAAAGAAGGCAAAACTTAAACCCTAAATACTACAATATATCATTGGCAGAAATTCAAGAAGCTTCTAATAAATTGAAAGACTTTCTAAAATCATGGGCAGGAAACTAAGATAACTATGATCCCCAAACTGATCTACAGATTCAACACATTCCCTATCAAGCTCCCAGCAAAGTTTTTTTTCAGAAATTGATGATCTAGCCCTAAAATTCATATGAATATTCAGGGAACCCAGAATAGACAATCTTCAAAAGAGTAACAAATTTGGAGGACTCACATTTCCCAATTACAAAACCTACTGCAAAGCTACAGTAATCAAGTCCATGTGATACTTACATGAAAATGGGCATATAAATCAACAGAATAGATTTGGGAATCCAGGAATAAGCCCTCACTTACAGTCAATTTATTTTTGATGAGGGTGGCAGTACTAAGTAATGGTAAAGGAATAGTCTCAAACAATAATATCAAGAAAACTGAATCTCTATATGCAAAAGTATGAAGTTGGATTCCTAGCTTATACCAATACAAAGCTCAAAATGCTTCAAATACCTAAATGTAAAATATAGAACTATGAAATTCTTAGAAAATTGCATAGATAAATATCCATGTCATAATATTCAGCAATAGTTCCTTAAATATTTCACCAATATTTTTTCACTGAAAAAAAAATCAATTGGACTTCAACAAAATTAAAAACAATTGTGCTTGAATGGATGTCTTCATCAAATAAGGAAAAGGCAACAACAGTCTGGTTGGAGAAAATATTGGCAAATCATATATCTGATAAAAGACTTATTTCAATAGTAAAAAAAAAAAAAAAACAAATAACGCAATAAATAGGCAAAAATCTGATTAGTTTTCCAAATAAGGTACACAAGTGGCCGAAAAGCATATGAAATGTCTAAAATCCTGAGACTTCAAACAAATGCAAATCAAAACCACAATGGGATATTTATAACTGCAGTCTCTAGAATGACTACAATGAAAACAACAGATAGTAAGAAGTGTGTACAAGAAGGTAGAGAAATTAAATCACTCATATATTATAGGTTGAAATGAAAAATGAAGCAGTGACTTTGGAAATTTAATATAGATTTACCATATGGCCCAGCAGTTTCTTCCTTGGTATATATCCAAGACAAGTGAAAACATATATTCACACAAATCTGTATGTGATTATTCATAGCAGCATTATTCATAATAGGTAAATAGGGGTAAAAACCTACATGTTCATAAATTGACAAATGAGTAAAAAACATGGTATATCCAAATAATGAAATGTTATTTAGCAATAAAACAGGGAGAAGTGCTAGTATATTTTACAACATGGATAAATCTTGAAATCATTATGCCAAGTGAAAGAATCCAGATTAAATACATGATAGATAAATAGTTAGGGGCAGCAGTTTAGCACCACCTTCAGCCCAGGGCATGATCCTGGAGACCGAGGATCGAGTCCCACGTTGGGCTCCCTGCATGAAGCCTGCTGCTTCCTCTGCCTGCATTTCTGCCTCTCAGTCTTTCTCTCTCTCTCTCTCTCTCTCTGTCTCTGTCTCTGATGAATAAATAAATAAAATATTTAAAAAATAGATTGATATAGAGATGTATAGATATATAGATAGTATGATTTCATTTATATGAAATGTCTATAACAGGCAATTCTATAGACAAAGATATTAAATTTGTAGTTATCTATGACTGAGAGGGCATTGATAGTAGAGGATTATGGAATAATGACTAAAGTGTAGTTGGTTTCTCTTAGGCGTAATAAAAAATTCAAAAGAGATTATGATAATTGTAAACTCTGTAAAATGTTTTTCAAAACTGCTGGATTGTACACTACAAGTGAGTGCATTGTATATGACAATATATCTCAATAAATTTTAAAAACTTGTATCAAAAATAAATTCAAAATGAATGAAAGATCTAAGTGTGAGACAGGAATCCATCAAAATCCTACAGGAGAACCCAGGCAGCAACCTCTTTGACCTTGGCTGTAGCAAATTCTTACTAGATTCATTTCCGGAGGCAAAAGAAACAAAAGCAAATTAAACTATCAGGACTTTATCAAGATAAGTGGCTTTTGGACAGTGAAGGAAAAAATCAACAAAATTAAAAGGCAGCCTATGGGAAGGGGGAAGATATTTGACATATCAAATGACATATCTGATAAAGGGTTAGTATCCAAAAATATAAAGAACTTATCAAACTCAATACCCCAAAACCAAATAATCCAGTTACGAAATGGGCAGAAGATGTGAACAGACATTTCTCCAAAGAAGATATACACATGGCCAGCAGACACATGAAAAGATGATCAACATCTCTCATCATCAGGGAAATACTATCAAAACCACAATGAGATACTACCTCACACCTGTTAGAATAGCTAAAATTAATATTACAGGAAACAACAGATGTTGGTAAGGAAGCAGAGAAAGGGGACCCTCTTACACTGTTGGTGGGAATGGGAACTCATGTAACCACTCTGGAACACAATATGGTAGTTTCTCAAAAAGTTAAAAATAGAACTACCTTACCACCCAGTGATTGCACTACTAGGTATTTACCAAAGGATACAAAAAATACTGATTCAAAGGGATATACGCACCACAATGTTTATAGCAGCATTATCAACAATAGCCAAATTGTGGAAAGAACCCACACTCTGGTGAATGGAGGCAGAAGCACTATTTAAATTCAACAGAATATCACTCAGTCATCAAAGGGAATGAAACATTTGTAATAACAGGGATGAAACTACAGTATATTGTGTTAAGTGAAACAAGTTAAAGAAAGACAAATACTATATGATTACACTCATATGTAGAATTTAGGAAACAAAACAGATGAACATGGAGAAGGGGGGGAAAAGAGAGCAAATCATCAGAGTCTCTTAGCTATAAGAAACAAACTGAGGGTTACTGGTGGGGTGGTTGATGAAGGATAAGCTAGTGGGTGATGGGTATTAAGGAGGGCACTTGTTCTGTTGAGCATCGGGCATTATATGTAAGTGATGAATCACTAAATTGTATTCCTGACACCAATATTACACTATATGTTAACTAACTAGAATTTAAATAAAAATTCAGAAAAAAAGTAGATTCCACCCTCAATGTGGTGCTTGAATTCACACATAACACACAAAAATTCAAGAGATTATGGTGATGATTGCAAACTGTGTAAAATGTTTCTCAAAACTATTGAATTATACACTCTAAATAGATGTACTATATGTGATCATTACATCTTAATAAATCTTAAAAATATGTATCCACAAACCCCTGTGCTGTGCATTAAGAATAAAAGGCGTGCAGAAGAGACTGTCCATAGAGAGGTTCTATTTGATACCAAAGAAACTTGCAATAGTATAAAATTTATATAGGCTTCAAGACAAGGAATTTGCTGGAAAGAAAATTATTGACAGATAACAAGAGAAAGATTATGCAACTAGAATGGCTGAATTATGATCCACACTAAATTATAGAATAATAAAACTAAGTAAAACCTTGCCTTTGAATTAAAGAAAATGATCAATTTGATGAATCAGGTTTTTTTTTTTTTGTAGTTTTTTAAAACTAATCTGGTTCAGTAGAGAGACTATTTTCTCTCTGTGTGTCTATATTTTTCTTCAGTTATATTCAAAACTGACTAATAGGGATGCCTGGATAGCTCAGAGGTTGAGCATCTGCCTTTGGCTCAGGTCCTGATCCCGGAATCCGGGATCGAGTCCTACATTGGGCTCCTTGCATGGAGCCTGCTTCTCCCTCTGCCTATGTCTCTGCTTCTGTCTCTGTGTCTATGAATAAATAAATAAATAAAATGTTTTAAAAAAAACTAATAATTAGTAATCAAGTTAATGAATTATATATATGAAAATTTGCAGAAATGGGCTTTAAAAAGTTTAGGGAAAATGAAGGAGTGCATCTAAGAAAATAAAAATACGAATTAGAAAAAATATATGCAACCCCATATTTACTGCAGCATTATTTACAATAGCCAAGATATGCTAGCAACTCAAGTGTCCATTGATAGATGAATGGATAAAGAAGATATGGTATATACACACAATGGAATATCATTCAGTCATGAAAAAGAATAAAATCTCTCCATTCACAACAACTCAAAGTTGTTGTGAGCTAGGTATTATGCTAAGTGAAATAAATCAGTGAGAGAAAGACAAATACCATATGATTTCACTCATATGTGGAATTTAAGAAACAAACAAATGAGCAAAGAGAAAAAAAAGACAAAAAAATCCAGGTTCTTAAACACAGAGAACAAACTGGTTGTTGTCAAAAGGAAGGTGGGTTTTGAGATGGATGAAATAGATAAAGGGAATTAAGAATGCAGTGACCTTGCTGAGTACTGAGAAATATGTAGAATTGCTGAATCATTATATTGTGCAACTGAAACTAATATAACACTGTATGTTAATTATACTTCAATTAAACAACAAAATGGTATATATGTATATATATATAAATAAACAAAAAGAAACAGAGGAAGAAAAACAAAGTTCTTTATAGCTCCAATGAGATGAGAGGGAATAGTGTCTCTAATCAAATAATGAAAAATAGGAAAAAAATGAATGTTGAAAAATTGTGAGGTGTTCAAAGAAATTTCAAAACAATAGATGCCCACCATAAACAAAACAAAACCAACCAACAAACAAAAAGTGAGTTGGAAAATCTCAGAATAGAGGGTTTTTTTAATTAAGAGAGATAAAGGCAAACTGTATTAAAAGAAAAAAGAATATGAATGAAAATAAAATCAAGGACATGATAGACATGCTTGCTAAACACCACCCTCAAAATTAAAGAATTTTAAAAACCACTGAAAATTATTGTAGATAAGCTTATGGATAAAGACAGGAAGAGATGTGGAATATTCTGATATTACTAAGGAAGAGAGTTTTGAAAAATGTGATTAGAGGGGATCCCTGGGTGGCTCAGCAGTTTGGCGCCGCCTTCAGCCCAGGGCCTAATCCTGGAGTCCCGGGATCGAGTTCCGCATCAGGCTCCCTGAATAGAGCCTGCTTCTCTCTCTGCCTGTTTCTGCCTCTCTCTCTCCATCTGTCATGAATGAATAAATAAAATCTTTAAAAAATGTGATTAGAAATAAAATTCAGTGAAAATGGAAGGAAACAAATGCAAAACAATATTTTAATATGAAGGTACAAAAGGGTTTACTATATAAGGAAAATTTAATTTAACTCAATCATAATACAACTGCATACACTCCCAAAGTGATTTATCTTCAAGTGTAAAAGAATCTCAATCTCATTCACAAAGCAAAAGCAGGGGGAGATAAAACATTGTCTAATGGTGTATACTAGTTAGTGGTTCACCTAATGAAAAGATTGCTTTTTGCAGACTTCCTTCTAACTGTCGTGACCCATGAAATATGGTAGGCTTTATGGGGGATGTATTTGGAAGCACTTTGAGATTGCTGGGTCAGTTGGCACATAAGCCCTTTTGTCTTGTAACCCTTTCTTTCTTCCAGACATACAGACTTGGAGCTGGAAACCCAGAATTTGTCTTGGACAAAGAGATAACATTGAGGATAGAAGTCATGCAATAATTACGTTGAAAACAAAGCTAATATTTATCCTAGGTAGCCTACTTAGGTTGACCATTATTTGCAGGAGAGACAATCAAGGCTCTGCTTTGCTTAAACCACTTTTGGGGGAGGGGTTTCTATCCTATGTAGGTGAATCTCATCCTACACTGAGTACCAGTTGTGGCTGTACTGCCAAGAACAGAAAACAGATTAGAGGACTAGATAACTGGAAGAGGTGAGACTACATATGAGAGGGAATATAGTTGTGCAGGCTGCAAAGCTGGTGACCATCATTTTGCAATAGCAAAACAGTAGGTCAAATTGCTACCTTCAGTATTTTGGAAGGAAAAGCTTTGATTCCTGGGGCTGATATATTGTGAAATGTGTGAAAAATTCAGTGTGTATTGGCTCGTTCTGGATGTTTCCAACCAAACCCTATCTGTGAAAAATAAATTGAGTCTGCATCTTTCTAATCTACTAAAAGAGATAGAAGGAAATGCCATTTTGCCAAAGGAGAAACTCTCTGCCTATGGTTTACAAAAGAAGTTGCCAGGGAGTCTGTAACTTGGAACATTCTCAGGGTCAAAAATCCAATTGCTTCTATATGTATGTTGAATCACTGATGAACAGTGGTTGTGAAAATGCAGAGATAGTGGGAAATAATCCTGGTGCCTTGCCATAAAAAGGCAGTGAAGTCCTGGCAAAGATGGCAAATGCTTCTAATTGCCTCCAGGCCGTGATTGCTGAGCTTGAGAGAGGAGGGAGTTGGCAAAGCTTAAAAGCCGGTTAGTACAAGTTTAAAAACTATGACAGATTAGGTAAGTGGGTATGCTATTTTCATGAAAACAAAAACAAAACCAAATGGCCTCCATGTCTACCGTGTATTTCAATGAATATATCTTAATGAAAAAGTTGAACTCGGATGACTAAAAGGATGTCAGAAAGTCATTCACGCAGGATATGCAAACGAGGTAGAGGCACATAGTTTTCTAGGGCTTCTCCTTCCTTAACAACAGGCTCCAGTTTTATTCTGTGTGGCAAAAAGCATGTCTAAGGGATTTCATTTCCCACTTGCTGCCTTGCTGGCAGCTAGGGGTGATCAATTAATAGAAGTCAAACTTTTGGGATAAGCTTTTGGGAAGACTGTCTAGAGATAATTGACTTAGCTAGTTACTCTCATTTGCTCTTTTCACATTTCCACTTCTTTCTGCTAAAATTGTGGATTTTGAACTCCATCAGATATCTTTAATCATGCACCATGGGTAAGGGAACAGAAGAGAGGGGTGCTCTGCATGGCATGGCCCTGTGTGCCTGCACTGTTTAGTTTGGCTTTGTTTTATTTAGCATGAGAGAAATATAAACACAAAAAAATCAGCTGGGATGTGGTCACTTTGGCTCTTCCTCTCTTACTCTCTCTTCTTATAAAAAATTTTAACATGATAGTTGAATTTGCATTAGCTATTCTGAACTACAAGGTGAACTTGAATTTCAAAGTCATGCACCAATGTTGGTACAATAGGAAAATAGGAAGAATCTGAGTACTTGATGACCACAGAATAGCAATTCTAGATAACCTTTTATTACCAGTTTTGCATTGGAAGTGTGCACCTCCATTTGTTGATTTCTTTTGGCTTTAGATTATATGCATCTAATCTTCATATAAAAATGGAGAAAGTAATATGTGAGAAGGACAAAATAATTTTAGCTCCCAATTTTTTCATAGCGACACTTGATGCTACAACATAGCTTGAGGAGTATTATCTTCAAAGGCTTTAGAGAAAGAAGTATATATACAAACTTCCTTGTAAAAATCAAAGCTACAGAGTCATTCTTAGTCATGAATTAACATGGATATTCTAGCACCCATGAGGTTTTCCTGTGAACAAAATTTTAATTAGAAAAAAAAATAGATGGAACAAAAAATGTGGTTTGGAAATGAAGATAAAATAAAATGGCTAGTCGTTATTAAACCTTAAGTATAGAATTAGAAAATATATGATAAAGTAAGCAATGATAAGAAAATGAATTATTAATGGAAATAAAAAATGGTATATATATTCATATATATGTACATGCATTCATTCATGCAAGATATAGTCTGTTGGAATGTGTAAAAAATGCTCAATAAGTATGAAAGGGACTTATTTCAAAGAAAATTCTAATTATACTTGTTATTAAAATAAGTATTCCATTCAACAAAATAATTGGAGAAAATGGAAACAGTAACATATGTGTAGATGGAAAGATGTCCAGAATGACATTAAGACCATAAATATTCTAAAAGTTGCATCTAATTGGAAATGGAGATTACAGAGCATAAGTATGTGCATAGAAGATCTTTTGAGAGTAATAAACGTAACTTGTTTTTGTATAATGAATACATATGATTATCTTGAAAGGGTAAGTGACCATTGACAGGACAGAAAACTAGTATAGAATTTAAAAATTGACAATGGGGAAAAAAGTAACAAATAGCATTTAACCAAATCAGCAGCAATGAGGCAAAAAAGAATAAACAGAATAAAATGAATAATAAATTAAGGCAGTTGGAACGCATTCAATCAAATATGTCATTTATTAAACTACATGTGAACAGCTTTGATTTTTACCACTGGGACAGTGGTAAAAAACACAGACTGTTAAGAAGGGTTAAAACTCTACACCCAATTATATTTCATCTCTTAAGAAACACATTTGAAATAGAGTTTTGTGGAAATACTGAAAATAAAGAGACAGGTAAAGAGATTCAAAACTTTTTAAACATAAGAAAAAATGATAAGATGATACTAATGTGTGAAACATTAAGATAAAAGAAACACATTTTAAGAAAAAAAACTAAGGTTCATTATCCCTAGCAGAACACATATTATAAGGAATGCTAAGAAAAAAAAAATTAAAGCCAAATTAATGATAACAAATGGAATCACAAGTACCAGGAAAGAATTGAGGAAGAGTAAATATCTGATTTAAACAAACAAACAAACCATAAATGATATTTAGAGACAAAATATAAAAATATCACAAATACATATATTACATAAATAATTATATATAATTTATTCATATGTATTTAGATGTATGTGTATGTAGCCAGACAAAACCATCTAACTAAACAGCACAGATTTCTGACTTAAAAACAAGAGTCTAACCACATTTTTTGCAAAGAATAATATTTAAATAAAAAGGACTAAAGGTGACTGAATGGCTCAATTGGTTAAGCATCCAACTCTTGGTTCCAGCTCAGGTCATAGTCTCAGGGTTGTGGGATGGAGCCCTGCATAGGGCTCTGTGCTCAGTATGGAGTCTGCTTGAGTTTCTCTCTCTCCCCTCCCTTTCCCTCTTCCTACCTCCCCCTGTTTGCACATGTTCTCTCTCAAATACATAAACAAATCTTTTCAAAAGTATATATAAAAACTAGATTGTTTTAAAGTAAAATATTTGAGAAAATTACACACTGCAAACCTTAAGGGAGCTGATATGTCTGTTTTAGCCAAAACTGTTAAGACAAAGAATTTTACCAGATATGGAGAAAGACATGTAATGTTTAAATGAAGTTATTCATCAAGAATACTTAAAACTGTTTAAAGATCTAAATATTTATGCACCTAAAAGAGAGTGTTTCAAAATACACAAAACAATAATCAACATAATTAAGGGGAGAAGTACAAATATCTACAGATACAGTTGGATATTTTAAGAAACATTATTGTTAAATTACAGAAACAAGAAGAAAAATACAGAAAATCAGAAAAAATAAAAAAGAAAAGTCAGTAAAAGTTTAGAAGATTTTTAACACTATCAACCGACTTGGTCTAGTGAACATTTATAAGAGGCCACAGCCAACAACTGTAAAATATATACTTATTTGAAGTGCATTTGTAATATTTACAAATAATAATGTACAGTCACAAAACAAGTCTTAATAAAAATTGAAAATTTAAAATAATCTGGAGCATACTCTCTGACCATAATATTAAATTAGAAATTTTACGATTAAAATATGATGAAAATCCACAAATGTCTGTAATTAAAGCAACATACTTCTAAATAAACTCAGGGTCGAATAAAGGAATCCTAAAGGAAATTTAAAAATATTTCAGACCGAATGAAAATGAACACAGAACATACCACAATTTGTGGATGGACCTCCACTTCTAAGAAAATAGACTTAAAAAAAAAAAAAAAGGTTGCCTCTAATTTGACAATGAGAAAGAAACAGATAAGCCATTTTACTAAGAGTTCATAACAACTCTTATTCCTCTTAGAAAACTGAAGTTAAAGGCATTGAAGGAATCTGAAATCCAAAGAGGTTTGAATTCTTCCAAGCAATGAAAGGACATTTTTTTTTTTTCATCCATGGCAATCTGGAACTGTCCTGGCCACAATACAAAGAGGTGAGATTGAACTTGGCTAAAAGTCAAGTGGGAACTAATAAATCTGAAGTTGCTGAAGGCACTTAATGACTGCCCTCACTCAGCCATATAGCACCATATCATTTGAAATCTCATTTCCCATGGGGGCTTAGTGGAGAAATTGAGTGTAGGGCAAAAGACTGTAGGGAGTAAATGTTGAGTGGCTCAGATGAGCAGGGGGTGATTAACAGCCTTTGAGGCCAGTTAGGAAAGAAACATGGCCCACTCCTCTGGGGTAGGAGCAACAATCCTTTGCCTACAGGACTCAATGGAGTTAATCACAGATAGCAGGCAAGATGCAAACACCACACTGCCTGCTTCTCTAAATGTGTTCTTGCATAAAACTAAAGGTCTCCAACACTGGGGAGTGGGAAGAAATCATTCTCTCATGCAAGGCTCCAAGGAGCATGTCACTTACTGCAAGAGAGATAGACACAAAACCCCGCCAAATAACCCCACACTTCATTCCTGCAGAGCAAAAGATCCAGAAGGAGGCACAAGACTCAAAGATGATTAGCAATTGTGAAGATGTGAAGTGATCTGATCGCTCCCTCCAAAATGGTGTTTTATACAGCAAATCTGGCATTGCTGGGAGGGACATAACAAGGCCACTCATTGGCAAGGCACAGGGAAAGACTGTGGATGAAGGAAAGTCAAAGAGAAATTCTCTACAACACACGGGGAGGCAAGAATGTAAGGTTTAACATTCTATCACATGATCTGTATGATATGATATATATTGATGTGGTTATCTGCAGCTGCAGGCAGTACATTAAACCTGCACCCAACATCAACCACAGACAGAAGGCTGAGTTTGATCAACAAGGATGAGGGTGTTGGATGCTGAGAAAGACGTCTCTAAGCACAGAAGTTTCCTAAGACTGAGAGAAGCCTGGACCAGAAAAAAAATGTGAGTTCCGCATACTCCCCCACCCATAGCAGGTGTAACACAATCTATTGCTAGAGAGGGGGAGTGCATGAAAAGATCCCTCCATGGCACAGATATTTAGGAAAGGCCGACAATGAGAATGGAGCATGAACTCCGAGAAAAACTTCCCAGCACTCCAGCCGCTACTTTAAGCAGTTAGTCTGCCACTAGAGGTATTTGAACCTGTGACATTGGAAAGTAACCATAGCAATAAGAACCATAAACCATCACAGTAAGTATAACGAGTTAGCACTATTCTAGACGATATTGGCTCAACCGCCTACCCTAATGGCCTGACAAAAGACATGTGCACTTATCAAACTTCTATACTTCTTGCTGTGTTTTCTATCATTCCACTGCGATAACTAGCATTCAGTGAAAATTTGTAAAGAAACAACAGAGTGAAAAACTAAATGCCATTTCAGAAGATAAAGCAATCAACAAAACCAGGCTCGGTAATAATCAAGATGTTGCAACTATCAGACAAGCTTTTTTTTTTTTTTTTTTTGAATGACCCTCATTAAAATCTTAGAGTCTAGTGAAAAAGAGGCCAATATACGTGCACAGATGGAGAATTTCATCAGAGAGAAGGAATATTGATTAAAATTAAAATCCTGAGAATTAAAAGAAATGGTATCAGAGATGAGCAATTCCACTGACTGGCTCATCAGTAGACTTGAATCAGCTGTGGGAAGAATCAATAAACTTGAAGATGAGTTAATGACATTAGTCAAAATTACTGGAACAAAATGCAAAGGGCAAAGAAAGAGTTACGGATGAAGAAAACAATGAAAGACATGGGACATTATCATAGTAGTCTAACATAATGGTAGGTAAAAATGCCAGAATGAGGTAAGGGGAGTGATAATGTGGGGAAAAAAATAATTTGAAGTATGACTGACTAATAATTTCTCCCAAAACAATAGGGGAAAATATCTTAGGTAAACATAAGAAACACAATTTTTTTTAAAGAGGGAAAAATGATAAATTTGGCTTTTGTAAGATTTTTTAAATGTGTCCTTTTTAAAACACTATGATGAGAATGAAAACAAAGCAAAGACTGGAGAAAATATTTGAAATCACATATTTGATAAAGAACTTACATCCAGAAAATATAAAGAATATTAATAACACAATAATAAGAAAACATGAGGAAAGTGTTTGAATAGACACTCCACCAAAGATGATATTCAGATGATAGATAAGCACCTAAAAAGATCCTCAACACGATTCATCTTTAACATACAAATTGAGCAACAAGAACTGGCTTTATATTTTGCGGAGTAGGGTACTATGTAAAATGAAAATTCATGGCCATTTGTTAAAAAATATTAGTGAAAATGTCAAGACTGCCATAGCTGAGCGTTACACCATATAAAACCCTTCTAAATGTCCTGTCTTGTGTGATTGCCCAGGTAAGATCCACATGAACCTTTTCCTGAATACTGTCACATAGTTGTTAGAATATTCAAAATTGAAAAGACCAAAGGTTGGCCATGAGGGGGAACAACTTGAATTCTCATACATCAATGTTGGGAATTTAAAATAGCAAAACATTTTGGAAAACTCTTTGGCAGTTTCTTAACATGTTTAATATGCATGTAATTATATCTTAACAATTATATTTTTTCCTACCTCTGCATGTGAAAACCATTATGTCCATATATTATATTGTATGACATTCTGATATGTACAGAAATAACTTTTAGTGGAAAATAACAACTAAAAAAAGCAGAGTTAGAGCAGACAGAGCAGCAGTTAGAGCATAGAAAAAAAAGGTAGATTGAGAAGCAGTACCAAAAGAACTTTCTATGTTGGGGAGGAAAAATTTCTCTGTTAGTATTAGTACTTCACCTTAATAGTGGTGTGTTTAAGACATGAGTTTAATCTGTCATAATTTCTCAGTTGTGATTTGTGCATTTAAATGTGTCCAAACTTTACCATGCCCAAATTTTACCATGCTTTTCAGAGATGAAAAGCAAAAAACAACAACAACAACAACACCTTAATTTTCAAACTGCAAACCTTTTAGGTACATTTTGTAAACCATTGACCTTGGCCAATAGGATCGTTGAATTTATGAAATAAATGTTGAGGCAAAGAGTCACAGTCACATTGATAGTATGATATGGCCCTAGGAATTAAATACTGTGAGAATGTGAATGTCCCAGTCACTGAGCAATACTCTTGGCAAATACTTTGAATTCATTGCACTCTGCATTTAGGAATTTTAAAAAAGTAGTGCAGCAGCCAACATGGGGTTAAAGACTGGGACCAAATAATGTATGGCTTACCCTCCAACCCCTCCCTTCATTGTCGGTGACAATGGGGAGAGAGAGCATTGTAGGAACACTATCAAGTCGCCAACTCACACATCTGTAATGTTTTCAACAGTCGCGTTGGTAGTACTGGTGCAGTTGCTCATGAATGCTAAAATTACATTTTTTTTCTGGCAATGCATCACTAACATCTCCCACACCTAGTTTATTTTATTTTTTCCCACACCTATTTTAAATCACAGATCATTAGCATAAACCCAATTATTTGAAAGACTCAGAGAAGAACTTGAATTAGGAGTACAGATGTAGAATTTAGAAACATTCCTAATTATTTTAGAAGTCTATGCATAGCACTCCCTGAAAAAAAAAAAATTAGGTGCATTTTCCCCAGAATTGCTGCAATAAATTATACTAAACTGTCCACAGTTAAGAGTTATATGTGTGTGTGTGCACATGCATGTGTGTATGTGTATGTACAAAAAAAGAATATTGTGGTGGATACTAGAATAACACATTAGAGTAGCTATGATAGCCTCTATCAGAGAGTCACAAAAAGTTATCGAAAGACAGGTCATGTTGGGGAGGAAAAATGATTTTCCTTCTACCTTTCTGAGTTCTTAAATGAGACCTCTATAATAAAAAATTAACAAAAGAAAAATAAATATTATTAACATGTCTACCTCGTGTGTGCATGGGAGACATGAGGGGAAACTGAGTAACTCCCTAATGTGGCTTAGAATTAGGGACTAAATATTATCTTCATGGGAGAAAGGAAGGGAGTATGTACACCTCTTGGGATAGATCGATGGGCCGTTAGAAGAGATCAGAGGTAGGAGAGTGTTTAAAGATAAACTGATGCATATTAAAATTTTTAAGAATTTATATAAGCCAAATTCAATTCCAAACAGCAATGCCAAACCAACATGGTCAGGAGCCACTCCGCAGACAAAACGCAGGGGGAGACTTAGATGAAGAAAGTGCAGAAAAAAGGGAAACTTTTGACTGGCTGTAGCTTAAAGCCAAGTTGGCTGTTTGTGATTGGTTTTCCTTAGTGTTTTGACTTCATAACCTTGAGGAATTTAAGGGCTTCAGATTTGGGGTTCGTGCTGCAGGCTTCTTGCAGCATTAGAGCCACATTCATGTAAATGGCTCCCCTGTTTAACAAATGTTTGTGACAAAGTTTGTCCAGCTGTGATGTAGACTTCTACTCCCCTTTCCTGTGATAAGAGTCAATCTTCCCTGGTTGAGGAAGCTTTTCTGGGGAGATTTATGATCATTCAGTTCTTTTTGGAGGATCTGTCTTTAGGCAGATAAAGAGAAATCAGAGAAAGCCTCTCTCTGCTTTTACTTTTTCCAAGGGCTTTCAGCTCAAAATAATCAATATACCAAAGCAGCATATTTTGAGGTGGCATATTCTGCTACTCTACAGCCATTAGTAAAAGGTAATTGTTTTCTTAAACTAGGCCACTGGTACTGCTTATCCCATCTGACAATTTTCTATATGAAACATAAGGTTGGACTTAATTATAAGTGGAAAAATAGTCACTAAGAGTGTTTGATTCTTATTCTTAATTATGTAAAAAAAAACTTATTTCTGTCAAAAATGAAACAAATTAGGTGTTTCGCCCATATCCAATTCAGAGAAGATATATAGAGAGCAATAGGGATTCATTCATCTATTTGTGCAATTAAGAGCTTTGTGCCCCTATTGTGTGCCTGTTGGGCTAAAGACACATGACAAAAGGAAGAAAAGGGGAAGATTCCTGCCAGCCTGGAACTTACAGCCTAGAAGAGGAAATAAATATTAAGCACAGTAGGAAAAAAGTAATGCATAATTATATTTACAAAAAATAATATGGATAAAAAATAGATGGTGCCAATGACAATATAATGTCACCTCATTTGGGTGACAGGTAACCAATGACATTCAGGCTGAAATTTGACAGATGAGTTAGTGTGAGCTGTGCAGTCAGTTGAGGGGGAAGGGGAAGGGACAGGCACATGGAAAGCCTAACAGAGGAGGTGGAAATTATTCTGTTTGGAGATGAAAGAGAATGGGAAGATTTGCAGGCAATCTGAGAGTTAGGTTTACCTTTTTATATGTTGAATAAGTAGATTGTTTGGCCAGTTAGATATGGCACATTAGAGAGAAAACCATCAGAACGCTGAGATTCATTGCATTGCCACCATCTCCTTTGACCAAAAACACAATGCGTGAACTTCACAAAACTATGATACAATGTCAATAAATACTACTTTATTGGCTGGACATCACGGAAGTGACTCTTTTTGCCCTTTCAAATTCCCCTAAGGAAATTGCAGCCTTGAAAGTGGTAATGAAAGCATATTAGCTTTCAATGCTAAAATAGTTTTGAATTAATTCATTAGTATCTTGACATTCAAAACAAACGGACTTATTTTCCTTTTCCAATATATTCAAACTTCCAGTGGATTTAGCTAGCAGTTGTCATGCTCATTAAGCACACATTTGTATTGTTTTTGCAAATGTCATCTAAATATTTAGAATTACAGAGGAACTGACTGTTGAAAAAGCAAATGATTTTCCCCTGAAAGAGGAATCTACTGCTGCCAGGAATTTATTATTTTGACATTAGAATTGATGGATTGGATTTAATTCCTGTCCAAAGCAATAGGCTAAGAGGTCAAGTATGTTTCCCTAAGCCAAAGTACCACAGTGTCATAATGAAATCCCTTGTGTTCTGGGCAAACAAGGTAATGATTTTCTATCTAAAACCCCTTCCTTGGGAGATGCATTTTGATTCCATATTTATTTCATTTAATTAGTTCAATTTGACTTAGAAGTGGTGACATAAAATAAACACCGGAAGATGGAATAAACATAAGATATGCATGATGAAAATGTGTATTTTATCAACATTCAGGAAAATATCAGAAATGATAAACCTCAACTAATACATGTGAAAGCATAGTATTTATGATGCCAAAATGAGGAATAAAACCCATATTTTCTTACACTTTCTGTTCTTCATTCTTATTTCTCTTTATGTCTCCATCAACAAGCATTATTTACCACTTGCTGTTCAGTCAACATTATTTTGGGTGCTTCTAAGAGGTGAAATGATCCCTGTCTCAAGAAATTTATAATTTAGTTAGGTGAACTAGACTCAGATAACAATAACATAGAGTACAAAGCAATTTGAAAATAATACATAAGAATATATAATTTAGTACTAGACAATTTACAATATTATCAAGTACTAAGTGGTTTATAGGGAGATTTTCCTGAAACATTACAGAAGAGGTTATGGTGCACAGAGAATTATCTTAAATTACAATAAAACAATTAGTCAAATGTAATATATACACACAGACACATGTGTGTATGGTCTATGAATTTTAGAATTGCATCTAATAGCACAGCTCAAGACTGAGTGTCAGGGGAAACATGTTAAAGTCCTAGCTCTGCAGGAAGGGATTGAATGGGTGTGGAAATTAAGAAAAGAGTGACAGTATGATATAGGTTGATAGATATGAGGGATACTTGTAAATAATTGTGAGTTAGAAAGACATCCAAATTAGTTCTACAATTAGTTCTAAAATGATCACCAAAAGTTTGGTACAGAAGTCAAATGACATGTGTTCACAATGAGATAGCGAGTGTTCAAGATTCCAAAAATATGAGGCAAGGTGCAGAAGCCAAGTAGGAGAAATTTAGAATCAGGACTAAGAGAATGGTTAGATCATTAGGAGAGGTTCTGCACAACAAATTATCAGAAGGCAAAATTCTATAACTGTGGAGGCTGCACCCTCTACTTGGCCTCCTCATGAAGGCAAGTTCTGTCTACCTACTCTATAATGTAGCCATTATATAAAAAATAAAAAGTATGTCTACTGTGCTATAATAAATGAGAATATGCTCCACAAGTTGACAAACCTATGTGCAACTCAGCATACCTATTACTAGCTTTGTATTTGAGACAAATCCTTTATTTTTTTATTTGGTAAAAGATTTTATTTATTCATGAGAGACAAAGAGAGAGAGGCAAAGACATAGGCAGAGGGAGAAGTGGGCTTCCCATGGGAACCCCTATATGGGACTTGATCCCAAGGTCCCAGGATCACTCCCTGAGAGGAATGCAGAAGCTCAACCACTGAGCCAGCCACCCAGGCGTCCAGAGACAAACCGTTTAATATATGCAGATATGACACTGTTTGCTGTAGGACTGTGATTATACCTACCTTATAAGTTTGCTTGTAAGATTAAGAAAATTGGGGCGCCTGAGTGGTGCAGTGGGTTAGGCATCTGACTCTTGGTTTTGGCTCAAGTCATGATCTCATGATCTTGGGGTTGTGAGATACAGCCCCGTGTTCAGCTCTGTGCTCAGCGGGGAGTGTGCTCAAGATTCTCTCCCTCTCCCTCATGTCCCCCCATACCCCCACTCTCTCTCTCAAATAAATAAATAAATCTTAAAAAAGGTTAAGAAAATGCAGTGTTAGATAGTTGGAAATTAAATAATAATCTTTCCAGCTTCCCTCTCTTTCATTATTATTATTATTATTTTTTGTCCAAATCAAAAGATGTTCACATCTGTCCACTTCTAGGGTTTAACACCTTTTCCAATTTGCCATCATCCCTGGCCTGGAAAACTGCAAAAACATTCCATCTGGGTTCTCTTGCATATAGAATTTGACCCATAAAATCCACTTACACACAGCTAGAGAGACCCTATCAACAAAGAAACCATATCATCCCACTAGAATCTACCTGAAAGCTCTTTGTCCTAAGAATAAAATCCAAACTTCTGATAGTGACTGGAAAAGTCCTTAAAAAACAAAACTGTTCCTTCTGACTTTGCATACATCTTTGGCCCCTCTGTCCTTACTATTAACATACCAAATTCTGGCATGAAGTAGAGATTTCGTACTAGCTCTTTCTTCTCCTTGGCACCCTTTCTCCCCAGATCCTGCTTTCTTCTTTTTCTTCTTCCTCTTCTTCCTGTAGCCCCTCCCCATCTCCCAGTGCTTCCTCTCTCCCATTGTTCCTTCCCTTCTACTTCCCTCTCCCCCTCCTTCTTATCCCTGCTCTTCTATTTTTTTTCTCCTAATCAGATGTAATTTCAAGCATCATCCCACCTAGCTTTTCCTGCCTACTCAAACCTACTAGGCTGACATTATCCAGACTTCCCTATATCAATTTGATTTAATTTTCTCCATTTTTGCTATCTGAAATTATGATCTTTTCCTTTCTCTCTTTTCCTTTTCCCTTCCCTTTTCCCTTTCCTTTTCCCTGTCCTTTCCTTTCCTTTCCTTTCCTTTCCTTTCCTTTCCTTTCCTTTCCTTTCCTTTCCTTTCCTTTCCTTTCCTTTCCTTTCCATCCCTTCCCTTTCCTTTTCCCTTCCCTTTTCCCTGTCCTTTCCTTTCCTTTCCTTTCCTTTCCTTTCCTTTCCTTTCCTTTCCTTTCCTTTCCTTTTCCCTTTCCTTTCCTTTCCTTTCCTTTCCATCCCTTCCCTTTCCTTTTCCCTTCCCTTTTCCCTGTCCTTTCCTTTCCTTTCCTTTCCTTTCCTTTCCTTTCCATCCCTTCCCTTTCCTTTTCCCTTCCCTTTTCCCTGTCCTTTCCTTTCCTTTCCTTTCCTTTCCTTTCCTTTCCTTTCCTTTCCTTTCCTTTTCCCTTTCCTTTCCTTTCCTTTCCTTTCCTTTCCTTTCCTTTCCTTTCCTTTCCATCCCTTCCCTTTCCTTTTCCCTTCCCTTTTCCCTGTCCTTTCCTTTCCTTTCCTTTCCTTTCCTTTCCTTTCCATCCCTTCCCTTTCCTTTTCCCTTCCCTTTTCCCTGTCCTTTCCTTTCCTTTCCTTTCCTTTCCTTTCCTTTCCATCCCTTCCCTTTCCTTTTCCCTTCCCTTTTCCCTGTCCTTTCCTTTCCTTTCCTTTCCTTTCCTTTCCTTTCCTTTCCTTTTCCCTTTCCTTTCCTTTCCTTTCCTTTCCTTTCCTTTCCTTTCCTTTCCATCCCTTCCCTTTCCTTTTCCCTTCCCTTTTCCCTGTCCTTTCCTTTCCTTTCCTTTCCTTTCCTTTCCTTTCCTTTCCTTTCCTTTCCTTTCCTTTCCTTTCCATCCCTTCCCTTTCCTTTTCCCTTCCCTTTTCCCTGTCCTTTCCTTTCCTTTCCTTTCCTTTCCTTTCCTTTCCTTTCCTCTTTCTCTGCCCACCAGTAGAGTATTCCATAATAGCCCAAAGAGAAAGTATCCTATAAATCTTGTTCACAACATTATCTTTAACACCAAGAAAAGTGCCAGAATCATAATAAGCACTCAATAAATAACTGACAAGGGATGCCTGGGTGGCTCAGTGGTTGGGCGGCTGCCTTTGTCTCAGGTTGTGATCCCGGGATCCAGATGCAGTCCTGCATCAGGCTCCTGTGAAGAGCCTGCTTCTCCCTCTGCCTATGTTTCTGCCTCTCTCTCTCTCTCTGTGTGTCTCTCATGAATAAATAAGTAATCCTTTAAAAAAATAAAAAATAAATATCTGATGAATGAAACTGAAAGAGTATTTTGTTTATAATTTGCACATGTCTAGTGTTATATCCAGATGGTTCCTTAGAAATCACTGACTCCTCATTCTAAAAATGACATTGAAACTTACAAATTAAGATCCTAACCTCAGAGACCCCAGAGTGAAGTGAAATTAGAATTTCAATCTACTGAGTCCCAATTCAATGCTATTTCTATGTATCATAATATCATTTTAGTCTTTTCATTTGCTTATACCTATCAAAGAATTTCAGCTTAGAAGCAAGTTTTTATTTAATTAATATATAGGCAAATTATGCGAATTATATTATAGACTACACTATATTATACACTACACTGGTGGGAAGGTAAAGTATAATGAAAATTGGTCTTGGGCATATGATGAAGACTCAATTAGGTTTCTCGTTATATCTGTGAGGATGTCAGAAAGAGGTTAAAAGAAAAAAGGAACAACTGCAATTAAAGAGAAAAATGAAATATTGAGAAAAGTTCTGTTTCTCACCATTTATATGCAAACAAACAAAACCTTCCAAGCATTTCTAAGGAAGTTGACATGCCAAAACATCAAACATCCAAGTCCTGTGTTCATCAGGTTTAGAGAAATATTTTTTGTCTGGGGGCACCTGGGTGGCTCAGCGGGTTCAGCCTCCAACTCTTGATTTTAGCTCAGGTCATGAGACAGAGTCCTGTAATGGACTCCAAGCTCAGTGGGGCATCTGCTTGAGATTCTCTCTCTCTCTTCCCCAGCCACCCCCATGTTCTCTTTCTTCCTCAAATGAATAAATAAATCTTTCAAAAAAAGGAATACTTTTGTCTATAATTGACATTTAATATTAATGTTTTTCTTTTTTTACACTTCCATTTTACCTTTGCTTTTAATTGCCTTAAAATTTCCATCAAGCAAAATAACTCATTTACATGTGGCAGTGATGTTTTCCAAAAATATATTTATATGTGTATATATTAACTTAATAAACAGGTGATTAAGTAGTTGTTTTTGATATTTCATACCAAAAATAAAGAAATATTTTTTCAACTGAATGAGTGATTAGTATTCTGTCTTCTACATTAGAGCTATAGTCCACCTCTTTGTCTTCATGTGCAAATGAATGGATCCTTTATCTGTATTTATCTATGTGGTTACCACTTGATGGATGTGCTTTGTTTCACTGATATGTAAGAGCCTTCTGCCCTCAGTAGAGAGTTCACATTTTAAAACTCTCCACAGCCTGACCTGGTATATCTTGACTTTTATCTCATCCCACAGTTTTCCCATGTGGTATTTCATCTTAAACTATACTCATCCTCACCAGGATCACAACCCCTGATTGTGACACTGATTTTCCTGCTATTTTTCTTTTTATCTGGTAAGCCTGATTTTATTTTCTATACCAATTAAAAAAGGAACATCAAAAAATTTGAATACTAATATGTTTCATCTTGCTTCTTTTTCCTTCCTTCCTCCTTTTTCCCTTTTCTTTCACTTTTCATTCAATATTCAGCAAGTATTGATGACCTACTATTTGCTGCTCAGTGGTCTAGATGTTTGAATTACATAATGAACAAAACTGATAAAGATCTCTGTTTTCATGCACAAAATTAAATTATTTAGTATGTTAAAATATAATAAACTGTATTGAAAGAAAAAAAATGAAGGCCAAAAACAGCTCGAAGATTCCACAGTGGAAAAGGAAAAGTAGTTGAAGATTTGCATGGAGCCCAGTGTGGAAAACTATAGGAAGAGTACAAGAATTAATTGGTATCCAGATTGGAAGTACTTTGTAAGCCATTGTAAGGTGTTTTGCTTTAACCTTGAAAGCATAACTTTTGCAAAATTTTAAATAAATGATTGGCATTATCTAATTTAGTTTTAAAGAAGCATCTGAGATATTATGTTCAAAATAGACTGTTGGGAGTTAAATGTAAAATCAAAATGACCAGTAAGGAGACTTCTAGGGAATTTCAAGTAAAAAACTACTTGTACCAAGAGGCTGCCGGAGGCTTATATAATTAAGAGGCTTATATAATTACTATAAGTAATTGATATGATTGATACAACATATAGATAATATATCTTTTCCACAGTCTACTACTATTTGTGCTTAGTTTTATTTAATGTATTGAAATTATCTTCTCACAACTTTTCCATTTGTAATACTATTTATTTACAGATATAATAATAATTATCTTCTAAGTAGACTTTGTATGTGGAAACAATATTCTCCACTTGTCCATTTTCTGTATAAATTCCTAGCCATAAACTCATTTTCAATTATAAAGGACAAATTGTGGATCTTGTTTAAAACAAGACAAAAAGGCACAATTTCACTCTCAAAGATTTTACCGAAAACACAGAACTTGAATGGAATGTATAACCTGATCCTCATATTTTAAATAATATTGAATAAATTCCCCCTGTGTTTTATGATAGATATTTTTATTTTTAAGACAAATATCAGACTATTTGATGTATTTTAAGACTGTAAACTTATAAAAATGGACAAAGAATATCTGCACAAACCTAACCAAGGAGTCTGACAGCTGCAATAGAGTATTCCATTCATGATCATTTGGGTATTATTGTTGCTTGTTTATTAGGAATATCTTTTATAGCAAATGTGCCAGTCATCAGAGTTTTGTTAAAATAACTGTTGAATTAGCATATAATGATCACAAAAGATGGATATAAAATGTCAGGAACTCTCTGAAAAGAATAAACAAAGGACCAGTACCATACCTCATCATTTGTAGTGTGACTGATAAAATTTTATCACCAACAACAGCAAAATGGTTTGCATAAATTCTTAAGTCATATGCATACATAAGAACTCATAATTAAACAGGTTTTATAGTTTTTGTATTAATTTACTAAAGAAATAAAAGACTATAATTCAGTTTCACTGATTTTATCACAAAGTTGAACTACTATCTGTAATGCTTTCACACTTGGCAAGGAGGAGTTGATTGTGGGATTCTGTTTTTGCAAGCATATACCAGATTTGAATAATATATTTCCATATCTAAGGCACATAAGATATTTAATATGAAGTAATTTGGAATGGTTACAGCAGGCATAAATTTATTGCAATGCATTTTAATTAAAGAATTTAAATTTTCACCAAGGTTACTTTAGTGCTTGTGACCCAAATATGTTTACTATTTCTTCTATTAATGCTATTTAAAATATGCATTTTTCTTTGTTTCAATGAGTATTGCTTTTGTAAACAATTCAGCCTTACAATACATAATTCAGCTTTTGAGGCAGATGCCATTTAGAATATTTCATGTTTCCACTGAGAAAACAAAATCATGTTTTTTTTTTACATTATATCCTGATAAATTATGAGTTATTTAAATGTATTTTAATTTTTATAACAATATTTTTATATTCTGATGTAAAAATTGATTTTTTCATAAATTGCAATTATGAGAATGTTAACACATGAAATATAGGCTATAACATGCCATGTTATGTATATTAACTACCTAGATAGACTTGGTTCATTCTAGAAATATTAGCAAATAATGCAGACATTGGGATGCCTGGGTGGCTCAGTGGTTGAGAATCTGCCTTTGGCTAGGGTTGTGATACTAGGTTTCTGGGATTGAGTTCTGCATCTGGCTCCCTGTAGGGAGCCTGTTTCTCCCTCTGCCTATGTGTCTGGCTCTCTCTCTCTCTCTCTCTCATGAATAAATAAAATCTTTAAAAAATGCAGATATTATTACTATGCCTTTGAAAATGAGTATAATTTGCATGCATTTCCTTTTTGGCCAAACATATGTGAAAGATCAATTCCTTTCTAATTGTCATATATTTTAAGTTAGCCTAGCTACTTCAAAATTGTATTTAGAAGTACTTATCATAAAATCATACGTCTAGTGGCCCCATGGTGGCTCAGTCAGTCAAGCTTTAGACTCTTGATTTCAGCTCAGATCATGATCTCAGGGTATTGAGATCAAGCCTCATTTTAGGCTCCAGGCTCAGTAGGGAATCTGCTTCTCTCCCTCTCCCTTTTTTTACTTCTCCCTCTCTCTTTCTTCACTCTCTCTCTCTCTAAAATAAAGAAATTAATCTTTAAAAAAAATCATATGTCTGTATTTATATAATATCATGCTAGTTAGAAAATAAATTGAAAAAAGGACTTACATATAAAGGAGAGAGAGAACAAGTAAAATCTGTTTTTGAAATTTCTGAGCATTATAGTTATAATTCTATAATTCTATATTTATAATATAATTATAATATAATTACATAATTCTATAATTATGTAGAAGTTGGTAGTTAAGGTATAATGAGTATGTAATCTTAAAAAATTAAGTATGTATAAAATTCTATAATAAATAGGGCACATATATATTCACAAATATATATATATTATATTATATATATATTATATTTATATATATATATATTTCAATGGTTGGGGGTTTTTTAGATTTTTAGTCAGAGAGAGAATGTGTGTGCAGTGGGGGTAGGGATAGAGGGAGAAGGAGAGAGAGAATCTCAAGCAGACCATGCCTACCATGCCCAGAGGGACATGGGGCTCAGTCTCATGACCCTGAGACCACAACCTAAGCTGAAATCAAGCATCAGATGCTCAACTGAGTGAGCCACGTGGGCACCCCTTCACTGATAGGTTTTAATGCATTTCATTCCCATGGCATATGTTATTTTACAATCTATTTTCTGCAAAGTTAGGCTAAATGTGTACCCAAATTGGAATAAATGTAATATAAACATAACAATGAACATTTGAGGGATAGATGATAAAGAAAATACTAAGGTATCAGATATGTTGGGGTAGAGGTAGAAACAGGAATATTGTTTTCACTGTCAACAGCTATCTTCTTACTAAATGGCAAAACCCTTCTTTTCTTTGTTCATGTATTTGACACACGGAAGTGTCTTTCTATGAGACATTGAATATGTGGTTAAGTATGGAGCAGTGAACAAGCTGATGGGAGGCTAGCTCTCACAAACTCTACAATCTTAACATGACATCAAATATATAGAGAGGGAAAAGGCAACAGCATAATGAGGATAGAAATAGGGGTTATTCCACAAGGATACAAATGGGATATGGGAGACACTCTGATTATTTTTAGTTCCTCGAATAATAACATTCCAATTATATAATAATTATTTGAATGTGCTAACTTAGTAAATGATTCATAAGTAAGAGATGAATCTCATGACCCACTCTGTTGGCTACATTAAATCTCAGTTCACTCTTTCTAGATTAAACTGTCTTCTTTCTATATGGGCCTTTTTCTATAAACTTACATAAGTAGATATTTCCGAAAAGAGAAACATAATATTGTGTGATTTAACATAGAAGGAGGGATCCCTGGGTGGCGCAGCGGTTTGGCGCCTGCCTTTGGCCCAGGGCGCGATCCTGGAGATGCGGGATCGAATCCCACGTCGGGCTCCCGGTGCATGGAGCCTGCTTCTCCCTCTGCCTGTGTCTCTGCCTCTCTCTCTCTCACTGTGTGCCTATCATAAATAAATAAAAATTAAAAAAAAAATAACATAGAAGGAAAAAGGAAATGCAGGCACCTGACTGGCTCATTCGGTTAAACGTCTACCTTCTGCTCAGGTCATGATCCCAGGGTTCTGGGATTGAGTCCCATGTCAGGCTCCCTGGTCAGCAGGAAGTCTGCTTCTCCCTCTGTGCTTCCCCCTTGCTCATGATCTCTCTCTCTCTCTCTCAAATAAATAATAAATAAAATCTTTAAAAAATAAAAAATTTGAAAAGGAAATGCTTTCATCCAAGAATCTTATCTTTATAGTATTACAAAACAATCTTAAAACAAAGGGCCAAAGGGTATTTTGCTTTGTTGGAAATGGATTTCAGTTAAGAAATAGCATCATATTTATCACTATGACTAATGCTTTTCCTAATATTTTAGCTATCATAGAGGCATAGATTACAAATCACTAGGCATATTGTATTCTTTCTAAAATGTTTAATGTAAAGCCTTCTTTATTCATACATATATATATTGAGGAATATTTAAATGCTTTATTATTGGTGTCTAAAAGTATCAGAAGCAAACATTTTTAAAGGGGAGTATGTGAATGAGATACCATATTCCAATAAATTCCATACAGTATCCACTAGAGAGGATTCACCAACATACCACACTTATTCTTGATAGTTTGTGTTCAAGACAGAGAGTGTTCCAGGATTAACTATATTTGTGGGTTTTTGTTGTTATTTATTTGTTTATTTTGTTAAGAATTTTAGAAAAATCATAAAGTCCTCCTGACAAGGTAAAGTAAAACAATACTGATGTTAAATAAACACACTGATTTTTTTAATTTATTGAGTTAAAGATACTTCACATCAATCTGTATTCATGCTCATACTCTATTGCCTTCTACACAGAGATTTAGATATTATGATGAAGTAGTAAGATCCATGGATTTCTTTACATTTACATTTTAAGATGTAAACTACAATGCCCTCATTTTATGTGCACCTACGTTCACTACACGCCTTACTTGTAATATGTCAAAAGACTCCTGAGGAGTGTCCTTGAACTTCTCTAAACAGGGCCCAGTGGCATCCAAAATGGTACTGCCCACATTAAAATGTAAATGAGCCTGCAGTAACTGCAACCAAGATCATTTTATACAGGTGTTTAAATATAACAAGACCTTAAAATCGATCCTTCAGGGATATCGCATGTACCAAAGTTGCTGAATTGCATCTAGGCATAATGCTTCCTATATACGTGGTTTTATTGCTCTTGTGTGATACTCACTGAACTCTTCAAAAAATATTCTGCTAAATTAAACAAAAGGGCATCTTACCAAGGCCCAAATGAGTATCTATCTCAGCTCCCTTCAAAATGAGCAAACATAATTTTTAGTAATACTGATTTACTTGACATTTGATTAGTATTTATTGAACAATTATATTAGTCACAAAAAAAAAACATATTTTCTGCCTTGGAATAATTTAAATTTATGAAAGAAAAGGTTAACATGTGGCATTTTTTTTTCTGGCTAAGGGAAGATTTTTATCTTTTTGTTTCCTTATTGTTATTTTATTTATTTCTGATTCATGTAATATGTGGTCAAATTGTATGTTTCATTGTCATATGTCACTATCAAGGTGAATTAAATTATATCCTGGTAGTGTTATTTCTAGTGCATATTCATAATGCATGATGCATAAAGCACTTCCTAATCTTTTAAATCAGATCCTCTACAGGCACAATAAATGTAAATGCAGTCAACCTCAAATAAGATCTCATTTCCAATGAATATAAGAAAAATAACTTTTCCAAACTCGGTTACTTTATTATCAGTGAGAATGAATGAACCTTATTTTCCCTCTAAATAACCCTGGAAAAGGCAAATGAGGACAGAGGATGCCAAGATAAAATAAAAGAGATTTATTCTCTATTATTTGATATATCACATTTAAAATACTCATGCATTTCTGAGTCTTGTTACCTTATAAATGTCAAAGAAAGAAAAATAGAAACTGCCTCTGAGTTAGCAGCACCTCTATTAACTAGAGGTAAAAAGTGAAAACAAACAAAATGCTCATTTTATTAAGCCAGTCACAATGTATATTTACAGACTTAATTAGCTTTTGTTAATATATTTTTAAATTTCCATTCCAAAATTGATGTTTTTAATTAAACATATGCCTCTAAGAAACAATCTGAGGCTTATAAGATAGAAAATATTTATCAATGAATTCTTATCCTACCTTATGTATCGTATGTATCCTGTCATCCTTTTCTATTATTTATCTATCCATCATTTATCCATCCATTTATTTCCTTTGTTTCTATAGCTTTCTGGAACAATTTTTTTAAGAAAGTCTAGTTAAACTTATTGTTTTCTCATCCCTGGGATGATGAGATGCATTCAGGAACAAGACCACATTGATGGAATATTTAAATACATTTTTCTGACATCAGTATCATACTACTAGTCAATCCCTCATTTTATTAAACGTCAGGGCAACTTCTTATCTTTTTATTTTTAATTTTTTTTATGTATTTATGATAGTCACAGAGAGAGAGAGAGAGAGAGAGGCAGAGACACAGGCAGAAGCATGAAGCAGGCTCCATGCACCGGGAGCCCGACGTGGGATTCGATCCAGGGTCTCCTGGATCACGCCCTGGGCCAAAGGCAGGCGCCAAACCGCTGCGCCACCCAGGGATCCCGCAACTTCTTATCTTTACTTCGTTTTCTTTTTAACAGAGCTATTGCTATAATTAAAAATATTCCCAGAATGTAAATTTAGAAGCAGTATGAGATGTAAGTTTTTTTTACTGATCCAATTTATCCCCCTTAGAATTATGCTACCTACCCTCACAATATGAACCCACCTCCTACCCTCTGCACCAACTCAGTCATAATTGGCAGGGGGGTTTATAGACTTTGAGAATAATATTCCTTCCCTCAGATATTCATAATGTATTCCAACTATTACTGAGAAACCATTAAAATCATTGAAACAAGCTACGTGGTGAACTTTACCCTGTAACAAACACGTGGACTCTTTGAGGGGCCATCTGATTTTCAGGTCAGCAGTCTCTGGGTTCTACCCACAGCTAGCAAAGACTGTACTAAAGTCCCAGGCTGAAGCCCCAGCTTGTATCTGCTGATGTCCTGAACTCTAGCCAGGCCATGCCACCAAGGCTCTAGGCACTGTTGTGGCTGGATTTATATAAGTACAGACATATATAACTTTAACTTTGGACATACTTAAGTGTTTAGATGAGATATTTAGGGGGCAGGGGGAATGTCAATAGTTCAATGTCTGAAAGTATAACATTTCCTAGAAAACTCCTGATATGTATGTTGACAATTCTCTAAAAATATGATACCAATGGCCATATTGAGAATGGGAAGGATTTAAATCATACAGGTATATCCATGTTCCTGCTCAGCCAGTGGCCACTCAGAGCCCTCTGAAATAATAATTATCATGAAATGGAGATTTCAGACAGGATATGTATTCTCTCCAGAAGAACAGTAATGTTTCCATGCTGCCTTAAGATTTCACCATCCTAAATCTAAACCAGTAGTCTTGAGTTATATCTGAAACCAATGGTACTTGCATAGACTCCTCTCCCATTCCTACCTTATTTTTGCTGGAATCTAAATGTTCAGAAATATTACGGAAGGGTGTGCTTGTCAGGAATATGAATAAAAAAATATTTTCAGTATAATTTTCCTAATATATACAGTTTATTTTCCAAACATTTGACAGTAACAGCAACCCTATTAGTAATTAGACCAAGACTCTTTTGAGTTAATTAGGGCCATGACTCCCTAAATATAACAAAAGCAAAAAAAAAAAAAATACATTGGCAAGTTCTCTTCTTTTAATCTGCTAGATGCTCGGCCTCCAGTGTGTTTCCTGGGTCTATTCAACCTGGCTTCTCTCTGTTTCCCCTCCTCTCACTTCAATTCTTTTGAGAGTAATCATTTTTAATAAATCCAAATTCATTGGCCTGGGACCTTGACAGTGTGCCTATCATTCCCAATTCTCTCTTCTAGTACAGTGGATCAGATTCTATTTAACTCAAATCCACTCATTGGTTGTTGCCTACTGGGCACTACCAGTTTTGGAGGAAGACACAGATTCTGCATTTTCTGTTTGTTATTGTATCCTTAGTGCATTTTATGGTGCTTGCTATGTAGCATATTTCAAGGAAATGAATGATTGAATGCATGCATAAATGTTAGTGCCTGGTAATTTTGTCACTTGCTGTCCTAAATTTGTGCCTCTTCTTTTTATCAAATCTCCTTGAACACGAGTATTTGTATGAATCAATCAATTTGCTTTAACTTTAAATATCTAAGATTTGCCTCCAGCTACCACTCAGTGATTATTCAATATATGACCTTATAATTCTCTACTCCATTTGATGTTTAGGATATTGTTCAACCTGACATAGAGGAAAATATTTTATGTCTGAGATCAGAGAAAATCTATTAGTTCCCATAGAAATGGTGATAAGGACAACATTGTAATTCACCATGTAGACATTTTGTTTTTATTTGAAACATCACTTAGTAGGAACAATTTCCAGCATTTGATGTAACATTCTCTTATCAACTTTCAATTTTAATTCCATATGTTGTTACTCTGCCATTTTATCATTCTGTTCATGCATTTATTTTATGGCTTGTTCACTTTTACACAACCTTAAATTATTTGTGGAATAAAGCAGGGCATATAAAATGGAAAATATCTCATAATTTCTAGCATATAGTAACTACACAATAGATGCTAGCTTCATTCCTTCCCTTCCCTTACTATTCCTTTTACTAAAAATCTGTCCTCAGACAATATTTCCAGTTTATTTTTTGCATCTCTTCACATAAATATCACCTGAAATGTCTCATTTCTGTCCAAACACTAGCCAATCTCCTTCCCTTGACTTTTTAGTTTGGTGGATTAAAAAGGTTCTAAGGAATTAGAATTAACTAAGGTAAGCATATGTGACAGAATGAGCCTTCTTTGTACATGAATATAATGATAACAAAAGTTGATTAATGATAGAAAATCAATGATAAAATGCTTAATTTTTAACTACCATGCCATATCCATAATGACTTGGAAGTCAGAGAAAAATTGGTTTGCTTTACTGTGCATGTCCACTGGCTATGTTCCAGCTTCCTTTGATGAAGGTCATGGCTCATAAAAATTAGATCTGTTCTCTCAAACTGCTTGGAAATGAGGGGGACTGGATGGCTCAGTCAGTTAAGCATCTGACTCTTGATTTAGGCTCAGGTCATGATCTTGAGGATGTAGGATTAAGTGGGGCTCTGCACTGGACCGAAGTCACCCTGAAATTCTCTCCCTCTCCCTCTGTTCACTTTCTCTCTCAAATATCTATGGGGCATAGATAATTTTTTTTTAAGTCTATGCATAGTACTTCAGTTGCTACTGTGGCTATCCTTCACCTCTTACTGGTTTTAGTAGTATCCTCCTTCTCCCAGTTCCATTCAGAGGATCATATGTCACACCATGGCAGCTCTATGGAAAACCTACAAGTTACTAAGCCGAGAGAGAAAAATATTCTAGATCATCCAGTGTGAGCTCACAGAAGCCCTGCATCCTTTTCCTGTTACATAGAATCTCATTAGAGATGGCAAGGATTGCTTTCTCTCTTCGACTAGAGAGTCTTACCTCAACTATTTCTGGGTACACTGTTGAATTTAGGCATTTTCTGAAATGGGCTGAGGTTGTACTAGTGGAGCTCAGAGAAGTATAAAGCATGCATGCATACCTCAGTTTTTCTCACCAAATTATCTGTTCTTTTTTCACTACATTTTTCGTTATCTTCCCAGAAATATCTGCAGTAGGAAGGAAAAGCCAAGGCAAATATGTCTCAATCTTTCCCCCTTCTTTTAGTGTTTATCATTTTGCAGGATAAAGGAGTCCTAATTCTTTGTTTTAAATAAGTGTACACTTATTTTATATGTAATTTTAACTTTTCTTATTCATCTATTAAAATAAGGTCTGTTTTTAGTGCACTAGATTTCAAGATGTTTTATATGATGTAAAGTTTAACATACAGTAAGATATACAGATATCAAGCATACAGTATGAAGAACATTAATTTTCCTATCACCCCAGAAAGCTCCTAAATGCCATTTTCTGCTAAAACCTTCATGTTGTTCCATGTATGGGTAATTGGTCCCTTGTCATTGCTGAGTAGAATTCCATTACATGGGTATACTGTAATTTGTTTCTCTATTTTCCAGCTAATGGACATTTGATTGGTTTCCAAGTTTGAACTTATTGTCACAAAGTTACTATAACAATCCCATTACATGGTTTTGTGTGGACATGTGTTAAGTTTCTTGTCTTGAATAGATACCTAGAATGAAGAATTACTGAGTCAGATGGTGTGTGTATACTTAAACTTGTAAAAACAAAACAAAACAAAAAAACATATAGGCCTTCCAAACATATTTTCTTTTCACAAAGTCACTGTCCAGTGCTACACAGCAAGTAGCAATGTGAGAGAATTCCAGTTTCTCAATATTCTTCCCAAAACATCATAGTTGCAGTCCATTTAATTTTGGCCATTATGGTAGGCATATATTGGTATTTCTTTGCAGTTTCTAATAATGATTTCAAGCAACATGTTTGTGGTGGAGAAGGGCTTACTGATCATTCATTTATCTCCTTTTATAAAGTGTACAAGATTGTATCCATTTTTAATTGGACAGGACTTCTGTGTGTATTCTGGGTATAAGAACTTTGTGAGATACATGTATTTTAATATTACTCTATAGTCTATGACTTGCAAATCAGTTTTTTAAAAGATTTATTTATTTATTCATGAGAGACATATATAGAGAGAGAGAGGCAGAGACACAGGAGGAGGGAGAAGCAGGCTCCATGCCAGGAGCCCGACGTGGGACTCGATCCCAGGACTCCAGGATCGGCCCTGGGCCAAAGGCAGGCGCTAAACCGCTAAGCCACCTAGGGATCCCCTGCAAATCACTTTTAATAATACTTTAGATGAGAAAATTTTAATTTTGATGAAATCTAGTTTATCAACTTTTTTTTTCTTGCAATTAGCTTTGTTTGGGTCCCTCTTAAGAACATTTACCTCCCATTATTATGTTTTAGGTTTCAGATATTACACACAGGTCTGTGAGTCATCCTGATTTAATTATGGCAAGAGTTAAGGTCAAAGTTTATTTATTTACATTCATATATCCAGTTGTGCCAAGATAGTTTTTGAAGTCTTTTATTTCTTTTTTTTTAATTTTTTTTATTTATTTATGATAGTCACAGAGAGAGAGAGAGAGAGGCAGAGACACAGGCAGAGGGAGAAGCAGGCTCCATGCACCGGGAGCCCGATGTGGGATTCGATCCCGGGTCTCCAGGAACGCGCCCTGGGCCAAAGGCAGGCGCCAAACCGTTGCGCCACCCAGGGATCCCTGAAGTCTTTTATTTCTTAATTTATTGTAATAGTTTATTAATTGTAAATTAATCAAATGAGATTATATATATAATTTATTTATATATTGTATATAATTTATTTCCAAATATAATATGTATTTATATATTATATATTTCTCTAGGTATACCATCTCTTTCTTGAGACTGTATTTTGTTCCTTTGGTCTATTTACTAATCTCTCCAAAAATATCTCACCAAATTACCTGTCTAAACTGCTATAGATCAGTAGTTAATTTTGCAATCCATATTTTAAGTTTTATAAGCTGATTCCTCCAGATTTCTCTTGACTATTCTAGGTCCTTTGACTTTGGCTTTCCACATAAATTTTACAATCAATCTATACACGTGCAGAAAAGGCTGGGATTTTGACTGAAATAACTTTGAATTTGTAGAGTCTTTTGGAGAAAATTGGACATCTTAATACCAAGTCTTCATGCTACACATTTTGTATATCCATGTATTTTATAGGATATTTAAGAAATTTATCTTAGCAATGATTTTTTTATTTTGCATATAGTGATATTAAATTTTTAATGAATTTTATTCCTAGACATATAATATAAGGGAAAGCTTGTATTCAATTAATATTGCAATATAACCAATGACTGCAACTCTAGCAGCTTAAAAACAAACAAAAAATCTGTTATTATCTCCCTGTTCTATAGACCAGAAATGCAGTACAGTGTGCTAATGTTTTTTTTTTCCCCCTTTAGCAGATTTTCAGCTTTCTCTTTATATTTGGTTTTGTGAAATTTGAACATAACCTACCTAGGTGTGGTCTCCTTTGTGTTCATCAAGGAACTCTGCTAGTCTCAGTGGATGGAAGTGAAAGCCAGGAAAGTGTCATCTCACTCAGAATGTTTGCCTCTTTCCAGGATCATATCCTGCCCTTTTCAGTGTGAATTTGGTTGATTTTAGCACTTTCAAACATTTGCTTTTTCTATTTTGTCCAGAGTTTACAATTGCTATCCATAAGAGGTTTTGATCAATAAATACTACCCAGCCATTATCATAACAGGAATTTTCAGCTTCTTTCTTGATATTTAAGATGGCTGGGTGAAAACAAATTACTGTGCAAAATATTTGAATTTCAAGGCTATCATTTTTTTGTATTAAATATCTATTTTGGAAAATAACAGATGAAAAATTAATGTTTTCTGTCAGACTGTGACTACAATAATTTGGCGATTTTCTGTGACATTAGTTGTGTATGATTGAATAGAAGGAAGTAAATTGCTCACAAAGTAGTCCAGAAAAAAAATGCATTCATTTACTTCAATGTTTCTTTTTATTACATAACAAACTCTTTATATACAGGGTAGAAATATCAGTGGATATTGAGTTAGGAAAATAGTTAAGTTATTAGTTTGGATCATTGTATTATAGCAATTCACAAATGCACTTAAATTGAAATTATTTTTATAATATCTATATTAATTAAATGATACTATTATATATTTTTATAACCTTGTTGATATTATTCATGCTTTCAACAAAGAATAGCATTACCTTTTGCAATCAATCTCAAAAAAATAAACATTTTCTTTCCCTAGATATTACTTTGACTCTAGTAGACAGCAATCCACTTTTTTTCATTTAAATTCAATTAGCTAACATACAATACATAGTTTCCAATGCAGTGTTCAATAATTCATCAGTTGCATATAACACCCGGTGTTCATCACATCACGTGCCCTCCTTAATGCCCATCACCTGATTACCCCATCCCCCCACCAACCTCCTCTGCAACAATCCTCAGTTTGTGTCCCATAGGTAATATTCTCTCATGGTTTGCCTCCCTTTCTGATGACTTCCCATTTAGTCTCCCCTCTCTTACCCTATGAATCTCTTTGCTTTTTCTTATATTCCACATAAAGTGAAACCATATAAGTGTCTTTCTAAGATTGACTTATTTCGCTCAGCATAATACACTTCATTTCCATCTACATTGATATAAAGGTAAGTTTTCACCCTTTCTTATGGCTGAGTACTATTCCATTGTGTATATATACCTATCCATTCATCTGTTGATGAATGAGCTGATGTCTCAGCTCTTTCCATAGTTTGACTGTTGTGAAAATTGCTGCTATGAACATTGGTGCAGGTGCCCCTTCAGATCATTACATTCGTATCTTTGGGGTAAATGCCTAATAGTGTAATTGTTACGTTTAGGGTAGCTGTATTTTTGACTTCCTGAGGAAACTCCATACTGTTGGAAAACAGAGTGGCTGCACCAGCTTGCATTCCCCCCAACAGTGTAAGAGGGTTCCCTTTTCTCCATATCCTCACCAACATCTGTTGTTTCCTGTCTTGTTAATTTTAGCCATTCTGACTGGTGGGGTGGTATCTATTGTGGTTTTGATTTATATCCCCCTGATGCAAAGTACTGTGGAGCATTTTTTCATTTGTCTGTTGGTCATTTGTATGTCTTCTTTGGAGAAACGTCTGTTCATTTCTTCTGCCTATTTCTTAACTGGATTCTTTGTTTTTTTGGGTGTTGAGTTTAATAACTTCTTTACAGATCGTGGATACTAGTCCTTTATCTGATAGGTCATTTGCAAATATCTTCTTCCATTCTGTAGGTTTCCATTTGGTTTTGTTGACTGTTTCCTTTGCTGTGCAGAAGCGTTTTATCTTGGTGAAGTCCCAATAGTTCATTTTTGCCTTTGTTTCCCTTGCCTCTGGAGACGTGTATAGCAAGAAGTTGCTGTGGCTGAAGTCAAAGATGTTGTTGCCTGTGTTCTCTTCTAGGATATTGATGGATTCCTGTCTTACATTTAGGTCTTTCATTCATTTTGATCCATTATTTTAGTGTATGGTGTAAGAAAATGGTCCAGTTTCATTTCTCTACATGTGGCATCACAATGCCAGGCTTCAAGCTTTATTACAAAGCTGTAACCATCAAGACAGTATGGTATTGGCACAAAAATAGACACTTAGATCAATGGAGCAGAATAGAGAATCTAGAAACAGACCCTCAACTCTACAGTCAACTAATCTTCAACAGAGCAGGGAAGAATATCCAATTCTTTGGAAAAAAGACAGTCGCTTCAATAAATGGAATAATCTGTTTTTTAAAAATGGGGACAATCGCATACTTATATTCAGAACATTATCAGTGCTATGTCTGAAAATATTTTAATTTATAATATTCAGAATGTATTATCATGTTTTTCACCTTCCCTAGACTTTTACTATATACTACCATGTACCAGTCATATTAATATGTGCTTAAAATAATACGAGTGGATATTTTAACTTGGAAATAGACTCTATCACATAGAGCAAAATCATTTTAAATTTCATGTAATTCAGGTTATAAAAGTGGCACACCAAAAAATAATCCAGGGGGAAATTTTCAATAAAAATATTCAAATATATCTGCTTAAAAAAAACTCTGAATGTTTGAGTAAGAGTTAAAAAAATACTCCAAAGTAAATTAGAAATGCATTTAAAATATATAAAAGTTATAGAATCAAGTTGAAAACTTTATTAGTTGATTTCATTTTTATTTTAAGTTTCTGATATTATCATTATCTTGAGATTTTTTATGAGGTAGCATAATTTCTTGATGTCCTTAGTGTCTAATGATTGACTTATTTAACTGCTTACAATTTTTACATTTTGGTAACCATGTGTCTAGATGAAGGTAGATGGTTGGGAGATGAAAGTATCAAATTAGGAATAATCATTTTACTAACATCAATTCTGAGCATAAATTAGGTTTCCATATATCACATAAAACATGCACCTACACCTGTACACAGATACATGTATTTCCAAAAATGATATTGTTCTCATGAAAAATGGCATGCTCCAAAATCGAATGCTAATCTTTCAGGAAAAGTGTCATTGATTTTATTGTAATAATCAATTTAAAAATGAACTAACATTTTCCAAAAATAAAAAGTATAAAAAATAATTTCTAGTCAACTGAAATATCATCTGAAACAAAATGGGAATATTTTTAACATTTTCTCAATACGTTATCAAAAAGATATTGATTTAAAATAGTATTACTAAAATATGTTAATAAAATGATTATTATTCAATATTGTATTTCATTCAACTTGGAAAAAAATCTTACCATATTTTTCTGCTCACCCTAAACATATTGGAATCTATAAAAGCATAACAGTTACATTTCCCTCATTTTATTTCTCCTTGTATATTTATAGTTTGTAATGGTTTTAATGACCTGTGGATAGGGTTTCTCCAGCAGGTAATAATGTGTTTTTTTTTTTTCTGCCAGGAAATAATCAACCTAGGTCATCATTATTTAAATAAGTAGATGATTATATGGCTAAAGGGAAAAATAGGATATATGTTATAAGAAAAAATTTACTTTTTTTATGATTGAGGGATATTTTCTTCAACTAATACAAGATGCTTTTTATTTGTCACCTCTCTATTGAAAGTACATTACCCTAAGTTCACTGCTGAGTATATACCTAATGGAAGGAATAAATCTTTGAACACCACTGAGAGTACAAATTTGGCTGTGCCCTGTGCAACATCTCAAAGTTAATGGATAGAAAAGTTATTAGTTAATACTAAACCTTCGATGGCCTTGAGTTACTCAGAAACATGGATTTTATAGTAAAAACTGGTTATATCTCTATTCTTCTATTTACTGTTACAACTTTGTCAAAGTATTTCACAATTTTGGTAATAAATTTTTCTATATAGATTAGATAATATAAATTTTATAGTTGGAGAATTGTTAATTCTATTGAATCTAGTATATTTCTTTGGAATAAAAGCTCAATAGATGTGCTCTCTCCCTTTTGTTTCTCTTAGACTAATGGTCTAGTACTCATATTGACACCTAGTATATGCAATTTAAAAATAATGTTTATAACATAGGTATTTTGTGATGGTAAGGACTTTATGTTTCTAGATATAATTATTGCTGTTGACTTTTTAATAATTTTTTTGTTGGTGGGGGAAATGAAAACATAGATTGACTTTACATAATGATTTAAACATAATTACAAAGATTTATAGACTGTTATGTACTAAATGTTTGTGTCTTCCCAAAATTCACATGTTGAAATCCTAACCTCCAATGTGATGGTGTTTGGAGATAGGGCCTTTGGGAAGCACTGAGGTCATGTACATGGAGGCCTCATGAAATGGATTAGTGCCCTTATAAGAAGAAACACAAGAGAGCTTGCTTCTTTTCTCTGCTGTCGACAATCTAAAGATACAGCAAGAAGGGGTCATATACAAACAAGAAAACGAGCTGTCATTGGACACCAAATCTGTGAAGGTATTAGGAGGTAGAGCATTTGGGAGGTGCTTTGTCATGAGTGTGGAACTGTCATGAATGAGATTAGTGTCATTATACAAGGGATGATAGAGAGCTCTGCCATCCCCTCTACCATGTAAGGACACTGGGAAAAACCAGCCATCTATGCACCAGAAAGCAAGCTCTTGCTGAACATCAGATCTGATGGTACCTTTATTTTAGACTTTCCAACCTTCAAAACTGTGAGAAATAAATGTTTTACCTAAGCCACCCAGTCTATGGTCTTTTTGTTATGGCAGCCACAGCTAAGACTGAAACACCACTAAAAATCAGGACCATGAGTGTTCTTAAAGGAAAGAGGCATATTTGGGCTCCAAACTAAAGCATGCTTTGGACAGATCATGGGTGCCAATGTATTCAGAGAGAAAAGGATTCCAATCACGTTTTAGAATTTGGGGCTTCTACCCTATGAAATTTCATAGTATAAACTTGGTATCCTCAGCAAACACAGACTTGGTGTTCAAGAGTAGTACTCATGTGAATATGTTGAAAGAGAATTCTCATTTTTGCTTTTTACCTGTCATCTTACTAGAGTCCCACAGGTGCTAAAATTGATCCATAATACTTAATTAAAGTAAGCTTTGAATTTATGCTCTCAGGTAAAAATGGTTACCCAAGTGATCGTGAGTTGAGCAGCAATGGGAATGGTTAGGTAATGACTTTCCCACTTAACCTTCTTCCCCAAGAATAACTATTTTAATTTTTGTGTACTCTGACTTTCTTCATAAGGTTGTGCATAAAAAAGGACTCTGGTGCCACAAAAAGTATTAAAAGTTACTGTTTTATCTCACATTTAGATCTTTCATCCATTTTGAGTTTATCTTTGTGTTGGTGAAAGAGAGTGGTCTAGTTTCATTCTTCTGCATGTGGATGTCCAATTTTCCCAGCACCATTTATTGAAGAGACTGTCTTTCTTCCAATGGATAGTCTTTCCTCCTTTATCGAATATTAGTTGCCCATAAAGTTCAGGGTCCACTTCTGGATTCTCTATTCTGTTCCACTGATCTATGTGTCTGTTTTTGTGCCAGTACCACACTGTCTTGATGACCACAGCTTTGTAGTACAACCTGAAATCTGGCATTGCGATGCCCCCAGATATGGTTTTCTTTTTTAAAATTCCCCTGGCTATTCGGGGTCTTTTCTGATTCCACACAAATCTTAAAATAATTTGTTCTAACTCTCTGAAGAAAGTCCATGGTATTTTGATAGGGATTGCATTAAACGTGTATATTGCCCTGGGTAACATTGACATTTTCACAATATTAATTCTGCCAATCCATGAGCATGGAATATTTTTCCATCTCTTTGTGTCTTCCTCAATTTCTTTCAGAAGTGTTCTATAGTTTTCAGGGTATAGATCCTTTACATCTTTGGTTAGGTTTATTCCTAGGTATCTTGACTAAAAAACTATATGAAAGTCCATGGGCCAAACAATTTAATATGTACTGAAAAAAATAAAAAAGAAGTGCTTTATCCACATATTTTAAAGTGTATCAATTATTACTACATCATTTCAAGAGAAAATATTTTCAGATTTTTCATTCCCAAATTGTAAAATTATTTAAATTTAGAAGTTTCCATCATGACTGAACACTACTATTATTATTAAATTGAACCCATCTACAATTGCCATTTTTATAGATTAAAAATGAGAGAATGTGAGTACTCAGCAGCACATGTATTAAAATTGGAATGATACAGAGATTAGCATGGCTCCTATGCAAAGATGACACACAAATTGAGTATTGTTTTTATTCCAATCATGAAGTGGTAGAAAAGAAATACATCAGAAAGTTATCAAAGGTCAACATTATAAACATGAAGAACTCACAGTGAAAATTCTTACTTTTTTACTCTAAGTAATAAACTTCCCAAAAGAAATTTTGCAAAATTAGAAAAACACTCTGAGCAAGTGGTATTTTTCCCTCTAAATTCTCAAAATTTTAGTAATGCTAACTAAATAATAACAAGACTATTTTTGAAGCCTCTTCAAGGAGCTATTGTGTTTTTGTCTTTTTTTTTTTGTACAAGAAAACAAGAACCGTTTTCACAAAACAAAAACTATTGATTTAAGTTGATCTAAATAAATTTAAGTCAGATAATGCAAGGAAGTTATATATCTTTAAGCTTTCATTTAGATTATTGTATATAATTATAAAAAATTAAAGCCATTCCTTCTGTTATGTATTACATAACATTTCTTTCTTTGCTGTACTTTAGATTATTCATTTTTCCTAGTTAGCTTTAAAGACCTTATGACATTCTTATTATTCATTTTCTGGTCTTCTTCCTTCCCCAATCCCCCAACCCCATTCCGTATATTCATATTTAAATATCGAAATGTAAGATTTCTCTTCAAGTTACCAGTGATTTAACAATAAACAAACAAAACTTTTTAAGGTGAGTTTTTCAGTATGAAAACAATGGCAATAAGGAGCAAAAAAATAAATGTAAATTATATTTGGACTTTTTCATAATTTGTGTATTATATTTATTTTCCCCTTTGGTGTGGGATATTTTTATGAATAATTGAGTATATGAATAAATGAACATTATATATATGCCGTATCTATAGTAATTGTTAAAACTACCATAGATACATTCAACAGAAATTCCATACTACCCCCCCCCTTACATTAGAAAATCTAACGGTGTTCGTAAAACTTGCTCTTATATCTTGCTTTTGACACTAATGGGAGTTTTCAGTAAAGACAAGTCCAATTGATGCATGAGCCTAGTAGTTCCCCTTAATTGTGTTTGTAAATTCAATAGCTATTATAGAAAGAGACATTCTTGGCTGCACTTTACAAAAATTATTATACCTCCTAGACCATACTTTATTCATTCTTAACTTCTATGTGTTTTAAAACTGTCTTGTGTTAAGAGTAACTCAGAAACGTATACTTGACTCTCACAGACTTTGGATGGTTTTTGTTCTGTCACATGTTCCTCTGATAGCTCAATACATTTTGTCTAAATCTAACATAATGGTGTTGAGAGTCTATCATAAAAGAATGAAGAAAATTCTTTATAAATCAAAACACCGTAAAAGAAATAGAAGTGAATATTCTATTCTGGAATATTTTTGAAATGAGTTCTTAGTTGAAAGAAACAGGAAAGCCTTTAAGTTGCTGTTAAAAATTTGTATCAATAATATTTATTATTGAATATGAAATATTGATCTTTGTCCAATACTGGGGTACATTTTAAGTCTTAGATTCTCTAAAAACATTTTCAGTGGCTGCATAAATAGATATCACTAGTCATAACTGAAGTATGAATTAAAAAGAAAAATCTTGGTGTGTTGGAAGAGCCATAGTCACTTCTTGGAAATACATACTTCCTTTTGTTATTGCCTCTTGGTTCGTGCTGCCTGGCTACTTCTACAAGAGCCCTCATCCTGTCTGCTCTGTAAATTGACCACTGATGCTTTGGTCTCATACGATAAACATTCAGAAATAACTAGTTATCTTTTATGAGGAAAGCAGTTATGGGAAAGCTGGGGGAAATTGATCAACCTTAAGACTTTTCTGTTTCCCTAAACATGGCATGTTTGGATTTCTCCATCATGATACAGGGAAATCTGCTAGGCAATTCTATCCCAGAATTCAAAATCATAAGTGGTACTCTTAAGGCTTTATTTCTTGGCTTTGTTCTGGAACATTTCATGCTTTTCTTTGACATTCTCTTTAAGAACATCTAGGAGGTAAATGGGAAGACTTGAGGATATAGCCATCTGATCTTTTGCCCTCCCCTCCCACTTCAGACTTCCAATGTTTCGTGGGTGGGATTTATTCACTAAGTCTATCCTTGTTCCTCTTCTTTGTATAACATATGACTTTTTATCTATTAGGGCTGCATTTGGCTATATTTTTGCTTGAATACTCTAGAAAACAAGATATAAGGTAAATGTTTGTGTAATAATAATTTTCTGAGAAGGATTCAATTCCAAGGAAGCAGAAGTGAGGAGATAGGGAAAAGAGGTGGAGAGAGGAACTCTGTTAGAGAATTTGTTGTGAAACTAAGTACAGCATCAATACCAGCTAAACACCCATTCTTGTCAGATTTCTACAGAGCATCTATTAGTAAATATTCCATGGGAAGTGAGAAGAGTGTAGTGTACTGCACATAAGGTGAGGTATGTTGAGTTTTGCTGATGGGTGACACAAGAGATGAAGAGCAATTACAGCAACAGCATCCTTATAAGTAACAACAGATGGGAAAAATAGCAACCCAGCTCCACAACACATGGATGGGTGCTATCCATTAAAAGCCCACTCTGGCTATAAGGAAAAGATGCCTAAATCTGGACTGATGCATGAATGAATCTTTTTTTGACTGCCATAGTAGAAAGCAAATCCACTTGCATGTTCTGAGAGTACTAGAATTTCACCTGAAAATTACTTTCAGCCCTGACTTTTTCCCTGAGAAGCAAGGAAAGATCCAACTCTTTAATGTTGTGGCTACTTGTAATCTTCTAAATCAAGTATTACAGGTGAGGCTGATGGCCAAATCAAGCTCCAGGAATTATTTTTGTGTGTGTCTCTCTGAGCAAAGACATTTACATATTTAAAGATTGTGGAGGAAAAAAAAAGAAAGAAAAATCTGTGATAGAGACCCATAAACTCTAAAATATTTCCAATATATAACTTTACAGAAAAAATGCACCAATCCCTATTCTAAAAACACTGTAAAAAGAGTATGACAAACTAAGCTATAGATCCCATTACTACAACTACTGCAGGTAATGTACTTAATTTTCATTACATCTTTTTTCCACCTTTAGCTGGTCTGGGTTTCTTGCCTTATGGAGTGATACAGACCCTCATCCCTTAGAGTCTGCCACTGGTTTTCTAAACAAGGGAACCACTTTCCAGAGAAGGGAAGTTGTTTGTTCATTGGCCTTCATGGTCATATATGAAGAGAGAATTGGATGGTCAACTACATGCAAATCATGTTTGGCTTCCATTGCCTAATAGAGCAGATTGGGGAGCCTAGGATCATTCTAGGGGAGTAAACACACATATATGTTTACTGTTCAGACTGAAAATTTTTGATTAACATTGTTTTCTCATTTATTGAGACTCCCAAATATTTGCAGTAAAGCCAAATGTCTAGAAACAGTCTATAAGATTGATCATTTCTTTTCTTCTTCATTTTCTCTTTTAGTGACTGGCTTCTGTTCTCTGTCACTCCTTTAGCCATTAGGTTAATAGCCTCTGCCCTGGACAATTCAAACAATTGCCTTAGAAGGGGGAAAAGCCATTATTAATATAGTCTTTGCCAATTTCCTTACCCCCTTGGTCTGGAAGAGAATAGTTAATAAGTAGCATGGAAATAAATTGAGACTAATCCTATCAATATTTTCTCCTGATAAATATATACCTTAAGACTTTTCTGTTTCCCTAAACATGGCATGTTTAGATATACCCCCTCCCACTCCCACTGCCTCCCTTGGATAAACCAGATTTTGGGATAAAGAAGCTGGCTTTTACTTGCTTTTCTTCATAATATTGAATTCCCTATCTCTGGTTCTTTCTCTTGAGGACTCTATTAGGAAGGTCTCAAGTTGCTCCTAATCGAAATTCATGTGAAGATGACCTAAACAAATAAAGATTTCATTTTTCACTTAATAGCTCTGTAGCATGGCTCTCACTGATAATTTTCTCCAACTTTCTGCTCTACTTCATTATAAATATTAACAGTATGTCTTAATCATATTGCCTCATAAAAATTTTCATATACAGCCACATTACAAAGAAGGAAATTGAGGTATTATGAGATAGAACTCTCTTCTTACCTGGACACAATCAAAAACTTTCCCAGAAGTTACCAGCAAACTATTCCTTATACATCACTGGATTGTTCTGGATCAATCCCCCTCACCTCCCTCAAGGAACTGGGAAAATGAGTCGTTGTCATGACTGGCTAAGACCAATGGTGATTTGCTGCCTGGGACAGGATTAAACAAAACAAAAATGTTTGTTCATTTAAACTAAACCAAACTGAACTCTTACTAGTAAAAAAAACTAAAAAGAAGGGTCTAATATGCAGGATCTGGCTCAGCAAAAATTTCTTTTGAGTTCACTGGGATTACTTCTTGATATGTAAAGATAAGCACTTAGAATTAGACAAAGCCTGTTTCTCTCAGACAAAATCTCACTAATAAGATTGTAATCACAGTATGAAATATGAAACCATCAAAATCGACAGCTAAAAACTGAGCAATAAATTCATTGTTAGAGCGATTATTGCTCTTTCTCTGATACACCAAAACACATTGATTTAGTGGTTGAGGAGCCAAACAACATTATGAATGAAAAAAAATAAGAATATCTCATTTCATTTTTTCAAAATATTATATCAATTACTATGCCTTAATGACTGCCAAGTGACAGGCAGTATAACTTGAAAATGAGAATTATATTTGAGGATAATTAATTTAAGAGCTCAGTTAATTTTTCATCATTAGCACATCCTTTGAATTTTTGCCCTAATAGAAGTGAAGGGGATGCATTTATTAATTCTTATGTTATCACCTGGATACAGTTATGATCATTTCAAAAATAAATAAATAACAACAGAAAAAAGCCCCAAATCCTCCCTGGGTAGAAAATAACATTCTGTGGACATTATATGCAGCAATTAAAATCTGACCTTGACTTAATTTCATTAGAATTTTTTCAAAGAGTTTTTGTAGGCTACAATGATGCCAGATTTTAAGGGACTCATTCAAGACATAGGCTCGGTTTGTGTTCAATATTTTAATGTAATTGCATTTTTAAAAATAACATAGTTTTGTAAGTTATACAACAGAATAATTATACTGCATCATTATGAGGGTGTCTACATTTAATTTGACTGCTTTCAAAATATTTTCCATGTTTTAGTTCTCTGAATGTTAAATTCTTACAATACGTCCTTTAACTTTTTTTCCCCATGTATTTATATATGTTAGAAACAGGCAACTTATGTGTGTTACTTAGAAAGAGTCAATTTGATGGGGTAGTAGAAGCAGATTTTTACTTCTATCCTTTTAGAGTTTTTTGGCTTGGCCTAGAATTAAAATTGACATAAGACGTGTCAAAGGAGAAAAGCATGCAAATATACAGCAAGTCTTATGTGATATGGAAGCTCTCATAAGGACTAAAGACCCAAGGAAATGGAACCTTCATGCTCTTATAGCAGGTTAAACAAAGAGAAGCAATTATGGAAAAGTGTCTAAATTCTGTGGGGAGGCTAAAGAAAAAGAATTACTCTAAGAAGGCCTGTTTGTATATAATTCTATAAGTCTCAACTGATGATTAGAACGTCACTTTCCTTATTTTCTAGGGAGGGTATCTTTCATACAGAAATTTCATCTCCTGCATTCAGGAATAGAAGAGAGGGTCAGAGTAGCCTTCTTGTATCTGCCATTTCTCAAGTGACTTTAACTCAAAATAATCAGTATGTCAAAGCAGCACATTTTGGTGTACATTTTCTGAATTCCTTCAATGTTTATGTTAATATAAGTTGTGATTTAATTCATATGGGGTGACAGACAATGACAAAATGGCTGTAGTATAATCTTATATAATTTTCTCATGTGATAAATGTTACTATTTTAACCAATAATTTTAACTAAATTATGTACAGTTTTTATCAGTAACTTAATTAGATAACTGCTATTTTCTCCAATTTAATCCGTGAATTAATCGTTTACATAAAATTCTTAAATAATGTGTTTTTACCAATATTATTCATACCAGATATTTTCGCCCTTATAAAAATCACATTTTTAATACTAAATATCATATTTGTCACTGTGGTGATTTAATGTATTGGTAAAAACAATCTTTTTTCCATTTTGATAAGGTAAAACTTGGCTCAAATAAAGGGAGAATGATTTAAAGGCCGATGGCCTAAGATTTAAATTTTTTCCCCATGAAATACAGGTTAATTCCATTCATGGACTTTGACTATTTCTTGGGAAATAACACCAGTATACTATATAAGTTATACCAGTTAAAAAGCTCAAATTCTTAAAAATTGAATAGAACTACCTTTATCTGTGTTATTATGTTATTCTAGATATAACAAACTTTTATGATACTTTTTTTTTGTTTTTGCTTCAATTTTGAGATGATATTGTTAGCACCAGTTCAAACAATGCAAATTATCATGCTTCTAATCCTCAGTCTGTTATTTCTTAGTGAACCTTCTCTACAGAAAAAATTAAAACGGAATCTTTTATTTTCGGGGGATAATTAGTTTATGCAAGATATTTCTGTTATTGATTCCTTTATCTTGAAATCTAAGATTATTGAGGGCAAGTTTTCACAGTCTCTCTTAGGAAATTGCAAGCCATTAAAAGGGAAGTGTAAGATTAGACTATTCAGGAAAAAATACTATATTTTCTATTTCTCTTGATTAGAAATATATAAATCCAAACTTAACAATATGAAACCAAGAACTATCTATTTAACGAATCCTATCTATTTCAATGATCTGCTAGTGATCAAATGTCACCATCAAGCTGTATATGGTGGAAATATAGAAAGAGGTAGATACATGTTATCACATATTGACACTATCTTATAATTCGAATAATCTTTGAGAAAATAATATGTTCATTTTAAAAATAAGGAAATGTGTATCACATAGTATGTGAATTATCTACATTTATGGAAATGGTAGATGATGGAACTAATTCTGATTTCAAAATTCAAATTATTGTCCACTATTTTATTGTGTTACAACCAAATGTTTATTACAAGTCATTTATACCTGTGTGTATGTGTGTGTATAATTTTATATTTGCTTATAATTAACTCAAGTTGTTATAGTTCCCAGAAGTATTTGCAGTTTACAGATTATCTCCAACTGTAACTAACATTTAAAGAATTTAGCAGAAAAGGAGGACATTTTTTTGGCAAAAAATAAATCCAATAGCCACAAAATTACATTAAGTATAACCCTACATTTTTGTTCACTTCTATTTTTTTGGCAACCACAATCTGATTCAGTTAAACTATATTATGTTCTCTGTTTATCACATTATTTTCACAGTATTGCTATCAATACTGTTATGTCCATCAATAATAATGTTCATTACACAACTAAAATATTCAGGAACATTTACCAAAAACACTAGGATACAAAAAATATCATTTAAATATTCTCAGTTTCAGGGGCAACTGAGGGGCTCAGTTAAGTGTCTTGACTTTGGCTCAGGTCATGATCACAGGGTCTTAAGAAGGAGCCCCAAGTCAGGCTCCACACTCAGCAGGGAGTCTGCTTGAGATTCTCTCCCTCTACTGCCCCCCCCCACACACATGTGCTCTCTCTCCCTCTTCCTCTAAAATAAAATAAAATAAAATAAAATAAAATAAAATAAAATAAAATATAAGTAGGTAAGTAAATAAATAAATAAATAAATAAATAAATAAATAAATAATGAATATTTTCTGCTTCAGAATGACTTCCCATTTAGTTGGTCTTTTAGATCACCTACAAAAAATATAAGTTCCAGCACAAAGTAGAACATTACTAGACTTCTCATGGGCTAGATAGAAAAATAATTACAACTATTATTAGAAAGAGTGGTAAACATAAATGTTCGAGATAGAAGAGGAAGACTGGAAAATTGACTTTATCTGGATCTCATTGGAAAACTAGTCATGGATAAAGTAGAGTTTGGCAACAAAGATATTCCTCATATGGGAAATGAGAAGGAGAACACAAGTGAGCTGTGTTTATTTTGTGGGAAAAAAAAGTTATTTTCTTATTCTTCTATAAAAAAAGATTAGCAAATAATCCTAAAAGAAATAAAGGCAAATACCTATAATATAATTTGCTTAACAATTGCTATGTTGAACTTTATCTGTGCCCTGTACTCCTGAAAAACAGAATTAGTGACAAATTCACCTATCCTTATAAGTTTTTAGAAATACTGCAAAGAACCACCTTTCCCATATGATACAGTTAGGACTTGCCTGTGGCCCCTTGTTTCTGCTGGCAAGGCTAGACACAGATCCTCCTATGTGCTTGATCTCTAAGACTTATAGATCTTATGGTTGGACTGTTCTGCTGAATGCAGTAAATAAAATCTCAACTAACTACATGCAGATTTTTATTCTTATGCTTTTTTTTTTTTTGACAACGGAGAAGTTCTATTGTAATGAGATATGCTGGTCTGAATTGATGGCTTGTGTAATTGCTGTGGAAAATAAGTCAAATAATTAGAGGTGATATATGTACCATTATATATAAATAATATTTGGAATACCCTTAAGTTGTGGTATTTAAATTTCAAAGTGATATGTATATTTGTATCTCAAAAACATGTCTTTCTCGAGAGTAGGATTGAGAAGGCAAGGGATGGTGGCAGTGGTTACAGATAGAAATCGCTATTGACTTAGTATCCCTCCTAATTTTGGGGAAAATACCTGTGTGTGTGCATTTCAAGAAGGAGCTATAACATGAAAAAGTAATGGTTGTAGGCTTTACTACATATCAAGGTTAATATATTTTAGAATATTGTGAAGATATCCCTTTCTTATCAGCTAAGTAAATCCTTTCCAAGATTCACAGGTTATTGTAAAATGAAATTATTTTGAAGTAGGTGGGGATTTAAAGTATTATATATTTTTAAAATTCAAGATTTAACTATGTTCCTCCAATTTCTTTATTCAAAACCAGGGTGGATAAAATTATGATAAATATTTTATGAATGGGCTTAGGTTTTCTGGTGGATTATAGTGTTCAGGGGCCTCAAAAGGAAATCCTGGGAAGCAGATTGCCACAAAAGCCATCTGGCAAGAGCCCCTGAAAATCCAGTTACTTTGCTAAGTCATTATTTTTTATCTTTATCCTGTGATAATTAATAGGGGTGCTCCCTCTAAAGGAAGTTTGTTTAATTGAAAGATTTTGGGAAAATTCATCACTGCCTGCTCTTTCTTCTTCAGCCGTAGAAGAAATTACCAAATCACTGAATTACTAAATTCAGTTGGTAAATTACCAGATTACTGAATTGTCAAAAATAAGCCATCACCAGAAGGGCAAAAGTGAATTTGATGTGGGCAGACACTTTGTAAAATGTGTGGGTACATCTGTTTGTGCATTCCTGGTCTGTGTATGCACAGCAGAAAGCAGAAAGCATTTAAAATCAGGAATTTAATGAATGAAAATCCTTACTGATTGTTTCTGATATAATTCTAACTAGATGAATTTTTGTTTTATGGGTTTTAAAAGTTTGTCTTATTTTATGCGACTTGTATATTTGTTTTAATTTGAAAGGAAGATCTTTCATTTGTGAATTCAGCTATTTTGGATAGAAATTTTATAATGTAGTGGTGACTGTATCATTGAATTCTCAGCGGAAGGTAAGATGTCCTGTGTTGTTACATTACTTTCTGAAGACAGTATGACTAGAATATGGTGAATAAAAACACATGTCTATGTATTGTGATACATACTAAGAAAATTCTCTTTAAAGTAATCCTTTAGCCAATATCCTATGACATGTACTCATTAATGCTCCTTGCTTAGATCATCCCAGGGTCTTTTCATCACTCAATCTTATTTCTGGAGGGAACTGAAAACTTTGAAAATAGAAAGGTAGGTTTTAAAAATTTTATTAAAAAAAAGAAGCATTGAAAATAAATTATGAAGACACAAAATCAAAATTAATGTGTGAAAAAATTGAAATAGCTTTATCTATCTGCAGAGTTTTCAGGTTGTGGTATTCACAATGCACAAGGCTTAAGCCTCATACAACCAATAATGCAACATACATTAAATTAATCTTTAATCTGTTTCTTCCTCTTTTCAACTAATCAAGGATGTTGCTGGGAAAACTCTCATGTAACCACACACATCACAACACATCAGCCTAAAAATATACTGATAAGTCCCCCAATCTTAACCCCATTTCTTTATTAAACTACTCCCTCATCTACTGCTTCTAAGTCACACAAAAAGCACACATTTAAAGTATCCAAAAATTCAAATGCACATAATCATGGACAATCATGTTTGCAATCATTAAAAATGACTTTTCTTGTAAAATTAAAAAAAAAAAAAACTAAAAATTGAAAACTCCTGTCTTGACTCACTTTATTTTTTCTTGAAGATTTTATTTACTTAATTGAGAGAGAGACAGGGAGAGCATATGCAGGGAGAGGAGCAAAGCATCAGGGAAAGAGATAAGCAGACAATGGCCTGATATCCAGGGAGGTTCGATGTGGGACTGGATCTCAGGACCCTGAGATCATGACCTGAGATGAAGTCAGATGCTTGACCGACTGAGCCACCCAGGAGCCGCCGCTTGACTCACTTTAATTAAGCTTTTTACTCTATCATTTTGCCAGAACTGATTGTATCCGTGATCTCATTATCAAATTCTCAAGCACACCCCAATTCCATTTGTCAGCAACATCTCTCTATTCTCCCTTAAAAGCATATGTAGAATTGGTCTGCTTTTCACTCTTTTTCCATTACTACTGCATAGGTCCATGTCATGCAATTATTATTTCTCTCATAGATAATTGCAATATTTTTCTAACTGGTCTCTCTCCCTTCCTCTACCCTAATAGATAATTTGCTACACCAAAACATGATTTTTTCCAGGTAAATAAATATCAGCAGCAACAAAACATTAGTTATCAGTTTGAAGTAAAATATGTTCACTTGCTAGAATTAAATTTATAGCTTGGAATATCATGCAAAAGGTCAATGAAATATAAAGTAAAGCAAAAACAAAGAAGGGTATAAATCAGGATGGAAAAAAAATTCAGTTCATAGATATAATACATGTATTCCAGTGAGTTCCAGAAGGAGGAAAAGAAAAAGACGAACAAAAGACAAATACAAAGTAAAATTTTTATCTAAGATAGGGAGACAGAGGTCTACAGATCGAAAATTTTTACCATATTCCAGATTGGAATGATAAGAAGAAACATGCATCTTAACATATATTGGTAAAATAAATGTATTAAAGTAAAATTTTGTAATGCTTTTGACAATACAATTTACTCACAAATGAATAATGAAATAATTTGATCTTGAGGTTCTTATAAGCAAACCCCAAAACCAGGAAAGAATGGAATATGTATGAAGGCCAAAGAGAGAACTGTACCCAGGCAGTGATCATATCATTCATGTATCAAAAGTAGGGGAAAATACTAGAAGGTAAGCAAGAACCTAGCCATATATGCACCCCATCTAAGGAAATAAAAAGAGAGGATTATACCAAATCATAAATATTTGAACAAAGACCTCAAGCTATAGATGGGCAGAAGTCAATGATGAGTCATGCTTCTTTAACTACTAGACAGATTAACTTATATCTCAAAGAATATTCAGAGACATGCTGAATATGTAATATATGGGCTAAGTTAGGATTCTTTAGAAAAATAAAAGACAAACATTTGACAGTAATCTAGAAACAAAAGTACTAACTGCCTTAGGAAAACCAATAATTGATGGATAGATGTGGAAACAAAATATATATCTTTCTAATAAACTGATTTAGGGAGTGAAGGTTATGGAGGAGGAAGACAAACTAAAAATAGTCAAGAAGCTCAACTTGTAGAGAAGAGGAAGAAAGACAAAGGGTAGAGAGATAGTTTCCTGGTATTATTAACAGCCAATCTTGTGTTTTCTTTCTTTTTAAAGGCATATTAAAAGAACATGCTTAATTCTAGGCACCTAGGAAAGAAGTATGACCATTAAATATATTGGTAAGCTAGAATAGAATTCTTTTTTTTTACAAGACTTTAGTTTGTTGACAGAGAAAGAGAGAAAGCACAAGCGGAGCGGGGCGGGGGGCGGGGGAGCAGCAGCAGAGAGAGGAGAAGCAGGCTCCCCGCAGGGCAAGGAGCCAAATGTGGGGCTCAATCCCAGAATTCTGGCATCATGACCTGAGCTGCAGGCAGACACTTAAGTGACTGAGCCACCAGGAGGCCCCTAGAGTATAATTCTTAACTAATACATAAATAAAAGCAATGAGTAAAAGTGGGCAAAACTATAAAAATGTGGAAAGAAAACTATTAAACTATAAGGTAAAATGGTAAATAATAATTAATTCCAATAATGCAGTAAAGTTTTATCATTATTTAATAAATAAATAAATTCAAAAGGAAACTGCCAACATTTATTTGATAAAGTTGAGGTAGCATTCCTAACAACAAAAATAAGTGATCTCTCATCCTACTAGGAATGGGAGACTTACTCAACTTGGTAAAGAATATCTACAAAACCTATAGCTAAAAACAAAACAAAACAAAACAAAAAACAAAACAAAACAAAACAAAAAAAAACCTATAGCTAGCATCATGCTTAATGGTGAGAAACTAGAAACATTCCCACTGAAATTATTTGTTTTATTTTTAAAATATTTTATTTATTTTAGAGCAAGCGAGAAAAAGAGAGAGAGAGAGAAAGGGAGATTGAGATCAAGCAGAAGGAAACGAGGAGAACAAAAAGGGAGGACTCCATGCAGAGGATGGAGCACAATACAGGGCTCAACCTCAAGACCCTGAGATCGTGACCTGAGCTGAAACCAAGAGTTGGATGCTCAACCAACTGAGCTACTGAGGTGCCCCATCCCACTGAGATTATAAACAAGAGAGAGATGAACAGACATAGCAAAGGATCTTTAGAATAATAAAACTATTCTGTATGATACCATACTGGTGAATACATGTCATTATACATTTGTCAAAACCCATGTAATAACAATACCTAGAGTGTACCCTAAAGTAAACTATGAATTTCAGAGTATACTGATGTGTCAATGTAGTTTCATCCATGGTAACAAATGGTTATGTTTGGCGTGGGATTTTGAAAGTGGGGGAGTCTGAATATGTGTTGGGGCAGGGGATATGTGAGAAATCTGTACTTTCTGCTCAATTTCGCTGGGAACCTAAAACTACTATAAAAAGAAAATCTGTTAAAAAAGTAATATGGTAGCAGAAAACTGTTCATCCAAGACAGAGACAATATAAAAATATCCCACTGCAATTGCATGTATTCTAAATACATGCAAAACTCAAACCATTAAGTCAGAAATTACAGATATGTGTCCCATTCTCATCATTTATTAGTCTAGGGAACCTAGTGATTGCAATAAAAATGAAATGCTTTGTTTAAAGATTGAAAGAGGTGAACAAAAAAGGTATATTTATTTTTTGGCAAACATGCAGGAAAACTAGAGTTAATAATTTGGAGATAAGCTTAATAATAAAGAAGATCCATATGGAGAAAAATACATATCACATTTAACATCTTAAAAGATTATGTAACTGGAAATATCATATCTTGTTCTCATATGAGAATAGGCTTTGTTAATTTTCAATTCTTTCAAAATTTATAGATATGAGGTAATGGTTAGTTTAGTTAGAATCCAATTACTATTAACTGTTTTGTTCTACATGTAGATAAAATTATCATAATATTCACAAGAAATAAAGGGCAGAGAATTCAAAAAAGCAAAGAGTAATCAAAAGAATTTAATTTCCCTAAAATACACCATAAATCTTCTGAAATACCATCATTTCCCTGAGTTCATGCATTAGGTATTATGTTTTGGTATTGATTTAGATAAATAGACCAGTGGAACATAGTAGACAATTCATAAATAGATCCAAGAATATATGAGAGTATAATGTGCAACAACAACATGTACATTAGTGCAGTGGAAAATAAATATGACATTTCATAAGTCGAGTGGAACCCAGTCTCCTCTTGGGGAAACTAATAGACTCATTGTAATGACCTCTGTGTGCCACAGTTCTCACAAAATGTCACATAGTCCAGAGCTGCGTTCCTCCAATTTACTACCCTCCAGAAATTAACTACCCTTTTCTTTCCCTGTTAGTTTCTTTATAAGAAATTTGATGAAGTAGTGTGCCAGATGCATAATACCTGTGCACTAGTGAACTGGGCAGTGTGTGTATGTTTATATTTATATACATTTATCTCTACTTATGCACATATGTATTGATGTCATATCCAGTCATATCCACATATGATTGATGTCATATCTCCAGTTGATTTGGAGACATTTAGGTGGAATGGAAAGGCTACTGTTTGGGAGAGGTCAACGTGTAAGCAACAGTCTAATCTGAATTTATGTAAGACTTCCGTTATCCCATCTCCCTCAGATTCTATAATGACATATTGGCGTAATAATTTTGATACAACTGGCATCATGTGCAAGGGACAACATCCATAAAGCAGGAATCATAAAGTTAAACATTCACTATTTTTTGAAATGACTCTGTCATTATTGATGAAGAAAAATAAATAAATCCCCTTTATGACTTGTTTAAAACAAGTGATATTTTACTGTTTTTTTAAAAAAAATTTCAACAACCCTTCTTTTTGAATGTGACTAAATAGCTATATCCCTAAAGGATTAAATAATGGATCGAGATACTACTGCCTCTGACACTCTGTGTTCACTTAAAGCTGTTAGTGAAATCTTTACAGAACAAAAGTGTTCGGAGTATCACTGCTGGGGTAATGGAAAGGGCAATGGATAGGGCACTGGATTGAGTGTAATGATTTTGAGGTTCTAGTGCTTTCTAAATACTAGCTTTTGCATTTGCATAATGCAATAAAAGCTACCTTTCTATCAGGGCTGTTATAAAATTAAATAAATTAGTATTCTATAATATATTGCACCTAGGAAGCTGTTAGTTTTACGAAGACCATCATTTATATATTACTCAGAGAACATGTCCAGTTAAACGATAAGAGAAAACTTTGCATTTTTATATTATATATGAAAAATGCTTTTAGAACAAATAAATATAGTAAATCCTCCAGTAATATATATGTTGTTTTTTTTCTGTTTTCATGGTTTTCTGATTATCCTGTAACTTTCATTTTACTGTAACCCATGATATACTATTTTAAGACAATTTTAACAACAAATGATTTCAGCATTTATAATTTTAAAAGGCACATAATCAATTGATTTTCTGAAGATATGAACAGCAGTAACCAGATTTGAGCATGTGCAGTCAGTGAAAGCTATACCTATGACAGCCATGTGGGCAAGAGCAAAAGATTTTAGAACACATCCAGTTTCAGAGAGAACAAAATTGGTTCGATGATATACAGAATGTGAATCTAAGAGATCACCACAGAGTTAGTTCTAGGTGTAATATGGGCATACAACTTTGAGCACAGAATTTGAGTATTGCACTGTGACAATATCGATCTCAAATATTTATTGTAAGAAATATGTGACATACTCTTATAATATTTATTGAGGATCAGTTCCATGTGTTATCTCATTTAATCCACCCTGAACCCTACAGGATATGAATTATTTCATTTGTTTTACAAACGAGAAAATGGAGCCCTGGGATTGTTATATAACTAAGATCATATAGACATTAAGTAACAGAATTAGCACAGATGTTTCTATTTCACCATTTTCCTTAAAAATATACAGTTGAACCTTGGACAGTGCAGGTTAGACATGCCCGGCCCCTGCACAGCCAAAAATCCACATTATTAACTTTTGACTCACCCAAAACTTAACTACTAATAGCCTACTGTTACCTGGAAGTCTGACTGATAATATAAAGAGTTGATTAAATACATATTTTGTTTGTTATACATATTACATACTATAATCTTACAATAAAGCAAGCTAGAGAAAAATGTTATTAAGTATAAGGAAGAGAAAATACATTTACAGTACTGTATTATTTATCAAAAAATCTGCATATAAGTGGACCTACACAATCCAAACTCATGTTGCTCCATCTGACTATATATTAATTTATCCAAAATCCATTATTGTTGGAAAAATTTTGTGCTTCAGTACAAGACTATGCGTCATCTAGAGAATGGTCCTGCAGTTTGTCTGAATCTGATTACTTGGGAATATTCTAAAACTTGGGAAATTATAGAAAACTTTAAGCAATGCAAATAGTTCTTGTCTATAGAAATGCAAATTAGGTCTTGCCCAGTAGAGGTTCAAGAGACTTTCTCTCCCCTAGTGTTGAAGAAACTAATTTGCTTCCATTTGCACATTCTTTTCAATATTCCTTATCTATAAATATGTCTTTTCTTTGGATTCTCCTTTGATTTGAACCGGTTATAGCATCCATCTGGTAGCCTCGAGTTAAACAAAATTTCCAACACATGTTTATTTATATCAATCATTTTGTGTTTTTTTGAAAATTTTCTTTTAGTCAGTAAAGACATAAGTAGTCAGTAAAATGTTATACTACTTTTATTTATTGAACAAATAAATTCACTGACTTAAACCTGTATCTGTCTTTCACCTACCTCAAAAATGATAATGATGACACCTTGCCTGAGGGTGGATGTGGATTAGGAACACAGAGTACAAATTTACTTTCCCCCTAACTTTATAACCCTGAAAATAAATGAAATACGTGTGAAACAAAGCACTAAGTTTTGCTGTACTTAATCTTTACCCTCTGAATGTTAAATGTGTGCATTCTCGAAAGGTCAGCTATTTCATTCCATCATGCCCTGACCAGGCTTACTTTGTTATTAGTCCACATAATTATTTATATCTTTAAAATTAGTAGCAAAAGTAAGCTCAATTTCTTGAAATTTATTAACCCCGTTTTTATAAATAATGAAAACTATCATTGCAGATTATCAATACCATATTTAGGCAGTCCCCTTGCTTCTAATGATAACTTTCTGAAACAGTATATAAAGCAGAGATATTTATTATTTAGTGTTCATAGAAAGGTTACTTCAATTATCTTTTTTTTTTTAACTGAAAAGGAGTGTTAAGCTTTAGCACATCATTGACTAAGACCTTTCTTCTTGACTCAGCACTGTGATTTCAAGTTCACTGAATTAACATCACTTAGGTATCTACTAAACTCTCTACCCAGAAAGAGGGTAGAGTAAGAAAACCTAATTTTTTAACACTAAGACATGAGTAATTATATTTACAACAGAGGTATCTCATTGAAATGAACCCAGATAATCTTGGAGCTATAAAATTAGTGACGAAGCAAATTGCTGTAGCTAAACAAATAGCTACTTTTAGAATTACTACCATATCAACAAAAAAATTGGACGCACATCGGTTTCTCTCTTCTTCTATATTTCTATTTCTTCTGTATCTCAATATAACTTTCTTCAATGCAAGGGAAATTTCAGACTGGTTACAAACAATCCTAAACGAATTACTGAAGAGTATTCTGTATTCTCCCCCTTTATTTTTTCATCCTGTCCCACCTGAGGAGTCTCCTAATCCCCCTTCTAGTGCTCAATTTCCTGAGGTCCATTAGTCATTGAAAGAAAAACAAGTAAATACAGGCTTTTATTGCTGAATTCTGTGCAGACATATACATAAAAGGCAATTCCCTCTGATTTATCACGCTGAGACCATTGTGTGTTCAGTAATGTCATATTAATTTATATTATATTTTACATTATCAGACCATGTCGAAAACAAGAGCATTTTTACAATATTTCTGGAGCTTGACGATGTGCTTTTTTTTTAAATAAGATTTTGATTTTATCCTCTTGTCTAGGTGTTGTATTTAATACATTTTATGATAAATTATGTTTCTTATTCCTAGACTCCTATAATGAGTTTTCATGATTCAAGGAAACAGGAAAGAATAATCTTGGACTGAACTCTAATTGTCTATGAAAAATATTTGCCGGGTCCTACATATCTTTGGCAAAAAGCATTTATGTAAAAAATATTTTGAGCTACCCCCAAAATAACATCTCTATCCCCTTCCCATATATAATTAAATTCATCTTAAATTTTTATATAAATTGATAACTGCAATGTACTACTTATCTTGAGGAGAAAGAAATCTTCGTTAAACAGTAATTCTCTAAGTCCCTAAATTTCTAAGAACACAATTCTAGATAAAAGATAGACAAAACATTTTCAGAAGGGGAGCCATTCTGATTAAACATAAGTAGCGCAAGAACATATTGTTGGTCATCAGCGTCCAGGACCAAAGGGCCTGTAAATGATTCATCACTGTAATACCTGTGTCAATGAGACATGCTGTTTGACGGCTTGAATAGCCTTCCTTTTTCTCTTACACGCCAACTTCCGAATCTCCTATTGCGTATAATTTCCCCCCTTTTTAGAACTTCTCACATGCACAAAAACTATTGTTTTTCTCCATCTCTCTAATTGGAAAAGTCATGTCCAAGCATATCAGATACTACCTGTTAATTTCTCTTAGAAAAGCTATAAGTAAAGCAACATTTTTTGAGGTCACTTATTATCTCCTAAAATGCTACATCCATCATTATGAAAAGGGTATTTTAGCCCTCTTAACCCTCTTGTTCTAAAATTAGGTGTTTTATTTCATTTACTAAATTATCACATCAGTCAAGAGATGAAGTTAAGTTACTGGGTAACAAGCTGTCGAAGGAAGGGTTTTTCAGGGCAACTTAACACTTTCTTGACACTACAATAAGAATGCTTACGTAAGAATAGGGATCACTGAGTGACTCAGCGGGTTAGCACCTTCCTTTGGCTCAGGGAGAGGTCCTGGAGTCCCAGGATCCAGTCCCACATCAGGCTCCCTGCATGGACCCTGCTTCTCCCTCTGTCTGTGTGTCTGCCTCTCTGTGTCTCTCATGAATCAATAAATAAAACATTAAAAAAAAAAAAAGAATAGGACCAAAAGTATCATCCTGAGTGCTTGGAGCTAATTCACAATGGGAAGTAAATAAATACTTAAAACAACAAATAAATAAGCAAATAAAAGGACAAGAGCTATTTTCCTAATATATTTTACCAATAACTTCAAGGATAAAAGAATTCCTAAACAACTTTTGATATTATAATTAAGGGGCCCTAAGGTTCAAAAACAAGATATCCTGTGATATGGGAGAGGCACTCCTTAGAACAGGCAATGTAGCACAAGACTTCTGTGCTTTCCTTGACTCCATGATAGCCTGGTAGTGCAACAGTTCATTTATCAGAAATGTATTATGGGAGGCTGTTTTAAAATATCCAAATGATAGATATTCCCTTTCTGTTTTCAGAATAAATGGCTTACTGTAATAGTGGAAATTACAGCCCTTGCTTCAGAAATTTCTGGGAAAATGAGCCATCACAAGCCTTTAAACCAATTTGTCTATTTCTTATGTCTTTTTTTGTTCCTCAAAATTAATTTTAGCAAAGTTTTGAAATTAAAAATCATGTTTTTTTAAACATAGTGCCTGTATAAGAGTAAAGATATGTTTTTAGTAATTATTATATGTGCACATTCAAAAGCTAAATTGACTAAGTCTAGAATAGGTGACTAGAGATTTGATGGATGTGAGGGAAAAAAATCCACCAACAGTGAAAGTATGACAACACATGCTTCATATTTTAAGGGGCATTATAAATATGAATTAATTATATAATGTTGCTATATGAACATATACATATTTATTCATCATCATTAAAATATTAAATTATCTACTACTTCACTGAGTGAACTACGTTTTGGGATAATATGCAAGCTTTTTTTATCATAGAAAATGATTAACTAGAGGAGGGGCACGATGGCGGAAGAGTAGGGTCCCCAAGTCACCTGTCCCCACCAAATTACCTAGATAACCTTCAAATCATCCTGAAAATCTAGGAATTCGGCCTGAGATTTAAAGAGAGACCAGCTGGAACACTACAGTGAGAAGAGTTCGCGCTTCTATCAAGGTAGGAAGACGGGGAAAGAGAAATAAAGACACAAAAGGCCTCCAAGGGGGAGGGGCCCGCGAGGAGCCGGGCTGAGGCCGGGGCGAGTGTCCCCAGGACAGGAGAGCCCCGTCCCGGAGAAGCAGGAGCTGCACCGACCTTCCCGGGGGAAAGGGGCTCGCAGGGAGGTGGAGCAGGACCCAGGAGGGCGGGGATGCCCTCGGGGTCCCGGGGACACTAACAGACACCTGCGCCCCGGGAGATGCGCCGAGCTCCCTAAGGGCTGCAGCGCGCGCACGGCGGGACCCGGAGCAGCTCGGGGGGGTCGGGGGCGGCTCCGCGGAGGGGGCTGCGGGGCGGGAGCAGCTGGGGGCGGGGGGGAGGGGCGGGACTCGGAACAAATCCTAGCTGAAAACTTTCCTAATCTGGGAAGGGAAACAGGCATTCAGATCCAGGAAATACAGAGATCCCCCCCTAAAATCAATAAAAACCGTTCAACACCTCGACATTTAATAGTGAAGCTTGCAAATTCCAAAGATAAAGAGAAGATCCTTAAAGCAGCAAGAGACAAGAAATCCCTGACTTTTATGGGAAGGAGTATTAGGGTAACAGCAGACCTCTCCACAGAGATCTGGCAGGCCAGAAAAGACTGGCATTATAGATTCAGGGTCCTAAATGAGAAGAACATGCAACCAAGAATACTTTATCCAGCAAGGCTCTCATTCAAAATGGAAGGAGAGATAAAGAGCTTCCAAGACAGGCAGGAACTGAAAGAATATGTGACCTCCAAACCAGCTCTGCAAGAAATTTTAAGGGGGACTCTTAAAATTCCCCTTTAAGAAGAAGTTCAGTGGAACAATGCACAAAAACAGGGACTGAATAGATATCATGGTGACACTAAACTCATATCTCTCAATAGTAACTCTGAACGTGAACGGGCTTAATGACCCCATCAAAAGGCGCAGGGTTTCAGACTGGATAAAAAAGCAGGACCCATCTATTTGCTGTCTACAAGAGACTCATTTTAGACAGAAGGACACCTACAGCCTGAAAATAAAAGGTTGGAGAACCATTTACCATTCGAATGGTCCTCAAAAGAAAGCAGGGGTAGCCATCCTTATATCAGATAAACTAAAATTAACCCCGAAGACTGTAGTGAGAGATGAAGAGGGACACTATCTCATTCTTAAAGGATCTATCCAACAAGAGGACTTAACAATCCTCAATATATATGCCCCGAATGTGGGAGCTGCCAAATATTTAAACCAATTAATAACCAAAGCGAAGAAATACTTAAATAATAATACACTTATACTTGGTGACTTCAATCTAGCTCTTTCTATACTCGATAGGTCTTCTAAGCACAACATCTCCGAAGAAACGAGAGCTTTAAATGATACACTGGACCAGATGGATTTCACAGATATCTACAGAACTTTACATGCAAACTCAACCGAATATACATTCTTCTCAAGTGCACATGGAACTTTCTCCAGACTAGACCACATACTGGGTCACAAATCGGGTCTGAACTGATACCAACAGATTGGGATCGCCCCCTGCATATTCTCAGACAATAATGCCTTGAAATTAGAACTAAATCACAACAAGAAGTTTGGAAGGACTTCAAGCACGTGGAGGTTAAGGACCATCCTGCTAAAAGATGAAAGGATCAACCAGGAAATTAAGGAAGAATTAAAAAGATTCATGGAAACTAATGAGAATGAAGATACAACCGTTCAAAATCTTTGGGATGCAGCAAAAGCAGTCCTGAAGGGGAAATACATCACAATACAAGCTTCCATTCAAAAACTGGAAAGAACTCAAATACAAAAGCTAACCTTATGCATAAAGGAGCTAGAGAAAAAACAGCAAATAGATCCTACAGCCAGCAGAAGAAGAGAGTTAATAAAGATTCGAGCAGAACTCAACAAAATCGAGACCAGAAGAACTGTGGAACAGATCAACAGAACCAGGAGTTGGTTCTTTGAAAGATGTAATAAGATAGATAAACCATTAGCCAGCCTTATTAAAAAGAAGAGAGAGAAGACTCAAATTAATAAAATCATGAATGAGAAAGGAGAGATCACTACCAACACCAAGGAAATACAAACGATTTTAAAAACATATTATAAGCAGCTATACGCCAATAAATTAAGCAATCTAGAAGAAATGGATGCATTCCTGGAAAGCCACAAACTCAAAACTGGAACAGGAAGAAATGGAAAACCTGAACAGGCCAATAACAGGGAGGAAATTGAAGCAGTCATCATAAACCTCCCAAGACACAAAAGTCCAGGGCCAGATGGCTTCCCTGGGGAATTCTATCAAACCTTTAAAGAAGAAACCATACCTATTCTACTAAAGCTGTTTGGAAAGATAGAAAGAGATGGAGTACTTCCAAATTCGTTCTATGAGGCCAGCATCACCTAAATTCCAAAACCAGACAAAGACCCCACCAAAAAGGAGAATTACAGACAAATATCCCTGATGAACATGGATGCAAAAATTCTCAACAAGATACTGGCCAATAGGATCCAACAATACATTAAGAAAATTATTCACCATGACCAAGTAGGATTTATCCCTGGGACACAAGGATGGTTCAACACCCGTAAAACAATCAATGTGATTCATCATTATCAGCAAGAGAAAAACCAAGAACCCTATGATCCTCTCATTAGATGCAGAGAAAGCATTTGACAAAATACAGTATCCATTCCTGATCAAAACCCTTCAGAGTGTAGGGATAGAGGGAACATTCCTCAACATCTTAAAAGCCATCTATGAAAAGCCCACAGCAAATATCATTCTCAATGGGGAAGCACTGGGAGCCTTTCCCCTAAGATCAGGAATATGACAGGGATGTCCACTCTCACCACTGCTATTCAACATAGTACTGGAAGTCCTAGCCTCAGCAATCAGACAACAAAAAGACATTAAAGGCATTCGAATTGGCAAAGAAGAAGTCAAACTCTCCCTCTTCGCTGATGACATGATACTCTACATAGAAAACCCAAAAGCCTCCACCCCAAGATTGCTAGAACTCATACAGCAATTTGGCAGCGTGGAATGATACAAAATCAATGCCCAGAAGTCAGCGGCATTTCATAACAATGAGACTCATAGACTCATAACAATGAGACTGAAGAAAGAGAAATTAAGGAGTCAATCCCATTTACGATTGCACCCAAAAGCATAAGATACCTAGAATAAACCTAACCAAGGAGGTAAAGGATCTATACCCTAAAAACTATAGAACACTTCTGAAAGAAATTGAGGAAGACACACAGAGATAGAAAAATATTCCATGCTCATGGATTGGCAGAATTAATATTGTGAAAATGTCAATGTTACCCAGGGCAATATACACGTTTAATGCAATCCCTATCAAAATACCATGGACTTTCTTCAGAGAGTTAGAACAAATTATTTTAAGATTTGTGTGGAATCAGAAAAGACCCCGAATAGCCAGGGGAATTTTAAAAAAGAAAACCATAGCTGGGGGCATCACAATGCCAGATTTCAGGTTGTACTACAAAGCTGTGGTCATCAAGACAGTGTGGTACTGGCACAAAAACAGACACATAGATCAATGGAACAGAATAGAGAATCCAGAAGTGGACCCTCAACTTTATGGTCAACTAATATTCGACAAAGGAGGAAAGACTATCCACTGGAAGAAAGACAGTCTCTTCAATAAATGATGCTGGGAAAATTGGACATCCACATGCAGAAGAATGAAACTAGACCACTCTCTTTCACCATACACAAAGATAAACTCAAAATGGATGAAAGATCTAAATGTGAGACAAGATTCCATCAAAATCCTAGAGGAGAACACAGGCAACACCCTTTTTGAACTTGGCCACAGTAACTTCTTGCAAGATACATCCACGAAGGCAAAAGGAACAAAAGCAAAAATGAACTATTGGGACTTCATCAAGATAAGAAGCTTTTGCACAGCAAAGGATACAGTCAACAAAACTAAAAGACAACCTACAGAATGGGAGAAGATATTTGCAAATGACGTATCAGATAAAGGGCTAGTTTCCAAGATCTATAAAGAACTTCTTAAACTCAACATCAAAGAAACAAACAATCCAATCATGAAATGGGCAAAAGACATGAGGAGAAATCTCACAGAGGAAGACATAGACATGGCCAACATGCACATGAGAAAATGCTCTGCATCACTTGTCATCAGGGAAATACAAATCAAAACCACAATGAGATACCATCTCACACCAGTGAGAATGGGGCAAATAAGGCAGGAAACCACAAATGTTGGAGAGGATGCGGAGAAAAGGGATCCCTCTTGCACTGTTGGTGGGAATGTGACCTGGTGCAGCCACTCTGGAAAACTGTGTGGAGGTTCCTCAAAGAGTTAAAAATAGACCTGCCCTACAACCCAGCAATTGCACTGTTGGGGATTTACCCCAAAGATACAGATGCAATGAAACGCCGGGACACCTTCACCCCGATGTTTATAGCAGCAATGGCCACAATAGCCAAACTGTGGAAGGAGCCTCGGTGTCCATCGAAAGATGAATGGATAAAGAAGATGTGGTTTATGTACACAATGGAATATTACTCAGCCATTAGAAATGACAAATACCCACCATTTGCTTCAACGTGGATGGAACTGGAGGGTATTATGCGAGTGAGGTAAGTCAATCGGAGAAGGACAAACAGTGTATGTTCTCATTCATTTGGGGAATATAAATAATAGTGAAAGGGAATATAAGGGAAGGGAGAAGAAATGTGTGGGAAGTATCAGAAAGAAAGACAGAACATAAAGACTCCTAATTCGGGATCCCTGGGTGGCTCAGTGGTTTGGCGCCTGCCTTTGGCCCAGGGCGAGATCCTGGAGACCCGGGATCGAGTCCCACATTGGGCTCCCGGTGCATGGAGGCTGCTTCTCCCTCTGCCTGTGTCTCTGCCTCTCTCTCTCTGTGACTATCATAAATAAATAAAAATTAAAAAAAAAAAGACTCCTAATTCTGGGAAATGAACTAGGAGTGGTGGAAGGGGAGGAGGTTGGGGGGTGGGGGTGAATGGGTGATGAGCACTGAGGGAGGCACTTGACGGGATGAGCACTGGGTGTTATTCTGTATGTTGGTAAATTGAACACCAATAAAAAATAAATTTATAAAAAAAAAAGAAAATTAACTCATTGGAAACAACATTTTGTAACATTTGCCAAACATTAAATAGTAAAAGGTAATAAATGACACCTAATGTTCACAGAAAACATTCCGTGTAAGAATTGCAAAATTTTACTTAATTAACTCAAATTAAGCTTATGGTATATTTACACAGGGGAACATTACTATTAAATAAATTTTTTATTTTTATGTTTTTAAAGATTTTATTTATTTATTCATGAGAGACACAGAGAGAGACAGAGAGACAGAGACACAGGCAGAGGATGAAGGAGGCTCCATGCAGGGAGCCCGATGTGGGACTCGATCCCGAGTCTCAAGGATCATGCCCTGGGCTGAAGGCAGGTGCTAAAACACTGAGCCACCCGGGCTGCCCGCAAATAAAGGTTTTAATGCCAGATATGAGCAATTCAATATATATGCTAAATTTATTTAGAAGTACAACTATAACATTTTGAAGAATATTTTTTTTTCTTTTGCATATAAACTAGTGAAGCACAGGAGCACCTGGGTGGTTGAGTCAGTTAAATGTTGGACTCTTGATTTTGGCTCAGGTCATGATCTCAGGGTCCTTGAGATCAAGCCCCACAGTTGGCTCCACACTCAGCAGGGAGTCTGCTTGAGATCCTCTCCTTCTGTCTCCCTCTTTCTCTCTCTTTCTGTCTTTCTCTCTCTCTCTCCCTACTTGTGCTCTCTCTCTCAAATAAAAAAAAAAATTTTAACAAAATAAAATAGTGAAACACATTGAACTATTTTACAATAAAGTGAATCAAAGAATTATAGGCAATTCAATGGCTTTGTTCAGCAATTAAGTGATTAATTATTGATTATTAGAAACAGTAATACCTATTACTCTCATAGAAAAATAAATTATTTGACCTCTAATTTACCAAAAATGCCTCTTAGAAGAGAGTTTACTTTAGCTTAGTCTCACAAAGCATAATAAACTGGAATAGATGTAAATATTCTTAGTTAAATATAACACCTAATTAGTAACAACCGTTCAAACTTGACAAACATATTATGTAACAAAAGGATCATGACACTCATAAGCTGCTAAGTTATAACCAAAGATTCTTGAATAGAGATAGTAATACAAATTTTGAGGGGAAGGGAAATTTTGTATGTGATTCATCGTGCAATTTTTCAAAATAGCTAGTAAGACAATGACACAATTGATGGCACTTGTTTTCCTAAATATCGTTTATTCCTTAATAAAATATATAATAAGAAATGCATTAAAAAAGAAACTCCATGAAGTAATTCAGCTAATTTATTTCTGGTTATAAAGTAACTACTTTTATCCCAGAGAAGTTTCTACCTGAACTTTTCTCAGAACACTCACCAACTATGAGCTTGTTTCATTTGTTTGGTAAAAGGAGTCTCACAGCAGGGGGATAATTGGTATCCTGCTGATGTTATGTTTTCTATCAGGATCTCTGACATTATCCGGCACAGATTCCTTTATATCTGGCTTCTTACTCTTTCCCTTGTGTTTGGGAGATACATCCTTGGCATGGACTGTAGTTGTTTATTTTTGTTACTGTATGATATTTCACTGTCTGTGTGAATAGATCACAATTTATTGATGCTACTGATGATCATTTAGGTTGCTTTCAATTATTTTATTATTGGTTTTGTTTTAAATAGCATTGCTATTAACATCATATTGGCAAACTGGCATGCATTCTGCTGGGAACATACCTAGGAGGGGAATTGCTACACATACCTGAAGGGTGTGATCGGCCTTAGTAAATAATGCCCAATTGTTTCCAAAGGGATAGAGTAAATTTGCACTTCAACAAACAAGTGTAAGAGTTCCACTTTCCTCCCAGCACTTGTTATGAGACTTGATCTCTGTAGCCTTTCTAGTGTAGTGGTGTCCAATCACAGTTTTAATTTAGATTTCTTGGATAGTAACGAAATTGAGCACCTTTTTTTAGTGAACATTTCAAATTCCCTTTAGTGAAGTGTCTGATTGTAAGACTATTTTGAGGGTGGGTTACTTAATTTTTTCCTATTAATTTACAGGCATTCTCTCTGTATTCTGAATCTGAGTCCCTTGTCTATTATATCTCACAAAAATAGATTATCCTCTCAGCTTTGCACTTTCATTTTCCTAACAGTCTTTCGATGAGCAAAAGTTTCTGAGTTTAAGTAGTATAATTCATCAACATTTCTTTTATAATTATGACCTTTTTTGCCCAATTCATGCATATATTCTTTGGAACTACCTGTTTGTTTGTTTTTCTCTTTCCTTTCTGCCTCTACATCTCAGGGGTTTCTGATGATCTAGTACCATGCTTTTCATTCCTTGGATTTCAGCTTTAGAGTTCTAGCTTTATAGACCTTTTACAGTTTCTTGAGTGTTGATTTTGAGGAAAGAAGCAGACAGCTTTGCTAATTTGCCAACTTGGCAGAGATGAACACATGTGAGTCATCTACTGCATATCATGTACCAAGGATAAATGAAGATATACCATCATTTCAAAAAAAATACCTTTGTATCAATATACTTACAAAGAAAGACATATAAATAGGAAAAGATAAAGATAAAATGCAATAAAGCTATGTATATGTGAGTGAAAATGTACAATAGGATCATTTAGCCAAGACTTACTGAGATTAGAATGTTTGAAAAAGATTTCTGGAAAATAAGATTCCTCTTGACTCTAGAACTGATGATTTTTCTTGATATTAGTCCTCAAGCTGAAGAAACATTGGTGGGGAAACAAGTGGAGAGTTGACTTGAGTCATCACATACAGTCTATGGGGGAAAAATGAGCTCTAAATCAAGTAGGCTTGATTCTTTAAATTTCTATTAAAAATAAATGAGTTTATGACAGATATAATTAGCATAATTCTAAGATCCAACAGGAATTGCATTAGGGCAAATAAAAATCACTTAGTTTCTAAATTACTACTTATCCACTTAATATTCAATTGTACATATTTTTGAAATTCTTATTCAGTATGACTTCCTCTACAATATACCCTCACTTATTTTACATATTACTCTTTATATTGCTTCTCTCTCAATTAATTGGTAGCCATTATAAATTTCCACTGATGTTTAATTGACAATACAACAACATATGAAAGAAGAAGGAGGGAAGTTTTTTGTCCTGACTATAAAAACTAGTGGATACTCAAGTAGGGGCTATGATTTGGGAATTCTTGTCTGTAGTCACGGTCTATTATATCCCCAAAGTAAAAGCTACCAGTAATTAGCTACTTCATTACTCACAAAGGCTCCTTTTGGACTAATTAGTCAGATTATTCTCTTACTCATAGTAAAAATGATGTAAGAAAGACAAGCCATAATCTGTGAGTCTGCTTATTACCCCAGCAGCTGTTTCTCTTTACTCTGAAGATCCAGAATATCCCTTAAAAATATAGATACCCCTTAATAAAATGAATGTAAATTCCAATCAGATCATGAAATTTCAAAGAGCTAGATATGTTCTCATATATACCTCATTCTCTCACAGGCAAATTTAAATATAATAATCTTTCTGTCTTCAATCTTAAAAATCTCAACAGCAGTGAACAACTTCATGGTAGCACAGTGAGGTGCAGGGCTGAAACAGACAAAAACTGTTAGAAATATGGCTGTGAACTTCTCCACTTTAGAAACAAAATTGGATGTGAAAAGACATCAAAACATATATGAACACACCAGGGGTTGATTGTGTTCTCTACAATCTTCAGAAACACATCAAAGAAAATCTAACAAGCAACTTCAAAAGCCTGTTAGTCTCCCTGCGAGCTCCCGTTCAGGGAGGAACGGCCAGTTACAGGCCTGATTGAGGAAAATGACAGTATCCATAGAGCACATGACGAGATTGACCTACAAACAATTTCTTAAAAAAACTATCACCAAAAGATAATACAAATTTCACCTAGAAATCAAAACCAGCGATATAAACAGAAAAAGTCTGTTGAAATTGTGTTTATAAAATATATGAGAGACTTAATATATATGTAACAAAGATACAATAAAAATATTTAACTTGAACTGAAACAGAAATAAGAGTAAATCCAAGTAATCCAGTATGTGTATATATATATATATATATATATATATATATATATATATATATATAATCTCCTAATCCCTAATATATGTATTTTTTCCACTGGGTTTTTTCTCTGATTTGAAAACTAAAAACCTATCGGCATCATGCTGTATAGTAAATCTCCAGAACTTCTCTTACATAACTGAAACTTTGTACATTTAAACATCACTCTCCCATTGCCTACAGCTAATAATACTGTATCACACACTTAAAATTTCTAAGAGGGAAGAAACTTATGCTGTGTTTTTACTAAAGCAAATAAATGTCTAATAATAAAAAGGGAGCTGGAGGAAAGTTTGGGATCTGATGGGTATGTTTATGGCTTTTGTGGTGATGGTTTCATGGGTGTATATTTATCGCCAAATTCATCAAGTATATTATATATGTATAGCTTTTAATATGTTAATCATATGTCAGTAGAGTAGCTAAAAAAAAAAAAGAAAGAAAGAAAAACTAGGAGCACCTGGGTGGCTCAGGTGGTTGAGCATCTGATTCTTGATGTTGGCTCAGGTCATGGTCTGAGGGTGCTGGGATTGAGCCCTCACGTCAGGCTCCATGCTCAGTGAGGAATCTGCGCTTGAGATCTTTTCTCTTCCTCTCACTCTGCCCATCCCCCCTTCTCTCAAATAAAATAATAAATCTTTAGGAAAAAAAAAAAAAGAAAGCTAAAATAGAAACCTAAAAGCACACCCGGATTTAATGGAAGCCAGTACCTAATAGCCCTCTATTATTTTTTGTAATTATTTTTTTAGCAATAAAACCAGGTGTATTTTAAAAGAAAATGAAAAATACAGGATATAGTGGAAAGCATAAACAGATATTAAATTGCCTTGAAATCACTACTGCTAACGTGCTTAAGTAAAACACATGTGCATGAATGACTAGGTGATTTTTTAATGCTACTGATGTGCCTTATCATTTTCTGAGAACATGATGGATTGGATGCCATAGATCCAAGGGACTTTCTCCAAAAGTCAGAAGTGTTGCCTTAAAATGGCTTGGAGCCAAGTACATCCCCAGAGATGGCTTTCCTTTTGAGGGAGCTGTTTCACTCAAGTATTTTTACTGTCCAGGCAAGGGCTTCCCATATTCATCAGCTGTTTGATGTGCATGTAAGATGTTGGGATTTATCTGAAAGGCCTTCCAGGAGGTAAGCTTCACATGGGATCAGCTGAGGCCTCTGTTGTTATTGCACCACGATCCAATTGTTTTCTTCTGGCCAATTCTTCATCACTCACCTTATTACTTTTGTTTCTGAGAACAATTCCCAAAACTATAAGCATGCAAATCTCTGATTCAAAGAGTGTTTTCTGGACAGTCTGTCCAGTAAAAATGTACCCACAGTAGTCTTTGGAACAGACTTTAAAATGGGATTTTTGAGGCTGATCACATTCTGGCTGATGACAATGAAGACCCCACCTCTTATGAGTAAAAATGAGGTGCTGACAACCATTGGAAGATGGGAGCAAGGCCTTTGTAAAAATTCACTACTGCTGAAGCATGATGGAATACCTTTGGAAGCTCATACATTGGTGATGTAATATATTACCTTTTTGAGGTACTAGATGGAACTCAAGTTTGAATCAAGTAACTGGTGCTGGAGAATATTGATTCATTAGAAAAGACATCAAAAGCCCAAGGTGTAATAATAATAATAACAATTTAAGGCAATGGTAGGGGGCTTCCATGGCAGTACAGAAAGAGATGTTGGTATCCTACAGTTGAAGGAAAAATGAGGTTTCAGCTCAGGACTGATCCATAGATTCTAGAGTTCCAGAGACATAGAATTCTCCTATAACAACAAAAGGAGATTGGAAAACAAATAGAAGCCATTGGAACTCAGGCCCAAGGATAAGAATTATTGTCCTAAGAACAGAAATTGGGATCATTTCCTTCTTTGGCTGTAGTGTAAGCCACTCACACTGGCAGACTCTCCCTGCTGTCTTGGAGACTGTCCTTGTCCATTATCTCTAATTGACTTGTCTGTCTAATTGTCCTTGTCCATTATCTCTCACTGCTATGACTGAGGTGTGCATGGGGACCACACTCCCCTTCAGGGCTACAGGTCTTATACTTGGTTTCCTTCCATGCTTGCAGGATGAGAACTATAGAAATATAAAGAATAGGCTTGGAGTTTCTTTGATAATATAATACCACCTGAAATATTATCTTTTACATATTGTTAATACCATGTACAAGAAAACTGCAGGTATAAAGACATCTTTGATCATTTACCTAATGGCTTGTGAACTTGTATGAGCTGAATGGTAACCCCAAATATGTGTCCACATCGTAATCCCTAATCTCTGGGATCTGTAAACATTGCCTATATGGCAAAAGAGCAACTATGATGTTGTATGATGAAATATGTGATCAAATTTAGGATCATGCAAGTATATCATAAATGTGTCACAAGCACCTTTATAAGACAGAGGTTGAAGGAGGTTAGACACAACAAAGGACAGAAGACACACACCCATAGAAGAGAGGGTAATTGTAAATCAGAGGCAGAGATTGGGTGATGTGGCCACAAGCCAAGGAATGCCAGAATTGGTAGGGAATGGATTTTCCCACCAGAAGCTCTGAAGAGAGCATGTCCTTGCCAACAACTTGCTTCTGGACTTTGGGCCTCCAGAACTGTGAGATAATAAATTCCTGCTGTTTTATGCTACTAAGGCTATCTAATTTGTTATTGCATATCTAAGAAACGAACACAGAGCTCAGCTTCTTTCTCTCTCCATCTAACCTTAAACTGTGAAAAGCAATGGGCTTGTCGAAATGTTGTTCTCTGATAAGCTGAGGTTTCTTCAACTTGTTTTCAGTTTAATACTAGGTAATCTCAGATACATCTTCTGTACATCGTTTGTTCTACCTTAATGGCTAGTTATGTAATGACACATTTATTATGCTATTTTTATATTTTAATATTGATTTATAAAATAATTTTATCACTTGTAAGTTTTGGGTAGCTCATCACCATCATTTCTATTAGTTGAAGGCAACAGAGATTGGCAATTCAGCTAGGTGCTTGCGGGTAGCTAGGTCATCCACCAGCCATCTAACTTTGACTAAGTAAATTAACCTCTGGAAGCCTCAGTTTATTTATTTATAAAATGGAGTTAATAAATGTGATATTTAAATTAGTTAATATATTCATAAATTAGAAGCGTTCCTGGTACATACTATAAACTTGCTAATCTATACTTGATCAAGGGCATGAGTTTGTTATGGGTTATTTGGTTTAAATCTCTACATATGAAAGTGATAGGCAGAGTAATAGTACCCCAAAGAAGCTCACACCCTAATCTCCAGATCCTTTGACTATGTTCTCTTATAAAGTAAACACTTTGCAGATGTGAGTAGTTAAAAATCTTGAAATGGGATGAGTATACTGTGTTATCCAGGTGGACCCAGTATAATCACGTGGATCCTCTTAAGGGATAGTAGCTACTCTAATGTAATCAGTGGGACTTTATAAAAGGGAGGAGGAGGGCAGCCCAGGTCTCTCAGCAGTTTAGCACCTGCCTTCGGCCCAGGATGTGATCCTGGGGTCCTGGGATCGAGTCTCATGTCGGGATCCCTGCATGGAGCCTGCTTCTCCCTCTGCCTCTGTCTCTCATGAATAAATAAATAAAATATTTTAAAAAAGGGGGAGGAGGACTGCAGGAGACACCGTCTGGGAAGCATGATGATGGAAGTTGAGGTTGGGGTGAGGTTGTGGCTGGTTTTGATGCTGGAGGAAGAGGCCATTTGATGAAGAGCATAGGTAGTCTCTAGAAACTAGAGAAAGCAAGAAAAAAGTCTATTTTCTTAGAGCCCTCAGAATAGAACTCAGCTTTACAGACACCATGGTTTTAGCTCAATAAAACCCGTTTGTTCCTCTGAGTTCCAGAACTATAAGATATAAATTTGTGGTTTAAGCCTCTCAGTTGGTGGTCATTTGTTAGAGTAGTAGGGAGGAAGCCAATTAATAGAGATTTTAGAGTGTTTGAAGTTTTTCCACTCCAATATCTTTTTCTTTTTTTTTTTTTTAATGGAAGGAAGAGCATAATAGTGTGTGCCTTGGAAGTTTTCCTTACATTTTTTTACATTCCTTCTAAGGGACCTCTCTAAACACTGATTTTGCTGGATAATACGTAGCATGAACCTCTTACTTCAGAAGTCTGCCCTAGTTGTTTTGTGGCCGCCTCTTGGTGTCTTCTCACGCTTTTTCCAGGTGGTCCAAACCACTAGCCCCTAAGAATGGGCACAGCATTGCCCTTCCTTGCAGTATCAGGAAACTCTGGTATCTACCACAGGTTATGAAAGTCTGGAAACTGTGCCCTTTCAGAGGGGGTTGTGTCTTTGCCTCTCCTAAGTTGTATCTGTTACCACTGTGAAACGTAGAGTCTGGAGGCCATTAAGGAGGTAGACCTTATGTACATTCTCACCAGGTGTAACCATGAACTTTTGAAGTGGACCAAACTCCAAATACTGCAAGAACTCTGCCCAAACACCTGCAACTTGCTATATGGTAAAGTATAGAACTTTTGCTTGGTGATAGCCATAGCAACCAATTATGTTGAGCCAATCATGATTCTTAGTAAACAACTGGTAATAAGGTTTTTACTTTCTCCTCTTTCTAATTACAAAGATCCTAAATTTTCCTTTTGATAAGACACAATTTGGTTGCCACCTGGAGCTGTGATGCCTGGATTGCAATTCTACGACCCCAAACAAAAGCTTTTGTGTTTTTTTTTTTTTTAGTTCTGTATTTTTTTTTCCTCATTCAACACTACATCGAAGAAACCCTTTCTTTGAGATCAGACGTTTTATTCCTACGTTAACGACTCCATGTATTTTTCCCCTTTATTCTGGATGATAACAAGCACTTAAAATGTATTTGTAGCAATGTTACTGTACCTGCAATGAAGAGTTTATATTTCTATTGGGGTCAACATATTTTCTTTTGGCTTAGACTTGATAAGAACAGGATGCTAAGTTAAACTGAATTTCAGATAAATAATGACACTTTGGTTTAGTACATCACTTTCAATATTTGGAGCTTATATTGAACTGGTTTTTAATTTATTTAAATTTGACTTGGAACCCAGTATTTTTGTTAAATCTAGCAACCACATTTTTTTGTTTTTGTTACAACCTTCTGCTTTCAAGCTTTGTTCTGGAATTTAGCTTTGTATAACGAAAATCTACATTAAACTACTTTGTCAATCAAGAGAACAGTCCTTTTCCAAATTACTACTTATAGAAACTTGTAAAAATACCGTTTTTTAAAAAAAGATTTTATTTATTCATGAGAGCCAGGGAAAGACAGAGACATAGGCAGAAGGAGAAGCCGGCTCCTCACAGGGAGCCTGATGTAGGACTTGATCCCAGGACCCAGGGATCATGACCTGAGCTGAAGGTAGATGTACAACCTCTGAGCCACCCAAGTATCCCTAAAAAATGACTTTTATTTTATTTTTTTAATATCATTCTTTATGGCCACTACATTCCGGCTGTTAACTGTGATAGTATAAACAGTAATAGTAGTAGCAATAGCCTTCATAACAGAAAACCTATTAGCATTTCAGATTTTAAAACCCTAGTAATTGAGGGGGGAGCCTAGTTATTAGGAATTGCAAGTAATTCAAACTCTTGTCTTTGAAAACTTGTTTTTTAATGATATAATTGATATATAACATTAGTTTCAGGTGAACAACATAACTTAATACTTGTATTAATTTAATACTTGTGAAATGACCCCCATAACAAGTAGTTAACCTCCATCACTATATTAGTTACAAACTTTCTTCTTTGAGGACTGTTAGGATCTCAATAACTTTCAAATACACAGTACAATATTATCTATAGTTACCATTTTGTACACCACATCCCAGGACTGACTTATTTTATAATTGGAAGTTAATATTCTTTTCCCCCTTCACTCATTTCTCCATCCATCCATCCATGGACACTTGGGTTGCTTCCATATATTTCCTACTGTAATTTTGCTACAGTGAACATGGGGGTGAGGACCCCTTTACAAGTTACCATTTTTCCCCTTCAGATAAACCCCCAAGAGTGGAACTGCGGGATTGTATGACAATTCTATTAAAATTTTTGAGGAACTTCCATACTGTTTTATATAGTGGCTGTACCAATTTACATCTCTACCAATAGTGTACAGTTGTGTGTTTTTATCCACATCTTTGCCCATATTTGTTAGTCCACTCTTAATAGCCATTTTAACAGGCATGCAGTAATAGCTCTTTGCAGTTTTGAAATTCCCTGACTAGTGACGTCAACACCTTTTCATGTGCCTCTTGGCTAACCTGTCGTTTTTAGCAAAACATCTGTTCAGATCCTCTGCCATTTTTTAAATCCATTTATTCTTTGCTACTGAGTTTTGAGTTCTTTATATATTTTGGATATTACTCTTTTATCAGATATGACTTGCAAAAAATTTCTTCCATTTGGTAGGCTGCCTTTTCATTTAGTTGGTGCTTTCCTTTGCCTTGTAGATTTTTTGTTTGTTTGATGTAATCACATTTGTTTTAGTTTTGTTTTTGTTGTCTTTGCTTTTGGTATCCAATTCCAATAGAGTTCAAGGGTGTTGAAATTAGAAAAAAAAATTTTAATTAAAAATATCTATTTAAAAAGGGCGGCAACTGGAACAGTTTGCTAGGTTTTACTCAATTATATATAACCAAAATGAAACAGATAAATTGTATGCTGAATTATAAAAGAGAAACTAATCATTTGTTATTAAATGAATTCTCAAATAGTCTATTTTAATCAGTCTTCAGTCATCAAAACTATTTATCAAAATGTTTGTTCTGATAGACTTTTTAAAACTGACACACCTTAATTTAAAAAGTCTACTTAGGTCAATTAAGGATCAATGATATCCAGTAAATTTGGGATTAACATTTTTTTATGTACAAAAATATCAGCTTCAAAAATGTGAAAAACATTACTTCAGAAAAGATTTCCTGAATGAAGTTCCATTTAAAAAAAAATATGCTGAGAAACTAACTGTATTGAAGAGGTAACATCATTATGTAACTCATAATTCTCATAATGATGCATCTAATCATGCCTTAATCTCTAGGCAGAGCTATTGCCTTTACCAAGCACCTAGGACTCTAGACAACAATAAATTAAGTTTTAAATATAGCTGATGACTTCACAAAAGAGACAAATTTAGGTTCATATTTATTGGCTTTAACTATGAGAGCTAGGTGTCAAAGTTCACGACCTACGTACAAGTTCACCTCTAATATGTGTCTAGTTCATTTTAAACCCCTTCCTAATGTCCATTGAGTCTTCCATCATTCAAATAAAGTAAGAGAGAATGATGATTCACTTGAATATCTTTATAGTATAAAATTTCTAACAACTGAGAAACTCCTTTCTCTGACAGGTACAGGTTTTTATAGGAGCCTTGGATAAATATTTGCTCCCATTTATTTGACAGCCTTAAATTCAAATTTAACTCTTCCTCAATGGCTGCTTCTCCCTTCAATCTCAAACCATAAAAAATAAATAAAAATCCTCTGGCAGCCTAGGGAAGTTATCCACGTTGACTATGGCTGAATGATACTTCGCCTCATCAGCACCCTTGAGTAACCCAAAGTCTTAACTCAGGTGTTGTCAACACATTTTTTTTTTTTTGAGAGAGAGAGAGAGAAAGAGAGGTATTTTATTTATTCATGAGAGACCCACAGAGAGAGGCAAAGGCAGAGGGAGAAGCAGGCTCTTCACAGGGAGCCCAATGTGGGACTCGATCCCAGACCGGGGATCATGCCCTGAACCAAGGCAGGCAGATGCTCAACCACTGAGCCACCCAGGAGTCCCTGTCAACACACTTCAGAATGCACCAGTTTGTATCTATTTCTACATATATTTCAAGCAACAGCTATACTAATGCAGGCTTATAAGCCTTTAAATGACTATAGTAATATTCCATGTTTTTTCTGATAGTAAAATGGAGTCTAGTTTTTCCAACTTGTAGTTTCTCAAAGTGTCTGATATTCCAAATCAACACAGGGGAAAGTTTTGTACAGATTGCTGTGAAAAACCTGTATCTAGCATCCTGCTTCTCTTAATGCAATACTTGGGCCATATGTCTAGTGATAAATTGAATTTAATCATGTATTGTTTTATTCAGCTAACTCTTCTACTTTAGTGATCCATTAATTTTTTTGTATAAGATTGTAATATGGGGCTGTGTAATCAGATGATAGTCTCTGTATTTTAGATGCAGATGCAATGCATTTATCGCTGAAGGCAGCTTAAGCAAAATCTATGCTATATTTTGCATGTTAATCAAATTAGGAAGAAGCCATTACTGTTAACTTTTATGAACCCCACAATGAATTTAAGTATATTTATTACTGCCAATTTTGTTTCTAAATTCCATCTTTCATTACTAGAGTGCTATAATCATGTGTGCCCATAGCTTTTTATGGACTCCTTCACTTTGTATTATCCAAGGTGTGTCTTTTTCCATTAAAAAAAATGTCCCATTTCCAACTTTGTAAAAACATAAGAAAATGGATTTAGACAGAACACTAGACAAATAATCCTTTAAAAACACCTTTGAAAAACTGAGTACCTTTTCCCTTTTGCATGTTAATCATTTGCATGTTAACTAAAATGCCTCTTTGGATGAGAAAGAATGGTCTCCCAGTAAGTCAGAGACCAATCTCCTATCACATATTCTACCTTTGTCCCAAAGATAAATTGGGTGTAATAACCTTTAGGTGTTATAGACCATATTTTAAATTTGCATGGGTTGAGCTTGTACCTTATATGGTAGAGGGACAGAGAGTAGAGAAAGGCAACAAAGACTAGAGCAATAAAAAGGACAGTAGGTTTTTGGAATTGGCCCATCTGGTTTTGAATACCATATAATTGTATTCTTGAATAAGCTCCTAGCATCTCAGTTCTGAGATTTTCTTTTTTACCTCATAGGTATAACTATATTCCTCCAGAAGGCAGATTATGAGAATTAAATAAAATTCTGCAAGTGAAGTAAACAAAAAAAATTAGTTTCCCATATCTCTGCACCGCCCCCCGCCCCCCTCCTGTGATGCTCCCATTGGGAAATAATGGAACACTAAATCAAACCCTGTCACAAACTGTCTAATGTGGTGGACTGCTTCAGGGTTGGGTGGTTTAGGGCATCAACAGTATAAGGGATAGCAGTTCCTTTCCTTCACTGCTTTGTTATCTTCAGTTTTTGTCTGTTTTTATATACAGTATGAGAGAAAGCAAATGAGCAAAGTGTTAACTACTCAGGGACCTAGAAAAAGCTGAATGAATATTGATTATTACTAGAAAGAGTTAAGAGTGAAGAAACAATGACATGTATGAGAATTATCTTCTCTAGCAACTGATTATGCTAACAACCTATAAGATGAAGCCTTTTTTTAGCTTGATTCTTTTTTAACAAAAAATGCAATCAAGAATTTTTTTCAAAATTTTTTAGTATATAATGATAATTTGTGAAATTTCTTTTTGACAATGTTTTCCTCATAATTGAGAGTAGTTTTAAATATATGTATTAAAATATAACTTTTTAAAATATTTTATTTATTTTAGAGATAGCACATGCATTAGTGGGGGGAGGGGTAGATGGTGGGGGGAGAGGGTAAGAGAATCTCCAATTCCCTACTGAATGTGAGCCCTGCATTGGGCTCCATCTCATGCCCTGAGATAAGACATGAACTGAAACCAAGAGTCTGACACTCAATGGACTGAGCCACTCTGTACCCCTATATAACTAAATTTCTGAAAATCATAAGTACAATAAGACTTCTGGACTTAAATCTTCTTCTGGAGCAATTTTTTGGCAAATATTATATTGAGGTAAACATTTATCAACATATATTTAAATATTTGGCATTTATAATTTTTAGCAGGTTATTTGGCTAAGTTGTGAAGGTATTAAAATATCAACTTTAATGAGAAATTATAAAACATATTGATAAAAATATTTTCCTGGATAAATAGCACTGATAAGTTAACATTATACCACCTATTTGTAACTCAAAAATTTCCTACAGAAGTATGAAAACTGTACACATATATTTGAATTTGTAAACCACTCCATTTTGTATAGAATAGATCTTGTTCTATCATACGGGGAAAATGGCTAAGTACTTGCATTCTGACCAAGTTTTCAACTAAACTTTAATTGTATTGACATCATGTGACTCAAAGTCCTAATGCTCTAATCACATGGTTGGCTCTTCTGGCATGGCCAGCTACCATACTGAGTGATCTCAACTTTGTGCAAACTACCTAGAGGTCCATTATGAGTCACCTCATTAGCAGAAACCCTTAGGTCCCACCATGAATAACAAAGACCCTACAATCACTGAAAAAATGCCAAGAATGGAGAAGCTGCCTCCCAGAAGTGGAGATAAAGGAGAGCTAAGTTATCATGCAATAGTATTACTTTTAGCAGTTCCATCTAAAAACCCAAACAGCCTCCATCTCTCGAAGAAATATTCAAATTATTTCTCAAGCTGTTCTCAGCATATCCTACCTTCCCTATTTCCCCATTTCTTCCTGATTCTCTACCACTGACTTCCCTGCCTACAGAATACTTTGAAAATTATTTGATCTGTCCATTAACAGAAACAGATTAAACAGAATATGTTTATTCAATAACTTTTGCCTCTAGATATTATTAATACAATGTAGGTACTTGTCCTGCCTTAAAGCTAATTTGATATTTTGTATTTGATATTCTTATTATATTGTCTAGGGGTCATGCATTTTTGCCTTACCTTCTAATACATGTGTATCTAGAATAGTGTTTGGCATATGTAGTTTTTATTAAGTTTGTACGTCTTCCATGGCCTAATATCAAAACCTCAAGGGCCAAATTATCTTTTAATTTCAATATTTGGGGGCATTTGCCAAGACTCAGCACAATACAGTGTCTCTAAACATAGGAAGAAGATTCAGTACTAAGTAGCCAAAATGATAAATGTCTGATCAATCCACAATTGTTTCAACAAACATTATTATACACCCATCATTCCGTGTATATGGTTCCAGATACAAATAGATTCACTTAATTCAACTTTTCTTTAAACTATTGAATGTTCTCCCCTTACACCCTCAGGCAGCCCAAAGTTTTATCACTTTCTGTATCTAGCTGCAAGCTGAGTAGAGTGCATTTCTCCTTATGTATACCTCTGTATCCCATGCATTAAAAGATACGATTAACCAATACCAACAAATCCATATATATTTATTGCAAGGAAAGAAAGACAATTTCAAACATTTAAAAAAAAAGAAAGAAAGAAAGAAGGAAAGAAAGAAAGAAAGAAAGAAAGAAAAGAAAGAAAGAAAGAAAAAGAAAGAAAGAAGAAAGAAAGAAAGAAAGAAAGAAAGAAAGAAAGAAAGAAGAAAGAAAGAAAGAAAGAAGAAAGAAAGAAAGAAAGAAAGAAAGAAAGAAAGAAAGAAAGAAAGATCAGAAGTTGTAACTTGTTTCTGAAACTGGTCATGAGGGTTTGCTGGCTTTTATGTTCTCTATCTTTGTGCATTTACTCAGCATCCAAATTGGTCAATGTCTTTTAACCAATGAGTCTTTGGACATTCTGCTTTTAATGTCTCAAAACTTTGACTACCTTTTAACATTGGGTATGATTGTACAAGTAGGCATGCCAGTGAATCATCTAGCTTCTACTCCTTCTTTGATTAGTATAATAGCATTTGAATTTTCCCTTGTCATGGTCAAACACCATAATGACACTGAAATTTTGTGTTATTTTGATCGATCCATTGAAAAGAGAAACTAAAAATCATATTGTGGCCTCTGATAAAAAAAAAAATACTTCTCACCACTATTGAAATGCTAGGGTTTCTGAATCTGTAATATCACCACCCAATATTGGATCTTACAAAGAAACAAAACAAAACAGCCAGAAAAGTCATTTTAAAAAGAAGCCAATGCTTCCCTAACCAATGTATTTGATAAGAGATCCTGAGACATAGCTGGTATCTCTAGGTTCTTGTATCGGTAGCTTTTGATACAAATCTGCCTCCACAAATTAAGTCATTTCATTTTATGCTCAAGTTTATGATACTATAATATTATGTAGCATTCTTTCTTTGATTTATGTAACTAAAACCATTTTTTTTTTTTTTAGAAAATAAATTGTCCTACCTTCTTGAGTCTGAAATTTCAATCCATTACCTAAGTAGCAAAACCATATAAATAACTTCATCACAATTTGGAGTCAATTCTTTCTCAATCCCACATATTCCTTAGATTGTTGCCAATTTAATCTAGCAAATGCCTGTAACTCTTCTAGAATAAAGACCTCTTATAAAGTTCCCCAGGATACTTTGTTACCTAAATCTGAGTCTATAAGCCTGTAGACTGTGCCTTTGCTGTAGGGATGGCAACTAGTTTTCCCTTATATGGATCCCATTTGGGTGGTAAATTATAGCATATCTGATCTAGACATGAAGGGGTTGTCACTCAAGGAAGAAAGAACTTCTCTAGTTGTCAAGAAAACATTATTAGAGTGTTGGAAATAACACTACAAGTCCTTAATCTCTTTTGTAATTCTCAGCCTCTTGGGTATTTACCTGATATATATCCAAATCTTCACACAGAAGACCGGATGAAGCTGCAAATCACTTTCTCCTTTTCTTTGGAAATAAAGTGACACTGGAATTTGCATAAAGTATTCTTCGCATAAAAGTATTGCTCTGCATAAAAAGTATTTGTGCCACAAATGTTACAAAAATTTTTTTTAAAGTATTTTTAAAACAAATCTAGGAATGTTCTATGGTTTAGACTATTTATGGTAAGAATTTAAGGATTTCATTTTGTTTTTAATGGTTAGTCAATTACTTAATTCTATAGCCATGTAATTCTTGATGGCTTTCAAAGCTTTGCCTTCCATGTAGAATATATTCTAGATGAGCTCCGGGAAATGTGGTTAACCGTCACGCTGTTGCATACATGTGTGCAGTATTCCAATATTCGATTATTAACTGGTTTGTATTTTTTCTCCAGCCCCAATTACATCAAGGATCCACTTATTTGAACTTCTAACAATCTTCTGACCAGTCAGGTAGTCCTAAATAAACTGATCTTAAGACTGTGGGTGCCTCACAGGATTTACTGGAAGATTAGGGAGTTGGGCTAAGGAAATAGGCAAGAAAATGGAATGTAGGTGCCAAAAAATATGCCTAAAATATTTGACAAAAAAAAAATGGGTTAGTGTCTTGCATCTTGATAATCAGTTGATGCCCTCAAAAGCACCAACACCACTCAACACAATAGGACTTCATTGAACTGGAATGAATTCCCAATAATAATTTGACTTTCCGGTGTGAAATATTTCTCTATCTTCCCCTGTTCTGCGTATGGTGTATTAATAGCCTTAACATAAGAGCAAATGAGAAATACAAAGTGCCTCTTACAATGTGTTGGGGCAAACTCGTTTCAAAGCTACAACCCAATGCTTAATTTTACTAAATGATAAAATATTACAGAAAACTAGAGAACATATCTTAATTTGAAGTAGGAAACAATCATTTGAATGCAAATTATTACAATTTCTATAGATGATGTCTTCTAGTGTATATTTAAGGAGCACTTAAAGGGCCAACTAATTTGATATTTAAATACTTCTTAAACCCTTATATAATTGCCTAGAGGGAAGTTCTAATACTACTTAATAATGTGGCATGCTTTTCAATATTTCACTAGAATCACCTAAAACTCCAGAGAAATCATGTTCTTTATGGGTTCCATAAATGGTGTCATTTTTAAGAGCACAATTTCAAAAGGCACATATGAGAATATAGTGATATGACAAAATCTGTCTGGGATATTCAAACAGACACCTAAATCTCCAAGGGGCTGGGTAGAGGTCAACATTTATACAATATTTATAATAAAAAGCCCAAGAAACATCTTGCCACTATTACATTTCATGTACATCACTACATTATCCACCATGAAGCTGACACTTTTACTAGCTGAGATATTACTGCTTCAAAATCAAACTTGAAATCAAAAGCTTCCTTCTGCTTAGAACAGAATTCCCTGCAAAGACCAAGTATACTTCAAGTTGCATGCTGCTTTGTTCTGTTAGAAATGCTTCAATATTCAGGTGACATAAGCTAATTCTCTGAAATCAATGATGATTAGCTGGCTGTTGCTAAATTATACACAACACAAATTATCATAAAGGGGACAATGTTTGGTTAGCATTTTAATAATGTAGGGTATAAATGGTGGGTGTGTGGTAAGTCAGATGGTAGAGTAGAAACTGCATTTGTTCAGAAGTTGGAGATGTGAATTTAAGCTTTAAGTGTTCATCTTACCCTTTTGATCTAGGCTACACATGTACATTAGTTTCTCAGCTAAAAGTGCAGATTAAACCTATTCAACTCTGAAGTATTATACAAATGTAATTTGTTGAGGAAGCTATACTAAAATTAGAATGGAAATTCTGAGTTCGAATTTCATCTTATGAATATAAGAAATAAGGTACATCTCCTAGGATACCATATGGTGCCTAAGAGGTACTGGCTATATGCTTTTCTTTGTCATAGAAGACAATGACAAAGTCCCAAACTCAAATAATTTTGGTTTTATTAACTGTTGAAGATAATTGTGCATCACTCACAACTTTCCTATAAAGATTAAAAAAAATTAAAATCTCAAATTCTAAATTACAATGAGTGCTGAAATGTAAGATTATTAATCTTCAAGTCAAGAAATTGTGGGGACATGGTAGGATAGGCAGGTCCAACAGCCTGCCTTCCCAAATAAACATCAAATAAATCAGCTAAATTTTCAGAATCTCTGTCAGGCTCCAAAAAAAACAGACTACAGCAACCAAGTGAACAGTTTTCTGGGCCTGGGAGGGTGATGGGAGTGAGTGAGTTCTTATTGACCATGAGTTGTGTGTTGTGTTGTTTTGTTTTGTTTGGAGAATGGGGTGGTAAATAATATGAACTAGAAACTGGTAGTGATTACACAGCATTGTGAGTATACTACAGTCCACAATAGTATACTTTAAAACTGTTAGGAGAAGCAAAGAAATAGTCCAATCATGAAATGGGCAAAAGACATGAACAGAAATTTCACCAAAGAAGACATACACATGGCCAACAAGCACATGAGAAAATGCTCCGTATCACTTGCCATCAGGGAAATACAAGTCAAAACCACAATAAGATGCCCCCACACCAGTGAGAATGGTGAAAATTAACAAGATAGGAAACAATAAATGTTGGAGAGGATGTGGAGAAAGGGGAACCCTCTTGCATTGTTGGTGGGAATGTGAACTGGTGCGGCCACTCTGGAAAACTGTGTGGAGGTTCCTCAAAGAGTTAAAAATAGACCTGCCCTATGACCCAGCAATTGCACTGCTAGGGATTTACCCCAAAGATTCAGATGCAGAAACGCCAGGACACCTGCACCCCGATGTTTCTAGCAGCAATGTCCACAATAGCCAAACTGTGGAAGGAGCCTCGGTGTCCATCGAAAGGTGAATGGATAAAGAAAATGTGGTCTATGTATACAATGGAATATTACTCAGCCATAATGGCTGAGTAATACAAATACCCACCATTTGCTTCAATGTGGATAGAACTGGAGGGTATTCTGAGTGAAGTAAGTCAATCAGAGAAGGACAAACATTATATGGTCTCATTCATTTGGGAAATATAAAAAATAGTGAAAGGGAATAAAGGGGAAAGGAGAAAATGAGTGGGAAATATCAGTGAGGGTGACAAACCATAAGAGACTCCTAATTCTGGGAAACGAACAAGGGGTAGTGGAGAAGGAGGTGGGCAGGGGGTTGGGGTAACTGGGTGACGGGCACTGAGGGGGGCACTTGGGATGAGCACTGGGTATTATGTTATATGTTGGCAAATAGAACTCCAATAGAAAATATACAAAAAAATTGTTATGAGAAATTTCATATTCTTTAATTCATAACTGGATAGATTATGAAATTAGTGTGAATAACCGAACACGTTAAATTCTGACAAACTCCAATTAATCTTTCTGGTCAACTTTATCAAATATTTAAGAAAAAAATACCAAAATTAGTTTATTTTTCCAGAAAATAGAACGGTAAGGAAACAACTGAACTTGTGTTAACATGTCAGCTTTACTTTCAAGATGGTTACTTGGAGAGGCGACCCGAAACATGCCTCTTCTGGTATATGGATTATTTTGAATTTAAGGAAATGGGAAACTAACAGAAATAGGGAAAGCTCTTTATTCCCCCACCCTCACTGCCTAAAAATAGTGTATGAGATTTTCCTTTGGTTAACCCCCCCCCCAAAAAAAAGGTGGTGAAGGAAACTTCCACTTGTAAAGTCTTTTGTATCAGAAAGCCACTCAGAGAACTATTGTCACCCAAGAGACTACGTATGCAGAAAGGCAATGCTTATTTTCCACATGTTTTCTCTGCTCTCCTCCTAAATTCTCCCCCTATCTAGAAGCCCCAAGCCCCTTTTATTAGGTTGACATGATATTAAGCCTCAGCCATCTGGCTGCCTCCCTGAGCCACATTTGTCTTTGAGCTCCCTCACATAGGTATGTAAGTTTGCTTTTTTTGTTAATCTTCATTTTATCAGTTTGGTACATGGGCGCCAGCACTGAACCCAGAAGGTAAGAGGGATATTACAGCATTCCCTCACAATACTATGAAAGTCCATTACAGACTAATATCCCTGTGAGCCTCTAAAAATCCTTAAAACGTTAGCCAAGGAAATACAATAATATATACCAAGAGTAATGTCTTGACCAAGTAGGCTTATCCCACGAATAGCTTCATATTCAAAAATGATTTGATGGAGATCATTATGCTGAGTAGAGGAGGAAAGCCTCATAACTTTAATAATTGCAGAGAAAAGCACATAAGAATATCTAGCATGAAACTAGTGTCCTGAAAAGATAGCCCAAGGCTGTGATGTAGGCAACTCTTGTGTTTGATCTCTACTTCCAGCCGGGAATTGTGTACTTGGGGGGTGAGAAAGGCTGAGACATGCTCGTGGGTAGGCACAGAATGGATGAGAGGCAGCATAAACAGAAGGGAAGCTACTAAGAAATGAATCGCAGCAACATATCTCTATCTTTTCACACCTATCAGAAGCAGACTGATACCTTACATAAAACAGACAAAATCAAGGACCTAATCAAAATTTGAGAGACCCTATAAAATAAAGATCAGATGAAGTAAAAACTAAATTTAAATGAAAGAGGAGTTAAATGTTCTAATTATGATCTTTTGTGCAATATAAGCTTTAATAAAAATAAAATTGTTTTTGATTCCGATAATTTATTGTATGGGGTTAATTTGAGAATACATTAACCATGATATTCCAAAGCACTAACCTAGTAAACTATAACATGATCTTTCATATGTTAAGTATCATTTGTTACAATATTCATGAATTCAGTGAAAAGAACTTCAAATGCACAGATGGAAGAAAAGTTAACATTGGTTACTTTATGAGTTCTAAAAAGTAACATCCATTTTATACACAGATTTAGCTGTAAAAACAAAGCATCTCGGTAATACAATATGGCAGAGATCAATGGACAGAATCACAGACACTGGGTTTCTCAATCATTCTTGCTAAGAATAATTTTGAAGGCTAGAGTGACAACTGACTCAGATATGTAAAGATTACAGGTCTTTATACTGTAAAACATGAGGAAATTTATAAGGCAAATATAGGCCTATCTCTACATATGCATATATATAGACCTGCACATACACATACATTAAACAAAGGTTTTATGCTTGCCTCTTATAATGAGTGGAGCTCAGTTATTGCTTCCTTTACTTTCAGGGGAAAAAAAAACCTGTTTTGTATATGCACCCCATATACATATGTATATGTACCCCATATAGTGTATATATAACACATGTATTGTACATATAATTTACCATTTATTCTGGCCTCTGTGATTTGTCATTCTTACCATGGGTTGAATAGACCATATTTTTCTGTCACTTTATGTGACTCAAATGTAATAGCTTTCAAAACATGAAAAGAAAAACAGTTTACTACATCTTAAACATTCTCTGAGGTCAACCGCGTTATCAAAAAAAAAAAAAAAAAAGTGAAACATCTATTGCTCTCTATAGCAGCCTCAGCTGTAAATTTCTGTTCTGGTAAATATCAATGGTTCGTAGTAATAGATTTCAGTTAAGGTGCTGCACCCATGATATGCAAATTGATTTCTTTCTAATTTTCAAATTTCTTTATCTCGAATACTTTCTCCGTAGAAGCCAAGCCAGGCTTAAACTCAAAATCCACGTACTCTCACTAACATCAAGTACTTATCCTATGATGTTAACTCCTTGTAAACCCACCGTTTGAGCTCCAGATTATTAGCAAATTGTCTTCTTTGTTGTCACTCCAAAGGGATTTATCCAGTCTATTTTTAGACTTTGTTTTCCAATTGGTGAGATGATACTCATTTCTGCCTGCAAAAGCAATGAGGATAATCCCAAAATGCAAAGTTGAGATAACTTTATTAAGTTTTAAAGAATATTGCATAGGCCTTGGTTATTTTCTTAATCTTAAAACCAACAAATCTTTAATGTGCTTAGGTAGAGGGTCAGCAGCATATGAATTTTTGCAAACATTGTCAACTGGTCATCAAAAGAAGGGTGAGGAGAAAGAGGTTTCATATTTTAATAATCAACAGCTAATCTGTTTCCAACTGATAAAAAATGTAACATTGCTTTTCAGAGCAATATAAACGTGGAAATAAATATCATCCAAAGGCACACGGCATTGACAAGCCAGAAAAAAGTCCAGTGTAGCTAAATGGAGATAGATTTTTTTTTAATGCCACAAGAATTCTTTATATATTAACTGAGCGGTCCAGTGGCATACATTCTAAATTGTGGAAGAGCATATTTTGTAAAATGTTGACCCCCTCCAAAATAAATATGCACACCCTTTCATTAAAATTCTGAAGTGCATTTTACCTCTGAAAATTCCTTTATGCTTCTATTATTACCTGTCTAAATACTAGAAATCTAGCTGGTACAGCTAGCAGTTAGTGAACATCATTGTTCTGACAGACCCTGATGGGATTCACACACTTGTATTACGTTTCATATTCACAACCACCTTGTTAACCCCATTTGACAGGTAAGGGAAAAAGTCAAGAAAGCTTTAGTGGTCTACCTGAAGTCTAATATCTGGAAGCTACCTCTAGTCTCCTTTGTTGAAGCCTGTTAGTCAAAGCACTGCATAATCGTAAAGGCCATTGAAAGCCCTGCATAAGTATTTTCAGAGGCTCATCAGAAAGCCTATAATGTGTCCATATGCTGGAGTATGTTAAGTATGCCTCAGTATCAATACACTGAGAGAGCAGCATATGGTTCTTTGATGGAATGTAATGGAAAATGACAGGTTGTTTGAAGATGCTCTATCACCAATTTCATGAATAATGCATTAGAGTAACAGGTATAATCAGTGTCATTTAAGCCTGCAGCCTCCAGAGACACAACAGCAGCATGCATGAAGAAGAACCAATTATGTGTTTTGATGTTTTAAATGGGAATTTTATTTCAACTATTACTCTTCACCATTTTTTTAAAACAATGTTATATTTTCTTTGTAGAAATTTCAAAAATACAATATCCTAGGAATTGAAGTTCAACTTGGTTTGTACCCCTTGATTTTAAATCTAGGAATTTTTTTTAAATGCTTAAAGGGACACATATTTTAAGTAGTTAAAATTTAACCACTTTTTATTACTCAAATCTTCACGGGAGAAATGCTTCACAATGAGTTATTGATGTAATTGTTAGAATCCTGAAGATTTAATACTTTGTAACAGGTATTTATCTGTTAGAATAAACCTTCCATGTAAAATACAGCAGAACGCTAATTTAATAAGTATATCTATTTTCCCATTGATTGGTTCCATAAAACATCTTTAAGAAATCTGAGGAAATTAGCATGATTAAATATTTTAATAGAAGAGTAGATAACTGTTTTTAATATAAATTTGTTTAACAGGAGTCACGAATTCTTTCTCTAAAAATAAAATCAAGAATATTAGCCTCACAGCTAAGCAGGCACTAGCTAAAGCAACCCTGACAGTGCAAAATGTTTTTTGTTTATATCTATTGATTAGTCAGAAGAATGAAAAAGTTGACTATTTTAAATGGAAATGCATGCAATTTATAAAGTTAATTCCTTGGAATAAGAGTCATTGCATTCTCATTTCTAGATTCCCCCACAATGCCTAAAATAAGACTTTGCAGATAATATGTTATAGAAATATTATTCTCTTAGGTCACATTGAATGTAAAGGTAAATGTACTTTTAAGGGAAGTGCATTTTTAAAATAAAGGAGACCCCTACTTTCTATGCTTCCTGAAAGCTAAGTTATTAGTATGAGTACTTATAGCATTAGCATGTGGCTTAAAAAGCAGTATTGCCATGTTCATTGTTCTAAATGGCATATTTTAACAACTAATTAGATCATAAAAATAGATCACAGTATAGTAACCATTTAAATCAGTTCTACAAAAGAACTTTTTTTTTTCCCAAGCAACTTGATATTTATAAATTGCTGGAAGAACAGAAATCGCTAGATGTGAGATTTTATCTACATCTGCTTGTCCATCCCTCCCACCTAAATATGAATCTCTTTTAAATACCCCTAAAAAGAGACCAGTTTTTTTAACCTTTTTAGTTGCTTTAAGCTATTGGTGGCAATTTGTTACAGTAGCAATTGGAAACCAGTATTCCTTTTATTGTCCTACATTTACCTAAAACCATCTTTCTTTACGTAATACATGATACGATTCATCAGATATAGTATTCATTGGATAAATTTTGTTACTACCTAATAAAGTCCAGTGCTAGAAACAAGAGCAACAAAATCAAAATAGAAATCATGTTTTTCCCTCAGCTCATTATCTATTAAATTCAACTTCTGAGCATTTTGCCATCCAAATCTTAGAGGTGATATAATTGGCTTAGTCATTTCTGCTTTTCTACATCCCCTATTGTCCTTTTACTGCTAGGGCTATTGGGAAAAGCTTGAGGTAAAAGTGAGTTCTCTCAGGCTTAGTGGTACTGTTCTGGCTGGAATTGGAATACATTATGGAAATGCTTGTTTAGTGTCTATTGGGTAAATTAAATGATCCATTTATTAAGCATGTAGTTAGTTCTAGACATCACAGATAAAAATAATGAACAAAACATACTCTATAACCCACAGAACTGTTTTTTATCAACTTAAGTCATGTATTGGATGAGTTATTGTCTTAGAAGTTCTCAAATCTAAACCTCATTCCTTTATCTAAGATAAATAAGACAAAGACATTATGGCCTATATTTTTTAATGTTGATTACATAGCAAAAATACATGTGTAGATTTGCTGTGGTATTGATTCACTTGATCAAATTGTGATAGGCAATAAATTAGATTTTTCTCTCTACTGAAAGGCAATTTAGGATTTTTAAGTTTTTCTAATATTTTGGTTAAAGTATTTGTTAGTTACAAAGAGTTCTTCCAATAATAAATCTTATCCATACAAGGCAAAGTATTTCAAATTGTGATGAACTCTTCAGAAATTATTTTAAAATGTGTGCCATCCTTTTATACTTTTCAGCATCAGTCTCACAATTTGAAATTCAAAATAGATGGTTTTTTTTATGTTTGAAAGAAAAATGTTTCCCAGAGCTTACCAAAGTGATGCTTTGTTTATAAGTAAACTCGAATTGAAACTAAGACATCAGTTGCTTATTGCTGCTCTACCAATAACTGATTGGCTAGGCCTTTACAAACTAAATTATAATTAAGGGCTTCATTTATGTTTAAAATAAGAATGTTGGATTAAATAATCTCTAAGAAGTATAATTAGAGAATATTTTTATAATAAATTTAGGCTTCTAAAATTGAATTTCTATGCTTACTCAGTGTCAGCCTGGCATCTACTATTTTCTCCTACATGTAGTACTAAATTATCCTAGCAACTATGTCAAAGAAAACTAGAGTTGGTGTTGATGTTGACACTGCCTTTGCCTTTGTGAGTATATTCCAGAACAGAAGAGAATTGGTCATTGTCAGTAATCTGGAAAATTGCATAGCACCATCCCAAACTGCCTTGTAATTACTAGTGACATGGACACACTGATTATTTACTTCAAAGACTAATACTGCAATGGAGATGCTATCAATAGGTATTTTGATGCAAATTTTTGACTGGAGACACATTTGAAATGCAGTAGCCCAGGCTGATATAAAGCCTTTCATGGTAGTGAATAATTCAGAGAGGTAAAAAATCCAGGCATTTAGGGTAATTCAGTATTGGAATCACTGCTGACTGGAATGTACTGAGATTTATGAATGAATCAATTGCTGTTGCTGTTTTTTAATATTTGTGTAAGTATATTGTTAGAGACAAAATAACTACTTGTGGAGTGGTGATTTTGATATATTCATCCTTAGAATCAAAGGAAGTATCATTGTGTTCAAGACTAGGGCTAGGAACAAATGGCAAAAAAAGTAAGACTTTGACAATTAAATGATTAAAACTTTATTGCAAAATTGGAACATTAAGGATGTTAAGGCTAAGAACATAATCTCCATACAACTGTACTAAGTATACTCTCTATTCCAGTAACTAAGCCAATATTGAGATTGATCTCCACTATGAAGGATAAACTTCTGCATCACCATTACTGGTGCTAAATTTGAAACTTGAGTGCTGATCTATTTATTATGTGGCATTCTGGATCTTCTGGAGAAAGGCCATCACAGTATGAGTCTAGATGAGTTACAGGTTTAGACCTCATCCTAGTGAGTAGCTAGTCTCAAATATCCAAAGTTTAGAAACTCCTGCAAGAATTCTTCTACGTTCTAAATTTGTAGCCACTTTATTCATTGGGTAGTTTAAAAATATATGTTTGAGCAGTTATATTAATACATTACTAAGCAATCAGAGTACATTAAAGTGTCTGCAGAGAAAGTGACCACCAACTTGTAGAATACTGCAGGTAAACAAGTAAAAAGTATGAAAGAATACAGCTCTATGAAAACTAGCCCTATGGGGGTGCCAGGGTGGCTCAGTCAGTTGAGCATCTGCCTTCGGTTCAGGTCATGATCTCAGGGTTCTGGGATCCAGCCCCACATTGGGCTCCCTGATTAGCAGGGACTCTGCTTCTCCCTCTACCCCCAGCCTGTTCCCTCTCTCCCTCTCTCCCTATCCTCCCTGTCCTCGCCTGGTTCCCGACTGGCCCCCCGCCCCCGTCTCTCCTCCCCCTCAAATAAGTAAACTTAAAAACCAACTAGCCCTATGAATTTTGCTTGACCATAAATCTTAGTCCTGCTCTTTTATTTTGCATCACTAAATATGCATCTGTTAATAATAAAAACTTAAAAGTATCGTCTGAGCAAAACTGTGTTCTATTTAACTGTACTATTACAACTAAATTTACCTAAAAGGAAAGGTAAGATTTATAGAATTTTTGATTTAGTATTTTAAAATTTATATATTCTTCTTTTGATACACCACTTATCTGAAAATTTGAATCTCCAAGAAAACCCCTTTCTCCTTCCAAGTATGGATTGAATAACTGAATCCCAGACAAAGTAAGCAACTTGACCAAGTGGCTCAAATGGATGGTGACAGGTCAAATTAGAACCTTTAAAAACACAGGAAAATTTTAATAAAAAGCTTACATGAGTGAATATCCAGGGTCATACTGCTTTTGTGTGTGTGTGTGTGTGTGTGTGTGTGTCATATAGTAACTCAGGATTTCCTCAAAGGAGGCACTGCTACATTTTTCTTCATGTATACACCTAATTACTCTTACCCTAGAATATCTGTATCCCCAAGATGTTCTTTGTTACACTATTTGCTTCTTTCCTTTATATCTTGATCACACAAAAGCTTTATTTTTATGTCTTTGTAAAAAACCTCAGTAACTTATTTCCTCCTCTTCCCAATCTTTTTTTTAAAGCCCACCTTCTTGCTTAATATTTCCTTTGAACTTTTCTATACTTACTCTGTCCTCAATGAATATGAAAATAAATGGAAGTGTAGAGATCGCTTTTTTTTTAAAGAAATATAGAAATTTTTAAGAATGAAACTTGAGGAAAGTTTTAGAGGAGGTGAAGTTATTAGGCTGAGGGAGAATATCACATGAGAAGTAGTGGTTAAAAGATCAATATTGGAAATATAATCCAAAGTTTTCTATAGTCATAATGAACAAAATCCATTAGTCATTGGACTTTAATATTTAATAGTCAACCATATATATAGTACCGATCTCTATAGTCTCTTAAAATTAACTGTTTAGATGTAGCTTTAATAAAAGATACATTTTAATTATAGAGTTCAATGAGTTTTGATAAATATATACACCCATGCATCCACAACCACAATCAAAATCTGGAACAGTTCCATCAGTACAAAGTTCCTTTTGTCTGCTCCAAGTCAATTCCATACAATCTTCAACCATAGCAAAAAGGTACATATTTTAGTCTTTATACATTAGATTTGTCTTTTCTAGAAATAAAAAGTCCTATGTCTTCTTGTGTTGGGCTTCTTCCACTTGTTTGTAGAGGTCATATAGATCCTCTATTGTATAGATTCTTAGTTTGCTGTGATTTATCACGAAATAGAATTACATTGTATGGATATGTCACATTTTGAGTATTTGCTTTTTTATAGATATTCAGGTTTTTTCCAGTTTGGGGCTACTACGAATAAAGATAAAATTCTAAGTTTGTGTGGAGGCATGTTTCCATTTCCTTTGGTAAACACCAAAGAATGGATTGCTGAGTCCTGTGGTATGCATTTGTTGAACTTGTAAGAAACAGCTATAATGTTTGATAAGATGGCATGAAATTTTACATCAAGGACAGAAATGATCTCATTTGTCTAGATCCTCTTGTCCATCTAATTTTAATCATTTTAGTGTGAGGTGTACTATGTTGTAGTTTTGTTATATGTTTCCTTAATGATGCTGAACAACTTTTCATGTACAGCCGTTGTTCACGTAACCTTTGGGGAAGTTTATCTCCTTTTCTAATTAGAGTATGACTTAGACAGATATGTATCATGAATATCTTTGCCCAGTTTATGGCTTGTCATAGTTTTGTCTTATAGTTTTGTCTTCCTTAACGATGTCTTTACAAGGGCCAGAGTTTATAACTTTTGAGGAATTTGTCAATTTTTCATTGTTCCTGTTCCCATTCAAGCTTTGTGTTTTACCTAAGGAATCTTTGTCTTGAAACTTCAAGAGGTTTCCAGAAACTATGAAAGACTTATAAATGAAAAAAAAAAAAATGGTTCAGCATAGTCAAACTTGGAAAATCAAAGTTTAAAATGTTGAAGCTGGAGAAAGAAGGAACCTTTCATACTGAGGAATAATGAAAAGTGATAGTAAAAGTTCTGGAAAGGAACCACACTACCAGGGGTTAATGGAGGGACATCTTTAAACATAGCACTGTAAACACGGATTTCTATAATGACTGAATATATTTCTCAAAAAGAGGTGAAATACTTTGTCACACAAGCATATGATGAGAGTATTCATTCCATTTGAACTTTGAATTTGACTAAGAGATATATTAAAAAATTCTATTATAGGCAGAAGGAAAATGATACCAGATGGAAATTAGAAACCCTACACAGAAACAGAGGGCCAGAAATGGAAAATATGCAGATAAATGTAAAATATTTTTCTTAATTGTTGAGTAAATTATTGAAAATATTCTGAAATCTTCAAAAAAGTCATCAGAAGTAGTGAAAAATAAGGTTATTTGGTGATTTTTGTTCTAATAACCATTTTTCCTTTCTTTTACATCTGATTCACTAGTGATTCCACAAAACAGTTCACTGAGCTAACTATGAAAGATAATAACTATTTTTAAAGTTATTCCAATGGGCAAACCACTTGAAAAAACTGTTATGCATAAGAAAAATGTGCCGAGGGTTTTCATATATCCAGGCCTTCACTTGATCTTGTCATCTTCCCTCCATTCTTGGGAAAAATGGCTCCGACTCATGGGTCAGGTGTCAGATTACATGTCAATTAAATGGAAATTCTCACCGACCATATATATTTCCCTGGGTCAGTATCTACTATAGCACTGATAATTCCTACATTGTTAACTTCATAAGCTCTTATAAATATATTCATGTCTTGTTAAATGCCTTTTTTCTTGATTATTGTTCGAATTCCATTTCACTGCATAGATGCAGTATAATTTTGGGCAAGTTCTTTAACCTACATATGACAGAACCTTCATCAGAAAAGTGGGAATTAAACATTACATGCCTAGAGTTACTATGAAAGGAAATGGGTTTATGTAGGTAAAGGGATTAAATTGTTGCCCAGTTCATTTACTAGTTCGATAGCTGTTAGATGGTACTGTTATGGTTATTTTTTAGATAAGTTCCACGAGAACAGAAACTACGTTCGAGATTGTATACTCTGTGCCTATCTGATTAGCATAGATATTTGGTTAACTAAATGAATTATACATAAACCCTTTCACTTTAAATGAAAGAATGTATACTTGAACAGTATTTTCAACAATTCTATTAAGAGTAAAATATATATATATTAAAGCTGCAGTTAAATTGCTATTCAAATAGTAATGCTACCCTTGTAAAATTGCACCAAACTTTCAGAAAACATACCTCCACATGTATCCAGTATTTTAAAAATATATTTAATCAGGTAACTTCAGAGAACTCTACTGTATAAGTGTGTGTGTGTGTGTGCGCGCGCAAGCTTAAACAGGGTGAAGATACGTTTATATCTGCAAAGATATGTGTAGGTCTATTTAATTTATACTGAAGAATTATATGGTAGATAAAATAACTATAGAATCCATTTGGAAGAATATTTTTCGGTCATTCTATATATTATTGGGCTATAAAAATATACATTGTAAATAAATACTAGAAGGGTAAGTTTTTTTTTTTGTTTGTTTGTTTTTAGAAGGGTAAGTTTGAAAACAAACAGAAATACAGACTGCAAGTAAGATTAATTTGAAACTGCCAAAACTGGGGATCCCTGGGTGGCTCAGCGGTTTAGCGCCTGCCTTTGGCCCAGGGCGCAATCCTGGAGTCCTGGGATCGAGTCCCACATCGGGCTCCTGGCATGGAGCCTGCTTCTCCCTCCTCCTGTGTCTCTGCCTCTCTGTCTCTGTCTCTCTCTCTATGTCTATCATGAATAAATGAATAAAATCTTTAAAATAAAACTGCCAAAACCTCAAAAGGCTATAAAGAAATGCATCAGAAGCACTAAAATATTTTAGAGTATTGTTTTATAATTATACATATTTTTATTTAAGTTACCTTTTTAATGTACATGTGTTTCCGTACAAAAATGAATTAGCACACCATGTATTTATTTTAGTCAACCAACCTGTCAGCAACATGTGACATCTTAAAACTATGAGGATTTGACAATTGATAAATAGGATTTGACAATTTCTATTCATAAATGAAGCACACTTCAAACACACTGGCCTAGTATTCCTTAATTTAACCCACAGGTATGTACTGCTAGATTATATGCCAAAAATAAGTAAGCTTTCTGTGGAAAACAGCTGGGTCGTGGAAATTTGCTTGTGTTTGTTGTGTTTTGGTTGCTCTATTCACTGCTTTCTTGATTTTTGATTGATATTATGCCTCAACCTCTATCTTCCTGATGTAATCTCAGTATTCTATTTTGACAGTGAAATCTGCAAACTTTCTGACCACTGCTGACTTTTAGACTTGCTGCTGAATTTAAACTTTGAGCTTCCTTTATAAAGACACTGCAATTATGAATATAGATTTCATTTATTACAGAAAATAGGTATTGAACACTAAAATCACAACAATTATGTGGATACTTTTATAAATTTTTCCAGTTTTCTAGAAACACACTTTTTGATATAGCTAATACTTCAATATTGTTTTCTACTCAACATGGTCCACCTGTGAAAATGTAATTGCTTTCTAATATTAGAAATTAATATTATTTGAAAACTTTTTAAACCCTATGGTATATCAAATGGGTATATAATAAGGTATTGGTTTCCTTCTCTTTCGTTTAGGCTATTTCCGACTATTTTTATACATTGTTTTGTAATTAGGGAACATTATGATCCAGGGTATTTTAGAAGAATTTGTAATTCTATTAAGTTATTTACAAGGGGATTTCTTTGATACATGTAGACATAGGGGTGTGTGTAACTGCTCTTTTCAAAAAATTTATTTACATGTGTTATATTTTTTCAAAACATGTTTCTAAATCAAAGTATTAGTTTTTATAAAACACTATTGATGCTGTATTGTTTGTATCTGTATTTGTTTAAAATTTGTCTCTGATTGTGACACTGAAGATACACCCATTAACCACTTTTTTTTAAAGTCAATCTGTGAACTAACTTCATTGTTAAGTGGAACTTTATAACTTTTATATCGGTTTATATGAAATAATTTCATATTTAAAATGGTCAGCTTTTAACTATCGTTTTATTTTTCTAGCACATAAATCACATCCTAAGTCATGTTTTCTTTTTTGACACAAAGATGTTTAATCATAGTGACTTTTTTTGAGTTTGCACATAACAAAATTTCTGGAATTTTATAATGTTATTTTATATAATAACATTATTTGGACAGAGGATTTAGGTAAAATCAAACTTAATTTTACATCTAAATATTTTAGCAAATATTTGAATGATTTTATTGAGGGGGAAAACATCCATTCTTTAACGACTTAATCCTATACTTTCTCCTTCAAGTCTATTCAGATTTATTTCTTTTAATAATTCTTTGTCCCACTCTAATATTTCTAATACATAAAGTTATTTATATTATGGCCAATCTGTCATTTATGCTCCCTCTTTCCAAAATTCTTTGTATTTGTCACCTATTCTATTTGAAATATTCCAACTAAAATAATTAAATTTTTAAAGAATTAGGAAATCTATATCCCCACAATTATGACCATCATTATATTCATTTCTGTATTTATTTGCAGGATTTGACCGTATCCCTTTTATGCTTATGCTTTAAAGATATAATCCCAATTAAAATTAAATGTAACTTTCTCTGATTGACAGATATTCTCAGATTACAGAAACTTCAAATTTGCCATAGCATTTTTAAAAAGACATGTCAATATATTTTAGGGCAATATTAAACGACATAGGGTGAGAGGTGAAGAACAATAGATACTGCAGAAATGAGAACTGGTACATGTATGTTTTAATTATTTTAGCATATTAAAATAGCACCTAGAAGACCTCTGTTTACAACTAGTGAACCAATAAACAAAATCTTAAGCGGATTTTGTTATTTGTGGATAAAAAGAACTGTTCTCATAAAAGCAGCAAAGGTGGATTTCATGTTACATGTTTTACCACACACACACACACACACATACACACACACACACAAATCTGAATTTCTCTTTTCATGATTGAAGACAACCTACTGGATTCTATAAATCAGTAGTTGAAATTTAAAAAGAAAAGCTATTAAAAATTTTGAAAATAAATAATAGAAAGCTACATTGTTGTAGTATTCAAATGGAAAACTAAGAAACTAATTTTTTTTTCAGAATCCTATAAATGGTACCTAAAAAAAAAATAGACCTAAGTCTCCTAATTCTGTGGGTGTTCTGTGATTGCAGAATGTAATCCAACATATAAGACCAATATTTTAATTAGCAGAACATCATTAAGCAGCTACTTTTTATATATTTATATTCAATACGGGAAAAAATGATCTGTATCTTTGCTTAAAAAGATGAAGCTAGATTCAGCTAGATGCACAATCAAGCTCAAATCTGGTCTTGAGTAGCTCTGAAACTACACCAAGGTGTGGTTGTCTTATTTAAATGAGGACTTGGTTTGTCTTGTTTTGTTTTTGTTTGTTTGCTTGTTTGTTTGTTTTGGTAATTTAAAAGCAAGAGAGAAACCCTATAGATACAACTCTCTGAGTTTCTTACTCTACAGTATCTATTTTGTTAGAAGTCAGGGATTTTTGTCTTTAAAATAATTGGAGTATACTTCAGATATCCAAAATGGATAATGGACACATGACTGTTCGTTATTTTAGAACAATCTGGACAAATGAAATTTTTTCAAATATAGTTGGAGGTGTGGTGTAACCCCATCTTGGAGACACACTATGATGATTTTTGTAACTATTCCTACATGTGATTTATATTTTTACTAGATGTATTCCTAAGCAATATAAAACATAGCTTATCAGTGGTCAAGTTTAATATTATGTTGTATATATCTTTACCTTTCTTTTTAAATGTATATTCCTGAATACTTACTATATTAATACTTGGAACAATGGTCCATTTGTTTTTAATGATATATCATTTGATTCTATGAACATATGATAAATTGCCTCAATATCCTTTAAAGAAAATTCAGGATACTTAGAATCTTTCACTACTAAAAATAATGTTTTTATGAGCAGTCTTGCAGTTATTTTCTTATCAGGGCACACCTGCAAGAATTACTCCAGGATTAATCTAGAAATGTATGTCAGACGATCAATTTTGTATATTCTCAAGCTTAAGTTAATAGTGTTTGTCAAATAGCTATCCCAATGGGTTTACAAATTTACACAATACTCATACACCCTTGACCATAAGGAGAATTGACATAAATCTTTTTTTGCTCATCTGGTATGTGTGTAAGGAAGGTTTTTATGGTTTAACAGATGTCTCACATCATTCATAAGATTGGTAACCTTTCAAAGTTTCTGGACTTTTTGTATTTTCTACTTTGTAAATTAGCTTTTTTTATGCCTTTTTGTTCATTTTTCTTTGAAGTTGTTTGCCATGTACTTTCCAAACAATTCTCTATACAGTCATTATATATAATTTAAAAACTCTAACATGACTTAATGATCAATATTTTCCATTAAGAAAGTTTTTGTTTCCCTGGCATGAGATATTATCCTCTATTTCCTAATAGTTCAAAAGATTTTCTTTCCTCATTTAAACTGTGAATTCAAATTAAACTGACTTTTATGTATGATGTGAGGTTATGTATGCATATTAGCTCCATACAGATAACACTTTTTCCACCATCAATTAGTAATAGGTATGTCCTTCCCAGCTGATCTTCAAGCAATCTCTATCTTTTAAAAATGTTACGATACAGGAATCTACTAATGGCTTATTTTATTCTATATCCTAGGCCAAAACCATACTAACGCTATGATAACTTCATAGTAAACCAAAATACTTTGTATAAAAAGTCACACTATTTTATCCTTTACAAATATGGCTTATCTGCACTTAAGTTCCAGATAAAACTATGCCATATTTTATAAGTAATCTGTCCTATGATAATTTTAAAATTGTACATTGATTTGGAAGAGTATTTTGTTAATTCATTTTCATGAGGATGATACATCTTTTATTTTAATAGAATGTTATACTTTTTAACATAATACTTTATTCATCCAATACTTCCAGATGTTTAACTTAATAATGTTTCTATTTGATTTTTTGAATTTTATATTGGCACTTTTCATATACTTTTAAAATTTATCTTAAAATAATTTCATAGATCTTAAATTCACCTTTGGTTTTAGGAAAATCTTGCTCTTACATTTAGCAACATTTTCATCTGCGATTATCTAGTAATTTATATTTTCAATTTTATTCAAGAATCTAATCCAGAATTTTCATATGACACAAACATTTTCATAAAGCATATACCTAGTATTCCCCCATCAACCACTAAATAATTATGTATTCTGTTTTAATACTCTTATCATATACTAATTAACATTTCTGTTATTTTTATTTTGAATTTAAATTTTATTAGTTTGTTATATTGTTTCTAGGAACTGAAGATCGGTTCTCTAGGGGACTAGGAAAACAGTATAGAACATGCCAAAAGGCTGAGGAAGAATTTTATTTACCTGTCCTGTGGACGAGGATTGATTCTGGGGACAGTAACTCCCCACAGGACCAGCTATCTCTGCACACAGATTGAGCATGCTCTTTAGCCAGAAAAAAAGCCCCAGGCGGAGAGGAATAAATCGTTGCTGTCAGCAGCCTTTGGAATATAGAGTTTATGCTTAGAGGATATGAGATACATCAACAGCACCAACTAAAGTCCAGCCCTTTGCATAGCTCGAGTTCACTCAGACCCCCGGGGAATATAGTCTATTCTTTCTCTACTGTTTCAAAACAAAGGCCAGTTACAATTACTATATCACCACCTGCAATTCTTTCAAGGTCATCATTTATATTTGTCACTCTCTTCTACCAACCATTCTAGGTTCCTCTCATACTTAAGTACTTGTTACTTTAGGTTGCTTATTTAGAAGAATAATACGGACACCTATCCCATGAGAAGTCTGAACTTCCAGTCCTTTTACACTGATAGGATTGCAGGTGCTCAAATGGCTCATTGCATTGTACCTTAGGGAAGATATTTTTGAGGCAGGCTCGTCCATGTCCCCATAGTAAAACCCTATATTCTCCTGATAAACAATCCTCCTTTTCCAGAATGGTATTCCTTCTTTACTTATACAAAGGAGAAACAAAGTGGCAGCTGTATTTAGGCTTTAATCCATATTCTATTAAATTTTGATGAATTTTGCCCCATTTCCAGCATTCCCAGAACCAAGACATCTAATCTACCAAACCATCAGATAAGAAACAAAAATTGCCTACGTGAGACAATGGATTTGATGGTAAGAGACATCATTCTTACACACCTTGGATCCTAGAACTGGGTGTTTTAGATAATTAGGGTTTCATTCTTATGTAACAGTAAATTCCTCCAAGTTTATAAACATGTTCTGAGGGACAATGTCTGTCTCAGATGTTATCTTTAAGCTGACACTTCGTATAAGCTCCAGGAGATGAATCAAAACTTCTGTTTCTGAGTAGGATATAATAGATGGAGTAAACTTAGTGTTCCGATGGCAACACTTAGAATAAGACAAATGGATTACAAAAACGATATTTCTGAAAATCTAAAACAAGGATTAGATGAATTGGGTTTCCTAATTAGAATAAGCTCTTGATTTTTCCCATAGCTGAGGTGAGTGAGATTTGTCTGGACTCTGTTCCAGAGCAGAGTGGTTGGAATAGTGACAATCTTAGAAGCTGACAAATCCTACTAAAACTCAGCCAAACTCTAAACCAGATCCATCTCTGCTTGGATCCTCTTATTCTAAATGTCTGAAAGAATGAAGATGACCACTGCTGGCAGAAGATATTTGGATTTCTTATGGTGCTTTCATATCATAATCCTGGCAGAAAAAAAATTTTTTTGCTAGATGTATTAAAAAAAAAACAAAACAGTGACAGATAATCAGGATAAAAACAAATAGTACATGCAGATCCAGAGATGATCAAGATTTTGGACCTAGCAGAATAGAATGTCAAAAAAAAGTATGCCCATTAGAAGAAAAAGTAGACAAAAACACATGAACAAAGTTTTAACAAGCATCAGAATCTATACATAAGCACCAAAAAAAATAGAACTGCAAAATAAAATACTAGAATTAGGAATTTATTGAACAGGCAAGAAAATATTTTTCTAGTCTCTAATATTAATTTACTAACCTGAAAATCTATCCCAAATTAAATACCACCTATTCAGATTTCTGACCTTTTTTTTCTGATTAACATCAACATTTTTGTTAGCAAATGTCATATCAGTTTTATCCTTAATAGTGCCGCATGCCAAATAGCAACTCCTCACCCCAACACCCAATAGTCTCAAACAACAATTACATATTTTAATGTGTGCTTCTGCAGTTTGGCAAGATTTGAAGTGACCTTGGCAGGGTGAATACCTGTTTCCACTGCAGGTCTGTGGGTAAACTGGGTGGCTCTGCTCTAGGATGCAGCAGCTGGGGCACCTCTGCGCCATGTTTTTCATCTTTTTCCAGAGAAGTGAGTATCAGAAAGGGAGTAGACCAGCAGTAAGAAAAGAGTATGGGACTTTGATATATGATAAACACAAATTTTACAAATCTTCAGTTTGGAGATAAGGGTATTAACTGAATAAATTAAGTTTAAAAGTTGTCTCTACATGAAAACTTGTCCTTAAATGAAAAAATAAATGTCACGTTGTATAAAGACTAATCACGTGAAAGGAAATGTATACATTGGAAAAGGAATGAGTGTTTCTATTAGGGTAGTGAAGGTTAAGACCTAAAAATAAAAATGGTGATGAAAATACTTTTGAAAGTAAATATTTGAATATATTAAATTTGAAAATACATATTGACAACATCATTACAAGTAAAATAAGGAGACTTTTGGTGGATTCTGAGATTTTATTTTCAATAGCCACAGTAGGTATGACTTCCTTTTACCCAGACTTTCATTCCTCTTCACATGACCACTCTTACGACCATGTTCTCAGGAGTATCTCACTTCTGAACACAATCCCTCTTTCAGCTCCTTTATCACTGGTTCACTTGAGCCAAATGTTCAGCAGTAAGAACTACTCTTGATTTATCTTCTGGATCTTTTAGTGGTTTTCTTTTAATTTCCTATTCAGGCCAAATTTTCTGGTCCAGTATTTTATTGATTCCCTAGCTAATACTGCCAAGCCTCTTGACATTGTTTCCTTAAAAAGAAAAAAAAAAAAAAAAAACTAAGAATCATTGTATCTCTATCAATCTGAATATCTACCTTAAAATCTCCATTTTAGTTTCTTGCCCTAAACTCATTAACCAGAGCCTCCCATATTACAGGTAATATATAAATTGTCAGACAGGAATAGAGATTTCAACACATTCAAGTTTGTTTGTATTTCCATATTTTGTCTATATTCATATTACTCTCTACTTTCTGTCTACCTGTATTTATCACAGTTTTTATCTAGGATAAAATCAAAAGACGGGTTTTTGGAACCCATCTATCTGATTTGAAACCATTTCATACTTGCTATATTATCTTAGGTATTCTATAACTCATGCTTTTTGATTAACTCATTTGTAAAATGAGCAGTAAATAAATAAAGCCAAACTGAAGATTTTGAAAAAATCTCCTTTACTGCATCCCGTATGTTACATTGTGTGAGGTCATTCGAGTCTAATGCACACTCTTATGCTCTAATCTCAATTTCAGTCTTTCCTTCCTAGAGACCCTTCTAAATTATTCTCTCTCCCCTACTATCTCCCCTTTTCTTCACATTTTCTCATGAGAATTTGAATTCCCCCACTGTAAGGATCCTTTTCTTACTAAAGAGAACCACCCCTCAATCATACATCACCTACCAGTTATCCACTTGATATCACCATTCCTTTCACCAACAGGCTATATACATTGGTTTTTGCTTCCTAGCTCTGCAAAAACCATTGCACTGTTTTTTATCTAACTATTCCACTCAGATTACTCCTACACTGTCATCAATAACCTCTTGATAGATAATAAAATTTCATGAGTTTCAACATACCCACTCAACAACTGTAGCCCATTGCAGGTCATTGGCATAAGGCAAAGAGGGTGGAATTAATTAAGCTGGGAGATCCTTAAAGGAGGTAAAATATATCTTCCCAAGCACAGCTCAGAGGAAACCTACTTCAAAGTTTAAGTAGTCCAGCACTGACCCACTCAATTACCATAACATCTACCCTGTAATTTATCTGTGGCATAGGGATTAACCACCTAGTCTGGCCGCACTTAGGGGACATGGTTTGGAGAGATAAGAGGAAATCTGGCACATGCTCTGGCAGTAATAAACTCCAGTCACATTTGGTAATTGTACTTCCTCCCAAAGCATCCTGGTGTGCTATGATAGGAGTCAGTACCATTAACATCCAAGGACATGACACAGATTATAGTGTATGTATTCAAACAAATTTCAAAAACATTAAAATTATAAGTTATACAGAAATGTATTTATGTAATTTTAGCCAAAAAAAAAAAAAAATCCCCCCAGTCACAGCAGTAGATCCAAAGAGGAAACATTCAGATAACAAAAAATATATAATGTGCACTACTGATTAGATATTGCCATAAATATTGTATACATATGAGCTATTCTGATAGTTCACCTACATGGAATGTTTTTCTATTTCTATACTAATTTTACAAATGAGGAAACTGAAGTACAAGCTTAAGGTATTTTCCCAGATCAAAAAGAACTCCTCTTCTTTGAACCAGATTCATCTTTAGATAGCCAGATACCTTACAGTTCTTCTTACCGCTTTTTAAAACCATCTCTACAGGTTCAAAGATCTTGATTTTGCTCTTTTGTCAGTGCTGATTTTTTTTTTTCATTGAAAAACGCTCTTCCTTTGCCTTTCAGGACAACCCTCCCCTTAATTTACCTCTGCCCTTTAGGCTGATCTTTCTCAGGATGCTTTGCAAGCTTCTCTTTTTGTAACTATATCTGAAATGCTAGTATTTCTTTAGAGTTTTATTTTTCCCCTTGGCTGACTTCTCACACTCTTCCCCCATGGGATTCCCATAATGCCAAAGACTTTGGTGACCATGATGAGTGTTCCAAATACACCTCTGCCATTCAGATAGCTTTTCTGAGCTTCAGATATACATATTCAGTTGCCTATATATAGGAACATCAGGTTTTAATGGACTCAATATGAACTTATGTCCCTCTTCCCCATCTCACTGACTAGCACCCTCATATGCCCAGGCCTAAAGGCCACATATGTGGGCACCATTCGAGATTTATCTCCCTCTGTTTCACTCTTCCCCTATATTTAATATTTGATGACATCATGGTCATTTGTATGCATTCTCCACAATTTGTGCTGTGTTTCAACCTTTGGTTATTTCTGTTTGATAACTAGCAATTTCCTGTGATTCCTTCCTTCAGGGTACCTCTTTAAATTTAGCCTTTTTATATCAGTCATCCAGAAAGTACATTAAAAAGTGAAAGCATAATGTATTCAAAGCTGTTTACATTCTTTAGTGAACCCTTGCCATGTTCAGGTGAGTGTTTAAAATTTGTAGTATATATAGCAGACCAATCTCTTATCATTGCTCTTTTGAACTTTATGTTGTAAACTGAGCCGTGTGAATTTTTTCTGACTTTGTCCTTTTTTTTCGTTTACTTGTATACCTTAGAGATCTTTGTTACTTACAATATTAACTCTACCCTCCATATCTTGCCAAGAGTCTCCCTTAACATTCATTTAGGTACTGGCCTATTATGAAAGGTTTTTTGGACACTCCTAATGTTATTTAAAAGACCACATGGTATACTTCCCCTAAAGAAGTTTCCGTGTGTGTGTGTGATATTTCATGTACTAAAAACATTGGAATTGTATTTTTACTTGCATTTTTTTTCTCCAGAAGACCTAAAATATTAATACCTTTACAGTGGTAAAAGGAAAAATAATATGATCTTGAATTTTAATTAGCATAAATTTCCTTCAAAGTAAGGATGAAATGAAGACATCTTTTAAAGCTTCATTTTTTAGAGCAGTTTTAGTTTCCCAGAAAAATTAGATACAGATATTCTCCATATATCCTCCTGTCCCTGCACATGTCTAATATTCCCCATTATTATTCTCCTTTATTATTTATATCCCCCACCAAAGTGTTATATTTGTTGTAATTGATGAACCTATATTGACACACAATCACCCAAAGGCCATAGTTTACATAGTGTTCACTCCCAATATTGTAATTCTATGAGTTTGAACAAACGTATAATAATATATATTCATTACTGTAGTAGGATTAGAGTATTTTCACTACCTGAAAGTACCTCTGTGCCTTGCCTGTTCATTCCTTCTCCCCAACATCGGGCAATCACTGATTTTTTTTTTTTTTTTTTACTGTTTTCCTGGTTTTGCCTTTTCTAGAATGCCCTGTAGTTGGAATTGTATAGTACGTAGCCTTTTCAGATTGACTTTTGTCATTTAGCAATCTGCATTTAAGATTCCTCAATAGATTTTCATATATTAATAGTTCACTTCTTTTTAAAACTGAATAACATTCCATTATCTGGATATATTCATTTTATCCATTCTCTTAATGACAGAGATCTTGATTGCATCCAAGTTTAGGCAACTATGAATAAGTTGGCTATAAACATCCATGCACATATTTTAGTGTGGACAGAAGTTTATAGATCCTTTAAGTAAATACCAAAGAGCATAATGGTTGAACCAATTAAGAGTATGCTTTGTTTTTTAACCAACTTCCAAACTGTCTTCCAAAGTGGCTGTACCAATTTGAATTTGCATTAGTAATAGATGAGACTTCTTGTGTTCCACAATCTCACCAGAATTTGGTGGTGTCAGTGCTCTAGATTTTAGCCGTTCAAATAGGTATATAGTGCTATCTCATTTTAGTTTGCATTTCACTGACAACATATGATTTGAAATATCCTTTCATAAGTTTATTTGTCATATGTGTGTCAAAGTCTTTGGCTCATTTTTTTAACTTACTTTTTTTAACATTTATTTATTGGGGGGTGGGGGCAGGAGAGTGTGAGTGAACATATGAGCATGAGGAGGAGCAATGGCAGAAGGAAAGGGAGAGAATCCTTAAGCAGATTCCCTGCCAAATGCAGAGCCTGACACAGGGCTCAATCTCATGACCCATGAGATCATGACCTGAGCTGAAACCAAAAGTTGGATGATCAACTGACTAAGCCACCCAGACGTCCCTGGCCCATCTTTTAACTAGATATTTTTCTTGATGAGTTAAAAGAATACATATGTGTGTGTATGTATAATTTTTTATCAGATGTATCTTCTGAAAATATTACTCCTAGTCTGTGGCTAGTTGTCTTCTCATTTTCTTGACACCCTTTTGTAAAGATGTTTTAGCTTTAATGAAGTCTTATTACTTATTTTTTGCATGATTTGTGCCTTTTTTGTTGTATCTAAAATGTCATGGCCATACCTAAGGTTATTAAGGTTTCTCCTGTGATATCTTCTAATAGTTTTATACTTTTGTGTTTTCATTTATGTCTGTGGTCCACTTTCAGTTAATTTTTGTGAAGAGTGAAATGTTTGTGTCTACATTCTTTTTGTTATTGCATGTGAATGTGCAGTTGTTACAGCACAATTTGTTGAACATTTGTTGAACTTATGATCCACTTTCAGTTACATTTTGCGAAGGGTGAAATGTTTGTGTCTATGTTCTTTTTGTTGTTATTTCAAGTGGATGCCCAGTTGTTACAGCAACTATTTGTTGCTCCCTTAGTTTGGTTTGCTCCTTGGTCAATAATCCATTGACTTTGTGTATCTACTTCTTGACTTTCTATTGTGTTCCAGTTGTATGTAGATTTTTTTTTTCTTGCCAAATACCTGAGTGTATTGATTACTGTACCATTATGGTAAGTCTTAAAGTCCAGGAATGTCAATCCTCCAACTTTATTCTTTAAATATTATGTTGGCAATCTGGGTTCTGGGGCACTCCATGTAAACTTTTGGGTTAGTTTGTCAATATCCACAGAACAATTGTTGGATTTTAGTTGGAATCACATCAAATATATAGATTATGTTGGAAAGAACTGCCAGCTTGATAGTACTGAGTCTTTCTGTCCATTAACCTATCTCTTTAGTTCTTTAATTTTGTTCATCAGTTTTATAGTTTTCTGATATGGACTTTGTACATCTATCATAAATTTTACACTTTTCAGGAGGGCTAATAAAATGGTATTGTGTTTTTAATTTCAAATTCCACTTATTCTTTGATGGTATATATAAAAGTAATTGACTTTTGTATATAACCATGTTTACTGCAACCTTACTATAATAATTTATTGGTTGCAGGAATATTTTTGTCAATTCTTATACATTTTCTACATAGATAATCATGTCAACTACAAAGATGGTTTTGTTTCCTCCTTCCCTATCTGTATACCATTTCTTATCATGCTAACCAGAAATCTAGTGTAATACTGAAAAGGAGTGTTGATAAGGGATAGTCTTGCCTTGTTCAAGATCTTAATGGGAAAGTTTGATGTTTCTACTATTAACTGAGATATTGGCTGCAGCTCTTTTGTAGATAAACTTTATAAAGTTAAGTTCCTTTCTATTCCTAGTTTACTGTATTTTTATCATGAATGGGTGTTGGATATTATTAACTGCTTTTTCTACATCTATTGACATGATCACGTGATTTCTCTTTTAGCCTATTGATGTGACAGATTACATTAATTGGTTTAAAATGCTGAACTAGCCTTGTGTACATGGGATAAATCCCACTTTGTTTTCCTGTATAACTTTTTTTCCATATTGTTGGATAACATTTGGTAATACTTTGAGAGTTTCTTCATCTATGTTTATCTACATAGTTTTCGCTAATGCCTTTATCTGATTTTGGTATTAAAGCAATTCTGGCCTCATAGGGTAAGTAGGAAAGTATTATCTATGTTTCTAAACTTTGAAAGTGGTGGTAGAGAATTGTAATTTCTTCCTATAATATTTGGTAGAACTCACCAGGGAAACCATTGGAGACTGATGTTTTCAGTTTTTGAAGGTTATTAATTATTGATTAATTTTCTTTAAACATGTAGGCCTATTCAAAATTATAAGTCTAATTTTGATAGTCAAAAACAGGAATTTCCAAGGAATGGCAAAATACAATTATCTTTATTATACATCACTTTACATAAACATTTTGTAGTATCTTAAATATAACACAAATTATTTAAATATTTCAGTATTTAGGTAGGACATGGCATAGTTGAAATATCTGACTATATAATAAACATTTTGTGTGATGGTGATGAAGGAAAATATTAAAACAAAAACTTAATGATAGAAATCATGCCAGTGTTCTAGATTTTGACTTCCTTCAAAATTTTTGAGCTGAAAAGAAGCCAATAACCACCATATTACTAAATAGCTATACTTTTCCTTAGTTCATTTTTTTCCTATTATTTATGAGTATGGGTGAAAAAAATAAGAGTGGGTAAACTGGGAGATAAAAAAGTGATTCTAACATATATGAATAAATGTCAAAATAATTAGGAGGGTTTTTTTCTGAAAAAAGCAAACAAAATATTTTAGATTTTGCAAACCATAAGGTCTCCTTTGCAATGAACTACTCAACTCTGCTAGAGTACCAGAAAAGGAATCATAGACAACATGTGATTGTATGGGCATAGCTATTTTTTAATAAAAATTTATTTACAAGACTAAAGATAGGTTAAGTTTGACTAAATGGTCATAATATAAAAGTGCTAGTGGCTATATACATTTCAAAAAATGTAGATTCTAATATTAGTAGTAATTGGTATTTGATTATTAAAATGTCAGTGTATCAAGAAGATAAATAAAACCTAAATAGAAATGGACCTAAGAGCATATATAGATTGAAAACTCATGAAGTTGAAACTAAAGAAAAAACAAAGCTGAGAGAAGAAATAATTTCTTTATAATTGGAAAGATTAGTTTTTTTATTCATTATTTGTAATAATATTAGATGAAAATGTCTATAACATCATCAATGCTTTTTATAACAGTATTAAATTAATTGACTTTGCCTTCAATAACAGGAGAAAAATCACATTTTCAGGAGTAAAAATTTCAGGAAACTTTGACTAGAGATCATATTCTAGACAATAAAACAAGTGTTACTAAATTTAAACTTCTTCGTTAAAACAAAACAAAACAAAAAGTTCTTTCTCCACTTTCCATACTACATCCTTTGAAAGAAAGTCACTACGCACATCCCACACTGGATTTATGCACCAACTCCTTGAGGGTAGAGAATCTACATATATTGTTTAGATTTCTTCTGCATGGATATTTGTGTAGCCGCCTCCCTCATTAATTCGTTCAGTCACTTAGAACATTTTATTATACCATTTACATTAGTACATTTTCATTAATATTTATTTTATACTTTGTTATAGTTCAGTAATTCTTTATATTCTACTCAAATTCCTCCAGCTTTGGCCATTGGGATCTCTTTCAATTGGCTCTGGTATACTTTTGCCATACTTCCCATGGATTTCCTTAACTGTTCATTTCAGTATGTGTGCTCAGAAGTATGGGTATTGTTAATCTATACTCCTGTGGGAAACAACTTTAACAAGTGGAGCACAAGGTTTATGTACAGTTTCCTTTGCCTTTAGTCTTAGAGACTAAACTCATTTCAAAAGTTGCCTAGGTCAACATCCTAGGCATATCCCCTTCAGGGAGGTTCTTCATTACATGAAGTTAAATGATTTGTTGTCACAGTCAATAAGCCATCCTGAGATTTCCCTGATGTCCCTGTTTGTTTTCTATTTGCATACCATAAGATTCACTCGGTGTAAAGCTCAATGGGTTTTCACAAATGCAGTGTCATGTATTCATCATCACAGTATCACACATAATAGTTCCATCACCCTATAATCTCCTACATTACTTGTATTAAGCCCTCCCCTCCAAAAAATGCAAGAAACAATGAGTTTGTTGACTTTCTCCATAGTTTTCCTTTTCAGAAATATAATATAAATTGTATTCTACACTATGAAGCTTTTCCAGACTGGCTTCTTTTACATAGCAGTATACTTTTATGATTCAACTATATTTTCCATTGTTCTATGCTGTATCTTTTTAAGCCCTGAATAGCATTCCAGAACTTGATTGGCCACAAAATTTATATGCATTTACTTCTCGAAGAACATCTTGGTTGCTTCTTTTATTTTTTTTAAGATTTTATTTATTCATGAAAGACACAGAAGAGGCAAAGACATAGGCAGAGGGAAAAGCAGACTCCAAAGAGGGATCCCAAAGCAGGACTTGGTCCCAGGACCCCGGGATCATGACCTGAGCCAGAGGCAGACGCTCAACTGCTGAGCCACCCAGGTGTCCCATCCTTGTATATTGTGATAAATATCTTTTGTCAGATATGTCAGATATTTGGGTCAAAAATATTGAAAAGTATTTCCATCTAGTGTGTGGTTTCTGTAACCCCATTCTCTGAACAGTGGCGTTTGTAGAACGGAATTTTCTTAATTTAAATAAAATCTGACATATCAGGTTTTTTTCCTTAATCATGCTTTGCATGTCTCTAAAAACTCATCCAATGCCCTGTATGTTTTCCATTATATTTTATCCTAGGAGTTTTATAATTTTGCATTTTACATTTATATCCATGCTCTATTTTAAATTAGTTTTTGTGAAGGTATAAGGTATGTGTCAAGATTATTTTTTTTCTAGAGTGCGGGACAAGACTGAGGAGGAGTAGGGTCCCCAAATCACCTGTCCCCACCATTCACCTAGATAATTTTCAAACCATCCTGAACACCTACGAGTCTGACCTGAGATTTAAAGAGAGAACAACTGGAACGCTACAGAGAGAAGGGTTTTCGCTTCTAATAAGGTAGGAAGGCGGAAAAAAAATAAAAAAGAATCCAGTGGGTTTGGCCCCTGTGAGGACCCGGGCTAAGGCCGCGGCCAGAGCCTCCGGACAGGAGAGCCCAGCCGCGGAGGAGCGGGAGCATCAAAGCCCTCACCGGGTTCTTCCCCCCTGGAAAGGCCTCAGCAGGGAAACCGGGGAGAACCGCAGGAGGGGTGGGGGGGCCTCCAGGCTCCCGGGGTCACCAGGAGAGTAGGAGCACCCGGGGGAGAGCGCCCCACACCATGGCCGGGCTCGGTAAAGGGCTGGAGCGCCCCAGCGGGGCCTGGGGGAGAAGCCGGCGGGTCAGGGGGGGCTCCAGGGGAGGGGGCTGCACCTGCTGCCTTCGGGGGCCCCGGCCCAGAGCGCGATCCCAGCAGCACAGGCCCTGGATCCCAGGGCGCCAGGGAAACAGCGCTCAATCCTGCGGTCCCCCGGGACAGGCGGGGCGGGGAGGGCACAGGATAGCGAAGACCCTCCTTCCGTGGGGCCCCCAGGGGGAGGTGGGGAGGGCACAGGACGGTGAGGACTCTCCTGCCGCCGGGCGCCCAGAGTTGTGCAGGTCAGCGCCCCACCCCACCCCACCCCACCCCAGCACCAAGGCTCCTGCGGACTGGGAGCTGCGGGAGTTACTGCGGGAGCGGACTCCAGGGCTGGGGAGCTGGCCGCAGCCAGTGGGGTTGTTCCTCCTGGTGTCACCCTGTGCCTGGGAGGGGCGGGCCGCTGGGAACAGGGGCCTCACGGGGTCAACAGCTCCCACTGAGCCCGGCACCGGCAGGGGGCGGGGCATCTCCCCAGGTGCACACACCGGAGAACCAGCACAGCAGCCCCTCAGCCAGAGCAGCTGGAAGGACAGGGGAAATTAAGGGATTTACAGTATATAGAACCAGAGGATACTCCTCCTTGTTTATTTTTGTTTTTTTTTTCTTTTTTTCCTTCCTTTTTTCAGTACAACTTGTTTTTAGACACTCTGCACTGAGCAAAATGACTAGAAAGAAGAACTCACCACAAAAGAAAAAATCAGAAACTGTACTCTCTGCCACAGAGTTACAGAATTTGGATTACAATTCGATGTCAGAAAGCCAAATCAGAAGCACAATTATAAAGCTACTGGTGGCTCTGGAAAAAACCATAAAGGACTCAAGAGACTTCATGACTGCAGAATTTAGATCTAATCAGGCCAAAATTAAAAATAAATTAAATGAGATGCAATCCAGACTGAAGGTCCTAACAACGAGGGTTAATGAGGTAGAAGAACGAGTGACATAGAAGACAAGTTGATGGCAAGGAAGGAAGCTGAGGAAAAAAGAGAAAAGCAATTAAAAGATCATGAGGAAAGGCTAAGGGAAATAAATGACAGCCTCAGAAGGAAAAATCTATGTTTAATTGGGGTTCCAGAGGGCACCAAAAGGGACAGAGAACCAGAAAGCATTTTTGAACAAATCATAGCTGAGAACTTCCTTAATTTCGGGAGGGAAACAGGCATTCAGATCCAGGAGATAGAGAGATCCCCCCCTAAAATCAATAAAAACTGTTCAGCACCTTGACATCAAGAGTGAAACTTGCAAATTCCAAAGATAAAGATCCTTAAAGCAGCAAGAGACAAGAGATCCCTAATTTATATGGGGAGAAATATTAGATTAACAGCAGACCTCCCCACAGAGACCTGGCAGGCCAGAAAGGGCTGGCAGGATATATTCAGGGTCCTAAATGAGGAGAACCTGCAGCCAAGAATACTCTATCCAGCAGCCCTCTCATTCAGAATAGAAAGAGAGATAAAGAGCTTCCGGATAGGCAGAAACTGAAAGTATATGTGACCTCCAAACCAGCTCTGCAAGAAATATAAAGGGGGTCCCTGTAAAAGAAAGAGGAAGTCCAAAGAAATAATCCACAAAAACAGGGACTGAATAGGTATTATGATGACACTAAATTTATTTCTTTCAATAGTAACTTGGAAAGTGAGTGGGCTTAAAGATCCCATCAAAAGGTGCAGGGTTTCAGACTGGGTTCAAACCTAAGGACACCTACAGCCTGAAAATAAAAGGTTGGAGAACCATTTACCATTCAAATGGTTCTCAAAAGATAGCGAGGATATCAATCCTCATATCAGATAAGTTAAAGTTTATCCCAAAGACTGTAGTAAGAGATGAAGAGGGACACTCTATCATACTTAAAGGATCTATCCAACAAGAGGACCTAAAAATCATGAATATTTATGCCCCTAATGTGGGAGCTGCCAAGTATATCAATCATTAATAACCAAAGTTAAGACATACTTAGATAATAATACACTTATACTGGGAGACTTCAACATGGTGCTTTCTGTAAGTGACAGATTTTCTAAGCACAACATCTCCAAAGAAACAAGAACTTTAAATGATACACTGGACCAGATGGATTTCATAGATATTTACAGAACTTTACATCCAAACTCAACTGAATACACATTCTTCTCAAGAGCACATGGAACTTTTTCCTAATAGACCACATACTGACACAAATCAGGTCTCAACTGATACCAAAAGAATGGAATTGCACCCTGTATATTTTCAGACCATAATGCTTTGAATCTAGAACTAAATCACAAGAAGAAATTTGGAAGACATTCAAACACATGGAGGTTAAAGAGCATCCTGCAAAAAGATGAAAGGCTCAACCAGGAAATTAGAGAAGAATTAAAAAGATTCATGGAAACTAATGAGAATGAAGACACAACCATTCAAAAGCTTTGGGATACAGCAAAAGCAATCCTGAGAGGAAATCCATCTCAATACAAGCATCCCTCAAAAAACTGGTAAAAACTCAAATACACAAGTTAACTTTGCACCTAAAGGAACTGGAGAAAGAACAGCAAATAAAACCTACACCAAGCAGAAGAGAGTTACTAAAGATTCGAGCAGAACTCAATGAAATCGAGACCAGAAGAACTGTAGGACAGATCAACAAAACCAGGAGTTGGTTCTTTGAAAGAATTAATAAGATAGATAAACCATAGCCAGCCTTATTAAAAACAAAAGAGAAAAGACTCAAATAATAAAATCATGAATGAAAAAGGAGGGATCACAAGAAATATGAAGGAAATACAAACGATTTTAAAAACATTATGAGCAGTTACATGCCAATAAATTAGGCAATCTAGAAGAAATGGACGCATTTCTGGAAAACCAAAAATTACCAAAACTGGAACAGGAAGAAATAGAAAACATGAACAGGCTAATAACCTGGGAGGAAATTGAAGCAGTCATCAAAAACCTCCCAAGACACAAAAGTCCAGGACCAGATGGCTTCCCAGGGGAATTCTATCAAATGTTTAAAGAAGAATCAATACCTATTCTACTGAAAGATAGAAAGGGGTGGAATACTTCCAAACTCGTTCTATGAGGCCAGCATCACCTTAATTCCAAAACCAGACAAAGACTCAACCAAAAAGGAAAATTATAGACCAATATATCTGATGAACAAGATGCAAAATTCTCAACAAGATACTAACCAAGAGGATCCAACAGTACATTAAGAAAATTATTTACCATGACCAAGTGGGATTTATCCCTGGGATATAAGGCTGGTTCAACACCTGTAAAGCAATTAATGTCATAGATCATATCAGCAAGAGAAAAAACAAGAACCATATGATCCTCTCAATAGATGCAGAGAAAGCATTTGACAAAATACAGTATCCATTCCTGATCAAAACTCTTCAGAACGTAGGGATAGAGGGAATATTCCTCAGCATCTTAAAAGCCTTCTATGAGAAGCCCACAGCGAATATCATTCTCAATAGGGAAGCACTGGGAGCCTTTCCCCTAAGATCAGGAACATGACAGGGACGTCCACTCTCACCACTGCTCTTCAACATAGTACTAGAAGTCCTAGCCTCAGCAATCAGACAACAAAAAGAAATAAAAGGCATTCAAACTGGCTTAGGATAAGTCAAACTCTCCCTCTTCACTGATGACATGATACTGTACCTAGAAAACCCAAAAGACTCCACCCCAAGATTGCTAGAACTCACAGCAATTTGGCAGTGTGGCAGGATACAAAACCAATGCCCAGAAATCAGTGGCATTTCTAAACACTAACGATGAGACTGAAGAAAGATAAATTCAGGAGTCAATCCCATTTATAGTTGCAGCCAAAGCAGAAGATACCTAGGAATAATCCTAACCAAAGAGGTAAAGGATCTATACCCTAAAAACTACAGAATACTTCTGAAAGAAATTGAGGAAGACACAAAGAGATAGAAAAACATTCCATGCTCATGGATTGGAAGAATTAATAGTGTGAAAATGTCAATGCTACCCAGGGCCATTTACACATTTAATGCAATCCCTATCAAAATACCATGGACTTTCTTCAGAGAGTTGAAACAAATCATCTTAAGATTTATGTGGTATCAGAAAAGAGCCCGAATAGCCAGGGGAATATTGAAAAAGAAAATCAGAGCCGGGGGCATCATAATGGCGGATTTCAAGTTGTACTACAAAGCTGTGATCATCAAGACAGTGTGGTACTGGTACAAAAACAGACACATAGATCAATGGAACACAGAATAGAGAATCCAGAAATGGGCCCTCAACTCTATGGTCAACTAATATTCAACAAAGCAGGAAGGACTGCTTCCTGCTTCCACTGAAAAAAGGACAGTATCTTCAATAAATGGTGCTGGGAAAATTAGACAGCCACAGGCATAAGAATGAAACTAGACCATTCTCTTACACCAGGCACAAAGATAAACTTAAAATTGATGAAGATCTAAATGTGAGACAAGAATCCATCAAAATCCTAGAGGTGAACACTGGCAACACCCTTTTTGAACTTGGCCACAGCAACATCTGCAAGATACATTTATGAGGGCAAGGGAAACAAAAGCAAAAAAGAACTATTGGCACTTAATCAAGATAAAAAGCTTCTGCACAGCAAAAGAAATAGTCAACAAAACTAAAAGACAGCATACAGAATGGGTGAAGATATTTGCAAATGACCTATCAGATAAAGGGCTAGTTTCCAAGATCTATAAAGAACTTATTAAACTCAACAGCAAAGAAACAAACAATCCAATCATGAAATGGGCAAAAGACATGAACAGAAATTTCACCAAAGAAGACATAGACATGGCGAACAAGCACATGAGAAAATGCTTCGCATCACTGGCCATCAGGAAAATACACATCAAAACCACAATGAGATGCCACGTCACACAAGTGAGAATGGGGAAAACTAACAAGACAGGAAACAACAAATGTTGGAGAGGATGTGGAGAAAGGGGAACCCTCCTACTCTGTTGGTGGGAATGTGAACTGGTGTAACCACTCTGGAAAACTGTGTGGAGGTTCCTCAAAGAGTTAAAAATAAATCTGCCCTACGACCCAGCAATTGCACTGCTGGGGATTTACCCCAAAGATACAGATGCAGTGAAATGGCAGGACACCTGCACCCCGATGTTTATAGCAGCAATGGCCACGATAGCCAAACTGTGGAAGGAGCCTCGGTGCCCATTGACAGATGAATGGATAAAGAAGATGTGGTGTATGTACACAATGGAATATTACTCAGCCATTAGAAACGACAAATACTCACCATTTGCTTCAATGTGGATGGAACTGGAGGGTATTTTGCTGAGTGAAGTAAGTCAATCAGAGAAAGACAAACATTATATGGTTTCATTCATATGGAGATATAAAAAATAGTGAAAGGGATTAAAGGGGAAAGGAGAGAAAATGAGTGGGAAATATAAGTGAGGGAGACAGAACATGAGAGACTCCTAACTCTGGAAAACAAACAAGGGGTAGGGGAAGGGGAGGTGGGCGGGGGGGTGGGGTAACTAGGTGATGGGCACTGAGGGGAGCACTTGGCAGGATGAGCACTGGGTGATATGCTGCTATATGTTGGCAACTCGAACTCCAATAAAAATATATACAAAAATAAAATAATAAAAATATCCCTGCTATTTATAGAAGAAAAATTAAAAAATATTTTTTACCTAAGGATGTTTGAGGATAATTTAAATTTTAAATTAATTTTAAGTAATTTTAATTAGATTTTAAATTTTTATTTTAAATTATCATTTCACCATTGATTTTTCTTTGCATCTTGTCAAAACTACTTAACTATATTTGTGTTTTTCCTGGACTTTCTATTATTTTGCCAACACTCTTTTCTTCATTACTGAAGCTTTTGAGGGAGCCATTAAATCATATAGTCTGTGTCCTCCAAGTTCTTCATTTTTTGTTAGCTATAACAGATCTTATGCTTTCAGTTAAATTCATATATATCTACAAAGTAACTTGCTGTGATTTTGATTGGGATTGAATTGAATATGTAGCTCAAGTTGGCAAGAACTGATACCCTAACAATATGGAATATTCCAACTCAGTACATGTACAAAGAATATTTCCCCATTTATTTATTTGATTTCTTTCATCAATGTTCTGTTATTCCCACATATAAGTCAGTACATATTTTGTTAGATTTATACCTATTTTTAGTGCTATGCTAAAATGTCTTTGTAAAAATTTCAAATGACATTTGTTCATAACTAATATATTAGAAAGTAATTGAATTTTGTATTGTATTTATTTATTTGATTTTATAAGGAGAAGCAGGCTCCCCAGGGAGCAGGGACCCTTATGTGGGGCTCGATCTCAGAACCCTGGGATCACAACCTGAGCTGAAGGCAGACACTAAACTAACAGAGCCACCCAGGAGCCCCAACACTTTTGTATTTTAATGTTGTGTTCCAAAATGTGCTACCTCAAATCCAGGCGTTTTGATGTAGATTCTCTTCAGATTTCTACATAAATCATCATGTTATCTAAAAAAAATAATAATTACTTCTCAGTTTTTATTTCTTATATTTTTATTACACTGTCTAGAATTTCCAGTATGATGTTGAACAGAAAAGGTGAAGAAGACTTTTTGCTTTGATCTCATTTTAGGAGAAAGGCATCCAATTTCTCACTATTTACTATGATATTAGCCCTACGTGTTTTGCAGTGTCTTTATCAAATTGGAGGTTCCTCATTATTCCTTGATTGCGGTAATTTATTTCTCAATTATAAGCAGGTAAAGATCTTGTCAAATACTCTCTCACTTTATATGATTAAATAGTTTGTATTATTCTGTTTTTTTATAAAATGGTTTACCCTGATTGATTTTCAAATGTTTAACCTCCCATATGTAGCTGGAATAAGATTCACCAAGTTCTGATGTCTAATTTCTTTGAGGCATGTTGGATTTAATTTGCTAATATTTTGTTAATATCTTCTATCTATCTTTATAAAAGTTATTGAGTTGTGTTTTTATTTTCCAGTATTTTTTCTAATATTTATCTGATTTTGATATTAGGGTAATGTGCATTCATAATGAGTTAGGATGTATCCTTGCTGCTTTTATTATCTGGTATAGATTGTATAAAATTGGTAATATATATTTTATATTCCTTAAATGTTTGGTAGAATTGATCTGTGCAAATGTCTGGGCTTTGTGTTTTGTTTTGGGGAGGTTATTTGTGGATTCAACTTCTTTATAATACATATCAGCCTATTTCTGTGTGAATTTTAGTAGTTTGTGTCTATAAAAAAATATATATTATTCCATGCAATTGTCAAAACTGTGAGCATGGAGTATTCCTTTATTATTTATTTAATGGGCAAGAGATCAGTGTCTCTCCCCTCCTCTCCCATCTCTTTCAATTAGTCCGCTAGAGTTTATCAATTGGTGTTTTCAAAGAATCCTCTTTTGGCGTCATTGATTTTTCTCCATTTCTGTTTTCAATTTCATTGGTTTTTGCTTTTTCATTATTTGTCTTCATTTTGCTTTAGTAGTAGTTTTTTCTCTTTAGTTTCCTAAGTTAGAACCTATTTTGTGTCTTTTCTAATGTATGCATTTAGTGCTATAAAGTCCTTTCTAAGCATTTGTTTCCCTGCATCCTATTTTCATTAGTGACATTTTTGTTTTAAGGATAGTCAAATTTCTCTCAAATCTTACACAAATGTGTCATTTGAAGTACATTGTTTATTTTCCAAATACTTGCAGATATTACAGCTTTCTTTTGAGTTCATTTAATTCCATTGTTATCTAAGAACATAGTTTGTGTCCTTTATGTAATTTTACATGTTTAGTTGTGTTCTCAGAGCTAAAATGTGTACTGTCTTAGTGAATATTCTATGTGAGAATGTGTATTCTGTTGTTGGATGAAATATTCTACAAATGTCAAATTGATTGAGTTGGTTGATAGTGCCATTCAGGTCATACATATTTTTATTGATATTTTCAGCCTGACAGGCCAGTTGTATTGGACAGAAACATGTTCATGTTGTCAACTTTAATACTGGATTTGTATTTAATGATGATTATTTTTTCCATTCTCCTTCCAGAAGTATAAAGGGATCTTTCTTATATTTTCACTGGAAGGACATGGTGATTACTATTGGAAGGAAAACCAAAGAAGTGGTGGGACCCTCCTAGGATATGGTCTGCAAATACTTTGCCTTTTCCTGATAGTCCACACTCATCCTTAGAAGTTCAACAATTACCATTTGAGTATTCCTATCAACTCAGGCTTCTGACCTAGGCACGTAGACTTTGATTGTGTCTCTCTGGATGCTTCTGTCTCTCAAGACTTCAGGATGGCATTTTTCCCAAAAACCTCAGTTCTTTGATGGACCCAAGACAATCATTACTTTTGGGTTTTCCAGCTTTCTCTTATAAAGATGAGGGTGACAACTTCCAAGCTCTTTATAGGTCATAGCTGAAACCATAAGTCCCAACACTAGAATTTTCCTCTAAATTATAATTTTAAGCAACATTTTAAACAACTTAAGGGGAAAACAGATAATCCTTTGTATTTACTCAGATATTTGGCATTTTGTATCCACTTAATTTTTCCCAAAAGTCCATGCTTACCTCTGGTATTCTGCTCCTCCATCTCTGGCTTCTTTCAAAATGTTTTTATTGTCTTTGGATTTTCAACAGTTTGATCATGACATGTCTATGATTGGTTCACTTTGAATTTGATCTTACCAGTCCTTTTAACTTACACTTTTCCCTAATTTTGGAAAATTTCAGCCATTTTTTTTTCAAATACCGTTGTGTTCCAATTCCTCACTGACCCATTGAGGCTTGCTCCAGTTGCTCATTTCTTAGAACTTTGGTCTCAGAGATTCTGAAGTTTTCTTTCTCTGCATTTTTTTCCTTTGTGCCTCTCATAGTGCATAATTTATCAATTTTGAAGTCCTGGATATTTTTTGTTATGTACATTCTGCTATTAAGTCCAGCATTATATTTTTAAATAAAAAATTCTAGTTTTCTTCCCAGAATTGTTTTTACTTTCTTTTATGAGAAGTCCTATCTTCTCACTTATTATTTTTTTTGTGTGTGTATTCTCTTTTGCTCAAAGAACATGGTTGTAGGAGTTGCTTTGAGATTTTTTTTCCTGATAGCTACACCTAAGTAATCAAGCATTGCTTAGTTTGATTTTTTTCCCTTGAGAAAAGGTCAACATTATCTTTTCCTTCTTAATTTTTTTAGATTGTAACCTGAACATTGTGATTATACCTTTAGACTCTAGCATGTTGGGGTTTCTATTTTAGCAATCATTCTTGTTAAGAGACAGTCTTAAAGCTATCTCACTTTCTGTGAGCAGTAGATCACATTTCACTTTGACATTTTTAATATGTTGTTTTGGGTCTCTTCTGTGTATGCATAGTTCAGGGACAAGACTGAGAATTTTATGAATCTTCTCATAGGGATTTGAAATACTCTTCTTTGGTTCCTCTCTCTCCCTTGGAGTCTCTTATCTCTCTCCATCTTGCCTGGGCGATTCTTCCAGTTTTTCTCAGTCCAGAAAGATGGTAAAATTTCTATCCTCGTATCTTTTCAGGTTAGCAACTGAGGCTTGCCCTGGGGAAAAAGTCACAAAAACAAATAGAAAACAGAAAAATAAAATTCTCAGCTCCCGGCTGGTAGACAATCCTCGATGGCTCTCTGACAATTTGCGAAAGCTTCCAAACAACTATGAGAGCCATTTTGGTAAATAAAAGTAGCAGATGCTCACTTAAACTTGGATTTTGGGTATACAATGAGTAACTTTTAGTGCAGATGTATCACAAATATTGTAGGGGATATATTTATACTAAAATAACTTGTTTACCTGAAAATCATATTTAATTGGGTATTTTCCATTTCATCTGAAACCCTACAAGCAAATACACTGAGAGTTTGTATTTAGAACTCTTTTCATGCATTTGTTTATACAACAAATAGCTTTGGAATATGAAGATAGTGTCTCTCTCAGAAAGAAGCAAGTATATTTACTAACTGGTATAATAATAATATCTCCCTCTGCATAATGAATAGCTGTGTTTGCAGCCTATTATAGGAGATTCAATCTTTAGTCTCAGAATTCCTTAGCTCAAATGTAAGCCTATTTTGTATTCACTAGCCACCTGTTCTCCTCTACACTGCTGTCTTATTGCTTTGTGTTCTTTTATTTTGACCAGAATTTATAGTTATCACTGGGTAGGATTAGCTTTAGTTTGTTTACACACCTATAGCAGAACTGGAATTCATAATATGGAGGTTTTAACATATCTTTTACAATATTTCATAGAAAAAATAGAAAATCTATATACAGGTATAGATTATTTGCACAACAGTATTAGCCATTTTACATTAATTGAATAATATACCCAACCACTGCAGAAAACTTATATTTTTGATGAGCACTGAGGGGGACACTTGGCGGGATGAGGACTGGGTGTTATGGTATATGTTGGTAATTGAACTCCAATAAAAAAAATTAAAAAGAACACTTATATTTTAACTGTAAATAGAATACTCACTAAAGTAGAATCTATCATTTAGGTCTAACAAATTCAAGTGCATTAAAATCATACCCATGTCTGACCAGAACAGAATATAACTAATAATCAATAACAATAGGAAATATCAATATATTTTAAAATTAAGCAATAATAATCAAATTTAATAGCTTATAAACCTTCCTCTTCCTAAATTTTCCAATTTATTTTTACTAAAACAAACTTGACATACAGATTTCTCCACTCTGCCCAGACTCTTAGAGTCCTTTTAAAAAAAAATAATAATTTTGAAAAAAAGTCTTCAACGCCAGTATACCACAGTGTAAGAATATAAACCAAATCTTATTGTTGGACTGAGTAAACATTAAAATTCTTTGTTAAATGGACATAAATGTTTCTAGAAGTTTTCCCTCATCTTCAGCCCTTTACCTTGTTGGAGACCAATGAGTATCTTTAGGCCAGCACAGTGTTCACCCACTTTGTGTAGTGCTGTTTCACACTATATTAGATTGGTTTTGTATTAGGGCAACCCAATCTATTGAACCAGAATGGCTGGGGGTGGCTCAAATAATTTTTTTAAAAAATTACCTATGGAGGGGATCCCTGGGTGGCTCAGCGGTTTAGTGCCTGCCTTTGGCCCAGAGCACAATCCTGGAGTCCCGGGATCGAGTCCCAGTGGGGCTCCCGGCATGGAGCCTGCTTTTCCCTCTGCCTGTCTCTCTGCCTCTCTCTTCTCTTTCTTTCTCTATGTCTATCATGAATAAATAAAAAAAAATTTAAATCTTTAATTAAAAAAATTACCCATTGTTTCTTTCTATGCACACTGAAACTTTTTTCTGGAGGAAAGGCTCTAAGCATAGCCATGCTTTAACATTTTTTCACTTAACTGTGTCCAAAAAATCAAAAATGGTTAGCCTGGCTTCAAGGGCTAGAGGTTGTTATAAAATTAGTTAGGATATAAGTATCTATATACATTTTAAAAATCAGAAGCTAAGGAAATGGGGAAAAGAAAAAGCCATAACAGTGAGAAGTGACCTAAGAAATTACATGTTGTTAGCATCTGTGAGGTTGAGTTGGAATGTTGTTCTCCAAATCTCCTGATTATGTTTGGTCTCCTCTGCATTTTGATTAGTTCTTCTGAAATTGTGACAAAACTTGTGAGAGTATTACAAATTGTCTAATATTCTGAAAGCATGTCCTTCATTCCCAGGATCTGATTCTAAGCTGTTTTTATCCTACAGGGTTTCTTTCAACTTTGTCAGATTACACTTGGAACACAAGACCCGCTGCACTTCTGTTTTTGGGAAGGCATCTAGTTAGAGACTTTCTCCTGGGATATTTTTTAATACTTTATGTTAAGGCTACCACAAGAAGAAATTATTCAGAAACAGTTTAAATGTGAAACCCTTGCCTAATGTAGTCCTAGAGTGCCAAGAGAGAAAAGCACACCTTCATATGTGCTTGGCATATATTTAGAGAAACCATGCCAAACAAGCTTAATTTTGTGTGACTCAAGACTTTTACTGTGAAACCTCATTTCCTCCCCATCTATCACAGAAGAACTTTCCCTTGGTTTCAGAGGTTATTATTAACCATGCCTTTCCCATTCCAATAGAAATGGTTGGAAATACTTCACTTGCCCACCAGTAAAATAAGTTTGTTGAACTCTGTGCTGTTTACTTAAATATGCAGAATGTATCATTCATGCTCTGTTGATTAGAGGTAGTTTGCTGCAAACATTATAGGTTTTTATTAAGCAAAGTCTGCTTAATTCATGCTGTGCTAAATGAAGTAGGTGGCGGCTGTTCAATTTAGCCAATTAGTGGCCAGAGTCATTTTGGAAAACACTAAAGGACCAAGAACCCCTCATTAAATTTTATTTATAACAAGGACAGGGGAGGGAAAGGATCATGAAACATCCCACTGCATAAATCCTAAAGATCTGGAATGCCTTAAACATTAAACAGACTCGTCATTTCATACAGGAGTACAGTGGATTTAAATTAGTGTACAATTACACATGTCCTAAGTTGAAACCAGTTGTACATACACCTATTCTTTTGGGTTTATAAATCCTTTTAAATAACTAACTTATGTGATCAAGTATGTTAATGTCACTTAATACTTTAGTGATCGTAGAAAGAATACATTCTACTTATTTATTTTGTATTCAGTTTAATAAAACCCAATGAATTCTATAGTCTATGTCAAGCCATGAGACAGAAGTTAGAAACACATAGTTCCTAACTCATAAAGAGTCTTCCAGTACAGAGAATGTAAAGCTAGAAGGACAGTGCAAGACCTTGGTGAAGTACTCTTCCTTACATTAGGACTTCAATCATAGTAAAAATACAGTTCTGGTCTAACGTCAGAGTGTAAGACCAAAAACAAAACAAAACAAAACAAAACAAAAAACAAAAAACAAAAAACAAAACCAACACACACACATATAGATAAACTTATTTTAGAAAGTTGGTTCACTGGGGACAGATATACAGGAAAGTATTAATCCCTTATTTCTGCTGTTTGCACAGAAAACTGTTGGTACAATACTCCTCTTTGTCACCAAACATTGGTCCCCAGTGCCAGGGTTAGGACCTAAAGAATCAGTGAGTTTGGGGAAAGGAACTGAACTTGGCTTATTCGGCTTTTCCCCGTCTCAGGTAATAGTTGCCTGAAGAAAAGAAATAAGCATCTCTATTTTTCTATACTTAGTTTATAGGATGAAACCCCTATTCAATAGTAATTTTAGTGCCACTTGCAACTAGGTGACTCATTGGTCTCTTAACTATTCCAGACTTGGGCCAGGAACAGGTAGGGAAATGTATTGAGTTCTCAAGTTTCCGAAGACAGTCTGTCAATGTGTCCAACACATCTAGGTTCACTTTCTCATCCCTGCTTCCCCAATGAGACCAGATTAATAAATTGGCAGTTGTTCAGCATTTGCAGTCCAGGGTCAAATTCAAAAGGGCTCCCACCTCTCAAACAAGATGCATGCATGCATTCTATCCAGTGCATAAATGGAATGAAGAAGGGACAAAGCTCACTCTCTACATTTCTCCTTTTCCTCCTCCTTCTCTTGCTGCAGCTGTTGCCTCTTTTCTTATTCTTGAGCCTAAGACCCAAGAGTTGAATCCCTTTAAGTAAGTGCAAAATTCATATGCTTTCTTTCATTGTTGAAGTTTCTCTAAAGCCTAAGACTTTTATGATATAGGAGTTAACAAGAAATGAGCTTTAATAATTTCTGTTCTTTATCTCATAGCTACAATTATATTCTAAAATCACTTTTTTGAGGTATGATTGGCATGTAAAAAAATCATCTATATTATATACAACTCAATGAGTTTAGGGAGGAATGTACACCCATGAAACCATCAAGTCCATAGACCTATCCATCTGCTCACAAGTTTCCTTCTGCCCTGCGCCTTCTATTTTGTAGAAATTATTTTGTGTTAATGCTTAAATGGTCTACCCTCTTAGGAAATATGAAGTATACAATGCAGTATTGTTAGCGATTGGCACTATGCTTTGTGGTAGATCTCCAGAACTTAATTATCCTGTAAAACTGATTTTTTTTAAACTCTTTGACTATCAACTCCAAAGTTTAAAACATCTGTCTTAATCTTTTGGGGATTCCATAACAAAATTCCACAGACTGAGTAGCTTACAAAGAACAGATGTATTTTTCATAGTTTTGGAAACTGTGAGTTTTAGATCAGAGTTCTGGTATGGCTGGGTGAGGTGAGGGCCCTTTTGCAGGTTATATACTTCTTGTTGTATCCTCATATGGTGGAAGGGACCAGCAAACTCTGCAAGGTCTCCTTTGTAAGCATGTTAATTCCCCTCAAGAAAGCGGGATTCTTATGACCGAAGCACCCCCTAAAGACTCCATCTCCTAATACCATCATATTTGGTATTAGGATTGGGGAGGGTGGTGATGAAACATTCAGACTACAGCAATAGCTGAATCTATTTATATTATTATGAAAATAATATTTTAAGTTAAGAATTTCGATGGATTTAAGACCATAGGAACCTACTCTTGTCCATACATTTATATAGCACTTTGTGCATTTTAATTTCAGGATGACTTTTAAAATTTGTATGATTTAATAGGAAATCAAGCTACAAAGTAGCTAATTCTTCAAAGCTAACAGTAAATTCTAGTTTTTTTTAATAATGCCATATTAACTTTCTTGTATCAGATAGTCCTAGTATTTTTCAACTTTTAATTCTCTTCTAAAATGTGAAAATACAAAAAATATAATGGATGGTTTATATCATTTTTAAAACTTTTACTAAAGACAATGATCATAGAAAGTAATTTAAAGTTTTAGGCCAAAATTCTGGATTACACAACTGCAATTTCACAATTACCATTACAAAATAACTATTTCAGTTAAGTGATTCTTAAAAATTTATTAAGGAACGTCTGGGTGGTTCAGCAGTTGAGCACCTGCCTTTGGCCCAGGGCGTGATCCTGGAGTTCCAGGATCGTCTCACATCAGGCTCCCTGCATGGAGCCTGCTTCTCTCTCTGCCTATGTCTTTGCCCCCCTCTCTCTCTCTGTGTCTCTCATAAATAAATAAAATTAAAAATATATATATTAAAATTGGTAGTATATCCTCTGTACTCCAAGTAAATTATATGATTTGTTTAGATTTGCTTCAGCAAAGTGTGCATACATAGAATGCAAAAATCCTAGTGTTCCAATTAAGAAAAATGTGTATATTCTCCAAACTAAAGAAGAAAGTGCAAAATAGCTAAACAAATAAAAATTGCTATGATAAGGGAAATCTAGAACCCCTGGTGGGTAATTCATTCAGTAAATATTTTGTGCAGAACACTATGTAAGAGATTGGAGTCAGTGTTGAAAGAAAAATTTGGAAGAAATATGCATTTTGTGAACGTATTAAAAACATTCTAGCCTATATCATCAAGTTAGAGGAGGCTTTGTGAGGAATGGTATCTGATGTCAGTAAGGTGAGTTGAAATTAAGTAGAGGAAAGCCTAAGACTAAATACCTTCATAAAATGGAAGGAAAATCAATTTGGCTGCCTCATTGACAGTGAGAAAATTGGGGACAAAAGCTTAAGGATTAGGTAAGGCCAATGATGATTCAAGATTTGTAATAATCCATTGTAGGTATTTTTAAAATCTCTGACACAAATGGTAACCAATGAAGCTTGCAAACAAGGGACTGAGTGTTGATGAGGAGATCAGCAACACAAAAACGTTAGTGGGTGAATTGTTATAGTTGGCAGAATGAAAAATATATTTATTTTTTACATCTTTAAAAACTCATTTAAGTAAATAGTACTGCAGTGAGGTATTCTTAGTTCTGTTCATGCTGCCTACTGCTACTGTACTTATGCCAGTGTGAAGGTACAGTAAGGTAAACACAAAACCATGTTTTGTTCATGTATCAGTGAAACCTGGGGAATATTTGCTTGTTAGCAGGAGTGCCACTTTTGAGAAAAAGAGAGCGCATGCATGAGGTGAGTGGGGTCAGAGGGAAAGAGAGAGAAAGAGAATCTTGAGCAGGCTCCACACTCAGCACAGAGCCTGATGTGGAGCTCAATCTCATGACCCTGAGATCATGACCTGAGCTGAAATTGAGTCACACACTCAATCAACTGAGCCACCCACGCACTCCAGGAGTAGCAAGTTTGACCCAATTATTTTCAAACAGAAATAAAATGAAGGTACTTGGGTTTTTTCTTTATAAATAATGAATATATCAACCATATCTGTAATTACTTTTATGATACCTTATAAGAACTAATAAATTGACAATCCACGCAAATATACATTTAAAATGTTAGAAATTAAGAACATATACAATTTCAACATCTCTTCTATACAGTGTCCCCCTGACTCAGGACCTTTCCTTCATCTTTTCTAAAAGCTTAGAAAGAAATATATACTATGAATATGAAGAACAATCAAGTCAAAGTTAAGATCCCATCAATCCTAAGTTCTTCATGCAAAAAAACAAGAATTACCAAACATTTTCAAGTAAATGAATTATGACCAAATGAATATTTTTTGGCTGGAAAATTTATGGCTGACTGACTTAAAGATGCTATTTTTTAATCCAGAAATGACTTTAAGATAATCTCATTGATAAAATAGACTATCCGTTTTCTTTAACTTCAAGTGAAGAGGGCCAGATTCTGCATGTGAGCCCTTATATTTATTCTCTTTTATCAGGAGCTGTGTTGTCATTTAAGTTTTGTTATAGTAGTTAAAAACCTGCAGTAAACAGCTAAGCTTCTAGGTGGCATTCATTAAGAAGTATGTGTGAAGCATCCACTACATGCCATGCATTCTACACATGAGAGGGATAGAGAATCAACAAAAGAAATTTCTTTGTCTCCTATAGTTTACATTGAGTTGGGGGCAACAAAGATATGTGTCAGTGTTGGCTACCAGTCAGGAAGAAAAATAATGTAGAAAAAAGAATGTAGGGGAACAGACCATGGGAGGTGATCCATTTTTGGAGGAATTAGGAGATCTAACTGATGAGGTAGTAGTGGAGCAGAGATTTCATATGAAAATGATGGATTTTAAGATGGTAGCACAGGAGAACAGGTACTATTACCAGCAAGTGGTAGAGTAATGTGAAATAAGCCATTGGTGTATTTTTGGATAAATGAGACAAAGGTATTTAGAGTTAAAACACAGAGTTGCTTTTCTCCATTGAAATGCTTTTGCACCTGTGCCAAAATCAGTCAGGCTTATTTGTGTGGAACTACTTTCTGGCTTTTAATCCTGTCCCATTGATCTCTGTGTCTATATGTCTGTAAATACCACACAGTGTTGATTATTGCAGCTATATAATTAGTCTTGAAATTGGATAGACTGTTTTCTTCCACTTTTTTTTTTCAAAATTGTAGCTATTTTTGACTTTACATGCAAATGTTAGAATTTTGAATATATTTTGCTGTCTAGAATGTCTGTCTTAATGAGTTTTTTTTTTTTTAAGATTTTATTTGAGAGAGAGTGAGAGAGAGCAAGAGTGTGAGAGCCCAACAAGCGAGCATGAGTGAGAACAGGAGCAAGAGCAGGGTGAGGGGCATAGGGAGAAGAAGAAGCTGACTCCGTGTTGAGCACGAAGCCGGATAGAGGACTTGATCTCAGGACCCTGGGATTATGACCTGAGCTGAAGGCAGACGCTTAACCAGCTGAGCCACTCAGGTGCTCCTTAATGAGCTTTTAATAGGATTTTGTTAGATTTGTGTATTAATTAGAGGACAACTGACATCTTTACTGAGTCTTTCACTTCGTGAAAATAGTATCTCTTTTTATTTAGATCTTCTTTGACTTCTTTCTTTAGAACTACATAGTTTTTAGCACAGCAGCTCTGTACATATTTATTAGATTGGTACCTATTTAAATTTCTAGCAATCATAAATGACATTGTAGCTCTTCCTGGGTACACATGTTCATTGCTAGAATGTATGAATAAATTTTTATGTTGACTCTGTATTCTAATACCTTGCTGAGCTTGTTCATTAGTTCTGTTTGTTTGTAGGTTTGTTGGTGTTTTCCATGCTGATGATCGTGTGAGAATATGGACAGATTTATTTCTACTTGATTTGTATTCCTTTGATTGCCTTAGTACTAGAATTTCTGGCACTGCTTTGAATTAAAGTAATGAGAGTGAACATCTTTGTTTTGTTCCTCCTTTTAGGGGAAAGCATTCAGTCTTTTACCATTCAGTATGTTAGCCTCGGGTGGTTTTTAGATATACTTTATCAAGTTAAAGTTACTGTCTATTTCTACTTTTCTGAGAATTTTTATCATAAGTGGGCATCGGATTTTGTCAAATGATTTTTCGCTGATAGGGTTGTATGAGTTTCTTCTTTTTCTTGCTAATGTGGTGGATTACTTTTGTTGTTTTTTGAATAATGTATGTACCTTGCATCTCTGAAATGTCTCAGTTGGTCATGGAGTATAAGTCTATATACTCCAGTAATTCTTATTGATAAATTGCACTTCTTAACACTTTATTAAAATTTTATATCTCTGTTTATGAAGATTATGAGCCTGGAGTTTTCATTTGTAACACTTGCTTCATAAAATGAGTTGTGTTCCTCCCATGAGGATCTTTTCTTATATCATTTGTTTTGTAGGTGTTAATCTTCAACTATAATTGTAGATTTGTCTATTTTTTTCAGTTCTATTGTCTCTGGCTTTCAATATTTTACAACTCTGATATTTGGGGCATATAGACATAAGGTTGCCATATATTCTTGGTGGATTGACAGTTATTATATAATTCCCTTCTGGTAATTTTTGAAATTTTATCTAATAATTTAGTCATCATATTTTTCATTTCTGATATTTCCATTTCATTTTTTGTTCTGAGACTTGTTATCCTTCTGTTGAGGCTTTCTATTTTGTTTCAAGAATGTTCATAATAGCGGGGCACCTCAGTGACTCAGTTAAGTGTCCAGTTCTTGGTTTCTGCTCAGAACGTGATCTCAGGGTGGTGGGACTGAGTCCTGAATTAGCCTCAGCCTGGGGTTGGCTTGAGATTCTCTCTCCCTCCCCCTACTCACACACCATACCAGATAATGAATGAGTGTCTGTAATAGCTTATAGAAGTATTTTACCATGGCTTCTCTAAAACCTTTGTTAGACAATTCTAACATCGCTACCATCTTGTTGTTGGCATCTGTTTTTTGTTTTTGTTTTTTTAATTTAAAGTTTTTTTGGTTCTTAGTATGAAACTGGTTTTTACGGATGCCTGGGTGGCTCAGTGGTTGAGCAGCTGCCTTTGGCTCAGGATGTGATCCTGTGGTCCTGGGATCAAGCACCGCATCAGGCTCCCTTCAGGGAGCCTGTTTCACCCTCTGCCTATGTCTCTGCCTCTTTCTCCGTGTCTCTCATGAATAAATAAAATATTTTTTTTAAATGAAAATGAAATGGCATTTTCATATTATTATAAGACTCTCAAGTTTATTTCAATATTTTGTTTTATCGGGCTTGTTTTGTCAGCTGTGATGGGAGAGGGTAGAGAGAGATGCTCCATGTAGATGGAGATAGTTACATTTCTCCAACTTGCCCTCCATTGCCCCTAAGTAGGGAGATTCCTCATTATTGCTGAGGGAGGGTATGAGTTCTGACTTCACATGTAGCACCCACTAGGTATGGGAATGGGTGGGTATTATGAGCTGGTGGTGACTGACACCCTTGCTCCTTCCTTGACCTTCACTGACAGAAACAGATAGGTGCCTTATTACATCCTCATGAGGTTGGAGGGGTCTAGACTCCCCATTGGCTCTTTGTTTGGGATAAGTGGAGTTAGAAGCAGTCCCCTTCGTGATGCTTATCTGAATCACTGTCTAAAAATTTTCTGCCTTTTAAAAGATATTGTCCAAAGGGCTGCCCCTTTCTTCCTCATGTAGCTAGAGATGGCAGGCTTTTATTGCTTGTTTTTTCACGTGCCCATTGGTGTTTCTGGGTAGATCATTTCTTCAGATCTAAACTATTAACATACCTGGCACTTACGACACAAAAAGGAAACCTGGGAACACATCACCATATTCTTTGGTTTGGGATATTTCTAGTTGGTTTGCTGTCTTCTCACCTTTTAAAGTTTATTATATTACTTATAATGTATAGTTTTTAGCTGTGTTTGGTAGCAAGAACAGGAAAACCTATGTCTACTCCTTGGTAGCATCTAATATTCTCACATATTTGAGAGTCCAAATGTGTGTTGTGTTTAATTTTGTTTTGTTTTTAATATCTCATCCTGTACTCCATAAAAATATTTTCTAGAAGAGGAGGAATTCAGCTAAGTTGAAAAGGAAAATAGTAGCACTTTAAAAGCAATTTATACTTTTGAAAAATCTTCCACAATACATTTACCAGTTTTTGTACCTGCAATGTGGAATCAGTTTGGCGATCATAAAATAAATAAAACTTACTTAACAGTAGAATGGAATACCATAAATCCCCAACAATTTTTTCCTAAAATATAATTGCCCCACTGCTATAGACACATATTTATATGTATGAGAAACTCTTAGGAAAAAAAAAATTACTTTGACTATCATATGGTAGTTAACAATTTTGGGTCAAATTATTTTACTTGTTATGATTCATTTCAATTTTTGTAACAGTACAAACACTCATTAAAAAAAAAAATGTGATAGGGGCTGCCCGGATGGCTCAGCGGTTTAGCCTGGCTTTCGGCCCAGGGCGTGATCCTGGAGACCCAGGATCGAGTCCCACACTGGGCTCCCTGCATGGAGCCTGCTTCTCCCTCTGCCTGTGTCTCTGCCTCTCTCTCTCCTCTCTGTGTATTCTCATGAATAAATAAAATCTTTAAAAAAATTGTTATAAATCCAACATCTAGTAACTATGACGGGATAGGTATATTTTTATCTTCCAAGATTGCTGTAATCTAAAATTGATGTAATATTTTGAAAGATCTGTACAATCATTTCCTAAAACAAATGAACTTCAGGACATTCTGATGCTCACTGCTATCCCTAAACTCCTCTTAACCCTCTCTTCACCTCCCCTCTGCCACACATATGGCTTATTAGTGAAATCATCCATCAGTTTTAAATATCACATGATGTATTTTATGTTTGAAAAGTGTTATAATTCTTCAAATGTTTGGAATTTAAATGATTTACATGTATTCTTTGATTCTTGAATAGTTTTTACATTAAATTATTAGTAAAATGTTAACTCAAAGCTCTTTTAAAACCAGTAGATTTATAACCTTGTACATATTGTTTAACCTCTATAAGCCTCAGTTACCTTTTCCATAAAATGAGTAAATCAGAACTGGATCATATATAAGGTTTTTGGTTTTGTTTAAATATGCTAATTTATTTTAAAATCCTCCATCAAAAATGGTTATATTTGGGAAAGTTATTTTTAAATGAAAGTAATGCTCTTATGGAAAAATACTATAAATTTTAGATTTTATATTTTTATGTAATAGTCCTCATGACTGCTTTCAGTCAATATTTTTTCAGATAAATAATGTAATTCAGTGTCTCTACATCACTAGAGTATTCCTTCGCTTTCTGTATCTTGAATTTCTGATTCATCTAATTTTATTTTTCAGAGTAATATATTTATTGTCTCAGAATGTGAGTGTATAAAGAGAGGGCTGCAGGGAAAGAAAGAGTAATGAGGGACACTAAAGATAACACAGATAATACTGGACTCAACCACTTAGTTGATCAACTGCTATAAAAAGCAAGTAGAGAAATGAATGGTGGGATCTGCTCCAAACATGGAGAAAGCATAGGTGTGGTACATGAAAGGATGGTAAAAATTAACATATTTCTTCATTTCTCTGTCCTGTAAAGAATCTGATTCTTCATTTCTCTGATTCTGTAAAGAATCTGGCAAAGTGATTTTTTTTTTTAAGATTTTATTTATTTATTCATGAGAGACACAGAGAGAGAGGCAGGCTCCATGCAGGGAGCCCAATGTGGGACTCGATCCGGGGACTCCAGGACCATGCCCTGGGCCAAAGGCAGGCATTAAACCGCTGAGCCATCCAGGGATCCCCTAAACTGATTTATTTTTAAAGGGCAAACCAGATATACAGGTGGCAGCAGATAATTTTTATCTACTTTTGTCATTTAAAGTTTGAGCTACTGGGCTGCTGTGTTAGTATTCAGGTGAACATACAAATGTGCATGTATATTCTCAATAAACTTATTTTTTTCTCGTTGAGTGAAAAAATAATTTTATAGTCCACTATTTGACCAATCTTGAACTGAGTGGACACTCAAATATCTGTTGAATGAATGGATGAATACCCCATTCCATAGCTTAGGCCACATATTTTTATTCTACACAAATGTAAGCAAATCCATGTTAAAAAAGGGAGCCATTCCAAACTGAAGCATACAGTCCTATCTCAGAGTACATCAGAGTTGAAGCAGACAGCTTCTCAAATTAGCCAACATTTGAAGTATGTTCACAGTGCATATAAGAAAAAAGCACTGAAAGAAATCCCTTGTCTTTTTATTCTAGGTAGTTTCTGATCTCACCTAAGTTTTCTGAAAATACAGCTTTGTAGATCTAGAATTGTGAAGACATTTTTGATATACAGTCATTCACACTCAGTGATATACAGGCATTGTAAATTTGTCAGTTGTCAAACCACTTTGCCCAAAGTGAATTAATGAGAGTTTAAAGAACCATGGCTGGGATAGGGTTTTTATGTCTTTGGTAAGAATTACTTACTAAAAGGCATGTGACAATTACAGAAAGATAGGAAGGAAGCCAATAATAGCATATGAAAAATTGGTATTTAATTTCTCTTAACACACACATGAACATACATGCACTCACCTGTAAAATTAAGATGGGAAATTAAAGATCTTAGAGGATGTACAAAATGTTAAATTAAAAATCTTAGAGGATGTACAAAATGTTATGATTACTGAGGGAGTTTAGCAAGGTTGTTTGAACACAGGATCAAATATAAAAATGAATGCACATCTATAAACTAGCAATTGTACTGAAAATATAAAATACCTAGGAGTAAATTTGAAAAAAAATATGTAATTGCTCTCTATGAAAACTACATAACATTATTAAATGGACTAAAGAAAACCTAAATAAGACGAATATTTTGTAAATTAGAACATAGGATGCTCTCCAATTTCATCTATAAATGCAAGGTGTTCAAAGTTTAAATCCCAGTAGGCTTTATTAATGCATTTGACAAGCTGATTCTAAAACTCACAGGGAAATGCAAAAGACCTAGAATAGCCAAAGCAACTTTGAATAAGTGTATCAACATGACCAGATTTCAAATGCTGATGCCACTCAGCCCTGGAAAAGGACACAGATATTTCAGTCTAAACAGCATTCCTTTGTTATTGAAATAAACCAAGTTTTCACTAAGTTATATTGTCTTTACCTACCTTGCTGATGTAAGGGAAGTTTGAGTCCCTGACATTTGTTACAGGAATTTCTTTATTCAATTTTCTGTTTCTGTATTTTACTTCTTCCTCTCATTAACTAGGATAAATTTTACAGAGTACAAAGCATAGACCTTAACATGGTTTAGGCTTTGATAAATGTATAAACTTATTAAAACTAACAACAAACAAATCAATATATAAACTATTTTAATCACCTTAAAAATTCCCTCAAAAAGTGTTCCTTTTCAAGATTGGAGGGGAGGGAATGTTATATAGACTTTTTTACATTACCATATGTTTTAGAATAAAATTGCCAAACTCTCTATAAAGGCAAACAAAAATCTGGGAATGTGATGTAGGTTGCACTATAACTATAGATCCAGCTAAGGAACGATGACAGCTTGATAATACGGTCATAAAATCCACTAGCATGGTATATATTTCTATTTAAATTAGGAGTTGGCAAACTTTTCTGTAAGGAGTGATTAAATGTTCAGGATTTGTGGGACACATGTCCTCTCAATTATAAATACATATGTTCATGCATGTGTGTTATATATACGATATATATATATATATCATATATATATACACACACACACACATATATCATAATAAAAATGTAAATGTCTCAGTTTGCAGACCATACATGCACAGACAATGGTCCAGATTGGTCTGTAAACTATATTTTGCCAAACTTTGACTTGAATCATTGTAAGTTACACTTTACAATATTTCTACTTTTCAGGGAAAAGTCTTGCGCATCATTGGCAAATGTATTTCTCAGATTACAGTTTTGGCATTAGTACAAAAGACATTGTTTTGCATTCAATTTCCTAAGTTTCTGTTGCTAGTAAATAGAAGAACAAGTAATTATTATATTGATTTTGTGTCCTACACCTTGATTAATCACTTAAAGTAGATTTTTACACAATTCCTCATCTGTGTACAGAATTAACTCTTCTATGGATAATGGCAATTTTAATTCTACCTTTGTGTCTTTTGTTTCTTAAATCATTGCATCGATCAGCATTTGTTATGGTACTAGCTGTAGTTTTCTCACATGATTTTTATTGAAAACTATAAGTTCTTCCCTAAATTGCTCTCAGTTTTTTTTTGCTCTCAGTTTTATAATAAATGTGTATTAATTTTGTTAATGGCTTTTGTATGTGATCAGGTGAGCATGTAATTTTTTTGTTGGTGAATTATGTAGACATATCTTGTTATGATAAGACACACTTGTTTTTGATGTATATAGAGATGGGTTTCATGTCTAAGTTCAGGAGTTATACGTTAACTTTCTCGCAATGTCCTTGTGAAGGTCAATCTAATTACTTAAGTAATTTTTAAAAATTTAATTTTAAAAAAATTGGCTTTAAAAAGGGAATTAAGGGGCAGCCCGGGTGGCTCAGCGGTTTAGCACTACCTTCAGCCCCCCGCCTGATCCTGGAGACCTGGGATCCAGTCCCACATTGGGCTCCCTGCATAGACCCTGCTTCTCCCTCTGCCTGTCTCTGCCTCTCTCTCTCTCTCTCTTTCTCTCTCGTCTCTCATGAATAAATAAAATCTTTAAAAAAATTAAAAGGGAATTAAGAAATGTTCTTAAGTTGAAAGTTAAAAAGTCTTTGTTTTCTGAAACTGTGTACTCCCCCCACCTCCCCAACCCCGCCCCCATGAACTAGTCATTGGAGGCATCTGTGGCTTGGATTTTGTTTATGAAATTTGTAGTTTATATTTTTAAATATGAACTATTGAGCTTCACTTTTTCCTGAAATAGTTCTCCAACTTATGTTTTTATAAGACAAATATCTTGTCAAGTGGATTGTCTTGCTCATTCACATAAAGTTCATGGTAGTTCTTTATCCAGCTTTTCTTGGAGAGCTATAAACTCCTGTCATTTCTGATATTTGAAATTTTTGTTTTCCTTTTCTTGAACTAGTTAACTTTAGAGGTATATCAATTTTAATATCTTTAAAGGATCAACTTTCAGATTTGCTTATTTTTATCACTGTTTTAAAAGTTTTATTCTGCTATTTTTATTTCTACATTTATTAGGCTTCATGTATGGTATATTTTTAAATGCTTAAAATGGAACTTTTACATAATTTTAGACATTTCTTCAGTATAAAGGCATAAAAGTTATATATGCTCAGTCATTTTATGTGCTGTTTTTATTCATTTTGGAATATTTCCTATTTTCTTATGTTTAATTACTCAGTTATTTCAAGGTTATTTTGTTCAACTTGCAAATATGAGGGGATTCCAATATATTATTTGTTGAAGACTTTTAATTCCTGAAATATCTTATTTCCATATTTTAAAGTTTATGACTTTAAAATACATTTAAAATACATATAAAAGACATTTTTATAGCATTTTTGGTGAATTCTTCATGTACACTTAGGAAAGTATGTGTATTCAGCAGCTGCTTGGTACAGTCTTCTGTACATTACATGCTAATTAAGCTTAGTTGATAGCCTATTCATATTAGTTCAGTCAGTTGCTCAGGAGAATGTTAAAAATCATCAAACTTTGTGTATTTATCTCCTGAATATACCTGATTTTCTTCCATTAATTTTGAACTCTTATTGGCATTCACCTAAAGAATTCTGTATTCTTGATAAGTTATTCTTTCTCTGTGTTATTATTTCATTGTGAAATGTCCCTTTTATTCATCCATAAATACTGTTTATCTTGGAATCATGTTATGAAGCCACCCTTGTTCTATCATCATTAGTTTTATGTGTTATTTGTCCCTCCCAAAACTTTCCATGAAGCTTTATTTATAAAGTGTGCCTTTTGTAAATGGCAGGTCATTGTATCTTACATTCACCTAACTTGAAAATTTCCACTTTAAAATCAAGGGTTTAATTTACATTTAATGGAATATGGTGTGGACTGAATTTTTCCTTGGAATTTTATGTTAGCTAATCAAATATTTTTGGTTACATATTTTTACTAACTTGGCTTTTTAGCTACATTCATAAAGTCTTTTTCTATAATTCAAAGTATTTTTTCTGTTAACATGCTCTTAATTTCATTGATTTCTTTTTCTATAATATCCATTCTCAGGTCAACTTAGTCAATTTTTAAATTTGACATTTGCTTTTATCAGTTCTACAATTCCATTTCTTTTTTAGTTTTACTTTTCCATCAAACTTCCCATTTATTTAGCCATTATAGTAATATCCTCTAAACTATACATTCATATTTTTAAAAAATATAATTAACATATTATTGTTATATTAATGGTCTATTAGTTTCAGGTGTGCACCATAATGATTCAACATTTTAGACACACATTAAGTGCTCCTACAAAAAGTATACTCTTAATCCCCTTATCTTTTTCACCCATCTCCCCATCTGCCTCCTCTCTGACAATCACCAATTTGTTCTCTGTATTTCAGAGTCTGAGTATGGCTTTTTGTTTCTCTTTTTCTTTGTTTTCTTAAACTCCACATATGAATGAAATCATATGGTGTCTACCTTTCTCTGATGTTTTTCACTTAGCATAATACCCTCTAAGTCCACCCATGTTGTCCTAAATGGCAAGATCTCATTCTTTTGCATAGCTGAGTGATATTCTATTTTGTATACATACACTACATCTTCTTGATCCATACATTAATTGATGGACACTTGGGTTGCTTCCATATCTTGAGTATTGTAAATAATGCCGCAATAAATATAGGGGTGCAGGGATCCCTGGGTGGCACAGCGATTTAGCACCTGCCTTTGGCCCAGGGTGCAATCCTGGAGACCTGGGATCGAGTCCATGTCGGGCTCCCAGTGAACAGAGCCTGCTTCTCCCTCTGCCTGTGTCTCTGCCTCTCTCTCTTTCTTTCTGTGTGATTATAATAAATGAATAATTATAAATAAATAAATAAATAAATAAATAAATAAATAAATAGGTGCATATATCTTTTTAAATTAGTGTTTTCATTTTCTTTGGATAAATGCCCTGTAAGTAACTACTGCATCAGTTGGTAATTCTATTTTTAGTTTTTAAAGGAATTTCCATATTGTTTTCCATAGTGGCTGCACCAATTTTCACTTCCACCAGCAATGGATGAGGGTTCCTTTTTCTCCACATCCTTGCCAACACTTGTTATTTCTTGTCTTGTTTATTCTATCCATTCTGATGGGTGTAGGGTGATATCTCTTTGTGACTGAATTATCATTTCTTTGATGATGAGTGATGTGAGCATCTGTTCATATATCTGATCATTTGTATGTCTTTGGAAAAATGTCTATTCAGGTCCTCTGCCCATTTTAAAAAATTGGATTTGTTTTTTAGTTTAGCTTAGTTTTTTAGTTTTTTTTTTTTGATCTTCAGTTGTGTAAATCCTTTATGTATTTTGAGTATTAGCCTCTTATCAGATATATCTTTGCAAATATCTTCTTCCATTCAGTAGGTTGCATTTAGTTTTGTTGATGGTTTCCTTTGACACGCAAAAGGTGTTTATTTTTTTGTAATCCCAAAAGCCCATTTTTGCTTTTTGTTTCTCTCCTTTGAGGAGATCCATCTAGAAAAATGTTTCTACAGCCAATGTCAAAGAAATTACTGCCTGTGTTTTCCTTTAGGAGTTGTATGGTTTCAGGTCTAACATTTAAGTCTTCAGTTTATTTGAGCTTATTTTGTGTATGATGTAAAAAAAAAAAAAAAAAAGGTGTCTGCATTTCATTCTTTTGCATGTAACTGCCCTGTTTTCCAGCATTATTTGTTGAAGAGACTTTTCCTCATTGTATTTTCTTGCCTCTTTTATCATTGATTAATTAACTATAAAAGCGTCACTTTATTTCTGAGATTTCTATTCTGTTCCACTGATCTGTGTCTGTTTTTATGCCAATACTATACTGGTTACATTATTATAGCTTTGTAGTATATATTGAAATCTGGGATTGTAATACCTCCAGCTTTGTTTTGTTTTATCTTTTCAAGATTGGTTTGGCTTTTCAGGATTTTTTGTTGTTCCATGCTAATTTTAGGATTATTCTAGATCTGTTAAAAAAAAAAAAAAAAGACTTAGTATTTTAGTTAATATTTTGATAGGGATTGCATTAAATCTGTATATTTTTTGGATACTATGGACTTTTTTAATAACATTGGTTCTCTCAATCCATGGACATGGGCTATCTTTCCATTTTTTGTGTCATCTTTTTTCTTTGATCTGTTTTATAATTTATGGAGTATAGATCTTTTACCTACCTAGTAAATTTTTTTCCTAGGTATTTTATTCTTGTGCAATTGTAGACAGGATTGTCTTCTTAATTTCTCTTACTGCTACTTCATTATTAGTGTGTAAAAGCACAACAGATTTATGTATATTAATTTTGTATCCTAAAACTTTACTAAACTTATCAGTTCTAGTAGTCTTTTGGTGGACTCATTAGTTTTCTACATATAGTATTATGTCATCAGCAAATAATAAAAATCTTACTTCTTTACCGATTTGGATGTCTTTTCTTTTTCTTTTCTGATTACTGCAGTTATGACTGCCAGTACTACATTGAATATATTCACAGTATTTACTTTAAAGTTAGTTTTTTTTGTTTTGCAAATGTTAGTATCTTTATAATTAATACTCTTTATTGATCTTTCTTTTTCCTTCTTGATTTTCCATCTACTATTTCCTAGTTACCACATATGTGGAAATTTGGTCCTATATTCTAGATAATCTTTTTAAAATAACAGGAAATATCAGTTTCAACAGCTTTGATTCACATAGTAGTGGCACTTGGGTGGCTCAGTTAGTTAAGTATCCACCTCTTGGTTTTTGGCTCAGGTCATGGTTTCATGGGTCATGGAATGAGCCCCCACGTCATGCTCCATGCTCAGTCAGGAGTCTGCTTAAAGATTCTCTCCCTCTGCCCCTTTCCCACTCATTTGTTCTCTCTCAAATAAATAATCTTTGAGATAGAATTTACATATCTTAAAATCATCCATTTTAGGTGTAAAGATTAGTGATTTTTAGTATCACAAATATGTGCACCATCACCACAATCAATTTTATAGATTCCCATTACCAGAAAAAGAAACTCCATCTCTTTGGTATCATTCCCCTATGTCACATACACCCAGTCCTTAGCAAGTAGTTACATATTCTCTGTTTCTACACTTATAGATTTCCTTTTTAAAAAAAATTCATATAAATCAAATAACTTAGTATATGATCTTTTGACTGACCTCTTTAATGCAGAATAATATGTCTAAGGTTTGTCTCTGTTGTAGCTTGTACTCTATTCTTTTTTTGTAGCTGAAGACTGTTCCATTGAATCAATCTACTACACTTTGTTTATTCATGTGGAAACCAAGAACCATGCTAAAGTGGGAGATTAAAGATCTCTTTACTAACCCTGCTCCATTCTGACTTCTTTGTGAAATTCCAAGGTTGGAGAAAAATAATGGTTGTGGGATTTTTAGACTACACCATGTATTTTTGTATTTTAATTTCTTCTAGACCCAACTTCTAAACAATCCATAGTATTCTTTGAAGTCCTGGTTACTCTCTTCTTGACCCTGCAAATCCTCATTCCACTTGTACTTGCCTTCAGGTATTGATAATTTTATGGTTCTTTAGTCAACTCTTAAGCGTTTGTTTTTCTGACATTCAATTCATCAAGCTTTACTTGCATCTTTGCTACTAAATACTTTCATATAAAATCATGACACTCATTCTGTTTATTTTATGCTATTACCCAAAGATCAAAGGTTGTCTTTCATATACTACATCCAATTAGAAACAAATTTCAGCCTCATGAAAAAAGTTGTATTATGATTTTGGAAAGCAGATTAAATCATTTCTGAGTAGACTATTGATCTTACCAAATCAACCATGATACCTGTACACACAGTTTTTAATCCTTTTTCTGAAATGGGCTCCTATAGGGTATACAGACGGTTTATCATACAAATATTGACATTTAATTCTGTCTTCAAAGAGCAAATATGTAACTTTAATCATCTGTTCCCCACGTGGTTTTCTACATACCTCTGTTTTGGAAGGTAGGCTTGTACAATGGAAGGGGTTTTAGACAAGTATACATCTTTTTTTTTTTTCATGCAAATATACTTCTAGCAAAAAAAAAAAAAAAATGAGTTGAGATAATCCTGGCAACTTTAAGAGCAGTGGAAATCTCAGGGAGTTTATCACTCAATATTTCTTTTCTTTCCCCCTAAATCAAGATTACTTTTAAACATTATTATTTTTTCCACTGGAAATGAAAATGAAAATACATACTTTACTAATGCCACTGTTTCTTGACAGCCAGTGTTTTACAAATTTGATCTAAAATTAAATGACAGATCTCTCAACTTTATAGGAAGTCCAGGAACCGAGAAAGAAATTCTATAATTTTTCTGGTTGTTAGAAGGGGGAAACACATCACTATATTTCCTCTGTAATAATACTTGCCATCTCTTAAATAATTTCTATGATTCAAATTGTGAGTGTATATGCATCTTGCAATAGGTAAAAAGTGCAAATTAGTGAGATCCTAGTGAGTTTAATTTCCTCTACAAATAGTAACAATAACTGGTGAAGACCTTAAAGTTAAGTCATTAATTGCTGGACAGTAGGTGATTTCCAGCACTGGAAGCTAAATGTGGTGTTCTGTACTTTGGATTTACAATTGTTGCTTTTAGAGCATGGCCCTTCCATCATCCATTTCCTTAGTTGAGATACAAACTAATTCTGCTACAGAACATCTCATAAGGCAGATATGATCAGTATTTATTTTGTTGAGCCAGTGTCTACTTTGTTGGATATGAAGATCAAAATATGTGCAAAAAGCATGAATTGAAGAGGGTGAGCGAATTTCAGAATGTAGGTAATAAAATCTGAATAAGTCACTAAACAAGAGGGAGGGGCAGAAGCCAATTAAAAAGCCAGAGAACAAAGTCAACTTGGGAAAACTCCCAAGTAAATGGAAACAGAGAATGACAGGCAAATGGAAATGCAATTTTGGATGAATATATAAGACTATATACTGACTATAGTAAGATCTATCTGCACTATTTGTATGATGCATTGCCAAGCCAGCTCTGATGAAAGAACTAGGTACAGGGCATACAGAAATGAGTTGACATTGCAATAAATGGCATTAAAATTTTTTCTTATTACCGTTGTTGGACAAATTTGTTGCACAAAAATTAAATTACACAAGGCCATCATGAATTGATTCCAAAATTTTTATGTAGTGCCAAGAACTCATTAAGGACTTTTGGTATGAATCTAAACTGGAAACATTTAAAAGCACATATATTTTTCCATGTTTTTGCTTTTGGGCTGAGAAGAAAATCTAAAATGTGAAAATAGGAAAGACTATAAACAAAGGGGTTTGTTGTTTTCTGTAGGATGTTTTCACTAATGGTTTTTCCTTGGGCACTATATATTTATCTAAGAGAAATAGAAAGTTTCAGAGCTTTCAGAAAAGAAATAAGGCATTTTTAAGACAAATAAATTAGTGTTGTATATATATGTGTATATGCTTTATTCAAAGTTGTTTCTATGAAATTAACCAACTTGTTTTTCTTCCTTTTTTCTGCCTTTTTTTCTCTTCATTTTTCAAGTGATATTTGAGTTAGAACTGAATATACAAAGAGATGAATGTTAGATGCTCTGATTAATGCAGAGGTGGGGCGGCAGATCATTACCAACAGTGATATTGATCCATGGTGTGATAATCCATAAGATATTTTAATGACATAATTTAGAAAACAATTTGAGAATTATTGCCTATGAAGACTGTTATAACCATGTTCTATATTCTGGGTTTATGTAGCTAGGCAGCTAAAATCATGTTTTTAAGATCAGGTACAAAATCAACACAAGAAAAACAAAGGAAACGAAACCAACACAGCCAAATACAGTACAATTTAAAAAAATACCAGGTGGTATTTACAGCAGTAACAAACCCTTCCACTGTGGTAATTGAATCTGGATTTGCTTAATATTCCATCTGGGTACTCTTCTCTAGCTTTTAGTGAGGTCATGACTGTGAAAGATGAGAAAGAGGCATCACATAAATTCAGAGAAACAACTCTATGATAAATGACTGATAGTACAAACATACAAACTTAGTTTTGTCCTACGTCTACATAAATGCTGGCTATATAACAGAACATAGTTTGTCCATATCTTGAGACATTTTCCAATTCCCTCTGATACACAAAATTTCTTGTTTCTCTTATTTTTGTTTCCATTCTTTGGGGATTTTTATTTCCATTCCTTGGGGATTTTAAATTCTTCTTTTTCTTTTTCTTTTTTTTTTATATAAAAACATATGAACTGCAGGTAAAAAGACTTTAGGTAACAAAATCATTCTTATTCTTACAGAGTAGTATGCAACTCCTAAATTGACAAGATTTGCTGTGTTTTTTGCATGCAGATTACTAAGCTTGCGAACTAAATATATATGTATATATATATACACACACACACTCAATTATGTATATATTTACTTCTATATTTTATATATATTTACATATATACATATATATTCATACATATATTCATATATATGTATATGAATTTCAAGTGAGCAAACCAAATAAGGCTTGATATAGTATTTTCTATGGTCTTTAAGACTCAATTGGTCCTAAAACAAAATGTTTACTTTCTCTACTGATCTCTGTACTGATTGTCAGTTTTCAAAAGCAACACATTTGTTGTCGTTAATCATGCAGACAGTAGAATTTTTTCAGAGTAACTTTAAACATGCAGCTTGTTTCCTGAATAATTATGCTTCATAATTACTTTAAATGATCCATTTGATATTTCAGTACTCTATTCTCTATAAATATTCAATTCATGAACTGGGAATCAACCTTCTCGTGGAGGAAATAATAATGTCCTTTGATCTCTTTAGTTTGTAACACTATTAGATTTTTATATTAGATGATTGAATATAAATGGGTAATATAATACTTTGTGCTAGGCATGTATACATATCTGTCTTATACACTGTTTGCTTTATTATGATCTTAGTTTTCTTTTATAAATTTCAGGGAGGAGGGAAATAATTGGATTATCCTCCTCTTTACTGTGGTTCAAAAGTCATACCATAATTAGGAAAGATGATGGTGAGAAGTCATTTTAAAATACTTAGTATTGAGATTAGCATCTTCAGAAAAATCAATGGCCTTTTGCAAATGGCTAACATAGATACCTATGGTGGTGCCTCTGGGACTATGGAGTGAGAATCTCTATAAAGCTGTTCTCCATTTAAAGAAAAAAAAGGGGATCCCTGGGTGGTGCAGCGGTTTGGGGCCTGCCTTTGGCCCAGGGCGCGATCCTGGAGACCTGGGATCGAATCCCACGTCGGGCTCCAGGTGCATGGAGCCTGCTTCTCCCTCTGCCTGTGTCTCTGCCCCTCTCTCTCTCTCTCTCTCTCTCTCTCTCTATCATAAATAAATAAAAATTAAAATATATATATTAAAGAAAAAAAAAACATGGGTGCCTCGTTGGTTCATCTGGTTAAACAGCCAATTCTTGATTTTGGCTCAGATCATGATCTCAGGGTCCTGGGACTGAGCCCCATATTGGGCTCAGTGCTCAACAGGGAGTCTGCTTGTCGACTCTCCCTCTTCTCCTCTGCCTACTAGTGCACATAGGCGCCCGCGTTCTCACCCCCTCTCGTAAAATATATATTTTAAAAAATGATAAAATGGTCAAAATTAACATTTTCAGAGATTTGGAAATTAACCAAGTTGAAGAGTGTTTATTCAAGAAAAACCAGAACCTCAGGAAAAAGAGGACGTTTATATGGTCTTTTAACAAGTTATATTTCCCTACTGCACTTAACTGTCAGACCTCCATAAGAGCCTTGAAAACCATCAGCTTATGGCCAGGAGAGCTACAAATACAGCATTCTGGCCATCGTGGAAGAGGGTAGGCCTGCCTTTGGGTCTCTCAAAAAGTCCATACCCATGGATTATAACTATTTGACCTGTTTTGTAACTCCCTACAAAAGCTTGATGGCGGTTGTTATTTACCTGGCTTAGAGCTCACTGTGGTAAAACCCTGTCCTCAAGACATTTTTTGAAAACAATCAGCAGTGATTATGTAATTGTAACAAATCAAAGTGAGCTCACTCCTTGGTAAATCAGAAACTGCACCAGATTGAGTTTTCACAAAAAGAAAACTTAATTTGCAGCAAAAAAGGAGAACACAGGGACTGGCTTCTAACTCCTCAGCAAGGATGGGTGGGTTCCTTTTGTTGAGGGTTAGGATGAATGTTTAGATAGGGAAACCTTGTCATTGGATGTCAGTGTAGGCATGTGCCTTAAGCATGTGCCTTAAGAAAACATGCGTATACACACATTATAAGTTATGTTAATGAGACCTGTGCTCCTCCTTCGGTGGAGATTTTAGTGTAACAAAGTAAGGTAACTGCCTGAGTTAAGAAATAAACTGGAAAGAACTTAAGGAGAAATATGGGGAAAACCTCAAGAAGTATAAGCAGGTGGGCAATGAAGCTCAGGTCTTGGGGTCTAGCTAGTGATATAACTTCATGGCTATCTAAGGCAGACAGTTGGGAGGACACAAAAAGAAAAACATACTCAAAAACAAAGATAAGGCAGTGTTATAAGCTGCTGACTCTTGAAAGCACAGTTCAACACATGCAGAGTCTCTCAGCAAAGGTGTAAGAACATTAGTTCATGGCACTTAATGTCATCATTGATCAATAATTAAATGACCACTAATCTGAGAAGAGAATCAGTGATCTAAACCTGTAGGAAATAGAATTTTTACTGATATAATCTAAATAAGTCATTGAATAAGTAGTAGAACAACAAGGAAGAAACAGCAACAAAAACAAGCCTTGAGATAGGGGGAGAAAATATGATTTCCAGGATTGCCACATTGTTATATAAAAAGTCCAGTTTCATTAAAAAACTAGACATATGCAGAAATAAGAAAGTATAACCTGAATGCAGAAGAAATAAAAGCCAACAAAAATTCTTCCTGTGATAGACCACATGTTGTACAAAGACATCATATCAGCTATTGTAAATATTTTTAAAGAATTAAAGAAAACTATGTCTAATCAACAGAAAGTATGAGAACCATGCTTGCTAGGGATATGTCATCAATAAAGGAATAGAATGTATTTTTTAAAACAGAAATTCTAGACTTAAAATATAAGCTGAAATAGGAAATTCACTAGAGGATCTGAATAGCAGATTTGAGTGAGTAGAAAAAAACAATCAGCAAACCTGATGTTATGTGACTTGAGGTCATTCAGTCTGAGAAACAAAAGAAAAAATGAATTAGAACCTCAAGATAACATCAATATATTATCTTCATGGGGGGATACCATCAAGAATTAAACATATCCATTGAGAGCCCCCCAAAAATGAGATAGCTAAAAATTCCCCAACTTTGATGGAAAAACTTTACATATCTAAGCAGCTCAAATAATTCCATGCCTAGCCAAATAGCAGTCAAATTTTAAAGTCACAAAGGGAGTAACTTCAAAGAAGTGAGAAATGAGTCCTCATGCAAAAAAACAAAAAAGTCAAACCAAAAGAAAAAAAAAAAAAAAAAAAAAAACAAACCCAAAACCAAAGAAACAAACTCCAAAAGATTATTGAATTCTCTTCAGAAAACATGTAGGCCAGAAGGGCCAGGAATGTTATATTTAAAATGCTAAAAGAAAAATGCCACCTACCCATTATTTTATACCTGGCATCACTTTGTTTCGAAAGTGAAAGAGAAATTCAGACAACTCCAGATAAAAACTGAGAGAGTTTGTCAGTAGCAGGCCTGCCCTACAAAAAAAATATTAGAATCCTTCTGGCTAGAATTTTTGAAAAGACACCAGAAAGTAACTCAATACCACACAAGTAAAAATAAGCACCAGTGAAGGAAATGACATAAGAAAACAAAAAGAAACTTTATATCTGTTTTTGGTAACACTTTTCCTCTTTGATTTGAGCAGGTGTATAAAGCAATAATTATAAAAGGGTTTTGATGGGCTTATAATTGAATGATAATGGGAACACAAGGAGAGGGGGAAACAAAGCTAGCAATTTTTTTGCATACTACTGATGGTATATTAATATTAATCTGAACTAGATTATTGAGGTTAAGAGGATAACTTAGAAAATTCTAAGAAAAAAAAAGAAAATTCTAAGAATAAGTACTTTATAAATTATTTTTATTAAGATAACTCAGAAGAATATAGTAAATGAAAGTATTAAATTATAATACACTAGGAAATATTTAATATAATTGAGTGACCACAAGGCAGCAATAGAGGAAAAAAAAAAAAACTACATAAGACCTATTGAAAACAAAAAACAAAATGGCAGATTAAGGCCTACCTTATTAATAGTGACATTAAATATAAATGGCATAAACACTGATTAAAAGACAGAGATTGAATAATATTAAAATAACTATATACTATTAACAGGGGACATGCTATATATTCAAAGATACAAATAGCCTGAAAGTAAAACTAAGTAAAAAGATACATCATGTAAACAGCAACTATAAGAAAATGGAATAGCTATAATAATGTCAGACAAAATAGACTATGACATAAAAAATTACTAGATTTTCATGTGTACACACACACACATATATAATCTTAGTTTTTCAGGTAAACGATATAATGATTCAAAAAATATATATAGGGGAATATAAATAATAGTGAAAGGGAATATAAGGGAAGGGGGAAGAAATGTGTGGGAAATATCAGAAAGGGAGACAGAACGAAAAGACTGCTAACTCTGGGAAACGAACTAGGGGTGGTAGAAGGGGAGGAGGGAGGGGGGTGGGAGTGAATGGGTGACGGGCACTGGGGGTTATTCTGTATGTTAGTAAATTGAACACCAATAAAAAATAAATTAAAAAATATATATATAGATAGCAAAATAATTTCAATAAGCGTAATTCACATCCATCCACACAGCTATACTTTTTTCTTGTTGTGAGACTTTTAAGATATACTCTTAGCAAATTTTGAAAATACTATGCAAAAAAAAAAATGAAAATACTATACAGTAGTATTAACTATAGTTGCTATACTATACATTATATTTCTATGATTTATGTATTTTATAACTGTAAGCTTGTACTTTGACTGCCCTTACCTATTTTATCCTTCATTGCCCCTCCTCTGGCCATTACTAGTCTGTTCTCTGTACCAATGGATTTGGAGTGTTTTGTTTATTTTATTTAGATTATATATACATATATATGTGCAATTTTATAATATTTGTCTTTTTCTGTCTGACTTATTTCACTTAGCATAATGCTCTCAAGTTTTCATGTTATTGCAAGTGGCAATATTTCTTTATTGTGTATGGCTGAATAATATTTCATTGTGCATATATAGTCACATTTTCTTTAAAGGTGTATGTTATAATGATACAAATGTCAATATATCTAGAATTTATAACAATTAAAAAAAAAATGTGTACCTAACAAAGTTCCCAAATACATGCAGCAAAAACTGACAAAAATAGTAGCAGAAAAAGACAATTCAGTAAATAGTACTACCTGAAGACTTTAATATCTCACTTTAAATAACAAATAGACAAACTTGGCAGAGGTCAACATAGTATTGGAAGACTTGAACAATGCTATAAACTAAAAATACATCCACAGAGTAATCTGCAATTACCTTCTATACAGTTTTCCAAAATGCACAGAGAACATTCTCCAGGACAGGACACACACCAGACCATAAACCAAAATTTAGTAAATTTAAGAAGATTAAAATCATAGAAAATATCTTATTTTTTCACAATTAAGTAAATCACTGCATATACATGTATTTTAATCTATTCACACTCAGAATTTCTAGATGATCATATAATGTAGAAAAATTATTAAATTTTTTCCTCTCTCAAATATATTTTTAACAAATTGCATTCTATTGTTTATGCTATTTCAAAAAAGACTGCAATATGGAAATAAATTTACACAAAAAAATCTAATATGTGTATATCATTGCAAGTTTTGATGAAAAATAATTATCTTTAGCCTGAAAATTTATTCTTCCTAAAAATTTAAAGTCTTTAAGTGGAATTATTCATAGTATTTATGCCTTATCTAAAGTAAATTTAAAATGGTTTTTAATTTTATATAAATAATTTCTTGACAGCTGTTGAAAATTGTGCAGCCCATGTTTGTCTTTTCTACTATCCTGGTGTCTATTCTACAGATTCTAGTATGTTTCTACTATTTTCTACTATCCTGATATATGTTCCAAAAACATGGCCCAAGGAGAATTTGAACAACATAGAATATATCCCATTATGTTCCCACATGAAATTTCCTAATATGGTCATTAAGCATGTTAAGTATTTGTACTTTAATATTTCTCCTAGTTTATTTACATATTTTGATATTTTCTTTCACCTTATTTTGGCTTTTATAAAGCCACTACGCAATTCTGAGAGCTCACCTTTACAGAGCTTCACCCAGATTACAGACACCTTAATTCTCAAACTGTTAACGGCACCACTGTTCACTCTGTCATTTAAGTCAGAAATTTATTTTTGAGTCATTTTTTCTCCTACTTCATATACTGTGAAAATGATTCCCATTTCAGAATTATATCCAGATTTTTAAAAATTTACCTACAAAATAAGACATAATACTAGATTATTTTTGGCATGAGTCTTGAATAGGTACTTCTCAAAACAGTATCCTAATTGACAATACAGATATTAAGACATCCTGTCTCCTTATCCATCAGGGAAATGCAAACTAAAACCTAACCATATAATACTAAACACCAAATGGCTTATTGCAAAGAAAAGTAATAGAATAAAAAAAGATAATCCCAGTGGTTGCAAAGAGAGGGAGCAATGAAATTCTTACAGATTCTTACAGTTAAGAACATAAACTGAAATTCTTACAGTTAAGAACATAAACTGAAATAAGCACTTGAGCAAACTGATAGCATTTATTAAATTTGACTTTATGAATACCTATGGCTAATAATGACCAATTATATACCCAAAAGAAATGTATGCATGTGTTCACCAAAAGACTTAAAAGAATGGTCAAAGGAACACTAATAGCAAGCTAATCCTGGAAATCATTTAAAACACATTTGTTGATATTTGATTATATGGGTAGTATACTGAATGAAAAAGTAATGAACTGATTTCAGATATATACATATATAAAATAATTCTATATTGTATAGGATATTATATATTGGCTATATGGATAAATATAAATGCATTAGATGTTTTATAAAATGAACAAATGCACAGAAATGTTTGTGGTGAGTCTCACATTTGCATAACTGTGGTATCAACACAGCAGAGACAGGATTCTCAGATAAACATAATATTGAAACAAAAATATGTACTTTGGAGAGACGATATACAGATGTTTCATAAAGAAAATGCTACGTAAACTTTAGTAAAAGGCGATCTCAATTAAAATATCATCAAAATAATATTGAATTGTATATTCGAAATTATATATTTTTTGTGATACTATTCAATTCTGAAATTTTCCATATACAACATTAGGCATCTGTAAATAGATTATTATTGAGTGTATTGTGCTGTTGGATGTTTAAAAAATTGCTACCCAGTCTGCTATGCACAAAATTGTGCTCCCCTCCCCACAATGCCCAATTCATATGTTGAAGCCCTAGCCCCCAGTAACTTGGAATATGACTGTATATAGAAAATATATTTATTTTTCTTTAAATTTTGCCTGCAATGCCTAAATATGGTACACTGTTTCCTTTGAGGTATAATATTTCTGCTATATCCTATCTTGGTGTTCTGTAATGTACATTGAGACTTAATGGGCTATGATAGAGCTTTAAATCTACAATTTTTATTTTTTTTAAAAGATTTTATGTATTTATTCATGAGAGACAGAGAGATAGGCAGTGACGTAAGCAGAAGGAGAAGCAGGCTCTATGCAGGGAGCCTGACGTGGGACTCGATCCCGGGACGGTGAGATCACACCCTGAGCCAAAGGCAGGTGCTCAACTGCTGAGCCACCCAGGCGTCCCTAAATCTACAATTTTTAAATCTAATATTTCAAATATATTCCTTCTAGTATGGCTTTCTTTTTTTTTAATTTAATTTTTTTTAGTATGGCTTTAAAAACTATTTTTGCACATGTATTCTCTACTCTTACCCATTTGTAACAACTATATATATTACGTATAATATATAGCATATATATATACACACACCACAATATAAAGTATATGTCATTTATATCTTTCTTTTCTAATTTCTGTGTCATTCTCTCCCTCCTTCCCTCCTTCTGTCTCAGTCTCCCTTCTTGCCCTGTGTTTCTGTCTGTATGATATTCTAGAACTTTTCTCCATGTCACTCATTCCAAATTCTGCTCAGTTCATTTCTGCTGAGTTCATCTCTGCTCTGCTTTTGCATCTTTAATTCAGTTGTACTTTCAGAATTGATGTATATCTTATTTTAATCACTTGTGCAAAATATGTCACTAAACTATATAGCATATTAGACCATGAAAAATTTAAAAAATAAGACAAAAATATTTTAGAAAATGTACGATTTTACAAAACTGGGGTGGTTGATGATATAATTTCTCATAAAATGATGATTAGGTAAGTCTCACTAAGAAAATTAATTTTGAGAAAAGGCCTAGAGTAATTTAGCCAAGTAGATATACTGGAGAGGGTCATTCTGTTTAAAGGAATTAACAAGAACTGACACAGATTGGAGTGTAAAATATCATGCTTTATGAGGACAGGGAGATCGGAGAGGAGGTCCTGCAGAGGGTAGGGAGTGGAGGGAGAGATTGCAGTTCCTGGAAATAATTTTGATTTCTATTCTGAGGGATATAGGAAGCCATAAAAGGATTTTGAAGAACAGAATGATATCTTATTTAAAGTTTAATAGAGCACTTTGACTGTTGTACTGAGAATTAACTGGAGAATAATAACGGTAGAAGCAGGAAAGATAATAATGGTGGTAGAGATGACACAAAATGCTCTACTTTATTATAGACTCTGCTTTCAATTATTAAAACTTTTTAATTGCATACACATAAGATTTACTGCCTTAACCATATTTAAGTGTACATTTCAGTAGTGTTAAACATATTCCCATCATTGAAAAAACAGGTCTCCAGAACTTTTTCATTTTTTTCCAAAACTTTTTCATATTAAAAACCTGAAGCTCTGTACCTATTAAGCAATACCTCCATTTATTCACCCTCACTCTTGCTCCTAGTAACCACCATTCTACTTTGTTTCTATGAACTTCTCTACTTCCTGTATTTCTGATGATTGGAATTATAAAGTATTTATCTTTTGTGTCTGACTTATTGCATTAGCATTATGTTCTTAAAATTTAACCATGTTATATTATCACAGAATTTCCTTCATTTTTAAGGCTGGATGATATTCCATTGTATGTATGAATCACGTATTGTTTATCCATCTTTCCATGTACTTTGGGGCTGCTTCCACCTCTTGACCATTGTAAATAGTGCTGCTGTGAACATGGGTGTACAAATACCTCTACATGATCCCCCTGTCAGTTCTTTGGAAGTCAATTTTTTGACATCAGGAAGTGTGAATCTTCCAATTTTTTTTTTCAAAACCATTTTGGCTGTTCAAAGTCCCTTGAAATTTCATATGAAATTCAGGATAAACTTTTTTACTTCTATCAAAAAAAAATGCCATTGAATTTGAATAGAGTAGAGTTTGCACTGAATCTCTAGATTGCTTTATTATTTACTTCTTCACAATATTCTTTCAATCCATGAACATAAGATGCCTTTCTATTTAATCATGCCTTTCCTTTGACAGTTGTAGTTTTTGGTATGTGTCTTTTACCTTCTTGGTTAGTTTTATTCCTATGTATTTTGTTCTTTTTTGAAGCCATTATAAATGGAATTGTTTTCTTAATTACTTTTCCAAATTGTTCAAAGTCTGTGTATATAAACCACTGATTTTTGTGATTTTTCTATATTGACTTTGTTGAATTCATTTTAGTTCTGTGTGTGTGTGTGTGTGAAATTTTTAATGTTTTCTACTTATAAAATGTGGTCTTCAAAAAAATATTATATCTATCTAGCTTGGATGCCTTTTATTTCTTGCCTAATTGCTCTAGCTAGTATTTCTATACTGTTTTGTCCATCCCTCTACTCCAGGACCACACCGTGAGCTAAAGGCAGATGTTCAACCATTGAGCCATCTAGGCTCCCCTGATCTTTTTTTTCTTTAGCATCAGTAGTAATGTCCCCTCTTTCATCTCTGATTTTAACTATTTGAGTCTTTCTCTTTTTCCTAATCTAGCTAAGTGTTTATCAATTTTATTTTATTTTTTAAAGATTTTATTATTCATGAGAGACACAGAGAGAGGCAGAGACATAGGCAGAGAGAGAAGCAGGCTCCCTATGCAGAGCCCAACCAGAACGTAATCCCAAGACCCTGTTATCATGACCTGAGCCAAAAGCACTCCAAAAGAACTAAACCACTGAGCCACCCAGATGCCTCTCAATTTTATTTTTTCAAAGAAACACCTCAGTGTTGCTTTTTTCCCTACTGTTGTATTTTCTATTTTGTATATCTCAGTTCTAATTTTTATTATCCTTCATCTGCTAGCTTTAGGTTTAATTTCTTCCTTTTATAGTTTCTAGAGGTGAAAGTTGTTTGATATTTTTTCATGTTAAATGTATACATTTATAGCTATATACTTTAATCTTAACTGTATCTATATCCTTTCATCTTACATGTTTTCACTACATCTTGTAAGATTTGATACATTGTGTTTTCATTTTTTTTTTCTCAAGGTATTTTCTAACTGGTTTAGTGATTTATCCAACTCATTTGTTATTTAAAAGTGAATTTAATTTCAATATATTTGCAGATTTCCCAGTTTACTCTGTCCTATTTCTAGTTGCATTGCACTTTGAACCAAAAAAATGCTTTGATTTTGAGTTTCTTTAATTTATTAAGACTTGTCTTGTGGCCTAACACGTGGTTTTATCTTGGAGAATATTCCTATATGCACTTGAGAAGAATGTATTTTCTATTGTTGCAGAGTTCTTTATGTCTATTACAGGATGTGGATGCTTATTATACATATAATTAGAGTCTGAAGCTATGGATATAAAGATCTGGGATTCAGAAGAGTGCTCTAAGTCTGACCTATAAATATGAGTGTATCCTAGAATATAGAAAGTATTTTGTGTCAAAGATCTAGAGGGGACATCTAAAAAGTGAAAACAAATAGAAAAAGAGAAGTGGTCCAAAGACTTATCCATAATGTACTGACACATTGAGAGTTTGGGGCGTTGAAGAGGATAGAAAAAGGGAATGAGTAGTAGGCAAAATGGTAGGAAGAAAGTCAGATGAAACTGGTGTAATAAAATATAAGGAAGTATTTTGAAGAGGAAGAAGTAGTGGCCAAATGTTTCTAGTCAGGTAAGACTTTATTACCTTGACAAAGGTAGTTTGGTGAGGAGGTGGGGCAAAACTAACTGGAGATAGTGATGGAAATAAGATTTTTTTTGAAATATTCACTGTAAGAAAGAAAGGAATTGTAGGGATAACTAGAAAGTAAAGTTAAAAAAAAAAAAAAACACTCTTTCTACCTGACACAGTAAATCACAATCATCTTAGTCTTTCAGAAAAAAAATGGCGTTGTCTTTATATACTCCAACCAAAGGAATGATTATAATAAGAGAAACTTCAGGTCAAGCACATAGAGAGAGAAATCTACATGAAGGCAGTGAAAGAAGTATTGAAAAATAGTAATACTAAAGTATTACTAAAAAATAGTCCACAACATGGTGTAATTTATGTCCTTTTGATCATTAATCTTTATATATGATATTCCAACAAGAATTCCAACCCCCTTCACAACAAATGAGTTTGTAAATGTTGGGGGAATACTGTCCCCTTACATCATGAGAGACCTGTAGGTCAGTTCTCAAAGAATTATGTTTTGTTTGTTGAAAAAGACCTATTTTCTTTCTACCCAGTAGATAAACCATCTTATGTAAACTGCCATTATTTGAATGCATGCTCTAATTTGATTGAGTTGCATTGTTTCTGAGCTACTCTTTTGAATAATGGATTACTTGTGTTTGAAAATATTGATAGCATACAAGGTTACAAGTATGCCGCCCATGTTTTATAATGTTCTATTATTTGTAGATTTTAAAACATGCTAAAATTTCAAAATAAGAAGGCAAATAATTTCAAAGGCAAGAATTGAAAAGAACAAATTTACAAAAACAACCGCTCAACATACCAGTTCACAGAGTGAATTCAGCTCTAGTGATGTAACAGGCAGCATGACCAAAGGCTGAGCTGTGTATGTCCTGTCAGTAGGATCCACACATTTATCTCAACAGCCTGAGTCTGCTGCTACTAGATTCTTTGTTCTTTTTTGGTTAAATAAATTAGGACAGCAAGACATGTAGGCTGATACAACATCAGGAACAAAGATATTTCCTTTGTCTTTAGCAACTTAATGATTTTTTGTCAGCTGAAATGGAAGTTCTGGAATTCAGTGTTTGGTGGTTATCCACATTCCACATTTTTGCTACAACTTTTTAAAAACAGAACAACTGTAGACACCACAACATTTGAATGGAACTGTTCAAAAGTTTGTTTCACCTCATCGCTGCCCTTTGCATTTTCTGCTGGTAACTCCTAGTTTCTTCCAGGTTTCTCTTTATATTCTTAGATGAATTACTCAGCAATCTGTCAAGATATATATATTATTAGTGTTAAGACTTCTTAACAGACCACATACACACATACTCACACTCTTAAAGAGGCCTTTTACTGCTTAAAGAACTTTTTGTCCTCACTGCATCCTCAAGAAGTAGACAGGATACTGTTTCTAGTCCTCATATGTGATAATGGAATTAAAAACTCTACGGTTTTCTATAAAGCCCCAATGTTGTTTCTCCCTATCTCAAATGCTGAAATAAAATCTATTCAAAGTTAAATTTCAAAAAAAAAAAAAAATAGAAGGCAAAAAGGTAAGGCATGGAGTATTTGAGCTACTTAAAATTGGTATTTTTGACTTAGCTTAGTCCCTAAGCTGTCTTCATACAGAGAATTAAGTTTGTAGCATCGGACTGCCCCTTCCATGTTTGTGCAAAGTCTGAAATAGTAAAAGGCACGTATATCAATTTAATTCCTTAGTACTTCACTCAAAGAACTTTTAGGAAAGCAATGCTGTAAAATGACTCATGTTACTAAGAATGTACAGTGTGCTTGTCTCCTAAGACCATTTGAATGTTCACTTCTAGTTTAGGGAAAAAAAGTATTTCTTTGTCTCAAAAGAGTATATTGATTAATTAAATGCAATCATTCAACTAGATGAACACTTAATAGGAGGCTTATCATGAAAATCATACTTCTAGGCAATGTTGATACCCCCCAAGATTCAGCAGGGGGAGCTTACCACATGGTGAGTATTATAGTTCATATTCAAACTCGAAGCTTCATCAGTTAGAACTTGATAGCACATTCCCATAAAGTCCTGACTAAAGCATATGAAAGACTGGAGTGTCTGCCTTGCAGCCTATTGATACAAAATCACTAGGATTTTAACTGGTTGATTCCATCTTTTTAGGTTTTCTATATTGTGTGATAACGAATCAATCTTCATTCTAATTCGAGTCTCTCTATTTGATACCGTTATCTCCCTCCAATGGCCTCACTTCATCCTGACTGACTGGTGCACTCTATCCTAGATATAGTTTAGGAAGCTGTTCAATGAACATGCTCTATGGAGACTGCTCTGACTACTATTTTCCCCCCACTTCTTCTCCTTCCCATCGTACACCAGGGTTAATTACTTAGAAGTATAGTTAATTTTTTATTTTCTAGACTTCTATTATGGCATTTAATAACTTGAACAATGCTTCTCAAGTAGGGGTGGTTTTGTCCCTAGGGGACATTTGCCAGTTTCTGGAGAAATTTTTGGATGTCACAATTGGGAGAGAGGTATAAATAAGATAATTTAATGGATAGATGCTATTATTTCAGCTAAACATCCTACAATGCACAGGACAGATCTCACCACAAAGCAGTTTCTGGCCCCAAATGTCAATAGTGTTGAGGCTGAAACCTATGGCCTGAAATTACATTATGTACCTATAGATGTCTTGCTTACTCTCTAGGTTTCCTAATAAAGAGCTATGGCTTGCTAATCTTTGATTACCTAGTACCTAATACAATTCCTAGATCACGATTGCCGTCTTAGGGAGGTTAGTACAATTCGTGATACTAAAACTAACACATGACAAAAACCCACATTAGTAGAGAAACAGTTTCTAAGATATACAACCCTACACAATGCTTTTCCTCAAAAATTTTTGGCTTCAAATTGGTTGATTTGGACAAATTTAGAACCTAATTTCTAATCACAATTTATCTTATATTTAGTTGATCTAAGTTGATTCTTCCTTATACCAATATTTTGATTATGCTATAGGAAATATACATATTTTTAATCCTTATTGGCTTTCCATTAAGTAGAATCAGGAATCAGCTATATTTGCTGCCTAGTTTTGCAAATGTGGAGCTTAGGAAGCACTAAAATTGGTACATCTTTTCATGAGGTGGCTGCCCTGCTATTTGGGATAAAAGCAGCTGTGATTTTATCAGGTGACTTTCACACAATGAAAAAAAGGTCCCCCAAAGAAATATATTTGCTTTATCTTGGAGGATAAAGCAAATATTTCTTTTACAATGATATTGAAGGACCAACTATACATGTTCTATAATACTTTCCCTTAGCTTTTCCTGAACCTAAGATAAATGTACATCTAGTGGAGGAAATTTCAAAATTTATCATGGAAACCATTCATTTATTACAGGAGATATGAAACTGCAAAACTGAATTGGCATAAATAGAAACTATCAGCTATTTTATTAGAACGATGCAAGATTGTAACCTAATTCCAGTAAACACATATATACTGCCTATATAGTATATTCAAACATAAATTTGGCCAGAGAATCTATGCAGATCATCAACCTAGAATCAGACAAATCCAAGGTTGGAATTTTTAAATGTATTAAGGACCATTCTGAGAATTGATTTACCTAACAAAAATCTTTAACTTCCAATTTCTGTCTACTAAAGAAAGAATGGATGTAACATTGAATCAGACCTGTTTTTCCCCCCGCCTTGGTATGAGAAGTATTACACAAAGTGTTTATTATCTTGCATCGAAATTTGAGACCTCATCTCAAAATTGAGGACATTTAAGACAGGAACACCTTCCTTCTTTCCACCATGACATAACCTCAGTTCACAATCATTAGATAAATGAGAGAGAAATTTCATAATTTGCTCAGTCCTTAATTACTTTAATATTTAAATTCTGGCCTTATGGCAAGTCTCAGGTGGTGCAGTCAAAATTTATATTAAAATGCAAATGGGAAATTAAATAATTGAAGTTTTTTAAATAATGTGTATTCTTTTTTTTCATACCTGCCTCAATATAGATTGTAAAGACAATTTATCCTAGAAAATTATGAGGCTTTTTGTTAAAAATGCTGTTCTCATACAGAAATTAATCATGTCTTTCTTCACCTCTCTTAATTTTGGATTACTTCATAATTTTCTTTTTTCATGACAGCTCAAATGAATTTAAATTTTCTCTGTAAATAACCAGCTTAGATAAATTTAATTATGAAATTTTCATTTAAAACTACTCAAATTATGAATGTATGTAGATAAGCTATTCCGAAGTATATATATTTATCCAGAATAAGAAATATTGGTGATATGGGGAGTATATGCATATGTATCACATTAATATAATGGCCTGAATTTTCTCATCTATAATAAACAGCAATTTCCTCCTCTATGCTTAAGACCACTTCAAAATTGAGACCTATAAAATACTTTGCCATTTTTGTCAGTGGGATGATTAGCTACCCTACTAATATAAAGAAAGAATTTTGCTGAAAGGGAGATAGCTGAGAATATTTACTTTAAAAAATAATTTTAGTATATCCAGGTAAGTTGACAATGTACTTACAATTCACTTTGGAGAAAAGAATGAATTTTCTTATGATACTTTTAGTATTCAATTTTTTCTAAAAGAAACTTTTATTTTTCAAGAAATAACTGTGAAAATGTATAATCCCATAATGCTTTTAAAAATGGGTAGTTTCCTTCATTTACCAGAACCTGTGGCCTCAGCAAACATAGCAAAAATTACTTAGTAAATTACAGGAGTATTGATCTGTCTTTCTCTTCAAAGAAGGCACTGACACCTAGCTTTTTTTTTTTCCCATCACTCTTCCATAAGCCAAAATATAAGAGTAGCATCCCCAGTGTTATTGATGTGAGTCACACACACTGTGAGATTTTCTGTATGGTGACTGAGTAACCTTTTCCTTTTGGTTTACATTTGTGGGAAAACAGAATGAGGTAGCTAAATCCCTAATCACCCAATGGATAATCAGAGCTATACAGCTGGAAGAAGTGGTAATGGGGAGGGGGATGAGACATTTACTCTGCTTTTTTCCTGATTAAAATATATCTTATGAATTGCTCTTTTTTGGGAAGGCAATTCTCAACCAGGAAGACAGATACAAATGAAAAAAACCCAGGTCCTCTCTCACATGAAGATTGTTAAATAGTTGGTATCTTTTGATAAAAGAGTGACCCAAAGAAAAAGATTTTATTGGATCTCATTAAAGTATTGAAATTTCATCTATATAGATTGTAACTAAACTGACACAAATCATTTATTTGGTTTTAGTAACATAAGAATATGGCTCTATGACTTTATTTTGCACACAAAAACCTATCAGCCCTCTGTTATTAAGCCCGGAGGAAAACTGAAAATTGTCCTCTGCCTCTTATCTGCCCTCTTTCCTGTACCTCCCAAATCCCTAAGAACAGGTCTGAGTCCCAATGTCTGGTTTAAGGTGCTTTATGAAGTTTAAAAGAGATATGTCGCGGAGCTCATATACCTTTTGGGTCTCTCCTTCTATGAAATGATGTTATAATTCTGTAATAGAACTAAGGCAACATCCAATTCTTGGCCATCCTGAGAAGATCCAGTAGATGAAACTGTCTGAATCATACTGAACTGGGTTTATTATACCAGCTTAGCTATTCACAAGCTTTAAATGACCTTGGACATGATATCACAAACTCTTAGTTTCAGCATCCACACTTATAAAATAGGGAAATAATAGCACTTCTTGTGATTTGATGGGATACTTTGAAGTGTCTGGCATACAGGTTTATAACTAATGTTAGTTTTTCTCTCCATCAAATTATTTTCTTCCTTTCTCTCTATAATTGTGAAATACTACTAATAGTTCAGTAACATTATGAATTTAGTAGTTGTTTGTTTTCTTTTTGATTGATTCACTTTGGACCTTACCACTCTTATCTACAACGTTTCTCTGACACCATGCATTGCATTCTAAACAATCGCCATGCAGACATCTGAAACATAATCTGTAATTCAATGATTTCTTCTTTTGCCTGTTTTCTGATATATGTCACCTAGTGGAAGCAAGAAGTACCTGTATGAAATGTTTTTGTTACTATTGGAAATGGAGTGATTAAAGTGAGTCCATTAAAATGAGTACAGTATCACAACATATTAAATAACACAAAAGAAGCCAAAGATAATAGTATTCTAGTCAATAATAAATGGAAGGGGTGGATGAAGAATGTCATTATCATCAAGGCTATATGATGATTTGTGCCTCTATGGCCACAGAATCCTTCACGCTGACTTCCAAATTGCATTGTCTCCTTTGTATAAGAAGAAAAGATCGGCTCTGGCTTGACCATGAGTCAGTCTTCTCCTGTAACAGAAAGAAATTCCTTCTATTCAGGGACACTCAGGGCTCATCACACACCATGAAGTACAGCAGCGGGCAATAATTAGCTTCTCTTTCCCATTCAGCTATCATATTGTCTACCTCACTTCATCTTTTCATTCTTGCTGCAAACAAAACCACTAGATGACATTTTTTTTTGTTTCTAAATGAGTATTTATGAAGATCAACACCTAAAATTAAATTAGTTAAACTAAATATCTCTCAGCTTGTAGATGAATATTGTAAAAGAAAAAGGCATGAATATATGCCCACGTAAATTGAAAGTACTTTGTACAATCTCCTTTTTCCTTTTCTGCTTCATGCATAAACTTTGACAACTGCAATTGTAGACATGTATACTATGATGTAAGGACTGTGCAAACATAGAATGAAGGCAAGCCTGAGCTCAGAAAGAGCTGAATTCTGCGGATGTCATCTCTGCTTGTCTAATTCTGGTCAGATAGCTACCTAAGTCACCAAGGACAAACACCCTCATAACTTTCCCTGCTGATGCTGAGCCATTGTCCTGAGCTGAGTTTCAGCTTTTGAGGAACCTAAGGTCCAGCCTGCTCTCTGAATGTTATGCTGTGCCATATACAGCACAAAAAAGAGACTATATGAAATTATTACTGAAGATTTTCCAGCAGGCTAATGCCTCGTATGTTTGCAGATAAGCATACAATATTGGGCAAAGACTGAGCTCCACTTCTCAACAATGAGAGCAAATGCCATCACGTAGTTTGAGCTGTGAAAAAGCACATCTCTATCAAGTATCTCACACATTCATACTCAGCAATTCTAGATATAATGAGGTAACTCAACACCATCGTATCTGAACTGATTTTCACTCGCATGTAAGAAATATCTGAGTAATTACTTGTTGGAATGAAAAGTGGAAGAATGTTTGAAATGAAGCTAGCTGCTTATACTGCAGCTAAATAAACTGGCTCCAACCCAAGAAACTTCTTGACATAAAGACACTTCAAGCCCCTATCTCTCCATGTCCAAAGCCCCTCAGGATTACCATGGTGTATTTGTTTTAATGCCAGTATCTTTGTTCTTGGTTCTTCCTCAAAACAAAGCCTGAGCAAACTATGGAGTGCAGGTAGCTTATTTAGGAAATTGATCCCAGGACACAGGATTTGAGGCTGGGAGTAGAAAGGAAGTAAAGGGAAGGTCAGTCAAGGGATACATGATGAAGCTGACTACCTCTGTGTAGTGTCCTCTGAAGCCACCTGAGGAAGTACTTATGCTCTGGCTCATACTCACTGGTCCAAGTGTTAATGTCCTTTCACATCCAGGTTTGTTCTTATATCGATGTATCTGTTGAGTTTCCAACAAGTGTGCCAAATGGTGATGTCACAGAAGCTTGGGGCAGAAAGTGAGAGAGATTCAATGTAACTGCAATGAGCTGCTCTCACTTTACACTTTTGCCCAGAGGTGGGCTAATGACTAGAGTTCAGAATTCAAAGTTAGGCTAAGAGAATATCAGAAAGGTCATAACCCCTCCATTCCCAGCACCATTAAGAGAAATTAATATCCTATAAAGAGTCTAACCCATTACAGTAAAAAAGTTGGCCAGTTGCTGTGCCTAGGCCAGCAGAGTGTATAATTATCAGCATGGGGAAAAACATTCTGCAAGTGCATCTTTGGTGGAGGGAGCAATATTACTTTCATCCCTGGATCAGATCCCCACATTCTAGTTAGTAGGGATACATATCCATACATCCGTTGTGGAATAGTGTATATACTGCATTATATAGGGTGTTTTCCAGGAGTGTCATCCTAATCAGGTAATACTCAATTGGCTATCTCAGAGATGTGTTCTTGTAAGACCACTAATACCATGGTCTTGAACTGAACATTTTACCTGTCATAATTTTTAGTAAGCTCCTTGGTTTTAGGCACTATTATGAAGAATCTCTTATGGTAAATTAGATACCCTATTAGCATATGGATAGTGGTATTTACAGGTCTGTTATGCAAAAACTGTTCTGGCTGACAGGAGAGAGTAGCTGACGTCCATTAGAAGACTCCTGTTTCAACACTTTCTCCTTAGTGGCAAATACTGTCTGGCTGTTAAGAAAATGAGACCTAAAGATCAGCATTCTTTGTGCCCACTCCCATAGATCTATGTATTCGCACATTTCCTAAACATATTGGCTTTAGTCTTCTATTCTTGCTTCTTCTAGGCCCCTAACTGAATATCCAAACCTCTTGTTCAAGAATCCATGTATATCTGCACATCAGGTATCCTTCCATAAGGCAATAACCAATAACACAGCTAACTGCTCTGCTCAGTGCAAAGATTTTTGTTGACCATTGCCCTCAAAGCCATCCTTGGTAGGTCTGTTGGGTAGCAGAATAAATATAATACACAATCACTTGTACTTGCACTTGTGAACAAAGCCATTCTCCCTTATGAGATTATTGCAAAGAAGCCCCTAAAGGCCACATATATAAATTAAGAATAAAGCATTGACAAAACTAAGGGAGGTGACAAAGGAGTCTAAGTCATCTATTCATTCAACATATCTTTACCTTCTGGACCTTCCAAGGCCAGATCTACAATGCATTATTTTCTATGCACAGTGGATTGTTACCATGGCTGCCTAAACCTGCCTGATGGATCTTGGAATATTTGGGTCAGAATGGGCTGCTCTGATTGCATAGTAATTAGTTGCTGATTGTTAGTAATTCCTCAGGAGCTTCTTAAGTATAATCTGAGATTGGTCCCCGTACATGAGGAAAGGGAGAGACCAAAGAGGCTGACTACTCCAGATTGGTAGGTGGCAGATTTAATGAGCAAGGGAACTTATGTAAGAGCTTGTCTTGGGGGATCCCTGGGTGGTGCAGCAGTTTGGCGCCTGCCTTTGGCCCAGGGCACGATCCTGGAGACCCGGGATCAAATCCCACATCAGGCTCCCGGTACCTGGAGCCTGCTTCTCCCTCTGCCTATGTCTCTGCCCCTCTCTCTCTCTCTCTTTCTCTCTCTCTCTCTATCATAAGTAAATAAAAATTTAAAAAAAATTTAAAAAATAAATAAATAAAAAATAAAAAATAAATAAAAAAAAGAGCTTGTCTTGGGTGGCTGCTATAAGACCAGTAGATCTCCATACCCACTGGAATCTTGAATTTAGAGATCTTAACTGGATTTAATTCTGTATATTCTCTAGATAGTCTTGATACCACATCTCTATCTCAGACCTTTATTCATCACACAGCTTCTGGGAATGGGGAAGGTAAGAAGAGCATACATTCCAAGAATGAGGGAAGGGATAAGGGGGGGGGGACTTCAGTTGCCCCAGTCCTGCTAGTAGGTCAACTAGTGGTCACATCTTCTTAATGACCTCCCTACACACATAGTTACTTGTTTCATGGTCAGATGTTTAACCCTAATAGGACCAATGCCATAACAACAGCTATTTTTAAATAAGTATTTTTCTGCTAGACAATTTAAGACTGGACTTCAGTTCCTGAGGAGTCTGCTCTGTGACACTCTCTGGGCTTCCTAGAGCTACCACACAGTACTTTATCTGCTCAAATAGCTCCAGCATTGTCAAATCTATGGAGTCATGTAGCATGAGTGGAAAGGCAGCTTATACTGTGACTTAGAAATCCTGGACGTCACTTTTTTTTTGCCCACGGGCTTCTGAGTCACCTGATAAATTCATTAGAATAATATTCTATATATAACATATGTCATCTCCAGAATCCAAAGAGGCCCAGGAAGCTTAAAGTAAGGTGTCACAAATGTGCAAGAAATGGCCCTATACCATAGAGGACATATGTGGGCATGACTTACACTATCAGAGCCCACAAATTGTTCTCGGCAGGGCAGATCCCTTAGTCTTTGTGGCTCTTATTTGCCACTCTCTGGAATGCATGTGTCTTACTAAAGTACCCAGAATTCTACTTCCTGATTAGTGTGATTGCAATGAGCATGACTGCATTAATATGGTGACCAGTGTGATGATGATCTGAGGGGGGAAAAAAAGGATGGTAAACCCCGTTGCAGACTATACTATAACAGAGTACAGAAAAGTAAGCACAACCCTAGGGGAAGACAGAAAATGTGTACTGCTGCCTTTTTCACATTAGGAAACTTTATTAAAGTATAAATAGAGAAAAGTAAACAAATCAGAAGTTTTCACATTGGTAAATTTTCAGAGTGGACACATGCTTATAACCAGCACTATGGCAAAATTAAATATCAATGGTTTTCCTGTGATTACCTGCTCCACTGTCCTGGTATTTTAATACCATAGGCTGATTTTGCTTTTTTCAGTACTTCTTTGTATCCATCTCCTTTTAACATTTTTGTCAGATCATCCATATTATTGTGTGTAGTTGTAATTTTTTTTTCTCACTGCTTTAAATGATTCCATTTATGAATATTCATAATATTGTTTATTCATAAATTGTTTATGCACAATTGAATCTTCAATTTGAGGCTATAGTGCTTTAAAAAGAAACTTGTACACGGATTTTGTTAAATATTTGATATTTTTTCCTCTTGTATACACCTAGGAGATCATTAAGTGATAAGATTTGCAAAGGTATAGCTTTAGTTTATATTGCTAAGCCGTTCTTAGTTGTGATGTTCCAGTTTATACCTAATATACATAAATCATTCCTTTTGATATAAATCCCTCCAACACTACATCTCTTTTCACTTTTGGAAATATTGGGGGGTATTTTGAGGTATCACATTGTGTGATTTTAATTTGTATTTCCTTATTAACTAATGAATTTTCAACTTAAAACACATTTTTATATTTATTACCAATTTTATACCTATTTTGTAAAGGACTTGCCCAATGAGTATTGCTCATTTTTCAATTGGGTTGGCTGCATTTTTATTAATACCATCCTTTTTGTATTTGAATATGAATAATTTGTTGGCTATACTTATTGTAACTATCCTTTCTATGGGGCCTGACTTTTTAACTCTCTCATTGATGTCTTTTCATGGCAATTCTAACTTTGATCAATAGCCAAATACCCAGTGCCAGAGGCTGTGTTATTTGCATATCAATACCATATGTGACATACCAGCGGCAATTGAAGTACCGTCTGTTTAAGTTTATGATATTCCACAACTATCTGGCACAATTCTAGTTTTTTAGTGCCCAGACTGGGAACTAAATGTGGATTTTTAGAGCATACTACCGTACATCCTTTTTGATGGTGGCATTAACCTGTTTAATTTATCCTAGTATGGGTTTGCTTGTGTGATGGAGGGAAAGAAGAGTTTCAAGAAATTCAACTCGGTCTTCCCCATCTCAATAGCTCTTAATTCACAAGTAAGACGAAGTTATTGGAATTCTTTCAGTACAATCTATACATTCCAATTATATAATAAAAAAAATAATTACACAATGAGTACCTGGACATTTTGGAACAACTGAGAGAGTTGTATGCTAGAATGCCATTCATCACCTGGCTGCCATGTACTTTCACTATAACCATTACTATATTTTGGTTCTGCTTATATCCTAATCCATTCAGACCTGATACTCAACAGCTTTTGGTTCCTTGAATTACAGCATTTTGGGTCTGATAATTAACCTAAATCTGGAAATGATTAATGGATCATTATTTACACTTGCTGCGTCTGACTTCCTGCAGAGACATTTTGCTCTCTGTTGTTTCTCTTTTGTGATTTTGTTAAGTGATATCCAAGCTGGTTTGCCACTAATCTAATCTTTAAGATCATTAATCTATTAGCCATTGCCAAAAAAATTCCTGCAGGTCAAATCGTCATGGTTTTCTTTCCAAACCTGCTGTCTACCTTGCCTTGGTCAGTTAATTACCACCACTGGGCCTCTGCTGATCTAAAGCCCTATTATAAATAATAATAGAGAGCCTAACTACACAACAGCCTTCCCTACCATCAACTCCAGCATAGAGAAGACAGTTATTACTTCTCAAAGGTATTACTGTATTATTTACCCAATAACCTTCTTTATTTACAGCTTTAACAATATGAAGTGGCCTTGTGTCACTCCTGGAGAACATAGATTATGGTACCCTGGTCTCACATAGTAAATCTATTCTAACATCCCCACATTGACATCTGTGAGGCTTCTTTTATCTTTTACATTCTCTACTGTTCATTGTGGCTCCCACTGTGTCCATCACAAAACTAACCCAGCAGCATATAAGGAATAGTTTCAGGTATTATTGACCAAATCTTCAAACTCAGATCACAAGGGTATACACTCATATCAATAAATTCTCCCTTATCTTCCCTAAAATCTCCCTTTCTGGTCCAACACATTCAAGATTACTGTTAACATATAATCACCTGTTTCCAGATCTGAAAACTCTTTGATAAATAAGTTGTGTCTTCTCATAGTGGAGAAAGAACTTACAACCTTGGGCTTTGTTGAGGTAAGCCCAAGTTATTCACCAGGAAATGATAATAATAAAACAGAAAAATTTAGGACAGATTTTAGGAGCCCTTGGAAAACACCCATTTCATACAGGGGGAGGGTTCAAGATAATCCAAGGGTTCAGGTTTATTCACCTGAATGCTGAATTCCAAGACTCAGCATCCCATTCTTTGGGTCAAAGTCTTGACTTTGACAAAGGGCATCTGCTGAGGCTGAACATTCAAATTTTTTGTAGCTTGGAAGCTATTGTCAGATAGCTGATGTCTCGTATTTGTAATTATTTCCCTGTTTCCTTCAAGTAGTACCACTGACAACTAAACCAATGCTTCACTTTCCACCTATATCTTATCAAGTTCACTACCAGTTAAGTGATAATTGTGAAACAATTATACATCAGGTGTTACATCTTCACATCTATCCCTAGTAATAGGGTCATTATTGATCCTTATACAAATCAGAGGACCTAGTTCTAAAGTCTCTTCCAGAAGGGGTCCTTAGCACCAAATTGATAACCATTCTCTTAATCTGGGTTCCGCCAAAAGCTTAGCCTAAGAAAATATCTTGAACAGAGGATTTGAAGTCTGGAATTAATCCCAATCAAAAGACAATTATAAAGAGCAAAACAGGGAATGTTAATACAAAGATGAAATATTGACCTGATCACCACTGTGCACAAATGGATTATATCTTGCTGACAACTTTCTAAAGAGTCTTACAGAATGCACCTCAGAGCTCTCCATCATAAAGATAGATTAAAAGAGCATTTATTAATCAGATAACTAGATAACCCCTTTCAGTAAGAGTTGCCCCAAAAAAGGTTAATTCACTTATACTTCCATGTTGTGCAAGGTCATGATAGCTGACAGAGTACCTGCAGAGATGTTCTGAGTGACATCTGTGTACAGTGAAGTAGGATGCTGCCACTTTACAACTGTGATTGGTTGGTTTGGGCAGCAATATTGTAAGTAAAATTATGGGCTGAGAAAATGTATGTGGTATACAGATGCTACAATTTCAAGTTTTGTTTGATTCTCTTGGTCTTAAATGCTGACTTTCACTCTTCTTTTCTTTTTTGTCTTTTTGATTTATATGTATTAAAGACCTTGTAGATGTATTTATATAAATCTTTTTCACAAGAATGTTAGAGGTGCCTGGGTGGCTCTGTTGATTGAGCATCCAACTCTTGGTTTTGGCTCAGGTCATGATCTCATGGGTTGCAAGATGAAGCCCCATCTTGGGCTCTGGCTCAGCGAGGGAGTCTACTGGAAGATTCTCTCCCTCTGCCCCTCCCCCCCTTCCTTCAATCCTATTTGAGTATGCATGCATGTGCACATGCGCTGTCTCTCTCAAATAAATAAATTATAAATTGTGAGTAAGTCAGGGTACGTTTAGAGTGATACATGAGTGATACAGAATAAGGAGTTTATTATAAAAATTAGACTTAATTTAGGGAGCTGGGGAAATGTGATAGGTCAGCCAGGCTGATGGTAGGGAAGGAGAATGGAATGTGATCTGGAGAGATAAGGGCAAACTAGAACCCGTGAGAATAAACTAGGACCTATGAGAACAAACTGGAAACCATGTTTCCTGTCATTTCATCTGACATGCAGTAAAATAGTACTTTTCAACACAGAACTGCTTAAATACTTGGATCAGTTCTCAGAGAAGCCAAAAGAGGTCTAGTGTCCCTATATGTACCTTATACCAGCAAGGTGACCAAGTCATCCCATGGCAACTTGTAGGTGTCACGTCACTTGGTGCTTAGCTCCAAACTTCATATAGAACAGCTTTCTCTTCTTTTCTTTCAAATCTTATATAAATTTCTTTCATGAACCATAAAGGAAATCAAATACATGGTGAAATATTTCCAGTTTAACTATATTGACCTATAATATCACATACATATCATATCTATAATATCACATATAATATCATCCCGGTCTGCTTCTTATCAACTTAGCACTTCCTTCAATCCTTATGAACTTCCAAAGAGAGAGAATAACACAATTATGCTTGCACCTAATGGCATCCAACCATCCCTGATGGAGCTGAGAGCAAAAATTACCTGTTCCTTCAAAGAGGATGCACAGTTCCTTCATCCATTTTTGGGTGATATGTATTCCTTTCCTAGCCAAATCACACTTGTCCTTTAATATACTGTAATATAAATACAGAGGTAGAAGGTTTACTATTAACACATCTTCTTTATTCCAGACATTCTTCTAACTGATGTTATATAGTGGCAATTCAATTTCCCTCTGAAATCAGAATTGATCACCCTAGCCAGGACACTAATACTTTGTTTACCTGTTAATTCACTGTCATGAGAAACCCAAAGTGGCCAGGTGGAAGTCTCAACTTACAGTTTAATGGAATCATTGTCTGGCCCTTTGATAGAAGCATTTTCCACTTGAAAATTAAGATTACCACACCACTAAAAGCAAAAGTCATGAGAATAGGAAACAAACACCTCATTAGTGGGTCACTAGAAGCAGTAGTGAAAGAATCCATTTTCATTTTCACCTCACTGGTTCCCTAGACCTTTTAATCCTGGCTGCGGAACAAACAACATATTTTAATCACAGATTCAGAACATAGACTGCATCTTAGAGCTCATTGTACTACCCTTCAAGAGGTGGACACATAAGAACTAAATCTTTAAAAGTCTGTTTCAGTGTTCTATCAGGCCAACTGCTTCAGAATTATGGATAACATAAAAACAGTGATTTCAAGAGAATGAGCCCATTGCCACACTCTATCTGATCTAAAATGAATTCGTTGTCAGAGGTAATCTGAGTGGATTGCCATTGTGGTAAATAAGGCATTTTGTAATCCCACAGGTGACAGTTTTAGAGGAAGCACTGTGTCAGGGTAGGTTAATCCGTAAAGCCACCCCACAATATAAATATTGTTTGATTTTTATAGACTTTCTAAAGTATAACAAGAAGCCCATATTGTTCCCTTCCTTAGTTTGGTGACAGACCATTGAATTAGAGAAAATATATAATATTTTATGTTAGCATATTATAAAAACATAACTTAATAATCCCCCATAAATTGTTGTTAACTTAAATATATATGGGTATGTGGTTAGATACTTATCTCCCTTCAAAGAGATGTGTCAACTAGGTCCACATCACATCACCTTTTAAATGTGTTCCCTGTTATCACAGATGTGAATAAAAAAATCTTATATTTTAGGAAATCACCTGGGGTTTTCAAAACAAACTACAATTACATATTCATCATATAGTGTCAAATATTTCCATATAATTCCCAGTAAGAGAGATTTGCTATGTGTTACATCATGCTGTGTCTTATGGCTTTTTTTTTTTTTTTTTTGCAATTGATTATTGCTCACAGATGGTATTTTCTTGACCTCCTACTTCAAATCACAACAATCTGTTGCCTTATCTAAGAGTTTATCTAGGATGACATAAAGATGTAGAGTTAGGAATGTTGTTCCTAGCTGTGTCAAGTTGTATTTAAAAGAAACTTTGTAAATCATCAAGCTGATTCCTTCCTCCTGAGGGATTTGTGGGGGTATTGGAAAAATGTATGATACATTTGTGAAACCTTAAGAATTGTGATCCACCACAAGAATAAAACTATGCAAATATTGTAAGGAGCACTAATTGGGTACTACCAAATTGCTATGTGGTTACTATAATTTACTGAAATAACCATCTTTTGATGCTTTTTTTCTTAGGAGGACTCTGAGTTTCATGTTTTTGTTTTCTTCCTGATAGAGCACTAAAAAAAGAGAATGCACAGAGAGCTGTATTATTGGATGTGGAGAGCACATAGGCAAAGGATGTTTACAGTTTATAACAATTTTCAATTTTCTGCTCCTAAGCCCAGTGTGTTCATTAGAAAAGCAAGTGCTACCTATGACCACTACTAACTATTTTAATAAAATATTTATAAACAAAAAGGTCAGAATTAAAAAGATATTAGCCAAATCATTGCTTCACTTCTAGCCCATGGGCTTTGTTGTTCTCTGCCTGGAGGAACAATTTTCCTACTGTTTAGAGTTAGATTCCTCTTCAAAGGCAAGCAATAGCTGACCTGTGTCTTCAAAACCAAAAGCTAAATTCTCACACTGGCATTCTTGATCTTTCAACATCTGGCTCATAGATATTTCTACATTATATCATACTACTCTCCTTTAAAACAATCATCAAGTCAGCTAAACCTTTAATAATTCTGAATTTACCTTTAATAATTCTGAATTTCCTCTAATAATTCTGAATTTACCTAAACTTTTACTTTATTCTCCTTATTTAAAATATTTTCCTCAAATGCTCACTCTTTATACAAATCACATCATTGAATATCTATTTCCAATACCATCTCCTTCAAACTTTCTTGATACTTTGTAATAGATATAATCTTTTAAGCTATCAAAAACACTCATTTTTTTTAATTCTTACTTCACCTTGGTTTTCTATGATATCTGTATTAGTTAAATGTAGTTGATACTTAATTATGTGTTAACCTTAAAAATAAAACTGTCAATTATTTTACCATCAAAAGAGTTTGCTGGTAAGGATTTATTAAGGAATAGCAGAGAACTGCAACCCAGGACAAGCAAGCTAAAATAAAACCAAAGGCAAGTTTGATGAGCAAAAGAAAGGAATGTTCTTTTATCCAGCAAGAAAGGAGTTGGGAGGGGCTGTTATAAACTAAAAGTTCATTGGAATAATCTGAAAGCTGGAAGTATTCACTTGCAAAATCCATTTCTTGCTATTGCAATTGACTGGTAAGACTGAGAAGCCTCCCGGCCAGCCTCTAAACTCCTTTTTAAATGAGATTTCCGTTTAATTTTCACATATGTAAATAAACCATAAATTGGCATATCTAAGTGGTGGGACCTCATGAACTTTCTGTAAAGTAACTACCAGAATCTGTCAGTTCAATTGTCTGCATTGTACTATTAAAAAAATAATAATAAATTTTAAGGCAGTGTGTACCATGTATATAAATGGTCATGACATAAATAAACTAGAATCTCCAATTTTAGGTTCATATTTGAAAGTGTAAATCCGGAAACAAAGATTCTATTATTTTAGGCATGTGGACATTTTTATGAAATAGTGCTCTTCAAAGATTATTTTCTTTCTCCTACAAAAATCACGATAATTCATAAACCCTTGCTGTCATTCTGATAGAAAAATAGATATTACAAAGAAATTGAGAAAGACTATTTTAAAGTAAAGGTGAATACTCCAACCTTCTGGAATGTTCACGTAGTTGTATACAAGATATATCAAGAGCATCATAATGAAGGATACAGACATTTTGGTGACAAAACCACTGTTGTTCATTATGAGCTGCTATAAATATTGTACAAAATTTGAAATTGTTTTACAATGAAAATATCAATTTGTATTAAAGGAAGCAAAATGAAGGGCACGTTAAGATTTGAGTTAAGTAATAACAAAAGGACCAATTTCTGGAGTTACATTTAATCATGGTTTCAGAATTCCATCATAGAGTAGACATTCTTGGCATTAGTGGGGGTAAGCATACCAAAGGTGACTGCTTAACTAGTTGTATATCATTAATTCCATACATGAATTGACTTAGATTTTGCCCTTTAAATAAAGTTCCATGATAAAATATTTTCTCCAAATAGTATTTTAAGTAGATTTTCTGTTTAAAAAGGAAGAAAACAACCCAAAGGCTTTAAGAAACTTGAATCCATTGTGAATGAACTCAGTAAGCATATTAATAGAAAGGAATCTAAACAAGGCAAATAATTATTTGACAAAGTCACAGGGATAGAAACAATTCTTATTTCTCCTAATAACAATTTTTTTTATTTTTGAGAAGATTAACTCTACTAAGAAATCTTAGGCTACATCGTATATCAATTTTTTATCAAGACACTCTGAAGAACTTTTTACACTTAGTAAAATAGGCTGTGCTGCCTTAAAGTGAATAGCTATTTTGATGTGTAATGGAGAACTGTGTTATTTTGGAACTTAATGACTAAATAGGCTACAAGTGTTCAGTAAAAGGAATTAAAAGACAAAATGAAGTTTTACTTGTGAGGCAAATCTCATCCCCCATCCCTCTACCTTGGAGCTGACCTATGATAAATTGTCTGTGTTATTCAGGACTGGAGAGAGTTAATTCACTTGCAATAGTACCACAGTTGTTACAGTTTCAAAGTTTCCATTTTTTAGTCATGAATGGTAGAGCATAAGGAGATGAAATTACAATAGTAATATAAAAACGATGAGAATTATATTGCATTTTTGTCTCACATGGAATCAAAGACCACACCCACATTATGGACAATAGTTGAAAATCATGCTGCCGAATGATGAGTATGCTTTTCTCCCTCTTCTATAGTTAATAAAGGATGTTCTGTGAGCTATGTATATGCCATACACTACTTCAGGAATAAAATCATTAGCAGAAATGTGCATCATTACTTTTGGGGACCAATGAATGCCCCCTGATTTTCAAACTCAAGCTAATGTTAAAAATGAACATTTTCCATGTTTGCATTTCTTTGCACTTCTGAGAAGCAGCTGAGACCAGAAGCAAAAATGCTAATATTCCATGAGAGCAGCTGTTGTTATGGTATTTCTGGACTAGCTGCTTACAGAAAGATTAAATCTTGCTGTAAAGCTTGCATTTTCTCCTAGAATTCTCAGCTCAATTTCATAAACTCAAAAGGTTTGAGTAGGTGAGATGGAATTGTGATAAGCAACCCCAATCAGGTTATTTCTCTGAACTAAAACAAGCCTTTAAAATTTTCTCAGCTCTAATGCATCTCCATTAATAGTGTTAAAGCCATGAGTTACAGTGGAAGTCACAAATAAATATCTAATCTGCAGAAAATGAGAAATCCTGAAATAGGAAAAGGAAAATCTGGAGTGAGGGAAAAAGCCCTAGAACTTTTTACTTTTCAATCTCTGAATATATATGTATATATGTGTATATATGTATATGTGTATATGTATGTGTATCTACATGTATATACATCCATTTGACATCTATTGAAAATGATGATTGCTTACACCTCAGTAAAATATTTGATTTACATACAAAGAAACAGTAAATTAAAGCAGTAAGATAACAAACAGCAGATCAATTCACTATAACCACCAACCACAACAGTGTATTTTAACAAAATACAAGTGGACTGGTTGTTCCATAGAACATAAATGGTTTTACTCAGGACAAAACCTTGGCTAGAAGACTTTTTGAACCACTAGTTTCTCATTCAACACATGGTAACTTTTAAGTCCTAGAAATAGCTATATTAAATTATTTTAAAGTCTGCTCTTCTTTGGAATCTCTTCTTTTGTAATGTAAAAAATAAAAAGAAAATACAAATACTATAAAGGTGATATACTAATTATATATTATATTTTATGTACTTGATAATTTGATAAGATGTTTCAATAATTTTATTAAATAAATTTCAAGAATATAATTGGTAATGCCAATGAATCAATCATGCTGCAAATGTTAATTAAGTGTCCACTCTATTTTAGCTTCCCTGATGACTTCAACTAAGAGAAACACTATTCTAAAGAAGTATCTAATCAATCCAGGGGGAAAGAAATTTAGGTTCCCCAATTATCATATAAAGAATTCCAGTCCTAAACTGTTCTTTATTATAAAAAGTCCATGAATTCATAGGTAAAAATGTTTAATCTGGTTTATAATTGCAAAGAAAAATGTCATAAACAAAAGACAACTACTTGATCTGAAAGGATTAAAATAAGCTGAAAGAAGTGAGATAGGATGACATTATTAAAGTGAGCAGAAAAAAAATTAAATTAAAAAAAATTAAAAATTAAAAAAAAGTGGGCAGTGACCTAGTGACCTCAAATGTGGGAAAGATCTTGATAATTACATATATATGTAATTATACATATATACATACATACATGCAAGCACATGTAATACACATATATACATACATATATTTCTAAACATAAATATGCAATGAATTAACAGACCAATAATAAATTGTGAAATAATTGTTTCCGAATTCCTATTTCATATATACCTATATATTTCCTAGATAATTTATCCATGTATTTATATATATGTGTGTGTGTATAGTTTATAATTTATATGTATATGTATATATACATTGTCATTATATAGAAAGGAAGATAATTCAAGAAATGGTAAGATTAGATTTAGTCCATCAATGATCTGTTACCATGAAGTAAGGAAGTACCTGTAAGGGGTAGATGGGACAGTGTGTTGTAAGCAGAACATGTTTAAAGTTATTTCAGAATACGCTGTATTCTGTAACTTCTCTCATTCACAGCATCTATTAGGTGCTCAAAAATTATTTAACTTGTTCAATCAAAAGATATATTCACTTCATCTTGACCTTCTATATAGTTACTGGTACAGACAAGCTCAGGTTCACATCAGGGAAAATCTTGATCCCAAATTACAAGAGAACTGAACCACTGTCTCCATTAGAACATAAAGAAAAGGAAAAATTACAAGTATCTTGTATAATTTTGAAATCAAAAGAAAAGGTTTACAGAAGTCAGAAAATGATGAAAGGGGGCAGGAACTTTTTAAAGACAGAGGGTAAAGTCTCATTCGCTACAATAAATGATTATATATGCTCATTGTTTCTCCCATTTTCATTCTGATTAAATTTTAGAAAAAAGGAAAGAAGTAGATTTGCCTGTAAATTGATCAAATTTAATTGCTTCCCATCAGGTTTTTACTTGTCACTGTACTGAAGCTGCTATTTTAGAAAGGTCATCAATGACATATTGACCAATTACATTTTCATCTTTGAACTTTTTATCTTTGTTCAATATGTTTCACGGTTCAGACTTCTTTGTGTGTGAATTAAACTGGTTCTCCAATCACGTATTCATCCATTTACCCATCCATTCATAAATGTATACAACATTGATAATTTTAAGGACTAAGCACTTGTAATTTTAGAATCACCTAGCCTTGAAATCTCAACTTCCAAAGGTATTAAAGTCTTCCTCTTTTTAATTGACTATTTATGATCATTTGCCATTATTTTTAGATTTTATTACCACTCTGCATTTTGATCTCCTACACTGTCACATGAAACCAAGTGCTTTAGTTTTGATTATTATTACTCTGAAAAACATTTTATACAAAAGACCATAGTGAGTAGTCACCAGTAGAAATTTAAGAAGGAATATTCACTTTGTCAAATACTTTTGTTATAGTTGAGGAATTTCCTCTGTATGACACTAACTACAATTCATTGTGAGCATTCAGTGTGCATACTCAAGAACCTTTCATTCTAAAGAAATAAAATGTCAAAACTTTTATATTTTAAGGTATATTAAATGAAGTGCATATTAAATGAAGTCACTTTTTTCTTTTAATAGGTCATTTTTGTGAAAATAGGCATTGTCTGCATAAATGAAATTAAAAATGTAGATGGGGTGGTATTTAAACAGAAGTAGAAATAACCCATATTAGAAATTAACAGAAGTGAAACAATATTCTCACTTTATTATTTTTTAAATATTTTATTTATTTATTTGTAAGAAGCACACAGAGAAAGGAGACATAGGCAGAAGGAGAAGTAGGCTCCCAGCAGGGAGCCCGATGTGGGACTCCATCCCAGGACCCTGGGATCACGACCTGACCCAAAGGCAGATGCTCAATTGCTGAGCCACCCAGGTATCCAAAAATATTCTCACTTTAGAAGTGAATATAATTTAAATCAATTTCTCATTTCCTTTCCAAAAAAAAAAAAAATGCTTCCTTGTTTTGATAAGAGGTTATATAAATCACCATTTTATTTGGTCTGGTATAAATTCACTAGAACTTTTATAAATTATTTCCACATCAGGATAATTAGACTAAGATTACTTTTATATAAATGATAAATACAAAAATGTGTTGAGTGAGTGATGGGGTAGATGTTCTCAAGTGAAAGGAAGTATTAAAAATATATCAAGAACAAAGTATTAAACTCATATATGTTTATGTAATCTAAAAAGGGATGCTAAATAAAGATTTTTGTTTTGTTTTACTTATTTTTAATTTTTTATTTTATTCAAGTTCAATTTGCCAGCATATAGTATAACACCTAGTGCCTATCCCGTCAAGTGCCCCCCTCAGGGCCTGTCACCCAGTCACCCCATCCCCCCCCACCTCCCCTTCCACTACCCTTTGTTCATTTCCCATGGTTAGAAGTCTCTCATGGTTTGTCACTCTCTCTAATTTTTCCCACTCAGTTTCCCTCCTTTCCCTTATAATCTCTTTCACAATTTCTTATATTCCCCATATGAGTGAAACCATATCAAGATTGTATATTCAGAATACACAACGACCTGTGGACAAAATAGCACAATTAAAATATATATATACTGGAGATTTCATGAGGATGTTTCAATCAAACTTAAAGGGTTTAAGATATTTTTACAGTTTTATTTTTTTATTGAGTATAACCAACAAGGTACACATACTTTATACTCCATTACTTTTCATAAAGTATATGTTAGTGTTCTGTATTTTTCAGCCTTTTGCTATTTTGTATTTGGTTTACCTCTGTCTGCCTTATTTCTTTGTAGTTATTCATATATTCTGTATATGAGACCACTGGCAGATATATATATCTGTGTGTGCATATATATATATGCATATATATTTCTGTGTATGTATATGTCTGTGCATATATATCTATATATCATATATATATATATACTCACACACACATATATACGTATATATGTAGACATATCTAACTATATACACTCACACAAATATCTTCTCCTAGTCCATGGCTGGCAATTTCATCTTAATATTATCTTTCGATGAATATGACGGTGATTTTAACAAATTTCAATTAATCTCACCTTTATGGGAAACTTCCTAATTAACTTTTGAGATCTAAAATTAAAGGTTTGCTTTATGTTTTATTCTAGAATTTTTATTTTCTTACCATTCAATTTTATGTTTAGATCCCACTGAAAATTAATTTTATGTGTTTTTTTTCTCTTAAGTTTAAAGATTTTTTTCTATGACTTCTAGTTCACTTACCAAACGTTTTTTAAAATGGTTATCTTTTTCATTGAACTTTACTGGTTTTATCAGCATCATATGATGATACATACCTACGTCTGTCTCTGTTGTTTCTATTTTATTCTGTCAATCTATTTGTTGAACTTGGTACCAATAATGTCCTATGTTAGTTACAGTAAAAGTAAAAAAATCTCAATAGCTGATAATGTTAGTTGTCCATACTTGAACATTTTCTTTCAAATCAAATAACTACTCCAGACTCTTTGTTTCTCCATTTACATTCTAGAAACCATGTCAAATTTCTACCAAAAACTTTTTTCTGTGCAATTTGTATTGGAATTACATCGAATATGTACAGTATTCCAAATCACTAACATAATACCTTTCTTCATTTGTTAAGATATTTTATTGTTATTAAGAAGGTGTTATAGCTTTTAGAGAAGTGACCTGAACATCATTACAGCTTTTCTGAGATATTACATTGTTGCTAGTGTTATTATATTTTTTGTCATTTATTTTTATTTACTAATTGCATGTTGCTAATAAATAGATGTTTTTAATATATAATATATGTTTTTATATTATATATATGTTTTTTTACTTTCTTGAACTTGAGCAACTTTGCTAATTTTGCAAATTAACTCTGTTCATAAATTCTTGATTTATATAGACACAATTATATTCTTTGCAAAATAATAAATTTTTTTGTTCCTTTCAATCTTTATACTTCATATTTCTTTTTCTTAAATAATTTCACTAGATTCATTATTAAAAGAGGTGATAGCAGACATGTCTCATTGCTGAACACAGAAGAAAGCATTACTTACCAATTAAGTATGATTTTCAGATGGTATATCAGTTTGAGAAAGTTCCATTCTGTTCCTCCTTTGTTAATAGTTTTGGATTTTGTCAGATGCATTTATAGCATTTATTGAGACATTAGGGTACACAGAGTGAGCAAGGAAAACATAACATAAATTATGTCTAAGAAGTGATAGAGGCCAGCTTATAAGATTTTTGGGGGGGTTTTATAAGACTTTTTATTTAAAAAAAACGGTTTTAGGGATACCTGGGTGGCTCAGCAGTTGAGCATCTGCCTTCAGCCCAGGATGTGATCCTGGAGTCCCGAGATTGAGTACCACATCGGGCTCCCTGTGAGGAACCTGCTTCTCCCTCTGCCTATGTCCCTGCCTCTCTCTGCATCTTTCATAAATAAATAAATAGAATCTTAAAAAAAAAAAAAAAGAAAAGAAAAAAGTTGGTTTTATTCTGACAAAAATAGGGAGATTTGTAGGGCTTAATCAGAGACATGAAGAGATTATACTATTAATATTTGTTTCTATTTTGAGAACTAAGGGAAGATTAGATGAAAACAAAGTAAAAATTTAGGAGGCATTATCAATAATTCAGGCAAAATATGAGTGACTTGGAAAACAGATGGAGTCATTGATATATTTAGAAGAAAAAACAATAGAATTTCTGAGGAAATAGTTATAAACTTGAGGTGAAAAGAAAAAACTTGAAAGATTCAGGCCTGTGCAATAAGAAGTATGGTATAGCTATTAAGCGATAAGAGGAAATTGTTAGTAGGCCAGATTTTGGGAGAATCTTTTTAGAATTTTAGTTTTGAGAATATTAAGTAAATGAAATTAATTGAACAGTACTAAGTGAAGGCATCAAACACAAGTTTGAAGTTCACCAGATTATTTTTCTGGAGACCCAGTTTGTGGGTTAGCAGGATGTGAGTGGTAAGATGTGAATGAATTGCATTACCACAAGAGTGAATGCAAATAAAGTAGAGACTATATACGAGGATTTTGACTGAATCCAAAATTAAGGTTAACTATTAAAAGAATCACCAAAGTAAGCTGAGAACAAACAGCTAGAAGGAGGGAGGCAGGGAGGTGCATGTGTTACATTATTGAAATACATTAAAAAAAAAAAAAAAAAAAGTGTTCCTGAAGGAAAGAATGGTGGCTAATGTCAAAATGAGGTCAAGTAAGATAAGAACTGAGAATGACTTTTGGATTTAGCAGGAAGAAGCTCACTGGTGGTCTTGACATAATTTCTGTGAAATGATGGTTTGTGTATGTGTGTAAGACTTGGTAGACTTAAGAGTGTGAAAGAGAGGGAAGACAGGAGACAATGAATTTAACTATTTCTAAGAGATTAGCTAAAAAGGGTGAAAGAATTTGATGCTCTTTAAAAGGCAAATAAGATCAAGATAGAATTTGTTTATAAGTTTTAAGAAAGAATAAAAGCACATATTAGCTCTTGAAGGGAACAATCCAATAGTGAAGGAAAAATTTATTAGAAGAGGGAAAAAATATTTGATGTATTCTCAAAAAAGTAAAAGGGGAGGAGATGTAGATCCTGAGCAAGGGCTTTAACATTGGAAAAGCACAAAGACTGTCATTTACAGGAGGAAGCAATGTAGTAGAGGTATAAAGATATGGGAAAGTGGGAACCTGGTGAAGTTATTTTCTCACTAATTCATTTTTTTCACAAGCATAAAATTATTAGCTGAGAGTTCATAGAAGATGTTGAGCCTTAAAGAAAACACATGCAATAATTTTCTGGAGAAGGTAAGGTAAATATATTTGAGAAAGTGATTGCAGGTCAGTACTAAGTACTTTATTTTGCTTTATGGTTATGATTTTCAAACTAGATCAGTCTGTTCTGCACTGTAATTTTCTCCAGCTGTCTTCAAATATAACAATTGTTTTGTTTTGTTTTGTTTTTTCCCAAATGAAGGAAAGAGAGGAAGGAATAAGGAAATGAGAGAAGAAAGATTGCTGAAGATCTATGCAATAAAATAATAATTTACCATGGGTTTTAAAATTTATAAGGAGGAAAGATAACAGATTAAAAGAGTTAGTAGATAGAATGAGTTGGAACTCTTTTAGGTCAAAGGATTATTGAAGCCATGGCACTGTGAAAGTAAGCTGAAAAGATGGGGTGGTGACCCCAAAGAGTCTTGCATGACAATTAAGATTATAAGGGAATGAGGCCTGATGAGGTAAAGGGTAGCAGAATGAAAATGACTAAGTATGTGAGGAATAAGTTCATTGGAAGAAAGATGGAATGGTGTTAGAGAAAAATAGGAATAAGTTATGAGCTAAGGATCACAATGTGAGGAGCTAATTTAAGAGTTTGAAGAGGATAACAACAGTGATGAATAATGGGTGACATAGTCTGATGACATGAGGTACAAAGGTGGGGGTTTTAGGGAGGGTAGGATCACAGTCTAGAAGCAACAAGAGAGTAAGCAGTGCCTCTTCCCTTCTTTCTCCAAAGGTACAAACAGTGTGAGGGCATCAAGGGCTGTTGGCAAAACAGAAGATACTTAAAAGCCAATTTTCTGTAATAATGAGAAAATATTTAACATAAGAAAAATGTTGCCAATGATGAACACTTAATACCTGAGGGTACCAGTGAAATGCTTTAGAAATTAAGGGGCAGAACAGAGGATGTGCAGAGCATAAGGTAACAGAGAGAAGTACGTCTTGGAGCTCTGGCTTTTCATGTGGAGAATGGGATTATACTCGAGTAGTGGGTGTTATGGGATTTGTTCTAATAAACTCATGGCAGTTAGCAGTGGTGGCGTTTTCCCTGGTGGAGAGATAGGCTCTCTCTAAACGTTTGACAGTATAATTCTTGTGAGTATAACTATTAAAGGACTTCAGGTAAATTTTTCAGGATGGGGCAAGTTAAATTTTTGAAGAAGGAAGAAGCAGGACGCCAGTGAGGATCATAAATACAATAGCTTCTATTCAGGGTTTTTTGTTCAAAGACTTCATTATAATTTTCGTTTGACCTAGGAATCTAGATTTTCTCATTTCTGTGCTCAAGAACTAGTGTGGTCTCCAAGAGAAAAAATTTGAAAAATGTGATGAGTTTTCTACAATGAAACTAAATGCATTATTTTGTAATGTCATTTTTACTTTTTGGAAATCAATATGGTGATAAAACCTGGTAAGTCATAGTCATTGCTTTTGTTTGCTTTTTAAGGGTTTTTCAAAAACCTGTGTACTGTATACCCATTGATTCTTTTATTTATATTTAATTTGACTGCTTTAATGGGGGTATAATATCTATGATTTCATTTTTTTCAATATCTTTCCCAAGGCTTGTTAATTCATTTTTATCTCTGAGGAAGGTGTGCTATTGGCTGAATAATGTAGTATTTGCATTTTGATTTCAATATTGCCTTTGAAACCTTAGGAGCAAGTGTTTCTGCTCTAGAAGTCAATTTACTTTGTGTCTACTCTTTAGGAAGTCACTGTGGCTCACCACAAAGTGTCTTTAAAAAAAAAAAAAAAAAAAAAAAAAAAAAAAAAACCCTCACCAGCACTGTGATCTGACAATGGTGGCTTCTACTTTCCTCCTGTGGCCAAAACCATTTACAGCAGTCTCCTTGGGTGCTAGGGATTTAGTGCCAAGTTGTACAGTCTGGAAATATGTGACAATTCTCCTCTTCTTAAGCTCCACTTTGACTCATGATCTGCAGTATTCACCCTTCTCTCTTGATAAGGAATGCTAAATCTAATTACTGCAATCCAAGCATCATCTGGTGCCTCTTTCAGAACTGTGCCATCCACTTCTAGGAATACCAGTAGGAGTAGGTTCTCATGTTATCACTACATTTTGGCCCAAATTTTTCCCAATATTCTTTATACTTGCACTTTCATGTTTGGACTGTTAGTATAATTTTTTTAAGTTAAGTTTTATTTCTCCATTTAACTTCTCTTTTTTTAATTCTACTTTGGTTCAGAGAAGCTAGTAGATAAAACTGCCTTTACTCTGGCATCTGAAACCAGTTATATTTAAATTTCCTAGCTTTTTAATTTTAAGGAGAGGGTTTGGGAAACCCTGGTACTCCTAACATAATATCACTACTGTGTTCTCTGCCAGTGTCTTTCCCCTGGGTTTGCAATTTTAAATAAGTTGCAAAGCTCTCTAGGTATTTTAGTGAGTGCCTGAGAGTGAGAGGAAAAGATGAGCTCAGGGCTGAAGGGGCTAGAGAGGAAGTCAGGAGCACTGCATCCCAAAGGGAGCGGTAGCAGCCCTGCTCAGCAACACCTGGCAGGCCAACTCTCTATTGGTGGCCAATGATTGGATAATGTGTTCACTTTACTATATTATTTATGGAATGTATTGATTCCAACCTTATTATGCAAGCATGGGAATTAAACCAATAAGAGTAAAAGCATTTTATATCCTGTATAGTTCATAATGATTCATTTTATGATGGCAAAATGTTCAGGCATTGGGCTGCATTCATACAGCCCGATTTGAATTTATGGAATTATATCAAATCCAGCAGAGCAAAGAACTTAAAAAAAAAATCAGTATAGCAATGCTGTTGATGCACACAATGTACTTATTTCACAGAGAAAGGTTCTCTTTCTTTCTTCTACATCTAGAACCATTATGCTGTTTTTATCAAGTCATTGGTGAAAGTTGATAGCTATTGCTCTGTTACATTAAGGCTTTGATGTGTAAGGTCTATATACAGTTGAATAACCTGAATGTAAATGGCAAACTCACTCAGAATGGCTTATCACGGGCTTTCTTGGCAGTAGATCTTAAGTGTCCTGTGTTTAATGCCTGCCCATTAGAGGGTAATATGCTGGCTTGCTGAGACATACTACAGGGGAATTACTAGGACTTGAAATAGTGTTTTGGTCTGGTGTAGGCCTGTTGTCTTTGATGCCAAAGTGATTTGAAATAGTCTATACATTTCCCAGGTGATATACAAAAAAGCACATTAGGAAATCGCTTACCTCACTCACAATATCTGAAAATCTCCTTGATTTGTTAAAATGTGCTTTAAGGAAAAGTTACCAAAGCCAGAAAATTAAATTTAAAGTGCTCCAAGCCTCCTATTTTATCTTTGCATCCTTTAATTCTCTGTATTACTCTTTAACATTGATTCCATCTCAGAAACTATATCATGCTATTTGTTTTAATGACTGTGCTTTGGCAACCTGCTCTGTATAGTCATCACGTTCTAAAAGAAATAGTTCAGCCTACAGAGTTTGCATGTGTGTTTTCCAACATGAGGAAATGCTGAAGTGATAGCATCATCATGTTGATCAACAACATAATCTTATCCTGGCCAATTTCAACTCACATCATCAAGATTCTTAATGTCCTATTTCTGAGTCAGATTTGGGTAGTCAGCCTTCTGAGTTTTTCCGGTTACTTTTAATACCTCACAAGATGCTACTCTGTAGTAATACATCCTTATTGAATTACATCATGATTAATTTTGAAGAAAAATTGTAAAGGATGTTTATTTTCTGCCTGCAATGAAGCATAAACTATAAGATAGCATTTTATCTGGGGTACCTGGGTGGCTCAGTGGTTGAGTGCCTTCAGCTCAAGTCATGACCCCGGGGTCCTGGCATTGAGTCCTGCATTGGGCTCTCCACAGGGAGCCTGCTTCTCCCTCTGCCTGTGTCTCTGCGTCTTCTCTCTCTCTCTCTCTCTCTCTCTGTCTCTGTCTCTGTGTCTCTCGCGAATAAGTGTTTTTAAAAAAAGATATCATTTTATTTAATCATTAAAACAATCATGGCTTATAATTGACTCATTTTTCAGAAAATATAAATGAGACTAAGAAAAGAAAAAAAGAAAAAGAAACCTTACCTGAGAACATGCAGCTACATCAGCTACCTTGAATTTATCTCATATACATTTCAAAGAGTAGCGTGCATTCCTAATGGATTGAATTTCCTTTCATTTTAAAATGGCTACAAAATAATATTTCAAAATAATTGTTATAAACATTTACAGTTTGTGAACTAATAAAATATACATTAAGTGCATCCTAAAAATTTGTTACTATTGTCATATATCTGCTTCTCTTTTATAATTGATTCTTCCTAAACTAAAATATTTTTATCTTTAATAGTCAAATCAGATTATACTTGCATGAAAATGTCTTCCCCGGTGATTCCTAACCCCTATCTTTCCCTTCTTAATTTTATTTAGTTCATGTGTTTTGTGTTGTCACATGAATACTTACTTTCCTAGTTCTAATTTTTGCTGTGAAAGAATTTGACCTTTTATTGTCAATATTTGATTATATATATAGACTTCTTACTATGATTTTCACTTGTCTGGTCACCTCAAATAGTTTATGAAATAGGCTTGAGGGCAAGGTCTTATGTACAGAGAGAGGGTTTATTAAAGCTCTATTAGTAATTAGCTGACTTTAAAGAGATATCAGGAAAAGAATAGCTAGTAAATGAAAAAGTATGCAGAGGATTTTAATTTTATTTTGAGGAGGATAATAAAGTCATGTTGCTTAGATATGCAAAGTGAATATCTTTCAGGATTCAATACATAGTTAATAAGAACTTCATACTTGTCCAAGATACAGCCACAAAATCACATAAATGTCTAAAAGTTAATTTTTGTCCCCAAGGTGGACTCAACAAGCCAGAAAATACTAATTAGATCATCAGTCCTCAGAATGGATCTGAAGAAGTGATGAAGTCATATACATAAGCTTTGAGTTTGACTGTCAGACCCTTAAAGAAGTTAGACCTCCAGGTGAAAGAAAGAATGAAGGTGTACACATGAATATAGAAAATGTCTTGTCATAAAGCAATGAGGCACACTTCAGCCAGTATTCCAGTTATTACTGGGGGGAAAAGCTGGAGAGAATTGGCTTGTTTGATGTTTAGGAAATTGATAATTACCAAAAGAGTAGTGCTAATTGAAAATTTTCCAAATTTTGCTTCTGTTTGTTTCAAAGTGCTTGCCTGTCTCCATGTGACTGCCATGATGTCTAAGTTATCTGCTCTCAGATATCCAAAACTATTTTCTGCTTCTCTCTTTTTGATGTTTTTAACTTCCCCTTTTGCATCATTTTTTGAGGAGTTTTAGGAAAATCCACAGAAAACAAATGTCTAATACTCTATATTTTCCCCTAGTGAAGATGCTGGTATGAGGATGAAGGAAGCTGAATATTTAAGTCTTCTGTGTCACTCCCCTGTCTCCTATAAGAACCCTTTTATCTGAATTATATACATTTTTTTTGAAGTGTCATAGAGAAAGAAAGGCTTACTGGGTAAGTTTTATTATAATTTATATAGTAGGAAGAAGTAAATACTCTGTAACTACCTGATTTGTCATTAATTAATCACACACAATCAATATCTCTAGCCTGATTAGAAAAATGATAAATGCAGGTTAAATGTATTAACAGCAGATGCATGCAAATATGAGAGCACAATAGGTTGAGATCCACAGAGCATGAGTTTGATTAAACAGAACAATTTTTAGTTTTTCATTTGAAGACATATTCATATGAATTCACAGCTTTATTATTTCATGCCCAAATTTATGGCCAAAAAATGTATGGTTTAAAAATCACAACTTGAGTTCAATAGCAATGAAACCTCATGTAGAAATCGATATTATCATGAACTACATGTAAGCTGTTTAGCCGATTTCTGAAATCAGGGCTACAAATACAAGAGTTTCATTATTTCCAATCATTCCTTCAACCATATTTTGCTGAATCTTTTCCATCTTTTAATAAGTTCTCTGGTTAAGTCTATGAATCTCCAATCACTTTTAACCAAATTTTTAAAAGATGTGGCCTCTTCTATTTGATCTTATCCAATCTATCATCCTACTCCTATGCCCAAATATTTTTGTCTATGGTTTGTCCTGATGACCTAGAGGAGACGAGGTGAACACAATACACACTGAAATCCTTTTCCATGTCCCTTATCTTTGGAGTGACAAGACAATTATAGGTTCGTATTTTTTTTAACATGTTGGAAAAGAGAGAGAGCTGAGGTTATCTTATTTAACCAATTACTGGTTGGTGTTGCAGAGACACCCTATGCTCCCCTGGGACAGCTAGTGGCTTTCCCTGTTACTGGCTTCTGCTTATGTGGTGGCCTCTGTGTGTGATTATCTTGAGGATCTTTTCAACCCAGCACACATTTCCAAAGATGACCTCCTTCTAGAGGGCCACTTATGTATTCTTTTTATCCCCTAAACCTTTCCTGCCTGCTGCTTTGCTCTCCAAGAAGGTTACCTTGTAGGACATGCAGATGACTATGCAAACTCACCCATTTTCCTTTGTCCTCAAATCTCCATGTAGAACCACAAGGTCTTTATCCATGCCATTCAAGGGCACAGAAGTGGTATGGAAGGAAGGGGCATTCTCTTCCCAAGCACACTGCACAAGTTTTCTTTGTCCTATGAATGCAGTGTGCTCCAGCAAGCCTAATGACTTAAGAAATAGCCAGGGAAGAAGCAAGTAGGCTGGAGAATATGTGTCAAGCTCCTCTATAGAAATAACAAGGGGAGGGATTAAAAGTTGAGCAGTTTAGCATTCTCTAACGATAATGTCCACTTAATATAGTATGGCCCCTTCTTCCTTTTTGTAAAAGGCCTCCAACTTAACAAGTGTCCTATAAATGTCCCTCTATTTGATTAGGATATGGAGGCAGTGTCCTCATCCATGATGAGGAAGAGAAAGCCATAGCATTTCTCACTTTGCACTCAACCAATAACTGAATATGACAATGAATCTTTAACCTTCTTTTATAATTCTTGACCCTTGGGTAGACTTGCTTTCTGCTCACTTTAGAATATGAGGCACTTGATAACTTTTTACCTTCAATTTTGCATTCTATCCTCCAACCCAACAGCAGAAATCATGTTCAATATATTTCTATAGATTCGCCAGTACATATTTTGTTTAAACCAGTTATAGCAACAAAGCTGGAGTTTTAGAAAACCAAAGTTGTCCAAGACATTTTTTTGAAAATTTATTTTCAAACATTGATTTAACCATTTAATATGTACTAGGTATTTCTGGGAAGGGAAAAAAAAAAGTTTTTTGCCTTTAAAGTTTTTTTTTGTTTGTTTTTTGTGGGTTTTTTTGTTTTGTTTTGTTTTGTTTTTTTGTTTTTTGTTTTTTTTAATTCATGAGAGACACAGAGAGAGAGGCAGAGACACAGGCAGAGGGAGAAGCAGGCTCCATGCAGGGAGCCTGACTGGGACTCAATTCCAAGTCTCCAGGATCATGCCCTGGGCTGAAGGCAGGCGCTAAACCGCTGAGCCACCCAGGGATCTCTGTTTTTTTTGCCTTTAATGAGTTTAGAAAGCAAAAGCATAGCTACAATACAGTGCAATCAGTTCCAAAGGGAGATACAAAAGGGTGTTTAATTGAGCAGTCCCTACAGGTGAGCAGATCTTGAGAGCAGATACTTTTTTTCCAGACTGCAAAAAAGAAGGAAATTTTTAAACCACACTTGGAATTTAAATTTGGTATTTCAATACTTGAGTGTGGGGCAGCCCTGGTGGTTCAGTGGTTTATCGCCGCTTTGAGCCAAGGGCGCAATCCTGGAGACCGGGGATTGAGTCCCACTTTGGGCTCCTGTCTCTGCCTCTTGCCTCTCTCTCTCTCTCTCTCTCTGTGTGTGTGTGTGTGTGTCTCTCATGAATAAATAAATACAATCTTTAAAATATATATATTAAAAAAATACTTGAGTGTGCCACTATAAGTCTGTCTATAAGCAGGACAATTCAGTAATTAGAAATATATAAAACATTCATTTATTTTTATACTTTCCCGGTTTAATCTTTTAAGATATTTGATCTACCTAGAACTTTGAGAATGTTACAATATATTACAAGGCAAAACTACGTAAATCTAAAACATTAATTTATTTTAGCATTGACGCATACTTTTCAAAGAACTTTAAAGACTTGAATAATATACATTAACTTCTAAAGCTCTTAAGTTTTTTTTTAAGTTTTTAATTTCTAGGAATACATCAGAATCTATAGTCTCATAAAAGTAGGAATAGCGTGAATTGTGAAGTATTCGTGAGATGTAAGATAAACTAAAGGGACAGAAACCAAAGTTCTATGATTTTTGCTTTTCAAGATAGTGAGAAAACTAAGTTACTACTTGAGTGCCTTACTGTATTAATTTTTGCCTACTTTTTATTTGGATCATCATAAATGACACATTCAACAAATTATTATATACAGAGAGCAATCTTAATTCTTTGTGTGTATATCCCCATGGATGTCAGCGTTAAAATATTTACTGCCCTGAGCTCAATCAAGGTAAGATACAATGTAAATATGGAGACTTTATTGCCCTGTAGGGCCATAACATAAATAATTTCCTGTAGCACAAGTAGTTCTTATTAAGTAGTTGCTTTTCTCTTGCTCTCCTGTATTGAATATAGTATTTAGTTATTCCTATGTCCTCCAATGACCAACCTCTTTTATCTTTCTAAGGCCTTCTGGGAAAGGAAGTAGAAAGGCTACATATGTATACACACATGGATAGATAGATAGATAGATAGATAGATAGATAGATAGACAGATATAGATATATGGATAGATGGACCTCAACCATTTGTCCAGCTAACCTATGAACTGCATAATAGGGAAAAAAGAAAACCTTCTCATGACATTCCTACTTGAACATCAGAGCAGTTGTTAACTACCTGTCAGGTAAATACAGGAAAATTTAAATGAGTTAAATTGTGAAAGGGCCACAAATGATTAAAGGAAGGAGAGTAAGCAATAAGAAAATATAGCTAACCAGCAAAATATGACCTTTAATTTCTAGATCTGAAACCCTACACCAGAACTCAAGACACCAGAGGGGGAGAGAAGAAAGATATGCCTGTCACCCATGAAAGCCCTACTGGAAAGGCAACCGTGTTGAGTGGAAAGCCTTTCTAGACACACTGCATATTTTCTTTCATATTCAAAATTGTTCCGATGGTTAGATTTTAAAATGAGCAAACTAAATATTAGTGATTTGTTTAGAATGTACAAGTACACATGGCACTTATGGTGGAATCAGGTTTAAGCCTCTAATTTTCAAAAACAATCTGTCCCATCCACCACCAGCCTTTGATCTCAATTATCAGAGAAGCATTAAAATAAAGATATGGCTGTTTTTCACTTTTCACTATAAGAAATATTGTAGTTTTCTTTATGGGGGGCAAGGGGTATCATGCCTTTCAGATTAAATATCAAATTATGTGATAAAGCCAAATTATTTAATTTTTGGTGAAAGGTCATATTTCCTTTTACCTGTTCTATTATTTTAGTACCCACTTCCCAGTGAGGTATTAGTACTCATTGTATTTATGTATATCCCACTCCTTGCCATTATATTGTGAGTTCATCTCTGTCCACTATAACACCAAAGACACAAATTTAATATTTAATCGATTTCCATTGGCAGCATTATATCTCATTCCTGATTTGAATAAATAGAATATAAAGTGCAAAGCCTGCATTTTCATTCCTATTTCTGTTTTATTGACCCATTTTTCTTCTCTATATCTGTCCCCTTTTTCAGTTAAAGTTTATTTCACCATGAGTTCAAAATTTTACAGGAAGAATATTTTACAAGAGAAATTATTAATAGTTTCCTGATTTAAAAAAAAAAAAGTTTCCTGATATTTCTTCCAGTATATCAACTTTTTCTCTTGTTTTAAAAGCAAATAGTTACAAAAAGATGTAACAAATATATTAATCAAACCATAGTGTAAATCACTACCAAGCCTATTTAAATAAGATTTATTTTTCAAAATATTGAAAAACAAAATAAGCAAAAGCAAACTACTAACAGCTATTTGGATGTTTAGAATCTTGCTTATACTGAAATGTCTCTCAAACAATCAACTACTTGTAAAACATGACTTGCTAACCAGAGGAAATCACATCTATAAATATAGAATTAAAAACCATACTCTCTTACCACCTTTATTAATTCCCTCACATAATGCTTTTAACACCATAAAATATGGTGGATATAGTGTAAAAGTCTTAACTATATTCCACCAAACTTGACTTTGAAAATGTAGGAGTCTAGTTTTAATAAATATTTGTTCACTACAAAGTTTTATTTGATCTTTTGCTTCATGTAAAGGTAGAACCTCTTTAATCTTTTTAATGTATTTATAAACTAATATTTTTATTCTTTAAGGCAAAACATTGACAAGTAAGGTAATTTAGATTCTATTTCATTAGGACAAGAATCAGCAAATAAAATGACAGAGCAAAATAGTTAAGAGGAATGTATATAGAAAAAATTTAGCATGTAATGAAGTGGAATTTTAAGTCATTGTGGAAAAATTGTTTTCTGAAATACTTTCTTATTATGGGATAAAATGGGGATTTCTGGGTGGATCAGTTGGTTAAGCCTCTGTCTTTGGCTCAGGTCATGATCTCAGAATCCTGGGATTGAGCCTCTCATAGGACTGTTGGCTCAGTGGGGAGTCTTTCTGCCTCTGCCTTTGCTCCTCCCCTGCTCATTCTCTCTCTAAAAATAAATAAAGTCTTCAAAAAAAAAACAACAATAACAAATAAATATGACATAAAATGGACACTACAAAGCATAGAACTAACAGATTTAAATATCAAAAAATATTTTAAAATATGTATTTAATAAAATACACAAAGCAACATGATACATTGTAGACTATTGAAGATCTTTATGGTATGAGTGACATTACCGTACAGAATCTTTGAGGAATATATACAAATTAATAGGAGACAACCCAATTTTTACAATGGTCATATTATATAACCAGGAAATTCACACAAGAAATACACACAGCCAATGAAAACATTTTTAAATGTTAAATTCTACTAAAAGAAGTATAAATCAAAATACAAAACACTCACAATTTTTATAAAAATAAATTGGGAAGAATAAAACCTAATAACAACACAATAAAACCTAACTAACAATTAGTTGTTAGATGTTTGAGAGAAAAGGCACATTTATACTATTAGGTTTAGAAACAGTTTTAGCCATCTTGGATTCTTGGGGGAAAGTGGAGCACTATTTGACTAGTGATTTTATTTTTATGAAAATATTCTACAGAAAAGTCTGTATATGAATGGAAAGATTTTGTGCAAGTGTAAGTAGTCATTGTTTATAATAGCAAAAACTGGAAAACAGATTTATTATTCATTAATAAAATTATTAACATTTATTAACATTTTTTCTTTGTCCCTACTGAAAATACTTTGAAACCATTAAAAATGTGGTATGTGAAAATACTTTGAAACCATTAAAAATGTGGTATGTGTATGTGTTTTGACAGAGAAAAAATAATAATTGCAACAAGTATGTTATGAACAATATATCTGGCTTCATCCAATCTAGAAAGTGAAAATAAACCAAATACATAGATACATAGCTATATAGACAAAGATAGGTATAGATACATAAGAAAACTAAATATATAAGAAAAGAACTTAAAACACAAGTGTCTGGGAAAAGATACGATGAACTTGTTCACTTCTCTATAAAGGATTTTCAATAAATGATTAATACATTTTACATTAATAAAACAATGAAACTGATTATCTATAAAAAAATTCCAAGAAAGATCATAAAGTTATAGAAGTTCTTAGAAAAAGAGTAAGAAAGTTATTTGAAAGAAATTTTTTGAGTCGTAGGACAAACCCTGAATATGTTTTAGGTTTAGAATTTGAAAAATCTATTGTAAGTAATAAGATCTTTTTAAACTATGCAAATTATTCCTATTTAAAAGAACAAAACTAGTATGTTTTATCTTTTACACTTTTTCTTAGATTGTACAACTCTTTGAAGCAAGCAGCTGCCATGAATTTTGAAAACTAAGCTGCCTTCATTCAATATCTATGCAAAAGATGTTTAAAAGAATTTTGGATCAGTATGACTGTCAAGTGAGAGTGAGCCACATCAGGAGATGATACTGTGAGTCATAGTTGTTAGTTGAGAAGGTGAAATCAATTAATCACGTGTTTCTCTAGAGAGAAATACTCCATACACAGCAAGTCTGTGGAAGAGTACAAACAGATGCTCTCTGAAACTGCATGAGATGATACAGGAAAGACATTTAAAATATATTAGGGAAAAAACATATTAGGTAAAATAAATTACCATCACTAACACTCAATGATAAAACATTATTTTAAGTAGCCAAGACAATTTTTACAAATAGATATCTATTTTATAAATATCTATTAGTATTTTAAAACCAGGAAATGGTGATTTAACAATAAGTTTAATACAGTGAGAAACATCAACACATAAAATATTGCTGCTAGAATTAGTTGGACAAAACAACTAATTTTCAAAATTGTTTTCCTGTTAAGTAATTTATTGTCAAAACTATCAAGCTCCTTTTTTTTTCTTTTTAAAGTTCTTTTTTTTTTTTTTCATTCATGAGAGACCCAAAGAGAGAGGCAGAGACACAGGCAGAGGGAGAAGCAGGTTCCCTGCAGGGAACCTGATGTGGGACTGGTTCCCAGCACCGCGGGATCACTACCTGAGCCAAAAGCAGAGGCTCAACCACTAAGCCACCCAGGCACCCCACAAGCTCTTTTTAATGCAGATGAAAGCATGTTTATAAAAAATTTAAAATGTATAGACCACATTTAAATGCATATTTATGAATATGCACAGTCATTAAAACTATTACATTATTTAACAAAGAGGTCAAGTAGTGCATTTCATCAATGTTAAAAGTTTGGTAAACTACAATTGTTTAGTAAACAGCAATAGATAATCTAGAACTTGAAATAAGATTCTTAATGAAAAAAAAATAGATCATAGACTTTATTAATTTCTATCCACATAGAGGGAAACAGTAAATGTTAATTGCAACATCATAGACATATATACTTTCAGAAGGCAAAATTAGGCACTTTAACCTTTTTTGGTGATACAATAATGTGTCTTGTCTAAGTTTCCTTGATTACCTCTGATTAAAACAAAACACTATATTTGCACTTGTGCTTTCTTGGGAATAGCATAGAGCATTGCAACTATAATTGATAAAATTATGGAATATAAAAATAATCTCACTTGGGCCGCAGATCAAATAGTGAGTCAGCTGGTTCACTTAAAGTTAGAATTCAAAACAAAGCCTGAAAGAATCATTCTGACAATGAAAAATGGCATTGGATTGGTGCTGATCTTCCAATGTATAAGAAGAAAGGAAAAACTGGTGAATTTGGATATTTACACCTCAGTGCTCTTTGTTAAAGAGAAGGTTTACCAATTATGGTCAATGAGATGCAGTGATATGTCCCCACTCCCAATTCCTGCTCCTCCTTGGTGAAGTTTTGTTTCCCCAGCTGCTAAGGCAGCCTTACTCTATTTTGTCTTACCTGTTGGTCCCATTGACACTTGTCTTCACTGCAAACTTCTGCTTTGTTTCCTTTGAGATCCAAGCAAGTGTTCAATGCATGTTGGTAGTGGGAACAGAGAAATCCACCCCATTTCTGGGTGGACTTAGATGGTACTGACTTTAGATGGTACTGACGATAGATTTATCTAACCCGTGTGATCAAATTGTTTTTAAGCTTTACTGCTAATGCTTAATTTTATCATAATCATTGCGGGAATTATTTCATGGATTTTGCACTCTGAGTAGTTTCTTTAAACATGCAATAAAAATGCAGTCAAAATTTGAGATGTTTAATAAGTATTCATAGATACAACAGGGAAAATAGCAAAATTTTTCAATAAGGTGGATAGGAAAGCTGGCAAATCATTTTCATTCACTTTCCTCAGATGTATGTCACCTTCCCCCTTGCCAAAAAAGTGACATTCTAAAACATTTTTTAAAAGGCCTTCAAAAGATCTTTTTAAATCTCCATAAAAGACATTGTATAACACATTTTTTGTTTTGAAAATATATGTAGAGTTATGACTTTTATAGAACACAGATGTACACATCTATTTCTATCATCTATTAGTCAGCTGCAATTATAGTTCTTTTTAAAAACCATATAGTTTAAGGCACACTTCAGTGTCCCAAATCTCTTTACTTTGTTAGAAGTGAACATAGAATATTGAAGCAGTAATGTGATAGTTCAAAAAAGGTACTTTAAATATTTCTAGTGACACAAGATTCAAAGTCAGTTAATAAAACATGTATATAGCATATTTTATTTTAATATATTAATATATGAGTCATCTATTAAGTATATTAAATATGCTAGCATATTAATACAGGAAAGACATTTTGTAAAATCCATTAATGCACATTTTATAGTTTTCTTCTATTTGTCATCAAGATGGAAATAGTCTTTAATCATTTATTAATTAGATGCATTACAGTTGCAATGGCTTTTGTGTTTATTTCATGAATACATTTGATTACATAAATTAATATGAGCTTCTATAAATTAACAGCAATGATTGAATAGTTCATACCTAATGTGAAACTACACATAGTTAAGAAAATTTATGTAACCAGGTAATATTTTGCTAAAATTAATGATCAGGTTTATATTTTTATCAACTTCAAGATCACTCTTGAGAGTTGTTTTTTGTCTCTTTCAAGAGGGTGTTCTAGTAATCTGCTTTAAAATGAAATAGTAACACAATACATAGTTTTAATAAAAGTATTTTGAATGCAGTGGGCTATATTTAGTTTGCTAGAGAACTTAGAACAAACTTTGTCTTTGGAGGCAAAACTACAGTGATCCTAGAGTCATAAAGACTTCTAAAAATCAAATATAAAATTGAATTCAATCTCAAGAAGGCAGAAGTCAAGACAAAAAGATTCAACATGGTAATCAGATCCATGTATTCAATACGTGGAGTCATGTTAGCTAAATCATTGTAGGAGAAAAATAAACTTACTTGGTAACTACAGTTCAGGAAGGAAAATCAATTCAGGTAATTGGAAAGATAAAAATATTTTAATTTCCATAAGTTGCTTTTGTAGAGCAGCTCTTGCCCCTCCCTCCCAAAAAAAGGATTTTGAAGGTAGAGTACATTAAAAATGCTTTCATTTGATATATTCATAATATTTCATTGATTGAATTTCAGAAAAATCCATCACTTTTCTCATCCTTACATATTAGAAGATCACAGCCAACTTGATATATCATTTTTCACTGTCTGAGAATTTGGTTCCTGCTTTCTATTTGAATTAAAAGTTCAGGTAACCTGACTGACTCACCAAGTGATCCACAATCCAATCAAGGTCATGTTTCAATTTAATGTTTGCCATTTTAAGAGATGATTTCCCTTCTGAGGTCATTCTGAATAGGAGGTTCAATTTGATTTTTCTGTACATAGACAATTCAGTTTTCTTAGAACAATGAAACCAACAAAAATCATGGGACAAAAAAAATCAGGTTTAAAATAAAAAGGTTTGTATACTGAACTCAATTTGGTCTTCAATTCCTAGTTAAATTTAATCATTTCAGAATTTCCCTTTGTTTAGAACATATTTCATTACTTTATCCTTATAATTGGGGCAGGAGCTATATCCAGTAGTTAGTAGCGTGAGCTGTGAGATATATTACTTCACCTTCTCTTTAGTCTTTGGCATGTGACTAGGTCTATTTGGGCTGTGATAACAAATACCATTGACTGAGTAGCTTATATACAACAGAAATTTGTTTCCTCACAGCCCTGGAGACTGGAAGTCTGAGATCAGAGCATCAGCATGATGGGGTGAGGGCCCTCTTCCAAATGGCAGACTCTTCCTTGTTTCTTTAAATTGCAGAAGGGACCAAGGGAGCTCGATCAGGCCTCTTTTATAAGGACACTAATCCTACTCCTGACCTAATCACTCCCCAGCAGGATCTGGCTCCTAATACCAACACCTTGGGGGGTAGGTTTCAACATATAAATTCTGGGAACATATTCAGACCATGCTTACATTACTGCTCCACTTCTCTGAAGTTTCTCTATCCTACCTATTCCCATGTTCTTTTTTCCTAAAGCCTACCCTCTCATGTTTATGATGGTCTTCTGTGGATTTGTGTACCTGCCTTCAGCACCCCTGTGAGACACTGAAAAAATGTTTAGTACTCTGAGACTGAGACTCTAAAATATTAGGGCTGCTTCAGCTCTCTCTCCTTAGGATATCATGCAAATATCTAAATAATGACTCCATACAAATATGGCATGAGGAATAAAGACACATTATTGCCTTAAAATTACAGCCCCTATTAATCCAGCAACATGTTGGTGAAAGGCAAGGAAATGTCTTGTGTGCACCAATTCTCAAGGAAGTTATCCTAAGGCTGTCACACCACCTCTCCGCTTGCATCCTTTATGTTAACTAGAACTTAAACATATGATTGCATCCAGCTATAGGAGGGCTTGGAAATGTAGTCTTTTTTTTTTTTTAAGATTTTATTCATCGATTCATGAAAGACACAGAGAGAAAGAGAGAGAAGCAAAGACACAGGCAGAAGGAGAAGCAGGTCCCTGCAGGGGACTCAATCCCGGGGCCTCCAGGATCATGCCCCAGGCTGAAGGCAAGAGCTAAACTGCTGAGCCATCTGGGCTGCCCGAAATGTATAGTCTTTTTATTTTGGATGGGTATATGCCTAGATGGAAGTTCTAATATTACAGAAGAGAGAAAAATACAACACTTCGGAGGAGTTGACTGTAATGTCCCATCCACTTAATGCATCTAGCTCTACTTCACCACATTGCCAAGCACTTAGAAACCTGGTTCTTGGGTTGCCTGGGTAGCTCAGACGGTGGTTAAGCATCTGCCTTTGGCTCAGGTCACAATCCCAGGGTCCTGGGATCGAGCTCTACCTCAGGCTGTCTGCTCAGTGGGGATCCTGCTTCTCCCTCTCCCTCTCTTTCTCCCTGCTGCTCCCCCTGCTTGTATTTTCTCTCTTGCTCTCTCTCTCTTTCACTGCTCTCTCTCTCTTGTAAATAAATAAATTTTTAAAAAGGAAGAAACTTAGTTCTCACCCTTATCATTCTGTGGGCATAAGTTAGGGAGCCATCCTTCCAATATCCTAAATAAAGGAAATATGAAATTCTCCAAGTTGAAGACTCTTTCCACTCACTTGAGGTAAAGTGAAACCCACTATTCACCCCAAACTTCACTCCACTTTGGATATAATGGGAATCATAACCCAGCTATCTCTAAAGTTACATCCTATAAAACATTTTACCCTTAACAGAAGGAAAGTGTGTGAAGTCATGTAAACAGTTTGTTTTCATATTTTTTCAAGATCTCTAGGTGGTCTAACTCATTTCACACACATACTGCTACCGGATATCTATTATCCCTTGGTATCGTAGTTACATATTCCAATATAACATCCTGTTATGTATACATTGGTTTATGATTTTGGGATTTAACCAAATATATATTTTAAAATTTCTTTAGTATCCTTTGCCCTTCCTATGATTCAAGTAGCTAAGTGTATTTTCCATCAGAAAAGTATTTTTAACAGCATAAAAACATAGCTACAGGCTTTGTTTTTCAAAAGCATCTGCTCAGCACTATTAAGTTCTCCAGAAAAGACAGCAGTGTTCAACAAACATTGCAGCTGCTAACTACCTGTTCTAGTTAGTGCGGTTAGGCATGACCAAGGGCCTCATTCCATCCAATATTCTCTGAAATGAAGTGGCATGTGTCACTAATCAGCTGAAATGTATCACTAATCAACTAACATTAAAAAATTGTGGCCTTCTAGCTCTCTCTTCCTGCCTTGGCAACTGAGGAATGTTTTCAGATTACACAGTTTAAGAGAATCTTGGAATGTTTTACAGGCTCCTTGAGTGACTACAGGAGCTTGTCCCCTAACTACTATAGTGGAAGTTTAGAATACAACAGACAAATCATTTTTAGTTTTAAACCCCTGCAGTTGGAGTTTTACCTAACCTATTCCAATTCATATATCTTCTGAAAGATTGTTAGGACTGAGGGCAAGGTGGAGAAAAAGCCTATGTAAAGGTTTGGTTCTTGAGAAAAGTTCCTATAGCATACCCCTTACTATATCTTGACCAAGAATCCTTGTGACAGGAACTCCAGAAATTTGAAAACCCTAAGAGCAGAAAGGGAGGTCTATGCCCAGAAAGAGATCAGAAAAACTACTAAAACTCAAGTATTAAAAGATTCCAGGGAAAAATAAATTTGTTAGCTATGGTCTTCTAAGAAGCAAACATTATGATGGAATTAAACATGTAAGAGATATACTGAAAAAAGAAAAATGTCTACAGAGGATAAAGGGGAAGAATCAGAAGTAGGCATAGAGAGCCTTTGGCAGTAATGCAGTTCTGACATCTGTGAAATGAAAGGGAGCAGGGAGGAAGGGGCCAGAAAAATCTTGGGCTTAAGATTACTCTCAGAAAATTTCTTCAGGCTGATGCAGAGTGCTCAAAACCAAGATTCCCCTAGAGGATCCTGCGTCCTACAATGGGCCAGCACTAGTACCTGTGCAGTAACACTCTATTATTGGTTGGGAGCACATAGGGGAGTGAGAAAATCTCTGGTTAATGCTCTGGGGCTATGCTCCCTGCAGCCAGTGCTCTTAAAGGATATCTGAAAGATTTGGTTCCAGAGATGCCACAGTCTACTCATTGTGCCAACAGAGTCCATTTCCATGCACATTTAAGAGGTATCTACTCTAAGGCTCTTCTGGCCCTTTTTATTCTGAAGGAAATTTATAGTAAAAACAATGTTGACAAACTCATCTGTATTCATTCTTGCTGCAATTTGTGTCAAGACCAAAATATAGTTTTCTCCCTTCTCCACTACTAATGCTAAATGTTTCTCAGCTATTCAGCCAATCTGGATGGCTTAAGTGTTAATTTAACCCAATCTCTTATTCCTGGGAGGTCTGAGCCCCAAGTACTCATACTCTTCCAAAGGTAGGATTGCTGCGTGTCAATCCAACTGGATCTCCTGTATTCTATAACCCACTGGATTAAGAGAGTGACACCTTCCTTTGTTGAAAAGGGTCATTTTCCTTGGAAGATGTTGACTCCTCTTCTCACCTACTGGTCTGTAGACATGAGGAGTACAAAGTTCTCTAATGGAATCCCAACCATGCAGAACCAGAGTAGTGGAGATGGACAAGTATCTGATGGGTCACCGGGAGCCGCTGAAGACAAGTATTGCTTTCATACTTTGGTTCTTACACCTGTGAACATTTTCTATTGGAGATAAAATGCAGTGGTCTCTAGTTTAACACATATACTGCATCCTGAAAAATGGTACCCCATGTGTTCAGAGAACTTCCTCCACACCGGTACTTCACTTGAGTCTTTATTAGGCTACTCTAACACTCTATGAGGTTAACTACATCAAGATGTTTTGGTATATGATGATAGAATGAGTAGATTTCATGGTCAGGGCCCCGTCCTTTGCTGTAAAGAGAATCTTCTAGTTGGCTGTGTTATTGTAGATCAAGCATCCATAAGTTCTCAAATAATGATGCTGGCTGAGGTTTTGCAGTTATAAGGCACTCATATTCAGAATAAATATACCTGAGAAGGTACTAATGGACCTTCCAGAAGGGGGAGGTTCATTGTAACTAACTTGCCACCAAGCAGCCCACTGGACTATTATATCTATGAACCTCTTTTTAAAAAAATCGAAATCTCAAGGTAAGAAGTACAGCGGCTTTACAAAAACAAGAGGAATGAAATAGATAAAATGTAACCCAGAAAATAAAATGAATATTTTCAGATTACTGGTGTAATACTAGTCTTCCCAATACCTCAAGGTATTTGTTTTTTTGCTTTGTTGTTGTTAAGTTTCATACTTCTAATTTAAGATCTATGTTGCTGTGGAAAATTTTGTGATCTCATTTTTCCATGGAATCATAATAGTGGAGGAATTTCATATATATTCTCCTCATCTTTAATTTTTCTCCAGTTCCGAACTGTTATATGTGGCTTCATTTTAATTACTGTACAATATCATTTTAAACCCTGGGGCCTTTTATAACTTCTGACCTCTTCTGCTTCCTCCTAAGTGTAGACTTATCTCTTTCTTCAGAGTACTACTCATGCAAGGCTATTGTGTCTAAGGGATCTTTCTGAGTATTTGAGAACCACTCTAGTGATGTCTGTCTGCCACCAAGTGGCTATGGCCTTTCGCTTGATTCTTTTTAGAGACCATTTTCCCAAGTCTATGGCTTTTCCTAGAAATAAATAAAGAAATAAAGGAAGAAAGACATTTTTATAACAAAAAGATAGAAAAAACATTTTTTCTTCCAATTCTACAAGGAAAATAATCCATTTCTACTATTTGGAGCAATGAACACCAATTGCCTTCAACCTTTCCATCGAGAATAGTCCAAAACTTTCTTTCTTTCTATTTCAAAGCAAGATGGCTACTCATATAGTCTCCCCTAAAAATAGGCTTCTACACCAAGTTTCTATGCTTAGAGACATAAAGTGATATAAAAAAAAAACTCTGAAATTATATTTTTTTCCTTTAATTTTTCATGTATGTGTACCAATTTATGATTTTCTTTTCACAATCTCTGTAAAAAGAAGTGAGGTACAAATACTATATTTTTCTTTCTGAACCATATGATGTTTCTTATAACTTCTTATTTACACTTAGTCTTTACTAAAAGTTTACTTCCTGCAAATCTTGTATTTTCCCTTTGGCACTGAGTGAGAAAACATAATTATTTCCTGAATAAAATACTTTTATGCCTTAAATAGCTTTGACCTATTATATACAGCATGCACACACAGAGAAAGATATTTTGGACTTCCAGTCAGAGATGTCTAAGTGAGGCTGGAATGGATATTTAAATGGACACACTGGGTGGGTGCAGAGGATAGAGGCTTCTCAAAATCCAAAATTGTCTATAGAGATGGATACATGGGTATGTTAAGCAATTGGTCTACCTTGGCCAATTCTCTACAGAAAAATCCAACTTTTCCTAGATTTCTAAGAGATATTCCCATAATCTTCACCACCCCTCCTGTGATTGAACTATCTTAACAGGGTATCCATCCCTCGAAACCAAATGGTCTCTCACTAACCCAGTGCACTACAAGATATATTAGGATGAAAAGAATACTTAATGAAAGAGGATGTACACGGCAAAAGTACTGAGGAACAGTGGAATTTTTTCAGAAGATGAGTGAAAAAGAAAAAAAAAAGGCAACTGAAAAATGTATAGCCACCAATTTTCCTTGTGATATTGCATTTCATCTATCTTATTACTCATTCCTCATGCTTTTAAAAACAAACAATTTAGAAAATTTCAATTCTTAAGAATAAGTTTTTGTTTGAAAAATACATGAAATACCTCAGAATATACCAAAGTTCTGTAGTACATTGTTTTCTATTATACCTATTATCACAGCTCACTAGTTCTAAGTGACAGTCTAAGTCATTAAAACAAAACAAAACAAAAAGTCAGAAGGCAGGTCCCAGAAAGGGGTTCATACAAGTTCAATAGTCTGTAAAAACTGCCTGCAATTAGAGCTTGAAAGGTCAGATGAATCACCCCATTTCCTAATTCATTGGAAATTACTAATTACAGAAATAGCTAGAAATGTAGCATATTGCAGTTGCTTATACTGCTGTCTCATTCAAATGTACTATAAATAATCAGAGAACTTCAGCTGATGGGACTAATTAAAGAAAAAATATGTTTTATATTTTCCATTTAAATATGCAATATTATGTTAACATATGATATGTATCCTATGTTATAATCTATAAAGTTTTCCACGTTTTTTATACAATTTCTTAAAAGTTTATAAACCTTTATAAAACTTTTATAAAAGTTTATAGCAAATTTTATAGTGGAATACACGTAAACCCTCCCCACTTCTATATTCTGCTATTGTATAAGAAAATGTAGTACCTACTTCTTAGCACTGTGATGTGGATTGCTTGACCAATAGCAAATTATTTACTAAATAGAAGTTAATAATATCTGAGAACATAGTCTTAATTTGATGATTTGTTTTTGTGTCTTTATGGGTTAAACAGGAATTTATTTGCTCACAGTTCTAAAGGCTAAAAATCCAAGATCAGGGTATCATAAGTTGCCTTGATTTTTTTGAGTTCTCTTTCCTTGGCTTGCAGATGGCCACCTTCTCACTGTGTCCTCATGTACACATACATATATCCCTACTGTTTGCCCAAATTTCCTCTCCTTATAATGGCACTTGTCATTTAATCACGTCTTTAAAGACCTTCCAATAGAGACACATTCTGAGGTTCTGGGGTGTAAGGCTTCAATGTGTGGGTTTTGAGGAAACACATTTCAACTCATAATACCACCTATGAATGAGTAGTTGGATATTTATCAGCCTTTAGATTTGTCCAAGCTTGTGCTCTTTGGGTATTCATTGTTTTATTGTAGTAAAAAGTACATAATATTTATTGCCTCAACTTTTTTAAGTGTATAGTACAGTAGTGATAACTTTTTACATGGTTGTGCAACAGGTCACTACCACTCTTCCATCTTTGCCAAACTGAAACTCTTATACTCCTGTTCATTTTTTACCAATCCCTTTTGTCACCTTGGTTGCTGCATAGCTATAGTGATAAAGCTCATCCAGCAAACTGCTCCTGTATCTGACATAATTTTGGGAAGCATTACTATGCAGTGTTAAACAGTACGTCACAGGACATACTGATGTGGACTCCATTTCTGGTACAACTTAGTGCACACTCCTCCCAATCAGCTATGGGAGGCTGCAATGATCAGGTCTTCTAGGCTTATGGAGCAGGCGATCTCATTCTATTTAGGACTGATTTTTTTTTATGAAAGAACTTATTCACAAATATTTATAGAGTAATTAGACTGTATCACTAACAAGTGTCATTTTATACAGAGTTGTGAAGTGAATAATAGATAAATCTGAACTGCAGTGGGATTGGAGATTAGATCTTGCATGGATAAGTACCAAGCAACAGACAAATCCCTAAAGGAATTTGGTTTTAACCAGTGCCCCAAGATGATATGTACTATTAAATAGACCTAACAAAAATTTTACACATTGTAGTGCTCAACATAACTTTCATTGACACAAAAATTAATCAAAATTCATATTGACCAGTATAGCTAAGACAGAAAATTAAGATGCCTATATGTTTCATCATTTGCTTTAATCTTATTTTTGAGTATATGGTAGGGCAAGCAGCAGGATGGAAGAAAAATAGTCTTATTTATGATCCTGATACTTCATGAATATTCGAAAAAAATATATTTTTTCCTTTTAAATATTTCATTTATTTATTTGAGAGAGGGGGAGGGAGAGAGAGAGAGAGAGAGAATCCCATCCAGCCTCCGTGCTGACATGAGGCTTGATCCTAGGACCCATGATCATGACCAGAGCCAAAATAAGAGTTGGTGCTTTGAATGAGCTACCCAGGCAGCCCAAAAATAATTTATACTTGAGAAGCAAACTAGATTGATTACATTTCCCAATTTGGTCAAATTTTGTATCCCTTTCATATCTGACCTTATATTTGACCTCTTAAAAATTTCAATCTGTGATATGAAATTCTTTCTGCCACCGAGTTATAAGAGACTTTACAATGGCCCTGAAAACGTTACCACATTTTAAAATTTCAGTGCCTCAAGATCTATCAGCAACATTACTATACCCTGTTGTTACTTGATTTAAAAGCATTTTCCTTTGGTCATATCCAGCTGAAGCCAAGTACTCTTTAAAAGTAATGTCTGCAACCACAGCTGCTAAAAGTAGGCCTTGGGTAATACCTCTAGTTTTTTACAGGGAGAAAATTTGCCATATTCTTCTTAATGGAATAGTCCCATATGTCTTTCAATCCAAAATAGCTCTTTATGATTTTAAGGTAGTGGGCACATGCAGAGGTAAATGGTGGAATGTATATACATCAAAATAATTATTAAATGGGCTTTTGGGGTTCCTTGGTTGAGAAGTACCCTTCTCATGCAGAGGGGAAGTGTAGTGGGTCAAAATGAGCTCAGTGTGACAGGCTGAAATTTTCCTTGATGCTTCTCTCCTATTTAATGCATTCCCTCCATTACCAAGCAATGCCCTTAGCATGGAGCAGCAGGGAGAAAATCTGGAATAGCTTCTGTGAAACCAGCCTCATCAAAATGAAGGACTAGGGTTTTCATTATTGTTGTTGTAGGTTTGGGACATCATGGGAAATTTAGTGTATATTTCACAATTATTTGAATAAACACCATGATATGTGAGAGGAAAAAAATATATATTAATATGGACATCCCCAGACACTGAAAGGAGTCTGAAAGGCTCCCTGTGAGCAGGTTTAACCGCAGAATACTTAAAGGCAGTCCTTCCATCTTCATTCATAATTTATGTTGTTGTGAGATAATTCTGATGAGCAATGCAGCTTGATTTTGTAGAGGGGGCTCTGCACATGGCAGTATGGCCATTTCCAAGGTAACACAGGATGTAGGCTCTCAGTTACAACCCTGATTACATTATATTCACTCATGACAGTAGATAATATAATGGAGGGAAGCACAGAGAAGGATGACTTTTTATGTGCCTATAAATTTTTATATAGAGAACAGTCCTGATTTAACAAAAAATCAGTGCAATTTGATTTAGGGTGATATGCTTTTGTAGTTGAAAAGTGCTAATGATATTCTTAGATTGTTTTAGTGGCCTCTTTTGAAAAATAAAGTTAAAAGAAAGTTGTTTATTGCATGGCTGCCCTTTAAAAATGTATGTCAATAACTTAGATAATTTTCTCTCACAAATGATATTTTAACTAAAACCTTGTGGACTGTGGAAACAAAATGTAATTGGCTTGTTTCAAAGAAACTGAAAAATGATAAGAACAAATACCATCTGTTTCCATCATATTTACCTATATCATAGCCAATATTAGTGTCTCTCTCTCTCTCCCTCTCCCTCACTCCTCCCCCCATTGCTCCTTATTATCTCTTCTTCACTTCTCCAAAGACCTTGACCCAAACTAACAGGGTGTCTCATCCTGACATATATACCTAACCACCACGTTTTACTTTGTGTGCTGAGCAAAGTAACCATGTGCCGACATGGTTTCAGTCCTATGCCAGTTCTGGTCCTTGAGCTTGCAGATACCAGTCACCATACTGCATTATTTAGAATAATATCTTAGTATTGAAAAGGACATTAAATTTCATCTAATCCAACTCCCCACTGATTGTACAGCCCCACTCTGGCTTGGTAGTGGCTGGATCTCTGTGCTCTGCTCTCTAATGCTCAATTCTGTCATAGTTTGCTTAGTTATAAATATCCCTCATATCTATGATGGACTGACTGTCATTGCTGCTCCACAGACAATACTGCCTGCCTTCATACAGTTTTAAAATCAATCCCAGGCCTGCCTATTAGGAGTTCCACTGATTGTAATTATAATAATGGGAAAATCCCAGACTAGACATCAATTCTTAGGATACTGCAGGAATTTTAGTAAGCCAGCTATTTTGGCTGGTTGGAGGTACAGTGGTCAAGATTAGGACATTTTGCAAGGTGAGATAATCCATGTCTGTGCATAATTCCTTCAATTATCATGGAGAGAGATGGTAAATTTAGATATCCAATGGAGAAAAAAAATAAAGGGATGAGAATATTTGGCAGGGGGGCAGGAAATTTGGAACTCAGAAAAGTAAAATAACCTATAAATTGAATGATATTATATACGGCTGACTTAATTTTTATCGAGTAGAGAAAAAGTAAATTATAACAAACAACATTTATTTTCAGTTAAAACTTCTTGACTTATGGAACAGAAGCTGTCAATACTTTAACAAAGACCATTTCACAGTGTACTTCACTGAAGACACAAAGACAAAAAAAAAAAACACAAAAGTACTTACTCATACATACATCCATAGGGTCCTATGAAGATGCCAAAATGGGTGGTTTTAGCTTGTTTTCCTTTTTAGTAACCTTTATAAATAATACTGCATATAAAATCAATGCTTCAGATGATTCCAGTCTGATATTCTGGGATAATTTGATTATTAAAAAATATCTGTAATACTAGTTCCAAATTAAATTGAAAGTCATTGGAACTTCTAGAAATGTATTCTTAAACCTTAAGCTTTTACCATTTCAGTGTTGTAGTAATTTATTAGGATGGATATTTTATTTATTTCTTCCTTAAAGAATAAATAGTATCATGCCCTGACCTATAAACTAGATTTAAGAGTTTAGTGACTCTTGAATGTTTCCAGAGACTTTATTAATATCTAATAAATTAAGCTCTTCTATTTCATTACATGCTGAGTAAAATAGTGTTTGCGTCTCAATAATTATAGAAGACACAACAAAATTGTAAAAATTAAGGTCCCAGTGTAATCACTGAGTTTTATCATCTAGCTGCCAGACATCAGCCAACTACATGATACATTTTATTTTTGTGTTGACTATTATTTTTGAGAACTGCCATTTCAATGAGTGGAAAACAAAAATAAATTTGGACAAGACTCCTAGCTTAAATCTGTTTTTTCAATAGCAAATATTATGATTTAAATAACATTTTAACATTAGTTCAATCTGCCAACATACACAAACATACAAATTGCATCTAGATATTATAATCTAACACAATTGTTGCCATTGCAAAAGGGAACTCTTTGATCAGAATCCTCATGACAGACTCCACTTCTGATTCACAAAATTTTAAGAGATCTATATTTTGAACCTATTAAAGGGGGAAAAAATCAATTTATGGGAAAAGATAGGTCAACAGAGATTTAAATCAGTTTAGACCTGTACTTAAAGGTACTTAGATTGGCTGCAGTGGATGATGTAATCCTTCAATGAAGGGAAAACACAGCTATTGACATGCTAATCAGGAACTACATTGGACTCAGAGATTGATAATACTTTGCATCAAGTTATTGCTGATAATAAGGAGAATTGTTGAGTTTTCTGTGCCTGGGAACAGAGGGTCAACTTTCTACAGTATGTGAGCTTATCTCATACATACAATTTTGTGAATGTCCTCGTGACCCAGATAAAAGGGTGGAGATAAATATTGGAGAGAAAGATTTCAGTACGCTGTCTTATGCTGTCTCTGGATTATATTTATAGTTATAAATTGTGATTTTGTAAATTGATCAATTATGGTATCAAAAAGAGGTATCTCCCCTCACACATCTACTAAACACTAGATATTACTCAATGAATGCATGCAGTGCTCAATAGGGAGAATCTGGGCAGGTGAACAAAAAACAATCTTTTAAAGATAGGATTTCTTGAAGGTTTTGTCAGCGAAGTGAGGTTCACTTTTACCTTAGATGCTGGTATGTTGCTTGAAACTTTTTAACATTTTTACTTTTGGGAGGAGAAAGAGGGATAAGAAAAGAGAAAGAAGAAAGAAACTAAGGAAGACAGGTTGTGGAAGATGTAACAAAATAATAAACCATTTTAAAAATTAAAAAGTGAGATGTAGAATGTTTACAAAGTTGGAAAGTGGAAAATAAATAACGAAAGAATCTTTGTATGCTTAATTCAACATGGTATGGAAGTAAAGGGAAGTGAAGTTACATTATTGTCAGCAAGCAGAGAAAATAGCTAATTGGTGAAAGAGAAACCAAGTTCAGTATGGAAATGTTTGTTTACCCTTACATGCGTCAAAACAATTGATTTCTAACCCAAAACAGTCAGTGTTCATAAGATATAACTCATAATGCTTACAGATCAACATGGAAAATAATACCATGAAGGGATTTTGGCTTTCTAGTATTATATTAATAACATTTGCTTTTGAAAAGGGTATTCTTCATTTTTAAAAGCCTCATTATCTTAAATTTAATGTATTTGTTGTGTGTCGAAAACCACACATGCACACACACACACCCCATGGCCAAAGAAGAAAATGATCATATTTTACTCATCAATCTACTTCCCCTGCACCAAGAAATAATCTATCTCAAAATGATATTCCACCCCACGGGAACTTCAGAATTCTGCAGGGATCATATGAAACAATATAAACAATAACATGATGGGGGAAAAAAACACTGGAAATGACAAATAACTTCCTTTCCTCACCAAATGAGCAAACATAAAATGTGTTTGCAATTTAGGCTCAAATTTCAAAAAAAAAATCTAAGTCGAGCTCTACCAGAAAACATGCTATATATATGCAAATGTCCTTCTTCATATACTGAGATGAGACCACTGAATTGTTATCAGCATGGTTTGTGCTTTGAATCGCTTCACCAGGGGATTTTTTTTCTTTAACTTTCATATTCAATTTCACTTTGTAAGAAACAATAGCCGTGTTCAAGAAAGCTGTGTGATCATGAAAAGGAGTTTGAACAAAACAAAATTAATAGGTCTCCTTGGTGCCCCTCCTGCCTATGGGAGCACTGCCTCTTGAGTTTTAGACTAAGTCAGCTTAGATGAACTTTCCTTTACTAACCTCATACCAGACTTTATTTCTGTCCGCTGTTGATATGAATCTGTAGAACAGTCCACTTTATTTGTAAAAATTATGTATATCTGTCTATATAGTTAGAAAGTGGTCACTTACTGTAGTTCAACTAGCTTTGAATTCTGTGCTACTGGCACCTGGCTATTGCAAATCATCTTCACTGAAGGAAACATTAAAAGGAAATCCGCAGGAGAAGCATGGTATCAGCCTCAAGAGTTCAGAATATTTCTGAGCCACACACAAAGAAATGTGCTCCTCCCCATTTCTTTTGTATGACTTCTCAAAAATCAGCCTCCCTGAATTGACATCTTTTATCTGGAAAAATGGTTGGGAGGGGGGTGGATTTTCCCACCTGTCCTTTTTAAGGCTATTATAAGTATCAAAGAAGGTGATATGTGTGATAGGACTTTTTAACTACAATGTCCTACACAAATGTGAATCTTACAACCGCAATCATTGTAGTCATAGTTAAGACAGTCTCACTTCCTTCAGCCATTAAAGCTTCATGACCACAGGTGACTGACCCATAATAAAAACAATGACTCACAAGCCAAACCCAAAAGACAACTTATGAAAACATAATTTATTACTATGACAAAGATGGATATTAATAGACTCTTAAGCATCCCTAGTGATGTAGCACAAACTCCTATGGTTCTATAAAATCACAAAATGATGCTAATCTGTTTTGCATACTCTAAATTTTGAAATATAAAAATTTCCAACACTGTAAGCTCAGAATTTTTTTTTTTTAATTCTCAGAATCCACATGAAGTCAGTTTAAGGAAAATAAAGGCTAACATACACTAAATCCTGGCAATGGAGTCAGGCATTGTTCTAAATTCTCTCCATTGACTAACTCATTGAAGGCTCCAGACATCCCTATTAGATAGGTGATATTGTCATAATTATTTTATAAATGTAGAAACTAAGGCATAAAGATTTCAAGTAACCTGTCCAAAGCCACTTAGCTGGCAAAGATGAAGTTAAGATTAAAAGTCACACGCTCTAGCTCCACAGTCCATAATAGTAAACACCACACAGTATTCCTTCTCTGAGATGATTAAACTTTCCAAATGTTACCAAAAAAGCAAGACAGTGAGACTGAGAAATAGGGATGAGAACTTTAAAAGGCTCTAAATTCTAGAACATATTTAAAAGCGATGAGTCCAAGGATCTACACCTATTAGGTGTTCAATAAATGTTTAGTTTTTCTGAAATCTCTTTACCCTCCCCTCTCTCTCTCACCTTTTGAAGAAGAGATTTATCGGAGATGTATACCAAAATCTTACCTGGAATTATTGGAAATTAGAGATAAAACACATCGTCAGTGATTCTCAAATGCATCAGCATAAGCTAGCAGAAATGCTATTTCCGGTCTCCTGTCTCTATACCTGAAATATTGAGAAGGGATGAGATATCACCTTTTTTTTTTTTTAAATAATCATTCAATTGGTTAACCAACAATACTGTGAAAAAGAAAATGTTTGAATAGATGGCTTTAAGGAAAAGCAAGAGTGAAATGGTATAGCCCTGTAGGTTAGGAAACATTTCAGAAGACTTTCTGTATGTGTTGCCAAGGGATAACATAGTCTTATTCACAAGCAAAGGGTCATACAAAGGCCATATCAAGAGCCAATATAGAAACTCAAAGAAACAAAAATAATAGTCAATTTGAGGAGCAATATCATTGAGATAGTAAGAAATCCTAGAGTGAAAAATGAATGGCAAGTGAACATACTGAAGGTTTTATTCTAGTGAAGAGAAAATTGAGCTCTTGCTGAAAACTCCCAGTCCAGCAAACTGAAGGGTATTGCTGACGTATGATAGAACTGATCAACAAATACACAAGAATATGTGAAAAAAGAGCATGAGGCAGGGGTAGAGAGAAAAAAGAGATTCAGAATCCCATGTCATTCAGAGAGAAGAGGGGAGAGTGGAACAAACTGTATAGCCCATTGTGTGTGCAAATGCAGCCAATGCTAGAGCTACACACAGAATGTAGTTTTTCTGAAGCAGTGCTTCCAGGAAAAAAAAAAAGTTTGAAGCAGTGAATCTAACTTCAAGGTTTTGTTATTTCTATCTGCTGATGCATCCTTTCTTTGGCTTGAGAGGATGTAGAGCTTAGAGGAGACTACTACTTACTCAAGATCTTGTTGCCATCTGGATGAATAGAAGTAGCAGGATTTAGTTAAGAACAAGGTGTTCTGAGTTGAGCCCTCTTCCTAAATCATGCTAAATTGTTTTCATCTTGTGCATCTGATAATCTGTAATGCAAATTCTCTTATTTCAGCTGCTCTCTGCCAAATCCTCTTCTATTCGCTTCATCTTTCATCGTCTTTCACCATATTTAACCAGAAGCCTTTTAAAAGGCTGGAATGAACAGGAGTGTGTAAATGCATTTTGTATTTCTTCAGCTGGAATAATGGGAAAATGTAAATGAAAGAAGATATTGTTTCATACAAATGTGTATTTGAATATAATCTGCCCTCACTGACATCATGGCCTTGGGTAAACTAAACCTCGGTTATTTTATCTGCAAAATAATGACATAATTACAAATCTCAATCACTTTGTTGGATCTATGGAAGGATTACTTCACACTTGTTGGCTTCGGTGCATATGTGTTCACACAAATCAATACAAACATACATTAAACATTTTGTGCATACGCTGATGAAAATCCATGAATCCTTATCTTTGTCTTCACTAATGAATAGAGAAAATACTTTCTATACTCAAAGAAGCGTTCTAGATGCATTAAAGTTGTTAAATTTCCTTTCACACTGTCTTAAGACTGGAGGTAAGCCAATGGATTTGGGTAAACTAATAGAAACAACCCTTAGATTATCCAGAAGCTTTACTCCCAGTCCACTGGGCTAGCCACAGAGTTAAAGATGGTGGTAAAGACTGCATGAGACTCTGGTAAGGCGGGGAATGCTCAGCAATTTCTGACAGATGGCATCCCTCCTGGGGAGGTATAGTACCAACATTCCAGGGATTCCCACCCTGGACTTTTGCCCCTTCACCAAGACCCTCAGTGGAGGAGTAGATAAAATTATCACTACCTTTGATGAGAATTTTGAGCATGTCCTGACCAACCTCAAAGCCTGTACCAAAAAAGGCACCATTGTGATCCTTTAGACTTCCTGGTTGTCTTCTGCCTCCCAAAATGCCAGTGTCAGAATTCGGTTTGCCCTAAATGCCTCTTGTGTTTGGCCCAGAAGAGCACTGTAACAGGTCTCAGAGTCTGTGCCAAAAGTAACTATCTCTGGAGCTCCTCCAACCACCAGCCCTTAGCTGTCTGTGACCCCCCAATAGGGCACCTTCTCACCAAGGTGACAGATGAGACCACTGGCTGTTCTCTTTCTTGTGCACACTCCTTTCTTACAGACTCCAAGATCAAGATTTGGGACTTGAATGAACACACAAAGTAGCCAACTTTCCTGGCTGCTCCAAGATGCAACACCACCATTCCCTTCTGAGAATAGCTATTTCCTGACTATAGGAGCCTGACAACTCCCTACCAAACTCCGGAATCTCTGTCAGCTTAAGAACATTAAGACAATGTGGCTAGCTAACAACTTAAGTCACTGAATTTTGACTACCTGAATTTTGTGCTACCTAAGTGGTTCTTGAGAAAACAGGTGTCTACCTGTGCATCTGCAAACAGTGGACAGAGATTCCCCACTCTGAGGGCACACGGCCTGACCACGAGGGTGGGTTTTGGGCACCATGCCAACTTCATCACCTCAACAAGCATGAGCAGGAGACAAGTTCTAAAGCCTATAGGCCCTGTCTCTTCTGACAGAAACTGGGCCTCATCTCAGTTGTAGGGTAGAGTTAGGATGGGAAGGAGGCAGAGGCTACTTGGCAAGAGGGGTCTATGGAGAGAGACAGTCACATCATTTCACTACTAGATGACCATTTAGATCTGAGAAAAGCATGTGAGACACATGGCAGTATGGACCACCTTCACAGAAGTGGCCCCATAGGAACATATGTGCAAGGAGGAACTGTCACCTTCTAAAGCTTCAGGGTCAGAGCCCAGGGCCTATCCCCTACTGTCACTCATTGAGTTTGTGGTGTTGGCCTGTCCATGAACACTTTGCTTCTATTCCTGTGAGATGGGAAGAGGTTGTAAATAAATTGGGGCTTAGAAAGACACAAATGGGAAGAGAAATTAAGATTGATTTGAATCCAGGACTGACTGCCAAATCTGTGTTCCTAATTATTAAACCTTTTACATTTAATGCTTTTTGTTTTGTTTTGTTTTGTTTTGTTTTGTTTTCAGTTCTAAGCATATATTGCTAATGGTCATGTTGAACTTGTGTGTGTGAATGTGTGTATGGTTGCTCTTGTCATAGTTATTCCTAATTTAACGTGTGCCCTAAAGTACCATTAGAAATACGTGCTGTTAAATTTAATGTTAAATATATGTCCTGTGTACTTACATTTCTTTCTTTGGGCTCACACAAATTTAAACCTGGGCCTTAGACCATCAAGCGGGAAATTGTGACATAAAAACGTGATGATAAATCAAAACTATAAACATATCTAATCTCATCATTTTCCTACCACCCCATCTCTACTTCCTAATCCCAGAGAATTTATCAGTGGACTCATCTTTATTATGTTCATATTCAATCTAGGGGCATACTGTGAAAGCCAAACTTTTAAATCTGACCCATCATCTGTTTGCATGACAACTATTTTATTTGCCTGTTCTAAATTTCACTGAGAACACTGTTCTGATGGTAATAAGGAATATTTATTTACACATAATAGTATGTAAGTTTTTTTGCTCATTTTCATAAATCATTAGCATTAACATAAGTAATTTAGTCATAAGAAATATAACAAGTGGTTCAAATTTAAGAAATCACTTCTTAAATCTTTTAATCACATTACTTAAGTTTGCTTTTAAAACAGACTAAGCTAAACCCAAGATAGAATAAATCTTTATCCCAGTTATACCTGATAGCTGCCAGCCTCCTGGGGGCTTCTGGTAGAGCTAAAATATAATCCATTTGTCAGCTCTCCATTGGTTGATGTCCTTGGGGAATTTTATCTACAGTAATTTGCAAATGCTTCCTTTTCCTATTGACATTGAGAGAGGTTTTTTATGACGTTAGTGGTTACAGTAGTTGTGAGAGGAGATGTATGGTCTCTCAAACCACTGGTTCTTGGCTGACCACTTGTGCCCATGTATCTCATATCTGGGTCTACATAATTAAGGCTCTCCTATTCTAGTTCCTTTTCTGAATTGGAAACTTGGTTTTAAGGTGACTAAACTCATGACTTACTTTAATACTCCAAATTCCCATAAAAATGTCCATAACTGAGTGTACCAAAAGAGTTGTTTAATTGTGTGCAAGGTCAGACTCATTGGCTTGACCTTACAGAGAGACCACTGATTATAGCCTAAGGTTCTATAGATATCCAAACACTCCCCACAAAGACTTGAGGCAGATTCCTATCTACTACTCTACACTGTGCTAACTTGCCTCTCCTCTAATCAGTTTTACCTTCTACATGAGATATTGGTGATTTACATGTGGCGTTATATTCTCTCTCTTTTTTTAAGATTTTATTTATTTATTCATAAGTGACACAGAGAGGCAGAGACACAGGCAGAGGGAGAAGTGGACTCCCCACAGGCAGCCTGATGCAGGACTCAATCCCAGGACCCCAGGGTCATGCCCTGAGCCGAAGGCAGACACTCAATTGCTGAGCCACCCAGGTGTCCCCGGTGGTGTATTCTCAATTCAGAATCCAACATGGAAAAACCATGCATGACTTTTAGACCACAGGGCAATAAGAGAAGTGTGGTCTTTGGAGGATTGCATCACTGTCCATGCCAGCCATGACATAACCTGCCCACACAGGTAGTGTCAGGAGTATCAACAACTCCCAAGAAGAAGCTGGCAGTTGTTTCTCACTTGAGCTAGATTGAGGAGCCACATTAGGCAGTCTTTGAGTGCAATTCCCAAGAGCTTCCTGCTAGTAGCCTTATTTGAGTTCTGTGTAAAACACCAGGATGTATACATCCATTTGGCATATACTACTAATACTTTGTGAACAGTCAATTCACTGGAACCTAGCTGAACTTCCTGAGCCACCATGCTTTTCAGAGCTTAAAATACTTTTTTTCAGTTCAGCCTCCATTGACTTTCAGGCATCTTTTTGGACCTTGGGAATAAGAATCAACAAAATTCCTCAATAAGCAATGTGGTTTTCTGAAAGCCTGAGCAGCCCACTAGTGTCTAAGAGTATTGCTTGGTGACAGGGTCAGTGAGAGAGAATTTATTTCTCAGAATCTTACGACTTTAAATGGAAAAGCACATTCAGCATTCTATTTTTATTTCTTTTTTTATAATTTTATTTTTTTTAGAGCAGCTAAAGGTTCAAAAAAAAAAAAAAAGGAGGGTAAGGTACAGAGAGTTTATACACAACCTCTATCCCAATGCATGTATAACCTTCTCCATCAACATCACTCATGAGAGTGGTGCTTTTGCTACAATTAATAAATCTAAATTGACTTATCATTCAAAGTTTATAGTTTACATTAGGGTTCACTTTTGGTGTTGTACAATCTATGGGTTTAGAAAAATATATAATGACATGTATCCACCAGTATAGTATTATACATATCAGTTTCACTGCTTGCCAAAGCTTCTGTGTTCCACCTGCTTATTCCCCCATCTCATCGTCCCCTGGCAATCTCTGGTCATTTTCCTGTCTATAGTTTTGCCTTTTCCAGAATGTCTTATAGTGGGAATCCTACACTATGCAACATTGTCAAATTGACTTTTTTCACTTTTGAAATTGTTCCCTATCTTCTTATAGTTTGATGGTTCATTTATTTTTAGTGCTAAGTACTCGGTTATATAATGTACCACTGTTTATCCATCCACCTACTGAAGGAGATCTTGGTTGCTTCCAAGTTTTGGCAATTATGAACAAAGCTGCTATAAATATCCATATGCAGTATTTTGTTTGGACATGTTTTCAGATCTTTTAGGTCAATATCAAAGAATTTGATTGCAGGGTCACACTGTAAAAGTATGTCTAGTTTTATAAGAAAGTGTTAACTGTCTTCCAAAATGGCTATATAGTTTTGGATGCCCACCAGCAAGGAAGGAAAGCTGCTTTCACTACACACCCTAATAGCAATTTGTAGTGTTGTGGTCCAGATATGGGTCATTCTGGTGGGAGTAGAATGGTATCTTATAGTTTTAATTTCCATTTTCTGGATGACAATTCATATGAGGCATCTTTTAATATGTTTATCGTCTGAATATCTTCTTTGGTGAGGCCTATTTTTTTAGTTCAGTTGTTTGTCTTCTTATTGTTGGATTTTAAGAGTTCTTTGTCCTTAGATATCCTTATTTTAGATAACAGTCTTTAGATGTATCTTTTAACAAACATTCTCCCACTCTGTGGATTTATTTTTCCTTCTCTTTGCATTGCCTTTTGAATAGCAGCAATTTTTAGTTTTAACAAAGTCCAACTTATCAATTATTTATTTTATGGATTATGCCTTTGGTGTTTTATCTAAAATTTTATCACTGTACCCAAGGTCATTTAGGTTTTCTTCTATGTTCTCTTCTGGAACTTTTACAGTTTTGCCTTCTACATTTAGGCCTATGATCCATATTGGGTTAATTTTTGTGAAAAGTGTAAGGTCTGTGTCTAGATGGATCCTTTTGAAAGATGTCTAGTTGTTGCAGCACCATTTGTTGAAAAGACTATTTGCTCCATTATATTACTTTTGTTCCTTTTCTTAAAGATCAGTTAAGATTTATTTGGTCCATTTGTGGGCTTCCTATTCTGTTATAATGATGTTTTTGTCTATCCTTTCACTGATAACCATTACTGTCTTGATTATAGTTGGCTTTATAGTTAAGTCTTGAGGTCAGAGAGTGTTGGTCCTCTGATTTGGTTGTTTTTATTCAATATTGTTTTGGCTATTCTTGATCGTTCATCTCTGAATATAACTTTTATAATCAACTTGTCCGTATCAACAAAAATTATTCTCTAGGATTTTGAATGGGATTGCACTGAATGTATATAGAACAAGTTGAAAATAAATGACATTTTGATAAAATTGAGTTTTCTTGTCCTTGAACATAGAATATCTCTTTATTTACTTTTTTTTATTTCATTCATCAGAGAAATATAGTTTCCTGATAGAGTTCTTATATATATTTCACTAGATGTATTCCTATGTATTTCAAATATTTTGGATGCTAATGTAAATGGTATTATATTTCAGATCTCGCTTGTTCATTGCTGATACATAGGAAAATGATTGACTTTTGCATATTAACTTTGTATCTTGTAAACTTGCTATATTTGCTTATTATTACCAGACATTTCTTCAGATTTTCTATGTAGGTGAACATGTCACCTGCAAACAAGGAAATTTTGTCTCTTGTATTTATTTTTCTTATTGCTTTAACAAGAACTTCCCAGTATGACTTTCAAAAAAAAAAAAAAAACCCACAAAAAACTGACAAAAGCAGACATCTTTGCCTTGTTTCTGAACTTAGTGGGAAAGGTTTGAATTTCTCACTAATAAGTATAATATTAGCTGTAGAATTCTTGTAGATATTCTTTCTCAAGCTGATTAAGTGTTCCTCTATCTCTGGCTTGACTGATTTTGTCAAATGCTTTTTCTCCATCTATGAATATGTGATTTTTCTTTTCTAGCCAATTGATTTTTAAATGTTAAACCAGGGATACCTGGGATAATGCATACTTGGGGTAAATTCCACTTGGTTGCAGTGTGTATTTTTATATATTACTACATTTGATTAACTATTTTGCTGAAGATTTTTAGATCTATGCTCATGAAAGATTTTACCTTGTACTTTCCTTGTAATGTTTGTGTCTGATTTTGGTATTAGGGTAACACTGGCCTCACAGAATTAATTAGGAAATATTCACTCTGCTTCTATCCTCTGAAAAAGATTGTAGAGAAGTGATATTTCTTTATTAAATATTTGGTGGAGTTCACAGTAAACCCATCTGGGCTGTTTAGAAGATTATTAATTATTGATTCAATTTTTTCAATAGTTATAGTCCTCTTCAGATTGCTTATTCTTGTGTGAATTTTCGCAGCTTGTGACTTTCCAGGAATTCTGTTTCATCTAGGTTGTCAAGTTTGTGGTCATTAAGTTGTTTGTAATGATATTTTATTGCTCTAATGTCCATAGGATAATTTCTGTCTTACCTTTTTTTTCCTTAGCTAACTTAGATAGAGGTTTATTAATCTTACTGGTCTTTTTAAAGAATTAGCTTTTGTTTCCATTCATTTTTATCCATCAATTTATCCATGATTTTGTTTCAAATTCATTGATTTCTATTCTATTTATTTTCTTCTTAACTTGGATTTTTTTCTAGGTTCCTAAGGTGTAAACTTAGTTGATTGATTTTAGATCTTCTTTTCTAATGTAAAATTGCAATGCTCTAAATGTCCCTGCTCTCACTGCATCCCACAAATTTTGATAAGTTGTGTTATTATTTTTATTCAAAGTATTTTTAAATTTCACTTGAGATTTCTTTATGTGTTATTTAGAAATGTATCTAATTTCCATATATTTGGAGATTTCCTAGTTCTCCGTTATTAATTTTTAGTTTAATTCCATTGTGGTCTAAGAGCACATAATATGTATGCTTTCAATTTTTTCAAATTTTTTAAGGTTTATGTTTTATGGTCTAGATATAGTCTATCTTGGTGAAAGTTTCATGTGAGTTTGAGAAGAAGGTGCATTTTTGTTGGATAAAGTCTTCTGATGTTCACTGTATCCAGTTGAGTGATGGCGTTATGGAGTTCAACTATGTCCTTACTAATTTTCTGCCTCCTGGATCTGTCCATTTCTAATAGAGGACTATTGAATTCCCCAACTATGACAGTGGATTCATTTATTTCACTTTGAAATTTTATTAGTTTTTGACTCACATAGCTTGGCACTATGTTTTTAGATGTGTATACATTAAGGATTATTATGTCTTCCTGGAGAATTGACACCTTTATCATTATAAATGTCCTTTTTAATCCCTAATAATTTGCCTTGTTTTAAAATCATTTTTTTAATTAATATAGCTACTTCTGTTTTCTTGTGTTTAGTTTTAGTATGATATATTTTTCCATCCATTTACTTTTAATCTACATGTATCTTTATGTTTAATGTGGGTTTCTTATAGACAACATATAGTTGAGTTATGATTTATGGTCCATTTCAATAATCTGTCTTCTGACTGATGCATTTAGACCACTGACATTTAAAGTGATTATTGGTATCATTGTATTAATTTCTACTATTTTTGTTACTGTTTTCTCTTTGTTGTTGTTGCTTTTGTTCTTTTTTTGCCTTCCATTCTCCCCACCCCAGCATTTTGTGCTTTTAATCATGCTTTTTATGATTCTATTTTCTCAGCATACTAATTATATTTTGTAATTTTTTTAGTGGTGGTCCTAGAATTTGCAATATCCATTTATGTTTAATCCATATCCTGTTTCAAATAATACTGTATCACTTTACAGTTAGCATGATATAAAATAGTTCTAATTCATCTCTCTCATCTCTTGCATCATCCCTTGTATCATCACATATGTGTGTAGAAAACAGAAAATATATTTTTGGCATTATTTTGAACAAACTTGTCTGTTAGATCAATTAAGAATAAGAAAAATCAATTTTGATTTTACCTACATTTGTTACTTCTTCAATGTTCCACCTTTACACATAATCTGAATTTCTGTTTTATATTATTTTCTTGCTCTCTAAAGAAATTTTTAACATTTCTTTCAGGGAAGGTCTGCTGGCAACAAATTCCTTCAATAATTGTTAGTTTCAGAAGGTGTCTGTAGCTCTCTCACTTTTGGAGGATAATTTCACAGGTTACAGAATTCTAGGATTGTTTTTTACTCTCATCATTTTAAATATTTCACTCCATGCTCTTCTCGCTTGCACGGTTTGAGGAGAAATCAGATGCAGTTCTTTGTTTCTCTCTATGTAAGATATCTAACTGATTTTTTTCACAATTTTTCTTGATCTTTGATATTCTGTTATTCAAAAATGATATGCATAGGTATCAGTGTTATTTTTTTAATGTTTATTTAGGTTTTCTTTTTCTTTATTATTTTGATTTTCTCTGAGCTTCCCAGACCTGATTTGGTGTCTGACATTAATCTGGGAAAATTCTCAGTCTTTATTGTTTCAAATATTTTGTTGTTGTTGTTCTTCTCTTGGTATTCCTATTATATATGTGATGGCATAAGTAATACCTTTTGTAGCTGCCCCCATGGTCTCTGGATATTCTACTTCTGTTTTTTTCAATCTTTGTTCTCTTTGCTTTGAATTTCCTAGATTTCTATTGATATATCCTTTAGCTCAGAATTTCTTTTCTCAGCTTTGTCTGGTCTATTGGACAAATCAGAAGTATTCTTTATTTCTGCTGTAGTGTTTGTTTTTAAATCTCTGGCATTTCTTTTTTTGTTATTTCTTAGAATTTCCATCTCTCTTCTTATATTGCCCATCTGTTCTTGCATATTGTCTACTTTATCCATCAGAGCTCTTAGTATAGTAATCATAGTTGTTTTATATTCTTGGCCTTATAATTCTAATACCACTGTCATGTCTGTTTCTGAGGCTTGCTCTGTCTCTCTCAATTATTTTCTTTTCCTTTTTGATATGCCTTATAATTTTTTCTTGACAATCAGACATGATGTACTCAGTAAAAGGTATTGCTGTAAATAGGCCTTTAGCTCTATGGTGGTTAGGTTTGGGGGAGGGGAAATGTTTTACAGTTCTATGATAGATCTCAATCTTTTAGTAAGGCTGTACCTCTGGATTGTGATCTTTTGTTTCCCAGTCACCCTCTCCTCCACTTATATGGAACAAAATGGCTAGAGTGGGCCCACCACCAGAGGGAGCAATTTTTTTTTTTTTTCCTACTTTGAAGGCTAGAGCCAGCTGAGTTGATTTTTACCTTCCCCCAGGTGAATTAGGCTCTGACAGCACCTTAGCAGGTTAGGCTCTGGTTAACTTGTTTACCCTAAGGACAGGTCTTTTTTAAGAAAAAGAGTATTCTGGATATTCGATAATAGTTCCTTTTTTCCCCCTCTCTATGCTGGAAGCAGGAGAGGATTTTTTAAATGATGCTTAGTATGAGAACCTGGTTGAGCTCCTAGAGGTAAACACAGTATTGTGGGGGACCCCTTGGACTTGGTTCTTCTGGAGTATTTAACTCTCAGGCTCGTCCATACTGAGCCTCCAGAAATTTGTCAGTGATAGTTGGGGTTTTCTTGCCCTGGTGCTGGTTCCTGTGGAAGTTCCTGATTGTGAGCCTCTAAAAGATCCAGTAAGCCATGACTCTAAACTATCTTTTCTGTCTCCGGTCTTGTGGACAGCAGTCTGCCCTTATCCTCTCCTCTATTATGGAAAGGAGAGTGGTTGATTTTTTAAGTCTGTTTAGCTTTTTATGTGTTATTAGGTAGGAGTAGTGACTTTCAAGCTCCTCACATGGATAACTGGAAACTCAACCCAGCTATCTTACAATATTTTCTGTTCTGATTCATGATAATCATGTTTTGATTAAAATTTTACAAGGCAGGCTAATTATAGTAAATTTAGCAAGACATTTTAAGTAGTGGGAGTATGGTCACGAGTAATTTGTTCTCACCCCTAAGCATTGATTGACTGATATGTTCTCAATGCCTTACTGGAAATGCTGGCAGTTTCATTATTGTTATTAATTATTATTATATTCTTTTAAATATTTTAACATTTTACTGAGAATAATACATATAACTTTCAGTTCACCTTATTTAATTGTATATTTTTTGTATATTCATTGAATTGCTCAAATCTCACTAGAGTCTCATTTTAGAACATTATTATCTGCATCATCCCTATTCCCCTTTTTCCCTTCCTACTTAACAACTGCTTACTCCCATCCTTCCCAGACAATACTACTCTACTTTGGGCATCTATAGATTTTCCTATTCTGAACATTTACATACATGAAACCATACAGTATGTTAATTATATTGGCTTCTTAATATTATGTTTTCAAGGTTTATGTATGTTGTAGCATGTATCAGTATTCCATTTTTTTTTATTGCCAAATAATATTCCTTTGTCTGGATACATACTACCTTTTAACCCATTCATCAACTGATGGCTTTTAGATTGTTTGTTCTTTGGGGCTCTTATGGATAATGCCCTTGTAAACATCCATGTACAAGCTTTAATGTGAACATATGTTTTCATACCACTGAAGTAATACCTAGTAGTTAGTAGGTCATAGGAACACTCCATGTTAGAATTTTAGGAAACTATTAGATTGTTTTTCAAAGTGACTACATCATTTTATATTCCCACCAGCAGTGTATGAGGGTTCCAGCATCTCGGCATCCTCTGTAGGACTTGTTAATATGGTTTTAATTATAGCCATTCTAATGTGTCTGAAGTGTATCTTATCATGGTTTTAATCTGTATGCCCCTCACAGTAAAGATATTGAGATCTTTTTTCATGTTGTCAATTATATATCTTCGAGGGACAAATGTCTTCTTAGATCTTTCCCCTCACTTGTCCACAAATAATATTTCTTAACTGCATTGTTTTTATTATTGAATTACAAATCCTTTATTCTAAATAAAAGTTTCTTAACATATATATTATTTGCAAACAATTTCCATATTTTATGCATTTCCTTTTTATATTTTTGATGATGTTCTTTGAAGCATATGTTTTTAATTTTGAATGATTCCAATATATTTATTCTTTCATTGCTTATGCCTTTGATATCATATCTAAGAAAGCTTTGCTTACCCCAGAGTTACAGGGATTCATTCCAATATTTTATTTTCTTTTTTCTAAATATTTTATTTATTTATTCATGAGAGACACGCAGAGAGAGAAAGAGGCAGAGACACAGGCAGAGGGAGAAGCAAGCTCCATGCAGGGAGCCCAACGTTGGACTCGATCCCAGGTTCCCAGGATCAGGTCCTGGGCTGAAGGTGGCGCTAAACCGCGGAGCCACGTGGGCTGCCCCTCTTCTGAGATTTATATAGTTTTATTTCTTACATTTATAACTTTGAGTATGTGTATATATATGTGGCTTGAAGTATGGTTGCTACTTCATTATTTTCCATGTAGGTAGATAGCTGTCCCAGAACCATTTGTTGAAAAGACCATTCTTTCCATCATTACACATTCTGAAAATCCTTGTTCAAAATTAATTGATAAAAGGGATACCTGTATGGCTCAGTAGCTGGGTGTCTGCCTTTGGCTCAGGTAGTGATTCCAGGGTCTTGGGATATTAGACTCCCCGCAGAGCATCTGCTTCTCCTATCTCTCTGCCTCTGTGTGTCTCTCATGAATAAATGAAATCTTTAAAAAATATTAATTGACAATAAATATAAGGGCATATTTGGAGATGCTCAACTATTTTGATCTGTATGTTTAGCCGTATGCCATTACCATACTGTCTTAATAATTTATGAAGTATGTTTATGTATTATTATGTATGTGTGTATGTTTAAAAACACATTTTTCAATATAAAGTTTTTTCCAAATTTCACATGCAGCTATAGGTATGAAAAGTATTACAATGGGATCAGTTCTTTCAAAAATCTTATAGTCCAATTGGACCACTACTAATTTCACTTTGCTATTGGTTGACCTGGGAAGTGATATCACCATAATACCTAGCATCTACTTTAGTTGAAAATTGGCAATATGTTAAGTAGGTCCACAATCAGTGTTCAAAGCTGAGAATCCCACTGTGACTTGGAAGGGCTTGATTAAATGTGCCATTTCACTCAACAAAAGGGAGGGGTAGAAAAGAAAGTAGATGAAGTAGTGTTTTTGGATAAACAATTTATGACTGGATACCATCAGTCCCTTCTTACTTTTTCCAAGAGGATTTGACTATACTCAATCTCCTTAATTAAATCAAAACTTATATATATCTTTGGATAAATTCTAGTGAGCCACAGGACTAGCAGGGTATCTGCTACTGCTGTGACATAGGGATGGAGCAAAAAGAATATGAAAGAGCTGAGAGAAAATAACCCCATTTCACATTGCAAGAATAATATGATTTTCCTTTTTAAGTGGGTCCTGCTCAAAATTGGTTGGGAATTAAGTTATATTGGCTCAAATAAGACCTATGTTTTGGAAAGGAGATAGCAAGATGAGGAGCAATCATGACCACTGTGGGAGAGGATAGGGAGCTCACCAATGGTAGTCAACTGAGAAAACACCTTTCTCTTCTTTCCCAGCCATTGCTTCAGCACAGTAAGCCCAGAAAGAGAAAGGAACTAAAAGAGCAACCCTCTGCCCCCAACTCACTAGACAACCAGGTGTAATCTGTACCAAAGGGAAAGAGAGACTTTAAACTGAATTTGAGATTAAAGAATTCAGCTATGTTTTGATAACCTGAGAACATTAAAAAAAATTTGTAGCGGCAGATGGAACTTTCATTAAGGATACTGGCTATTCTTCTAGACACTGAAATGATAAGTTATTATATAGAGCAAAACCAGTAGAAGATACTGTATAAATACTGCATTTATCTGTCATAACAATGATTATCTTTATTTCTCTTAACTTATTTGCATGAAATGTAAAGCATAATAATCTAACATGTTTTGGGGCAAAATAAAATCATTTTATATGAAAACAAGAGCATTTGTCAGGTATTATATATAAGCACTGTTGATATATTAGAATAATTGGATGAATGCCTACATGTGCAAAGCAAATAGATCTTGTTTTCAAGTATTTAGGCTTCTATAATTGTAAATTGTTTTGGTTCTGCTTGATTTCAGGTGAACTTTAAAATGTGAAATCAATTCTAGAATTAGAGAACTTCAATGAACTGAAAAAAGATATATTATTCCTTTCTCCCAGCTGATTCTTAGTCACCTACTTTTGCCTGTTTCCCTCTTGTTTCTATGATGTAATTATGAGAGAAAAGTTAATGGGTTCATGTGAGGAGAAAACAATGAAAAGTTTTTGAATAGATTAAAATATAATCATGAAGAATATATAATAATTTTGCTATTGATGATTACATAAAAGGTGGTCTTAAAAATTTCCTGTCAAAATATAATCTTAGATATATTTATTAATTTCTATATGTAAGATAACCAGGAAATGATCTTGTGAATCAAATCAAATAATGATACTTTTTCTTTGGTATATTTACTTAGAATATGTCCATATGCACTTTATTTTTATTATGACAATGACCTGCCTCTGCTAGTAGATCTAGGGTTTTTTTTTTTTTTCATGAAAAATAATAACATGCAATTTGATCAAAATAAAATTTTATATTATCTAATTAAGCATAACAAATATTGCATTTACCCTTTCCGGTCTTCTATCCTTTCATATTTCAGTATAGCCAAAATCAGCTTTTAACAGAAACTTTGATTCTCCTGAGATCTATGTCAGGATGTACTCTCATTCTGATACTATTTTTTTCTTTTTTTAGAATGAATAACTTAAACTAATGAGAAACTATGTTTCTGGGAAGATCAGTGAACAGGAAATACAAAGACTTGATTTATTTTTCTTATAGGAGCTTACTAACATAACTTGACAGGGTTAATAGGTTTGTAGGGATGTAGGGTGAGTTCAGAGCATGCGTCTCTAAAAGGTAATACCTAAATCACTTTTCATCAGGGTATATAATTCATTACGATCATGAAAGTTCAAAGCCCAAGAATTTTTTAATTCCAATCTCTGGGTAGACAGATCTATTCTTGGTCCAGAAATATATCATCTGAAGCTCTTTAGGGATGGAGTTTAACGGAACTTAACTATAAGGTAGAAGTTGTTATTTGGAATAATTGAAGATGCCAAGTTCAGAGAAGCAAGTGAATACAAAGAAAAAAAATAAAAAAGAGGGAAGCAGGCTCCAAATCATAGGGAACAGTGAGAATGAAGAGCAAATTGATTCCCAGCCATAGACAATGTTCAAAATTATGGGTTCAGAGAGACAAAATCAAGAAAATAGGTCATAACTTGATGAGGAAAAGACAATTTCAGAAATTTGAGATCTTGAACAGCTCTTAGGTAGAATATTGGCATTTGGAGGGGAGGGGTGCCTGGGTGGCTCAGTTGGTTAAATGTCCAACTCTTGATTTTGGCTCAGATCATGATCTCAGGGTTTGAGATTGAGCCCTGCATCAGGGAGTCTGAGATTCTCTCTGCCACTCTGCCCCTCCCTGCTCTCTAAAATAAGTAAATCTTCCAAAAAAACAAGACAAAACAAATAATATTGGCATTTGGAACACCTGTTTTATACATTAGTAGCATCCTGTTGCCCAAATGAATTACAATACTTTATTGGTATAGGGGTTAGTTGCTATAGTATCGATAAAAAGCTTAACACATGAGCAAAAATACCCTCCAAAATCTCAATAATTTTGAATATAGGTATTTTAATATATCATTTCAAGTCCACATAGATTTGTAAGATTTTTATTTGATAGAGGAAGAAATTAAATTCATAGTTATTTTTTCATGCTTCACTGCCAAATTGATTTGAATAATTTTTAGTTAAGACTTGCAGTTGGTTTGCAGAAATGCTAGTCTCTTGACTCCCAGGTGACTATCTTGCTGTATCTTACATTTAGAAAACTGACATCTAGAGAATTCGTGTTAGAGAATTTGTTTTTTAATATTAAATAACAAACTCATTGTTGAAGCATCAATACTAAGTAATTTTTGTCTTTTCTAATTGCTTTTTATACAGTATTTAGTACATAAATTCTCCATTTTTAGTATAATAATCTATAGTTTAGTATAATATGCTTTAGTATAATATGCAGAAGTAAAATTATTTCACCTAGGTAAGAGATCTTAGTCCTTTTTAGCTACTAATTATCTTAACATAAATTAGTTTATGAGGTTTAGCAGAAAGCCTAAAAACCATAAAAAAAGAATTTGTATGTAAATACAAAGATGTCAGTTCTGCCTAGGAGGAATAGAACTTGATGGGGTTGTTAAATATGATATTGACATTCTGGAGGCTGGACTGACTAAAACACTATTGTCAATATGGGAAGGTAGTTGAGGTTAAACAAACAAAATTTTTCATCTCTTATTATTTCTTGATTGTTCTTTTCCCTCAAGTTAATAACAATTACTAAAAAGTCATATTTTAAAACTGCAAAGATTTGTCTCTTTTCAGTTTATAGATTCATCACAATTAAGATTTTTAAAACATAATTGCAAATTTTTAGAGAATTTAAATTTAGAGAAAATGTAATTTTAGAGAAAAGTAAACCCTTTGGTTCAAGAATAAAAAGGAAAGATAAAGTTGAAATACATTCTTTTCACACTCAGCAAAAATGATCACATAGCAATTGGTATTGCTTGGCATTTTCCATGTGTACATACCCCAGAGTGCCCACAAAATGAAAAGATTAAGAAGTTAATGAGATTTATTCAATCATTTTAATGGTACTGCACAATAATCGTGATGTAATGTGTTTTCTTCTCCAAAATTGAAGGCACAAATGTCTAATGATGAAGTCTTCCTTGATGAATAGTTTGTCTTTGTCAAAAATTCAATGGCAAAATTCCACTGATGTCAGTGTCTATATGATCCATCTGCTGCATAAAAGCTGGCTGACTTAGTAGAAGTAGCCTAAGGGAATTCTAACATATGTAACTCTCTTTTCAAAATTGAAGTTTTTATCCATGAATTTCAATTGTATTTTCTACTGTACTTACTTTCCATTTGGTTCACATACCTTGAAAAATGCATTGAACATTTCTAGAGATATATGTAAAGTATAAACATAATGTCTCACACAGTTGCTCACAAATACTATTTCTTCAACCAATCCTATGTAAATATCAGCATATGTTGAGCATTTTTTATGGATTCAAGAAAATTTAGAACACTTCTTCTGAATTTTATATAGTTAAATAAATTACACAACAAAGATCCTTATTATTAATTACTTTCCTTTTAAAGGAAAATCATCTGCAATGATTTGTTAGTCATAAATTGACTAAAAATCCACTGAGGATATAAAGTCTTATAGATGAATCAGGGGTCCTCAGGTGGCTTAGTTGGTGAAGTGTCCAATTCTTGATTTTGGCTCAGGTCATTGCAAAGTCGAGCCCCATGATCAATGCAGAGTCTTTTGAAGATTCTCTCTCTCTCCCTCTCCTCCTCCCACTGTTCATGCTTTCTCTCTCTCTCAAATAATTAAAAAAAAAAAAAGATGAACTAGATAGGGAGTTGGGAAAAAAATTCTAATAGGTCAAAATCTAGCTGGCAACAAAATTAAAGGTGTTAGTGCCTGATGCTCCTTGGAAGTGCATGTAAAAGAGTAAAAGAAAGGTTGACCTTCTAGTTCCCAGAGAACAAACTCAGGAATCCAGGTATCACACAGCAAGGACTTCCATTTCATTGAATAGGATTTGCCGTATAATCTCATCTAGGATTAGAAGGATAGAAACTATAATCCAGCTTGCTAAAGAAGACATTCCTATGCCTTTTGAGTCCTGTAATTCTCTACTTGTAAATTGTCTTTGTCATACTCCTCATAATGGAGATGCAAATACTCTTTCTTTTTAGCAATATCTAAGCATATGTGAGAAATTCAATAATTAAATATCATTGAAGGCAGTTATTAAATTCATTAGTGGTATTTTGTTAAATTATTTCTACAAATGATCAGTTAAACTTATTCTTTTGTATAGTTTTTGAGAAAACCGTTACCTATATGATATGGTTTTGTCAAGTTTTATAAGACTTGCCAGTGATCAGAGGATTCTAGGTTCAATAATTTTGAGATTATGCAAAGTCATAGTTACACAGAAGACAAAAATAAAAGTAGCCCTGAGAATAGATTTGTATTAATTTACATTTTTTCCTTTTTGATAAAACACTAATGAAAATTTGTAAGATGAACTTTTTTTGGTACATAGTTTGTTTAAAAAAATTTTAATTATAAGGCATTTATACATAAGTGGCTTTTTCACATAATTAGCAAAGCTGTTATTACTAAAATTAATTACTGCAACATACATGTATTTTATAATATATATATGCCATTTAACATTTAGATATGCTTATTCTAAATGATGGTTAGATTATAATTGTCCTCAATTGTAATTTAGATGAGCTGATTCAGATTTACACTGAGTGATAGGGAGTACAATAGAATAATATGGATTAAGAGCAAGCAGGAATTGAATAAACAAATAAAATGAGGCAGAAAAATTAATGAAGAACTAAAGGGAGGAGGCAAAAGATCTCAGGCAAAAAGCAAAGAATGCAAGAATTGAACAATTTGTGTGTTTCAAAATATCCCATGTGCTTAAAGAACATGTCCTCTAGCCTTGCCCAGACCATAGTTTACAAGACTCAGGAAAGGATGGTCTTACAGTTAAGGTGTCCTCTTCAATTCATTTTCTGTTGTTTCTTCATTTTTCCCCCTCAAGGTTACTAATTTATTGCCTTGTTTCTGTTTCTCCTCATTTTGCTCTTTGTAATTGATTAGATTCTCAATTCAGAGATTAAAAAAAAAAAATCAGGCAGAAAATGGCTCATTCATGGAGGTGGGACATGAGGTTAATAGTGCAAGGGAACAGCCTAGAGTATTGGAGGGCAGAGAACTGTCCCCAGAGCACAGCAGACCCCCCCCTCCCCCGCCAAGTGTGCAACAGAGGTCTGGTCAGTGTGTACATGTCAAAAAACCACCCAGAGCTAGGGAAAGAACTACTCCAAAGAATTATAAGGAGCAGTGTCTATGCTCATACAGGATGGAATTAGTACATATTTCCACCATTTAGACTGGACCTCATAATTCATGAGGTATCACAAAGAATACACAGAAGGTTCTTGCTTCAGTAGTGGGGGACAATTAGCTCTACAGTGAGAACTACTCTCGTCCTACCTAATAATGTTTAAAACAAGATCCTAGAGATTCAAACTTATAATAAGTAACTTAATTGCATTCCAAAACAAAGTTCATTAGTGTTTATAGGATAAAAAAGTAACCAATACCCAACAAGGTGAAGTTTATAATGTTTGCCATTTAATATAAAATTGTAAGGCTTGCAAAGATGAAGAAAAATACAATCCATGATGAGGAGAAAAATCAAGCATTGAAACCAATCCAGAACTGGCACAGATGTTAGAATTAGAAGACAAATACATAAAAATAATTACAACTGTGTTTCCTATATTCAGAAGTAGAAACATGAAGATATAAGAAAAACCTGAATTATAATTCCAAAGATGAAATTTACAGTAAGTGGAAAAATTCACTGGATGAAATTAACAGAAGGCTAACTTTGCAGCAAAACAGATGGGAAAATACGAAGATCCAGCAATTATAACCATCCAAAATGAAACACACAGAGGGGAAAAATGAATACAAATAGAGTAGAACATCAGTAAGCTGAAGGATAATTTTGGATGTCCCAATGTATTTGTAATTAAAGTTTATTAAATCAAAGTGGTGGGATGAAATTTAAAAAAAAATAAATAAATTTAAGTTCATCAATATTACAAATATTTACCCACTTTGTAACCCAGTCTTTCCACTTTTACATATTTACTAAGAGAAATGTAAGCATATGTCTGTATAGAAATAGTTGTAACAGTGGTTTCCACCTGCCTATCAAAAAGTGAATGGATGGAAAGATTGTAGGACATGCATACAGTGGAATACTATCCAGCAATAAAAGGATGAACTATCTCCCAACTTCCATAGTACATCATTTTCCCAAGGAATTCCATTAAAACTTTCAGTACTTCTGGTAGCAATTTTTGCATGTTTTTTTGATTTCTGGTTATGTTTTTCAATGCCTTTTATTATGACACCTTCAGGTAAGGGGAACTATATTTTTGCTTCTCCAAAACTGAGTACTATTCACCTATAGTTGGTCTTAATAAATGTATGAAGTGAAATATTAATTCAGTAACATTTAAATCTCAGTTAAATTTACCTAAGAGTAAACAAATTTTTAGTATCAAAAACAAGTTGCAAGAATGTTCCTATTTTTCAAAAAAAAAAATCTTCCTAATAATTGCTACTTACTCTTTAGTGGAATCTATGAACATGTGAGACAGGAATCCTATCACAGAGCCCTTTTGTCATAGATAGAACAATGTTTCCCAGATACTAGTTCTTCTTGCCACATCTTCACCTCGTTTGTTATTCAAGTATATATTTTATCTTATTTATTTTATTTCATTTTATTTATTGTTTTGAGAGAGAGAGAGAGAGAGAGAAAGAGAGAGGGAGAGTATACCCATACTTGTGAGAAGATGAGACAGGGAGAGGGAGAAGGAGAGAATCTTAAACAGGCTCCACGTCAGGATAGAGCCCCAGGTGGGGCTCAGTATCACCACCCTGAGATCATGACCTCAGCCAAGATCAAGAGTCCAATGCTTAACTGAGGGAGCCACCCAGGTACCCCCTCAAGTATATGTTTTAAGTGCATATTAATTTTATGATTTATTTCACTTGGTATAATGCCTTTAAGTTCCATTTCTGTTGTTTCAAATGGCAAGATTTAATTATTTTTTAAGGCTGAGCAATATTTCATTGTGTGTGTGTGTGTATACACCACATTTCTTTATTTACTAGGACCCATGCAGGTTGTTTTCATATCTTAGCTATCCATAAGTATTGCAATGAACATAGAGATGCATATATCTTTCAAGTTAGTTTTTTTTTTTTTTTTTTTCATTTTCTTCTGTTAAATACCCAGGAGTAGAAATACTAGATCACATAATAATGAAGACAAAATAAAAACCATAATGTAATATTAAATATAAAGTAACATTAAAATATATATTTTATTATTAAGATACACTCATCCAAATACCACCTAAAATTAGCTTTTATAACCCCAGGTATACACATTTATTCTTTTTGAATGTTCTATGGGGTATACAAATCTGTGTATCATAAAGTTTTTGTTAACCTGAGAAGTAAACATATTTAACTGATTGTTCATGATGAATGAGTGTACAATGTAGTTACTTCTTTAGAAGTCCTCATATTGATAATTTCTCTAACTTACTCCGTATTTTTTCTTTCTTGGAAAAAGGAAGGATAAGCAGGAGATAAAAGACAGAAATGATAAAATATAGAAAAGCTAACAGAAATACATACAATAAATAAAATTTTAAAGTGTTGAAGAAAAATTGCATGAGACATAAACAGTCAAGGAAGATATAATTTAAGATTATTGCAATAGGAGTCAAGACTGTTGCACTATGGGAGAGACTAAACTCAATTTCTCTGAAACAAAAGGCAGGAGGATTTTTAAATGCTGGAGTGAATTAGTAGAAAAGCACTGAAGGAAGGGAGGAGGGAGGTTGGTCAGTATGACAAGGGCTATCTCTGCTTTCTAATCATCCCTCATGGAAGGTAGGTTCTCACCCTCCTACAGAGACTGGGAGACAGGGGCTTATCTTTCTTGATGATTACGTTTCAAAGGGTTCACTCCCAGGTCCTTGAGAAAGACATTCCCGAGTTGTAAAACTGGCAAGAGGCTGGGAAAAGATTTACATTTCAAAGGACAAAGGAAGAATATACAATAGCAAGTTTTCTAAAGTAAATGCTCTAAGAAAAGGGAGGTCAGAGTCCTAGAGTGAGGAAGAAGACTATCTGAAGTTTAGTCAAACTGAAGGGAACCTTAAGGTCATTTTGGTTAAGAGGAGTTGGAAAAAAAATGGATATTCAAGTTTTCTTGCCATTCATCAAATTACTTTTAAAAATCTTTGTCTTGAAAAACTTTTAGAACTTATAAATCCATCATTCAACTTAGTAAAAGTTTCAAAGTTCACATTAATGATGTGGAAAACTAATTTGACCAGATCTGTTGAATTACTTTTTGTTATAAAGATGACAAAAAAACCTGAAGCAAGCAGTTCAGAAAATATCCTTTTAGAAAACTATTTTGACAAGTGCCATTTGTTTCCATTATTTTAACACTTGAAGATACATTGTTAAGTGGGTTTACTGTATTTAATGCCAGTAATGAATTCTTATTCTAAATCTTTAGAGCTAGTTTTCTGCTATCAAATATTTGCTAGGAGATGGGCTGAGACTTTAGGATTGTGTGAGAATATCCCAGCTCTCAGATTAATGAACTGAAAGCCAATCATCCTGGCATAAATGCCTGAACACTATACTGTGTGTCTTTCATTAGAAAACATTGAGTGATAAAATATGATTCCTCTCATTCTATCACAGAAAAAAAAAGATTATGCTTCCTTTAGAGACCCAATTGATTTGAAAGATCTTTATGTACTAACGCTGGACATTGTTTAGAACCAAACAAAAACCTTGAACTGGAAAAAAAAAATTAATCCATACTTGAAGAGTCATTTAAAATGCAAGCAGTGTATTTCAAATTGATCAGAAAAGGAATCGCAAGAAGGGCATTTTTATAAAACTAATTACCATGTCAGATGCTTAAAATATAAAGTCAGTGTAATATGTGCAAACAATCCCTAAGGCAATGTGCTACCATCTGCCTTAGGGAAGAGTCCATTATTTTGTTGCTCTATTACTCTGTGATGAAAATCTTTTCCTAAGCTTGCACACACCACATGCACACAATCAGCAAAGTGGCTTAATAAAATCTTGGTCAAAGGGTCAGTTGAGATTGGATGAAATTAACACAAGAATTCTACAGAAAATATATACTTCATTTTTTTCTTATATTTTACTTTTATAAAATGAATAATCTTTGGTCTCTTTTTCCAGGATTTGGGAAAAAATTGGAGAGAAGCAGGGTTAACAAAGAACGAGGTTCAAAAGAAGTATAGAATTTTATATCCTGAGACATTTATTCACTTAATTGACTACCCACTCATTCTTGTATGGTGAAAATGCAATTTATGGAATAGGAGGCAAATTGTGCAAACCATATATTATGAAAAGGAATAGTTTCCAAAATATAAAAGGAACTTAATAGCAAAAGAGCTAATAATCTGTTTAGAAAATGGGTTACAGATTTGAGTAGACATTTTGCAAAAAGAAAAAAGGATGCAAATGGTCAACAGGTATGTCAGTTATGCTCAATGTCAGTAACCATCAGTGGTAATGCAAATCAAATCTCAGTGAGGCCCACACCTTAGGAGAGACACCAAGATGGCTACCTAAGACATTCCTGAGCTAACCTCCTCCCACAGATGCCCCAAATGCACACCTACACACAGAGCAATTCACTGGGAGAAATCTAGAGACTAGCTGAGTGACTCCTTCACATCAGGTAAATGAGAAAATAGCCACACCTAAAAGGATAGGAAAAACGGACTCATACTTGTGCCATAAACACCAACCATGGCGTAGAGCCATACAATCAGGATTGAATGCTCAAATTCCAGCTTCTCCCTAAGGAATTAAAGAGTTTGAACTGTACTTCTAGCACCTCAAGTTTTAAGACTGCCTTTCTCCCCTCAAATATCCCACCTAGCCTGAAAACCAATTGGGTTTGCATCCAGGGGACCTATAGGACTATAGCAACCAAAGAAGCAGGTTCTTCAGAGTATGTAAGGATTAACCTTGGCTATCCCCTAGACTCAGGGCAAGGGAAGCAGGCAAAATTGAAAGGATATTGACTGTACACTTTATAAACTACCTGACGGCCTGGTTTCTAATTAGCATGCATTTAAGGACTGGCCATGAGGCCCCCCATCATCCTATTGGAACTCGGGGGAGCTGGTTGGCACCTCCCTGGGCTTCTCTTTCTTGCTTGCTCTAATAATAAACCAAATTGCCAATATCTTCCTGAAAGGAGCTATTACACACCCCTGTGGCCTAACTTTTATAATTGCCACTTAAAAGACAGTCACCGAAATCATGTGGCAGACAAAAACATCATCTCTGTTTGTCTCTGGATGGTGCTTTCCCAGCTGCTGCTTAAGGGTCTAGCTTCTGGTGAGTCTACACCTAGGTACTGAATGGCTATGTTTTGGGACTCTAATGGGTCCTGGTGCACCCTCAACTACTGGAACGACTAAAAACAAGTAGAGAGGCTTGGACAATCATAAACATTTGAGAGACAACCAGGAACTCGAGCTGGCCAGTAAGGTTCATCTCCTATGACAGACCAGTCTGTTAAGATTCAGAAATATGTCTATTTTTTCTAATGTGCAGAAAGCAACAGAAAGTCAATGAAATTGAAGAACCAGGGTTTTCTGTTTGTTGTTGTTGTTGTTGTTGTTTGCCTTGAAGATCAACTTATTAATTTAAATAGACTGTTATAAACTATGTTTTATGTAAGCCTCAAAACCACAATGGAAAAACCTATAGTAGATACACAAAAGATGAAGGAATCAAAGCACAGTACTGTAGAAAATCATCACATCATAAAGGAAGAGAGCAAGAAAGAGAAGGAAAAAAAGTACTGCAAAACAGAAAACAAATTTTTGGGGTTGGGAATGTGGAGCTGACTGAATCAATTCAACAGAGTTCCAGCCAAGCTATGGAGCAGGTAAATGAGCTAAAAGAGAAAGGCAATAAGACCCTGAGGGCAGGCAACATCCATGATGCACTGCAGTGCTACTCTGAAGCCATTAAGTTAGATCCCCAGACCACGTGCTCTATAGCAATCACTCAGCAGCCTATGCCAAGAAAGGGGACTACCAGAAGGCTTACAAGGATGGCTGCAAAACTGTTGACTTAAAACCTCACTGAGGCAAGGGCTATTGGGGCTATTGGCAGAAGGCCGCAGCCGTTAAGTTCTTAAAGTGATTTGAAGAAGCCAAGCAAACCTAGGAAGAGGGTTAAAAACATGAAGTAAATAATCCTCAGCTCAAAGAGAGCCTACAGAATATGGAGGCCCGGTTGGCAGAGCAGAAATTCATGAACCTTTTCGACATGCCTAATCTGTACCAGAAATTGGAGAGTCATCCAGGACAAGGATGCTGTTTGTACCTACCAGGAGCTGATAGAGCAGCTATGAAACAAACCATCCAACTTAGGGATGAAGCATCAGGATCCCCAGATCATGACTACTCTCAGAGTCCTGCTAGGAGTCAATCTCAATAATATGAATGAGGAGAAGGAAGTTGGAACACCCCCCCCAACTCCTCCTCCCATAAAGGACACCAAGCCAGAGCCAATGGAACAAGATATTCTAGAGAATAAGAAGCATATGCTGAAAGAGAAAAGGTTGGGGAATGAGGCCTACAAGAAGAAAGACTTTGACACAGTCTAAAGCACTATGACAGAGCCGAGGACCTGGACCAGATCAACATGACTTACATGACCAATCAAGAAGCTGTGTACTTGGGATCCCTGGGTGGCTCAGCGGTTTGGCGCCTGCCTTTGGCCCAGGGCATGATCCTGGAGTCTTGGGATCGAGTCCTGCATCGGGTTCCCAGCATGGAGCCTGCTTCTCTGTCTGCCTGTGTCTCTGCCTCTCTTTCTCTCTCTCTGTGTCTTTCATAAATAAATAAATCCTTTAAAAAAAAAAGCTGTGTACTTCTAGAGGGGCGACTACAGTAAATGCTGGGAGCTTTGTGAGAAGACCATCGAAGTAGGGCAAAAAACCAGGAAGACTATAAACAGATTGCCAAACCTTATGCTCAAATTGGCAACTCTTACTTCAAAGAAGAAAAGTACAAGGATGCCATCCATTTCCATAACAAGTCTTTGACAGAGCACTGAACCCCAGCTATGCTCAAGAAATGCCAATAGGCAGAGAAATTCTGAACGAGCAAGAGTGGCTGGCTTATATAAACCCGGACCTGGCCTTGCAGGTGAAGAACAAAGGCAATGAATGTTTTCAGAATGGGACTATCCCCAGGCCATGAAGCATTATACAGAAGTCATCAAATGGAATCCAGAAGAGGCCAAATTGTGCGGCAATTGAGCTGCCTGCTACCCCAGACTCCTGGGGTTTCAGCTGGCATTCAAGAACTGTGAGGAATGTATCCAGCTAGAGCCTGTCTTCATCAGTGGGTACACATGGAAAGCAGCTGCCCTGGAAGTGATGGAGGAAAAGCTATGGACGGCTACCACAAGATGTTAGATCTGGACTCCAACTGTAAGGAGGCTGCAGATGTTTACCAAAACTGTATGATGGCCCAGTACAAACGCCACCACAGCCCTGAAGACATGAAGTGACAGGCCATGGCTGACCCTGGGGTGCAGCAGATAAGTGACCCAGCCATGCAGCTGATCCTGGAGCAGATGCAGAAGGACCCTCAGATGTTCAGCAAACACTTAAAGAACCATGTAATAACACACATCCAGAAGCTGATGGATGTTAGTCTGATCGCAATTCAGTGATGATTTATTCATCATTCCTTTCCCTTCACCCTCATATGATAAGAAAGGCTGGGATGACAGCAAGCAGTGTCAAGCAGAGGAGAAAGCAGGGGAAAGTGAACAACTTCTCTCTATATATTTGTATAGACCTATGTGGAAGATACAGAGACTCATACTCACGTTACTTGCACTGCAGCTGCCTATCGGCCCTCCCAGCAGCACAAGCATTGGCTCTTCCACTGTGCTTAGGTTCCCTGTTCCCTTCCCTAACCTCAGTTGCTGTCTCAGCTGCTTTTCCATTGTTGGTGATTTTTTATTTGGGGCAGTAGGCATGTATGAGGAGGACACGCTGTTCTTCTCCAACCTCAGGTTCCAACTGTCTTCACATTGTTAACTCCACATGCCCTTCTGTAACAAAACAAGCCAGTAGAACATGGTTATTAAAAAAAGAAAACAAAACAAAACAAAATTTTAAATAGTAAGTTCATAGCTATCAATACTTATTTTAAATGTAAATGTGCTAAATTCTCCCATCAAAACAGAGTAGCTGAATAGAAAAGATGCAATAATATGTTGCATACAGAAACTTACTTTAGCTTTAAGAAGACACAGAGTCTGAAAGTGAAGGGATGGGTAAACATATTTCAAAAAACTAAAAAAAAAAAAAAAAACATATTTCAAAAAACTAGTGAAAGAATACAAGGGGTACTTATGAGCAAAACGGACTTTAGGCTAAAACCTATAACAGGAGAAAGATCATGACATAATAAAAGGTCAATTCATCAAGAGGATATAAAAATTGTAAATACTTATGTACACAACACTAAAGCCCTTACATATATATAGCAAATAAATATTGTATTTGTGAATATTATATAGGCTTTAAAAAAAGAAAGAAAAAGAAAAAAAAGAAAGAATGAATGAATCCTGGGCAACCTGGGTGGCTCAGCGGTTTAGCGTTGCCTTCGGCCCAGGGCCTGATTCTGGAGACCCGGGATCGAGTCCCACGTCAGGCTCCCTGCATGGAGCCTGCTTCTCCCTCTGCCTGTGTCTCTGCCTCTCTCTCTGTGTCTCTCATGAATAAATAAATAAAATCTTAAAAAAAAATGAATCCTGCCATATGGATATACCGCTCGGACATGATATTGAATAAGTCAGTCACAGAAGAATAAAGAATGCATTATTCCACTTATATGAGGTATATAAATAATTCAAATTCATAGAAGCAGAGTGTAGAATGGTGGTTGCCATTCTTGAGCTAATGGAGGGGATTATAGGGAGTCTTTAGTCAATGGGCATGAAGTCTTGTTATGCAAGGTGAATAAATTCTAGACTTCTGTACAACGTTCACATTATTACCAATACTCTATTGAATGCTAAGAATTTAAGAGGGTAGATCTCATGTTAAAGGCTCTTACCATACAAAAAATGAAAACATTCAAAAATAGCTTCTCCTATATTCCTGGCAAAGTGCTAGGTGTGGGAGTTATGTCTCTATCTTCTAGAAGCTAACGTGTTGGAGTTAGTGTTCATCATTTTAGACTGTAATAATTATTTCAGTGAACTTAATCAGAAAGACAAGGAACCTGCAAAGGACATCTAACTAAGCTAGAAATGCTTCAATAGGAAATTTTAACTAGGGCAAAAATAAATAGCTAAACTGGAAAAAAAAATACTTAGATTACAAATCTGCCTTTTTCATTTAAAAAGACAGATATCTGATAAAGTACAGTTTCAATGAACAGCTCAGATTTCATAGTAATGTAAAATTTAAGTAAAAGTCACAGATGGAAAATAGCAGAAAGATGAATTGAGTATGATCAGTGAATTTTTGCTATAATAACAAATCTGTTTCATATATTGGGTGAAATGTTTTGGTATTTATTTGATTAAAAACATTGATAAAAATTGAACTTGTGTTGACTATTCATAAAAGCACCATTAATAATCTTTGTATTAATTCAGACATCTTCCAGTGAAATGTCATGTACAAACACAGTGCAATTGAAACAGCTGTAGCTTCAAACTCTTATTTTCTCAACAAGAATTTTAAAAACCAAGTTATTCTATCTGTCTTACCCTCTGTGAGATTATTAGTAGATTATAAAACCTAGTTGTTTTAAAAATACTAATTTCATGCTAACACTATATTGATGAGAGAATAGTACGTGATCAGTATAGTATAGATAAGGTTATATATGCATACATATACATTTTCATTATATCCAATACAAATGAATCAAAGCAAGATTTCAGAACCTTTAATTTTATATAAGTAGTTTCTTTCTAGGTATGGGTTTTGTGTGTCAAAATAGCACCTAGTGGCCCTGTCCCAGGGAAGCATTCTTTAGCATGGGCACCTGGCAAGGAGGCAGGTAGCTAGCTCAAAGCAAATGTGATTATGCTTGTTGGTTCTAAACAATATGTCCTGTCTGGTTTTGCCATTGTCCTACCATTAAAATGAGAATTAAAAATGAGAATGAGTAACTCTGACTCAACCACATTTTATGGTGACAAACTTATTTTAGTTTTATAGCAGATACAAACAAATTCTACCAAAAATACAAGCTTAGTAAGCTCCATAAACCAGATACCAAGTGACAATGATACCATTTCTTACAGAATTAAAAAGTGACCTTCAAATTTAGGAAGGAACTGTCAACATATGAGTAATAGAAACAATTTTCTTTGGGCCTGAATATTTTAGTGCACATAATTTTGGTTTATGGCCTTTATTTCATATGAAAAGATACCAAAACATACTCAGCTGCTCTATTTTTATGTCTGCTTTAAAAAGCCAAAGGTTAATTTAAACATATCAAATGCATTTAAAAGTATATTCTTGATTGAATTAGGTGTTTCCCGACTGAATTTGAGTTTTGTGATATTTGGAACTAAAGTTTCTATTTCCACTATACCTGTTTTAAATGCAACAAACAATGATCAAGGTTGCCTGGGGACTGTGACCTTTGAATTCTTATAATAAATAGTAAGATTCAAAATTTACTTACTTTTAGAAGCACTGGTGAATCTAGAAAGGTCAAGGACAAGTATTACCTCTATGGCTCTGTGTGTGTGTGTGTGTGTGTGTGTGTGTGAGAGAGAGTGTGTGCGTGTGTAAACCATAAAATTCTTATTGGATTGATGAAAATATCATTTATTCCAGATACTGTGGTAAAGGCTTTTACACATATCTTTCATTCAACCCTCACAAGCATTCTAGTGATAAGGACACTAAGACCCCAAGAACTTAAATAAATTTATCTGTTTCATACACATATAGTGGTCAAGCTGGGATTAAAAGCCTGCCCTCTCTGCCCGTAGAATCAGTGGTTGTCTTTTCATTACCCAGGCTGCCTGTGCATATTTTTCTTTTTCTGACAATATTTTTTTCTGCATAAATTGTTAATATTCTAATACTAGTTCTGTGGACCTGGCCCCAGTGAGATTTCTCACTCTATATTGTTTGAAACTTTTCAAAATGTTACCCATATGGAGAGGTAAAAAAGTAAGCACTTTATAACTTTCATTTTATTGACTTAAAAGGTCATTATAAATTCTGGTTATTTTCCCTATAGTTTTGCCTCTTTTCTTACAACTTCCCAGTCATTATCGACCTATGAGAAACTTATAAAATTTGCTATAATTTTTATCTGATTCCATAGTCTTTGAAGCAAGACTGTGTTCCATCTCCTATACATATCACTAAGCTTTTAAATAGTTTGACCAAATGTCCTTATGTTTAAAACAGGTTGCAAACAATTATTACAAAAATGTACATTTAAGTTGGAGGCATTACCTCACCCACCAATTCAGCTGTTTTGACTGGATATGTACTGACTTAATTTTGGAGTTGCCTTTTAGTAGAACAGTATTCCATCAATATGCAATAAATTGGAAGGAATTTAGAAACTGTTCTGATGGCAGAAGCACTAAAAGTCGTGCTCTCGAAATCATTGAGCAGCTTCTGTATTTTTGCACCCATTTGCTGAAATGACAACTATGTACAATGCTAAGTGTATAGCAGGACCAATTTCAATGGCTCACTTTACAGCTTTGGAAAATAGTGCTGTGTGTGGACACTACCCATCGATATTGTAATTGAACCCAAGTCCCTCTGCCCTATGCACAGCAAAGTCAATCACTGAGACATCAAGTCTGCAGCAAGGAAAGAGTCTATTTTGAGAAGCACCCAGATGAGGAGACAGGAAAGTAAGCCTCAAATATGCCTCTTCAAACAGGAATTGAACAAGAATTTTTTTTTATAATCATAGGGGTTAAGATTACATACATATTGATGAAAAGGGCAGGGAAATGTATGACTATTCATGAGGAATATGGAGCATGTGCATTGAGTAACCATATATTTAACACACATCCTATGTTCACTCTGAGGTGGAGATTTAATAATAGAATGAGGCAAAATTCAGGCCCTGACATTAGGAGGTTATCTTAGAACAAGTAGAAGGGGCTCAGGGAATGTTCTGAGAGCTGGCATACACTGGGTGAGGTCTTGGGTTATTTATCTCCAGTAAGGAATGCAGGGTCTTGTTTGTTCCTGGGATGGAACGTGTCAGTTGACCTTGAGTTCAGGTTTTGCAGAGACAGCTAGTGGACTTGTTACTTGAGTCTGAAAGGACACAATAGCTGATTACAAGGAAATAGTTCTCTGAAAACCAAGCTTTAACTTTCTACCTCAAGATACAAGAAAAATCTCAAGTAAACAACCTTACACCAAAAGAAGCTAGGAAAGGAACAACAAATGAAGCCTAATACCAGCAGAAGAGGGGAAATAATAAAGATTACAGCAGAAATAAATGACATAGAAACTAAAAAGATCAATGAAGCTGAGAACTGGTTCTTTGAAAAAATTTAATAAAATTTACAAACCCCCGGATTTATCAAAAAGAAAAGATAAAGGATCCAAATAAATCACACATGAAAAAGGAGAAATAGCAACCAACACTATAGAGATACAAACAATTATAATATTGTGAAAAACTACATGCCAACAAACTGGAGAACATGGAAGAAGTGGATAAATTCCAAGAAACATAAAAACTAACAAAACTGAAACAGGAAGAAATAGAAAACCTGAATGGACCAATAACCAGCAAAGAAATTGAATCAGTAATAAAAAAAAAAATCTCCCAACAAACAAAGTCCTAGGCCAGATGGCTTCACAAGTGATTCTACCAAATATTTAAAGAATAAATACCTACTCTTTTCAAATTATTCCAAAAAATAGAAACAGAAAAAACTTCCAAATTTATTCTATGAGCCAAGCATTATCCTGATACCAAAACCAAAGATCCCACTAAAAAAGAAACCTACAAGCCAATGTCCTTGATGAAAATGATGCAAAATTCTCAATATAATTATAACATTTCAAATCCAACAATACATTAAAATAATCATTCACCAGAGGGCACCTGGGTGGTTTATTTGGTTAAGCATCTGTCTTTGGGTCAAGTCATGATCCCCAAGGTCCTGGGATCAAGCCTTGCTCTGGCTCCCTTATCAGTGGGGACCCTGCCTTTCCCTCTCCCTCTCCCTCTGTCCCTACCTCCCATCCATTCTCTCTCTCTCTCTTTCTCTCTGTCTCTCTTTCTCTCTCAAAAAAATAATTAAAATCTTGGGGGTGGGGGAAGACTCATTCACCAAAATCAAGTGGGATTTTTTATTCCTGGTGGCAAGAGTGGTTCAATATTCACAAATTAATCAATGTGATACACCACATTAATAAAGGATAAGAAACATGATCTTTCAATAGATGTAGAAAAAGCATTGAATAAGATACGACATCCATTCATAATAAAAACCTTTAAGAAAATAGGCTTAGAGGAAGCATACCTCACCATAATAAAGATCATATACAGGGATCCCTGGGTGGCGCAGCAGTTTGGCGCCTGCCTTTGGCCCAGGGCGCAATCCTGGGGACCCGGGATCGAATCCCACGTCGGACTCCCGGTGCATGGAGCCTGCTTCTCCCTCTGCCTATGTCTCTGCCTCTCTCTCTTTCTCTCTCAATCTGTGACTATCATAAATTAAAAAAAAAAAAAAAAAAAGATCATATACAAAAGACCTACAGCTAATACCATTCTCAATGGAGAAAAAACAAAAACAAAAAAACTAAAAACAAAAAAACAAACCCTGGGAGCTTTTCCTCTGCATTGATGAGCAAGACAGGGTGTCCATTCTCATCATTGTTATTTAACATAGTACTGGAAGTCCTGCCCTCAGCAATCAGACAACAAAAAGAAGCAAAAGGCATCCAAATTGGCAAGGAAGAAATCAAACTTTCACTATTTGCAGATGACATGATATTCTATATAAAAAAAATTAATGAGTCCCCCCAAAATTGCTAGAACTGATACATAAATTCAGTAAAATCCCAGTATACCAAATCAACATATGTAAATCTGTTGCATTTCTATGCACCGATAATAAAGCAGCAGAAAGAGAATTCAAGGAGTCGATCCCATTTATAATTGCACCAAAACAATAAATACCTAGGAATAAATCAAACCAAAGAGGTAAAAGATTTGTTCAGAAAACCATAAAACATTAATGAAAGACATTGAAGATGACACAAAGAAATGGAAAGACATTCCATGGTCATGGATTGAAAAACAAATATTGTTAAAATGTCTGTTGTGGGATGCCTGGGTGGCTCAGCAGTTGAGTGTCTGCCTTTGACTCAGAGCATGATCCCAGGTCTGGATCGAGTCCCACATCAGGCTTCCTGCAAGGAGCCTGCTTCTCCCTCTGCCTAAGTCTCTGCCTCTCTCTCTCTGTATCTCATGAAAAATTTTTTTTAAATCTTAAAAAAAAAATGTCTATCAAACCCAATCTACACATTTAATTCAATCCGTATCAAAATACCACCAGCATTTTTCACAGAGCTAGAGCAAATAATCCTAAGATTTTTGTGAAACCACAAAAAAACCCAAATAGCCAAAATGACCTTGAAAAAGAAAAGTAAACCTGGAAGCATCACAATTTCAGACTTTGAGTTATATTACAAAGCTGTAGTCATCAAGATAGTATGGTACTGGCACAAAAAGAGACGCAAGATCAATGGAACAGAATAGAAAATCCAGAAATGAACCCACAACTATATGGCAAATTAATCTTCAATGGAGCTAGAAAGAATATCCAATGAGAAAAAGTCTCTTCAACAAATGGTTTTGGGAAAATTGGACAGCAACACACAAAAGAATGAAATTGAACCACTTGTTTCTATACACACTGGAATATTACTCAGGCATAAAAAGGGATGGCATCTTGTCAGTGGGATGACATGGATGGGGCTACAGTATATTATGCTAAACAAAATAAGTCAGCTAGAGAAAGCCAAATACCATTTGATATAACTCATATGTGGAATTTTAGAACACAAACAAATGATCATAGGGAATAAAAATAAATAAATAAATATAATAATAATAATAATAATAATAATAATAATAATAATAATAAAAGCAAGCCAATAAATTCAACTGTAGAGAATCAACTAATGGTTACCAGAGGGGAGATGGGTGGCAAGGTCGGTATAATAGGTGATGAGTATTAAGGAGGACACTTAATTGTGATGAGCACCAGGTGATGTATGTCAGTGATGAATCACTAAATTCTATACCTGAAGCTAATATTACATTGTATATGAACTAACTGGAATTTAAATGAATACTTGGGGAAAAAAAAGTACTTTATTTTAGTTGCAACCTCATTAACCCTATGGGGTATGGTTTCAGTATGAAAGAACCTAGAACAGAGAATGTATTTATAACAGTTCCCTAGCAGCCAACAGTTTTGCTATAATGGCCTAGGATTAATGATACATTCTGGAATAATTTACCATTAAGGTGCTTAATTATATACCAGAAAGAATGAGGTCTTGAAACTAAAGAGTTCCTGAATTATAATGCTAGGACATTAATATTTTTTGACACTGTGTTATTTGCTTTTAAAGGGCAACCACAATACTTACTCTTGGTGGTCCTCTAACCAGTGACTGCTCGCTATGATTTAGTAGATGAGACAGATCTAATGTTTCTACTTTTCTTCCTAATCTGATTTATGCATTGATGCAAAATATATTTTAAAATGTTTGAAGTGTTTCTAAGAATTTACAAAATGGAATGAGAGCAGCTGCCAGTTTTATAGGTGTACATTAGGAAAAGAACCAAAACTAAATCAATGCATGTGCATCTTATTAATGAAGGCTCCAGATATAGTAGGTACATGGGCCACATGTTTTTAACCTTTCATGGTACTCAATATAATGCTGATTAAATTAACAGATTAAATATAAATCTGTAATGATAAAAAGAACAAGAAGAAGGCTACCAAAATTAGATTCAGCAAGTATATGGTTGAGTAAAGAAAGAGTAGTAAATTAGGAAGACTTCTAAAGGAAAATAGTATCTAGTCCGAGATTGAATATATCAGTAATATCACAATAGCACATACTTCGTCCAATGTACTTTTTGTCAAACTGTTTTAAATGCTTGCTATCAACTAATTCACTCATCAAAAATGCGTTCTATTCCAGTGCACTGGATTTTCTTCCTACGATTAAGCCATCTCTCTCTTTTTTTTTATGAGTAATTTCTTATTTACTGTTTCTTTCCTTCAGTATAAGATGTTATAATGTCACCTACTTTCAACTATCTTGAGCAAATATTTCCATTTATCATTAATTAAAAATTCTATCAAAGAGTGGCCTATATTCTAATCCCTTAAGTATAATTAATTCTTTGTCCTCATGTTACTTGACAGTTGAAGGGCATTTGGCTCTTATGATTACTGTTTGTGTCTTGAAACACTTTCTTCTCTTACCTTGCATAAAATCATTCCCTGTAGGCATTTGTATTGTACTACTTACTCTATCTCATAACCTTCTGCTAGCTTTTCTTCACTTTCTAAATTGCAAATGCTTGGGTGTTAAATATTAGGTATCAGAACTCAGTTTTTGCATCCCTTCTTTCCTTTATGCACACTCTCAACCTATGTGATTTCATTGAGTCTCTTGGACTTGAAAATATGTATATGCTGAAGACACTTAAATATGCCATGTCAAAATATGAACTTATGATTTCTCTCTAAAACTTGTGGCTTGGGATCCCTGGGTGGCGCAGCGGTTTGGCGCCTGCCTTTGGCCCAGGGCACGATCCTGGAGACCCGGGATCGAATCCCACATCGGGCTCCCGGTGCATGGAGTCTGCTTCTCCCTCTGCCTATGTCTCTGCCTCTCTCTCTTTCTCTCTCTGTGACTATCATAAATAAATAAAAATTAAAAAAAAAGAATATTCTAATAAAAAAAAAAAAAACTTGTGGCTTTTTGGTTCTGTAGCTCTGTGAATAATACCCTGTTGCTCTGTTCCAAAATAAAAACTTTGGAGCTAATCATTGTCTTTGTCTCACACTCTTACTCTTGATTACGACCCACAACCACATGGTAAGCAAATCTTGCCAACCATATGTTTAAAATATGCCTAAAAATCAGACTGCTCACCATATACAACACATAAACAGTACACCCTGTTTCTAGTATTTCTTGCCTAAATTATTGCAATAGTCTCCTAGCTCTATTTTGTAAGTAGGCACTTCATCAGGTTTTAGAACCTAAGTATAAAAAAAAAAAAAATACTAAATGTATCCAGGAAAGAAACTCTACAAAATTATTTGAGTGTAACGACTTATGAAGGAGAAAAAAATAAATTTTAAATGTGGTAAAAAAAACTACTGATATGTTGACATGGAAATAGATGCATATTCAGATATTCAAGGACTCTTTTATTTGTATTTTAGAAATTACTTCAGTTTGTGCTATTGTAAACCAAAGAATAAAACTGAGAATGAAGAACTAGTGGAATATGGGAAATAGAAATTGAATCCATAGTAAGTCAAGTTCTAGAGGGCATCTGTTCAGGCCTCAAAGACTATCTAGCCCAGGCAAAATCATAGGTGGAGGGGTATTGGTGTATGGGAGACAGCTCCAGCTCCCAAGAGGTGACAGTGAAATATTCAGATACTCTGCAAGCTGAGGTTTGATAGCATGGTATCAGCTATGGTGGGAATATATAGACCACTGAAACTAGAAGAGACTATAAATCACCACTGGCCCATGCTGTCCCAGAGATCTGGTCTACCAGAGCATTGCTGCCCAGAAGGTTGAGGTTGTAGGAGCAATATACACCTAGAAGTAGCGTTTGGAGGAAAAATTTGGAAGACTGAGGAAAAGTGCTGGAATTTTTTAAAAATGTGATTAAAAATTCCAGAGGAAGGAAAGCTATAGCAGAAGGCACATACCAAAAAAATGATTACTTGGTTCTGTAATATACAGTTACAATAATATAAAAACTGTAGCTTTACAACATTTAGAAACATCATATAGACAAAGCATGAAAGAAAATTATTGTTATAAAGAATGAGTTATCAAACTTGAATTAGTGAATTAGTGAGATAAAAGAATGACATTTTGGCCACAGATCAAATGTTTTGTGAAGATTGTTCCACTTTTACTTTTCTATACAACAGGGGTTCTCAAAAGTTCTGGTCCCTAGACCAGCAGGTTAGCATCACCTGAGTAATTGTTAGAAATACAAATTCTTGAGTACCTAACTAACTTACTACTGAATTAGAAAATAAAAAGGATAGTGCCTAATAAGCCTTCCAGGTGATTCTGGTGCACTTTAAATTTTGAGAATATCTCTTAGAGTAAATGATGTCCCCAATGACTTATGTGGTCGTTATATCAAAAAGAAGAGCCTATTTTTTGGCTTCTCTTCTTCTGAAATTCAGTGTGGAAAAGTTGCTGAAATGCTGACTAAACTTTTTTACTTTATAAAAAACAAAACTTGAGAAATTTTAGGAAAATATAAATAGGCCATACCTACTAATTTGCTCTGTGATTAGATTATTGAACAGTATACCTCAGATAGCTCTGTTTCCGTTCTTTTTTTTAAAAAAGATTTTATTCATGAGAGACACAGAGAGAGAAACAGAGACACAGGCAGAGGGAGAAGTAGGCTCCATGCAGGGAGCCTGATGTGGGACTCCATCATGGAATTCCAGGATCACACCCTGAGCCAAAGACAGACACTCAACACTAAGCCATCCAGGCATCTCAAGTTCTTTTTTTTTTTTTTTTTTTTTTTTTTTAATAATCTCTACACCTAAGATGGGACTTGAACCTATGGTTCTGAGATCCAGAATCACATACCCTACCAACTGAGCCAGCCAAGCACCTCATTTCAGTTCTTTCTAAACAAAAATAGACTCAAATACACAACTTGAAGATATTCAATATGACTTCAATTTTATTTTACGAAGATAACTCATAATACTGTTCTATAAAAAATTCCCCAAACTCCAAGTGACATTTTTGTTCGTATTCTCTTGTTAAAGTAATTGCAAACAATATTTTGAAAGCTTACACAAATCACTCTACATCTTGGAAGCCAAAAAGGGCAACATGTACACAGAGATTCCTAATTATATAATATATCATGGCTTCACCAATGCTACTTCTACATTGATGATAAAATTTTATACCATGAGTTAGGCTTTAAGAGACTTTTTTCCTCTGCTCTATTATCTTAAGAAAAAACAATAACAAAGCTCTTTGAAGAAAAGTCTGGGCATTGTCTCTTCGTGGCACAAGTCTGACCTGCTCTATTTTGTTTTTGAAAATTGCTAATACTTGATTGATTAAGCTAGTCCTTAATTGTTGCCAAGAAATATATATGCCTCAAAATAAGAGTGTGTGAAAGAGATTTTTGAGAAATATCTTGGAGATATCCAGTTACACCTGCTGCTAAGGTAATGAAATTACTCATAGTGCACAGTCCTTTCCCAAAGATCAACCAAAGAGAAACTTCTGAAGGGAAACATGAAATCCAAAAAAGTATCAGGCAAGACTGCAAGGAAAGTTCTGCTTAAAATATGGTTTAAATTATCTTGTTCTCCACCTTCATTAATTTTGGGGAAAAAAAACATTATTTATTACTTTATTGCAAATATTTTGGCAAGGTCAAGATCACTTGAATAGATACGGGGGAGAGGGTATCAATGAGGACAGATCAAAACTCCTGTTTAGGCCAGGAGTGCACAGAAAACAAGAACTGATCAGGTTTTGGATATTCTTCCAACTCCACCTCCGAACTGTCTTCCCCTGGTGCATGACAATTAAGAATACTGAATATCTAAAGATTCTGTGTTGAGCATTATAATGCATTGATGAGTTGATAGGAATGAAATGGTAGTGATTTCCTTTGATAAGTAGTGCCTGTGGCTTTCCACCCTTAAACTCATTTAGTAATCTCTCCTTGAACTATCTCAGGGAACACAGACGAGCCTCTAGCCTTTGGTCCTTCCATGGCTGCCATACGCAGAGAATATAAACTAAAGCAGAAAAACACTTCAAATGTGAAATAACAAGTAGATTACAGATACCATTCAGTGGTAAATCCAGTAGCACAGAAGAGACTAGATTTTAAAACAGGAACAATGTGCACATTCAAAGAGATAAGGAAACATGTTAGCAATATAAAACCAAAATAAGAAATCACAAAGAGAAATAAGCAGAAATAATAGGTAAGGAAAAGCAATGGCTAAAATAAAGAGTACTATATGGGATGGGATATATGATATGAACGGAAGAGAACACAGTTCTTTTAATCCTTGCCAAAGGGAAGTTAGCCATTGGGAGGAAAAATTAAGCAGGGAAAAGCATATAGAACTTTTAAAATTTACTTGTAGTTCAATTTGTCCCAAAATGTATTTATTTGTTTATATTAACTCATCACTTTCTCCCAAACGCACTCTCCATACTGAGGTCTCCCTCACTTCTGTTATTTCTTAATATAACTTTGACTTTTACGTTCAAGCTTTTGCTTAGATTATATTTACCTCATATATATGATATATTTCTCTTTGAATGCTTATATTGTATTTTTAACATATAAATTATAGACCTCCACATTTTTATTGAATTCCTTTAGAGCTCTTTACTAGTTTTTATTTTAATGTATTACATTATACATGCATGTGTTTTATTTTGGTTCTACTGTCCACATGTTCCACACATTGAAGAGAGATTTCAAGAGTGATCCTAAAAGCTAAGTACATAATTATGAAGGGAAACTAAGTTTCTAAGAGTTAATCAAAATTGAAATCTGGGAGGATGAATATTCCAGGCAACTGTCACATAACTATGGAGACAGCAAGGTTTGCTCAAGAAAAAAGGCTAGGAGAGCTGGCCTGATGGAAAGACTGGTACCTCTTAAAATGACATTTAAAGGGTATTTGAAGAATTCATTCAGACATATCGTAATGTAGATAAAGAATAGAAGCAATAACAAGTCTGTCCTTTATGCTACAAAAAGTAGATCTTAAAACTATCAACAACAAATACACAGCTTAACAATAGAAAACAATATTCCATTATGAATAGCTCTTCTTTGCAAGGGAAATCAAAATAACAATATCATTTTCTTCTCGTGCTATTCCTTTCCTTTCCTACAAACTTCTTGAAAAAGAAGCATATATCCTCTGCCTAAATTTCATCATTTTTCACTCACTGAACTTTGGTTTATTGTTCCAGCCAACTATTTAATCTTTTTAATTACAGTGACCAATTGCAAGACAAATTTAGTAGTCTCTAAATATTTATAGTCATTGATTCTTGCAACAGGTGTTACAAGTAACCATACTCAAATCATGAAAGTCTCTTTACCTTTACATTTCAGGTTATTTCGTCTGAGAATATTTTCTTGGCTTTTATGATTTCTGTTTGCTACTCTCTTTGTATATCCTGCTACTTCTTCAATACCAAAATGTTTTCTCAACTTTAAAACTCATTATTTTATCTGTATGTTTACAAAAATAAATACTATCTGCTCTTGTTGATTAATTTGATGGTGCTTTTATGACCAGAATCTCTGTCATAGCTAATTCTTGATAGATTAATAAAGTAAGGGACATCATATTATTCAAGGCATAGAATGGAAGAATATAGTCACATTACATAGATCAGGAAAAAAAAAAACCCTCCTATAAATCAGTAAGAAAAAGAAAAATTGATTTTAAAAATGGTCCAAATACTTGAAAATGTACTTTATAATAAGGCATATCCAGAGAGCCAAACATGAGAATCTGTTCAACTTTGGGATTCATTAAGAGGAAACACAACTTAAATCAAAATACAGAACCACTACACTTCTGTGATAATGAATGACTAAAATGAAAGAGACAGATTATTATCCAAGTGTTAATAGAGAGATGGAACAACTGAAAATCACATATATTATTGATGAGAATATACATTTATACTACCAGTTTGGCAACATTTACTAAAGCAAAAACTGCACATAATTTGTGACCCAGGTATTCCACATTTAGATATATATGCAATAAAAATATTACGAACAAGGGGTGGTAGAAAGGGAGGTGGACTGGGTGACCAGCACTGAGGGGGGCACTTGATGGGATGAGCACTGGGTATTATGCTATATGTTGGCAAATTGAACTCCAGTAATAAATAAATAAATAAATAAATAAAGTAATTGAAAATTGGAAAAAGAGGAATCCCTGGGTGGCACAGCGGTTTAGCTCTTGCCTTTGGCCCAGGGCGTGATCCTGAAGACCTGGGATCGAATCCCACGTCGGGTTCCCGGTGCATGGAGCCTGCTTCTCCCTCTGCCTATGTCCCTGCCTCTCTCTCTCTCTCTCTGTGTGACTCTCATAAATAAAAAAATAAAAAAATAAAAATTAAAAAAAAAGAAAATTGGAAAAAGAAATATATTCCACATGTACTTGTAGTGCATACATATTCACCAAAATAAATTACAAGAGGGTTTATAGCAGAATAGTTTATAATTTCTCAAAATTAAAGTCATGGTTTACTCATACATTAAAATAATGAGAAGGCCAGTGAGCATGCTCAATCTATAATGGCTTGTAAAATGTTAATGAATTCTGCAAACACAATATTGATATAAAGAGGCTAGACTCAAACTTATGTATGATCCTATTTGTATAACATTCAAAAATAGGCAAAATTAATCTGTGATATTAAAGGATTGTCCTAGCTCCTTAGGTGGAAGTTTATCAATGAAACTGTAATTCTAATTCCTTTTCTAACTCCATTAAAATGTTTTCAATTTAAAGCTGTATATACACACGCACACATATATCCCATGTTAGTCTAAAAGTCTGCTCTATTTTTTGACTTTTCCATTTCAGGTGAAATCATAATTCTTTCACTCCCACTTAATAGATTTTTTTTTCATTTTTCTATCATCTCTGCTCATTCTATTTCCATGTAAAATGTGTGGGAACAAACTCTCATTTTTTTCTTTTCAAAACTGTTGTCTCTCCTTGGTTTTTTTCATTCTATGCAAGAATGCTAGATTAAATTTTCTAAAATACTATCTTGATTATGTAAATCCAATCTGAAAAATATAAAATTGATTGCAATTTTATCCAATATCGAGACTTTTTTTTTTTTTTTTACCATTTAGGACTCATCACTGCAGGGGTCCTAATTTGTCTTATCTGCCTAATTCATGGCCTGCCCTCCCTACCACACACATACTCAGAGCTAAAAAAAAAGGTCACTGGCCCATAAATATACCATGGTCAATTATATACATCATTCGGCTTACAATGTCTTATAGTCTTTCTCAATTTTCCTTTGGCAAACCCTTTGCATATGAATTTCAGTATTATATCTTCCAAAAAACATTTTATGATTCTTCCTAACAGAAATGCAATTGGTCTTAATCCCCACCTGACACTGTCTTGCTTTTTTGTAGTATTTTGTTATTGTTGCTGAAGTACAGTTGACATACAATATTACATTAGTTTCATGTATAAAACATAGTGATTTGACATTTATGTATATTATGAAATGATCACAATAAGTCTACTTACCATCTGTCACCATTCAAAGTTATGATAATGTTGACTATATTTTTTATACTGACTGTATTTCACATACTGTACTTTATATCCCCATGACTTATTTTATAACTAGAAATCTATACCTTAATCCCTTTTACCAATTTCATCCATCTCCCCACCCTCTTCCCTCTGCCAACCACCAATTTATTCTCTCTGTATTTTTTTTAAAGATTTTTATTGATTTATTCGTAAGAGGCACAGAGAGGCAGAGACACAGGCAGAGGGAGAAGCAGGCTCCATGCAGGGAGCCCAACATGGGACTTGATCCCGGGTCTCCAGGATCATGCCCTGGGCAGAAGGCAGCGCTAAACCACTGAGCTACCTGGGCTACCCTATTCTCTCTGTATTTGAGTCTGTTTCTGTTTTGTTGATTTGTTTTGCTCTTTTAGATTCTACATATAAGTGAAATCATAATTTGTCTTTGTCTGATTTTGTTCATTTAACAGATGTCTTCTAGATCTATCCATGAAGCAAATGACAAGATTTTGTTTTTAATGGCTGAGTAATATTCCATTGTGCATTTACATCACAACTTCTTTATTCACTCATCTATCAATGGGCACTCAGGTTGCTTCTACATCTTGGCTATTGTAAATAAGGCTGTAATGATCTATAGGAGTATATATATTAAAACTAGACTTTTCGTTTTCTACTTAGTTATTTGTGATCTTTATTTTTTATCTCAACTTTTCAATTTGTTTTGAAAACCTTAGCCTCTATCAGAGCTCCTAAAGGCTTGTTAAAAACACATGGCTAGGTTCCATCCCTGAAACATGCTGACTAAATAATCTAGTGTGATAGCATGAAATTTTCATTTCTAGCAATTTCCCAAGTAGTGCTTTTTTCTGTGTCCATGTTATACTTTGAGAACCACTATATAAGAATCAGAAAAGCAGGGGCAACTGGGTGGCTCAGTCAGTTAAGCATCTGGCTTTGGCTCAGGTCATGATCTCAGGGTGATAGGATTGAGCCCCACATCGGGCTCTCCACTCAGTATCAAGTCTACTCCTCCCTCTCCCTCTGTGATCTCTCTCACTCTCCTGCTCAAATAAATAAATAAAATCTATAAATAAATAAATATTTTTTTTAAAAAATCAGAAAATCATAGGTCATGTCTTATTAGCCTTTCTTTTTTCCCCCAAATTTATCATGGCTTTGCCTGCATTTAAATGTCAGTTTTAGATAAGCATATATGTGTGCACAATACAAACACAGACAACTCAAATTATAAAATTGTCATTTAGGGACACCTCAGTGGCCCAGTCCATTAAGTATCTGCCTTCAGCTCAGGTCATGATCACAGGGTCCTGGGATCAAGTCCCACATCAGGCTCTCTGCTCAGCAGGGAGCGTGCTTTTCCCTCTGCCTGCTGCTCCTGCTTGTGCACACACAGTTTCTCTCTGACAAATAAATAATATCTTCTAAAAAATTGTCACTTATAAGCAAATATAATATTTAAATAAGATCACAAGGGTCCTGATATGTATGAAATAATGTTAAAATTGGGTATTTTAATATATATGATGCCTGTTTAAAATTATATTCAATTTTATTTAATTAAAGCATTTGATGAAATAATATTCTCACCATAGGATTATCTACAATGAAGTAGGGTTATAAATATTTCTGTGAGAAAAAAGCATCTTAATGAAAGTAGGTGAAAAAGTACGAAAAGTACGAAGCATACTTTTACTCTATTAGATACTAAGATAAATTTCCAAACACAGAACTTTTCTATATTTATTAAAGTATTTCGTCCAAATAAACAAAAATCAAAATAGGGATTCAAAATATAAGTAGTAAGTATATATAGTAAGATGCAATATTAATATATATTAATTCTATTAATTATTAGTATATATCTTGTTAGTCTATGTATTTGTACTAAATTATACCTTGTAGGGGCACCTGGGTGGCTCAAATTCTTGATTTCAATTCAGGTGATGATCTCAGGGTCTTAAGAGATCAAGCCTTGCCTCTGGCTCCTTCTCAGTGGGGAGCTGGCTTGAGCCCTCTTCTCCTTCCCTTGCTTTCTCTCTCACTCTCAAATAGACAAGTCTTTAAATTATGCCCTGTAGTCTACTTTTGTAATGGACACTCATCTGTTTGCATCATTAATATCAAAACAAAACAATTTTAACAGGTTATATAAAAAGGGTGGAAGAAACAAACAAAAATAGCAATATATCATAAAAGTAAAATCATGGTAGGAGCTTTCTAAATATAAATAGAAGGTGCTTGATAATTCAGTGAAGATAAATTACTTTTAAAAAATACTGGAGCAAAATAAAGACAGACAACACTTTTGAAATTGTGTGAGTGTTTTGGGAAGGAAAGGCAAAAAGAGGAGTATGAAGAGTAGTAGCATACTCCAAACTTCAAAAACAAACATCCATTTGAAACTCAGAAGCCTTGCCCAAGTTTGCTTTTTACTTAAAACGTATATTCATTATTCATGAATTGTTTCTTAAGCTCCTACTGTGTGTCAGATATCACACGAGGAAAGGGGAAAACAATATTGAGGAAAAGGTCTACATGCTTTGATCCCATAGTGGTACCTCCTGAAGAGACATTATAATAAATGATATAATAAGCAAAACCAAAGTTTTATTTCAGTAGCAGGGCTTAGCAGAATTTATATTAAGATCTGAAACATGAATTAGAATAATCATATTCAGTTTCCAATATTTCCTTTTTTTAGTAAATGACAATTTCATTAATGAGCCAGAAATCTTGGTTTTCTTAGTAATATCTCTTACCCTTTTATATCAATATTTTATATTTAATGTATCAACAAGTCTTATTTATTTTACTTTATATCACTGCAATCATTCTACCTCTCTTTATCCCACTTTTTACCCCTCTGGAACAATTTACTATTGTCTTTCCTAGAGCTAAAGCAAAAGCACTAATAAATTTCCATGTGTTTGGGCTTCTCCCCAATCCTCTCTATAGTTGCAACCAGTGTTATTTTAAAATGAAAGTTGACTACATCAATGACTTGTATAGTTTATCTAAAAATGCAAGTCTGATCCCTTCAATAGCTTTCTATAGCTTTTTGCAATATCTAACCTGCATGGTCTACACAGTACCTACCTGGTCATATGTTGTGGAACTCTGTTCCCTCATTAACTTGGCTAATGTAAAAAGAGCTTGCTCTTTTTCTTTCCAGAACACTTTGCTGAACATAATTTTATTTCTGTTCATATTTTATATTGACATACATGTTTGAAAGGTGATTTTCCATATGTCTAGTTTTTAAGCCATGTTGAGTGGTGACTTCTAAAATGGGGCCATTATGGTGTGCTCCAGGTTTTATTTTAAAACTTCAATTTTTTACTACAGTTTGATTTATGGAAAGATTGAGGTAGTATGACAGAGTTCCCATATACCCCGTCCTCAGTATCCCTATTATTGACATCTTATATGAATATGGGACATTTATTATAGTAATAAGCAACATTAATAGATTATTATGAATTGAAATCTGTACCTTGTTTTTCCTTAGTTTTCACTTTTTGTTTTTCTGTTCCAGGATTCCACCCAAGATACCACATTACATTTAATTACCACATCTTCTCAGACTCCTGTTGGTGGTGGCAGTTTCTCAGACTTAGCTTATTTTTGTTGGCTTTAAATTTTGAACAGTACATATTGGTGTAGACCTATTTCTGGTCTTTTATGTTACATTATTCCATTTATTTATTTTTTTGTCATTATCATGCTGTCTTGATTATAAAACCTTTATAATAAGTCTCGAAGTTGGGTAGTGTCAGTACTTTGATTTTATTCTTGTTTAATATTTTGTTGCCCCTTCTAATATTATTATTATTCTTTCCCATATAGATAAGTATTCTGTTTTGTTTTTGTTTTGGGTTTTATTATATATATTTGTGATATATATATTTTTGTGATATATATATATATATGTTTATTTATTTTGCTTCTTTCAGGGTTTTCTGTTTCCTTGCACTCTAATACAATATGATTGTGTGTAGACTTTTTAATATTTGTCCAACTTGGTATTCTCTGAACTTCTTGGATCTGTGGTTTGGTGTCTGTCATTAATTTCAGAAAATCCTCATGCATTATTACTTCTATTATTTTTCTGTCTTGTCTCTTTCTCCTTTTGATAGTCCAGTTACACGTGGGCTACATTTTGTGAATTCTCCAACACTTCTTTCTTGTTCTTTTTTTTCTTTGTGTTTCAGATTTTAGGAAGTTTTGATTGACATATCTTGAGAGTCCCTGTTTTTTCCCTCAGGGTGTCCAATGTGTTGAGGACCCCATCAAAGGCAATCTTCATCTCAGTTTTTTTGTTCCCCATCATTTCCAATTTCTTTCATACAGTTCTCATTTATGTTTACATTATCCATCTGTTCATGAATCCTGTCTACTTTTTCTATGAGCAGCCTTAACATATTAATCATAGTTACTTTAGATTTCCTGTGTGATTATTCCAAAATCTGTTCTACTTCTGAATATAATGCTGATGTCTGCTTTATCTGCTAAGGCTGTTTTTCTTACAATTTAACATGACACATTCGTTTCCTGGGATTACTATAATAAAGGACCTCAACTGGGTGGGCAAAACAAGAGAAATATATAGTCTCACAGTTCCAGAGGTTAACATTCAAAATCAATGTGTCAACAGGGTCAGTTTGTTTTGAGAAAGGAGGGAGAAAGAGGAATTTATTTCATGCCTCTGTCCTAATTTCTGGTAGACTCAGACATTCCTTGGCTTGTAGATGACATTTCCTCTACATTTTAATATCATCTCTTCTCTGTACACATGTCTGTCTCTGTCCAAATTTGCTTTTTATAATGTAGATAAGTCAGATCACAGCCCACCCTAATGACCTAATCCTAATTTGGTCACATACAAAGACATGCATTTAATCCTATAGGAGAACAAAATAGAGAAGGTACAAATCAAACCAAATTCACATATAATAAAAAAATCTCCAATTACATGTCAGAGGTTATTAGACTTTATTAAAAGAGGAAGATTTAATTACATTATGTGTATTTTTAAAGATGAACTTTAGGCTGATATTAAAAGGGTCGAACAAAATTTATTTTTTTAGTAAACAAGTTATTTAAGAATTTATTAACACTACTGAACAATTTGATCAAAATAAAAAATACTTCAGTTTATTATTTATAAAATTAAAAATTATTTTAATGGAAAGAAACCTATTTAAAGTGCACATTAAACTTTAAAAAAAAAATCACACTCGGGGGCACCTGGGTAGCTCAGTGGTTGAGCATCTGCCTTTAGCTCAGGTCGTGATCCTGGGGTCCTGGGATCGAGTCCGGCATCAGGCTCCCCACAGAGAGTCTGCTTCTCCCTCTGCCTGTGTCTCTGCCTCTTTCTCTGGGTCTCTCGTAAATAGATAAATAGCATCTTTAAAAAAAGATACTTAATAAAGTCAAAAGATTACATCTTACAGGATATGTTCAGTCACTGCAACATTATTAAATTATAAATAAAAAATTATAAGATGGGGGCAGGGCAATATGGCAGAGAGTAGGGTCCCCAAGTCACCTGTCCCCACCAACTCACCTAGATAACTTTGAAAGTATCCTGAAAACATACGAATTTGGCCTGAGATTTATTTTTTTTCGAAGATTTTTTTCTTTAATCATTTATGAAAGACAGACAGAGAGTAGGCAGAGGCATAGGCAGAGACACAAGCAGAGGGAGAAGCAGGCTCCACATGGGAGCCTGATGTGGCACTCGATCCCGGGTCTCCAGGATCGCACCCTGGGCCAAAGGCAGGCGCTAAACCGCTGAGCCATCCCGGGATCCCCTGGCCTGAGATTTAAACAGAGAACAGCTGGAATGCTACAGAGAGAGGAGTTTGTGCTTCTAACAAGGTAGGAAGACGGAAAAAAATCAATCAATCAATCAATCAATCATCCAGTGGGGGAGGGCCCCCCTGGGACTAGCTGGGCTAAGGGGGGTGGCAGGAGCCTCCAGGACTGGAAGGCCCAGGCCCGGAGAAGCAGGAACTTTACCAATCTTCCGGGATGGAAAGGAGCTGGCAAGGAGCTGGGGCAGGATCCCAGGAGGGGCAGTGGGACCCCCAGGTTCCCGGGGTCACTAACAGAGGAGGTGCGCCCCAGGAGAGAGCCGCCACACACCCGCGTGGAGCAAGGTAAAGGGCTGGGGCGCCTGCCCAGCAGCCCGGGAGCAGCTTGGACAGCGGCTCCGCGTGGAGGGGGCTGCACCGCCTGGGAGCACAACTCCAGCAGCGCAGGCCCCAGAGCCCAAGGCACCTGGGACTTCGTCTCAGGAGTTTTTTTGTTCCTGGGACACAGCCCAGAATCCGAGCCCCCAGGCAGATGCCGGGAGGACCCAAGACAGCAAGGATGCTCCTGCCGCCGGGCACCACAACTGCGCAGATCAGCTCCCCCCGACCCCGAGCATCCAGGCCGGTGCGGACAGGGAGCTGCGGTAGTTACTGCCGGGCTGGAGAGCTGGATGCCACCAATCTGGTTGTCCCTCCTTGTGTCACCTTGTACCTGGGATGGACGGGGGCACTAGGGAACGGGGAACACACAGGACAAACAGCTCCCACTGAGCCATGCACTCGGCAGGGGAAGTGAGAATCAGCACAGCAGGTCCCTCCCGCAGAAGACCAGCTGGAAGGACAGGGGAAGACCAAGTTCTTGACTGAGCAGTGCTGGAAAGCTCCAGAGGAAGTCAAGGGACTTACAGTATATAGAACCAGAGGGGACCCCTCCTTGTTTTTTTGTTTGTTTGTTTTTTGTACTTTGTTTTCCCCTTTTTCTTTTTCTTTCTTTTTTTTTTTTCTTCCTTTTTCCAGTACAACTACTTTTTACCCATTCTGCACTGGGCAAAATGACTAGAAAGAACACACCACAAAGGAAAGAATCAGAAATAGTCCTCTCTCCCACAGAGTTACAGAATTTGGATTACAATTCAATGTCAGAAAGCCAATTCAGAAGCACAATTATAAAGCTGCTGGTGGCTCTGGAAAAAAGCATGAAGGATTCAAGAGACTTCATAACTGCAGAATGTAGATCTAATCAGGCCAAAATTAAAAATCAATTGAAATAGATGCAATCCAAACTGGAGGTCCTAATGACAAGCATTAATAAAATAGAAGAAAGAGTGAGTGACATAGAAGACAAGTTGATGGCAAGGAAGGAAGCTGAGGAAAAAAGAAAAACAATTAAAAGATCTTGAGGAAAGGCTAAGGGAAATAAATGACAGCCTCAGAAGGAAAAATCTATGTTTAATTGGGGTTCCAGAGGGCGCCAAAAGGGACAGAGGACCAGAAAGTATATTTGAACAAATCATAGCTGAGAACATCCCTAACTTGGGGAGGGAAACAAGCATTCAGATCCAGGAGATGGAGAGATCCGCCTCCTAAAATCAATAAAAACTGTTCAACACCCCGAAATTAATAGTGAAACTTCCAAATTCCAAAGATAAACAGAAGATACTTAAAGCACCAAAAGACAAGATATCCCTAAACTTTATGGGGAGAAGTATTAGGTTAACAGCAGACCTCCTCACAGAGACCTGGCAGGCCAGAAAGGGCTGGCAGGATATATTCAGGGTCCTAAATGAGAAAAACCTGCAGCCAAGAATACTCTATCCAGTAACCCTCTCATTCAGAATAGAAGGAGAGATAAAGAGCTTCTAAGATAGGCAGAAACTGAAAGAACATGTGACCACCAAACCAGCTCTGCAAAAATATTAAGGCAGACTCCGTAAAGGAAAGAGGAAGTCCAAAGAAACAATCCACAAAAACAGGGACTGAATAGGTATCATGATGACACTAAATTCATATCTTTCAATAGTAACTCTGAACATGAATGGGCTTAATGATCCCACCAAAAGGTGCAAGGTTTCAGACTGGATAAAAAAGCAAGACCCATCTATTTTCTGTATACAAAAGACTCATTTTAGACCTAAGGACATCTACAGCCTGAAAATAAAACGTTGGAGGACCATTTACCATTCAAATCGTCCTCAAAAGAAAACAGAGGTAGCAATCCTCATATCAGATAAGTTAAAGTTTATCCCAAAGACTGTAGTAGGAGATGAAGAGGGATGCTCTATCATACTTAAAGGATCTATCCAACAAGAGGACCTAACAATCATGAATATTTATGCCCCGAATATGGGAGCTTCCAAGTATATCAATCAATTAATAACCAAAGTAAAGACATACTTAGATAATACACTTATACTGGGAGACTTCAACATGGTGCTTTCTGTAAATGACAGACATCCTAAGCACAACATCTCCAAAGAAACAAGAGCTTTAAATGATACACTGGATCAGATGGATTTCACAGATATTTACAGAACTTTACATCCAAATGCAATTGAATACACATTCTTCTCAAGTGCACATGGAACTTTCTCCAGAACAGACCACATACTGAGTCACAAATCAGGAAATCAGGTTTTAACGAATATCAAAAGATTGGGATTGTCCCCTGCATATTTTCAGACCATAATATTTTGAAACTAGAACTCAATCACAAGAAGAAATTTGAAAAAACTCAAACACGTGGTGGTTAAAGAGTATCCTACTAAAAGATGAACGGGTCAACCAGGAAATTAGAGAAGAATTAAAAAGATTCATAGAAACTAAAGAGAATGAAGATAGAGCCTTTCAAAATCTTTGGGATACAGCAAAAGCAGTCCTGAGAGGGAAATACAAGCATCCCTCAGAAACTGGAAAAAACTCAAACAAAAGCTAACCTTGCAACTAAGGGAACCAGAGAAAGAACAGCAAATAAACCCTACACCCAGCAGAAGAAGAGAGTTATTAAAGATTCTAGCAGAACTCAATGAAATAGAGAAAAGAAGAACTATGGGACAGATCTCAAAACCAGGAGTTGGTTCTTTGAAAGAATTAATAAGGTAGATAAATCATTAGCCATCCTTACTAAAAACAAAAGAGAAGGGCAGCCCAGGTGGCTCAGCGGTTTAGTGCCACCTTCAGCCAGGGTGTGATCCTGGAGTCCCAGGATCGAGTCCTACATCCGGCTCCCTGCATGGAGCCTGCTTCTCCCTCTGCCTGTGTCTCTGCCTCTATCTCTCTCTCTTTTCTGAGTGAATAAATAAATAAAATCTTAAACAAATAAAGCAAAACAAAACAAAAAAGACTCAAATTAATAAAATCACAAATGAAAAGGGAGAGATCATGACCAATACCAAGGAAATACAAACGATTATAAAAACATATTATGAGTAGCTATATGCCAGTAAATTAGGCAATCTAGAAGAAATGGATGCATTTCTGGAAGATCAAAAACTACCAAAACTGGAACAGGAAGAAATAGAAAACCTGAACAGGCTGATAACCAGGGAGGAAATTGAATCAGTCATCAAAAACCTCCCAAGAGGGATCCCTGGGTGGCGCAGCGGTTTGGCGCCTGCCTTTGGCCCAGGGCGCGATCCTGGAGACCCGGGATCGAATCCCACGTCGGGCTTCCGATGCATGGAGCCTGCTTCTCTCTCTGCCTGTGTCTCTGCCCCTCTCTCTCTCTCTGTGACTATCATGAATAAATAAATAAAATCTTAAAAAAAAAAAAAAAACCTCCCAAGACACAAAAGTCCAGGGCCAGGTGGCTTCCCAGGGGAATTCTATCAAATGTTTGAAGAAGAAACAATACCTATTCTACTAAAGCTGTTCTGAAAGATAGAGAGGGATGGAATACTTCCAAACTTGTTCTATGAGGCCAGCATCACCTTAATTCCAAAACCAGACAAAGACCCCACCAAAAAGGAGAATTATAGATCAATATCCCTGATGAACAAGATGCAAAAATTCTCAACAAGATACTAGTCAATAGGATCCAATAGTAAATTAAGAAGATTATTCACCATGAGCAATGGGATTTATCCCCGGGACACAAGGCTGATTCAATACTCGTAAAGCAATCAATGTGATAGATCATATCAACAAGAGAAAAAACAAGAACCATATGATCCTCTCAATAGATGCAGAGAAAGCATTTGACAAAATACAGCATCCATTCCTGATCAAAACTCTTCAGAGTGTAGGGATAGAAGGAACATTCCTCAACATCTTAAAAGCCATCTACGAAAAGCCCACAGCCAATATCATTCTCAATGGGAAAACACTGGGAGCCTTTCTACTAAGATCAGGAATATGACAGGGATGTCCACTCTCACCACGGCTATTCAACATAGTACTAGAAGTCCTAGCCTCAGCAATCAGGCAACAAAAAGAAATAAAATGCATTCAAATTTGCAAAGAAGTCAAACTCTCCCTCTTCACTGATGACATGATACTGTACCTGGAAAACCCAAAAGACTCCACCCCAAGATCGCTAGAACTCATACAGCAATTTGGCAGTGTGGCAGGATACAAAATCAATGCCCATAAATCAGTGACATTTCTATACACCAACAAGGAGACTGAAGAAAGAGAAATTAAGAGTCAATCCCATTTACAATTGCACCCAGAAGCGTAAGATACCTCGGAATAATCCTAACCAAAGAGGTAAAGGATCTATACCCTAAACACTACAGAATGCTTCTGAAAGAAATTGAGGAAAACAGTAAGAAATGGAAAAATATTCCATGCTCATGGATTGGAATAATTAATATTGTGAAAATGTCAATGCTACCCAGGGCAATGTACACATTTAATGCAATCTCTATCAAAATCCCATGGACTTTCTTCAGAGAGTTGGAAAAAATTATTTTAAGATTTGTGTAGAATCAGAAAAGACCCTGAATAGCCAGGGGAATATTAAAAAAGAAAACCAGAGCTGGGGGGCATCACAATGCCAGATATCAGGTTATACTACAAAGCGTGGTCATCAAGACAGTGTGGTACTGGCACAAAAACAGACACATAGATCAATGGAACAGAATAGAGAACCCAGAAATGGGCCCTCAACTCTATGGTCAACTAATATTTCACAAAGAAGGAAAGATTATCCACTGGAAAAAATGACACTCTCTTCAATAAATGGTGCTGGGAAAACTGGAGAGCCACGTGCAGAAGAATGAATGAAACTAGACCACTCTCTTACACCATACACAAAGATAAACTCAAAATGGATGAAAGATCTAAATGTGAGACAAGAATCCATCAAAATCCTAGAGGAGAACACAGACAACACCCTTTTTGAACTTGGCCACAGCAACTTCTTCCAAGATATATCCATGAAGGCAAGGGAAAGAAAAGCAAAAATGAATTATTGGGACTTAATCCAGGTAAGAAGCTTCTGCACAGCAAAAGAAACAGTCAACAAAACCAAAAGACAACCTACAGAATGGGAGAAGATATTTGCAAATGACCTATCAGATAAAGGGCTAGTATCCAAGATCTATAAAGAACTTACTAAACTCAACAGCAAAGAAACAAACAATCCAATCATTAAATGAGCAAAAGATACGAACAGAAATTTCACCAAAGAAGACATACACATGGCCAACAAGCACATGAGAAAATGCTCCTCATCACGTGCCATCAGGGAAATACAAATCAAAACCACCATGAGATCCCACCTCACACCAATGAAAATGGTGAAAATTAACAAGACGGGAAACAAAAAATGTTGGAGAGGATGTGGAGAAAGGGGAACCCTCTTGAACTGTTGGTGGGAATGTAAACTGGTACAGCCACTCTGGAAAACTGTGTGGAGGTTCCTCAAAGAGTAAAAATAGAACTGCCCCACACAGCAATTGCACTGCTGGGGATTTACCCCAAAGATACAGATGCAGTGAAACAGCAGGACAGCTGCACCTCAATGTTTATAGCAGTAATGTCCACAATAGCCAAACTGTTGAAGGAGCCTCGGTGTCCAACGAAAGATGAATGGATAAAGAAGATGTGGTTTATGTATACAATGGATATTACTCAGCCATTAGAAACGATAAATACCCACAAATACCCACCATTTGCTCTGACATGGATGGAACTGGAGGGTATTATGTTGAGCAAAGTCAATCAAAGAAGGGCAAACATTACATGGTCTCATTCATTTGGGGAATATAAAGATAGTGAAAGCGAAATAAGGGGAAAGGAGAGAAAATGAGTGGGAAATATCTGTGAGGGAGATAGAACATGAGAGATTCCTAACTCTGGGAAAGAAACAAGGGGTAGTGGAGGGGGAGGTGGTCAGGGGGTTGGGGTGACTGGGTGACAGGCACTGAGGGGAGCACTTGGCAGGATTAGCACTGGGTGTTATGCTATATTTTGGCAAATTGAACTCCAATAAAAATAAATAAATAAATATTTAAAGCCTCCAAATGTTTAATAATTAATGCATTCCACGTAACCAATGAGTTAAAAAAGAAATTAGAAAATATTTCAAAATAGAGCTAAGGTGGAGTTTATAGGAAAATATTTAATTTTTTGTGTTTTTGATTTTTGGATCAAATAGGATTTATTGAGAACCCCCCCCCCCCCGCTATATTGAGGTATAGTTAACAAAAATTTATATATTTAAGGTGTGCAATGTGATGATTTAATATACATGTACTTTGTGAAATGAATATCATGTCCAAATTAACATCATTATCTGATATAGTTATATGTGTGTGGTGAGAACACTCTCTTAGCAATTTTCTGGTACATAATAGAGTTTAAGAACTATAGTTATTATGACATTTAATTTTGAATTATCATATTAGAAAAATAACACAGTTAAAAATAAATACATATGAAATTTTCCCCTTAAGATATAAGAGAAAATTAACCCTAGGGGAGTAGAAAAGCAACATTAAAAGATAAGACTACGTTACTGAAATAGAAAACAAACAATAAAGAGAGTCAAAGCCAAAAAGTCTATCCTTTAAAAAGGATTAATAAAGATGACTTAAAAAAACTAGAACAAATTAAGTAAAAGGAAAACACAAACTTTTAACATATTATGTGAAAGACATATTAATATATATCCTAGACGCATTAAAAATAAAATATTTGATCAACTATGTAAGAAAACTTAATGACTTAGGAAAGTGGAGAAGTTGAGAAATCTTATAAATATGAATTCAAGAAGAAATACAAAATCTGAATAGTCCTATCTTTAAAAATAATTCATAAGAGACATCATTTATCCAAAGAAATCTACAAGTCCATTTGACTAAAATAAAGTACTATCAGTTTTGCACATCTTCAGAAAATATAAGAGATCATATAGCTATATTAGGAGCCTCTCTTTTTTAAAAAAAGAGATTTTATTTATTTGAGAGAGAGAGCAAAGAAGCAAGCATGAGGGAGAGGGAAAACTAGACTCTCCACCAAGCAGAGACCTCAATGCAGAGCTCAGTCCCAGAACCCTGAGATCATGAACCGAGATGAAGGCAGATGCTTAACTGAGCCACCCAGGTGCCCCTATTAGGAGCTTCTTACTAGTTATTTTTATTGAACACTTTCAAATGCATTACTCATTACGTATCTATACTAAAGTTCTTTCACAAAACTGAGCTGTGTTTACTACTTCTGCAATCAAACTGACGTGCCTAAGTGCAAAGGATAAACCATGAAAATTCATTTCTTGTCTGTACATACCCTTGCAATTTGCATTCCAAAATGAAAGCACACACACATACACAAACACTCCCTCTCTCTCACAAACAGAAACACACTTAAGAAATATTGGCTTTTAAGAGTTACAAGCTCTCCCAAAGGAGCCAGACAAGTGCCCAATGAATATTGACTTCAATCTTTCAACTGATCATTGGTTCTATAGGATTTTTCCCTATCCTTTTGAGTTTGTAGACTTAGCAAAGAGGCTATCTTGTTGTTGGGATAAGTGCTAGCTGTTGTTTATATTTTGCAACAATTATTTTGAATGCTTGCAGAATTTTGCTCCACTTCTACAATATTGAATACCTAAGCAGATCAGAAAAATCTTTTAGATTATAAACACACCAGGATAAAAAGTTATATTCTGTATTCACCATGGATTTGAAACTACAATTAGATTTCAATAGATACTAAACAATAATGTGATGCAATATCACTGCAATATAAGCATCAGGATAGAGAATTTTTACCAAGGGAGGACAAAAACATTCATAGATAGTATGTGTTATTTGCTAAATCAGAAAAAAAAGTTATAAACAAGTCCCGAAGTTATTTGCCTTTTCTTTCACTTATAAATGCAATCATATTTCCCAGATAAAACTATTGGTGACATAAAACACAAATTAATTGGTACCTCAACATCACATTGGATGATATAGATAGAATTCAAAATTGATATACATTCATTTGTGCTCATTCATTATTAATATTTTATGAAGAAAGATTTAATATTTACTACGTTCTTTGCATTTTGCTAGGATGAAATAGACAACCTAAAGTATCATTTATGGTTCATGAGTAATACATATAAAACTTCACCATTTCAATAAGACATTTTCATTTAGTCTTGCATATGAATTTTCAAAAAATAATTTATGGTAATCTATCCAGGATAACGCACAAGATATAGGTTCTTATTTTGTTTCATTAATTTATTTTTTATGCTAAGAATTAGTTATTAGTAAATTCCTTCCAAAATTTGCCTTTGTGACCAAGGTACTTTTTTTTTTTTTTTCACCTTGACATGTGGAATTAAGAAGGATGGTGGAATAGGGTTATTCATGGATAAATCTTCACGTTCTAAAATGGTACCTATCTTTTTAAACTTTCCATATATCAGCATAATAGTTGAAGCACATGTGTTTGCTAATCTCCATCGATGGACCCTGATGAATCTTACTTCCCGGTATCTACATTCATTCATAGCTCCTCCCCTTACATTTATACTATCTCTTCAACTAGATTTTGATCAGTATGATACAATGAAGGCAGTGTACTAAGTTTCATCCATAATAAGATGCTTTGTAGCTTCCATCTGAATATTTTGAAACACATGCTAGAAAGCCAACTATCAGATAAGAAGTCTGTGTACCCTAGGTACAAATGGAAACCACATAAAGAGAAAGGAATATTTAGCCAGCTCCAAGATATTTCAACCATTTTGGCTGAGGTGCAAGTCATGTGAGGGGAAAAAGTCACTTTGAATCTTAAGATAACTCCAGTTCCATCTGCCATCTGTCTGCAGCATCAGGGAAATTATCAGACAAGAATTACCTAATTTAACCCAGTAAACCCTCAGAATTTTGAAGTATATTATTTTTAGCCAAATTATTTGGATTCATTGTTTATGAAACAGTATATAACCAACATGTTATATAATAATGGTGAAGATTCAGGAGAGATTTCAGATAATAGTAACATGAAATCATGTAAACTGTATAACTGATAGTGACATAGACCTTTGGGCATTACAATGATTTCTAGTTCCTCTTTGCACTTTAAATCCAAAGCCAAGCTCCAAACTATAACTTCCTTTTTCATTACCAGCTTATAGAATGGCATGGTATATAATTATTTAAGGTTTACATTTATTATTTTCATATTCTATGTTAATAAATAAGAGCAAATAATAATTTATACCACACTATATTTAAAATAAGAGACACGAAGTTTCCTTGGTAGGTCAATACTTTGCTATCAACTCTGAGCAGTTAGAATTCTAGATTTCTCTACTATGATAGGTTCAGAAACTTCTCTAGATTAATATAGAACAGAATGCAATAATAGATGGTAAATTTGCTATCATTGTTTCTTAAATTCCACATATGAGTAAGATTATATAATTGTCTTTCTCTAATTGACTTATTTTGCTTAGCATAGTATCCTCTGGTTCTGTCCACATTATTGCAAGAGGCAAGATTATATTTCTTTTGATGGCTAAGTAGGATGATATTATATATGTATTATACATTACACATATGCACACACACACACCACATCCTCTTTATCTATCCATCTATTGATGGACGTCTGGGCTCTTTCTATAGTCTGGCTGTTGTGGACATTGCTGCTACAATCATGGAGTGCAAGTGCCCCTTCAGACCACTACATTTATATCTTGAGGGTAATTATCTAGCAGTGCAATTGCTAGGTCATAGGGTAGCTCTATTTTCAACTTTTTGAGGAACTCCATACTGTTTTCTAGAGTGGCCATACCAGTTTATAATCCCACCAACACTGGACAAGGGGTCCCCTTTCTTTTTATTCTCACCACGTCTGTTGTTTCCTGACTTGTTCATTTTAATCATTCTGACTAGTGTGAAATGGTATCTCATTGCGGTTTTGATCTGCATTTCCCCGACAACAAGTGATGTAGAGCATTTTTTCATGATTTGTCATTTATGTGTCCTTGAAGAAATGTCTGTGCATGTCTTCTGCCCATTTCTTGATAGGATTATTTGTTCTTTGGGTGTTGAGTTTGTTAAGTTCTTTATAGATTACTAGCCCTTTTTCTGATAAGACATTTGCAAATACCTTCTCCCATTCTGTCGGTTGTCTTTTGGTTTTGCCAACTGTTTCCTTAGCTTTGCAAAAGCTTCTTATCTTGATAAAGTCCCACTACATTTTTGCCTTTGTTTCCCTTGCCTTCAGAGATGTGTCTAGTAAGATGTTGCTGCAGCCAAAGTTGAAGAGGTTGCTGCTTCTGTTCTCCTCTAGGATTTTGATGGATTCCAGTCTCACATTTAAGTCTTTCATCCATTTTGAGTCTATTTTTGTGTATGGTGTGAGGAAATGGTCCAGTTTCAGTGGATGTCTAGTTTTCCCAACACCATTTGTTGAAGAGACTTTTTTCCATTGGATATTCTTTCTTGTTATGTCAAAGATTCATTGAGCACAAAGTTGAGGTTCCATTTCTGAGTTCTCTATTCTTCTCCATTGATCTCTGTGTCTGTTTCATGCCAGAATAGATCACATACTGGGTCACAAATCAGGCCTTGACTGGTACCAAAAGATTGGGATCATTCCCTACATATTTTTGGACCACAATGCTTTGAAACTAGAACTTAATCACAAGAGGAGATTTGGAAAGAATTCAAAAGCATGGAGAGTAAACAGCATCCTACAATAAAGAGAATGAATTAGTCAACCAGAATATTAAAGAAGAATTTTTTAAAATTCATGAAAACAAATGAAAATGAAAACACAACTGTCCACTGGGACTCCTGGGTGGCTCAGCAGTTCAGTGCCTGCCTTCAGCCCAGGATATGATCCTGGGGTCCCGGGATCGAGTCCCACATCATGCTTCCTACATGCAGCCTGCTTCTCTCTATATCTATGTCTCTGCCTCTCTCTCTTTCTCTCTCTCTCTCTCTCTCTCTCTCTCTCTCTCAACACTGTTCAAAATGTTTGGGATGCAACAAAGGTGGTCATAGGAGGGAAGTTTATAGCAATACAAACCTTTCCCAAGAAATAAGAAAGTTCTCAAATATACAACCTAACCTTACACCTAAAGAAGTTGGAGAAATAACAACAAATAATGCCTAAATCCAGCAGGAGAAGAGAAATAATAATGATTACAGCAGAAATCAATGAAATAGAAACCAAAAGAACAGTAGAACAGATCAATGAAACTAAGAGCTGGTTCTTTGAAAAATTAATAAAATTGATAAACCCCTGGCCAGACTTGCCAAAAAGAACAAGGAAAGGACCCAAATAAATAAAATCATGAAAGAAGAGAGATTACAACTAACATCAAGAAAATACAAATTATTTTATGAACATATTAGGAGCAACTATATGCCAACATATTAGGCAATATAGAAGAAATAGATGCATTCCTAGGGATGTATAAACTACCAAAGCTGAAGCAGGAAGAAATAGAAAACCTGAACATACACATAACCAGCAAGGAAATGTAATCAGTAATCAAAAATCTGCCAACAAACAGGAGTCCAGGGCCGGATGTCTCAGGGGAATTCTACCAAACATTTAAAGAAGAATTAATACTTATTCTTCTGAAGCTGTTACAAAAAATAGAAACGGAAGGAAAACTTCCAAACTCTTTCTATGAGGCTAGCATTACTTGATCCCAAAACCAGATAAAGACCAACCAAAAAGAAGAATTATATGTTCATCCTTGATGAACATGGATGCAAAAATTCTCACTATAATACTAGCCAATAGGATCAAATAGTACATTAAAAGGATTACTAACCATGACCGAGTGGAATTTATTCCTGGGCTGTAAGGGTGGTTCAACATCTGCTAATCAATCAATGCAATATGCTACATTAAAAAAGGAAAGGACAAGAACCATATGATCCTCTAATAGGTGCAGAAAAAGCGTTTGACAAAGTACAAGCATCCTTTCTTGATTAAAACTCTTCACAGTAGAGATAGAGGGAATATACCTCAATATCATAAAAGCCAAAAATGAAAGGGCACAGCAAATATCATTCTCAATGGGGAAAAATTGAAAGCTTTTCCCCTAAGATCAGGAACATAGGAGAGATTTCCACTCTCACCACTGATGTTCAACATAGTTCTAGAAGTCCTAGCCTTAGCAATCAGACAACAAAAAGAAATAAAACACATCTGAGTAGGCAAAAAAGATTTCAAGCTCTTACTTTTTGCAGATAACATGATATTCTATATGGAAAACACAAAAAATCCCATCCCAAAATTGCTAGAACTTATACAGGACTTCAACAAAGTGGCAGGATATAAAAAACAATGCACAGAAATCAGTTGCGTTTCTATACACTAACAATGGAAGAAAGTGAAATTAAGCAGTCAATCCCAATTGTAATTACACCAAAAACCAAAAGATACCTTTGGTTATGCTAAACCTAATCAAAGAGGCAAAAATCTGTACTCAGAAAACCATAGGGCACTCATGTAAGAAATTAGAAAGACATAAAGAAATGGAAAAACATTCCATTCTCATGGATTGGAAGAACCAATATTGTTAAAATGCCTATGGTACTCAGAGCAATCTAGACATTCAATGCAATCCCATCACAATTCCATCAGCTATTTCACAGAGTTGGAGCAAATAATCCTAAAATTTATATGGAACAAGAAAAAACCCTGAATAGCCAAGGAATGCCAAAAAAGAAAACCAAAACTGGTGACAACACAATTCTGGACTTAAAGCTCTATCACGAAGCTGTAACCAACAAGACCTTATGGCACAGAGTAACTTTTTTAAGAATAATTGGGCCCCAACTCATAGGATGCTTTCTCCTAGAGGCCATCAAAAGTATGTAGTTGAGAAGGAATGAATTCTTCCCCTTATCTAAGGTATTTCAAGGGGAGAGTAAGAATGGTATCATGAGAAATAAGTGCTCACAAAGTTTTATTGGGTAAAAACTCTACACTTAATCTCTAGTACAAAGAAAGGATATGGGTCAAGTCAAAGCATTGGTCCCCTTATTCTCATTAGCCTGATTTCCTTTTCTTTATTTTGCTTTCTAGGTGGCTGCCTTACTATGGTTTATTTTCCTCATCTTTTATTTTTATTGAGACTATTTTTAAGAACAGTTTAAGGTTCATGTCAAAATTGAGAGCAAAAGACAGAGATTTCTCCATAGGCCCTACCCCCATGCATGCAGACTTACCCCACAATCAACATTTCCCAGTGAGAGGTACACTTTTGATAATTGATGAGCCTATATTGACACATCATATCTCCAAAGTCCACAGATTACATTGGTGTTATACTATCTACGGTATGGACACATGCATAATAACATGTATCCATCATTATTATATGATACAGAGTAATTTCACTGCCCTCAAATCCTCTGTGCTCTGTTTAATTCTCCTACTTCCAAACTGCTGTCAACCTCTGATCATTTTACCGTCTCCATAATTTTACACTTTCCACAATGTCCTTTAGTTGGAATAATAAGTTTTCCTTATCTTTTACTTACCATTAATATTAAAGATGTAGCTTAACACTATATGGTCTAAATAAGGCTTCTGAGCGATATTCACATAGAAATCAATCAAGTGATATATGTATTGTCAGGAATGAAATAGGTATATAAAATTATAGTTATTTTATAAATGTCACCTAGAGGTCTAGGGGACTGGGTGTGTAACAGCGTTAAGATTTTAGAGAGAGATAAGAGACTGGCTAAGATGTCATACTGTTATCACTTTGCATATCCTAAGGATGAAAATTAGGTTTTTCTCAAATGTATTATGAAACAGAACAGCATTTGGGGCACCTGGGTGGTGCAGTGAGTTAAGCATCCAATTCTTGGTTTGGGTTCAGGTCATGATCTCAGGGTCCTGGGACTGAGCCCTGAATCAAGCTCCACATTCAGTGTGGAGTCTGCTTGAGATTCTCTCTCTCTCTTTCCCTCTGGCCCTCCTGCTCATGATCTCTCTCTCTCTCTCTCTTTCAAATCAATAAAATCTTAAAAAAAAAAAAAAAAACGCACAGAACAGCATTTTTTTTCAGATCTCATTTAATCTTTTTTTTTTCTTAATATCTTTTTATTGGAGTTCAATTTGCCACAGAACAGCATTTAAAGAAAACAGGGACTACATTAGCTCTCACATGTTGTTAGTGATGGGTAGTGTTTGGTGGTTTCCCCTACTTTGAATACTATAGTAATAAACTATATACTATGTTTTTGATGTTCAGCTGGTTTTGAATATAGCAAAATGATGAAGTTAGATGCTATTTTTTTATTTACTAGAGTAGACAAAAAAAGAAGATAACTAACACAACGAATACAAACCTAAAACACTGATTTAACATAATCCTTTTTATGCTATTCTGCTCTAATAATTTGGCAATTATAATAGACTGAGAAATTTGCCATTGTAAGGACAATCTTTCATGAGATTATTTAAAATAGCCCTCATTTTAATCAGTTAATAACTTTACCCTTTTCTGTCAATTTGCTCATTTTGGAAGATAGCACTCAGCCAGATCAAGAACCTTTATCCTAACTTAGTAGGGTCAGAATTATAATTTCAATCTTCCAGTTTTAAAACCAGAGGTTAAAATATTATGTTGGATAGTATGTTAAAAAGCTCTAAATGCAAAAATTGAGGTCAAAGACCTCAATTTTTCTTTATTAGAAGAGTTCCTCTGTCTTGTCTGGTTGAACCTCAATGGCCCTTCATTACAGAGATTAACCTATTAGACTACAAGCACACTAAATTCAGCTGATTAAATTCTCCCCAATCTGAAAAGGGGAAAGAGAGAAGCATAATAAGTATCGTATATATTGTTACAATTTTAAGTTCCATTCTTCTCTCATGCTAAGAGGCAGAAATGTATATGTATGCCACTGAAAGTATCCATAATCCAGTCATATTACAGATATTTATACATAATATACAGTGATTAATTAAAGAGCCACACAGAGAAGCCATGGACATCTTAGCTTTGGGAGTGGCAACTGCACTACTCTATCAACTCCTAGGGGCTCCTCTCCATTCCTCTCCTACCACACTCTTGGATTGGGATAATTTCCTAGGTTTCAGCTGCTCTGTTGTGTTTTGTTTTAAGATTTATTTATCGTTAATGGGGGGGGGGTAGGGCATATGGGCAGAAGGAGAGAGGGAATCTTGAAGTAGACACCTTGCTGAGCACAGAGCCCTACTGGGGGCTGGATCTCAGGACCCTGAGATAGTCACCAGAGGCGACACCAAGAGTCAGAGGTGAGCCACCTAGGCATCCTTCAGCAGCTCTGTTGCCTTCTACTATGCTTCCAAATAGTCTCTTTTCTTTTTGGAGTGAGCCAAGTATTGGGGCCAGATTAGGATGACGTATAGTTGTGTTTTTAGTATTTGTCTTTATTGATTTTAGCATGGATGTAAACACAGGTGTTCTGGATCAGAGAGACTGTCACTATTCACTTCAAAAGCAAATAATTCCCCAATTGCTACTCCTGGGGTGATGTGATAAAAGTAAGGCCAGCTCTCCTATGCATGCAATCACTAGATGCAAAAGTCTAGACATCTAATGCACAGAATAATGATTAAAGACAACAATACTGTATTCAAAACTGCTGAGTTGCTGTGAGACGAGATCTTAATTGTTTTCGCCACAAAAAAGAAACACTTATGTGGCATGTTAGAGGTGTTAGCTAATGTTCCAGTGGTAATCATATTGCAGTGTGTGTGTCAAATCAACACATTGTGCACTTTAAAGTTACACAATGTATTATGTCAATTATATCTCAATAAAGAAAAATCTTATGTGAACACAGTGCCTTAGACCAGGAAGTAGATGTGTTTTTTTTTTTTTTTTTTTTTTCTGCTTGTATTGCTGGGGGAGGGGTGTGGGGTTGCTTCTCCTTCCTTCTCTAAAAGGAGTGATCGAAACTTTTGTTCTTTGGAAACAGAATGGAAGGGATCCCTTGGATTCTAACTTTGACCTTTTAAAATGTAAATACATCTCACCAAGGGCCAGATAAGTCCCTTTGTCATTGTTTAGGCTTTTATGACCTAGAAATGTCTCTAAGATCCACTGGCTTCATTTTCTCTTGAAATGAAAACACACAATTCCAGAGTTAGGTAAATCTGAGTTCTCTCACTTCCTATGTAGCTGTAAATTAACTTCCCAAGGCTTGAAACTAACCCAGGAACTCAAGTTTCAGCAGAATTTATTCAGAAAGCTATAATTTGAAGAAATACAATATATTACTTTTCATATCATAGGTAACCTGCACAAGCTGATAAATATAGAAATAAGTAGGGAAGGAAATTTTAAAGAATGCCATAGATGCTGTGCTACTTATTCCTACCAACAAATCATGGGAATTATATTTGTTACAAATCTTTGTCAACACTTGGTTTTTCAATTTTCAGTTTTCCTTCTAAGCTGTTCTAATAGGTATAATGATACCTCATTTTGCTATCAATTTGTATTTCTTCAATGAATAATGATGGGCAGATTTTCATGGGCTTATTTGCTATCATATATTTTCTTTGGCAAAATATTCATCTAAAAGTTTTCTCCATTTTTTATTGACTTGCTTGTTTTCTAATTACTGATTTTAATTAACTCTTCATATATTTAGGAACCAAATATTTTATTAGGTGTGCAATTTACAAATATCTTCTACAGATTATTTGCTTGTCTTTTAGTTCTATTAAGAATGTGTTTTGGATAGCAGTTGTCTAAATTTGTTTTGATCTGTATCTAGAATCTCTATTCTGTTTCATTGGCTTATATGTCTATACTTAAATCAACATCACACTGACTTGATAACTCTAGTTTATAGTAGATCTTAAAATTAAGTGTCAAAGGTTCTCTAATCTTGTTCTTCTTTTTCTGATTTTAGCTATTCTAGATACTTTTACTTTCCATTCAAATTTGTGCATCAACTATCCAGTAAAGACTTGATTTACCAGGAGGGAGATTTTGTTTGAGTTGACGTTTTTTTGGTAATACATTTTCTGATTAGTTAGGACAAAGCTAGCCTCATAAAATGAGTTGGGAATTGCTTCTTCTTTTAAGTTTTCTGGTAGACATTTTAAAAATTAGGATTATTTTTTCTTTAAATATTTGATGTAATTCACCTATGAAATCATTAGGGCCTGAAGTTTTCCTTGAAGACACTTTTTTTTAACTACAAATTCAATTTTCTTAATAGATTATAAAACTAGATGTTGCATTTCTTTTTTGAGTTGAGTTTCGGTTGTGTCTTTCAAAAAAATCAGTGCATATAATTTAGGTTTTTCAATTTATGGACTGTTTACCTACAGTATTCTCTTGCCACCATTTAAATATTCATGTTAGGGATCCCTGGGTGGCTCAATGGTTTACCACCTGCCTTCAGCCTGGGGTATGATCCTGGAGACCCGGGATCAAGTCCCGTGTCGGGCTCCCCGCATGGAACCTGCTTCTCCCTCTGCCTGTGTCTCTGCCTCTCTCTCTCTCTCTCTCTCTCTATATATATATATCATAAATAAATACATAAATCTTTAAAAAAATATTCATGCTAACCTCCCAAAATTGAAATTCATTTCTTCTCTTTTTTTCTTCTTTAATTTGGGTAGAATTTAATTCACATTTTAAATTTTTCAAAGAACAAGAAAAATTTACTTTCATTAATTTTCTTTTTTTTTTCTGTTTTTAATTTAATTACTTTATTGCCATCTTTGTATCTTCTGCTTATTTTGGATTTTATTTGTCTTCTCCCCGCCTCCACCACCCCGTTTCATAAGTGTAAGTCATAATCTTGATATAATGTATTTTATTTTCATTTATTCCAAATTGTTTTAAATTTCCTTTTGGGCTGCTGCTTTGAACCATGGGTTATTTGGAAGTGTTTAATTTCTAACCAATTGGGAACTTTTAAATAATTTTTATTATTTATTTTCAATTTCATTATACTCATTGACATACAATTTTAGTTCTTAAAAAATTTAAAATTTTATGGGTTAAAATGCAATCTATTTTGTGAATGCCATGTGTATGTTGGAAACAAATGTATATTCTTCTGTTGGCAGGCTCAGTCACTGAAAATGTAGTTAAATCACACAGGTGAACAATGTTTATAGATTCTTTATATTCTTTTTCTGCCTATGTTTTCTGTTACTGATAGAGGAATACTGAAGTTCTCGAAAATAATTATGGATTTGTGTATTTCTTGACCGTGTTTTTTAAGTTGTTATTAGTTGTATTTTAGCTTGGAGAATTGACCTCTTTAATCATTATAAAATACTTTTTATATTATTTATATATATTTTTTGTTCTGAAATACCCTTTTTCTAGTTTTAATATTGCTACATCAGCATTCTTTTGTTAAATATTAGCCTGATATACCTTTCCCCATCTTTTTGCTTTTACACTCTATGTTTCTTCATATTTAATTTTTTATTTTTTATTTATTTATTTATTTTTTTTTATGATAGCCACACAGAGAGAGAGAGAGGCAGAGACACAGGCAGAGGGAGAAGCAGGCTCCATGCACTGGGAGCCTGACGTGGGATTTGATTCCGGGTCTCCAGGATCGCGCCCGGGCCAAAGGCAGGCGCTAAACCACTGCGGCACCCAGGGATCCCTGTTTCTTCATATTTAAAAAGGGTTTCATAAAGTCAAAGTATAATTGGGTCTTACTTGTTTGACCCGATTTAATAATCTCTATCAATGAACAATGTATTTAGAATATCTATAATTAAGATAATGATATGTGGTTAAAATCTATCATCTTGACATTTTTTATTCCATGTATTTTAAAAATTTTTTTTGCATTTTGTTATGCCTAATTTGGGATTATTTTTTTATGTTTGACCTTGGGCCTACACTATGCATTTTTAATCAGAAATGATCTCCAAATGATATAATTTTACTTCTCATATAGTATAAGGACTTTAAAATTATATACTTCAAATCTCCTATTTTTTGTACTCTTGTGTCATATTTTTTTAATTTTATATTTTCTATGAACACACAGTATATATCTCTTTATACTTAAGTTACTTATCTTTTAGATTTAACCTAAAGAAATAATTAAATACAAAATACAGAATTTTGTATTTATCTTCATTTATTGATTTTTCCAGAAATCTTGATTTATTTGTATATATTTACATTTTTCTCTTATCACATTTCTACTATTTGAAAAACTTCCTTCAATATTTCTTGTGATGCAAGTCTGCTTGTAATTAATTCTCTGTTTTCATTACAGAAGTCATTCTTTGTCTTTCCTTTTTTTTTAATTAATTAATTTATTTATTTATTCATGAAAGACACAGAGAGAGAGAGGCAGAGACACAGGCAGAGGGAGAAGCAGACTCCATGCAGGGAGGTCAACATAGGACTCGATCCTGGGACTCCAGAATCACACCCTGGGCCGAAGGCAGGTGCTAAACCACTGAGCCACCCAAGATCACCCTGGACCGAAGGCAGGTGCTAAACCACTGAGCCACCCAGGATCCCCTGTATTTCCTTTTTAAATTATATTTATGCTTTGAATAAAATTCTGGGCTAACAGGATTTTCTTTTATCACTTTAAAGAGGACAATTTTCTGGTTTTTGTTGTTGTTGTTATTTTTTGTGCATTGTTTATGATGATGTCAGCTGTAGATCTTACATTTCTCCCTCCGTTTGTCTTTAACTGAGACTTCAAGTTTTTTCTTTGTCTTTGATGTTTAGCATTTTGAATACCTTCTGCTTAAGTGTGTGGGTAGTGGGGTAGGGTTTTGTTTTCTTTGTTTTTGTGTTTATTCTTCATTTACTCTGAGTTTTGGGGATCTGTGGTTTGATGTCTGTCATTAATTTGGGAATTAACTTGATATCTGCCTTTTTTTTTTTAAACTATTTCCCCATTCTTTGTCTCCCTATTCTTTTTAGGGTCTGATTACACATTTGTTAGACTATTTGATCATGTCTGGAATCTCTTGAATTTTTTCTCTCAATTCATTGATCTCTTTAATCTTTGCTTGGAGTAATTTTGTTACCCTCCTGTCATATTCACTTATCCTTTCCTCAGTCCATTAATTATCTTGCTAAATGCTTTTTTAAAATATGATTTTTAATATTTTATTTATTTGATAGTGAGCACAAATGGGGGAGCAGCAGAGGGAGAGGGAGAAGCTGCCCCCCCACCCCCCACTGAGCAGGGAGCCAATGTGGGGCTTGATATCAAGACCCTGAGATCATGACCTGAGCTAAAGGCAGATGCTTAACTGACTAAGCACTGCCCCCCACCCAGGTGCCCTTTAAAATATTTTCTTTTTAATTTTCATTTCAGGCATGGTCATTTTTCCCTTGTAGTTTCAATCTCTCATCTAGAATTATTCATTTGACCTTGTATATTGTCTACCTTTTAAGACAGAGCTTTTACCATATTAATCATAGTTATTTTACATTTTCTGCTTGGTTCTTCTTTCCCTTTTTTGCTTTTTAAGATTTTAATTATTTATTTGAGAGCGAGAGAAAGAGAAATAGTATGTAGGGGCAGGGGGGAAGAGAAATAGACTCCCAACTGAGCATGGAGCCTCACATGGGCTCAATCCCAGGACCCTGGGATCATGACCTGAGCTGAAAGCAGATGCTTGACTGAATGAGCCATCCAGGTGCCCCTCTGTTTGATTTTTTAAAATAAGTGTCTTATATCTGAATCTGGTTCTTTGGATTATTTTGCCTCTACCATGTGTTGTTGTTTCTTGCTTTTTTTTTTTTTCCCTATGGCTTACCTTTTACGGAATGCTAAACATCTTCTTAGGACATAGTGGACATGGCCTTCAAATGATAGCCTGGAAATTGTCATGCTTTTCCTTCTATCAGAACTTTAAGGTGAATCATTGAGTTAAAATAGGTGTTCTGTGTGTAAGAATAAGTATTGTTATAGTTAGTTTTGGTACACTATATGTTTCATATTGTCTTTACCTTTAATGTTATCTTATGCTTAGTTTGAAGACTATTTTGCCTGAGTTTTTCTCAATGTTTATCACCATCTTTAGATCTTCTCTTATACTGACTCTCAGAGAGAGTATGTCTCCATGTTCTCTGCCTTCCCTTAAGAACAAACTATAATTTACAACCTGGTATAGTTTAGCTTGATGGTAAGAGACAAGATAGGGCAACTTCTAGGTTATTCTGATTAAGCTTTATTCATAGATAATCACTGTGTTTTTGGATCTTTGGGGTGTGATCTTCTCAGTGCTTTAGCCCAAACTCAAGTGTATGCTTTTATCTCCTTATTTTTTTTTCTTTAAGATTTTATTTATTTATTTGACATAGATGAGAGGGAGAGAGAGAGATAGGGACAGAGATAGCAAGAGAGAGCATGAGTGGGGAGGAAAGGGGAGAAGCAGGCTCTCCACTGAGCAGGGAGCCCAACACAGGGGCTCGATCCCAAGACCCTGGGATCATGACCTGAGTCAAAGGCAGATGCTTAACTGAATGAGTCATTCATGCACTCCTTAAGTGTATGTTTGTGTCCCACTTGTATTCTTGTTCTCCCTTGTGAAAAGAGGCTTTTTCTGTTTTTCTTTTTTCCAGTTAAAATGGGTTTTGACCAGTTGCTTAGGTGTGACACTATATTTTGCCATTTCTCCAAAAGTGTAAGCCTTTTTCTACATAGGAGAACTAGCAGGAAAGATGTAGAGAACAGGTTGCATTTCTTACTGTGGCTGCACTTCAATCCCCCAGCCCTGTACCATGAAAAATCTTTCCTGAGGATTCTTATCAATGACTTTTGTGAGTACCTGCTGGCATTGGTAGAAAAAAAGGCCTATGAATGAGTATAAATTTCCCTAGTATTTTCTGTCACTAAAGGTTCTCTGTTCTCTGGTTAACAAACACTTTATCCTGTACAAATCCATTGAAAAAGTTAGATAAATCTCCTAACACATGTCTGGCAGCATTTGGCGTAGCCAGTTAAGCAAAATCTCATGCCTTTATCTGTCCTTAAACTTTTGATTAGTTGGTACTCTTTGACTCCAGGTGTCTGATAGGTTCAAGAAAAACTGTAAATTTTAAGATTGTTTGGCTGTTGTTTTTGTTGTTGAAAGGATGAGAGTGATACTCTTTACAGCTTCCTAAAACTGGCGTAAAAGCCAGAAGTCAACCTAGAAGCGTATTACATTTACAATAAAAGTCGAATTTGGTCCTGTTGAAATGGGAAGTTGCCATGTGGACTAGCTGGTTACACCTCTATTTGTTATGATATCCCCTAAACATTCACTTAAGAATTGTAAATACAATATAAAAAAAAAAAACAAACATACTTTTTAAGCAGTTTTTCTAAATTACAGAGTAATACTGCTGACCAGTGAGAAGATAATACTTACATAGTAAGAGTTCAATGTTCACTAAATGGGTACACAGTAGGAAGTCAGTTTAAAGCCACCATTCATTGTATGTGCACATAGCTAAGCAATGCAAATGTGACAATGAATATTTCACAACCCCAGCTTCAAAGAATGCATGTCTATAGGGAGACAATCACAGCAACAGAGAAGTGTAATACAGATATTGCATGTGATCATAATCAAATGTAAAAAGCTATCTAGGGAAATGTGAACAAGGGGAATTACTCCAGTATTAGATGTTTAATTCCATTGCACTGTTGGAAGCTAGTCTAATATCGGAATCTAGTCTGGTATTAGTCGTGCTATTTAAATTGTGATAAGGCTTATCCTAGAATAGTTTATAGGACATAGTTTAATTTTATCCTGACATGGCTTGGGATAATTCCTCTCTTTCTCCTACCCCATGATGGACTCCCTTTCTAAGAGGAGTTTATAAAGGAATTGCCAGAAAAATAAGGAGAAAACAGGATCATAGAAGCCAAGCAAGGAAAATATTTTGAACAAAACTCAGTCCAGGGTCATAAGTAACTAAATTGGTTCCATAATAAATTTAATACTGTAGTTATATTCTCATGACTTATGATTTAAAAGTAGAAAGTTGTGATGTCTGGATAGCTCAGTGGTTGAGTGTCTGCCTTTGGCTCGGGTCATGAACATGGGGTCCAGGGATCAAGTCCTGCATCGGGCTCCCTGCAGAGAGCCTGCTTCTCTCTCTGCTTGTCTCTGCCTTTCTCTGTGTGTCTCTCGTGAATAAATAAATAAAATCTTTAAAAATAAAATAAAAGTAGAATGTTTACCTGTTTTCCACTCCTTGTAAAGTCAGAATTACCACCTGTCATTCTGCAGTTTTCCAGAGCTGCCAATCCCCCCCGACGTGAAATGCAGAATACTAACGAGGTCATTATTCTAATATGAACAAATAATGACCCTTCTGATTTCTAGATGCTGATTATTTTTATTTGCTAATCAATGCATTTTTTCCTTTCATTCACAAAAGTTCTTACCGAAAGGAGATTTTTAAAAAATTTGAATCCACAAAACTTTTGCAGATCAAGGTATTTACATTTCAGAAGTGCAACATTAACATAAAAATTCAATTTTCATGTATCTTTCTGTCAGAATAAAAGCTCCAAGGAAAATTATAACTCTCAAAGGATAGTGAGGCACAGCAGTCTTTGAAGACCTCCCATACAAAAATCAATGTATGGATTGCTCATCATTTCCTCTTACATGAGAAATACAATATGGATAGTGTTATTCTTTTTCTTAAAATCCATTTCTGAACACATTGTGAAAGATGCAAAAATAAGATTAGAAATCTCAGAAAGAATAGGAAATTATTTAAAACTTTTCTGTGCTATGTATCTTTGAGGTAACAATAAAGTACACAGGTCTGTGTGCATTGGGAGCACTAAGCAAGGAGTAGTTAACTATTTTTTTAAACATCAGAACTAGGAATAATCACACTAACACATTTATTGCTGAATTTATGAGATACAAGTAAGATAAATTTTAAAATTATATGCCATCTTATTAGATAAGCAACAAACATGCAATCTTCAATTTATAGAATTATTTTTAGAAAATATAGAAGAGCATGAAGAGGAAAAATTATGCATAATTCCCAGGCAGAGGAAAACATAATTAATAGGATGTATTTCTGGTCCCCCTGCAGGTGTGTCTCTGTGTGTAATATGTGTATACTTATGCACAACATACATTTATTTTTAATGATTTACATAAACTATTTTAAATTATTTTTTCATCTAGTATTGTACTGTGTGTATGTGTATATGCATATAAATTAAACATCCATATTTAATTGGCATTTTATTGCATCTACCATTTTGCATCAGTTTTCACTTAGCCTTATGCCAACATCATTTTCCAAATTATGGAATCATAAAGTTATTAAGTGAATGTTTACCATTATATTTTATTATACCGTATGAATATAATAATTTTATATAATCATTTCCATATTGGTGAGCATTTACTTCATTTTCGATGTTGTATAATATTAAAGTACTGTAATGAAAATATATGTACTTCTCTGTTGACTTATCTAGTTAAGTCCATAGAATAAGTTATTACAAATTAAATTACTACATAAAGTAATGGATATGTATAAGGCTCTCGATACATATTATAAATGTTTCTTCTGGAAATAGTGATTTTCACTTTCATTTAATGTACTTGAGTGACCACCTGAATTTCATTTTTGTGAAGATTTGTTGGTTTACTTGAAAATCAAATAATGCTCAGGAGAGAGAATCATATACATACATTTTATAAATGATCTTATCCACAGTTTCTGTCTCCAACTCTGTGACGAGAAAGATCACAGGATATACGGCAAGCAGATAAATTAATACAGACATTAATACAATCAATACAAAGTAGTACATCCAAGATATTCTATAGATCCATGTTGAGAAAATGAAAATTAATGCATTTATTTTCATGACTCATTTATTTTGTATGAGTTATAGAAAAAGATTATAACAAGCTCTAGTGAACCATATGTTATGCAGTGAATCCTTGGTAATACTTTCTATCTTGAATTGGTTAAAAAAGATAACTCAGAAAAGTCCATTGAGAAATAATACCTAAGCAGCCAAAGAAAAGATAGAAATCAAAATTCCAGAGTGATACCCAGAGATAATTTTCTTTGCTTAAATGTAAGACAAAAAAGGCTGATGGATTTAGGCGTTCCTTAGGCCTTCATTTGCTGAAAGCCTTCTGGATACCAGATCATGTGAAGGGCCTGGGGAATTATGAATATTCCAAAAAAAATACTTATTCTTAAACCACAATCTAATGGAAAAGAAAAATAATAAGTCAAAATGGACAGAAATTCTGTAATACCAATGGTGATGTATATTGTCAAGGACAAATGAAACAAGTATAGTTGGTTATATGAATGTATAATAGAATAATCTTGACATGAGAATGTAGGAAACTGAAATTTCCACAGAGTGCTAAAAGATACATATGAGTAGACAGAGAGAAAAACAAGAACTTTTCAAGCACTGGAAAGGGCTGGTGTAAAGATTTGAGGCAGACAGGAAATTTGGAAAACTAAAATAAGTGTAAATAGGATGTAGTGAGTTAGGAATATAGGAGTTAAGATTGTAGCTCAAGAATTAGAAGTCGAACAGCAGAAGGCTGTTGAAGAATTTAGAATTGATCTTAAAAAAATGCCCATTCACAAAAGAATTAAGAAAAATATTAAAGAAACAACGAAATAATCTGATTGAAATTCTGTGGAAAAGGTGCAGAACTGTAAAAGAAATCTCTTCAAAGTGTGACACTACCATTTGTGCATGTGTGTGTGTGTAATCACTGTAAATAGAACTTTGAGAAGTGGAAAGGATATTTTTGAAAAACTTCATAGTTTTCACATTTGCAGGTTATAAAAGCCATAATTTCCTTCATGAAATTTAGAGTGATATGAATAAACAACAGGTTTATTCATCTAACTGATTGATCTAAACCACTGTGAGAGTGGATGTATTTCTCACACGTAAACATCATCTGATTACTTGGTATAAATTTCTAAAATGTCTTAGTTTTACCTTCCTTCAGTAACAGTGGTAGACAAAGTCCTTCAAAGAAACAAGACTTGTACCATTTTAAAACAATACAGTAGATAAGAAAATAAAGGCAAACAGAGCCTCTTGGAGATGCAGACACGAATAGTAACATCACCCAGTTACATTTTTTTGTAACTAAATTTTGTCTCCGTGAAATTACACATTTCCTCGTGTTATTCAGAAAATCCTAATGATTAACCTATTAAACCTTAAAGTAGCTATTATTTCTACTTGACTATTTAAAAATTTAATTTATTGTGGTATAGATACAAAAAGGTGTAACTAGTACATGACCAATAGCACTTCTGTCTCCAGTTAGATTGTAGAAGTTTATGACAAAACACTGTAACGGTGAACAAAGTCAGATGGGTTTAAAATCTTATTTTTTAATTGATACTTATATTATTGATATCAATGATAAATGATTGGTATAGGGCATCATTGACACTAAAAGCTGTCAGAGAACTGTGGTTGTGAGGGAACTTGAACTAAAATCTAGAGAGGCACATGCCTTTGTAGGGAGCAGGAGCCAGGAGGCTGTGGTCCTGCCTGGGAGCCCCAAACCTGAGCAGGAGCTGGCCTTGGAGGCCCTGCCACCCTCAGAAGGAGTCTGGAAGAGGAAGAACCAAAAAGACATGCAGAAGTGTTTTTTCTTTCTACTCCCAGTCCTCCCCAAATCTTAGACTTTTTTGGCCTTCCTTATCTGGGGGGAAAAAAAATCTCAACTTTTAGCTATTCACATTTTATCTTTCCCCCTAATTTCTATATTGTCTTCTGAATTCCCAATTCTCACTTTCCTTCATCCATTAACCACTCCTTTAACGATTCCTGGTTTTTGCCCTAAGAGGTAGTTGTTTTATACCAACTCTGTCTCCCTGGTGCTGTGCAGCTGCTCCGTGTCCACTGCGGTGTGATGTCCCAGTGCAGGGGCGTCTCTGCTCAGCCTTAAAGTTCAAAGCTGCCACTTTATTTATGGAGGTGCTCTGGTGGTCTCCCCTGGGCCTGCACACTTCAGCGCTGAAAGATTTGGCAGTTGACACTCACAACTGTGCACTCATCTCTGCAGCTCCTATTGCTCTGGGGCTCTCCCAACTAAATTTCCTGCCATTGTGCCCGCCTTGATATTTGTCATCTGACACCCCAAGCCGGTAAATCTTCCATTTTCTGCTGTTTAATCTGCATGTGGGCTGATGAATGCATTCAGAAAAAACCAAGAAAGTCTTAACTCAGTTCTGTCCTTCAAGGATAGAATCTTAGGTTTTGATCTGCTTTTCACTGTGTCCCAGGAGTCTCTCCTGTTCACTCACAATTTAGCAGCCAGCTAGGGCTTGTAGGGAGTTTATATTCAGATTAGTATCTCATCCCTTCTTCTGCTAACTTACTCAAGGCTGGAACTCCAGCACCTAGAAAGTATTTGTTGACTGACTGGCTGGTTCCTGTTTCAACAGGGACAAGGTATCAACATTGCAAAAGTCTGCCTAAAGCCAGTACTCTCATTTAGATATTTGTGGCATTTTATGGAATTGGAAAAAGTTTTAGTGGAAATGTTAGAAAAAGAGTTTTTAACAGACCAGGAGGAAGTAACCTACTTCATAATTCATGGGCATCATTTGATTAGGAGATCATGAATAAAATGAGGCAAATTACACGATTCGGCATTATTCTTTATAAATGCCATCAGAGATGAGTTAAAGAATATATGTTCTCCTTGTAGAAAACAAAGATATTTTTCCAAATTCACTAAGAAATTGGTTGCTCTGCAATGTAGATACATAACAGTATCAGCTTTCAATCTATTCTATATCCAACTTTTATTTAACTAAGAATTATACATGATAAATGATTATTATATGATATTTTATGGTTCATTTTGTGGTATTACCCAGTAATTCTAGTTCAGAGCTTTTCTTTGCAACAAAATATATAAAGTATCAGGTTATAGAATTGAATAAAGTTATAGGTCAATGAAAGAACAAAGCAAAATAATGTTGCACATTTAATATGCATTTACAAAACACTAATTAGGGAGTGGTTATGTCTGAATCACAGATGTATTACATTTCGCAAGAGTTAATTTCATGCTTCTTCTAATACTTTATTTAAATGCTTGGTATAACATAATTGATTCACAATGTATGAAGGGCAGAACAAATTGGAATAAAAATATAAAGAGTCACTATTATCAATTCAAGTGAAGGTGAAACAACTTTAAAAATTTATTAGAAATTGACTTGAAGTTATGATTTTGCTACTAAACACTGAGTTCTTATTCAGGAACATAAAAAAACTAAGAAAATTTCATATATATATGTGTGTAAAAATATAGAACATTTTATTTTGTATACGTATATTATATATATATATATAATTTTTTCAATGGGAAAGGAACTAATTCAACTACTCAAAACATTAAGAGACCCCAATTAAAACCAATTATTTTTTCCCAGTAATATTATTTAGAATTTCCAAATCATTCGTTCAGCAATTCTTGATTATTTATTCAATTCAAATGGCAACAGCATCATAATAAGTATTTTTTAAAAGTTTTATTTATTCATGAAAGACACACAGAGAGAGGCAGAGACTTAGAAGCAGAGGGAGAAGCAGACACCTCACAAGGAGCCCAATGCAGGACCCAGTGCAGGATTCAATCCTGGACCCCAGGATCATGCTCTAAGCCAAAGGCAGACACTCTACCACTGAGCTACTCAGGTGTCCCTAGCATAGTAAATACTATGTTAAAATCTCTTTTTGTGTAATTTATCATCTCTGTGACCCATTAAAAGCAACTAATTTTTCTAAATCTCGGGTTCTATTCATTAACAGGAACAGAGCTCAGTCTCCTTGTCCATATGTGAGAATCAATTACATTCATTTTTATAAAGTACACACCAGTAGGTGCAGCCTCTAGTCAACACCAAGAAATAATTTCATTTGAATCAATAAATATTTTATTTATAGCTCACAAATTATTTACATAAAAAAAATCTCAGAAGTTCTAAACTAGAAGTTTAAACTCTAAAGAGTTAAAGCTAAGTCAGTTGGGAAAGCCTTTTACTGAAAACACAGGTGGCAGAGGAGTAATTAACATCAACAACTTGTGTTGTTCCAGATTGCAAAACTGAAAGATTACTTACATGTGCATTGGTATGAAAATAACTTGGTTTACAACGGTGAAATACAAGAAAGCAAAATATGGCTCAGATGATAATTCATAAATAACTCATTTATAAATTCAAATGATGAAACATCCAAACCAATATCAGTGCTTAGTACTTCCATAAATAAATTTGGTAATCTAGACCAATGGAGCTCTCCTCTTCTGGCTCAATCCTACTCTCAAATAAATCCCATGGCAAGGGCAGCCCGGGTAGCTCAGCAGTTTAGTGCCACCTTCAGCCCAGGGCCTGATCCTGGAGACCCGGGATTGAGTCCTGCGTAGGCTTCCCTGCATGGAACCTGCCCCTCCCTCTGCCTGTGCCTGTGCCTCTCATGAATAAATAAACAAAATCTTTATAAATAAATAAATAAATAAATAAATAAATAAATAAATAAATAAATAAAAAGTTTCCCATGGCAAGCCTGATGAGAAAATGCAGCGCATTGCATTTTTCTTCCAACTTTCAGCCTCCCTTGTGATTTATCAATACAACCATTCATTCTTCCTCCTTCATATTATTTTTTTCTTTGATTGATTGATTGATTGATTGATTTGAAAGAGAAAGAGAGCTTGAGCCAGGGTGGGGTGGGGCAGAGGGAGAAGCAGGCTCCTCAGAGCAGGGAGCCTAATAAGGCGCTGGATCCCAGGACCCTGAGATCATGAGCTGAAGGCAATTAACCACCCGAGTCACCTAACCACCCCTCCTTCATATTCTTCTTTAACTACTCAAACTTATGTGCTTTGACCCCAAATTAAGATAGCTCCAGGGCTTTTAAGAAACTCCTATTTTCTATTTCCTTTTATTCTATATTGGAATAAAATTTTTCCCCAGGAGAGACAATTTGTTCTCATGTATTATCTTTAATTTAATCCATGAAAAACAAAAGCCCTTTACCTTCACTCCTTTTTTTTTCCCTAAGCAATGTTTTGAAATCAAAATTACTACATTTTGTTGTATTTAATCATTATTATGTGATATAATTTCATTTTTTAAATATTAAGAACTTGATAAAGTCCAGAAGCTCCTTTGGTATACTATAATGATTGTTTAAAAAATCATGAATTAACTAATAAGATATATCTTTAAAAATTCTATATGAAATGCATAATGATGCAAAAGAATTATTGATTCATTTTCATTGTTACTCTCTGCAGTCAACAAAAATAAAAAAAAAATATCGAGTTTATGTTAATAGAATTTGAGTTTGATAAAGTTACTATAAGTATTTTCAGAAATAGTTACATATTCTATCAAAATATTAGAAGTATAGAGACCAATTCACTTTTTTCCAGTTGCTTTTAATGGATTTCCTAGAAGGACAGCCTGAGACAGGGATTCAAATAAATGTGATTAATTGAAGAGTGGCAAATTGGTCAGTCCACATATGTTCGTTCATTCCAAATGTTCTCCAATCTCCTAACAAGAGTTGAAATCAATTTCCCTTCCCTTTAAACCTGATTGGGCTCATGACTGTTCCAACCAAGACAGTGTGGTAGGGGCAATTTATGTGACTTCTGAGACTAACCTATGAGAAGAATAGAATTTCTACCTGGCTCTTCCTGTTGTGACTCATGCATTCAGGGTGTTCAGCTAACATGTAAGAAGTCTGCCTACTTTGACATCCCCATGCTAAAGGGATCATGCAGAAGGACCACAGAGACGGCAAGAGCTGTCTAAGGGACATCTCTATTCCATCTTGCAGCTTTCTGAGTTTAACCAGCAGCAGCGTGAACCAGCCTTCAGGGGATTTTAACCATCCAAATTACTGATGAATAGAACAGATAAAAGCTGTCCCCACCAAATCTTCTCAAATCTCAGTTAGTGGACAAAATGAATGCCGTTGTTAGAGAGCTATTCAGTTTGAGGGTGCTTGTAACACAACACTGTGACATGAAGGTTGCCCTTCTAGTAAAGAAAATAAAAAAGAGTGAGAAAATCAGAAATGGCTGAGCTAGACTGAGACTCAAATTTTGCCTTGCCTTAGGCTGATCCATCACATCAAATGTGATGACTGTAGAGTACAAATTACATTACAAAGGAAGGTGTGCCAGCTTGAGGTAAAGAAATTAGCCTACTTAACTCCCATAAAAGTTAGTCATTGATTTGGCATGCAAGGTGTGGGAGACCTGTCAGATGAGGTGGCTTCAATTGGTCAAGGGAAATACTTTGTAGAAGGCTTCTCGATGAGCCATTAGCAGCCATGTTTACAAAAGTTAATAGGTTCAGGTCAGTCACCAAAAGCATCTGTTATCCTGAGAAACCATGAGATAGAGATAACCTATCAATGAGTCTAAGTGATAACATATTAAGAATTCCTTGCAAAAAAAAAAAAAAAGAATTCCTTGCAGAAATAAAATAAAAATGTGGCTACATGGCATAGTGAAAGATGTACAGGATCATGAGATCAAAATTTGAGACTTGGCTTAATAGTAAGCTTGAGTAAATCACACATACTCTCCTTTCTTATTCATTAAACACCTATGGAGCATCAAAATCTGGCCCAGAATTTACATTTACAATTCAACTACTTATTTGACTTAACTGCTTGAGAAGGCATCAAGTACCTTCAAATTGAAAATGCTCAGAAACAGTTACAGAATTAATGATCTTGACTGAAAAATCAGTCTTTCACTGTTCTGTATTTTCAGTTGTACATGCCAGAAAAACAAGAGATATTCCTGGCACTTCTTTCCCAATTCACTAAGTTCTACCTTCTTAAGTAGCTCTCTGATGAATTTCATGTTTCCTTCTCTTCAGCTACATCCTTAATCCCAGCATACTATCTCTCATGTGAAGTCCTTGAATAGCTTCTTAAATTCCTTCCTAGATCTCCACCTAGATACTTCCAAATCTGATCATATTTCCAGCATGCTCAAAACCCTGCAAAGATGCTCCATTAGTCTTATGCAAGACGATCATCTTCAGCATGCCCCACAATGGGCATACCTCTCTTGTGTCTTGCATCTTCCGTAGATCCAACTTCCTTTTCAATGAGCCTGCCATACGTCTTTCTTACATTTTCTCCAGAACCAAAGCCTTTGCGTGGAATTCCCTTTGCACATTTATTTCCTTTTCATCCTTCAGATATTAGACTCATGATCAATTTTCCCCTTTTCCTTTCAATGTAGACTAGGTCAGATCTCCAAGTTATATCTGACACCATATACCCCCCCCTCAGAGTATACATCAAAGTCACAACTCTAATTATGTGATTATTGATCAATCTTTATTTTTTTCCACCAGGTTGAAATAATAATGAGAACAGGAATTGAGTTCATTTTTGTTTTCTAAAGTCTCCCCAGCACTTAATTCTATTCCCAGCAAATGGTAAACATCCGATAAATATTTGTCAAATGAACCAATCAATAAAAATGAAGTCATATTTTCTGACTTCAGAAACTTGTACCTATGGCTAATACTACTCTTTGAGAAAATTAAGGCCACTTACTTTCAGTGAACATTTTATGTTCAGAAAATCCTATTAGTTACACATGTACTTATTGCTTTTTCATTGCAAATGGACAAAATAAAGTACAAATGCTTTGCAATATAGATTTCTCTTTCAAAAATGTATTCAAATGCTTTAATATCATGCATTCCAAAAAATTACATGTTAATAATCGAATGTACTTAGTAATGTAAGGAATAATCATCAAATAATCTGTAAAAGCATGTAATTACTTTGTGCTGACATGGCACTTGTAATTGCTTGTGGAGGATGAATACTTGAGCACACATAAATAGAAATATAGAACATTGGCTTAAAAAAGAAAAAGACTTGAAGGCTATTTGTTCTCTGCCAGAATTAGCAATGTCATAACGAGGAAGAAGGAAGGACTGGATAGACAAGAAAATGACAGGAAGAGCAGAAAGAAAAGACTAGGGAAAGAAAAGTAACCAAAAAAGAAAAAAAAGGTATTTTTAGTTCCTAAATCTATCCATTTTGAACCTCTATACTAGACTAGTTACCTCAACTTTTTGTTTCTGAAAAAATAAAGTGTATCATCAATGAAAATGAAAGCATAATATTCCTGGATTGTCTTCAAATATGTATAGACATAACATACAATATTTTCACATGTATTTTGAAAAATCTAAATGATGTATAATGGAAAAAATCAGATTACTGCACAATCCAGTAACCTTCAATACAGGCTAAAAAAATTTAGTCTGTTGTCTTAGTTCAAGTGAGCTATTCTAAACGGCTCATTAGCATCTGTAATCCAAGAATGACACTGGCCCATCTATCAGAGAACATGTGATTAGGAAGCAGGGTTTTACTCTAAGGCTTCATTTTTTTAAATTTTGGAAGGCAGTGGGAGTGTCTGATTTTTTCATATTGAATGATTATGATACTTGTTTAGATAGAAAATGTGATGTGTACTCAACAAATGAAAATAGATGATAAACGAGGATCTTCTGAAAAATAAATCTATCTGAAAATTAAAGAAGTCTGCCCTCTTAAATACATTCCTGTATCTTTCTAGTTTGCTGATGCTTGAATCTCAGATCACCAACTAATTCAATATAGTTTTTACCTTAAAGTGGGTAGGGGTTTCATTTTGCTTAAGTGGACAGTAGAAAGTGGGGATGATATAGAATCAAGGTGTATTTCCTTTGATGTTAGTCTGAATTTGGTTGTTACAATTTTTTCCAATGTGTTACATGCTTTTCAGTAAATTGGGACATAACGCCTAGGAAAGAACATATTTTAGAAGCTTAATTCTGGCCATAGATCTGCATTCAAAATAATGCAGTGGGATGAATCTTCTGACAAGTTATGGTCAAATTTACAGTGTTCTAAATATTTTTAAATAGAAAGGTAAAAAATGTAAAGCCACTATGTATTAGCCAGGGTTTATCAGAGAAACAGGGCCAATAGAATATGTTTAATATATATGTGGAGGGATATTTTCCTGTCTAAATCTACTTATCTGTCTATGGGCAGAATTTTATTTTAAGTGATTGACTCATGATTGTGAAGACTGGCAAGTCCACATTCTGCAGGGCAGGCTGGAGACCTAGGGCAGAGGAGATGCTGCAGCACAAATCTGAATGGGATCTGGAGGCTGTCTCTTCGTCACACTTCTTCCTGTATCACGGGTCTAGTCCAGTTGATACACAAAACTTACCTCCACAAACTATACTCCTTAAATTTTCAGGAACAGAAAAACAATTTGCTAACTTATATGCCTTTTAAAGCACAGCCTAGGAAGAAAGTTGTGGCATTTAAGGCAATGAACAGGTTACCATTTAAAATAAATCCTTTGATGTTTAATGTTCCCGTTAGAGATCCTTGACCACTACATGTATGATGTATGGAATGGGAAATAACATGAAAATGAAACCCATCTGCTTATCAAATAACTTCTATGTTAGAGATGCCCATTGCTGACAATAGTTTTATTTTTCCTGAGTTCTGGGTAAGGAGTAAGCTGTAAAAGAGTAAGGAAAATGATCTAAAAAAAATCATGTAACAAACACATGCCCATATCAGTCATATTTAGCAATCGTTATATAGGCTTTATGCTCTAGGATTTAAAATTTAAAATATGTACATGAATAGTTCCATTTCAAACTGTTCTTTCCAGAACTCCCATGCCGGAGTGAATTACCACCATCTTTGCTGGAATTCTTTCAGTCTATTTCCTGTATTTTATTTCATGCTTATTTATTCTTAAATAATTTCTTATTTTGATTTATAATAGTAATAATATTGCATTACAAACTGTAGCTATAGTTTCATAATCACTGAAGAGACTTGGCACTACATAAAAGATATATTTAAAAGATAACTACTTGTCTCACAATTAAAACAAATAGGTAAGTTTTCACAATTACTCTTAAATAATCTTTTATTATATGCTGAGGTTGTAGATTACATTGCTACCACCCATGGAGAAATAATACATCAGGCTATTCATTAGTGTTGTAAACAAAAAATAAATAATGGATAATTCATTGTTTTCAAAATGGTAGAAAAATACATATTGATCCTCATGGTGAAGTTGTAAAATAAATTGTGAATAAGATTCTAACTCCAACTAAAAGGTAACATAATTTTCCTCTTGTTTTTGAATCTTACTTTCATGATAAGCATTTAACCTGAAGACAGATTAAGTGCTCCAGAATATAAGCAAACATAAGCAAAATAAGCAAAAATAAGAATGGCCAATAGAAAAATGGATAAAATATGTGAATGAAAATAGGACAAATAAAAATGCAAAAAAAAAGCTCATTCATATATTAAACATATTTAAAGCACTAATATTTTACTTGAGAATAACTATTTAAAAATAAATCTAGCAATTTTCTTCTCATTATATTACAAATCTGTCTTACCAGATCAATTGTTTTAATATGAAATTTTAATATAATCTCTAAACATATAAAATAGAACTATTATTCAACTATCATAATTTCTTTTACTTATAATCTCAACTCATAAAACACCTTCTGAAAATGACCTGGGAGAGTGTCCTAGAGAGGAATAGGCAGTGATATGGCATAATTTATGATGTGTAATGGTACGATATGGTACAAGAAAAAATAGCGCGCTCTATGTGCTACACAAGACACTTAGGTTTAAATCCCAGCATTGCTACTTCCTAGCTGTATCTGGTTCATGAAATTATTTAGTCTATATATGACTCAATTTCTCCATCTATAATTGGAATCTATAATATGAGAATAATAATATGAGGATATATATGGGAATAATAGTAATTATAAATTACTATGTATAATAAATTACTATAGCATAAATCTGTAATATGGGAATAATAATAGCAATACCTGGTAAAAGTGAGAATAAAATTAATAGGTGTGGAGTGCTTAAAATAGTGCCTGACTCAAAGTAAGTACTATAAAGCATTAGCTACTAACATCCTTAAAAGTAGCACCGATAACATTTCGGGTATTTTTTTTTCCAAAATAAGTACACATTTTCAAGGTGGAATTCAAGACTTTCCACAGTGTTGCCCCAACCTAATCTTTCAGACATCTTTATTATAAATATGCCTGTAAATAAACTAATGTTTAGCAGCATTAGTATATGCTTGAATTGTCAATAAAGCGTCAAATTTTAGCTTAGAATTTAAAACCTCTACAGGAATTTACTATCTTGTTGAAAATCTTTCTAAATTACCATCTTATTAATGTTTTTGAAAACATGGCTAATAATCTAATATTTAACGAAATCACTAGGTTATTTTGGGAAATAGTTTAATGTGATAATAAATATATATATGCTTTCTCTACTGAATCAAATCTATGCAGTGGTCATGCTGAACTCACACGCTTCATACGTCACAAAACAAACTAGAAACAGGTGGATTTGAACCTCTAATAACTTGTAATCATTTTCATATTCAGTAGCAAGTATGGAAAGGTTTTGTTTATTCAGATTAGACCTCGCTCTGCATGGTAATTCAGGACTGTGAAAATAGTCTTTGTGACCTAAAACTGCAAAATGATCTTAATGGTCAATGGGACATAAATGATTATTCAGTGACCTTTACACACTTTGTCAAAACATTATTCTATTATAAATGCGTAGGGAAATGAAAAAAAGTAATTACTTCACACACTGAAGTTTAAAATATTAGAAAGTTGGGGCATCTGGGTGGCTCAGTGGTTGAGCCTCTGCCTTTGGCTCAGAGTGTGATCCTGGGGTCGTGGGTTCAAGTGCCGCATCTGGCTACTTGCAGGGAGCCTGCTTCTCCCTCTGCCTATGTCTCTGCCTCTGTCTCTCATTAATAAATAAATAAAATGTTTAAAAGATAAATAAAATATTAGAATGTTGGGAATTAGAGCATTTTATTCTAAAATCTTATCAAGACTAGGTGAACAGTTCTTTCTTCCTCCTCATTATATAATTGACAGTAGGAGAGAACTTTCTTGGGGTCATTTAAATATTTTTAGTATGCCATTTTGTGACCCTACTCTAGCTTGCTAGTTTTACATTTTTGTTACTCTTTTAGTAATTATACTACAGATTTAAATACACATTTGATTTCTTAAAGTCTAATACAATTTAGCTCTATTACCATTTTCCAGAATATTTTTTCGTATGTAATTTCCAGCATTCGATCCAGCCTTACTATCCTTACCAGGAAATAAGGTTACATGACAGGAAACAGAGCAAAGAGCCAATACATGTGATATGCCCATGAATCCGAATAATCAGGCACAGTTTCTAAAATGTGTGTGGTTTATATAAACAAGAAATTAGATGTGATGATAAGGAATTGCATCAGAGAACTCCAAACTATGAAAAACATCAATGGAAATTTTTAACTTGAATAATGCAATAATTGAAACTTGGAGCTGAAGAAATAGATATAATAGCATTTTAAAATAGAAGAGCAAGGGGTATCCCTGGGAGGCTCAGCGGTTTGGCACCTGCCTTTGACCCAGGGCGTGATCCTGGAGACCCAGGATTGAGTCTCACGTCTGGCTCCCTGCATGGAACCTTCTTCTCCCTCTGCTTGTGTCTCTGCCTCTCTCTCTCTGTGTGTCTATCATGAATAAATAAATAAAATCTTTAAAAATAAAATAAAATAAAAAAGAGCAAATTCATGAACTGGAAGATCAATGCCAAGTAGGGTTTCTTCTGGCAATACAAATTTGGTTTACCATTCAAAAATCTAATACTGTAAGTTGCCACGTGGGTAGAATATATGAAAACATATTTGCATTTCAATGCTTAAAAATTCATCCAAATATCCATTCTTGAATAAAATCTTAGCAAATTAAGAATTGAAGGAAATTTGTTCAATATTGTAAAAAAGATGTGTTTTGGAAATTACAGCAGGATAATCCAATTATACTTTGCCCTCATATTTGGCAAAAATATTTGGGTTGTACAGAAGCCTGCTCTTTTACCGTCTTTGCCCATTACTGAAGCTTAATTGGCATTAGTTGTTTGTGTTGCAATCTCGAACACTCCATCTGGTGGCTACTTGAAGGTAGAAACTTGTGCTCCTGTGAAAACCCAAGCACACAATAACTATACTTGTAAATGGATTATTCTGGCAACCTTTATTTTTCCAAATCTCATTTATTTTTTATTAATTTGTTCTGAGCTCAGAGGTAGGACAAAAAGATAAAAAGTATGTAAATCTTAACAAATTGTATTTATAAACTTGGGAAAGATTATTATTTATTTATTTATTTATTTATTTATTTATTATTTTTTGAAAGATGATTTTCTTAAAAGATACATATCAGAATTTTAAGTGTACAGTAATCCATTTGACAACATCCAAATTAAAATTTTTTTATGTAAACAAAGAAATAAGAAACAAAATTATATAAATACTGCCTATCTTTTTGGATAAAACATTAACATGTAGGAATATTTACAGAGTGCCTACAAATCAATGAGGAGAAGTAACAATATCAAATAGCAATTATTTGAACAATATCAAATAATCAAAAGAAAGCAAAGGGAAAACTGGAAATAAATTAAATAGAAATATTTCTCACTCATTCTTGCAAAAATTTCAAAGTCTGAAATTATCAGTCATTGATGAGGATGTGGGGGAAGGGCATGCCTACATTGCTGGTGAACAAATTAAATGGATCAGCCATTTTGGAAAGCAATGCTGTTACAGAACACAATTGAAAATGCATAATTGTGCTACCAGAAAATAGATTCTCTTTGGGCAAATTTCATAATCTTTTATGTAAAATTGGAATAATATTGGTACCCATCATAAAAATATTAGAATAAAATATGTAATCTCATGCAAAGCACTTGAAATATATTCTTATTACAAACTAGAGGAAACTAATACCCATCCAAATGCAGACATTTACAAGTAAACATTGCAACATTAAAATATTCCTAGATATAATTCAACAAAATGCAGAGAATTAATTCATATGTACCCATAAAAATGTACCTTCAAAGTTCATTGAGACTTAAATGATATGGCTTTCTTTATAGTATGAATTGCCTTTATTGGTAAAAAGGCAGATCAATCCATGTTCAGCAATGGCACAGTGATAAAAACTGGAAAAGCAAGTTTGATTTTACTTACATTATTGCAATGGGGAAGGCACCCATGATCCTAAGATCAGTGTCTGACAGAGGGGTTTTCCTATGATATAGGAAGGAATAAACAAGTTACAGATGGGTTGGTTTACCACTGGAGCTCTTCTGCAAGTAGGGGAAGTCTTAGTAAGCTCATGGATTTTGAGACTGGGAAGTCCAGGATAAGGTACGAGGCAATTTGTTATCTAGTTGAGGGCTTTCTTCTTGGTTTGCAGATGGGCTGCCTTCTTGCCATGGCAGAGTGAGAACTCTCTTCCTCCTCTTCTAAGGGCACCAGCCCTTTCAGTTTAGGGCCATATGCCTTTATGGCTTTACTTAACTTTTATTATCCCTTCAGAGTCTTTATCTTCAAATAGTGTTGTATTGGGGCTTAGGGTTTTGACATATAAATTTGGCAGGGACACAAACATTTAGTCCATAACATACCCTGATGATCACAAGAAGTATTGGAACCATGAAATCTTGACAAGGACAATGGTGCATTTTTACTTCATTTTATCCTTGATGCTAATACGGTGATGATCTGGCACTTAAGCTGAGCTCAATGGCATTTGTTAGACTAAATTGAATTCCTTAGATAGGTTCTTTATATAATGAAGTGGTTTCTTTGAAAACTGTATATAACTGGGTCTCATTATTTTTGTTTCTTTAATCTAACATATGTTGTCTTAATTCGTATATTTAAACCATTCACACTTATAGTGATTATTGATATGGTTGGATTGATACCCACCATGTTTGTAACTCTATTTGTTGTATTTTGGGTCTCAATTTATCCTTTTTTTAAAGGATTTTATTTATTCATGAGAGACAGAGAGAGAGAGAGGCAGAGACACAGGCAGAGGGAGAAGCAGGCTTCATGCAGGGAACCCAACATGGGACTCGATCCCAGATCTCCAGGATCACACCCTGGGCCAAAGGTGGTGCTAAACCGCTGAGCCACCCAGGCTGCCCTCTTTTTATCCTTTATTCTGCCTTTACTGGTTTGGGGTGTTTTATGGGATTCCTCTCTTAGCAGAGCAATTACACTTCTTTTGAAATTTTCTCATGGCTCCCTGAAGTTTGCAGTGTATATTACTAATGAATCAAAGTCCACCTTTAAATAATAGCAGCTGCCTCACGTGTATTCTAGATAATTTGTAACACAATATTCCCAATTTCTCTCTTTATAATACTGCTGCTATTTATTCCAATCATCCATATGCTATTATCATCCCATATACTGTTGCTAGTATTTTACACAGTTATTTGTTAGATCAATTAAGAATTAAAATGTATTATATTTCATTTTCTATTTCTAATACTTTTCCTTTTTAAATGGAGATCCAAGGTTCTGAAATATCGTATTTTTCTTCTGCTTAAAGATCTTTTAGCATTTCTTATGGGGCAGTTCTGCAGTAATAAATTTTCTCATTTTGTGTTTTCTCTGGGAGATTCTCATTTATCGTTTAGTTTTTAAGGATAATTTCACTTAATATAGGATTCTAGGAATTTATTATTATTTTTAAATAATTTAAATACTTCACTTTCTTCTTACTTGCATGGTTTCTGACAAAGAATCTACTGTAATTCTTGTAACTACTTCTGCATAGCTAAGGTGAATTTTTCCCTCTGTTTTCTGCAGAAATCATTGTCTCTGGGTTTTTGTACTTTGAATATGATATGCCTGTGTGCACAGTTTTTGGTATTTAATCTGTTTCGTGTTTTCTATACTTCTCAGATCTATAGTTTGGTGTCTGTCATTGATTTGGAAATATTTTCAACCATTATTATTTGAAATATTTTCTTGTATATCCACTTTCTTCTTCCACTATTCCAATTATGTGTACATTATATATTTTCAAATTGTGCAATAGTTCTTGTTCTTGCTTATTCTGTTTTTCTTTTGTCCTGTGTTTTATTTTTTTTTCCTATTTTTTTTTTCTGTGCATTTCAGTTTTGGAGGTCTCTACTGACATTTCTTCATTTCACTGATTCTTTTCTTGGCTGGATCTAGTTTACTGATGAGCCCACCAAAGCCAAAGTGTGTATGATTTTTAGTATTTCCTTTTGATTCTTAGTTTTCACCTCTCTGCTTTGCATGACCCATCTGTCCTTGCATGCTGTGTACTTTTCCCATTAATGCTTCAGTATATTAATCATAGTTATTTTTTTAAATTTCCTGTATAAGAATTCCAAAATCTGTGCCATATCTTAATTTGGTTCCCATGCTAACTTTGTCTCTTAAGACGGTGTTCTTGCCTTTTATAGCCTGTCTTTGAGCTTTGTGTTGTTGTTGTTGTTGTTGTTGAAAGATAGACATGGTGCATTGGGCGGTAGTAAATGTGGTTATAAGCCTTTAGTACAAAGTTTTATGTTGACTGGTTGAGTTGGGCTGTGTTTAATGTTTGCTATATTTGTAGGTGTCAGAGGCTTTGATTTGTTTTTGTCTCTCTTGTTGTCTTTGGGTCTTCCTAAAAAATCCTTAAATAGAATCTGAATTTTATCTTTTACAGCTGTAATCCATTCATATTATACTGGAGTCCTGTTGGTGTGGTGGAAAGATGTAGGGTTATTTATCTTATAAAATAATGATTAAATCTCAGTGTTTCCATTGTTCTAATTTCCTTTGTTGTGACCTTCACAGCTATGATTTAGATTTTTTCATCCTTATATGAGACAGGAAGGCTGGAGGGGAGTGGAGAGAGAGAAATGCCCTGTCCCACCTGTGATAAGACTCTGGGAAATTGTTACCCCTTAGAGAGTAGGCTTTAGGTATGGAGAAGACTCTTGGTATATCTTGTATGGTAACTTCTCCCTCCCTGCCACCAGAGGGTCTTTCCTCTCTCTTACTGTGAGAACTTACTGGGTCTCCTTTTAAGTGAAATCTGTAAAAATGTGGGGTCTGATGGAAAACTGTGGCTCTTGAGTTTTTTGTTCTCATGCTAGTTCACCCATAGCCTCCAGCAATTTGTCAAAAGTAGTGTATGACTGTTCCTATCAGCTTATGGCCCAGTGGCTTCTGTTCCAGGTAAGCTTATCTGGGCCCTGGCATTCTGGATTTACCTGTTTCCCCAGATTTCAGGGGAAAATCACCCTGTGATTTCAGGGTGGTGATTTTTCCTGTGCCCTCAGTTTTCAGATAGTTGCAAGAAAGTTTACTGATTTTCAGGTTATTTGGTTTTTTACTTATTATAAGGACAGAAGAAAAGACTGCTTATTCCATGTTGGGTCTTTACATGAGCTCTTAATATCTTGATGTTATAAACACACTGAGTACTGGTCTCATTAGAAAAGTACCCTCTACTTGTGAGATTTGAGGGAAATGATCAAAATTATTTTTAAAAATTTGGCATGGCAACTGAAACTTTAACTGTAATACACAATGCTTTTGATGAAAAATTGCTGCAAGAAAGCCAGTGTTAAATGAAAAAGTCCTACTGATTTAAAAACTGTTAAATTGCTTTGCTATAAAAGGCAGAAAGACATAGGTCCAATTCTTGGACCTGAGCAATTTTTCTGCACCTCAGTATATACAGGTTCAGTTTTTAATGCCCACTTTATGAGATATATTCATGTACTGGCAGTGACCATTTTTCTTTTTTGTTAGTATATTATGTACCAAGTGTTATTTAGGCACTTCGAGTATGCAAAACAGGCAAAAATTTCAACCCTCACGGTGCTTATATTCTAATGAGAAGATAGAGAAAAATGAGAACAATGAATCACATATATAGTACACTGGATAGTAGTGAGATCTAAGGGAGAAAAGAAGTGGAGAAAGGAAACTAGGGAATGTAATTTTATAGCACAAACAGGAAAGGGGTCTTCTAAAAAAGGTGACATTACAGCAAAGCCTAAAGAAGGTCAGGGGTTCAACTTTATAGATCACTGAGAAATAGTATTTTGGGAAAAAGTAAGGGCAAGAACAGAGGCTCTGACCAGAAGTATCCCAAAATGGTAGAGACCCTGAGGAAAGCAGTGTCACTGGAAATGAATGCAAAGAGATGAAAAGTCAGAGAGTACAAGCAGGGTGGGCGGAGAAGACTTGTTGTCTAATTGCAGATTGCATCAGGTTTTGTAGAACATTTTAATATTGCAGGGACTTCAGTTTTGAATCTAAGTAAGACAGAAATCCATTGGAGAGTTGTGATCAAAGAATGGATATAATTTGACTTCGGTTTTAATGAGAGCACTCAGCCAGCTGTGCCTGTGTGGAAAGTAAAGAATTGAGAGAAATTGTGTTTTTTTTCTTCCTAGCATTTGCTACGTATTTATCACAAAATAAGGGGAGCTTTATTTTATACCAAGAGCTCTATGGCCATGACAAATGGGGAAAGTAGTGGACTCTGGCACATAATAATATTTTACTGGAAGAAGATGGAGGAAAGGGAAGGAATACAGAAAAGAGGCAGACCCATGTGCTCCATAGTCAGTGTCCTGAGAGTCCCAGGAGTACCATGATGACCTGGGGCTGGGGATAGAGGTCAATGAAGGAGAAGAGGAGCCAAGGGAAGGGGGTTGGGTAGAGTACTTTTACAAAAGTAAAAGACCATAAACTTGGAATTCTGCTAAGATTAAACTCTATAATAGCATTCTTATTTTGATTACAGTGTAATATCTTAGATTTTTCCAGATTCTCTGATACAACATTAATTTTTTCTTACCTGCTACCTAAGACATAGTTGCCTTGCTATTTAGTCTGAAAGTTCTTTAGCTTGTTTACTTGACTCATATATAATTTTTATTATACCCTGGCCCACATCCCCAACCTCTTCATATAAATACTTCTTTCAGACACATTAAAATGTGACCTCGTTTTCTGATAACTATGCTTCTCATGTGTATCATAGCACAGACTGTTTAGTAATTCAAGAATGATATATTTTATTCTTGCTGAATATAACTTTAATTTTCTATGGCGATCAATAAAAACAATATAAATTCCTTTAGGAAATGTGTCCCTGGGAGAGGATAGAAACATCGGTGAAACATGAAACTGACGAGAAATGAGAATCCAATAAACATTTGCCCATTAACTTGAGAGCACTTTGCAGCTTGTTGCTGCATTTCTCTAAATTAGGATTTGATATAGTGAGGCTTTATGAGAGATTTTCCCCTGTAAGAGCATTATTAAAGTTATTCATGCTATATCTAAAGTCCTAGATTATTGAGAATCATCATCTCTCTGTCAAAGCGAGTATTAACTAATTGGTAACAGGGGAATAGAAGGTGTGAAAAAATACACAAAGTATTAGAGGTAATTTATTTTTTGAAAGCAGTTGTTGACAGTTTGACATTACATTCAGTTAACACTTCTGGGGACATTTAAAATTATTCTCTCTGCCAGGCAGGACACAGGTTCTATGCTTTCACAAGACTTATGAACAGACCTTTTTTTGATTTTCTTTCCATGCATTTGAATTGAAAATGAAAACCATTGCTTGCTGTCTTTGTGGATGCTATATCAACATTTTTAACAGCCATAATGCCTTCTAGATACAAATTTAACATTTTACCTTTCAAAATGACAATTATTTTCAATATTTCAAATTTCTCTTTGGTTAAAGAGGGGGATTCCAGAATAAAGCTGAGAGTCTCTCCTGAATAAATTCTTGAAAGAAGGAAAGCTTAAGCAGTTGATGGGCATTATGAGAAAAGGCTATATTTCTTGAGTCCCTCTGCTTGCTAGTCTAGTGGCAACCTTTTCTGATAATGAAATTTTTGTAACTTAATTCTAATTTTTAGATTTAAAATTAGCTGAAACTGGTCTTCAATGGACTATTTTATAGGTTGTAAAAAAGTGCCCAATACTTTTATCTCCCTGATCCCATGGCCACAACTATGCTATCAACCCAATGTGTAAAACCTTAAATGATTAAGAATGGAAAAAATTTTGTTCAATAGAGATAAGTGTGAAACTGCAAAGTATTCATTGGCTGGATTTTACATTAAAAATTATTCTAATTACTTCTTCTAAGCAAGTAAATTTTGGTAGATGGAAGGAAGGATTTAAGAGCCTAAAAGGGAAGAGAACTATGGAAGTATAAAAACTGAAATCAGGGGGAGGAAATAAAGTTTAACTGAAATGAATGATATAGATGATTTTAAATCATTAAAGGAGAACTAACCATATTTTATCACCATATTGTGAGGCATGCTTCCTACCTCATCTGCCTTAGTAAGGCACCATCTTTCTTTGCACATACCCAATTTCAATTAATGAAGTACTTAGGTATATGTGTAAGAAATATACATGCATATAACTTGTCCTTTAAAATTTAATGGAAAGATAGAGTTTAAAATGAAATATCCATCCCAGTAAATAGTAGTTATCATATAGACACACAAAATTATGACTAAGATACGGATTTAATTGTGGTGTGGCTAGATATGATGTTAGATTCAGTTTATCTTTACTAAATAATTCTGGAAAATAATAGAAAGGAATAAAGTGTGTTATCTCTCAGTATACTGACTGCATCCTCTGCTTTTGTGACATCAGCAATTTTTTCCCCCAGGAGATGAAGTCACATAACTTTGTTGCATCAGAGCTTAGAAATCAAGTGACATCAACTAGCCCTTCAGAGCAGGAAACAAGATAATCTGGCCCACACTTGAGGCTAAGCACCTAACAGGCTATACACACTGGTAGTTAGAGAACCAGAAGAGCTATTCTCTCTAGCGCTTTAGTTCGCCTTTACAATTTATCAATGGAGTTCAAGAGTCCCATACTGTCAGCACTCAAGGGGGTTCCATGAAAGTAACTAGAAGTACTCTCTTGAGGAATAGAATGTTATCTGAGGACTCATGTTATTTATATCTATTTTTCTTAAAAACAATGTCTTGGGGATCCCTGGGTGGCACAGCGGTTTAGCGCCTGCCTTTGGCCCAGGGCGCGATCCTGGAGACCCGGGATCGAATCCCACGTCGGGCTCCCGGTGCATGGAGCCTGCTTCTCCCTCTGCCTATGTCTCTGCCTCTCTCTTTCTCTCTGTCTCTGTGACTATCATAAATAAATAAAAAATTTAAAAAAAACAACAATGTCTTGTATAAAACCAAAGATAATCAGGAACAGACAGGCATACAACAGAATGACCAACAATAAGAAATAACCTAAAGTCAAACTTGAAAACCTCAGAAATGATCTAGAAACTCTAAAATCAATATGGCACATTTGAAGAAAAAATAATTTCTAGAAGAGAAAAATACAATAACAAATTAAGAAATTAATGGATAAATTTAGTAGCAAATTAAGCAGAGTTGAAAAGAACTGATATATTTAAGGACAAGTCAGAGAAAGTCTACAAAGTGAGAGATGAGATGGAGAGAAAAGGAAGAATGTGGAATAACTACCATGTGTTTTAAAGGATTCACAGGAAAAAAAATAAAAAAAAAATAAAGGATTCACAGGAAAAGGAGAGCAAAAATGAGGCAGAAACAGTGTTTGAGTCATAGAATGTGCAGACTAAAACACCAATTCTCAGATGTAAGAATTGCAGTATATTCAATAAAAATAATAAATCCACAACTTATAAAAACTTCAGGAAGCCAAACAGAAAATATCTTTATTTTTTAAAAAGATTTCATTTATTTATTCATGAGAGACAGAGAGAGAGGAGGGGGGAGGCAGAGACCTAGGCAGAGGGAGAAGCAGGCTCCATGTGGGAAGCCCAATGTGGGACTCGATCCCAGGACTCCAACCTGGTACTCCAGGATCATGCCTTGGGCCAAAGGCAGATGCTCAACCACTAAGCCACTCAGACATCCCAAGAAAATATCTTTAAAATGAGCACACACACACACACAATGCAGAGTATTTTCAAAAAATTTAGAGTATAAAGTTGTCATTTCAAGAACAACAATGGAAGTCAAGAGACAGTCTAGCCTATGCTTGATAATAAATTCACCCAAATTCTTAAGATAACAAACTAATAAAATTTTATTTCTTGCTCACATCTCTGTTCAATTAGGACTGGATAGGACCCTAACTTGTGTATAGTTCCCTCTGGGATGTGTCACCAGATAAGAGCGAAGAACAGCAGGATTCTGAAAGATGGGTTTGGGAACTATGTTGTAAAGTGCCTTCCTTCACTTCCACTTATATCTCATTGGCCAGAACCCTGGTATATTGTTCATGCCTAATTTCCAAGGAGTCTGAAAAATATAGAAAAACACATGATTTGGTGATCCCTTGCTGTATTTCTGGGTATAGGGCACTCTTCCCTTAATGTCCCACAAAGAGAATGTAATTAACCTCTTTTTGAAGAGAGCACAAACTCACTCCCAGTCACCAAATTTTGTTTAAAGTTCAGAATCTATAAATAACATGTAGTCTTATCTTCAGGAAGTGAGAGAATTGAATAAAACAGTAGTTACTTTTCCATAGCATTATTGTAATACTGAAAATAATGGATTGACAAGTTTTCCTGCTGTGGTCAAGAGGGGACTAACTAATAATACTGCCCTACTCTTGCCTGTTTTTCTCTATAGCAGCTTCCTGCACTGTGTACATTACTTCTCATCTTTTGTGATTTATACCACATCTGAAGTAGACATTTAGGATTAGGCGGTTCTGAGGAAGCCATACATCTCTTAGCTATCTGCTACCAGTGGAAGGATGTGTTCCTAAAGGATGTATAAAATTAAAGTTTCAGAGGCTTTTAAAAAAAACCCAGGCTTGTGTTTTGACAATTTGGTCCTCTCAAAATACACATTGAATTTGATTTGTGCAAGAGTGTTTTCATCTGCCAATAATAATATCCAGATTTTTTTATATGTATCTGGAAAGTATGTTTCATTTCTTTCGTTTTTGGTTCTCTGTGTGTGTGTGTGTTCCTCTCTCCTTAATTCAAGCCTACCCTAAGCCTACAATTCTGATATTTTCCATGTGTTTTTTTTATTAAACTAGGTAATTTCATTGGTTACAACATCCTAATTATGTTATAACATTTTCCCTGAATCACTTTATTCAACTGAGTAATTTGGCTCATGCTTTGTCTCCCTAAAGCTTCTTAAAGTATAATCTGCTTTGTTTTGGGGTTTCTGACTTTAAGGCCTTAATTATCAAGCTCTTTACATTCCCATTCTCCCCCACCCCCTCCTCCCTTGGCTAAGCTCTTTATATTCCCATTCTTCCCCAACCTTCCCCCTCTTGCCCTTGGCTTTCAATGTGGTCAAAAGTTTTCTAAAATCAAGTCTTCATAAGGGCAGTCAGAGAAAGCAACATTCAGTTCTAAGCTTTCATCTTGTGTGTTACCTCCAGAGTTTAGGCTGAGCCAGCACCACCAATGTTACTGCAAGACAATGTCATTGGGTAGGCTATACAAATTACTGCATAGGGTAGTTTAATTGAACATTTTATCGTAGTATAACATGGATCTCCAGTCTATCAATATCTACCAGATTATCTAGACTCTTATCTAGACAGAGGATGCATGATACATTTCGTTCTTTAGCTGTTTTTAAATAGCTTCTTTTCTTTTTGTCCAAGATCACATAGGAAACCTGAATCTTAAGCTTGGGCTCAATTCAGTATAGGTTTCCGCCACTATCTGCAAGTAGCGTGTTCTATGAAACCTTTCATAAGCTGAAATGGCATAAAAACTAATCGCCATTAATTTAAATGGAAAATGTTTCGAGCATTCCCAGACCCCAAAAATATCTCTCAAGCTTTTCTGATATCTTAAGACACGTCTTGCTAATGGATGCACTAAATAAATTGAGATAAAGCACAGATGGTCACAGACACAGTTCAAATGTCATGGCTTGAAGCTGAGATGCTGATTGTAGTTCCTGGGAGGCGGCTGGGCTGTCCCACTCTCACTGCTCAGGTTAGCACTGCCTCTGTACTGGCTCTCTGAAAATCACATGCTGAAGGCTATTTGCACTTTTCATCTTTTTAACTAAGATAAAATCCTCTTCTGATTTCATTCAGATAGCAAAAATACATACTATTGCGGGTCTTATCAAACTGAAGTAGAGTAATGTAAACTTTTAAAAAGTGGGGGAATATCTGTAACTTCATTTGGAGAAAAAAATATATCCAAGTTTGCATGAAAGTGGCTTTCCAGTGAGATGTTCCATACACATGGAATTTCAGTATCACGATACACAAAATGAAGAAGCAGAGAGATAACAAAAATCAAAATTTAGTAGATAGATTACCAATTCCACAACCTCTTCATTTTCCAAATTTATCACATATTCTGATTCTTTTTTTTTTTTTTTTAATTTTTTATTTATTTATGATAGGCACACAGTGAGAGAGAGAGAGAGGCAGAGACACAGGCAGAGAGAGAAGCAGGCTCCATGCACCGGGAGCCTGACGTGGGATTCGATCCCGGGTCTCCAGGATCGCGCCCTGGGCCAAAGGCAGGCGCCAAACCGCTGCGCCACCCAGGGATCCCACATATTCTGATTCTTTATCGGGAAAAATTAAAGTCTTTTGAATCATTTTACACTTTATCCAACAATGAACTGATCAAGAGGAAGGATTGAGTTATTGAATCTAAGAGGAAACTATCTCACTTCTATTAGCAGAAAAGTTATTTCCACACTTCTCAATGTAAAAATTGAGCCTTGCCCCTAGGCACATAATGAGCAATCAATAAATTCTAGCTGATTTTTTTAAAGAAAAGAAAGACACATTGCTTATTTAAAGCCCATATATAAAACTAAGCCATCTGTATGGTTTTATTGTTCCCTGCGGTGGGGGAACTATCAGGGATTGCTAAAGAGATGGTTGTTTAAATATAAACATTGAAGGCCACCACATCTAAACATTTGAGTGTGTTTGCATGTAAACTGATTAATACATATTTAATTTATGCTCAATAGTAAATTAGAACTACCATCAGGACACACTCTGCTGAACTGAAAATTAAGAGAAAAAGCTAGAACATTAATTTCAGGGACCAGCTTGTATTCAAAACATGTCTAAATGCAGAGCTATGCATTTAAAATGTGGACTCTCTTCATGTAAGTGAAGCAAAATAAACTTCACTAAGACCCACTTACAAACTTACTGGAAATCCATTCAAGTTACTGATATCTTTCCCAATAGCTCTACTATATTACCACCCAAAATAATAATGTTATGAACAAATACTAATGAATTTATCATCCTTTAACTACAGAAATTAGAAGCCTTTTCATATTTAAAATGTTGCATATATATTTCTGAATCCCCAAATAAGCAATAAGGTAGAATTTAAATTCTAGGAACATCTCTGAAAATCTTAGATTGTTATATTTACATTCTTGATAGAAATGGTCATTTATCTAAGAAAATATCATTTATCAAAAAAAAAAAAACCCTTTTTGTACTTCTTAAAGAATGAGCAAAATCAATACAATATACCTCAAATCGGTGGTGGCTCTTACACATACTGGGAACAATATGAAATCTTCTAGCTATTGTGTGATAAGAATAGTCTGAATGCTTGATGAATATATTATGGTATGAATATTCTAGAAGATGGCTGAGATTTTTTCCCCTAACAATTTTAAACCACAAATGCCAGATTTAAGTATTTCAGCACTGGGTTAACCCATCACACAGAAGCTTGCTTATAGCAACTGTGCCAGACCTTCCCCTTAGACATTGAAATAGCATAGATGAGCCAGCGAAGCAGAAAAGCATTACAAACAATTTAGTTCAAGTCTTTTTTTTTTTTTTTTCAAAGAGGAAAATTGAGTCTAGTTAGATAAATTTCCAAAATCTCATAATTAGTGGTAATATTGAGATGGGCCTGATAATAGCACTCTAACATCTATATAGTTAGGGCCCCACATCAGATAAGTAGAGGGAAGGCTCTCCCGAGATCTTCCAAAACTATCTGCTCATAATATGGTAAAAAACATTATTGGAATATGTAATAATTTTACACTAATATAAGCTGATAATTGTCCTCACCATTAGTCGATCAATAAAAATATCAGAAGTATGAATGCAGGAGGTATTGAATTCCTAAAAGCATGACTCAGTTACCTATTCTTTCTATTTAAAGAGTCCCATGTTTATATTATTGACCCTGCAAGCATCAATTTTCTGAGATATTTGAGGAGTAAATAGAAAATCCATTTACATGATTCAATGAATGAAACCTCTGTCAACTAAAGAGTTATCTTATGAAGCACAGCACATTTCAGTGGCTCATTTAGACCTCTTGTTCTGCTTGGGATTGACTCCATTAAACTAAAGACTAAATATAATTGGCCACAGATCTAACATAAAATGTAAGGATAACCATTCTATTAGGCATCTGCTCTGCACGCACGGTTTTATGATCTACATTATTTTAAAGCATGTTTCTTTGGTTAATTTGAGTCATTTCAATGGAAATGGAAATGGAATATTACAAATTTTCAACAAACAGCAAAAGAATTTTTTAACAAAGAGATTACCTGCCAACAAAATTCAACATGTGAAGATTTAGGACAAGAGATTGCCTATAAATGACCATTCTTTCTCTGCTAGAAAGTAACCAATTACATGTTACTAAAAGAAAATATGACTTACATGCTTAGGCGTATAACAGATACAAAAATTAAGACAAACCATAACGCAGAGTATTATGGTAGTCCAATGGGAGTGTTTTAGCATATAATTATAATACATGGGCTGGTTTACACAACATCATCTAGCATTACACTTAAGAATAAACTGTTTTAGGGCACCTAGGTAGCTTAGTGGTTGAGTGTCTGCCTTTGGCTCAGGTCGTGATCCTGGGGTCCTGGGACAGAGTCCCACATCATGCTCCCCACAGGGAGCCTGCTTCTCTCTCTGCCTATGGCTCCACCTCTCTCTGTGTCTTTCATGATTAAATAAATAAATAATCTTAAAAAAAAAAAGAATAAACTGCTTTAAAAATTTAACAATATAGGAATGGACTAGATTAATTTGCTTAATCTGAGAAGATATTTTAAGAGATGAAAAAAGAAATAACATCAATTTTGAGTTCTTACTGTGTGCCAGAGTTTAGTACTTCAAGAAGTTTCCAACATAATTGATATTGTAGTTGTATGAGGTAGGTATACATGCCGAATCTCCAGCTGAGAAAAGTGAGATACGTAGACCTTGCCTATGGTCATAGTCAATAAGACAAAGGACTGGGGATTAAGTACAGGACTACTAAACTCCAAGGGTCAAGCACTTGCCTATTATGTGCAGAAGGGTACTGTAATGGGTGAAGGTAAAAGAGACTGGTTGACTCCTATGAGAGAAACTCTAGCCCCAAGGCAGTCTTAAAAGAACTCAAAGAAATGTTAACTGTTAACTCTGTGGACACAGAGACTGACTCATTAATAATTCACTGAAAAAATATCTAATGAGTTCCTAGGATGTATCAGATGCTTTTCTAGATGTTGGAAATATTAGTGAGAAAGAGGCAAAGTCCTTACCAGCAGAGAGTTTACATTCTAGTCAGAGGGGCAGGCACTAGATAAATAAATATATATTAAAGTATACATTATAATGCTATGAGTAAGTGATGAATAAAATGTTAAAACTATGATTACATATTGTGCGCTATATAGAGGCTAACCAGAAAAAGCATTCTGAGGAGATAATGTTGGAGCAGAGGCATGAATGAAGCAAATGAGATAGGGAGCCATGAGAACATCAAGAGGAAAAAATATGTTCTGGGCAGAGGAACAAGTAATAAAACCCTGAGGTAAAAGGATAAAAGTAATAAGAAATGATAACATAGAAATAATCAGAGGCGAGACCATGTATGACCATCTGAGTCTATGAGAAGAATTTGGATTTTGTTCTGTACAGTATGAGTATTGGAGGTTAGAGAGATGGGAGCTCTATGATCTTATGTACATTTTAAGAGGTTCACTTTGATAGCTGTGTGAAAACTCAATAGTAAATGGCCATGGCTTGCAATGAAGGCATCTATTAGGGGGCAGAGGCTTCCCTTAGAGGGATTAGGCTAGTAAAAAAAAAAAAGGATATATTGGCATTCTATCATTTCTGTGTGTCCTATGAGACTAGACAATAAAGATTAAGCTGGTGAGAAGTGGTCAGATTCAATATGCTTTTGATTATAAATTCAACTGTACTTGCTAATGAATTGTATATGGAGTGTGATTTTTTTTAATTGAAGAAAATTTCATGTTTTGATCTAAACATTCATCTTCTGATAAATACAAAAAAAAAACAGCAACAGCAAAAAAAGAAAACTAGAGGAGAAACAGATGTAGGGTGAGGAACAGTCGAGTGTGGGCATGTTAAATTAGCAGTGTTCAAATGTAGACATTGAGTAGAAAGTTGGATGAATGACTCTAGAGTTCTGGAAGAAGTTAAGGCTGGGGATTTATCTTTGTGGGATTCATTGAATTGATGTTATCTTTATGTTAAAAGATTTCACTTAAAGACTCAGTGCTGATTAAAGACCAAGACTTGAGGCCTTTATAATGCCTTGTTTTGGGAAAGAGTTGGAAGATTCAGTCATGGAGAATGAGAAAAAGTGGCAAATGATGTAAATAAAAGGGCAGAGTGTGATGTGTTGAACATGTGAAACAAGTGTTTCAAGAAGGGAGAGATCAACTGTGTCAAATGTTGCTGAGGGGACATACAAAATGAGGGCTGAGAATTTGTCATTGACTTTGGAAACATGGAATAACTGGTGGCCAGCAGAGGGGCAGAACTCTTAAGTTTCATAGTCCTAGTGGATATAAGGGGTAGAGAAATATGAACGATCCTTAACCTGAATTGTTTCAGAGAAAAGAGAGAAGTTCAAGAAAGCTGCACCCAACCAGGATAGGAGGGAGGTATTCCCTCTCCTGGAACAGCAACACCCTACTCAGGCTACTAGGTGAGGCCCCTCCTGACCCAAATCAGAGGGTCAGAGCAAGTTGCAAGTATGATGGTGGCAAAAAGAACATGTTGTTTGTAATGAAAAACTGGGATCCTTGGGGCACCGGGAGGGTCAGTGGGTTGAGTGTCTGCCTTTGGCTCAGGTCATGATCTCAGGGTCCTGGGATATAGCCCTGCTTTGGGCTTTTTGCTCAGCTAAAAGTCTGCTTCTCATCCCCCTCTGCTGTCCACCCTCTTGTGTTCTCTCTCTCTCTCTCTCATAAATAAACAATCAAACAAATATAATATTTAAGAAACCAAAAACTGGGAGTCTGAATTGAAGAATTGGGTTCAATATTTAGTTGCCTGACTTACTAATTGTGTTTAATCTTCACAATTTACTTAACTTCTCTATGCCTTATATTCTTCCTGTAACAAAATTAAAAAAAAAAAATAGTTCTAACCACATAAACTTGCTTTAAGAGCTTAATGAGTAGTATTTTGGTTATTGTTATCATTATGGCAACAATGGCAATAGGTGAGACCCACGGAAGAAGCACGCACACACGGAGCATCATCCCTCACACACCAGTCCATTTTCCACTCTGAAAGCAATTTTTATAAACTTAAATGTAAATTATTTTAAGTAACTTAGTGAATTTCCATATTATAAACATAATTACCATGTAAACATACATGCCTTGTTCTGCCCTTCACATTCTGGTCTCATCGAACTTGATAGTTTTATGGACAATATACACCCACGTTGCTCTAGTACTCCAAACCTTGTGTTCTCCTTTTAATGCTTGATTTGTGTAGATCCCACGTGTCATTTGCACACTCTGTCTGGAATCTTAAAAGCCTATTCTTTTGTGTATTTGTAATATTCTAGCTTAAACATCACTGCCCATGGAAACCTTTCTTAAGCTGAATATTTAGGTCATATCCCCCAATTATACTCCTTTGTAACTTTTTTGTTTTTTAAGATTTTATTTATTTATTCATGAAAGACACAGAAAGAGAGGCAGAGACATAGACAGAGGGAGAAGCAGGCTCCATGCGGGGAGCCCGATGTAGGACTCCATCCCAGGGCCCCAGGATCACGGCTGGAGCCAAAGGCAAACACTTAAATGCTGAGCCACCCAGGTCCCCCTGCTTTGTAACTCTTATTAGAGTTGTGATTGAATATTAATTTGAGTCAATCCCTGATTTATATGTTCCTCTTCCATAAATATAAATATATTATATTTATATAATGTATAAATATTTATATAATATATATTTGTATTTTTATATTTTATATATTATTATATGTAATTTATATAATTATATATTGAATTTTATATAAATTTATATTATATAATATATAATATATATTTATAAATATAAAATAAATATAAAGCTGAAACTGTGCCCCTAATTCTGAGAGCTTTAAGGAACCAGAGAAGTTGACAGTGCTGACAGGCTGCTGTTTCTATTGAAATATAGGTGTCTTCTGAGTGATATGGGATCATGCAATTAGGTTTTTAGAGATTCTCTCTCTCTCTTCTTCATTTTCCCATCTTTCCCCCAACTCCCTCTTTCTCTCCTTGCCTCCTTCCCCCTTTCCCTCAACTCTTTCCCCCTCTCCCTTTACCCCTTCCTTCCCTCCTTCCTCCCACTTATCCTTTTCCCTTTTCCTTCCCTCCCTCCCTCCTTCCCTCCCTCTTTCCTTCCTTCTGATACATAGACTAATTCATATCCTCTTGAATTTCCCCCCCAGTTTTGGCAGAAAATAAATAATTTTTAGAGTTTTAATTGGTAAATGTTGTACATATAGAGCAAAACCCCAAATCTGAGAATTATTCACTAAAAGATCGTAAGAGAAGTTGTCAGCATTAACATTTTTATTGCTTTCACATACAAGTGAATGATGAGTTCTATAGTAAAGCTGGCTCTAATTTACAAACCTGATCAATGAAAATTACCAATTTTATATTCATATTTAAAAACTGAAAAATTAGAGTATCATTCATAATCATCCAAATGTACAATTAAAAATTCAGATATGGAAATGAAACTAAAATATAACTCCATATCCTAAACTAATGCTATCTAAAGAAAGGTGTATCTCATGTGTAAAAAAATACATTATTCATTGAAAATAGAATGTTACTGTGATTGAAGGTCATATGATTAACACTAAAAAACATTTGACATATATAATAAAAGCTTTGTGATATTAATAATTTCAGCAATTAGTTAAGTATGAGGCAAACTAGGCCTTCAAAATAAATATTTAACAAAAATAAGCATCCATAGAGTGCTTTGTCAAGAGATAAGATTAGAGAAGAAAACAGTTTTATAGTATGTTATAGAAATTACAATTTAAATATGTTTTCATGTTACAACATGAAATTATCTAAGGCTATTTTATAAAAAGAATATGTCATGTATTATTGATTCTGTCCCTAATCTACGAGAATTCAAATACCAACAGATTTATTTACTTATAGAAAGAAAAAAATCTGTTCCAATACCAATCTCTGAAAACATATAGATCTTTTATTTAAATAAAAAAATTTTGGGGCCGAGTTCTCATGAATTCTCCCAGGAGCCACCGCTCTTCCTCTTCCCCCGAGCGGCCTGAGGTGACCTCCGGAGATGGTTCGCTACTCGCTGGACCCAGAAAACCCTACAAAATCATGCAAGTCGAGAGGTTCAAATCTTCGTGTTCACTTTAAGAACACACGTGAAACTGCCCAGGCCATCAAGGGTATGCATATTCGAAAAGCCACCAAGTATCTGAAAGATGTCACTTTGCAGAAGCAGTGTGTGCCATTCTGTCGCTACAATGGTGGAGTTGGTAGGTGTGCGCAGGCCAAACAGTGGGGCTGGACACAGGGTCGGTGGCCCAAGAAGAGTGCTGAATTTTTACTGCACATGCTTAAAAATGCGGAGAGTAATGCTGAACTTAAGGGTTTAGATGTAGATTCTCTGGTCATTGAGCACATCCAGGTGAATAAAGCCCCCAAGATGCGACGTAGAACCTACAGGGCTCATGGCCGGATTAATCCATACATGAGCTCTCCCTGCCACATTGAGATGATTCTTACTGAAAAAGAGCAGATTGTTCCTAAACCAGAAGAGGAGGTTGCACAGAAGAAAAAGATATCCCAGAAGAAACTGAAGAAACAAAAACTTATGGCCCGGGAGTAAATTCTGCATAGAATAAATGCAAAAAAAAAAAAAAAAAATTTTGGGATGCCTGGGATGGCTTCGTGGTTGAGTGTCTACCTTTGGCTCAGGGCCTAATCTCAGATCTGTGGATCGAGTCCCACATCGGGCTCCCTGCACGGAGCCTGCTTCTCCCTCTGCCTGCCTCTGCCTTTCTCTCTGTGTCTCTCACGAATGAATAAATAAAATATTTTAAAATAAATAAATAAAACTTTTGCAGTGTACTAAAAGCATTTAGTAAATTATGTATGTATATCAAACTTATTTAAAGATTCTCTTAGACAAAAGCTTAGAAAACATAAGTATTGGTACTGTTTTTATTTGAGTTGCTATGAACATATTCAAGATAAGTTCTCTGATTTAGGAAGAAAAATCAATCTCTAGGTCAAGAAGGATCTTCCTTTCTAACAAATAAAAGGGATTAGAATTATATTATCATTTTAAGAAGGGGGCGGCTATTTGTGCATGAACGAACTCTTAAAAGGAAATAATGCTGATTCACCTATATATTTTCTGAGGATTGAGAAACTAGTAGTGCAGCTGAAGGTTTAAGAGGAAGTGAAACATAATGAGGAAAACTCAAGTTATTTCCATCTTGCTCTTGACCTAAAAGGGTACTATTTTCATTGATATTGCTGAAATGCAAAGACAAAAATTAAAAAGACAAATCACTTGTAAAATATTCTTACATTTTCTTCCTGCCCAAACTGCCACTGGATGTTAAAGAATCTGGGATATTATTAAATAACTTCCTGCTTTAATTATTCAAATATCACCTTAATATCTTGAAACAGCTAATTCAGCGGGCTAAACTCACTGGGATCAGAGAATGTTTTAAACACTGAAACTCTATTATAACATTACAGCAACTGAAAATTATGAAAATAAGCTTTAATGGTCCATCTCATGAGAAATACCCTAGCTCTATTTTTTAATATGAGTAACCATTAGCACCCATTGTAAATGGTATCCTGGTAATATAAACTTTAAAAAATTTAAATTCTTTGTAATGAGAATTTGGCCATTTTAAATATGCTTCTCAAATAATTGAGGCTCCTGGCTTTGCAGTTCAATAATGTCCAGATAATACCACTAATGTATTTAAATGTGTAAAAATGTACCTCATGACTTTCTGCAGACCATCTTTTTATTTCATGAATGTAAATGGCCTCATTAGTCAAGATTGCCATGGGCATAAAGCACCAACCAGGCCTAAAAGTGCATCTTTAAATGCTTTAAGAATTCTTGGGCACCTTTTGAGAATTTAATGTTTTCTTTTTAACTGTCATTCATGAAATTAACAAAAGAAAAAAGAAAATCACAATGTAGAAGGAACAAGGTAAAACTCAGAAATTCATGTTGGAAATGTAAACGCGGTTCCTCCGTCTCCTAACTAGAGATACTGTTTCAAATTATTTGAAAAGATTTTAGTGGGAAATGAAGAGACTGGATTTTTGAAGTAACATCTCTAAGGGAACTCTTGAATAAAAAAGAAAGCTCAAAAAAAAAAAAAATCCTAAGGGAAATAGGAAAGTTGAAATGACAGAATTTTTACTACCCACTCCCCATCTGCCATAATCTTTTGTCATAACTTGTAATAAATAGCTGTGTTTCTAATTGAGATTCTAATGAACGCAAAGAGAGCCGGAGTGCGCATTCAGTATTCAAAGGGAAAAAAAAAAAAAAACATGAATCTTTTGAAAAATCTACAAACTGTACCGTTAATCAGTGGTTAATTTATAAATCAAATTAGTAGTCCCTCAATTATTATAAGTTTGCTTTTAAAAGATATACATTAGTGGTGTTCAAAAGTTGGGATGAGATCACCTGTTCTATCCAGTGGTAAGTATGTAGATATCTTAGCTCCTCCTTATCCACTAATCTATTTTAATGGGTGTAGGGAACCAGACAATTTTACTACTAATAAGGTAGGACCGCTGGCCTCATCACTCAACTCTGTCATCTTCTACTCATTGCTGGTAGCTAAAATCTCATTACCAAATTAAATGCTGTAAAGAAACTTTTCTTCTTTTTTTTATAACAAACTATACCATCTTCAGGCAAATTATATTATTGCATTAATAATAGGCTTTTCTCTAAGTCCTGGGAAGTCATGACCTCCCTGGGGTCTAAGTCCTTGAAATAACTAGAACATTTTTGATGACAGTGTTGAGTCACCAAGAGCAATCTAATTAAGAAGGAAATGCTGTAGTGAGGTCTTCTCTTCTGATGCTCAGTATATTGAAACCTGATAGGATGCCTAATATGTACTGAATCCATGATCCAGTCAGAGAATGAGGCTGGAGAAACCAAGACAGTTTATTTATTTATTTTTTTAAACCAAGACAATTTTGCCTGACCTCGAAGTCCTTACTTCTATCCAGCACAAGACATGACAGGACCGCCATCCTTGGGCCCTCGTTCATATGTCACATACTCACCTGAGAATTTGTTTGACTCTATTTTCCAAAACTGAAAATAATTTATTATTTCTCTTCTGCTGTACCTAAGTTGCTACGCCATTTTTCTTTATTCAACATTAATGATATAAATAAAAGTTTTATTTTGTAAATAAAATGTATTAAAAATGGGGGAATCCCTGGGTGGCGCAGCGGTTTGGCGCCTGCCTTTGGCCCAGGGCGCGATCCTGGAGACCCGGGATCGAATCCCACATCGGGCTCCCGGTGCATGGGGCCTGCTTCTCCCTCTGCCTGTGTCTCTGCCTCTCTCTCTCTCTCTGTGACTATCATAAATAAATAAAAATTTAAAAAAAAATGTATTAAAAATGAAACATTCATTTATAACGAGAGTAAATGTTGGATTTGTTAAAATCACTTTTGAGTGTAACAAAGACATAAAACCACTGAATGGAATAATGTGTTATTCTCCCTAAAGTTGTGGCAGAAAACAAGAGCAGGTTAATTGTTCCCAGGTAGTTTTGAGCGTTTTCCTACCATTGAATTTCTCACTCCACAATTGATCCATCTCTATTATGCCTTCTATTAGGTTTGCTTTCTTGAGGAAATCTTTCTCCATTTTTGGAAGCTGGAGTTCCCACGAGCATTGTAGTTTTGGAAGGATCTATCAATTTCCTCTCCTCAGTCCATCTAACCCAGTAGGGTACAATTATGTGGGGATTCAATGAAAGGGTCTACAGAGCATCATGTGTGGATTAGAATTAAGGTTCCTAGTACATGCTAACCAAAAACATGGGCAAATTGCTTAATCTGTATAAGCCTTACTTTCTTAAACTACAAAAACAGATAAATATAGACCTAACTTATTAACCTATTACAAATATGTACTCTGTAAAATGTTATTTTGAAAATATTTTGTGAAAATTTGCTTCTGTAAAGTCTAGTAGATAATGAGAATATACAAGTGAAGAAATATTGTGCCCTCTCCTTGTTATGGAAATGTTTCCTTCTTATTTTGAGATTCACACAAGTCTGTTAGGAGTTACTATATGGGGTGAGTTAAATCTTACAGAAATGATAAGTGAGGGCTCAGCTGGAAGCTTATATGTGGGGCACACAGCCCAGTCTTTACTTTTAGTGTGTATTTTGGGAAGCAGTGATAAATAATGGAGAGTTAGGAAAGAGAGGAGAGGAAATGAGAGCCTTCCCGGAAGATCCTTGAGAATATAATCTTTATCTATGAAAGTGATTATTACTAGCCATGTTTCTGTTTAGTGCAGCAGCATCTGTCATAAAATGGAACAGAATTATCTAAAAAGGAAATAACTGTGAACCTTCTATCAAGAAGTGAGTAAAATGTAAGTAGGAAATTAAGTTTACATAACTGTACATTTCACTTGTAGTTGAAAAGTGCCAAATTATCACAAAGACAATGTTCAAGAACCTAATCATGAATTTTAAGATAGAACTCTAATGCTCATCTTATTTATTTTCAATTTTAGTTTTTTTTAAGTTTTATTTACTTTGGAGGAGGTGAGCAGAAGGAAAGGGAGACAAATCTTAAGCAGCCTTGCACTGAGTGTGGAGCCTGATGCAGAGCTCCATCTCACAACCCAGAGATTATGACCTGAGCCCAAACCAAGAACTGGAACACTCAGCTACCTGAGCCAGGCAGGTCACTACCTAGTGCTCATTTTAAGCCACTGGGGACTAAATTATTTAAAGAAGTTCACACATTTCAGGAGTTCTTTTCCTTCTTTACCAAGTTAGTTCTCACATGCTCTTCAGGACAAATTCATGCACCACCTTTTACAGAAACACTCCTGAATATCTTAAACCATCACTCATCTCCATTCAACTGAGTCTGATTTAAATGCTGACATATTATGACATCCTGTTATAGTTGTTGGTTTACTAAATGGTTCCCTTTATGCTTTCCTCCATTGAAGTAGTATAATTTATTTTTATCTTTTTGCATTTCCTAGTACAGTACTTGACTATAATAACTCTTAACAGATGTTTGTTGATTTAATTAGTGACACTGTTAAGCTAAATTCATCTTAATGAAATACATGTCATGAAGATCCTGGAGATTTGAATAATGCCTCCACTCCAGAAGATATCCATATCCTAATTTTCTGAACCTGTAAACATGCTACATTTTATGGCAAAAGGGACTTTGCAGGTGTGATTAAGGATATAGAGAAGGAGATGGGGAGGTTATCCTGGACTGTCCTGGAGAATCCCAGATGTGAGGAAGGATACTTAAAATGGAATAAGAGGCAGAAGAGGGGGCACCTGGGTGGTTCAGTGATTGAATGTCTGCCTTTGGCTCGGGTCATGATCCCAGGGTTCTGGGATCGAGTCCTACATCAGGCTTCCCACGGGAGCCTGCTTCTCCCGGTGCCTATATCTCTGCTTCTCTCTCTCTCATGAAGAAATAAATAAAATATTTAAGAAAAAAAAGAGGCAGAAGGGGAGAGTCAGAGGGAGATGTCACTTTGGAGAAATGATCAGAGGTGATAGGTTGTTGGTTTAAGATGGAGGGAAGGGGGTTTTGCAAACTGGAAAAGCCATGAAATGGATTCTCCCCTGGAGATTCCAGAAAGATACCCAGCTCTGCTGAAGACTTGATGCTACCCTGGTAAGGCCAGTGTCAGAACTTGTAGAAATGTAAAATAATAGATTTCTGTTATTTTAAGCCAAAATTAGGGATGATTTATTATGGGGTCAGTAGGAAACTAATACATTTAGTCACTCTAATTGTACCACATATACATTGATTTTAACTAAACAGAAGGTCTAATATTTCCCATTGTCATTTATATCCACAAGAATAATAAACATTATTATGATCACTAATATAGCTTTCAAGTCTCTTTTCTGTAATTTTATTTTATTATATATATTATGATTGTCAAATGAAGAGCTATATTTTTTTAAACCCAAGATTTTTTTTTTTTTTTTTTTCAATTAACACTTGTCAGGGCACCTACGTGGTGCAGTTGGTTAAGCCTCCAATTCTTGGTTTCCGCTCAGGTCATGATCTCAGGGTCATTAGGTCTGCATCTATCCTGCTCTATGTTCAGCACAGAGTCTGCTTAAGACTCCCTCTCGCCTGTTCTCTTTCTCTCTCTCAAATAAATATTTTAAAAAATGAACATTTGCAAGTAAAATTTTGACCTCCTTTTCTTAGAAATAACAAATACTAAAATAAAGAGTAAATAAATTCCATTGATAATATCCATTACAATATTGGGCTTGCAATATGTCCAACACTTTTCTATAAAAATGGTATTGACTACTTGTTATAATGTTATTAAATAAGTCAAGTGGTAAATTATGCTAAATTCAAAATTAAGCTTATTCTATTTAATTTTATAAAATAACATTATCACACAATAAAGATTAAAGTTAGTAGTACAAGTCAACATATGCACATAAATGTTTCAGTGTGCTCACCTTTGTATATATTATGAATTATCACTTCTTGATTGAATTGCTATTTCTTAGTTATGCACTCCTATATAATAACATGGCTTCTATAAATTATTCCTCCCACATCTAAGTCATTTTAGACACTGTAGAAATGGAACTGTACACAACCCTTGTCCTTCAAATCACAAAGTTCCACAATATAAATGATGTACTTGTGCCAAAATATATATGAATCATATCTGAAAATAAAATGAATAGTTGATATTATTTCCATTTCCTGCATTTATTTATCAAAAAATCAAATTACTTGAACATGCATGATATCTGTGAAAAATAAAAATATGTCACTGAGAATATTTGTAATTAATGATATTTCTTCTAATGACCAGAAGCAGTTATTAGATGAATGTTTTATGATTCCATAAGAAGCCTCTTTACGATCCATTTATCAGAATGTTGCTATAATTGATGTCTACCTTCCACTTGACTGTAGTCAATCTGAGAACTAGGACTGGATTTGATACACTTAATGTTGTATACCCAGCCCTGGCCTAGTGACTGACACAAGGCTATTAGGAATCCGATGGGTACTTTTTAAATAAATGAATAAATTAATTAATGCAGTGCAAAACAGAATATTGAGAGGTTAGTAATTCTGAGAGAAACAATTCCATTAAACTACCCTGAAATTCTGATTATTCACTACATGCAATTATCTGGCATTTACCAAAATAATATGTTCATTATTATTGCCTTCTCCAATTTTTTTATTTATGGAATACACTTGTTAGTGAAGATTTAATTATATTTCACTTAAAAATAAACTGAGACTGAATTGTTATATGACTCAGCCAAGCAAAACCAACTAGACTGGAACTCAGATTTTTTCTGATTATGATAAAAAATAGTTTTCTTTGAACTAGATGCATGTTCCAAAAACAGCCTGACTCAAATATTGACATGGTATCTTTTGGTATTCTGGACTAGTACCTACTCCCTTTTATTTCTCTTGTGGGACACAATCAAGATCCTGTCATCCTAAGATCTGAAGAGCTGAAAGAGCACATAAAAACTGAATAGTTTAAGGTGACATATTCCAAGCCCATTAAAAAGTTTATATATCAACAAGCAATACAAAACCTAATGTGGCATCAATTCAAGGTGGAGAAAGAAAGGAAATGTGGCTGAGTTTATCTAAATGATGCCAACATCATAAATGCAATATTTGTATGAAAAAAGTTATCAGTAGATAGTAAAAGGTCAAAAAGGAGAAAATTTTAATGAAATCAGATAAGTTAGGCTTCTGTTGAAATCTTCAGATTTGTTATTTTAATAAGCCTCAAAAAGAGGATGTAGATTAAATTAAGTATACAGGACCCTGAGAATATTACTTAACTCTGTTTTAATCAATTTTATTAAATATAATTTATATAAAATAAAATTCACAAATTTTCAGTGCATAATTTGACTAATTTGGACAAATATATACAGTAAGTAACCACCATCATCATGATATACAGCATTTTCACCACTCATTCGTGCCGTTTGGCGGGCAATGCCCCTCCTGGTCCCTGCTAACTATAATCAGCTCTTTGTCCCTATACTTTTGTGTTTTTTACAGGTTCATGTAAGTAAAACTATGTACTCAGTAGACTTTTGTGTTCCGCCACCTATTGCTTTTGAGTTGCCTCTATGCCATTGTATGTATCAATATTTATTTTCTTTTTTGATTGGTTCTTACTTTCTATTTTCTACCAACTTCCTTGCCACATTTGAAACAAATAGTTTTATGTAAAAATACTTTAAGATAAATGATGTAGTTAATTAAAATTGATTGCTTTGATTTTGGCTCCAAAGGAAGGATTCCCGACTTTCTGCTGCCATGTCCCCCTCCCACTGATAGCTAAGTCTGTAGGACTTTGATTTTCATTATCCAATTCTAATGCAGGACCTAAAAAGGAAAACGCTAGCTCATTTCCATTCTTGACCATCTAGATTCAGGTGCTCCTCTTAGCTGATCTTTAATCCCATTACTATATTAGTTTATATACTGAAGATTGACAAAATTACCTTCTCAAATCTGATGGTTTTCCTGAGCATCTGACCCTCATCTGTCTTCTTCTTGGTCATATCATTTGTAATATTCCACAGATAAGTCTGTCAAGAACTGTGGAACATCTAAAATTGTGTGCTGTTTGCAAGTTAACAAGTTAGTCTGTCACATTTACAGGGATCCTGGTACAAGACATGAGACAAAGGACTTTAGTAGTCATGGTGGAGCAGAGAGCAGAAACTTCTATCACAACTTCAACACAACTTGTGTTGCTCCTTCTTCCCCTTCACGTCCCGTGAGGCAATATGGAGTGGCTCTGGTAGATGATGTACGCATGGTGAATTGTGTAACAGTTGAGGCACTGTGACCTTAGGAAACCCCTATTTTTAAAGAGACTACATATAAACCTGCCCAATCCTTGCCCAGATAGAAAAGTGACCTTAGTATCCTAGACAGTAGCCAAATGGGCCCTCTAACCTGCAAGGAGATACTGTAGCTGTATTCAGTACACCTATATCCTTAAAAGATAACCTAGTATGAGAGCTGCTACGGGAAGAGCAGAAGCATGAGAGACTCATGAAGAATCATCTCTTTCAACCCTGTCAAATTTCAAAATCCCAAAATGTGACAAATTCCTTAGTCTTTCAAAAGTGGTCCCCACTGATTTCTTTCTCTTCATTAATACTGTCACCCAAACCAAAATACATGAGAATCTTACCAGAGTTGTTTTGTTTTTTAATTCAAATGCAGTTGTTGTTTCATTCCTCGAAAGTGAACTTGTAAAGTCTAAATACTTTTCAAGATCTCCTCTTCTTCTGCAGCCTTATTGTGTATCCTAAAATCAAGTCTTTGGCATGACTGTCCTGAACTATGGTGGTAATTTGGATTGGTGCTTCTCAGAGTGTGGCCTTTGTTTTTGTTTTTGTTTTTGTTTTTAATAAATTTATTTTTTATTGGTGTTCAATTTACCAACATACAGAATAACACCCAGTGCTCATCCCGTCAAGTGTCCCCCTCAGTGCCCGTCACCCATTCACCCCCACCCCTGCCCTCCTCCCCTTCCACTACCCCTAGTTCGTTTCCCAGAGTTAGGAGTCTCTATGTTCTGTCTCCCTTTCTGATATTTCCCACACGTTTCTTCTCCCTTCCCTTATATTCCCTTTCACTATTATTCATATTCCCCAAATGAATGAGACCATATAATGTTTGTCCTTCTCCGATTGACTTACTTCACTCAGCATAATACCCTCCAGTTCCATCCACGTTGAAGCAAATGGTGGGTATTTGTCATTTCTAATGGCTGAGTACTATTCCATTGTATACATAGACCACATCTTCTTTATCCATTCATCTTTCGATGGACACCGAGGCTCCTTCCACAGTTTGGCTATTGTAGAGTGTGGCCTTTGGACCAGCAGGCATGAGCATCACCAGGAAATTTTAGAAATGCAAAGTCTGGGGCCCTTTTCAGACCTGCAGAATCTCTAGGGATGGTTTCCAGCTCTCTGCTTTACAAGTCTTCCAAGTGATATTGATGTGTATAAAAATCCAAGACCCACTCTTCTCTATTATCTCTACTCTTACCTTCCTAAGCAAATTCTGTTACCACAGTTGGCCAAAAGACTCTCACAAATCTGACAATATTTGATCTCTTTAAATCTTTATAACATCTTCATAGCCAGGGCATGAAGTCCAAGACGCAGCTTAAGGAAGTTCCTCCAGAAATCCCTTCTGGAAGACTTAGCCTGTGGAAAAACCCCCTTGATATCTTCAGAGCATCTGTGCTTCTTTTTTAATAAAACACTTTAGAGGTATTTATAATTTAGGTTCAAGTTAGGCTCACCTGGGGATGAATCTTTGCTTCACCACATTGTAACTGCATATCTTTGATGAAGTAACACATCCTCTTAAAACTAGCTTCAACTTCTGTAAAGTGAAGACAATAATGACATCCAGCTCACGGAGAGTATGAGTATGTAATTTAGCAACAGCTATTAGTCGTTAGGCACAGTGCATTCTGCTTTATAAGACAAATTTGGTTTTGGTACTTATGTATTAACTTCAGGTATTACTAATAGTATTTTTGATACTATGATTAATCATTATTATGACTATTACTCTGACAATATTTGACATATTTTTTTAAATATTTGACATATTATGTTGAAATACATACTTACTTAATTGTGCTCTTCCTAGCCTGATAACAGCAACCCTGACAGTGTGTTTTCAATTAATGTTTGTGAATTAAATTCAGTTAATATATATCATCAACCAAACATAAAAAAATACAGTATGAAGGAGATAAGCAAAAAAGTATAAGACCTGTATAAATAGAAGCGCATTCAGGTGAATAGCAGTTTATATGTTTGAATCACTCTAAGTAATAACAAAATTACAGGATTCCCTCACTATACAAAAGTAGAGCAATTTATGGAAACTTTTGTGAGTTGAAAGGGCATAAAGCAAAGAAGAAATTACCATGAATCTATATATGTTTTTGAATACTCTCAGCCCTCCAAAATAATCTCTCTTAGGTTTTCTTGATCCCCCTAGGACATGGATGCGCAAAATAAATTGAGATAAAGCACACCTGCCCTCAGGCAGGGTTCCAAGCTCTGGTGGTTTGATGCTGAGCACAGTTCGCGAGGATGGCGCCAGGTGGCGCTGCACTCGAGGCTCCGGGTGTGTCTTGCCTCCCTCCAGGAGGGCTTCCTGCTGACCTAATGTGGAATGCTTTTCACCTTTTTTTTCTACAAGAGAAAATCCTCTTTGGATCTCTCTGGGATAGCGAAAACAGGCACTAATGCGGATCTTTTTGTAAAACCAAAGTTGTGTCATGCAAACTTTCAAAAGTGAGGGATGGCTAAATTTCAGCTGGTATCAATTGGCCACTTATGTGCTACCCTTGAGAATACAAAGATTGATAAAACATAATTCTTCTCAAGAAGTTCAAGGCCTGTGAGGAAAGTCATACACATAAATAGATAAATTACAATGATGTATTGTATAAGGATAAGTGCTATTGAAGTTGCACAAAAATAATTTGATAGGAGCATAGCCTGGCCGGTAAGAAGTTGGGGAAATGTTATATCCAAACTCATAAAATAAGGTACCACATATTGAGGACATCAAAAATACAAACTGGCAGCAAAATGTACGATTTAGTCTCTTTAAAGCCTCTTCTTTACTGCCCCATAAAATTGGTGACAACAGCTTCCTGTTGTATGGAGAAGAAATAACTCACTCAGGATATATTTCTCATCCAATTGGGACTAAGAATTGATAAGATCTTGACAAATGTTGTGTTGGGAGGTTTGCCAAGAGATATTTCTAACCGGGTGGCACCTCAAAGAAGTAGGACATGTGAGTACATAAAAATCAGGGCAAGAACATGCCTGCCCTTCCAAGAGTAGAACTCATTAGCAGGGATGAGGTTGTGCTTCCCAAACAGGATCTATTTTAACGTTCTGCTAATCATCTCAGATGTAACTGAGGCCATCAGATATCATATATAAAAAATGATGACTAGGAACATTGCAAATTCAGTTATCCACAAAAATGAATAAAATCAATGTCCCCAATGAAGGTTTTTAATCTTAAAATTTCAAATATTCATGAAAATAAAAGGTCGAATTTTCTGGAGGCTTGAAAATTCACTTAGTATCTTAGTTTATATAAGACACTCCCAGAAAAAAAAAGACACTCCTTAAGACCTGAGAATTTCACCAAAACTTCTCCCTGAAAATCATATGACAATGTCATTGTAAATCAGGTTAAAATGGTGATTTTCCTTAACAGTTGGATTTTATAAGCATTCCATTTTTAAAAAATGTTTTGCTTTGCATTAATTTTCAAGTTGGACTATTCACTTATTGACTAGGTTTATTTCATAGAAGAGAGTGGCTTTCCAGAGTAAATGTTTTCTTTTAAAGCTGCACATCCTTCTAAAAAATGCTATGGAGACACACTCTAGGGTGCCGCTAATATAGAGCAGTATCTGCTATTTTCTATCACCTTCAATCACCACACATTTTCTTATAAAATGCAATCTGAATTGTATTTGCAAAGAGTTTGTAAGAACATACTGAAAATATTTGGACAACCAACTATGGGCAGGTGTCTCACTCAATGTAAATGATAGCCATTGCTCACAAATATCCTCCCATGTGGATTAGGACACACGTCTGCTAACATGAAGTTTTCAGGTTTTTTTGGTCCCCTTGCGCAACTAAATATGTTCCTGCATAACACTCCTGAATGCTTCAGGCCATATATTATTTTGCTGCCTCCCTCTGATGATATGTTACTATGATAAATCATCACAGTGCACTGCTGCTCTGATGAGCTGTTGCTTCAGCACACCATTGAAGCTGTCACATAGATGATGTATGAGAAAGGCATACTGATGATGTTTTACGCAAAAGATGGTGCTGCCCGGGGAACAAAAGGTTTAGGAGAAGATTCAACATAATTACCCGATAAAAGTCAACCCGCACACAGCATGCTAGAAAATGCATTCGTGGGTATGGTAAATCACTTCCCTTTAATGTGTGGTATTTCTGGTGCTCCTGTCATAAGCCTCCTTCCCTGAGCTGTAGACTGATTTTGTTTAAACATTTTTTTAAGTAGAAACAAAAGCTAAAGGAATGAAATTAAAATTTACCTGAAACTCAAATGTATAGATTAACTCTGAGAATATGCATTACTATCTACTATAGGTTAATTTGCCAAAGGAGTTAATTGGTGCTGAAAGTTTTCATTCATCATAGGAAAAGGAAATAATCTCTATTTGTAATAACTGTGCAGGAGGACTTTCCTAGGAAAATATCAGTGTCCTGGCAAAAATCAGAGATTACATCAGATTTACACTAAGCCCTTACCATGTAACATTCAAATGTCAGAGCTACCACCTATGACTGCTGAGACTATATACTAGATGATTGATTGAATCTAAAAATAGCCACCTGATCTTTATTCATCTTCCTACGGAAAAGGAATATAAGAATTTAGGAAAAATGTATTGTTTTTTCAAGTTCTCAGAGAAGTGAAAGATCAACTCTTTCTATACCCAGTTCTCATATGGTTGATGCTGAACAAATAATTGTTCATTTAAGATAAATGCCATAATTATCTGTCTCTTCATCATCTCAGTTCCATCCCAAGATGCAGTTCCAACCCAATCAAGTGAATGGGATGAGCAGAGAGCATTCCGGAGGAGGAAAGGCATTTCTTGTTCTCAGGTTTAGGATTTTTCTCTTTTAAATTTCATTCTGACTGAGGTCTTGCAAAGAAAGATATAGAGAAATACCTCAGAATATCATGCAAACTATTACTTACTATTTTACTTATTTTTTCCATAAAAGTAAGTTGCCAGGAAGTTTAATATTTGTTCATATTCTTCTTTTATTTTCTGTGAAAATTCATCAAGACTGGTAGATGTAGTTTAAGGAGAATCTCCAAAAGAACAGTTTTGAAGCTTGCATTTGCTAGAACTCTTAGAAAAAGTAGACTAAGCACTCAGTGTTATGCGCAACTGATACATTATTGAACACTACATATGAAACTAATGATGTACTAAATGGTGGCTAAATGAATTTGAACTAAAAAAGAAGAATAAAAGGACTATTACAACAACAAAAACAACAGCAAAAGAAAATGTAGGCTAGTCTCAAAAGAAGCCACTAGAGTTATTTTTAATGTTCACTTAATTTTATCTATCTATCTATCTATCTATCTATCTATCTATCTATCATCTATCATCTATCTATTATCTATCTATTATCTATCTATCTATTCATTCATCCTCCTGCAAAGTTCTTAAATTAGCTTTTCTCTGGAAAGTTGACAACATAAAATATCTTATAGGGTTTTGTTAACCTCATAATTCTGTTTTTAAAAATCTTTGTCTATTGTTCTCGGTCATTAAGAACTTACCTCAAACACCCTGACATCCTGAAAGATGCAAAAGAGCTGACCACTTGTTGGAATGAACTTTTAAAACCATCTACTTTGTGCTAGAAGTCAACCAATGCTCCTGTCAAATATCAACCCCCAGCCTGGGAACTAGTGACCTCTGGGGTGATACAGATAAGCACCGTATGACTCAATTTTTGCCTCTCTGACTGCTCAATATTTTGTATCAATAATGATATTGGAAGGGGCAGTCTATATGAGAGCAGCTGGAGACAAAACCAGTTACTTGCTCTTATTCTTGACTCTGGTCTTTGTGGTTCATATGTTTTGGCAAAGGTCCAAAAAATGTAGACTCAGAGCCTCAAGTATAAAATATCTAGGAATTGAATGCAGTCCACTGTGATCTGTCATTCAATAGTTTGGAAGGCTTCCTAAGTGTTGGGCATTGTGCTATAAAAAAATAACATCCCTAGGGTTGATAAAAAGAGCCATGCCACATTGATACGGTTTTCTTTTGTTACAAAAATAACTAGAATTATTTTTTCAGAGTATCTCTAGATAAGAAAAGACAGTATTGAAAGAGGTCAGTGGATGCCAGAATTATTCAAGAAAAGCAATATATCAAATAATATACTTGATATTTTGTGTGTAAAATAATATAGATTTTGTTTCATGCCATTTTTATATATGAGGGATGCTCAGATTGTATGAGAGTTGAAAATCACTTTTTTTTAATTCTGCCAACTTTTCTTAATTATAAGGAGTATGTTAGAAAAAAATGAAGGAAACAAATTTGAAACATGAAAGAAGAAGATCACTTTTTTATAGTAACTGTAAATATAGTTCTCCACTAAACTGTAGACGCTTAGGATCAAGCATATGTTCTTTTCTTAAATTCTCTTCACCAAGTCAACATCAGGAATCAAGTAAGTCTTGAGTAAGTGGAGAAAGAAAATCATTAGAAATAAAATTATGGAGTATCAACATCTATACACTCAGTACTCACTTTTAGCATAGTTTACAGGAATCTACACATCTACTTAGATGCATAGGTCAGTTTAGACAGTGAAGATAATTATAACATTACCCACATGTAGGTGTTTGGTAAATATTGGTTCTTTTCCTTGGAAAATGCAAAAGAATCTACACATGTGGATACAGTTTAGAGAATGTAAAACGCTATAGCCAAAAAACATCTTCATATGGAAAATTGGAGCATGCTATTCAAATATTGATAAGCATAGTATAATGGAAAGAACATGTACTTTGGATTCAGCTAGACTAGGTGTAGTACCATTCCAACCAGTTTGTAAAGTGTGAATTTTCTTAGTTTCTTCACATTTTTGAGTCTTACTACATGACAAAAATAAAAACACCTACATGGAAGGTTTGCTGTATGTGTATAGTAAAATGACACAATTCTAGCTGGGAGTAGGTACTCCAGGTGCTAGTTGCATCCTTAACTCAGTTAAGTTAGTTTTGCAGATGATTATTATATGCTTAGAATCAAGATATTCTGTTTTGAGGCTTCATTCTAGGTTATTAATATCTTTAGTATTGTCAAAAATATACATCTGTATTTACATAGCACAATTGCTGACCTATCTAGAACACAATGACAATTCAGAGCACAATACCAAATATAGGAGGGGAAAACGGTCATGATTTGAGTCTACAGAATTGGGAAATGGCTAAAATAATTATTAACACTTGGTCTGTACAAATCTGAAGCATACACTCTTCCGATTATACTAGGTATATGTGTGTGTATAATCTGCCTTTCTGTACTTTGCAAGACTGTTTCAACCTATCAGAATATGTCAGAACCTAAGTGACTAGCTTTTATATACTACTAAAGTGCTCCAGATATTATCAACTTATTTGCTGAGGTTCAAAACCATCATGTGAGTTAAGTAAAAATCTCCTGGTGAAAACTAATAAAAGATATATTTTCTATAACTTTTGTGATTAATAAAATCTGAAAACTCTATTTTCATAAGAAAACCTATAATATATCATTTCTGCACAATATGGTGTGTTTTTTAGAGGATGTCACTTTTCACTATCCTTACATTTGGCCTTATACGTATGTGGTTCAGCAATTAAGCAAAAGCAAACATTAACAAAAATAATTTTAAACAGATTGCAATCTAAAATAGGAATCGTGAAAATTGAACAGTGCTGCAAGAATGTTATTTAGCTAAAGTAGTAGATGATTAAAGTATTTCCAAAATTGAGGGAAAATAGAGAACATAAACAGAAAATACCTTGTTATAATAATTCTAGGTTTTAAATTATAGCAATTCAGCTGCTTTTTACAGGAGTGGTGATAATAGGTATCTTTGATTTTAATGCCCCAGTAAGAAATACCTTGATATTTGTGAATGTCACAAATACTGTTTTGTATAATCTACATTTATCTTTCCAATCAACAATATAGATATCTATATAACTTGAAAAATAGTTATCATTTCTATCCTCATTCATCAATATTTCAGAAGTCATTCCCTTGATAGTAGCCTTTAGTGTGAAAAATCTAAACAGAGTTTAGCATTGAATAGAGTTCAAGATTCACTAAAATGACAATTCCATTATTTTCCAGCTTCATTTCTTTTAAGACCATCCTAACTTTATTATAAATAGTCTGATTGATGCTTCAGGCTACATTACTTTGTTTTGCCTGACTTCAGTTTTCTTTTTTCATCAAATGAGTCTTGTTATAAATAACATGACCCAGTGAAGTGCAGTCTAAGGTGGTATCATTTTTATAACATGAGAACTTCATTTTTGCGTATAATACAGTTTTGCCATGTGGATTTGGAGTATGATAGTGTAGCAATATGCAAGCTTACAAAAAAAGATTTTTTGACAAATGTAAGAGTATATTACTTTGGTGTAAATCTTGTACTCTGATTTATTTTCTCATTAAATAACAACACCCTTAATACATTATAGCTAATAAAAATCTCAGCAGAATTGTTGTTCTAAATATGTATGCATCTATGTTGTAGAAGAAAAGGGAATTAAGGAGAAGAAATCTAAGTACTGCCTACTCATGATGCATCTCAGAGCAGAGTTTATAAACAGGACTATGGTTGCAATTGTTTTTTTCCTGTGGCAGTTCCCCTCTGCATTCACACACCAGAAAGCCTACACAAAGTTTGTCAACTTTTTCCTCTTCAAATATTCCTCCATAGCAGTTCCCACCATCTGTCTAAAGCATTAAGTTCTCTGCTTTCAACTTGGTACGTTTTTATATACATAAAAAAAGAAATGAGGGGCATTGAGGTGGCTCAGTTGGTTGAGCATCTGCCTTTGGCTCAGATCACGGTCCCAGAGTCCTGGGATCAAACCCCACATTGGGCTCCCTACTCAGCGTGGAACCTGCTTCTCCCTCTCCCTTCTGCCTCGCCCCCCTCTCTTTTTCTCTCTCTCGTTTTCTCTTTCTCTTTCTCTCTCTCTCTCTCTCAAATAAATAAATAAAATCTTAAAAAAATAAATTAGTGAACAGGAAACATGAAAGAGGTGGACTGAGTTCCAGTAAACAGGATTTAGGTTTAAAGCAAAGGGGAAAAAATAAGTATTTATAACCCAGAAGTGATGTTGATACATGTCACATTATTATTTGTAGTGAATCTTGGTTGTAGAAAGCAAAGATTCTGAACCACATGGAGTCAGAAAATTTGGTTGCAGCTCTGATTCTACCACTAAATAATATATGATATTTAGTAAATTATTTAATGGTCTTTGTTCTGAATTTCATTATATCCATAAAGGGGATACAGAGTTTGTGACCTTTATTATCCGTTCCAGCTCTAATGTTCTATAATGTTGGCATGATTTCAGAAGAAAAAATAGAGGCAACCCATTTTTGTTTCAGCACAATTTTAGATTGAAGGATTTTTCTGGCACTGTGTAGATTAAAAAGCTCAAAACAAAACTAGTGAGTCAGCAGCAGCTACAATACAATCTTGACTACGGGATAACAACCACTCAAAGGGACTATGAAATGCATCCATTTAATACTCTGCAATTTGTTCGTCTTCAGAGCTATGTTTTTGAACAAATCTATCTAATGCTTTGACCCTACCCTCTAATATGCTCCTGAGTTTCAGATGATCATTGAAACATGCAGCTATATTTTTTTCTTTGTGTTTCTTTATGTTTCATATTTTACCTTACTTTTTTTTTTTGGCAGTAGCAAACAGTATATTTGCCTATTTCATCTCACGTTGAATGGCCCACTATGCTCAAAATTGAATCTGATGGAAATTACCATATCAATTATCAAGCCAATTATAAAATACACACACACACACACACACACACACACACACACACACACACTGATCAACATCTGGCAAAGCAGGACTTCTGATTCTAACTAGCAAGAGTAGATGGTGGCAGACCAACAATCTCAATCAATCAATAATACAGAGATAATTATTTAAATCAGGGCTGAAACAAAACTTTAAAGTGTTGAGGTTCTAAAGGGAAAAGCGACTCAGAAAGGTGAGCTGACTTTCTGGGCGTAGTTCCTTCTCTGGGGACAAATGCTAAATCTCGGCACAGGACAAGAGACTAAAACTTCACGTTTTGTCACAGCGGAAGGCTATGACTCAGGATAAAGACCAGTAAAGCCCTTTGCGATCATTGAAAGTTTGGAGAGACAAAAATTTAGAATAGGGGGTCTCTCAAACTAGAATTAATAAGTAAACCTCACAAAGAGTTAAATGAAAAGTCCACTAAAAAACTCCACTTATCAGAAACAAAGAAATAGTCAAATTTTAAAAGTGATACTGTTTGGAAAAGCATCAAAACACTTTATATAGAAAGTCCAAATCTAAAAAACACTGCAATTGTAATTGAAGACAATTGAAGAAAATCTAAGTAAAGGGAAGGAGATTTCAATGTGCATAGATTGGAAGCCTCAGAATTACAAAAATGTCAATTTTCTGTAAATTACCTAAAGATTCAAACCAATCCCAACCCCAATCTCAGCAATGTTTCCTTTTTTTTAAACTGAAAATTGGCAAATTCAATGTAAAGAACCTATAGATACAAAAGCCCAAAAACATTCAAGAGAATTCTGAAAAGACCAAAACAAGAGTACTTGCACTACCATCTGTTAAGGCTGATTATAAAACTATAGTGATTAAAACACTGTAGTTGTGCGCCAAGGGCAGATAAATATATACATGAAATAGAATAGAGTTTGAAACAGATCCACTAAAATGGTCATTGAATTTGACTTTCCTTAAAAAATGAACATTAACCCACTTTCACATCACAAAAAAAAAAAAAAAAAAAAAAAAAAACTCTACATTGAGTGTTGGTTTACTTTGAAAGGTTAAATGATAATAAAAATTTTAGAGTCCCACATGGGAAAATATCTTCATATCCTTCAGATAACAATATTATATTTTTTAAAAAAGATTTTGTTTATTCATGAGAGAGAGAGAGAGAGAGAGAGAGGCAAAGACACAGGCAGAGGGAGAAGCAGGCTCTATGCAGGGAGCCCGATGCAGGACTTGATCCCGGATCTCCAGGATCACACCCTGGGCTGAAGGCGGTGCTAAACCACTGAGCCACCTGGGCTGCCCAGATAACAACATTATGTTAAGTTGAGCATAAAACATACTAGCTTTAATGGGAAAAATATAAATTGGATCGCATTAAAATTAAGAACTCTGATGAAAAGTCACCATTGAGTAAATAAAAATCTAAATCACGCAGTTGAAGGAAATATTTGAGAAATACATATTCAACGATGACTTAAAGGAATATATAACTCCTAAAAATGAGTCTTAAAATGACAAAAGTTTTAAAATAAATAAGGAATTTGAATACACATTTCACAAATGAAAATCCTAAAAGCCAATTAGTACATGAAAAGATGTTCAGTTTAGTGGTTGTTAGTGAAATGAACGCTGAAATTCTAATGGGACACTACCATATATTCACCTGAAAGGCTAAGAGAAGGGAAGCAGAGTGTATCCGCAAGCATGTGGAAGGAACCAGATCTCTCCTACACTACTAGTGGACGTACAAATTGTCCTAACCACTCTGGAAACCTGGCACCATCTAAAAATCTGAAATATATATTTATGAACTAGCAATTCCCAAGATGCCAGGATATCCAAAAGAAGTGCGTATGTATGTTCACCGAAAGACATAACCTATATTCTTAGGACCACTCATGGCAGCCAAATGAGAAAGAAAACAATCTATAAATCCATCCATAAATGGATGACAAACATGTGACACAGTAATACCATGTTGCAATGAAGAAACAAACTACACTTAACAACATGGATGGATCCCACAAATATAATGTGGAGAGAAGAAAGCCGAAACACAAATAGTACACAAATTTCATGATTGTAAAATAAAAAACAAACAAACAAAAAAACAACAACAAAAAAAAACAAATTTCATGATTGTATTTGAATCCAGTCCAAAACCACACAAGGTTGTGTGTTAGAAGTCAACATATACACTGCCCTGAGAGGAGGCGACCCTGGGGGAGCTGGGGACCTTCTGATTCCTCTCTGGTTACTGGTTATAATGGAGTCTGAGCTTGAGGAAAAGTCATTGAGCTCTAATTTATTATCTACTTTTCTCGATATATTTGTTCCAAAACTGTTTACTATAAAAACAAAAACAAAAGCAAATAGCTCTAAAGGGTCCTGTGTGTGCTGCAGCACAGAGCAGGCCGGGAAGCTGACTCTGAGGGCCTGAGATGTTTCTAGGGTGCACTCTGCAGGGAGATCCACACCCTCAGTGCAGGGGGAGGATGAACAGGGTCGGATGGGGATGGGGCGGTGGGGGGGGGAGATGGTGACCTGTGACCCGCAGTGGGGGATGCAGCAGCATCGTGTGGGACTCCAAGGCTGGAAGGTGACCCTCAGAAGGTGGGGAATAAGTCTTCATGGGGTGCACGGGGCTCTGGGTGGTGAGTAGTAGCGGTCATGGCAGAGAAAATCCTATCTGAGGACTTGAAGAAAATAAAGTGAGAAAGGGAGTGGGTGGGAACATTCAACAATGCGAAGATGGGGAGGATGTCTCCCATTTGACCATCCTAAATTCTCAGGGAAATTCTTCCCTAGAACTAATCTTAATCTCTTATGGGGCGCTTTGAAATTTGTTTAAATTTGGCATCTAAAAGCTGAATAGCTGCCGAAAAACAGAACACTACTTCTCTCCCCTTTCAAAGCGAGCACTACAAAAATACAACCCAGCACAAAAGATTCAAATTGCTGAGCTAAACATTTCGATTCACAAAGGCTTCTGCGTTCTCTCTTAACTTGTAGAAACCTTTGAAAGAATTCAGTGGGGGTAGCAAGCTTCTTTCATTTGTCATATTTATCATAATAAGAAATGAGACACATTAGAACATAGAAAAATCACCTTCTTGAGCAATTAAGCGAGGTTTAGACTTAATATTTTCCCAAATTCTAACACAAACACTTGGACTTTTTTGTTACAATGTATCATTTGGCAGTAATCAGAGTCATGGATGAAACTAATTAAATGACTATTATGCTTTGTTTCCTTAAGGTTGATTGAGATGGTAAGAATGCCTCAAATATTTACTTTATACTATGTATGCATATTAATTACTCTGCCTATTATCATCATAAATCATCCTTTCCACTAATGACACATTCTTCACACTAATAAGTGAAAATTACAAGAGCAAACAAACTAATCTATAGCAGGAAGGCACTTGGTGATTTAGTAAATGAGATGAAGCTGAGCCCTATGCATTCTCTCTCTAACAACTGTCTGGGTTATTTTGCTCCCCTGCCCCTTAAGATACCACAGGAAAGTGGGGGATATGCTTTTGCTTGTAAAAGGCCAGGCTATGGGGATCCCTGGGTGGCACAGCGGTTTGGCGCCTGCCTTTGGCCCAGGGCATGATCCTGGAGATCCGGGATCGAATCCCATGTCGGGCTCCCGGTGCATGGAGCCTGCTTCTCCTTCTGCCTGTGTCTCTGCCTCTCTCTCTCTCTCTCTCTCTCTGTGTGACTATCATAAATAAATAAAAATTAAAAAAAAAAAAAAAAGGCCAGGCTATGATGTCAACAAGTTAATCAAAGCTGAATAAGACAGAGCCTTGGTAAACTAGAGCTTTTCTAGAATGGATGTGGCCAAAGTCATACCAGGTAATGCATTCTCTTTCTTGGAATTTGTACATATTCCTAGGAGTCAAGAATGGCTTTCCCCATTGACAAACCCTTTCCATGTATACATATTACCGTCGTCAACAGAAAGCTTTCATGTTGCCAGAAACCATTCTAAGTTTTCATAATCACCAACCATTTATACCTTCCAAGCCCTTACTGGATAGGTTTCTGTTTTATTTCTATTTTAGATATAAACTCACCAAGAAATATAATCCCTTGCTCAGGTGCCCCCATAACCAGACAGTGATGGTAGGATTGAAACCCAGGCACCATCGGGGCAGCAGGGACTGTGTGGTTAGCTGATGAACTACAGGGCCCTTGCTTGAAAAGGAATTTGAAAAGGAGTCCTCGAAGAATTCTAGTCTCAGTCAGCTGAATTTTTCCTTTCTGGTGTTTCCACATTCGTTCTGTATAGCAAAGGGTATGTTGTCCGCTGTTTGGTGGTAGGAGAGGAGAGAAGACGTTGTAAATGGAGCTCCACTGATGAGGAGACCGTGGAGTGCACGCCCAGAGTCTCCAGAGACACTTTACCAGGCTTTTCCGAGGCGTGGAACCAGGGCTCATCCAGTGTCATCATCATCATCATCAGATGGCTTTCTGTTTTCCCTTTACAGGAACACATGATTTCTTGCAAGGTGAAAGCCTCATGATTTTTAATCACTTGAATGATTCCATGATCTTCAGAGTTCCTGTCCTGAGTGGCTGCAGGTGATAGTGCAGATAGTGTACTTGTTATACAATCGTTGCCTGCTGTTTTCCCCCAGAGAAGGAAGAGAGAGGACCTCAGATGAGCTGGGCCTTCAGCAGGTGCCTTTGAAATGAGAAATTCAGAGCTTTATTTTCTTTTTTCTCCCAAAGCACTCTGCAGCATGGTCCACAGTATTCTAGGAACTGTAGTTTTAAAAAGAAGAAACCATGATAAATACTCTAAATCAAGACATAATATTTACTATGAATTTTTTAGGAAGAGGGAACTCGCATTATAATTATAATTATACTCCTACTTTATTGTGTCTGTTCCATCATCCATCATCATGGTCACTGCTTTTGCTGGCTTGGGCACATGTAATGAAGAAAGAAGAAGATCACACAGAAAATCAATATATAGTTTTCATACAAACGCGCAGAGTAAATTAAATTGGTCTAGATTGAGTGAAAATTGTGCCTTTCTAGAAGACTGAATTTTCATATTTAGGAAAATATCGAAAAATAAACAGTCCATTTCCTCTTCTTTTCCAAATTTACTTTCTAGGAAAAAATACTTGCTAATATAAATCATCATGCTTTCCTTACTGCCTAGAATCCAAAGAATAGTGCAATCATTTTAAACTCAGTCTGAAACTAAATAATACTTTTAGGTAGCTTATATGAAATCTCCAAGTTTTGGGGGGTTTCTTGTTTTTAATTTTTAGCTTCTGGTAAAAAGTGAAATCAAATGTGTTTTGGGAAGGGATAATTAAAAATACTTAGATTTAGGAAGTCAAAAGGCAGAAAAAAATTCTTTTTAGATATGAAAATTGTACTTTGGTATATACAGAGATCATACATGTTTACATTCCTAGAAGTAAAGCTTGTGCAACTTTAGTTGAGATGCAGGTACAAACATAAATATGAAAACCGTGCAACCCCGATTATGTCCATTATTCCTCAAAATATGCTTATGTGTTAGCTGCATATGCCAATTCTGTGTGGAAAATACACTCACTGTAGCTATAAAATAAATTTCAGTAGGTGCAGGTGATTTTAGAAAACAAATATATTCTTTTTTATATTAGAATCACCATTGCTTCTAATAAAAATAATTTTTGATTATTGTTCCAAAGAATCTTTAATATATTCAGTGGAAAAAAAAAACTTGACACTTCATAGAATTTATTTATGGTAAAAGGAAAGCCATAGAATGTGTAGTGAAGTAGTGCTACGTTGTGGTGCCGAGTGTGGGGGGTGGGGGCTTCCCAGCAGAGAGAGTCTCCTGAGCCTGGTTGTCCAAGCCTCTTTGGAGTATGAGAACAAGTCTAGAAAGTGGCTCAGATTTTAAAGCAGATCAGGAAATTCGTCAGCAGAGCTGCAGAGGTTGGAATGCCCAAGACTTGAACAGTTCATGTTCAGTTCCTACAGTAAGGAAACTGCTGTCCCGCATAGAGAAGTGATAATTATGTGAACAAAAATAAAAATATTTCTTAGTCCATACTTGCCTCTAGACCCAACTTGTTCTCCACTCTGTTTCTGCAGAGAAAGAGCCTTTTAATCTAAAAGAGTCTCTCGAAATCTAATTTATCCTCTTGTGTCCTGTGCCTGGGGACAAGTGACAAACTCACTCAGCCTCAGTTTCCTCAAATATAAAATAGGAATAGCAGCATCTAACTCCCAGGGTTGTTGTAACGTTTGTATGTGTCACTGCATGGACAGCGCATGTGTGCTTAGCGCAGCATCTGGCACGTAGGAAGCCTTAGTAACATCACCCAATGTTATGTTATGTCAACACTAAATAAAAAGCACCTTGAGCTCATATATACTTACAAGTACAGTGACCACTCTCTTTCCTCATCAAAATCTAATGGTATCTTTTGCAACTCAAATATATTAAAAAGAATTTAAATTGTATTTATTTGAGAGAGAGAGAGAGAGAGAGAGCATGCGTGCACATAAGCAGCGCAGAGATGGAGAAGCAGGCTCCCCACTGAGCAGAGAGCCCCATGTGGGGCTCGATCTCAGGGCCCAAGGATCATGACCTGAGCCAAAGGCAGATGGTTAAACAACTGAGCCACCCAGGCGCCCCAAGTTTCTCTGATTTTAAAGTTTACGTTGTCCAGTACAATTTGTCCTTTGACCCCCTCCAATGTTTATAGATTTCCTAGCATCGCACTCAAATCACCCTAGCATCACCCTAAAATATGCCGTCCATACTCTGCATGTGGCTAAATCCAGTCATGGTTCCTTTCTGTCATCTGACCTGGCCACTCGGCTTCTTCGGACTTGGCTGTCACTGCCTTCTTGGCTTCCACGAAACTACATAATTCAGGTTTTCCTTTACCTGATCTTTAAATTTTGAGTATTTTGAGCCTCTTGCACTTTTATTTTCTCTTGCACTTTTTTAAAGTAAGCTTTTTATTTTAATTCCATTATAGTTAACATACAGTGTTATATGAGTTTTAGGTGTACAATATAGTGACTCAACACTTCCATTCATTACTCAGTGCTCATCGTGATAACTGTGCTCTAATTCCCATCACCTATTTCACCTATCACCCCTCCTTCTCTGGCGACCATCAGTTCTCTATAGTCAAGAGTATGTTTCTTGGTTTGTCTTTCTTTTTTTCCCCTTTATTTTGTTTTGCTTCTTAAATTCCACATATGAGTGAAATCATATGCTATTTATCTTTATCTGACTGACGTATTTCACTTAGCATAATACTCTCCATCAATCTATGTTATTGCAAATGGCAATATTTCATTCCTTTCTTTTTGGTTCAATAATATTCCATTGTGTGATATATACACACATCACATATTCTTTATCCATTCATCTGTCAATGGACACTTGGGCTCCTTTCATAATTAGGATATTGTAAATAATGCTGCATTAAACAAAGGATGCATGTGTCCCTTTGAATTAACATTTTAATATTTTCTGGGTAAATACCCAGTAATACAATTATTGGATTGTAGGGTAATTCTATTTTTTTAAAATTTTGAGGAAACTCCATACTGTCTCCCATGGTGGCTGCACCAATTTACATGCCCAACAGTGCACAAAGTTTCCTTTTTCCCCACATCCTTGCCAACACTTTTTTTTTTTTTTTTTTTTTTTTTTTTAGCCATTCTGATTCTGACAGATTCTGACAGGTGTGGAGTACTGTCTAGTTTGTATTTCCCTGATGGTGAGCAATGTTGAACATCTTTTCATGTCAGGTGACTGTGGGATGTCTTCTTTGGAGAAATGTCTATTCATGTCTTCTACCCATTTTTTTTTTTTAAATTTTCATGATAGTCACACAGAGAGAGAGAGAGAGAGAGGCAGAGACATAGGCAGAGGGAGAAGCAGGCTCCATGCACCGGGAGCCCGATGTGGGATTCCATCCCGGGTCTCCAGGATCGCGCCCTGGGCCAAAGGCAGGCGCTAAACCGCTGCGCCACCCAGGGATCCCTCTTCTACCCATTTTTAATAGGATTATTTGGTTTTGAGGTGTTGAGTGGTAACAATTCTTCATATAGTTTAGCTACCAACACTTTATGGGATATGTCTTTTGCAAATACCTTATCCCATTCAGTAGGCCACCTTTTAGTTTTGTTGATTGTTTTCTTTGCTGTGCAGAAGCTTTAATTTTGACGTAGTCCCAGTAGTTTATTTTCACTTTTGTTCTGCTTGCCTAAGGGGACATATCTAGAAAAGTGTTGCTACAGCTGATGACAGAGAAATTACTGCTTATGTTCTCTTCTAAGATTTTTATGGTTTCAAGTCTAACATTTAGATCTTTAATTCATTTTGAGTTTATTTTTGTGTATCATGAAATAAAATGGTCCAATTTCAGTCTTTTGCATGTTGCAGTCCATTTTCCCCAACACCGTTTGTTGAAGAGACCAGCATTTCCCCATTGTATACTCCTTCCTCCTTTGTCAAAGATTAATTGACCATAGAATTGTGGGCTTATTTCTGGGTTTTATATGCTGTTCCATTTATCTATGTGTCTGTCTTTGTGCCAATACCATACTGTTTTGATTACTTACAGCTTTGTGGTATATCTTGATATCTAGAATTGTGATACTTCCAGTTTTGTTTTTGTTTTCCAAGATTACTTTGACTATTCAGCATCTTTTGTGGTTCCATACAAATTTTAGGGCTGTTTGTTCTAGTCTTGTGAAAAATATTGTTGGTATTTTGAGAGGGCTTGCATTAAATCTGTAGATTACATTGCATAGTACAGACATTTCCACAATATTTGTTCTGATCCATGAGCATGGAATGCCTTTCAATTTTTTTCATATATACATATATAGTATTTAAACATTTATATTTAAAACATATAGTTTTATAGTTTTCAGAGTACAGGTCTTTTACTTTAAGTTTATTCCTAGATATTTATTATTTTTGTGCAATTTTAAATTGGATTGTTCTCTTAATATCCATTGCTTCATTATTTTTGTAAAGGAGTATAGCAGATTTTTGAACATTGATTTGTGTATCCTGAGACTTTATTGACTTCATTTAGCAATTCTAGTAGTTTTTTGGTCGAGTCTTTTAGGGTTTTCTCTATGTTGTATCATGTCATGTGCAAATAGTCAAAGCTTTACTTCTTCCTCATCAGTCTGGATGTCTTTTATTTCTTTTTGTTGTCTCATTGCTGTGGCTAGGACTGCAATAAAAGTGGTAAGACTAGACATCCTTGTCTTGTTCCTAACCTTAGGGGGAAAGCTCTCAGTTTTCCCCATTAAGAATGATGTTCACTGAGTCTTTGCACATATGACCTTTATTATGTTGAGGTATGTTGCCTCTAGACTTGCTTAGTTGAAGGTTTATTTTTTTTTTATCATGAATGGATTTTATACTCCGTCGAATGCTTTTTTCTGTATCTGTGAGCATCTTGTACTTTTAATATCATATATAAAGTTCACTCACCTATTATTGCTTAGATACCAATTGTCCGTCTGTATCCTGTGAAAATGTCTGTGACTTATTTTGAGGATGAAGACATATGTTCTTCAAATACTACTATATTTGTTAACAGTTTATTTTGTAGTAGAAATAAAGATGTAAGGTGATGCTTAGCATCACTCACTCAATGGGTTTTTTAAACAAAATCCACGGTCTTTTCTCTGCCTATGAGGACATGTGTGGTCTCATGGTTGCTTTACCTCTTCCACTGAGTTTTTATTAAGGGTTATTAAGCCTCTGTGAGATTCCAAGCTCATTCTGCTTGGGGAACCCATAAAACTTAGACCGACTCTGAGTGGGGCAAAAACTATCATGGTCCATGCTTCAAAGCATATAGGGATATAGCTTAGTGTGAAAGACAGACATTAAGTGAATGCACCAGTGAAATACTGTACTGTAGTAATATTTGCAAATATTACCATGCTGGAGAGGCACATGATATCATGAAGGCTTATAATAGAGAAGATTAATTTAAGCATTTAAATAAATCTGTCAGGTAAACAAGAGAGATATTATCAACTCTTTTAAAGATAATGAATCAGAGATTGAAAACATATGGTCTTACTAGAAATCAAAGCAATGCAAATGAAAATAATGAAATGCTATTCTTTACCTCTATAATTAGCAGGATTGGAAGATAGTATTAAATCATGGAGAGGCAGCAATGGAACACTATCTCCTGGAGTTGGGAAACAATTACTTGTATGTATCATGAACTTTCAAAGGCTTTATAGCTATCTAGCAACCTCTCAAGGGTAGGAAAAAATTTTGTACAAGCATCCTAGACTTCAATGTTATTTACAATTGCACAACTTTGACAACTGAATTGAGTAATGGCTAAATAAATTGTATTACATCCATATGAGAGCCAATTCACATTTAAATTTTAATGTTAACTACTGAAAATAGAAAACATGCATTGTATAAGGCAAAATAAATGAAGAGATTGAAAATCTATATACATAGTAAAATTTTAGTTTTGTATGATCACTGGAGACAAATATACTGAAATGATGGTGGTAATTATCTCTAGGCAAAGGGATGATCCATTGTTTTTATTGTTCATTTTTATTTTTCTATGTTTTTATTGTTCATTTTTATTTTTCTATACTTCAATTTTTTGATAAATAATATTTATGGACCATGACATAAACACTACATCATATAAGTACTTAAAGACCTATTAGTAGAGAAAACATACTCAGAGTGCAGGTTTCCTGGATATAGATGGAGACCACTCATCCAGTCAGAAAGCCATGCTGAAAGGAGACAGATTCGTCCTGAGGAAGGATAAGCCCTTCCTCTGTCAGAGGTTCTTTTCTTTGATATTTGGGTGGTACTGGATCATTATTAGCATGATGCTTAAAGATGCTGACAAGAGATATTTGAAACAAAGTTTTTGAATTATTAGTGAAACTCCATGGGCAGAATCAAATGATTCAATGGAACTTGTAATCTTAGAAAAGACCAATAACGAATACTAAATTTTAATGAAGTCCACAGTGTCACCGAAATGCATCATTTCATTTGCTGTTAACCTTTCTGATATGCTACTCAGAGGCCTTTAAATTCTTAGGAGAGGGTACCATTTAATACCAAGGACAGGCAACCATTTCATTTACATGAGTGCACTAACTGCAACATGGCAGAGGGAGAAAACCAGGGAGGAATATATGTGAAGCAATATGGAAAACTCAGAGGAAATAATTAGAAGCAAAAAGACAAATGAAGCAGTGTTTTTCACAGAATTTAGCAAGCTAGTGATACTCTTGTACATGTTTCAGATATAACACATCTTTTTTAAAAAAGTAAACGAATAAGTCTTTTTACAGATATCTGACAAGAAACATTATAATCGAGTTGCACGCAAAAAAGTGTTTATTCAAATGAAAGACAAATCATTTAACATCTCAGGAAAAGTCCTGCAAAGGGAGCAATTCAGCAGTGAGGTCTGAGTTGGAACACAAATTGTCAGAAACTGGCGGTGTTCAAAAGAGTGATTTTGCAACATGTCCTCTAACACATTTCATGGCAATAGAATATTGTGAAATCAAAGTTACACGTTGCAGCCCGGGTTCAGGATGAGCCAGGTGGCATAGTAGCATGATAGATGAATCAAAAACACAGCGCACTATTCCACACTGAACTGAAGTTTTGAGTTGATTTTATTTTTAGCTTTGTAGTTATTATAATGGGACTGAGAATTCAGAGGCAATGCTCCAGTTGAGAAGAAAATAAGTGCGGCAATAATCCTCTTGCTCTCCATGACTCCCAGCCTTCCCCCCAGCCAGGGCATCTGATTCATGCCGGGGCCAGGCACTTTGCTGAGTCCTGGTGACCCCCAAAAATGCCTGCTTCCTGAAGCAAGGTGGGTTTTTGTTTGTTTGTTTGTTTTTGTTTTTTGTCTTTCACTGCTGTAACAACTTCCCATAAGACGAGGCTTGAAAACAACACTAATATATTACCTCACAGCTTGTGTAGGTCAGAAGCCTGGTAAGCTTGGGTGGGTCCTCTGTTTTGTATCTCACAAGCCTGAAATCAAGGTCTCCCCAGGACCAGCATTCTCCCTTGCATGTGTGGGAAAGAATCTGCTAACTAGTTCATACAGGCTCTGTAGGATTCATTCATTGCTGAGGTCCATGATGCTTGATAGCTGCCCACTAGAAGCTAGTCTGTTCCTAGAAACTGCCCCCCACTCATTTTGGAGCGGCTCCCTCCAGGAGTGGAGGACAGGACCTTTTCATGCTTCACAACTCACTAATTCTCCTTTGCTGCATTTCTCTGACTTGAGCCAGAGAAAGTCCTCTCTTTTTAAGGGCTTCTGTGATTACCCATGAGAGTCTCCCTATTGGAAGTCTGTAACCTTAGTTACGTATGCAAAACTGTTTTTGTTGTTTAAGATGATATATTCAGAAGTTCCAGAAATTACAACACAGAGAGCTTCAGGGGGTTATTCTACTCTACAAGAATACTGAATGGATGTCAAATAACTTATTATTGACTTTCTTGTGTGTGTGTGTGTGTGTGTGTGTGTGTGTGTACTGAATTTATGAATAATTAGAATGAATTGAGGAAATTCAACCAGTCTTGTAATGTTTTGAATCTTTTCAGAATAGCTTTAATTGCTTGGTCATTTAGGATTTACCACAAAAATTATAAATCCATCAAATCTGTCAGAGCCACAGGATTTCAGAGAAAACTTACTGCATTTGCTCTGTTTCATTTATCAGTATTTTGACAAAACCAATAAACAAATCAGCTGACAAGAATTACTCAACCCATAGTAGCTGCTTTCTAGTCATTAAATTTAAGAAACCAGGCATATATTAATAGCTGATATTTTATTACTTTCTCTCTACCACAAAACACAAAATCTTTTCCTAAGCAGTTCTATATATTAAAAGAAGGGCTGGCATATATCCAGTTAGTAAAGATTGAGTCTATTTTGAATATAGAAACCATTTTTGTGATGCCAACCCAAGTGCCCTGAGTCTATATATTATTCAAGTTGGAACACACACGTTGGGCCATATGGTTTATATGCTGACATGCGAAGGTCTGTTTCTCACTTTGGAGCTGACCATCCCTCAGAAAGAATCTGGGGACCTTTTCTCCAAGGGGCTTAGCACCAGTTCAGCCTTGCTTATCACTCCAACCCTGTATTTTTAATTGGGTTCCTGCTTTTTTCCTCTTTGAAGAAGCTCTGTCTTCATATTAAGTTACGAAAGACAAGCTAGCGTTTCAGAATGTTTCCTTGTGCTAGCATCCTACTTTCCCACTGTTACTTTAGCAAATGACCACAAACGTAGTGACTTAAAAAAGGACTAAATTATTATCTTGCAATTCTGGGGATTAGAAGTTCAAAATGAGTTTCACTGGGCAAAAATCAAATTGTGAACAGGGCAAAACTCCTTTCTGGAGGCGGTAGGGGAAAATCCAATTCTTTTCCAGGCTCAAGAGGCAACCCGCATTCCTTTGCACATGGCCCTGATCCTCTGTCTCCAAAGCTAGCAAAGTCCAGTGATATGACTCTATCTTGGAGAACACCATTGTCTCCCTCTTCCACATTGAAGGACCCTTGTGATTATATTAGATCCATCAGTATAATCTAGAATGATCTCATTTTAAGGTTAGCTAGTTACCCACTGTAAATCTATTGGCTGCCTTAATTCCCCATTGTCATGTAACCTAACACATTTACAGATGTTGGGTATTTGGACATGGGCATCTTTGGGAGAACATTATTCAGCCTTCCATAGAACTGTTAGAACACTTTATGGTGATAAGTTTATCTGAAGATATCACCATGAATGAGATAACTGCCTGTAAAAAAATTTTTGCAAAGAAAAAAATAAGTAAAACTTATGTTAAAAATCTACCATAATTCAACACCTTGTCCTAAACATCACTTAATATTTCACCTCAGTTGGCTTTTCTTTCTAGGTTAGACCAGTATCCTTTTTCACTTTCAAATTTTCCAGTTCAGTTTCCTCCCACACACTGAGGGAACAGACATAAACTTTGTAAATATAATTTTTTTTGTAAAGAAATCAAAACTTGGCAGCATTTTTATATTACTCAAAATGATTAAAATTGAGTAACTCTCTTGGGATTTTTCCTTATCTGCATAAATCCAGATATATTCCCTTTACTGTCATTATCGTTTAAACACTGAACCATCAGGATGTTACAGTGATCCTCTCTCACATATGCCTGAAGCTACTTTAACTCATTCTCTCAGGGGAGGCAAAAAGATCTTTTAGAACAGAGACCACTCTTTTTACATTGTCTAATAGAGAAAGAAATCAGTCATAATAATGTTTTATATAGTACAGTTGGATAGGAAGATTGGTTTACAATGACTTAGAAATATATAAGATTCATATTTGAACTGCAATTCACATATACACTAAAATCTATTAATTGTTAAAGTATAGGCCCAGCACATCATTCATAAAAACATGAGTTATTATACATCACATAATCAGCAAAAACCATAAAGGCACTAAAGTTTTAAGAATTATATTTAATCAATGGTAATTATCATTTAAAAAGCAAAAGGAACATTTTAATAAACACCTCAAGATTACAGTTACAGTGCACCCTTAGGAGGAAGTCCTAAAATTTCCAGAGTATGGTATCTAGCTATCCATTCATCCAGTTATCCACAATGAGAGTCACACACTTGCTAATGATTTTATAGCAATTAAAATTTATAGGAGAATACTGATTTAGAATCCTTAGTAAATATACTTTTAAGACTCTACAATTATGAACACCTAATTTAAGTGACTTTAAAAAACTGTGGATTTCTGGCTGCAGCAAGATGATCAGCAAATACTAGAGAATCTTTCCACTTCACCTCTGGCTGAGCCGCTCCACTTTGTGCAACATATTAGATCTACCTTGATGTTTTTAAAAAAAACACCCATCTCCAACCAGTGCACTGTTTCCTGGAAACAAAGCTCTGCTCTACAAGAAGAATGAAGGTGGCTTATGGGAAAAGATCTCTTGTCCAGGAAGCTGAACACGGGAACACCAAAGAAAGCAACTTGTTGGCCTGACAAAAACCACAGTGGGGGCTCTAGATTTAGCAAAGCCAATAGTTATAGGCAAAATGAATTTTTGTGATATATTAAAGAATGAATTCATATTTTTGGCCATTTCATGGCATAATTACAGTATATTCATTGCCAGTGGTATGCAGGTAAACTGGTTCTCTGAAGTATAAAAGCTCTGATTTACCTATATCCATGATAAAGTAGTCTTACCACGGCCTATTTCATGATATCCACATGACATCACTGAACAGATTGCTGAAAAGTCATGCACACAATCAGCCCTCCTGAGCTGGTTGGAGCCAACTATAGCTACACATTACACTTTGAAAAAGTATTATTCAGTGGTTAGTGTATATCCATCATAATTAAATCCCAGTGTCAGACAGACTGGGTCAATAGTGCAACTCTCTTCTATGATATCAAAGAATTTAACACCCTCTATAAGCCAGTTAACTCATCTATTAAATGAGGATAATACCTTCTTAATGGTTTTGTTGTGAAGATTCAATTATGTAACATATGTGAAACATAATATCTACTGAATGCATTAACAATGTTATCCTCATTGTTGAAGATCTATTCTAGAGAATCATGGACTGTGCTACCTCAGATCTAGCATATCAAAGACAAGTGCTACAAAATATGATTCTTCTAACAAGCATGATATGTACAAAAAATCACATAGCTTCAAGACAAAGACACACACACACACACACATTCAGCCCAGCACCTTCAGAAAAACCACTATATAAATGCCTTTATTGGCAATTTTAGCCCTTAGAAATAGAAAAGGATGATAAATGTACAGACATGGTTATTATAAACATCTTTTCTCAGGGCACCTGGGTGGTTCAGTCAGTTAGACGTCAGACTCTTGGTTTCAGCTCAGGTCATGATCTCAGGGTTGTGGGATCCAGTGTGCATGGGGCTCCACACTCAGCCTGGAGTCTGCCTCAAATTCTCTCTCTGTTCTTCTTTCCCTCTCCCTCCCTTTCTCCCTCTCCCTCCTTCCTGTCTCCCCATGCCCCACATGCTATCTCTTTCTCTCTCTCTCACTATTTTATTTCTCTGTCACTATTTTATTTTAATAAATAAAATCTAAAAAAAATAAGCATCTTGTCTCTACATAGTTTGACTTGTTTTTCTAAAACATATGGAAGTTTTCCTTTGTAAAGACATTTAGATTAAATGCTTCAGAAATGGTTCTCTACGAGTCACAAAAAGAAAAAAAATCGTGAAGTATTTTGAAAACCATTTTGTTACACAAAGAATCTCAAACATACTATTGTGCTTGAAAAAAAAAATACTCATACTCTGTATTTCACAAAATTGGGTAACTTCTTTGCTTGAGAGCAAATGGCATTTTCTCTTAGAAAAAAAGTGTGACATCTATAAAAATGCTTAAATTTCACACTGCCCTTACCTAAAATTTGAATGCCATCCACATAATTATACATAGCATATATTACGAATCTATATGCAATAGAAATGATTATATGTTAATATGGATGCTATTTATGTAATTATAATCTAGATGCTATAATCTACCATATTGGACTATAATAAGCATAAGAGAAACAGATACTTGTGTGTTGGTGAAGAGTGGAAGACTTATGTTCTGTTTTTCTGAAATCTCATGTGGGTCTAAATTAATTTCTTTTTCCAAGATTTCAATACATGACTTGTAAGGTGTATTTCATTCCAGAAGGGGTAGGCTTGGTACTGATGACTTGAATAAATCCTAATATCAAGTCATTACTATTTTTTTCTAACTCTTAATTGCAGAAAATGTGTATTTTTATATACATGTATCCGTCATAATCCAAATCTATTTTATTTCAAAAGCCAAATAATGAGTTCAGATGCTCTGTTTTGATTGCAAAGAACATTGTTGAATTGTCTTTGATTCCTGAATTATAAATAGCATGTAGTGAGAGCTGAAGATATCTAGCAGTTCATCTAAAAATGTGTTTGCTTCCAAATTTGAATAGTGATTCCTGGAACTAGAGTAATGATGATAATAACAGCAATAATAGCCCTATTATTACTTGCTTTGTGCAAACACTATGTTAAATATATCTTTTAATTCTCTTGGAAATCCTATAATTTAGTGGTTATTGTTATAGTTGTGTTATAGTTGTGAAAACAGCCACAAAGCAGGGTAAAGTAATTTTTCATTCATAGCACAGACAACAAGTGGCAGAGCTGTGTTTCAATCTTCAGGTGTATGTAACTTCAACTTAAATAATATAAAACATTATGCTGGGTTGTCTCTTATTTTGATCTTTGAGTCAGTCCTATTTCTGTGACATAATTTGAAAGACTCATGTTATGTGTTGATATTCCTCCATTGTGAACTGTCTTTTATTTATTTTTTATTTTTTTTGTTTGTGAACTGTCTTTTAATCACCAAATATGTACCTATTATTATTTATTGCATTTGGCACGGTATCTGCTCTTCAGATGCTTAGAAAAAAGTAGAGTAGACACAAATTAAGAAACAACTAAAATTCCATATGATGAGAGATAAAATCAGGTTGAAATGGGAATATCTTCATCAGATATATTAAGAGATTGTTCAGAAGTCTCCCAAGGAAAGTGGCTTTCCAGTTGAGTTTTGAAACATAAGTAGAAACTAAGCAATGCAGTAATGGTAGGGGACCTGAGGTAAAGAAAATCAGAGACAAAAATCAGAAATGTATGAGATGAGATCACCTGACTCATTTGTAGATTGCTTCTGTCATAAAACATAGAAACGGAAAACACACTAGAGCTTTCAGCTAAAATATTTAATGTAAATATTAGGTAATTGCAAGACTTTTGGGCTGAGTGAGCTTCCAAGAGGACAAAAAAGACTTCTAGTGATTTTAGAAAATTGGGATGTCATAATATTTGCAAGAAACTAAGTCCAGTGATTTCAAGTGAATGCAGCCACTGCAGTAGGAGACAGTGTACAGGAGACATCGTCATTGTCACTATTAAATTTGTATCTGTTTTAGTCACTCTTAAATTTCTATATGTTGTCTGCTGAGTGTCACACACCTAACAGCTGATGTCAGAGGAACACTGGTGCTTTCTGCTTCTATTTCATCATCCCAATCTTTTACCAATGCCCTACACTGACAATTTCTAAATTGGAATACTGCTGGCAATGGTGTCTGAAAAATGTGGTCTCTAGCCCGTGAGTTATAGAGGAAGGGTTAATTACAAGTGTGGGAATAATTCTGAGTAATAGCAGAAGGCATCCAGCACAGAAGTCAAGGGTGCATGTGGCTAGGCAGTGGGAGAGAGGTAGAGAAATGGCTAGAGCTGTCCACCTAATGGGCACCATATATTGAGGAGGTGAGTTTTATTTTATTGCAGGGATTACAAGAATCCTTTGAAGGATCTTAAGCAGGAAAATGCCATGCCATGATCAAATCTACATTAAAAAAATAATGACAGGAGAAGATTTCAGGTTGAATTGTTTGGGATGGAGTGTGGGGAAGGGGAAACAGATGGGAGATGAGATTATTAGTAAAGATGCTATTATAGTAATGTAATAGGTACAAAACTAAACTATCATTCATGATAATAGAGAAAAAGTAACAGTTATCCCAGGTCTTATCAAGGAAGAATGTGCCTAACTTGGGGATTGGTGAATGAAGAGAAGAGTCCATGTGAACCCCCAGCATTTAGGCTGTATGTTGGGTTCCAGTATGTTTGCTGTTCTCTCATGGAGGCCATTAGGCTGGAGGTGCTGTGGCTACAGGGGGCAAGTTCTTCTCCTGGCTGATTACATGAGCTATACAACCCTTTCTAAACCTCTGCTTGTAACTAGTCCGCTCACATTGGCTAAATGAAGTCACATGATCAAGCCTTTAATTAATAGTGAATCATATAGGCTTTTCCCATTGCGTGAAAATCAATGCAAAACCAGTGGGCAAAGTTATGGGTTTATAATTCTACCAAGAGAAGTTAAAGGTTCGGAAAAATAATTTGACAAAGCATTACCAGTTTGCTGTATAAAATGGCTATACCATTCCCATGGTTACCAGCAGTCTATGGCCTCTACTTGCCCACATTTCTAGCAATACTTGACCCATCTTTTTTTTTTACAATCGGAAGAGTATGGGTTGAAATCTGTATGTTTTAGCAAGCATTTGTTGATTGAAAATTTGTAGCAATGACCTTTTATATTATTTTGAATCATTTGGAGTTTGCCCATTCATAAATTTAGGTTTTGTCTCTTTTCTTGCTAACTTCCAGGACTATTTTTTTTCCTATGTTCTGAATGTTAGACATTACTTTACCTTGCAAGTGTGCACATGTCATCTTTGAAGCAGCTCTTGATCTTTTAACCTTGTCTATACTATCCTTTTAAACAGAACTCTTTAGTTTTGATATAATCAAATCCGTTAATTGTTAGCTTTATGTTGTAGGGTGCTGTTTTTTTTTTTTTTTTTTTTTTATCTTGTTTAGGCAGTCCCGTGTGGAACATAATGATATTCTTCAAGTCACACTACCTGCATGGTAATATTTGTCACATTTATGTTTTTAATCCATCTAGAGTCAAAAGTAAGTTTCATCTTTTTGACAAACCAGTTTGCCTTAAACATTTACTAGTTCATTCTTCCTTTTGATTTTGGGCTACTTTGTCATAAGCTAAGTTATTATAAACTTGTATTTTCAAGCTAATTGAAACCTCCAATGTTTTCATATACCTTAAATGATAAAGTCTTTAATATGTAATTTATTCTTCATTTCTTCTGAAAACATCTATTGAGTTTCTATGTGTTAGGATTAAATACCATCTCTACCTTCAGGCATCTTCCTGGCAGGTATGATTGCTATCGATTGAGTAGTCACAAATGGATGGGGTCATGAAGGAGGAGGACCGGAGTGCTATGAGTGTGCCTATGGTGGTCTGGGGTCAGGAAATACCACATTGTGGGAATGGCATTTTACTTGAGAAAGCTAAGTAGGAATAAGATGTGGTGAAACGAGGTACATAAGACCTATGGAGCAGATTTCAAGCAAATGAAACACTGCTTTGAAGGTTCCAGGGTGCAAAGAGGTGGTGGGCTGCTTCTTTAGCACAGTTAAAGCAATGAAAATGACAGAAGTCTCTTACTGTTTGGAAGTGAAAGATGTCTTCTTTCCTCATGGGCTGTGATCTCAGAATTCGGGTGTATTTTAAGATTTTTTTTTTTTTTTGAGAGAGAGAGAGACAGAAAGTGAGCAGGGGTAGGGACAGAGGGAGTGAGAAAGGGAGAGAGAACCTTTAAGCAGACTCCCCACTGAGCACGGAGCCCCACTAGAGGCTTATTTCACAGCTTATGAGATCATGATATGAGCCAAAACCCAGAGTTGGACACTTAACTGACTAAAGCACCCAGGCATAACCCAGGTGTACGTTAGATCTCTGGCTACCATGGCTCATGAGATTGTCAGATTTTCTCATTTCAAACAAAAATTTATCATGATTGAAGTCAATTACTGGAATTATGCTGAGTGATAATCTAATATTTTTTCAATGCCAAGGCATCCAGTTATAGGTTCCTTACATAGTAAATCCATATTTATTTTGCCATTTGATTTTACACAGAGCAGTTAAAAATGTTAGTTTTAAGTACCAAAGTAACACTATAGAATTATGAAATTTATGAAAAATAAATTCCAGTGTTGAATTACTTTTAAAGGAAGCTTAAATGTGCATAATATATAGTCCTTAATAAGTTCCTGTGGTAATGATGAATAGATTAAATGAAACAATGGTAGCTCAGAGACTGTGGAACATAGATAATGTGGAACATAGATAATTTTATCCCAGGGCCATAAGCCTAGAACTAGTTATAAATCATTGTATAGTTCAATATACTATATGTTTATTGTTCAGATTCTAAAGAGATGAATCCAGATGACAGTCAACCATTTACATCCTGTTAGCACACTCTTTTCTTCATTTCTAAGTTGTGTTCTCAGTAATAAATTGATTGCTGCTTGGTTCAGCCACAGAATGGAGCACCAAGGGACCATGACTACAAAGTGATGTTAGAAGGTCAGCATGAATCATAGAAGCTAATTTGGACTCCCATACATGAAAAAAAGATAAAAGAGACAACCTATCCATAATTTTCATATTATTCCAGAGTGGAGGACTAACAGATAGAGACAAACTATTGATGTCATGCCAAGCATTTATTTTTCCAATCCACGGAAGTTTATATAAGCATATAAGTTATCCTTTTATGTTGCTATGGCAGTCTTTGGAGAATGCACACGAAATGTACTGCCAAGCCACACACAGGAGAATTGAACTTGTGCCTTTAGAGGGAGAGAAGATAGGAAATGTGGCAATTGGCCAGAATCGAGAGTACAGAAGGTTAAAAATAAAAATACAGGATTGGGATTTTAGAGACTTAAGCATTTGACAACATTTAGATGATGTTAATTTTGAAACAAGGGACTGAAGAAAGAATCCATGTAGTGCCATTATTTATACATCACACTTTAAGGAATAGAAAAAAGTGTGGTAGTTAAAGAAATATTTAAGCTAAAGTCAAACATGAAAACCAGAGGGCCTTCACTAGGGATAAGAAGAGGGCTAGAAGAATGTTAATTTTCTTTTTCTTTTCAAATAGGAGCGGTCACCCTGCAGTACAAATGAGTAAGGGAAGCAATTAGCATAGAGAGTTTTCAACTGTTGTTAAATGATCATAGTATTTGAAGGAGTCATAAAGTTTCAATCATTATATATGGCTCTTACATATTTTCAATGCACTTCATGGTCATTAACTAGCAATTAGCAGATAAAGTTTCTTACTCCAGGGAAATAGATGAAAATATGTTGTTTGCCCTCCTTACCATATGAAATCTCCCTTGTAACTTTATTTAGCTTGGAGTTGATTTAATTCCTTGTTTTTCTCAGTATCCAGAGAAGTCTAAACCTCTATGATTTGTACCGGTGTATTACAGAAATATTTAAAACATCCTTAAGAAGTTAGTGTTCAAACATTATTAAATATTTAATAGTAGAGTGGTAAAAGTTAGCCTTTGTTTCATGAGAATAGCATTACAGAACACAGCAAAAACTTATTAAGACTGCAGAAGGCAAGCACCACTAAAGTATGAGAGTGAGAAATTAAAATCATTGTCTCAGGGAAAACAATGACTAATGAAAATGGACTGATCATTGCCTTGCAAGTAAACTGCTTTTATTGACAACCGCATAAACTCACTACAGGAGGTAATGAGTGAGGATGGAAACCAACAAGAACATTAAATCTCAAGTAACTATTTAAAATGAGTATTATGCGGTTAAGTTATAGATGATGAAACTAAGAGGTTAACTTAATAGTCCCACAAAATAGAGGAAATGAGTGTCAGAACAAAGATTCTAAGTTTATCTGATTGAAAATGGACTCCTTTCCTCTGTCTTCTGTTTGTACTACATCCTCTCTGCCACCTTGTTATATGCATGAACAGCCCTAACTCTGGGTCATGCTCTAAGGATTCTGGCCCTTGGAAAACACAGCATGTCTCCAGGTTCCTGTAATGTAAGCTTCCAAACAAATATCCTCCAAAATGAGTGGAGTGATGGAATAAAAAGGAAAACCCAAATGTATATTGCTAATGAAAATTCTATCTTGCAGCAAAGCAGAAGTGATCATCCTATACTGCCCGTGTTATTTATACAGACAGGAATACAGAGGCACATTCAAATAGAAAACTGGAATAGTATTTAGTGCTTCTGAAATGATTCAGCAGCTGCTATGAGTGATTCACATCTATGAATTCTTGAACCTCAAACCTGGCTTAACCTGAAGCCTCAAACATGACTTGCCTCTTACTGTCTCTGTAGGCTCATGCCCAAGCCCTGTAACTAAGGGGAGACTCTGATGGAATGATCACAGCTCCAATTTCTATTGCTATCACTTTTCAGTATATTGAAAGCTGCTAAGTATTGGAATCAGCTGTACTAACGTTGCCATTTTATCACAGTATATTGAATTGGATTCTTTGAGATTCTTGTTTTCTAAATAAAGGAATAAATGTAAACTATGTGTGACAGGCAAAGCAAAGATCAATAACTTGTTAAGGTATCTTTGACATAAGATATTATCTTAAGATAAAAATTGTATAGAATGATTTAGCTTTATCACCTTCACTGGGCAGCATTTTTAAAAATGTTTTCTCATTTAGGGTGTGTGTGTGTGTGTGTGTGATAACAAATACATGCCTTTTAAATTGAACAATTTTCACTATTACAGCTATTTCTAGCTCAATATTTAAGTGCATTCAATAGAGGTTGATAAGCAAATTAAAGAAAGGAATTAATTTTAGGAGAGAAATATGTTTATTGGCTCATTCTTTTGCTTAAATTTTTCAGAAACAACTATCTAAACTTATCTTACAAGATGTGGTATTTGCTATATCCTTAGGTGTCTATACTACATTTGATACCAGATAGTTTCATCTGTGTGAAGGTCTATTTCAACCATATTTTTAAATTGATTTGATGCAAAGAGGTTTTTGTTGTTTGTTGTTGTTGTTGTTGTTGTTGTTTTTTGATGCAAAGAGTTTTGTATAGGTCATCAGTTAAATAAACTCACAGGCTAATATTTGAATAAAATCAATATATAAATAGTAGACATTTCCCATGATGCTTCATTTTATGGCAGTCTCAAAACTGTTGAGAACAAAGTAAGATTATATATAGCAGTGGTTCTCAAACTTTGGCTTGCTCAGAATCACCTGAAAGGCTTGTTAAAAGATATGTTGGGCTATGCTCCAAGTTTCTGATATATTAGGTCTGGAACAAGGTATAGAGTGAGACAATTTGAAGCAAGAATTTGCATCTCTAACAAGTCCTAGCAGAAGAGAACTCAACTCCTATTGAGAAGTCACTGAAAGTATGTAGCCACCAGAGCATTACATAAAATATTTCATAACAAAATTCACCAAACCTATCATAGTAAAGTAGTTGTGCACCCTTTTTAGAAAAATAGGAGGGACGCCTGTGTGGCTCAGTGGTTGAGCGTCTGCCTTTCGCTCAGGTTGTGATCCTAGGGTCCTAGGATCGAGTCCCACATTGGGCTCCCTGTATGGAGGCTGCTTCTCCCTCTGCCTATGTCTCTGCCTCTCTCTGTGTGTGTCTCTCATGAATAAATAAATAAAATATTTTTAAAAAGAAAAATATGATTTTAATTAAGTTAAAATTTACAATGTAGTTATTCCCCAAACATTCATTATGAGGTGAAGACATTTTATGATCTGAACATATTACTGAAGTATTTCTTTGAACTGATTAGTCAGATTTGAGGGGACCACACTGATGAGTCCTTTCAGCCAGGAAGTAACTCTCTAACCTAAGCTAGACCTTTCTGTTTTAAGCAAAAAGGCTAAAACTTTGCTATGCATGAAACCCGGAAGCCCAGGTGGTATTCTCCTCAACCTTTAGTCGTGAAAAAAAATAAAGACAAAACAAAAATGACAGTTATTCATTTATTTCTACTCTCTCTGAGATTTTTCTAATCTTATAACCTGATAGATTTTGGTCTTCTGTGACCTCTTGTATGACTCATTCGCATCAGATAATTTCTTGATGGGAGATAAAAATGGTAAGAACACAAAAAATAGATGAGACACAATGTTGGCCAGCTATTCCCTCATATGTGTTTGACTATGATCAATATGACAGAACTTGATGAAATAAGACTTTCTCAGTGTATCCCTGATACAGCTGAAGAGGTGATATGTTTGAACAAAACAAACTTGATTCATTAAGAGAAAATATTAATGTGGTAAGTTTATTACCTTACAATGAATTTCTATAATTAATTTTTGTTTATAAACTCTGAGGTAGCAAATTAATGGAAAAAGAGAGCCTGATAAAATAATCATTCAACAAAAGGATGAATTAAAAAAAAATTCCCTTTGACCAAATAAAAGACAAATTATGAGTTAATTATCCAGGAACTAGACCCAAGGCAGAGAGATAATGTTTAAGGCCCAGAACAGACCTAATATGTAGCTGATCAGTATCATGGGAAATAAAATTTAGAATCTTAACATATAATTAGGAAGCTTCTAGTTGATTTTCTTTTTCAACCATATTCCTCTCTCCTTGTTACTCGTGATGATAGCTTCTCTAGTTTGAGGTTGTAGCTATGGATTCATTTTATCAGAATCACCCAGCTCCCCTTTTTATATAGTCCTATAGTGTGAAATAATTTCAACAGTGTGAAAATTATAATGAGAAGGGGAATAGCCCTAGTATAGGTATCTGGGATTCACTATATATATATATTTTTTTTTCCCTTAAATTGGGGTACTCTATAAGCAGATTTAGCCACAGATGCTAATTATTAATTATCAATCATTTGCCTGGGCCAAATGGGAATACATCCGACTGTACAAAACACTAAACTGTTCAACTGTAGTAGTTAGAGAAGATAATCAGTGACTTGAAACAAAGGCTAATGATAGTTCTGTGAATAGATCCAAAGCTGGCATCTAGGGAATCTGGGGAAATGTGTGCAGAAACAGTAAAAATGCTCACTATAACAACTCCAGAAGTATTAGAGAGTAAATTCCACATCCTTAGTGGCAGAGAAATTCAGAATAAATGTAGAAACCCCACATGAATGTATTTAGTTCTATCTCAAGGGTGGAAAAATGAATCCGCATGATAAAATGACTGCTATGTAGGTAAAATATACATGGATTCATTGCAAGAAGGCTAAACATTTAATGGTGCAGATAAAAACTACTTTGGCCAAGATGGGACTGGACTTACTCTCCTACCTGAAGCAATTCCCAAACCAGACAATAGATATGAAACAAGAGCTTTCATAATGTTACACATCAGGCAATGAAGAACAAATTAGGTGAACCATACAATTTCCCCAGACATTTCACCTAAAAAGATAAGAGATAAAAAAAAAAAAAAAAAAAACAGCAACAGAAACAAAACACGAAAAATGCCCAAGGTCATTGGTGTTTAGATAAGTGCAGATTAAAACTAAAATGAATTCCTACTATGCATCTCTTTAAATATCTAAAACTGAAAAGACTGGCCATACCAAGTATTGGTAAAGATACAGAGAACCACTAATTGTGGCAACGTAAAATTGTAAAACTAGTTGTAAAACAGTTGGGAGATCCTTATGAATTTAAATATCCACCTACCAAATGACATAGTCATTCTACTCCTAGAGAAGATGGAAGCATATGTCCATACAAAGACATTTAGTTAAGTATTCCTAACAGATTTCATTTGCAATAACCAAAAACTGGAATCAACTTAAATGTCCACCCATAGGATTGTGGTATATTAATACAATAAGATAATACTCAGAATTAAAAAGGAAGAAAGTATGGATACAGATAATGATGTGGATGGATATTTAAATATTTTTATTAATGAGAGAAGCTTGATAAGAAAACATTTGATTCCATTCACATACAATTCTAGAAATTCAAACTAATCTCCAGAGACTTAAAGCAGACCAGTAGTTGCCTGCAGGTGGTGGAAACATAAAAGGTCAAGAGAACAAGATTACAAAAGGGTACAGAGAAATTTTGGGTGCTAATGAATATTTTCATTTTCTTGATTATGGTGATAAATATGTGTGTGAAAATATATTCTATACTTTAAATAATGCATATTACAGTTCAACTATATCTCAAAGCTGTAAAAAGTGTAAAACTTGAGGTTGTGAGGGCAATCTGGCTGTGACATCCATCATCCCATTAATCATCAGGGTTGATTCAGCTGCTCTGGCTGACTAGGCAAGTCCCCTTCCTCCCTCATGGCTCCACGCGCACCCCTCCTGAAGATAGGATGATGTGCCCTTGGTCAAAGAGGACAGCCTTCCCCCGATAGAGAAGGACTGATCTTGGTTGAGGGTATACCAATAGCCATGCTCCCTTGCTAGAACTTTCAGAAAAGCTCTTAAGGTCCATTTGTAGGAGAAAGTAGTCAAGCTTCCAAGGCTTCAGACACATCCAAATGAAGCACTGTATGTGTCATCTGCCTTTCTTTAAAAAATAAATAAATAAAACAGTAAAAAAAAAAAGTACTTTCAAACATAAGATATTTCTATTGGAAAAAGTAACCATTTTTTAGGAGAAAGAGACAAGTTGTAGGAATCCAAAGTCATAACCATAATATGTAAGAACCTTCGGTTCTATAGAACTCTAGGGAGTTATCTGCCCAATGATCTACACCTTTGGATTCATAAAAATGAATCTTAACTTTATGACTGAGAAGGTGGAAATAATTTGTCAGGAATAAACTCTACAATTTGAATACTTTGGCAGGAAAAAGAATTAGCAATAACTGGAAAGCTCATAAGAAAATTAGATCAAAGTTGTCCTTCAATTTATTTAGACTGACAAATTGTGCAAGCCTAGCTGTGTGAAAAGAAGTAAGTCATGACTGGGAAGTTGCAATGTTCAACATTAGCAAAGTCTATCTCTACATGTTGGTTGCTTCAAGCTATTATATTAAAGGTAAAATGGTTGAAAAATCTTATTTATTTATTTATTTATTTATTTATTGGTTGAAAAATCTTTGTGCCACTTGTTACACAGCATTACTCGCTGTGAGTTTGATTTCTCTGTTCAGCTTGAGAGATGTAGCATCCCATTCTTTGAAAGGTTCATAAAAAAATCTATTACTGCTCCTAGGAACAACTTGTGGTATATTTGACAGTAGAAGAAAAATAGAAAAAAAATTCTTACATCAGATGGTTTGATTACTGCCTAAAATTACTTTAAATGTGTCTGCAAGAATAATGACCAGTAAGACTAACTAATAACATGCATTTATTAATTGAAAGATAATGATGGTCTTTATGAATCCAAAATATCTGGGTTAAAATATGTAGGGGTAAATATATCACCATGATCCCAAAGAGCTAAAGTAAATTGGGATATACAGAGAAGGTTTGTAAATCAACCAAATTTTGATCAAATGAATTAAGACAAAGCCCACAGAGTTTAAAATTTACAACTCCATGGCAAAACGTATAAAATTAATAGGAATTTAAAAGGAACTGCAAACATTAAAGTACCCATTATGCTTGACCATCCCTGGCTTGTGTTTAATAAGATGTCATTATTTTAATAGTCTCATTATATTGACCTGCTATCTTTTAAATTCTGCCTTAGGTGAAATCTCAAACAAGGATGCAATTGTGCATTAAAGTGTATAGCATACAACCTTTATAAATTATGGGTAGAATTAAGTGAGAAGTATTTCAAAGATTATAAAAAGTGAAAGGAATGAAACATAGATTGTCTTATATGTCACTGTTACTGAGAAATTCTAGGGGTTTGCAACTTAAAATTATTAATATTGTAAAGAAAGCCAGCTTCTCAGTAGCCAAACAATAATAGCAAAATGTTATAATCATTTTTGTTACAGGAGAGGGCCTACAACCCCTTGACATGAGCAATGAATCATTTTACATCCATGGGGATGCCTGCAGATCAGGGTTTCTCTGCTCATAGACCTCTTAAAACCATCTCTGGTTTAGTTAATTAATCACTACTTAATGTTGTTCTGTTTATAAAATGAAAAAAAAAAGTAGAAAATTTGGATATAACTTGGCATTGTGAATCTTTTCTGTATATCTTATGGGTAATGAACTAAGTAATCCAAAATAGTGAAGAAAGAGGCCCACTCTCTTCTTGGCCCAATTAATACCCTTGACATCTCTTTTCTTGTTAGTGTACTTCAGAGAACAAAAGAGTTTTTTCCTAGGACTAGATTTACTTCTGTAGCAGTCTAAGTAGAACACTCAGTGGCTAATGTCAGTTTATATTTAAAATCTCCAGTAATTCTTTTAACTTTGAATTCAGAGCAGTAGAGTCGCTGTTAACTTCTAAGAATTCTTTCTGAATAAACTCAGGTCAACATTTGGAAGTATCCTCTTTTAATATGACAATGCTTTTCCTTCTTACTGCCCCAAAATTTTGATCCCAAACATTCCACCCTATGTCAAATTTTGCACAATTGTATTTACTTCACAAATAGGATAGAGTCTACATAGAGCCAAAATGATCACCCCTTTCTCCTCTATGTGTACTGTGTGAGCCAAGTGTGAATTCATGCTCTATATATGACTACTTTTATCCAAGCATTACAAAAATACATCCTGGCTCACAAATGTGACTGAGCGTGCTCTTCCACTTGTATGACATCAATTTGATGTGCACTGAGTACGGCCCTTTGACAAATAATCTTGCTAATAACTCATTTCTACCAGTTTACAAATTTTTTCTCCATAGCATTTCTTGTTTCCATTCTGGATATAACACATACCACTTTGAATGCACCTTCATAATTTTGTCTACTCTTCTAACTTTTGATGTTAAGTAATTCCATGCAGTAAGCGTATATTATTATGCTTATTCTGGGGAAAAAGCTACCTACTTATCCAAGATTCTGTAAATAATGCTAAGGTATTAAAAGTTCTTCTCATGCTATTTGGATAAAGTTTTATATATGGCACTTCTGTGGGAACTAGAGCTCTATGAGTTGATGGTTCAAAAAAATGTGATTTCTGTGTTGTACTTACCATTTTTTATAGCTGCTTGTGTGAATTATCACCTCCACAGAATCACCTGTGCAAGAACATACAGATTTACATTCTGTACTTGCACCAGGTCTTGATTATTTCCATTAATAAATTTAAGTTGTAGGGATCCCTGGGTGGCGCAGCGGTTTGGTGCCTGCCTTTGGCCCAGGGCGCAATCCTGGAGACCCGGGATCGAGTCCCACATCAGGCTACCGGTGCATGGAGCCTGATTCTCCCTCTGCCTGTGTCTCTGCCTCTCTGTCTCTCTCTGTGTGTGGCTATCATAAATAAATTTAAAAAAATAAATTTAAGTTGTAGTCTTTATGTTACTAATAATCACTGAATTTATACTTTAGTAGTAACCCACTCTTTCACTAGTAACCCAATTGATTGATTGAGGGTTTAATATAATACACTAATAGTGATGAAATATGCATGTTTAACAAAATAAAAAAAAACAGTGACACACAAAAAAAGATGTAAATTAACAAAATACTTTATTTTACTTGAATATTAGCTGAGACCAACTCAACAAAGCAGGCCACATAGCATGATCATTATTATTATTATAAATGTGATAGGGCTTCCACAAAAGTTATAATAAACCTTTGATTTCATTTTGTGAAATGAATGTAAGTTTTTGTTTCAATCTTTTTTTCCATATAAAATCACAAAACTGCACAGGGACCATCCAATTTAGAGAAACATTGCCTCAAGGACCTGCTGACTCAATGTTAGAAATTCATCTTCTAAGAGTAACCTTACAATTATTTTTTAAAAATTTATTTTAGAGAAAAGGTGACAGTAATCCACTTACACTCTCAAGCTGTATTCTACCTAAATTCTGAAAAGATTTTTCCATATATATATATATATATATATATATATATATATATGAAAGTTTCAGCGCATCTATTCAGTCTTAAAAAAAAATCTTGTTCAATCAGTAGTCATACCAAAGAAGTCAATAATACCATAGTTACCTGGAGATTGTGACAAAAAAAGAATAACAGGGGGGATTCCTGGGTGTCTCAGCAATTTAGCACCTGCCTTCGGCCCAGGGCGTGATCCTGGAGTCTTGGGATTGAGTCCCGCGTTGGGATCCCTGCATGGAGCCTGCTTCTCCCTCTGCCTGTGTTTCTGCCTCTCTCTCTCTGTGTCTCTCATAAATAAATAAATACAACATAAAAAAAAGAATAATTGGAAAAACAGATAATGAAGCATAGTAAACATCTATGCATCAACAAATATATAAACCTACAACTGAATGTGAAGCTGTTCAAGATTATTCATTTTGTTCCTATATGGTTTTCTTGGGGTCCACTTTGCTTATTTTTTCATTTTTTTATTTTTATTTTTGTAAAGGCAAGTATCACATAGATAAAGTTTATAAATTTCTATGATAAAAATAGTTATAACCAATCAGATAATGTTTTGGATCACACCAATATCTAAATGGGATAGAACAGTAGGATATCGAATGATCTCAAAGAAAAATAAATAGGAAAGTCACAAATCAAAACAAACAAAAAGAAGGGGGATAGACCTGTTTTCTAAACAGGGTAAGGTGAGGCAAGTGTAGCCTACAGAAGTAAATCTCATCTTTCCTGACAGTGAGAAATGAAAGCATTTCTGCACGTTTCTCCCCTCACATGTTTATTATCAGTACTGCCATAGAGGTATCTGCATAGAGAATTTGCAAAAAGGAATCTGAACTGAGCTGAACTGACACTACCTTCACCTTCTTGGCTTATAGCCAATGGGACTGAAATACAATGAAAAAACAGAGTTAATGGTAGTGTTTTCTACATAACACAGAAAAATCACCACTTTTTTTTTTTTTTAAGTCAGACTTTATTTTTCTTTTTTTTAAAATTTTTATTTATTTATTTATGATAGTCACAGAGAGAGAGAGGCAGAGACACAGGCAGAGGGAGAAGCAGGCTCAATGCATCCTGGGTCTCCAGGATCAGCGCGCTGGGCCAAAGGCAGGCGCTAAACCGCTGCGCCACCCAGGGATCCCAGAAAAATCACCACTTTCTAACAGGTTGTGAGACGTGCCAACAGCCCTTGTTTCAAATTAAATAAATACTGATGGGGGAAAAGGAAGTAAAAATGAGTGGTTTTCAAGTAACTTTAAATATTTATACTTTGAACCATAGTGTAGCATTCAGAATCTTTTTTTTTTCTCTAGATGGTGATGAGGCATAGCCACAAATATTAACAATAGTCATTACTTCATTATTAGAATTTTTGTAGTCTCTGGGATTCTCTTTTGCTGCTTTAAAATAAAAACTTTAAGTGAACCATTTCTTCCATCTGTTTTGTCAAATGGTAACAGAAAATATTGAATAACATTTTAAAGCAAAATGCTTGGTTCATGGAGAAAAAAGGGGAGAGTGACTGTCAAAACTTACAGTACTCTTACCCCTACCTCACCCCACGGTCCAGCAAAAGCTGGTTCTGCAGGTCATGTAGAGCTAATAATCACATATGAGTTGTCGGATATTTGAAATTTAAGAGATTTCAGATTCTTTAGAAATATTCAGAACATAAGTCAATACTTGATTTTATTAAGGAACTCTTGAATTTCTTACAATATCCACGTACATAGCTTTAAATGAGAAATCCAATAATCCTCCAACTGATAGCTGACCACAGCAATGAAATGGCATGTGGCTATTTTTGAAGTCATCATCAGTTAATAGATTCAGTCTGATTTGTAGCACTTCTATAATCAGATCACAACTCATACTTTAAACTGACATTTCCCTGGGATCCCTGGGTGGCGCAGCGGTTTGGCGCCTGCCTTTGGCCCAGGGCGCGATCCTGGAGACCCGGGATCGAATCCCACATCAGGCTCCCGGTGCATGGAGCCTGCTTCTCCCTCTGCCTATGTCTCTGTGCCTCTCTCTCTCTCTCTCTGTGACTATCATAAATAAATAAAAAAATTAAAAAAAAAAAAAGAAATATTCTAAAAAAAAAAAAAAAAAAAAAACTGACATTTCCCTTCTGCTCCTATTCTACAGAATTGTATTCTGTTCTACAAATTGTCCATTTTAACATTATTCTCCTAAACAGTACTTTTAGAGACCAGGAAAGACACAGGATATTCAAAGTCCCAGCTAATATTTTATAGTTCTCCAATGCTTGTTTGAAGTGAGACTGATCCTTTAAAAATGATAGATTAGTAAATGCTGCAAATCACTGTTTCAGAAGTCTATTTTGATCAATTCTTTAACATGAAAAATGTTAACATTATTCAGAGACTTTCTTCCAATATATATCAGTTTTTGAACAGATACATTTTTTCGGCCCTAGGCCATGTCTTATTTAGTACAATCATATGCAAACTGTGATTATAAAAATATCATAAAGATATCAAAGTCTGAATCATAGGATTTAGAAATACTGACTCTTCTCTTACTCTGCCATTTTCATCTGTCTTCTATGAAGATTCTGTATCATTCAAGGCAAGTGCAAGAATTGTAGAAGCCTGTCCACATGCTAGTTTGGAAAATCCTTTAAATTTGCAAATCCATTATTTTTGAAAGTCAACAGCATATAACCCAAGCATTGCTTGCACGATGTTTTGCAGAGGAAAGAAAGAGTTTTTCAGAATAAATAAATAATTGCTATTGAGGGCTGCTAATATGCCCACTATGGGCTGTAAGCATTTTAAGTGCATTAACACACTAATGCTAATAATGGTACAAGGTCATTAAATAGGAAAATTTAGTCATAAAAAGCACCAAGCAATAAGAAAACTCCCAGGAATAACAGATACTAACAGTTGAATTTCTAAACTCCCTTTCCTGGTTTTGTTTGTTGTTTAACTGTTGCCAATTTGAATCCTGTTATCTGAGACGTAACAGTTCTCACTCTCTTAGGGAACCTGTTTCTTACCTTACAAGGTAAGAATGTATTTCCCTCTACTTCTAAAATTCTATCTTAAAATTCCTAGAAAGTTGTAGCCAGTGACCAAGATGGCCTTATGGTTCTCAGCTTGACTAACCTTTCCACAGGCTTCTTTGTGAATCTAGGCCTCATCTCTTATAGTATTTACATTAGAAAATTTGTAACTGTAAATCCTTTCTTCACCCCTTTGAGATGTAAATTTTTAAAAAACCTCTTGCCAGTTTTACGATTCAGGATTTTATTTTATTTTTTTTCCCCCAAGGATCTGGGCCATCCCTTTGAAAAGTAATCATTCCTATCTTCCAGCATGTCAGAGGACAGAAACCTAAATTTCGAGGTACTTTGTTTGCTCTAGGTTATAAAAATCACTTGCTGTAAAGAAAAAAGGGAAGAGTTTACTTTTCCCTAAGTAGTTGCTAAGGCCAATTAGCAAACACAAATGGCCTTTGATACCCTCATTCCGGCACTTAAAATCTACTTAAAATCCTTTTTGCCCTTTGTTCCAGGTGAGTTCCGACATCTCTCCCTATCCTCTCCCTATCTCAATAGCCTTGACTACAGTCTTCCTTTCCTGCTTAACTGCCTGCCCAGACCAGTTTTTGTTTGAGATAGTGTCTCCTAATAACAACGTTGCACACACTTAATACTTTTAATTTTGAAAGCGTTGTCTGTGCACACTCTACAATGCATCTTCTGCACAGCTTGTATTTGAATAAGAAAAGTTCTTTGAAAGGACTGACTTTGAATTGTTACGGAACTTGCCCAAAGTCACAGTGAAACAATGACTACTATTTGTGGATTCCTTCACAAGTGTTAACTAGAGGTGTTCAGCCTAATGTCAATGTTAAATTATTTAGTTCCAATTACTGCTCTGTAATGTGGGGGATTCAGCTGCACCAGTAGGAAAGTCAGTACTTGTAAGTGGGGCAGGTTTCAGCTTTGAGAAGCAGCAGAGACTGTTCTAGGGAAATGATTTCCAGATTTTGTCTTTTGTATATGACTAATACTTTTAAAGGGAGATGAGGTTAACACTTGACTTTGAGTAAAACAGATTGCCCTCCCTAACGTGAGTGCAACTCATCAAGTCAGTTGATGGCCTTAATAGCAAACAGACTGAGTTCCCTTGAGGAAGACGGGTTGCTTCCAGCAGAGGGCCTTCAGACTTGAATGGCAACATCAACTCTTCCCTATATCTCCAACCTGTTGATCTGCCCTAAGAAATTTAAACACGGCAGCCTTCACAGTCTTGTGAGCCAATATCTTAAAACCAAACATTCTTGAGAGAGAGAGAGAGAGAGATTGGGGGAGAGAGATTTCTCAATAGTATCTTACTTTTTGGAGACTTTTTTTTTATGTATGTTGGTTGTATTTGAATTATAAGAATGTTTGGGGATCCATGTTATTACTAAGTTATCAAGTAGAAATGGATACAAACAAGTCAGTTTACTCAAATTTTGTTATAATTAGCTTTTGGAGAATCTTGATACTACAGGGCATTAGGGCATTTTTATATTAAAACATTATTCTTTATTTATCTGAAATCCAAATTTTAGTTAAGTGTCTTATGTGTTTTTTTTCTGGCTGCCCTAGTTTAGAGGAAAGTTCCAGGAAAGGTCAGAGGTACCAAATGATTGATTTCATTAATGTCCCCAATTCTTTACCCTTCAAAGACCTTTATCATGTGATTTTGAAGCTTTCATAAAGACAGAGAATTTTGCTCCCCTCATCTGAGTCTCTTTGGCCAGTAGAATGTGTTCTGCACTGCAGAACACAACCTCAGCAATATGTGTTTCTGTCTCCTCTCTTGTGTTCTTGTGCTTCAAATATCACCATGAAAGCACATTGGAGGATAAGAGAGAGGTGCTGCCAGGCTAAATCCAGCAGGTTGTCCCAGGCGAGGCCAGCCTAGATTGTCGACAGGCTGCTGAACCTCAGACGTGAACACGATCCCACATAAGATCAAGGGGAGATGCCTAACCAGACTCCACGGACCCCAGATTTATTACCAATAAACACTTCTATTTGAATGCTAGAAAGATTATGTGGCTGTTTGACATCCAACAATACTGTGGCAACAGTAACTTAGGTACTGGTTTATATATTAATTTGGTCCCTTGCTAAAGGGCATCATCCTGTAAGTAACCAATCATTATAGTAATGGACGTTAATAAGTAGAAGGGACTAATACTTAGGAAGATTTTGAGGTTTTTCTATGAAATGATGAGGACCCAGTCTAGACTTTGAAATACTAAAAGCATTCTTGAGTAAAACAGGATTTGGTGACAGATTACATATGAAGTAAAGTAAAATAAGGCATTGCAAGTGAAGAAAGGATTTCTGCTTTGACTGGACAGATGATGATGTTATTAACTGAACTGAGACAAATAGGAATAATAAACTTGGTGCACAAAGTCTGATGCAACAATATATTTTTTCTTAGATATTTTGAATTTGAAGTTTATCAAGGCATCTGGTTTTAGAAACTGAGTTCAAATTGTGTGTCAAGATCTCAGGATAGAGAATGAGATGGAGACTTAGATTTGAACCATCTTCATACAGATATGAAAAATCAGAACCTTCCAAGAAAAGGGAAGCTATTGCTGGAAAGCACTGAAAAATATTTCATTTAAAGAGGCAAGGAGATGAAGGAGAGGAATAAGAAGAGTATGCTCCTTTAAAAAAAAAAAAACATCTAAAGAATTCTCTTTAATTTCATTTCACCTGTTTTTACCCTCAAATAATGACTTTTCATATATTTTCTGTAATGTTCTGTTATCTGAAGGGTGATTTTTATACTATAAGCTATCGCACCATTACCAGGAATGGAAGTCCTCATTTGATTTTATACCCAGCACAGCAGAATTACTAGGATTACAAATTTCAGAATAAATAACATTTATTAATTTATTAATAAATAACAAATAAATATAAAATATATCTAGTATATTGTTAGGATTCCTCCACAGAGGTTTCATTTTGTTTTGTTTAGCTTTTTTTTTTTTTAATTTTACATGGTAATGTTTATGCTAGATCTGGGATTCACTACTTTGATACTCAGGATTGAATGAATCTTTAATGATTGAGAATGCTTATTCAAACTATATTAATAGCCTTATCTTTTTTTTGTTAGTCTGCTTGTTCAAAACAATAAATTTTACATGTGTGCTACATGTAATTCTTCATGCTTATTGAGTGGAAGAGGACATAAGAAAGGACATCTTCTCTTCCCCAAAGGAGTTTGCCATTTAGTAGAGTATTTCAAACATGTTAAACTAACCTTCAGATTTTTTAACTCAGCAAAAATATGTACAATGAGAGTACAAATTCATTGGTCATAAGGTTGAGCAAAGGCAATAATTTTTATTTTAAACATATCATTCTATCTTCTTTTGCTCTAAATTAAGGCCATTTCAAGCTAAGACTCTTGAAAACCACTCACCAATTAGAATTTTGCTACAGTAATTTGGAGCCATGCAAAAGGTACATTGAAAAAAACCCTTTTTGAATTGAAATGAGGACTTCAACTCTTTTATATGCATTCATAAAAATCCCCAAGAGCATAGAATCAGGAGTTCATACTTTGACACATTCTGCTTTTCTTTGTTCTGTGGGAACATGTGCATCCATTTATATGTGTGTATTTTGGTGTGACCTAGAACCTTTTTAGGTTTTTCAGATAATTGTAACAGTTATCTTGATAAAAACAAAAAAGCCCATAAGAATAGTACTCAATAAATTTACCATGCATTTATTTTTACACTATATCTATTTAAATGTTACTACATTATTATGATTATTAGGGAGCTAAATCATCTGCATGGACAATTGAATTTGAAATATTTCATCCAGAATTGAAATATACTTGGTAGATATAGCCCTAATCTGAAAACTCAGTTTTTCATTCTATGTAATGGACTCTGGATATTTCTGAACTATACTTTTTATGAAGTTTGTCATCCTTCTTCAGGAGGCTATGTATTTCTTCTACATGATTATATGATTTGTTTATAATCACCATCAAAACGCAAGGGAAGTTTTAGAATACAATTGGCATCATGCATCTAACTTAGTTCCTTTTTAGCACATTTTATATCATAAATATCAAACCTATTTCACATAAACTTAGCTCTTCACTGCCTGGAGTGTGAACATCTCATATAAAAGGTGAAAGAGCACAACACAGAGCAAAAGAATCATGGGTCATGTGAGCCACCATATATTTTCTAGTTGCTGAAGGGACAGGCAGCCTTGTAAAATCAGCTATTGTGTTCTAACTTGTCTCTCTTCATCCCTCTGTGTATTTTATGTTTATTTTGGAGGCTCAAAAGAGCTGTATTTATTTGCTTGTAGAATACAATTTATACTTTAATCTCCTGTGTTCAATTTTACATTTTCCAAAGTGCACTAAATTTAATAAATCTAAGTTAGCAGTTCTCCAATGAATACAGGCAATTGTCAACACTACATCCTATTTCTGAGCTGTTCAGAGGTTGTGGCACAGACTCTTGAATCATGACACTGGGGCTATCTGAACACATTATCAAAATGTTGCTGTTGCTTGCAAATGATAAACAATTAAAAATTAAATCATTTGATTTTATCTTAGCTTTAATTATAAGGCTTGAAAAACACAGTACATTTAGAAATCGAAGATTAAAGACTAAGAATACCTGCAGAAATATTCAAAGAAATATATTAATACATTTTCAGATAGTTCTATTATATGAATCCTTGAATTACATCCTGTTGCTCTGCACAAAAATAGTAAGTATGCTACTTGAAACAGTATGCATTTTATGAAGAAAGGAACTCTTTAAAAGTGAACTATATCCACAGCTTCAAAACAGATTTGAGAAATAAAAATAGAGGAATTTTTTAAAATTTTTTAAAAATATTTTATTTATTTGAGATAGAGCAAGCAAGAGCACAAATGGGGGCAGAGGGAGAAGCAGAGGGAGGCAGAGAAGCAGATTCCCCACTGAGCAGGGAGCCAGACCTGGGGCTCTATCTCAAGATCTTAGGATCATGGCCTGAGCTGAAGGTAGATCTTAACTGACTGAGCCATCCAAGCTCCCCTAGAGGATTTTTTTTTGTATTAATTCACAGAAGCAACTAGAAAAAGCAAGTATTCATGTAAGATCTTTTTAGTGTGATGTAAAAGCTTGTCCCTAAAGATATCAAAAATTCTTAATCAAGTAAAATAAATTTCATGGAAGCCATTATATAAATGTCTTTCTTACGAATAAGAAAAATGGTAAGGTATCTTTAAAGACCTTTTAAAAAAATTGTTTACATAACACTCTTTACACACGTGACCAGGTTCAGTAACACATTCAGTGTGAGTTTGCTTTATTTTCTGTGAAATATAAATAATTTAATTATACTAGCTATTGCAAAGGGAGAATAATCTCTTGGTTTGCAAAATATTCCATTGCTTGTTATTCAGAATCAACTCTAGGAATCCAATTTGAGTGTAATGGCATAATACATTATACATACACATAAACACATATACATACACACCTACGGAGATGGATATTTGACATCTAGCTACTTTTCCTTCATGAGTAATTCTAGTGGTATTTGCAACATTAAAAAACTTTCTAAATCCCAGTGGTTCACATAGTCTGATAAGTAAAACAATGCATTGAATTTTTTATGAGCTGTAGCCTAGAAAAATAAAACTAATTCTCAATATTAAATATTTGAAATAAGTTGCCTTTTATTTCTTTGTTCAGGTGATATTTCTTATTTTTAATTTGTTTTTTCAGAAAGGTAATTTTGCATAGTTCAGAAAGATTTTTTTTTCCTTGAAGACAGTACCCCTAGGTCACAGACTCCCAGAGGGTTTAAAGTTATTAAATATTTTCTTTATTCCCATATTTCAGCCTTGTTATCTAATTAAGCTATATTTACACTATACATACAAAAATAAATGAATGAATAATTACCAAGAAGTTTAAGATATTGTTTTCTTAATACATTTGCCATGATCTCTAGCCTTGGCAGAGGAATGGGTACAGAAGAACAGAAACAGACATTGTTCAACCTTTTATTTGTTCTTAGAAGAAAAGAATGTTTTAATTTTTATACAATTCACAGATTCTTACAGTGTCCTTGAACGTAAAATGCAGTGTAATATCACACAAAGTAACTTTCATTTCTCTGTGGGTATTGCCTGTAAAGCAGGGCAAAATTCTTTGAGAAGAAAAGGAAAAGCTTTGAACAGCATTTTTTAAAGTGAAAAGAACTCCATAACTAATACTTCCCATCGAACATATCTCCAAAGAGAGTAGAAGATCAGTACACTTAAATGCCCTGTCGTATTTTAATGGAAACTTATTTCTCCTGGGCAGACTTCAGCTCTTCCTGTGAAGCTTCTAGGCAGTTCTGAGGCACTATTCTTTGTCTTAATGCTTCAGTTCTAGTATAGGTGGATGTGGACAACTTTAGATTATTGCTAGCTCCAAATACTTCATTAATAAAATTACCACATAATGTTTTACTTCAAGAATTTGTGGATGCTTCGAAACCTGGGATCAATAAAATCCCTAAGAGAAATCTTTTCTTTTAGAAGTCTGATTATTTGATTTTTTTTTGGACATGAGAAATAATTTTCATTCAGTAGACCTAGATTTCCTAGAACCTGTCTTTTTAAACAATCTTTAACCATATAAAAACAAATATTTAAGCATAAAAATCATTAAATAAATGTGTCCACAGTTCAAAATTGAGTATTAAAAATGGAGCAGTCAGATAGTAATGAATAGTAATTTAAGCTTTCACATAGGGGCTGTACTTTGATATCTCAGAATAATCCTTAAGAACATGTCCATTAAGTGGACTCATTCAACATAAAATAATCTATTATTAAAGGGCTATGTTTTGGTGGTAAGTGTAGAGAGTTGTTGGATAATACCATCATAGGCTCTCTCTCTCTCTGTCTAATAGAAATAAAGAAGGAAAGAATGCATTTTTCACCTTAGAGTTGGCCAAATTAGTAATGTGTTGATGTATTTATAATCAATTGCTTCATTATCTGGAGCTCAAATTTTATCTTTTAATTTTTAAAACAAGTTTCTAGGGCAGCCCGGGTAGCTCAGCAGTTTAGCGCTGCCTTCAGCCCAGGACGTGATCCTGAAGACCTGGGATCGAGTCCCACGTCGGGCTCCCTGCATGCAGCCTGCTTCTCCCTCTGCCTGTGTCTCTGCCTCTCTTTCTCTCTCTCTCTTTTTCTGTCTCTCCCTCTCTCTCTGTGTGCCTCTCATGAATAAATAAATAAAAATCTTTAAAAAATTTAAAAAATAAAACAAGTTTCTATTAATGCTTTTCTAGACATAAAATAGAAAATGATGCAAGAACGCCTGAGCCAATGGAAAGAGTATTTTCATTCATGAATGGCTTCAGAGTTCTATGTTGTAAGTTATTTGAGTTGCCACCAGGATACAGACCACTAAGATTGTCCCAAATGACCATCAGAAATAATCATGTCAAGGGATGCCTGGGTGGCTCAGTGGTTGAGCATTTGCCTTCAGCTCAGGTCATGATCCCACGTTCCCAGGCTTGAGTCCCAGATCAGACTCCACTCAAGAGCCTGCTTTTCTCTCTGCCTATGTCTCTGCATATCTTTGTGTGTCTCTCATGAATAAATAAATAAAATCTTTAAAAAAAAAGAATCATGATGGCAAATAGATCGTGAGGATAGAGTACTTCTACTGGTTTGCCCATTTGACTTCATTTTTTAAAGGAACTGAGGAAAAAAGAATGTAAGACTTAGTTTGATAAGGTTCTGTTTATTTTGCAAATGGAGTACCTGCTGTTTGAAGTACTTTATAAGTATTAACATATTTAACTCTCTCAGCATCCATATAAAGTAGATTCTATCCCTAAGCCTACTGCATAGATGAAAATTTTGAGCCACAGAGAGGCAAGTCTCTTGCCCAGAATCACTCAAATAATTGGCCCAGATCCAGGAATTTACATCTAGAGGCTATACCTAGTGCTACTATGCTGTCCCTCGTAACAGCTGCTTTTGAAAAATCCACCTTAAGAAGTGTGTGCGTGCACGCATTAACAGCTTGATAACTCTAGTAAATAAAAAATTTATTTATCCACTATTGTTTAAATACTATATTGAATGTGTTGGGATTTGGGAATGTAGGGATGCTTTTACTTGATTTCTGATCGTGATCACTAAGTTCAAGGGTTCTGAGCTCTTACTGCTCCCTGAGGTCCCACTGAATTTCTCTAGTTCTTTTACTTTTTTTTTTCTCTCTGTTAGTCTGCTTCTTACCTTTTTCCTTCTCAATCATCAAAATGTCTTTTCCCTTGATCACTTTCTGCCGATGACTGCCCTTTAGTTTACCAAGAACAACCAAAGCAGTTAGAAGAGAATGTCCACATGTTCTCACTACCACATCAAGCCAATAGGCAATATGCCCTATTCTCCTTCATAATACTAGATATGGGCTATCTCTTTCTCTAAGGCCAACCATTAGACACTAGACCCTTCCTCTCTCACCTCAGAAATATCACTTAAATTATCTCCCTTGTATCAGCTTCTAAAAATACTGTCTTTGTGAAATATAATTTGGTGAAAAAACCTCCTTGACACTACATTCTCTTCCAGCTACTTCTTCATTTCTCCATTACTGTTGTGATATAACTGCTGTCAATGCCCTACTGCCAAAGACCCCCAGGAATACACCTGTAGGTCACCAAAGTTGGCTTTAGTTACTCATTGCAGCAAACATGAACACACACTGCAGAGTGGCTGGGTATCTTAGTAAGATGTTAGAAAAGGCATTATTTTTATTTTTATTTTTTAAAATAGAGCTACCCTATGACCCAGTAATTACACTACTAGGTATTTACCCCAAAGATACAAACGTAGTGAAACGAAGGGGTAATTGCACTCCAATGTTTATAAGATCAATGTTCACAATAGCCAAACTGTGGAAGGAGCCGAGAGGTCCATCAACAGATGAATGGATAAAGATGTGGTCTATATATACAATGGAATATTATTCAGCCATCAGAAAGGATGGATACTCACTATTTACATTGACATCGATGGAACTGGAGGGTATCATGCTGAGTAAAATAAGTCAACTGTAGAAAGGCAATTATCATACAGCATCATTCTTTTTTTTTAAAGATTTTATTTATTTATTTATTTATGAGAGATAGAGGGAGAGGCAGAGATACAGGCAGAGGGAGAAGCAGGCTCCATGCAGGGAGCCCGACGTGGGACTCGATCCCGGGTCTCCAGGGTCACACCCTGGCCTGAAGGCAGGCGCTAAACCGCTGAGCCACCAAGGCTACCCCATATGGCTTCACTTTTATGTGGAATATAAGAAACAGTGCAGAGGGTCATAGGGGTAAGGAAGGAAAAATTGAATGGGAAAAAAATCAGAGAGGAAGATAAGCCACGAGAGACTCTTAACTCTGGGGAACAAACTGACATTTGCTGTGGGGGAGGTAGGGATGAGGTAACAGGGTGATGGGCTTGAAGGAGGGCATGTGCTGTGATGAGCAGTGGGTGTTATATGCATCTGATAAATCATTGAATGCTACGTCTGAAACTAATGATGTACTATGTGTTGGCTAATTTAATTTAAGTTTAAAAAAGACATTGGAGCTTGTGTTAGATGATCTGGGGGAGAGTTCAAAAGAGCAGGGCTTTGCTATGAATTAGATGCTGTCAGGAAGTGAGGATAATTCCCTGGATATCTTAATCTTATCGAAGGCAGAAAGAATGAAGGTAAGATAAAGCTGTCTAGTAAGTTATACACATTGATAGTATAATCAAGGGTTAAGAGATAATTTAAGCTTCTTCAGAGAAAAATATTTAACAATATTATTATTTGCATCTAAAACTATAGTATCTTTGCCATCCATTAAAGTAGATAAATTATGAGATCTTCCTGTCTTCTTTCACTTTGTGAGAGCATACTTTGCCAATGTTATCATCTGCTTAGATGTAATAATTTAAATTTGTTAAAATATTTTAATGTACAAAATGCTTCACTCACATACCATAACCCTATCAGTTTTTTTTTTTTTTAAAGATTTTATTTATTTGAGAGAGAGAGAGAGGGAACACAAGGAAGGGGTGGGGACATAGGGAGAAGGGAAAAGCAGACTCCCTGCTGAGCAGGGAGCCCGATATGGGATACATAACCTGGATACATAACCTGAGCCAAAGGCAGATGCTTAACTGACTGAGCCACCCAGATGTCCCAGTTTGGGTTTTTGACAACAAATAATTCAATGACTACTTAGCAATGGCTCAAACCATTAGGCCTTTTATTATTTGCTTAAGTACAATGAATGATAGACAACTTAAAAACCACATCATGTTACAGCAGTTATAATTCTACAGTAAGCATTTTCTAAATAAAATTTCTTATTTTAATATATAGATTTCTACTAAGTGAATCTGTCCCAGTCCAGTCAGACTCTGTCATTCATATCATAGAAAAATGATAATTGTTGTTACAAACTATATAGATGCTTATTTGAAAAACGAATGGATTTCTGGAAAATTAGCTATTGCCAAGTCATATTCTGCTGGTGGAATAGAAATACCTTATGAAACATCTCTTAGAATTTTATAACAAAGAATGTACTGGTATATGGAAAAAGAACATCGTGATTATTGGCAGCTTGGTGATCACCATAGAAACTACTTCCAAGCTTGAATTATATGTATTAGCATTGCTATGTGAAAGTCTCATACTCTGCTTTGTCCTATTATTTTAATTTATCTTGGGCACTAAGATAATGCGATCTCTATGTAATATTCTACTTCTGCTGTACTCAAAGAGTTCATTTGTTATACACAAAATATATGAGTAATTTCACACTGTCATTTGACAGAGGCTAAGTTGGCCTTCATGTTATAGTCTCATAAAAATATAGTTTGAAAAAAGCATACCTTCTAACTTTGAAAGCAGGTACATTGCATTTATATCACTTTATTTTCCTTTAATCAGGAAAATCCTTTAGCTTTTAAAAATTTTTTGATCTTAACATTTTTGAAAAATACTCATTCACTATATCAGAGGTTATTTCTCAGTTTGGGTCTGCACCATGCATTTTCTGATTAGCAACACATCATACATATCTCTCAGGAATACCACAGAAGGGATGTTGTCTGCTGCTCAGGTAATAATATCGAGAGGCATTTGACAATAGTTTGTCCTAATGTTAGTCATCAGATCATTAGCTGATTAAGGTAATATCTGCCAGATTTCTCCACCATAAAGCTATTATTTTCCCTTTGTAATTAATAAATTAATTGTGGGAAGAAACCTGGAGAGTATGTAAATAGTATGATCAAGTATTAAGACACTAGTTTTAATATTCATGGATAACTTCCTCACTTTATTATCCTTTCAATATTTATTGATTGTCATTTGATTGCAAGGAAGTACATTTATTTATTCCTATTCTGTTTTATTATTGAAGTATAATAGCATACAGTGTTATATTGGTTTCAGGTGTACAGTATATTGATTCAGTAATTCTATACATTTACAGAATAGAAGAAGATATTTGCAAATGACACATCTGGTAAAGGATTAGTATCTAAAACCTATAGAAAACTTACCAAATCCAATATTCAAAAAATAAATAAGCCAGTTAAGAAATGGGCAGAGGGCATAAATAAACATTTTTCCAAAGAAGACATAAAGATGGCTAACATTCACACGGAATGACGTGAATCTTAATCCTTCTATAAGATTGCTTTTGGTGGGCAGCCTGCGTGGCTCAGCAGTTTAGCGCCACCTTCAGCCCAGGGTGTGATCCTGGAGACCCAGGATCGAGTCCCAAGTTGGGCTTCCTGCATGGAGCCTGCTTCTCCCTCTGCCTGTGTCTCTGCCTCTCCCTCTCTGTGTGTCTCTCATGAATAAATAAATAAAATCTTAAAAAAATATTGCTTTTGGTAGTGTGAATATTTAAACAATACTATACCCCTTACACTTGAAACTACGCATTACTCAGTGCTCACCACAATAAAGTGTAGTCACCATACAATATTATTATAATATTATTGACTATATTTCCTTTGCTTTAGTTCTCATCTGTGTGAGTTATTTACTTTATAACTGGCAGTTTCTATCTCTTAATGCTTTTCATCTATCTCACTTATCCCCCCTCATATGCCTTCTGGCAACCATCAGTTCCCTGTATTTAAGAGACTTTTTGGAAGTGTGTTTGTTTTTTAGATTCCACAAGCAAATGAAATAACATGGTGCTTATCTTTTCTAGTCTTATTTTACCTAGCGTACTACTCTCTAGGTCCATCCATGTTGTTGTAAATGGCAAAATTTCATTCTTTTTTATGGCTTGGTAATTGCACACACCTACACCCACACACAACATGTCTTCTTTATCCATTTATCTGTTGATAGACACTTGTGTTACTTCCATATATTGGCAATTGCAAAAAATGCTGTAGTAAACACTAGGGTAAATACATCTTTTTGCATTAGTGTTTTTATTTTCTTTAGGTAAATACCCAGCAGTGGAATTATTGGGCAATAAGGTGTTTCTATTTTCAATTATTTGAGGAAACTCAATAATACTGTTTTCCTCAGTGATTGCACAAATTTACATTGCCGACAAGAGTGCACAGGAACCCTTTTCTCTACATCCTTACCAATACTTGCTACTTCTTGTCTTTTTGATATTAGATATTCTGACCAGTGTGAGGTAATATCTCAATGCGGTATTAATTTTCCTTTTCCTGATGTTGAGTCATATTGAGCAACTTTTCATCTGTCAGCCATCTGTATGTTTCCTTTAGGAAAATATCTATTCGTGTCCTCTTCCATTTTTTAATAGGGTTGTTTGTGGATTTTTTGGTGTTGAGTTACATAAGTTCTCTCTGTATTTGGATATCATATATTATTTGTAAATATCTTCTCCCATTCACTAAGTGGCTTTTTTTTTTTTTTTTTTGGCTGTGCAGCAGCTTTTTATTTTGTTGTAGTCCTGATAGTTTACTTTTGCTTTTGTTTTCCTTACCTGAGGAGACAGATCCATAAATATGTCACTAAGACCTATGTCCAAAAGGTTACTGCCTATGTTTTCTTTTGGGAGTTTTACGGTTTCAGTCTCACATATAAGTCTTTAATCCATTTAAGTTTATTTCTGTGTATGGTGTAAGCAAGAGATCCAATTTCCTTCCTTTTCAGGTAGCTGTCCAATTTTCCAACACCATTTAGTGAAAAGACTATCTTTTCCCCATTATATTGTCTTGCCTTTTTTGCCATACAGCAATTGACCATATAAACATGGGTTTATTTCTGGCCTCTCTATCCTGTTGCATTGATCTCTGTGTCTATTTTTGTGTCAGTATCATGCTGTTTTGATTACTACAGGTTTGTAGTATATCTTGAAATCTGGGATTGTGATACTTCCAATTTTGTTCTTTCTCAAGATTGCTTTGGCTTTTGTGGGCTTCCATACAAATTTTAGAACTATTCTAGTTCTGTGAAAAATGCTGTTGGTATTTTGGTAGGGATTGCTTTGAATCTGTAGATTGCTTTTGGAAGTGTGAATATTTAAACAATGCTATATACATAATTTTGCATTGATTTATATTAGCATGGACTTACAAATTTTATTTAGTAGCTTATAATTCATATTATTAGAATTTATTTTGATATTCAAATTCTGAAAGACAATTTGAAGTGCTTCAAAAAAATCACCTTTCAGGGACTCCTGGGCAGCTCAGTGGTTGAGCATCTGCCTTCAGCTCAGGACGTGATCCCAGGGTCCTGGGATTGAGTCCTGCATCAGGCTCCTTGCAGGGAGCCTGCTTCTCCCTCTGCCTATGTCTCTGTCTCTCTGTGTGTGTGTGTGTCTCATGAATAAATAAAATCATTAAAAAATCACCTTTCTTATCTAGTGTAGAGACCAATTGGATCCATATTTTTAGCACTAACATATAAAGAACTTTATTGGCTGATCTCCATGGTGGAGAATCTGACAGAGGTACCAGTTTGTCCTCTCATATAGTAGCTCTTATCATTTCAGGAGAAGATGATATCCCAAAATGCTAAGGTTCTCACTTCCAGAAATTTTAATTTAGTGCACATCATTAAGTCACAAGGATCAATTTCCTTAATGATTTAGGTAATGCAGGAATCACATTCCGAAAAAATTTTCTAGCAGATGTGCAGTAATTATGTCTAACTCAACTATTGTATGACCAGCACCTATTTTACCATAGAAGCTAAATGAGCACTTCTAAAATTAAGAATAAATGTTTAGATTTGGGAAAGCTGGACTGAAGAGTGAGGAGGGATTTTGACATGAATTAAGGCTATTTTGAATAAGAGCTTTCAACCAAGACTCTACGTTTAACCAGCATTTTCTGAACCTCTACATAAAAGTGTTAGAATGGATCCAAGAACTATAGCCATCTTTCCCTATTTGCTTCTATATTAATTGACTGAGAGGATTTCAATTACAAACATATGTAGTAAGACAATTATTGTAACAATATTTGTTTTTCAGTCAGTGTGTTCAATACTGAATATTCATTTTTAAGAAATAGCTTCAGATTTTAGAACCTGTCAATTATACTTAAATCTTCTACTTCTAAGGTTTGCAAAGTGCCCAAAGTATCTATTAGGATTTCTGTTGCAGTCCTGTTTGGTCTACATATATACCTTTATCATGAACTAATATTTAAAAGTTAACAAAGCTTTGCCTACTTCAATGTGACTATGAACCCATTTCACATGTTTTCTCATCTAAACACTTTAGAGCTAAGCGATCATGTTTTCATGGATTTTTTTCACCCTGTGGTCACTTGTTAACCTAGAGGGAAATGATTAAGTTTTAATCCATCTATTGAATGGGCAATCCATATATGTTTAATAGGTGAAATGATAGGATCATGCAATTAAGCTTCAAGTTATGGCAATTATAATAGTGTTAAGAAAGAATGCTTTTAGTTTAGTTCAGGTTTCTGGTCCATCACTTGACGTTTTTGGAACATTGACCAATTCCTCAAACCTCTTTGAGTTACACTTTCCTTCTAGGTGATATGCTGATAATAATACATGTCCTCAGAAAATATATGTGCAGTAATAGTAAAACTGACTTCATATTTAAGGAACACTTGTGTGATTTAGGCCTCCCCTGATATAATTACGAATAATGAAAGTAATCATGCATAAAGCATATTAAGAATAAGAAATACTTTCATTTTTAATTTTTATACACTATTTTACTAATTATCTTCAATTTAGAAGCTAGATATTAGCCTAAGTTTCAGATGAGGGAAAGTGAGTATGAGCCATTTTTAGGCTTATACCAAAGAGACTTTTTTTTGGTCTCTTCCACATGATCACAGGCATATATATATTCCACTACCCCACCAGGAAATGAAAGACTAAGTTTTACTAATTTATTCTCTCTGCTGAGGGAAATAAGTGCCGTCAAGTACAAAGGTTATGAGATCTGTGTTTGTCATAAACCCCTGGCCCTTGTTAACTTCTTACGAGACCAAGTTCTAGTAAAACCACAACTCACCTCTGACACTCTTGATGCTCAAAAGAAAAAAAAAAAAAAAGCAACAGCAACAGCAATTTTTATCTGAAACTAGCACCAAGAAAATCTATTTTATCCCCAAATGTGAAATGGCAAAGCGCGGCTCAATTATCTTTATGAAATTTATAAATAAATACATCTATGAACCCCTAGATGTGGTACAGGGCCAAATTCATAACTGATATATTGCCCGAGAGCTGAAGAATGGCTTAATCTTCAATTGGCTGTGTTTTCTGGCTGTAGAACATGTCAAGGAAAGGATATTTTGGAGGCCGAGGCAGGTGGGAAAGAGTACTTCGAAGTGAAATAACAAGCATCTTCATTTATGTCACTTATATCCTTAGTATATTGCACCTTTTCTGTCCAATCTAAATAAACTCCTCTCTCAGAGGAAAGACTTAAAGTTGCACTTTGATTTCCAGTCACCACAAGACAAAACCATCCAGACACCCTTGAGAGAAAAAACACAAAGCCTTCTTTGTAATTATCCAGCTTTGGTTCCAATTGCTTAGGCATCCTGCTCACTCTTCATAGGTGTTTCTCAAGTTTGAATGAATGCACACCATTTATTTTCACTGGAATTGAGGCTTCATTTATGACCATATTTGTTAAAGGGATCACTGAGCTGAATAAATCAAACCATGAAGTGTAGAGTGTGTACAGCTTGCTGTCAAGTCAGAGGCACAGGAGGCCTCCGGTGAAGTTAAACCATCGTTTAAAGATGAAAGTCCAAAAAGGCAACTGAACATTGTGCTGAAGTCTGAGGGACAGAGATCCCAGCTGGCAAATGCATGCTGGACCTCCGCATCTCCTCATCCCTTCTGCTTTAGAAATCACATCTTTTCTTCTCTCTCTATGCCACAGTCTAGGTAATTTCTTCTGTTCTGTCTTCTTTCTGTGGAGCCTCTCTTGTGCAGTATCGAATGTCATCTATGCTCCAACTACTTTCTACCTTTAGGATGTTATCCTTCACTTAGAAATGCACAATTTGGTTCCTTTGCCACTACCTCCAGCATTGGCGATGTCTTCATTCACGCCTTATCCTCATGGTAATTTCCTTAAACATTTTATACATGGCTCTTTCTTTTCACATTTTTGATAATTCCAGTATCTGAACTTCCTGGAGGGGGGTGATGGTTTCTGTGAAACTTCTCCTTCACAATGGTTTGTCTCCTGTATTGGGTAGTTTTTAATGGTTCATTCATATTTGATTGAAAATAATCGAACTATGGGCCCAGCTGGCCTCAAATGATGTTCACACCTGAATGGATGCTGGCTTAATACTTAATGCTGCCTTCCACAAGGTCTGGAGGCATTGATAGCTGTCGCAGGGCAATTTCAATGTTCCTGTCTGTTTACAATTCATCTTGATGGTATTCAGCTTTTAAAATTTTTTTTTTAAATAAAATTATAGGGCTTTCCAGGATTTTCCTTACACTATCAAGAGAATACAATGCAGTAAAAAGTAGAGAAACAGCCGAGAGGGTGACCCTCTGAATACGTAGTTTGCCGTACTGCTAGGATATTGTACATTCTTAGGACAATGGACACCCTCAGACGCATAACAGGTGATGAAATGGAACATGGTGTTTAAGTGTCAGATTACTGAAATATAAATATTTGTCTTCTCACTACTTTGAAGCACAATTTAATGTCATTTTCCCCATTAGGATTTTTTTTTTAATAGAATAAAGAAGACTTATACTCTTTGTAAGGAAACTAAAGCTTAATTAAGATGGGAGAGCCTGATTTTGAAATGAGTTTCAATTGTCTTCTTATCCTCCCAAACCGGAACACCATTTTCTTTGAAAGTCTACGATAATAGAAAATATAATGGGCAAAATATTTTTTTCTTTTTTCTTCTCTACTGCTTATTCCACTCGTCTCCTTGGATAAGTCATAATTGTTCTGAGTTTCAATTTGTCTCCATTAGAAAAGGCACAACAATGCCTTCCTTGGGCAGTTCACAGGCATGTGAGAAAATTGAAATCACAGATTTTTCTGAAACTCAAAATGACATATCAATAGAACATTTTTATTAAGATAATTTTATATAAAATTCAGTCACTTAGAAGAAGATATTGAACTTTAATTACAATGGAATTCATTTTCTGTACCAAGGGTCAGGAAGTACAAATTGGAAACCAAGTTGGTATTACTACCATGGTTGAGAATGAGAACTAAAGAACTAGCCATTGCAAGTCTCAGGTGTTTTATCAAGAATTTGGGAAATTATTTTATTCTGCAATAAATTAATTTTCACAGTTTCTTAATATTTTTAAACACAGCAAAGCACACATCAAGAAATCACGGCAATAAACTAAGCTCTCATATCATCTTTCCTAGTTTCCCAAACTGATTCATATTTTCATATTCTTGTGCACTTTGTATACAGCCATTCACTTGTATAGTTATGAAGTGGTACTTTCCTTTATCTGCTCAAAAAAAAAATCTCAAATAGTACTTTAGCAGACTAGCTTCCTGAAAGCCAGTGCTTGAGTTGAACAAAAGTCATCTCTTCAGGTTCTGACATACATTCAGACCTCAAGGTTTTACTTGATGTCTTATTTCCAACAAGGCTAAATGGAACTACACTTTCAGGATTGATTTTTGTAGTTAATTGAATTAGCATTTTAAAAACTATTTTATGTCAATCTATTCAAGTGCCTCTTATGTAAGTAAAAACATTACAGGAAAAAAAAGATCCAATTCTGGTTAATATAATTATAATAGAGCCTCATAAATATGCACTGATAATTTCATCGAAAGTTATGTTGGATATTTTACTTATATGAATTGCTAATTTCTCTAACTTTTGTAAAAAAAATTCTGGAATCTATTGTAAAGAACAGCTTTGCAAATGTGCAGTAGCATTTTTCAGCATTCCCACATAATTTAATTGTAGAGATTGCATCTAGTAGCCATAATTATCTTTTAAAAATGTTAAAAGCCATTTGCTTCACTTTAGCATTTAGCCTCAGATTGTGTATGTGTGTGTGCATACATATGTTCATATATTGCTTAATATTTATATGCAATTTGAAACATAATACATATTACATTTGTGTAGTAAGTTCTTTTTCCTTTTTCCCTTTATTTTTTGCCTTTAAAATCATTACAGGTAAAATGCAATTGCTATATAGTTATCTGATTGGTCTTAAAAAGTTGATTACTTTTGAAGTATTGATCACATTCAACATACTGTATATGCCAGATCTTGATATTAAAAAAATAGTGTTTACTCACAAAAAAATACAGCATGAAACAGTAGTGAAGCATATTATTTTTACGGCTTATAAAAATAAAAACCATTAGCATTATTTCATGAATTAATGCAATAAAAATGTTAATGTCTTTGAGTTACTGTCTTTGAGTATGAGTATGCTACACTTCTCAACATTCTCAGTAATTACATAGCTATTAATGTATTTTTTAAAATGCTTGTCCATACGAGCTTCAAATAATCAGATAACTAATATCTAAAGTTGAGTAGAAAGTTTATTAACACTCATTTTATGAGTAGATTATCACTGACAAAGCAATAGTATCCTATGTATATTACTTATTAATCTCTGATGGCTTCTTCATTTATAAAAGGCTAAAATAAGCTACAGTAAGATATTGGAAGTACTTTTAAGTCATCAAAACAAGAGTACAGGATAGTTTTCATGTTAAGTCAATATTATTGTACTTTAGTTCTTTGAAGCATATAAATTATTAATTATACATATGCCACTCATGACTGACAAGACCTTTGAACTCCCTAGAGCCACACACTATTTCCTCTGGATGTCTAAAGATCTCATAACTTACATTCATTATCATCTTACAACAGGTCTCCTCTGCTCCTGTATAAGGAGGCTGGGATCAACTAAAGACCATCTTCCACTCAATCATCATCATGAGTGGGAAATACCTGTTCTTTATCTGTAATCCCTTGCCCCTACTGATATCCTTAATTTATATTAATGACCGAATTGTTTTGAATTCGACCCTAACCTTTAAAGACCTTCTAAAAATGATTGTTTTTGCATAGTGGCTTCACTCAGTTATGCCAATTGTCTCTGAAAATTCTTTCCCAATTTAGGATACTAATTGCATGTTTTTTTTTTTCTTAATGCATGTTTCCAAAAACAGACATTATCTGTGTTTACCATATAACAATACATATAATCAACCTTATTATATAATTTCCATAATTTTCCATAATAAAGCCTTACATTTTTTACAGCATTTTACAGTTTACACAGCACTTTCACTTAATCAGCTCACAAGCCTCTGAAACAGACAGGATAGTAATTAACTCAATTTTAATCATGAAGATATAAAGGTTCAGAGAATTAGAATGGCATCCAGGGCATAGCAAAAATGTGCTAGAACTGGCTTCTGACCCAGATTTTATAAACCACAGAACAGGGCTACTTCGTAGCACACCACACTAATACTGAAGGCCAAAGCTCAGTGACATTTTGTAATCAATAATTCAAACTCCACAGTCTCTGTTAACAGATCACATCTACACAATAAAGATAAAATGAAGCAATTATTTAGATAGTTCAGCTAAATGCTTTACCCTTCATACCAAAATCCTTCTTTTTAAATTAAATTTTAAAGCAAATATTGCTCTCTTCAGTCAATATCAGATATTCTAGTCTTATGGCTTATCAAGAATTTGCCAAATGACAATAATATATTGGCATTAATAAGGTACTTTTGGACCAGTTTTTTAACGTTGTTTCAGACATACTTCCCGATGCCCCCCATCTCTCTCTCTCCCTCTCTCTCTCTTTCTCTCACACACACACACACTCACTCACACACATGCGCACAGATACATGACCTTTTACAGTTGAACTCTGAGCCTTTACAAGCTAACATAACAATGCAAAAGTATCAGAATGCCACACACACTGGCTGTCTTGTTTTTGCTTGAAAAATTACCCCTAGAACTGTACTTCACAATGGCTGCCAAATCAGAGTCAAAAAACTCCTATTTTTCTTGAGGGCTTAACCCACTCCTCTGAAACAATTTCAATTACACTCAAAATGTAAATGTTATTACTCCTTTTTTGATCTTTTGGTATGTTGATGATTAGCTGACATCACTGCATTAGCTTTGCCTGCCAAACTTTCATACAGCATTGTATGTACACATAATATACATTATTAATAGTTTTTAAAACTGTATAACAGAAAATGAATTTCCTTCTCTATTGTCATATACACTGTGCCTCCAGCCATCCCTGACCAGAAAGAGTTAAAACGCTGAAGCTTTCTTATCAACTTTAATTAGATCAACTGTAAATAAACCTTTAGTGTTTTTAAAACAATTAGGTTAATTAAAAGTTTGTTAAGTCGATGTCAAATTAAAATTGAAAATTTGAAGATATTTATAGCTCGTGCTTAAAAACTTTAAGACATTTAGATTGTTTTTGCCTCTTGCAATATATTTAAACTTATTTTAAGCTCTCTCAGATTTTATTTTTGGATATAAGTAGCAAGTCTATTTGTAAGTTCTTTGGGCATGTGGGCCATAACACAAATATCACTCACACCTTATATAACTACACTTCTTACATGAGAATGATTGCCGGTGCCTGTTCATCATCTAGTGTATTAAATGTAATTGTGCATGAAGTTAAAATAATTTAAAACATTCTCAGAGGGCAGAGTGAAAAGGCAGCTATCATTACCTAAACAGGATTACTTCCTGTCGGTGACCTGCAGTTACCTGACCACAACAGCTCTCAGTCTGAGGTGAGAGCTTCTGGTCAAAAGAAAAGATTTACCAGCTTCATCTAATTGCTTATAGGAAGAGCTACTCATTGCCTTCACAGAGGTAGTCTTTTCTTGTCGTCCTCTTAGTTTTGGTCTGCAATACACTATTGCTTTAACATAGAAACTGACCTGTGGAACCAGAATGATAATTTAGGCTTGATCAGCAAAAGCTCACTTTCTTGATACGATTTCATTTTCATATTTTTTATGCTGACTCAAAATTATGCAGTGATAATTCAGAATTGGGGCTTGGGCACATTTCCTTGACAAGGACAGTAACAAGTAAAATGCAAACATTTTTAAGAAATTAAAGTGTTAAAAATATGCATTACTTTGTGCACCTTGGATTTCTAATGGTGCCCCCATATAGACAAATGGAAAATATTTAAATTTATTGGTTTCTGAGACTACTGTCTGCCCTTGAAATTATTAAGCCATCACTTCCCATAATGAAGTAGATCCTTTACTTTCTACTGGTAGCTCCAAGGACTTCATACCAGGGAGTATCACTGGGATCTATATTTAGTAGTGTGATAGAGCATAAATTCCTTTCATGTCATTATTTGATATTCTATTCATACCATCTTTATAATCATGAGCTTTCCTTTATAAAGCAATTTTTAGAAGTGAAATGTTGGTAAACATTTAACAACGGCTCTCCAGGAAGAACAGGTAGTGTTTGCTGATATCCATGGTTATCTAGATATTACCACAGGGCTAACTTCAACCCACCAAAATGCTATCTCTAGAAGAGGGGTTGAGAAGAGATGTAGGTCACTAGTTCTTGGCAGTTGTTTCTAGCTGGTTCTGGTATACCACTGAATTTTAATAACTAGCTAACAGGTGTTTATATAAATGTTTTTGGAGAATCTCCTAACTAAGTTTAGCATTGATTTTATCAATCAACTATTTCAGTGTCTCTCTCAAGTACTATGGAGATAATCATATCTAGCTTTCAATTTCAGAAGAAAAAAACTAAAATAACCAATCTACTCCCATCACAGGTAAGCTTAGCTAAAGTATTTCCTATAAATTTCATCTAAATTGGGAACATTCCTTCAGCCATCTTAAACATTTTTAAAAATACCATGAATCAGTTTTAATGGTGCATTGATGTAATTGTTCACACATAAAAGAGCAGGTGGATATATGCAAGAATTTCAAATCTTTATTTAAATTTGAGCTTTTCCTTTCCCAATCTGTGACCGGCAAATATGAAAAAAAAAAAAAAAAACAAGAAAAAATATATACTTAAAAACAAGAAAAAGCAAGGTGAATGATGTGATGTTTCTTTTCTGAAATACATTCAAACCTCCATTTAGTGATATGTGCAACAATCAGCAGTTTTGACATCATAATCCAAATGTACTGAACTATTTTATCTTCCTGCAGACAACAAGGGGATTATTACAAAACTGTTTTCTCAGCACCTTGCTGATTTAACACCTATATAATTCCTGAACCGCACTCTGCTTTTATTGAATTGGGTAAGTGTATGGTGTATTTTTTTTTTTATTTGAAAAACTTACATTGACTTACAGTCACGAACAGAACCTTTTACTGTTACGAGTTTTTCATATATATGCATATTAATCCAGCAAGAAGCAGATCTATCTAGTCCTGAAACAATGTTTACAGAACTTTATTCAAATGAAAGGATTGTAGATAATCATTTATTGAATTATTTATTTTGATTAAGCTAAGGGCCACTTTCATGTACTTTATTTCTAAAGAGGAGCTACAGGTTTACAAAATCCTAGTTTCTCCTTATGTAATCAAAATATTGATATTCTGATTCCAGTGTTTGTCTTTCAGAAAGAAGCACTTTTAAAATGTAATCTCCTTTAACAGTAGTCTACTACTTATAGATTTATCAGGAACCCAATAAATTATTTCTCAAAGGAGAATTGAAAGAAAAAAATCATTCTTATTGAAATATATGCACATTAAACTGGTACTATTCTAAGAAAAAATGATTGGTGGAAATATTATTTTAGTCGTAAGTTTCTTATTCTGAGAATCCCATCTCAAACTTAAACACGTGATCACTGGACACTGCTTTTCTCATTTGGCACATCTAAACCAGTACAGAAATCCTGCCTTACCTGGTTAATTCTTGAGGAACAAATTTGCATTAAAATTTAAAGATTTTTTTTGAAATTTATAACATTCCATTGTTTAAGATATAGTAAACAAAACAAAACAAAACAAAACAAAAAAAACAACCCAGCCTTTTACTCAGTATGTTTACAGCAAACGAGGCTGGGGAAAACAAATTCTCAAAAGTCTTTGGAGCATAAATAAATCTTGCATCAAAACAAAAAATCTCAATTCTCTCTGAAATCTTTCTAAGTTACAAAGATTTTATTCCACTGTTTGTTTGGTACATTCTAATGGCTCAGATGAACAACTTCTATGTCCTTGTAGCTGTGTTCCTCTCTGATATATGAACTACAACAGGGCTCAACTGCTCTACTATTTTTTTCTCCATTTCCATGCTTCATTTCCTTCATGTGGCTCAGACTGGAGAAAAATCAGCATGTTCTGACGAGCTTAATGCTATGAGGCAGTCAGATGGACCTGAATTTAGTGGAGACTGGAACTCCAAAATAAATATAACACCATGTGTCAAATAAAAAAAGAAAAGATAGTCTCCTGTATAAATCAGAAGAGATAATACAAATCAATGAATAGACAGCAACTTTTTTCATACCTATGCAAGCATCTCAAAACGACTGCAAACTTTAAGAATGATTTACCTTTTTCTTATTTGGAACACTTCACAATTTATTGGCTAAACAATGGTTTATGTTGCCTTAAACCAAATTTTATTGGCTTGTATTGGAGGATTGGGGAGGATTTTCTAAGAATTTATATATTGCTAAATGAAATATATTTGCTAACCAACAGCAATAAAATTCTGCTGGATTCTATAATCTAACAAGCTAAAAGCATCACTGGAAATTAAATTTGTCCCAAGTTTTGATATGCAGGAAGTTCCAGGACTTTTCAACGGCACATCGTGTTCTATTCTTCTCACTGGCAGGTACCGTGAAGGTATGTACAGGGCACGCTTGGTTCACGGACAACACAGGGCACTACTTACTCATAGAGGTTAGGTGCTTTGCAGGTATCTGAGAGTTGCTATCTATTCACAAACCACTGAGCATTTCGTTTTATCAAAAAGCCTTCAAATGCTCAGAGTCTGTGGTCAGTGCAGTCCCTTGGATAAGTCTAATGAAGATATGCTTCACCAAGGCAGAAACCGAAACAGTTAAAAATGGAGAAGTATTTACAACCGTTTTCTCTAGTAAGTCGAGTTCTTGTTTTCTGTATGGAGTGGGTTTATTTTTTATTTTTTTGTTATTTATTTATTTTTTTTTGCTTTGACTTTTTCTTCAGTACATTTTCAAATGAGGGTTCCAGGGCTATGAGTACAAACTCTCCTGGCCGGTTCCATACATATCTGCAAGTCGTTTAAAGCGAGGCCCCCAGTCACTTAGGTAGTCATAATTCTGATCAGAGTTTGAGCTGATGGAATCTAAGGAGCTGAGTGATTCAGCCACTGAGCCATTTCCTTCAAATGCGTACGTCTGCAAGGAATCATAGGGGGGAGCACAGGGATCGACATCTGCTTCTTTCAGTCGTTCCCAAATAAATTCCCGAAAAATGACATTATCTGGGATGCTTTTAAAAGTTGGTCGACTCAAGAACTGAATTTCTGGAGTCACATCCCTCCGGGTCTTGGTATCTCTGATGACGTTGAGATTTCTGAGCGCGGCCATGTCAAAAGCTTCTGTGTCTTCCTCTCCCCCACCTTCGTCGTCGTATCTCACGATATTTTCTCTGATGTCTCTCTCCTCATCAAAAATGAGAGGCTCTTTTTTCCGTCTTCTCATGGTGACAATCAGGAGGATCAGCACTAAAATCAGGAGACAGGAAAGGGAAAGTTTCAGTAAATCACCACCGACTGCCCCTCATCCCAGTGATATCAGGCCTATGATCTTAGAGATTTCCTCAGCTTTGAGGGGAAGTGAATGGGCCACCCACCTGCATGGGAATTCATGTGCTAAAATGCCTTTAAAATAGGATACTTTTATACATCAAGAAAGCCTTTCCCACACCTGTTTGAACTGATGTCTCCCTCTTCGCGGCCAAAGTATTTGTTAGAGCAAATTGATGGGCCAGTTCAGCATAAATATAATAATTTCAAAGCTAGGCAACACAAAGGGTTTTTTTTTTTTTTTGAACTCCTTAATTGCTGGAAAGGCAAAATGACATTCATAAATGTTTCAGGTCGAATCTAACAACTGCAATTTCAGAAGGAAATGGATTTCAGCATTTGGTCAGGTTCTTTGAAGAAATGCCCATCCTTGTCTAAGAAACTCCAGTGTTAAATAAAATCCAGTACATCAGGCCATATACGAAGATTAAAAGCTCAGTTTCTATAGAAAACGGAGTCTCACGTTCAGTATGAATTACTGAACTTGGTCTTTACACGTTATACCTGGAGAGAGATTATAGGTTGTAAGATTTTCAGCTGAGTCCCTCCTCCCGCCCCCCAAAAAAAAGATTTGTCAAAATTAATTAATAATAAAGCACATGTTTGCATGGAAAGCAGAGGACACCAGATACACTGGGTATTGCTAGAGTTGAACCCATCTGAATTTACTCTTTGTATTTTTTAATAAGTACACACTCATAAGAAATACTCTGCTCCACTCAGGCTATAAGTGACTGAATGCTAGCTGAATTGGGAACATATCAGATTTCATGGGCACTTGAATTAAGTTATAAAAAAAGTATTCTTCAATTTTAGGATTCAAAATATCTAAAGATTTATCTTTAATTACCTTCTATGACATGAGCCAATTTTTTTCTTGAACATCTAAAAGGCCCAAGGGAATCATTACTCTCTGCCTATTTTTTTTTTGAAAGACACTTGAAATATTTATATTTAAAATATCTTTAAGGTTTTACTTTGGCATTAAGAATGCACTTGAAAATAAAAAAACATAAAGCCAAGAAGGACATCACTCTAATTCAGAGTAACTAAAAGCAATGACTAGGGTAGACTTACTCCATCCTCTACATCAATCTGCCAAAAAAAATCCAAGCACTTACTTAAGTAAGGCCTTTTCTGGTGTGGTATTCTGGCATGGACCTTGAAAATAAATATACAGCTTTGCTGTCAAAATGGCCTTGGACAAAAGTCTAGCCTTTTCACGTAATAGCTGTGTGATCCTGGGCAAGTAACTCAAACTGATGAAGCCTAGCCACATATGATAATTTTAGACCGTGTTCCCAGAATAAATTGCAGAAATAGGGGAATAATGTAAGTAGAGTTAACAGAGTGCCAAGTGCTTGTTTGTGTGCCAAAGAGAAATTTTCATTGTTATCCTCTGGCCAACCATGAACTTCAACTCAAGATTTCTCCTCTGATCCAAGAAAAACAATGAAATTAGGTAACAAGCCAAGTAGGAGTAGCAGCAAATATATTGCAAGGCATGTGCCCTACAGATTAAATGAGAGAAAAGGCAGTAAGGTGAAAAATGAAGGTCTGCAAACAGGACCTATCATTTGGCCCTCAGAAGAGTTCTCTGGGCATGTTCCTGTTTGACGGTTGTCTTGGCATGTGAAACAACCTGCCTATGTTCAACGAAATAAAATGCAATAGGTAGCAATTAAGTCTACCACTTGCCTCAAAGCCTTAGCACTGTCTAGAACACTATGAGCCTGGTGCTTCTGTAGAAGATAATTGAGCTACAAGCTGAGAGCTCAAGTGACAATTTGCTAGTTCAAAGAAGGACACGCCAGTAAATTTTAAGACATATGGATGAATAACATTTTGGATTTATGTATAAAATTAGCTTCTGAAACTTTTTACATAGTTCTCCCTTCCCCCCAAATAAAAGTAACTTCAAAAGAAAGAAAAAGGGTCCAAATAATACTTCTTGAGAAGTCAGAGAAAATGGAAAGGGGAGTATTAGAATCATGATGAGTGGATAGGTGGAGGTAGGAATATGACAAATCTGTCACACATACTGGAAGCAGAATTGAGGGGGAGCAAATATCTAACCAAGTGCAAGAGAATGTAAGAAACGAATGGGCATTAAAGTGAATGAGGCTATGAAGAGGGTAAGAATTATGTAATGATTAGATGCTATTTTAATTTAAATCATTACTTAGCCAAAATATTTCAAAATTCTCAATTCTCTTTCCTTCATATAATTACAATAAATCTTGTCACTTAAAATATAATATGTAATGATTGTTTTATGTATTTTTCTGCTTTATTTGTCATTTTTATTTTAACATATAAAACAATCCCTTCTTATGTTCTGTTGTAAATGTATTTTCGTGCTACTGGTATACTTACTTTTTGACAGTCAAGTATAGTGCTCAGTAAAAGTGAAACATGAGAGAACCCATAGGTGTGCCAGCCCATAGGTTCAGTACCTATTAAGGATATTAATATCTTATAGAGTTTATTTTATTTCTCAATCTTGCCTGCAGCTATAAAAAATGAAGTATTTTAGAAGGTTAGAAAATTTAACATTTCAATGACTTAGGAGAATATTAATTTCTAAGTACATGAGCACATATAAAAAATAAAATTTAACCTTTACGTAGAACAAGTATTAAGTGCTCTTCAGGGTCTATGGAGATAATCCCTGTATTAAAAAGAATATTTTCTGCTTAAGTAAGCACAAGATTATATAGTTTAAGAGGCTTTTCTCATATGTCTTTCCTGTCATGTGGATGATATTTCTGAGAGGAGAAAGAAGAGATTTATTCTAGACACATGGCACTTAAAATACGTTGGTTGTTCATGAATTTATACATATGTTTGAAAAATCTGTGTCAACCATTTATTACATGCATTTGGTATGATGATATAATGTTGCACACAGAAGCAGGCAAAGCTCACTTCCCTATGGAACTTGTAATGAAATTAGCAGACAGATAGTAATCAAATAATGAGACACTGAATTTAAAAGTAGAACTGTGAGAATTATTCCAAAAGAGGGAAATGAAATGTGATCTATTAGAGATCTACAGTAGAAAAAAACAGGTCCACACAAGGCAGATGTATGTAAGATTTATGTTCCTGAAGGCTGAGGCTAGGATGAGGGTGGAGAGGCGATATGGAAGATTATTCTTGGCACAATCAAGTAGTGGGCAAAGGTTGGAGCCCACAAGACTGGGGAGTAAAGATAGCGATGGGAGATAACCAATGTGGTTTAAGGATTTCACGATATGATCATATTTGTTTCTCAAAAAAAAAAATCTGAATGGACTCAGGATAGGAAGGAGGAAAGAGAAGGTGTTAGGAAAGCAATTAGAGCAGCAAAAACATACTGTTAAATTTCTGGTTTTAGGATTCAGTTCTTTAACTTACGATTCAACATTTTTGAGTATTCCAGTTATATAGGCAATAGTGCTGGTTATTGGCAAAATCATAAGAGAGGATCCCTCAATACAAGCACCTCAAACATGGTAGCTATATATTTCCAAAAAAAAACAAACAAAAAGAGATAAACATAGTATAAATTATAATGCAATTCACTGTGAGGAAATACAGACATACAGGTGCAAAGAAGTATGTAGCCCAGAAGACTACCCTTCTCCCAAACTGAAAGAAAGAAAAGAGAAAATAAAGAAAAACACAGATGTGTAAAACACATAGCATACTACAAATTAGTGGACCCTTATATTCTCAACATCCTGTAGTCTGTGACAGATACTTACCCATTTTTATATAATAGTCTTGAAAGTATTTCAGTGCCACCTAACACTTCCTAGAGCTTAACACAGCATTATTAGCCCCTACAAATAAGAATTCCCCTCTCCAATAAACTTCCACCATCAGTTGTCTTATTTCCTTAAAGACAGCAGACACTTTAAAAGTCATCCAGGTTTGCTCTAGAAGCACTTAGAGTGTATTCTCAGCTGCTGAATTCAACACCTCATTGTCATCCCGAATCCTTTGCACTGGATTTTCTAAGCCTAAAAATGTCTGAATTCTCAATGCTCAGTTTCGTTCCTGGAATTAGGCAGAGTTCTGCAGATGTGGTACAAATTGGTGCCACTGCTAGATAAGCCTACTTATATTAAAGAAAAACTATTTTCCTTATTTCCAATTTTGAGTGAAGTTCATTTAAAACCACTCAGTCATGTGAACTACCATCGAACCAGTATTTTTTTTTCCATCGTAAAACTCTATAAAAGGTTCTTGCTTTAAATCAAATTGCAAGACCTTATACCTGTTAAGTATCACTTTGTTAAGTTTAACCTATTGTTTAAAGACTCACCAAAAATTAAAGTCAAAATTTCTTTTAATTCAACATTTTTTTACCGGGCATTGACTTTCTACAACTGTAATCCTGGTTGGTGGTCGGTGATTTTATTACCTATGGATGTGTCTTGAGCACAAAAAGCAATACATGACAGTAAATATGCACTCAACAAATATTTGTTAAATAAGGTAGGAGTTGGAGATATGCAGATAACTCTTGCCATTATGAAGTTTAATATTTTATATAAGAAAAAATAATTTTTATATAATAGATTATTTAGCAATACAACATATGCTATGTAAATATTTAAGGGAAGGTATGCTTTGGCCAGGATACTCAGAAAGAGTCTCACAAAAGAAATGACATGGAGGTAAGACTTGAAGGATAAGCCACTATCACCGCAAAACACTACTTTCTCTATGGTCTCTATGAATAATCAGAATTTATTACTCAATGAAATGGTGGTCTAATCTTCACTACCCAACATGGTAGCCACTAGCCACATGTGGCTATCGAGCTTTTGAAGTGTGTCTATCCCTATTTGAAACATGAATTGCGATGTGCTTTTAGTGATGTAAGACAATTTTTTTTTTAAGATTTTATTTGTTTATTCATGAGAGACACAGAGAAAGAGAGAGAGAGAGAGAGAGAGAGAGAGAGGCAGAGACACAGGCAGAGGGAGAAGCAGGCTCCATGCAGGGAACCCGACATGGGATTCGATCCTGAGTCTCCAGGATCACGCCCTGGGCTGAAGGCTGCGCTAAACCACTGAGCCACCCGGGCTGCCCTCAAGACAATTGTTAAAGTAAAATAGATTTTTATTGATTACTTGTTAAAATTATAATAGCATATATTGGATTAAATATGTTATTAGAATTTATTTCAATTGTTTCTTTTTAAAAGCTTTGCTAATGAGGCTACCTGAAATTTTAAAATTACATATGTGGTTTGCACTTGTGAATTATATTTCTTTGGATGAACTGAAAGATTAAAAAATACTAGAAAAATCTTAATTGCGTATGATCTTAAGGTGTACTACTATAAAATTTTATTGCCAAGTGACATATCGAACAGCAAAACAACTATTATACTACAATTATTACTGTGTCTATTAAGGTACAACTGAAAATGACTTATTCTAACTTAAAAATCTGCTAGTACAGTCTGTATTCAAGTTCAGCAAATTTATTATAAATGATTATTCACATCCACATGCAAGGAGAGCTTAGCCCTTCGATAACTTTTTTTTTAACTTTTCACTCTTTTGATCCTGCTGATTTTCATAAATCTTACTAAAATCTGTTACGTTTTCTCCATTTGGTACTAATTTAGTTTCACTAATTTTCTTTTAATTTTGAAATTGAACTTTGGTGGCTTCAGATCAGAAACAACCATGAGAGAGAAACATCTCAACTTCTTTCAGTGTCACTTCCAAATTCCCACCACTCTCGCCATGCCTCGAGCTACATCAGAGTTCCATACTCTCACCAAAAAACAGGTCATTATTTTCTAATCAATAACTTATCTTCAACTACACTTGATTTTACTGACTTTTTTTTTTTTTTGTAAAAATAGCCTATTTCACATTTCCATAGTCTTATCTTTATTGCCCCCAAACCAGAGAATCTGAGTTTTTCTGTTACTCCTCTGAGAATAAAGTCTGTCAAGACCATTGTGTGGTCTTGACATCTGCCCAATCCAATGAGTACTAGTCAGCCCTGAGTTTACATGGCATATCTATTATATTTGACACAGAACTTCAATGACAGAACATGATATGGGTGAGTTTTCTTGAATTAATAGAATATTACAGGAATTCTTACAATTAAAAAAAAAGTTTCACTGTCTCCTCTTAAATCATGGTCTGGTGGCTGCTCTTGTCTAGGTAATACTTAGGGTAAATCTTCCTCAAAATCTGTACTTGGCTTCTTCTTTTCATGCAACAGTCTTTCTATATGAGCTCAATGAAACCCAAGAATTCAACTACTTTCTATAAATGGCAATTGGTGAGGTCTCTGGCATATAAATCTCCCATATATCTCTCTGAATAAATCATGCCATATTCATAAATGACTATTCATCATTTTACTTATAATAAAAGCATATGGACTGCTCAGAATATAGTAAATAATATATGGCAATTATAATTTTAACTGTTACTATCATTTATTTTACTGTAATAACTTTTTGCCTTAATGTCTATTTCCAGATTTAAACCCATTAAGTTTAATCTGTTTTAAAACTTGCATTCTTTTCTCAAAAGAATACCAAACCAGAAACTTCCAGGTCATCTTTCATTCTAACTTCACTTCCTCCTTATATTTATTTCTTGCTCATCTACCTTAATGAACCAACTATTATACAGCATAACCCCTGGAGTGTATCTCAAATCCCTTCTCTAAACCCACATTGCACTGAATCTTTGCTTCTATTTACTGAATATGTCAGCTTAGACAGGATATTTTACTTTGCTTTGGCTCAGTTTCCCCTTCTCCAAAATGGAGATAATAGAACTTAACTCAGAAACTATCTGAAGGTAACTTTATAAAGATTGAGTTTACACATTTATAAAGTTTTAAAATATATGCAGATAATAAACACAATAATAGGTCATATATCATAAACTTCTACAATAAAATCTTAAGCAATACAGTTTCTATTTCTCTGGGTCTTGATAAAATTTGAATCATACAATGGATACACAAAAAGAAACAAATTTCACCTTGTACTCACATGTGATTTTTGACAATTCCCTGTTAATTTAGTTATCTAGATATCTATGCTATTCAATTTATTGGATGGTAATAGAGACAGCAGAACTCTTCTAGAGAAGCTTAAAGTATGTGGCAAAGACAGGAAAATGAACAGAATGTGATAAATACTATTCACAAATCATTCCAAAATATTTCTCCTCCTTTATTCACTATATTAGGCCCTGAGAATACACTGGTTTAAAAAGAGAAAGATTAAGATCAGTACTTTCAAGGTGCTCTTCAATTTGAGCAGAGCAAATAAATATGTTTACAAACTGTGATAACTGACACAAAAGAAACCCACAGGTTTCATGATGAAGAATTGCAGGTGTTGGTATATAGCATGCCCTGGGCACCCTTGGCCCATGCCCACTCCAGCTTCAACTCTTTGGCCAGGGTATCCCAAGCATGGCATGCCCAGGGACCCCTCTAGATCACATATGGTCTAACTCTAGCTCCAGCATCCCACTAAGGCAGCCCCAGCATTGTGCCCAGGATCCCTAGCTTCTCAGACAAGCAAAAATAAAGGAGTTCATCACCACTACACCAAACTTCCAAAAAAAGTTAAAATGTCCTCTGTAAGTGGAAAAGGCCATAATTAAAGATATTTCACTAGTAAAGGCAAATATATAACAAAAGGCAGTAGACTAGCCGCTTAAAAATCTAGTATGAAAAATGTAAAAACCCAAAAAAGATGTAAATTATGGTATCAGCAACATAAAAATGTGTGTGAAGGGAGTACAAATGTAGTACTTGTAGAATACATTGGAAATTAAGTGATTATCAGCTTAAAACAGACTGCAATATTTATAATGTTGGTATAAGTGTACCTCATGGTAACCAAAACCAAACCTGCAAAAGAACCTAACAGACCAAAAACCTACAACATATACAAAAAAGAAAGGAACCCAAAAATAACAAAATCATCAAACTACAAGAAATCAAGAGAACTACAAAACCATGCAGAAGACAATAGCAATAAGTATATACCTATTAATACATTTTAAATGTAAATGGACAAAATGATCCAATCAAAAGGCATAGGGTGGCTGGATGGATAAAACAAGACCCATCTATATGCTGCTTTTAAGAGTCTCACTTAGCTCTAAAGACACATGCAGATTGAAAGTGAAAGGATGGAAAAAATATTCCATGGAAATGGAAATAAAGCTGGAGTAGCAGTACTCATATCAGCTAAAATACACTTTAAAACAAAGAATGTGACTCCAAGAAGACAATGTAACGTTTGTAAATGTCTATGCACCCAGCATATGAACATGTAAATATATAAAGCAAATTTTATCAGATATAAAGGGAAAAACTGACAGTAATACAAAATAGAATACCCTACCTGAATCAATGAAATGGATCATCAGACTGAAAATCAATAAGAAAAACAATGGCCTTAAACACCACATTAGACCAAATGGGCTTAACAGATATATAGAGAACATTTCATCTAAAATCTTCAGACTTTTTTTTAAGTGCATACTGAACATTCTCCAGAATACATCACATGTTAAGCCACTAACTACAATAAATTAAAAAAGACTGAAATTATATCAAGTATCTTTTCACCCACTATATATGAAACTAGAAATTCATTAAAGAAGATAACTAGAAAAATAAAATGTGGAGAACTACGCATGCTACTAAACAATGTGTCAATAAAGAAATCAAAGTGGAAATAAATACCTTGAGATAAATGCAAATGAAAACACAACTTTTCAAAATCTATAGAATATAGCAAAAGCAGTTCTAAACGAAAAGTTTATAGTGCTACAGGCCTACCTCAAGTAAAATCTCAAATAAGCCATTTAACCTTACACCTAAGAGAAAATAAACAAATTCAAAAATTAGAAATAATCTTAGTGGAAATACATTAAATAGAGACTTAAAAAATAGAAAAGATCAGGCAGCTCCGGTGGCACAGCGGTTTAGCGCCGCCTGCAGCCCGGGGTGAGATCCTGGAGACCCGGATCAAGTCCCACGTCAGGCTCCCTGCATGGAGCCTGCTTCTCCCTCTGCCTGTGTCTTTGCCTCTCTCTCTCTCTCTCTCTCTCTTTCTCTCTATGAATAAATAAATAAAATATTTAAAAAAATAGAAAAGATCAATGTGGAACTAAGAGCTGTTTTTTTGAAAAGATAAAACCATTAACCTCTAGCCAGAGGTTTCAAGAGAAAAAGAGAATCTATACAAATAAAATTAAAAATAGAAGTCACACTGATAGGGACGCCTGGATAGCTCATCTGCCTTTGGCTCAGGGCCTGATCCCGGATTTCCGGGATCGAGTCCTACATCGGGCTCCTTGTATGAAGCCTGCTTCTCCTCCCTCTGCCTGTGTCTCTGCCTCTCTTTCTGTGTCTCTCATGAATAAATAAATAAAATCTTAAAAAAGAGAAGTTAAACTGATATTACAGAAATATAAAGGGTCATAATAGACAACTATAATTATACACCAACAAACTGGACAACCTAGAAAAAATGATAAATTCCTAGAAACACAACCTTTCAAGATTGAATTTTGAAGAAATAGAAAATGTGAATAGGCCAATTACAAGTAATGACATTGGATCAGTAATTTAAAAACTCTCCAAAAAATAAAGAGGAAGGAATGTTTCCAAATACTTTTTACAAGGTCAGCATTACCCGGATACCAAAACCAAAGGCATCAAAAGAAAAAAAAATTACAGGCCGATACTGCTGAAGAAGATAGGTACAAAAATTCTCAACAAAGTATTAGCAAACCAAATTCAACAATACATTAAAGGAACTATACTGCATGGGGCACCTGGGTGGCTCAGTTGGTTTATAGTTCTTGATTTCAGCTCAGGTCATGATCTCCGGATCCTGGAATCAAGACCTGTGTTGGGCTCCCAGCTCAGGGGGGAGCCTCCTTATCTTCCTTTCCTTCTGCCCCTCACCCTGCTTGCTCTTTCTTTTTTCCTCTCTCTCTTAAATAAACCTTAAAAAAACCATACAAAATAACTATACCCCATGATTATGTGGAATTTATGCCAAAGATGGTTCAACATCTGCAAATTAATTAACATTACATACCACATTAACAAAAATGAAGGCCAAAAATCATATGATCATCTCAGTAGATGAAGAAAAAGCATCTGACAGAGCTCAAGATCCACTTGTGATAAAAGCCCAAAAAAGTAAGTACAAAAGAACTACACCTCAACATAGGAAAGGTCATAGATGACAAATATACAGCTAACATCATACTCAAGGGTGAAAAACTAAAAGATTTTCCTCTAAAATCAGGAACAAGACAAGAATGCTCACTCTTGCCACTTTTATTCAATATGGTACAAGAATCCCTAGCCACAGCAATTAGGCAAGAAAAAAAAAAAGGCATTTAAATTGGAAAAGAATTAAATTGTCACTATTTATAGAGCATGTCCTGTATTTGTGTGTATAGAGCATGTTTCTGTATACAGAAAACCCCAGACTCTACCAAAAACTACCAGAATAAATGAATTCAGTAAAAGTCACAGATAACAAAATTAACATGTAGAAATAGGCTGCATTTCTATACACTAATAACAAGCTATTAAGAAAGTAATCACATTTACAACTTCATCAAAAAAAAATACCTAGGAATATGGGCAGCCCAGGTGGCTCAGCTTAGCACCACCTTCAGCCCAGGGCTTGATCAGACCCGGAATCGAGTCCCACATTGGGCTCCCTGCAAGGAGCTTGCTTCTCCCTCTGCCTGTGTCTCTGCCTCTCTCTCTCTCTGTGTGTGTGTCTCTCATGAATAAATAAATAAAATCTTAAAAATAAAATAAAAATACTATCCAAAGCAAATTACAGATTCAATGTAATTGCCTCAAGTTACCAACGTTATTTTTCACAAAATTACAACAAGAAATCCTAAAATGTTTGTGAAACCTCAAAAGACCCCAAATAGTAAAAGCAATCCTGAGAAAGAACAAAGATAGAGGTATCATGCTCCCTGGTTTCAACTATACTACAGAGCTATATTAATCAAAGCAGTATGATACTGGCACAAAAAACACATAACAATGGAATAGAAGAAAGAACCCAGAAATAAGCGTATACAAACTGAAACAGACTCATGACAAAGTTGGCATGAATATACAACAGGGAAAAACCATCTTTTCAGTAAATGGTGTTGGGAAAGCCTGACCACTTTCTTATATAATAAACAAAAATAAACTCAAAATAGATTAAAGACTTAAATGTAAGAACTGAAATCATAAATCTCCCAGAAGAAAATATTGTATGCTGTTTGACATTGATCTTAGCAATATTTTTTTTGGACCAGTCTCCTTAGGCAAGGGAAATGAAAGCTAATAGAAGCAACTGAGAATATATCAAAGTTTTTGCACAGTGAAGGACAATGTCAACAGATGAAAAGGCAACTTATTGAATGGGAGAAGATATTTGCTCATCATATATTTGATAAGAGGTTAAAATGGAAAATACATGAAGATCTTACACACCTTAATATAAAAAACAAACGAGCAAACAACCCATTAAAATGGGTAGAAAACTTAAATAGTAATTATTCCAAAGAATACATACAGACAGCCAACAGGAACATGAAAAGATGCTTAACATCACTCTTCACCAGGAAAATGCCATTCAAACTGTAAGATTATCTCACACCTGTCAGATTGGCAATTGTCAAAAATATGAAAAATACTGTGTTGCCATGGATGTAGGGAAAAGAAAACCTTGCACACTCTTGGTAGGAATGTAAATTGGTATAGCCAACTGTGGAAAACAATATGGAGATTCCCCAAAAGGTGAAAACTACCATAAGATCGAGTAATTCCACTTCTGAGTGTTTATCCAAAGAAAATGAAAGCAACAAATCAAAGAGATATATGTTTTGAGTAACCTCCATACAGTGTGTACGCCATATATATACATGTATATGTATATATACACCTGTCTACACACAATGGAATACTACTCAGCCACAGAAATAATGAAATCTTGTCACTTGCAACAACATGGATGGGTCTAGAATGTATTATGCTAAGTGAAATATCTCAGAGAAAAACAAGTACTGAATGATTTCACTTATATGTAGAATCTAAAAAACAAATTGAAACAGACTCATAGGAAACAAACTGTGTACTACCAGAGTGGAGAGTGAGGGGGAGGTGGGCAAAATAGGTGAAGGAGACTAAGTGATATAATTCTTCAGTTCTAAAATAAAACATGGGAATGTAATGTAAGGGAATATAGTCAATTTTGTAGCAAATTTGTATGGTGATATATAGTAACTAGATTTATAGTGGGGATCATTTCATATGAAAATGTCAAATTGCTATAAGGTACACCTCAAATTAATAGGATATTGTATGTCAAGTATACTTCAATTAAAAAAACAAAGAATTGTGGTTGTGAAAAATGTTTAATCGGTAGGTAAGACATCCCCTCTGAGAAGGTAACACTGAAGCTGGTCATAAAGGTAGTGTGAGCACACCAGGTGAAGGGATTCAGGAAGAATCTTCCAGCAACAGGGTGGCATCTTTCAGACTAATGGAAAGGCAGCTGTGTGGCTCTTCCTACAGGATGAGTGAAGGATTAGACAGCCTGATACCTTCAAGAGGTGAGCAGGTGTCAGAACATGTCTTGCTTTGTGGGCCATGAGAACCATTTGGATTTTTATATAAGTACATTTGGTGCTTCTGAAATGTCTCAAGCAAAGCAATAATTTATGTTTTAAAAAGTGAAATGATAGGAAAAATACAGGGGTACTAGTGCAGTCTGGTGATCAAAGACAGATGTCATTGGAAGTGACATCTAAGCTAAGATCTAAGGATGAGAGAATTCAACTTGTCATTTTGTCTGGATCTATGTGCTGTAGAATAAGAGATATATGCAGATCCTCAGTAACAGAAGGCTAGAATTTGAACTTGTACTTATGAACTCACTCTATTATTTAGTCACAGAGAATATGAAGATTTACATATGATAAAACCCAAGCATGTGAATGAGGTAAATTAGATATCAACTATAGCATTTTTAACTAAAATTTAAGCTGAATTTTAACAACGAATGCAATATCCTTGAAATCTCTACTGCAGTTTTTTTTTTTACTCTATCTTTAGATAGATTTGGAAAATCATACATTCAGATTTATTTTTTTTTCTTGAGCCCTTATAGATCTCCAGGGCTATTAACCCAAAAATGTAATTTAAGTATTTTAAGTGTGTGCCATATCCACTTTATAGAAAAAATAAAGAGGCTGGATTTCAGATAAAATGCTCCCAAATCATATAATCTTAAGAGATGGGAAAATCTGGGTCCAATGGAGATACTACTTATGGCTAAGACAAAAATAAAATAATACATTCTTTTCCACTAATGAGTACATTCAAATCATTCATGGTCTCATTCAGCATGCAGATAGGACATGCCCTCTACATGGCATATCAGCATCTTATGAGGTGCTACAGACATAATAAAATAATACTCAGCCTCTGCAAGCAGAGTCTACTGGAGCAGATAGACAAAGAGACAAACTAATGATACAGCCATAAAGGATGCTCTGGGATATACAAAGTGCTATGGGGCATGCAGGAACGATACTCAACCTGGACTCTGCCAAAGCAAAAAGAGGGAAAGTTGTTCCAGACAGAAGGGACAAGGCAGGTAAGAGCAGGTAAGACAAAGCAGGATGAGTCTGAGAAAGAGCAGCTCCATAATTTGGCTGAAGGTGGAAATGGGAGGGAGCAGTTAGGTCATAGAAAGCCTGTGATTTTCATCTGTGGACAGTTTGGAGCTATGGCAATCTTATTTTAAGCTAGTGTGTGTCATAGTCACATCTGCTTTGCAAAAGCTTACTCTGCCTGTGATGCAGGTAGATTGGACCTGGTAGAGCCAGGTGACTGTCGTTATTCAGGAGGGTGACCGTAGACCCGGGGCAAAATCAGGTGCAGCATCAAGGGACAGAAAAGCATAGATTCAAGAATCAACAAAGTAAAATTCATAGTTTTGGGGAGACTGATTGGCTGTGGGAGATGAAAGAGAAGAGTCAAGGCTGATTGATTCCCCCTCAAAAAGCATGGAAGTAGAGACTAAATCAGGAGGTGAGCTAGGGATCTAGGAAAATTGTTCAGGATTTAATAATTCTATTCAAATTTCTAACTCCAGCAGTCCGTTAGAATGATGAAGGAGCCTATCTAGAGATCTGCAAATCCTCTGCACCTAAGAGATGGCTGCTTTCCATGCCTCGAAAACAGGGAAGCATACATTACAACCCAAACTGAGCTTCCGCTTACCCCCCCAAAAAAGGTATCACAGTATTCCTCTCCATTAAATGTGCAAGTTAGAATGACTTGAGTATCGAGACAGACATAAAACTGACCTAACTACCATGAATATTGTGTGTACAAAGACAATCGGTACACTATATATTTTGGTTGTGATGAAGTATAATCTCAAATTTATCATATGCAATTCTTGATGTGTTTTCTCAAGGTTGGAAGTAATTGGAGGATCCTATAAATTAGACACTCAGAGTTCACCAAAGAAGTGTTAAAGCTGCTCTGTAAAGCAGATCAAAGATTCTGCTAGCTCTAATTTGGCAGTACCTGGGCTGAGATACCCACAGATCTTGCCCACAGGGATTTCCCAGAGACACACAACTCTGTCATATTGGAAAACATGTAGGGAAAAATACCTTATCAAGGACATCCACAAGGCAGTCTTGGCTGTGTTTGGATCCTGGCTGTGACACCTTATAACTCTGTGCATGTTCCTCTAATTTACAGTTTTCTCATATAAAAAGTGGGCGTAATACTATTTGCTAGTACCTGCCTCGGAAATGTGTTATGAGAATTAAATTAGACCATGCTCACTTAGTATGAGCTAATTAAATGTAATTCATTTTTTTTTTTTTACAATGCTTGCACTTGTTTGAAAGACAAACACAGGTGCCACCATAAATTAGCCACTTCTGTCCTTTATTATCACTAGGACTGCTATATCAAGTATGTTCTATCATTATAGATTATGATGGGGGATCAATCTTTTACATAGTGCTATCATATTGTTCTCCGCAATCATACACACACACACATACACACACACACACACACACACACACGTATGGTTTTGTTTTTGTTTTTGTTTTTTTTACTTAGGTAATACTATGACTTACAAAACTAGGAAAATACTTTCCTGTTGAACAAAATCATGAGTTGCCACAGTAACAGAGGAGCAAATATGGTTCAGCACTCCGTAGATCAAGAAAGAAAAGTGAAAGATGCATGACAGCTAAATGTCAAGCTGGCCATCCTGGACCCACTGAAAAAGCTTTCCAATTCCATGTAGTAAACAGTGGTTTCCACAAATGTCTTATTAAACCTGAAGCTGGGCCAGTCTAATTAGTCCCAATCATGGCTAAAGCATGAGGAGCTAGAGGGGACGTTATAGGACTTCAATTACTTGGGCTTAAAGGTCCAACTATGGAAAAACAAAACAACATAGTAAATTCAGTGACAATTTTAGTGTTCAGGAAAATGCAAAGGCTAACAAAGAAACTACCTGTGCAGTCTAACAAAGAAAATAGCTACAATATTCTCTGGATAGATGTGCAACATTTAATACTGAAACTGTATTTTAAAACAACTGAAATTCTTTCTGTTCATTTTTTCAAAATCCAGTAATAATTCAGTGCCAATCATTCATAAATTTTTCTTTTTTTTCTTAAAATATTATATGTATTAATTTCATCGAGAGAGAGAGAGTGCACATGCACAAGGCTGGGGGGCAGAGGGAGCCCTATGGGGCTCAATCCCAGTACTTGGAGATCATGACCTGACGTTTAACTATTGAGCCACCCAAATCCCCCAAATTTGTTTTTTTCTGAAGTGCTTTCAGCTTGGTTGAAAAATTACCATATACGTCAACAATTATGAATAACTATGATAACAATGCATAACAAAAATGGTGTTGGGGTGGGGCCCCTGGGTGGCACAGTCTGTTAAGCATCTGACTCTTCATTTTGGCTCAGGTCATGATCTCAGAGCTGTGAGATGGAGATGCACGTTGGGCCCTACACTGAGCATAGGACCTGCTTAAGATTCTCTTTCCCCCTTTGCCTCTCCCTCTGTTTCTGTGTGCACTCTCTCTCGGTAAATGAATGAGATCTTTGAAAATTGGTATTGTGGCAAAATATTTAGGCAAACATTAGAATGTTAAAGTATCTTGCCCCATATTGATGAAATGTTTCCACTTATAAAATAATTGCATCTGATTGATAACTTTCTCATTAACTGTGAATATGACCATAATCTCTCCCATTCAAGTTGTATTCTGTGTAAGTAAAGGAAACTTCAGGCTCTAATTTTTGGATCATCTCTTTCATTTAGGAATTCAGATACAAATAAATTAGAAAGGGTGAGAACAAAGTTGGGATGGGAGAAAGCTCAGGAAAGAGTTTACCCATCAAGTTAGAAGGACGCAAACATGAAGTCAACACAACCAACTTCAGACAACATGACTTTCCAATTTTTAGGAAAGACTGAAGGTGAACAATTTTTTGAAAAAATATTTTCAAGGTATATTTCCTTTATAGTTTCATCCAAAAGCAGTGATTGACCATAAGGTGTTCTAGGATCTGATGGCCTAATGGCCATTAGCTTGTTATATGAACTCCTAAAATCCTTGAACCTAACTGTATTTCATTTTCCCCCTCTGAAAGTTTAGGTTAAAACTGATTTCTAAGATGCCTTCTATGATGAATACTCTGGAAACTTCAAGGCATCCCTTTCTCTCATCTTACAAATAGCTTTAATTTGAAACATCACTGGCACACAAACTTGGCATACAGAGAAGCACCTTTTCTTTAAGGGTGGAAAGCCCAGGTGCTTAGATTTTATCCTTAGACTGAACTAGATGTCAAGGAGTTCTTCCCTATTTCTACCCTTCACTTTGTTTTTTTTTTTCTTAGCAATATTTATTCAGAAGTATAAAAAGGTTGAGTTCCAAATCCTGGTATCTAGTGTCACAAAATAAAATTCACCTTGCTTCTTGAGGTGTAAAATACGAGTCACTTGTGCACTAGAAGTCATGATCCATGCTGGGCTGTGCATCTCATCCACACCTCCCCCACCCAAATACTCAGTCATGTTGGCTTTGGTACATGTTGTGTGAAAACCCAGAGTCTGTGATTGAGGAGACAGAACCAAAAGAATATGAAAAGTCCAAATTGTCTGCTTCTAAAGACTCAGTAAAAAAGACTAAATTCAATTCTAAACAGAAATACCAGTATTTGAACCTACTGATTACTGAGCCACATCCTTACGGAGAAATAAAAGCCAATGGTTCCCAAATGAATTTCGGTAAAATAGGCTGTTTTGACTTATATTTTTTATAGACTTGGGGAAACTTTAAGAAATGAGTAAAATATATGACATAAACACCTTATCTTAAAAAGTGGAACAGGTATTCCTACTTTGGTATCTGTTAAAGGAAAACGCTCAAATTTTACTAAATTTTTATGAAATCCACAAAAGTTATAATCTTACCTTGAGATATATGTACAAATACACACATATACATACACATACACTCATATCATATGCAAGAATGTAATCTAATAAAACTCTATTTCACTTATTTCTGGCGACAGCTAGGTAATGATTCTTAACTAATTACATCCATCAAGCAACCTAACTTTCAAGGAAGCCCTAGGTCAAAGGTAAAAGTATATTCTAACAATGAAATAGGTTTCATTAGATAGATAGCATTAAAAAACAAATAAAAGGTAATTAGCTGTTGGGTATGATTAAATTCTGGAGAATACAATTTTATCTTACTCTTTTGAAGTATGATGTAATCTAAATTGTCCGTGATAAACTGGTGAAGTTAAGTTCAAAAAGAGTCATCCATATACTAACTACCTTTGTACTGGTTCCACCTTTTCCTAAATTTACTCTAGTCCTTTGTGCTCTACTTTAATCAGGCTTTAGCTGGGAATTACTATTTCTAATGAATTTCTGAGACTTTCTGCCACCTATGTGAAGCTAGTTGAAAAAAAATTTTTTTTTCTTCTTTCTAGATTTATTTGGTTAGCTGAAGTTATTGAAGACAGTAATTTCATTTGTATGGAATGACTTACAGGGTATTAGTAACTAGGTCTTAGATGGTTAATAGGTTGAGAGCTCACTTCATCAATAACACTTAAAAGTTATTGTATGTTCAGTATATAGTAAGAACATGATTATCTCATTTAATTTTTACAACCACCTTACAGTCTAGTTCTATTATTTTCCCCTTCTACATTAAGAAGCCAGCTTTGTAATGTTCCCCTGGTGAAAAACTAGTGTATGCTGGGAGCAATAATAAAAGCTAGGTTTACCTAACTCCATAAATCTTGTTTTCAAACATTACACAATGATGACTCACATTGCCAAATTCTGCCCTAACAAAAATATATTATAAATGGGTTCACAAATTATATTAGACCCCAAGAAAACTCACAGAACAGTCTCAGATGTAATATTAAATGCTTGTTGTCCTTGCTGTAGGAAGCTGTATTATGAAAGACAATGCAGCTAAGGAATAAACCCTTTACCCAATGCCCATCTTGGATGTCTCCCAATTTTTAAAAGGGTACTGCATAATCTCTTATAAAACTGGAATTCTAATATACGTTATAAATCTTATTTAACCATGCACTAAAGTAATCATGGAGAGTATAATTAAATATGTTAATTCTTGGGAAATTATAACTCTTGAATTGCTGAAATTGAAATCTTTTCAAATCTGTGAATAACTTAAAAATCTACCTTAACTCTTCTCTGAAAAGAGGAGGGATATAAAGCCATCATTTCCAAAGTAATCACATTATCAAAACAACTCAGAAAAGATTCTGGGCTAATATATCTCCTCTGTAGGGTATTTTAAAACAAACAGCTGGGATGTGGTAAATTTGAGAAGAAAAATCAATTTTAAACAGTCATTTAACTTCACCACTGCTTTAAAAATGAAACTGATATATATATACATATATATATATGTATATATTTCTGAGTTGTATTTTAAATATGCCATTGGAAAGTGTGGCCAACGACCACGGGTTGCTTGTGGAACAAAACACCATTGAACAGAATATTTGCATATGTTCTCAGAAAGGTGCTGATGGCAAAAGAAAAAAGTCACGGTATATGGTTGGTGTGACGGCTCTTGCAGCACAAGCCCTGAAAATAGTACCTACCCAGTAATGTCAAGACACAGGCGAGTATGGCGATCAGGGCTCCCGTGCTGAGGCCGGCAGGGAGGACATAGGCCTCCGCATTGCAAGTCTGGGCTATCCCATCGGCATCGCAGTCACAGACACGGATGGTGAGGGTGTTGGTGCTGCTGAGGGAAGGCGACCCACTGTCCACGATAAAGATCGGCAGATAATAAACAGACTGTTCTTGTCTCCGGAAGCCATTTCTCCTGGTGAGAATGGAAGCTGTGTTGTCTAGGATAAAGAAAGCAAATGTGTAACACGAGATTTCTGAGGGACTCAGTTGGGCCAAACTTCATCTGATTTAAGGGGGTGGGGGGCTAGGTGAAATAGGTGAAGGGGATTAAGAGGTACAAACTTCTAGAAGAAAAACACACACACAAATTCATATGATTTAAGTCATTCTGTTTAGTGTCTTATTAGTTCTATTTTTTGTTAGCTCTATTACCCAAAATGAGTTCATTTTAATACATTTTAATGTATTTACGTCATACTACAGTTAGGACCAAAGGGAAGAGCTATAAAGTAAAACTGAATATGAAAATTGTCATTCATCACTTATTAATTGCAACTTTGTAAAAATTACACAGAGAATACCCTTTTATTTCTACATTTCAAACCATACACTCACAAAGAGGATGATTCAAATTAACAGGTTAAATATTTTTGCAGCGTCATCAGATAGTACAAATAAAAAGCCCAATCTATCTCTCTTTGACAAATCCAAACCCAATATAGAAACAAGCAAAATGAGACAATCCAGCTTTTTTTGAACTAAGTATACATAGATATGCAGAAGGGGAAGTATTGTGTAGTTTTTAAAATCCAAATTGGTGTATATCCTTACCCAAACCCCATGTACATAAACATTTGTCAGTGATAAAATAGGTCATTTGTATTTAATTTATATTCAATATTCTATCTAACATTTAATTATGAAACTTTTACCGGTGATCAATGAGTCTGTATCACATAACTGTGATTTCCATATCAGAAATAATTTTTTATCTACCAGCAATTTACCCAGCTAACATCTTAATTAACTAATTAGAGAATTTATGTGATCCTTTAAATTTACAGCCATAAAAACATAAATGAGGAAAAGAGATCATAGTTTCATCTAGTGCACTTTAATATGTATCTCCTTTCGAAGCTATTAAAAAGATATTTACCCAATGTTTATCATAAAAGAATTAACAATGCTCTAATGAAAGAGCAAGCTGAAATCTATTCCATCCAAATAGCACAAAACAGAAAGCTCACAGGAGACTGGAGAAAACACATAACCCAAAATTACAGATGTAGCAGAAAGAAAATTGTTCGATTTTCAGGTTCCATCTGGTAAATTTTTATGTAAACAAATCTTTTATTTTAAGACATGAATTTGAGGTGTTCATTAAAAATATGTACATGAAGTTGTTGAAGGATATTGTTTTCACTATGTTTCTATACACTTAATAGTATCACACACGTGTCTATTTCTTTACCTCCCAATCATTAAGATATTATATGTATTCATGATTTGATACATACAATTTTTTTCAGAGTTGTTGAACTGTAATCTAACCTGTTTGGCTTCAAGGAGTGTGTGCACACACAGACACACAATGAATTGAGGCACACGTGCACAAGTGCCCAGTATGTGGAAGAGAGCCCTATGCTCAGGAATGAGATCACAAAATCCATCATGTTCTCTATGTAATTCCTCTGATGGAAGATAAGAGCTGATCTTCTCTTATGCAACATGTTTTCCTCCAAGATAGATGCTAGGGAGGTCTGGGCTTGACTCAGGGAAATCTTTCTATTATGTGGCAGTGGGGATGTCCTATAAATCCATACATTTTAGTGCATGTACTGTCCAACTATCATGGTGGTACTGGATGATGACACATGGGGGATATATTGAGACTCTTCTTGGGAATGTCATAAAACCCCTCTCTGCATTTGTGCTGGATGAATCTAAGTGCTGAGAACTGTCCCAAATATGATTAAGTCAGAGAGTTTGGGATTACCCACACAGAGAATGCTCTTCCTTTTATATTACTAAAGGGACAAGATAGTGTTCTCATTTGCAGAGAGTGAGATCAGGAAAAATTCTATTTTCAGACTGAATTTTTGAGGTCAAAGTTGGATTTTCTGCACTAAAGAAGATGGTATAATGTCCACCTCCTGAGTAAGTCTTTTTAGATGAGCCAATGTTTGACTCGCAAATCTATTTCTACATTTTTTCCCCTGGAATCTTATTCACATATTCAAACTGAAGGAATTATATTTCCTGTATTGTTAAGAAATACTCCTCTCTCTATATATATCAGTTGCAAATGCCCTTCTGCAAAAATAAATACCTTGAATGAAAACACCTGTGAATAAATTCAAAATAAAAAAAAGATAGGTTCTCCTACTTCCTTTAAAAGTTCTTATAATTTCCTATATGCTGTCTATATGTCTATAATTATATATATAATTGTCTATATGTTATTTATATATATGATAATTTATATATGCCTATGTGTCAGTCTATATACATTTATAAAATGTAATTATTATATAAGGATGTCTGTGTGTGTGTGTATATATATATATATTTAAGCAAAACCAGAATATACTTACAGGTATTTGTCAAAATTGTTCATAATGACACTTATGGAACTGGTAAGACTGCTTATTTACTTTTGAAGCTTCAAAATGAGATTTAGGATGACAAATTCTTTTGTTCTTTTTATATTTCCTCACATAAGGAATATGTCTTTTAATTATGTGCATAGATTAATTCTATTTTCATGTTAAAAAATAAAAGAATAACCGATACTACTACTAAAAAGTCAAGTTGATTTAGGTTGAAATCAAATTAGAAATACCAATTATTTTCTTAATGTCTCAAATCATACCTATGTAGTATAGGCTTATTAATACATTTAGCTGGACCTCAAAGACTCAAAGGTCTAGAAGAAAAGTCAGAGAGAGATGAATCTGGCTTCTTCCCTATTTGGACTGAGGCCTGAAATGATTTAAGTAGCAGCTGCTGCTTCATGACAGCAAATCCATAGATAAAAATTACCTGAGGGGCTCATTGCCCTTTAATTAACGTCCTTGCTAGTATGTGTGTGTATGTGTGTGTATGTGTGTGTACATGCATACATATCTCCATAATCAGCATTCCTGAGCAAGAAAAAGTAGTTGTTTAGAGAGTCTGTACCTGCTGCCTCCACTGGTGACAATAGTACCTTACCTTTGTTGTCTTTCAATGAAAAGTTGTGGTTATTTGTTGCATCAGTTGTTAAGCTGAAATAAAACTGGTGTCCATTCGATGGCTCATCTTTATCAACAGCACTGATCTTCTGGATAACCTAGAGGTGGAGAATTAAAGCATGAAAGCATGTTGCTGTGCTCTGCTATGTTTTGTGTGACAGGACAGAGCAATTTTATATCTTATAATAAATATCATCTTCCTAGGAGGAAGGACCAGATGTACTAACATGAACCTAATCTAAAAAGAGCTCTGAAAAACAAATCATGTCCCTTTGAAAACTCATGTTTGCATTTACTTTTGTGAATCTGAGAAATAAGCTGTACCAACTGATGGCACCAGCCCAGTTCACATCACAGAATACCGCACAATATGGATGAGTAGAACAAATCACACCAAGATTAAACTATACTTAATTCTTAGAAGTTCCAGGTATGCAAGCCCTGTTGTGTAAAATGGGAACAGCCCAATCAAGTCTCATATGCTAGATTTCTCCTTAAAGGAGGAGTCAAAACCCTCCACCATTTACCATGGCTTTTATAATGTTTACCTTTCTTCCTGAGAAACTTCATCATCCCAATTAAACCAGAATTTTAAAATTCCTTCAATATTAGTTTATGCCACACATCAAAGTGTTAGTTTTGCTGAGACATGCTGATTATGTTTTATCTTAAAGCTGGAAGAATTTCAAAGGCAACTGCTGCTGGATATTTTTATAGAAATCACAAGCTAGGAGCCTGGTGTGCTGAAAGCTCTTACCTGCCCTGGCTGGGCATTTTCACACACAGTGGTTTCATACTCCATAGCAAATTCGGGGGCGTTGTCATTGATGTCGAGTATAGTAATGGCCACATAGCCTCTTCCAACTTGAGATGGATTCTCTAATAAGGAGGAAAATGTTTTATCATTTCCTCTGAGGCTAAAGTTATTATTTCATTGCCATTTTACTCAAGCAACTCCTATTAAAAACAATTAGAATCAACCAAAATGGTTGATCTCTCTAAATCATGATTCTAATACGAAAGTGACTGAACTTTGAATGGAATGTAGACACATAACACTAGACTTCAAGGGAGCAACAGAAAATTTGATCCAAATGTAGTACATGTGTGTAGTTATTTGAGTCCCTGATGAGAAAAATCATTGAAAGAATGAACAATAAACCATGAATTTCAACATTCTTTGAAGCTTGAGTGCAGATTTGTATGACTGTACATATACATTGCATATGCACATATACTATATATGTAGATAATATGCATAACATATAACATTTTATATTTTATAACATTTTATAATATTTTTATATTTTATGACATTATAAAGAATTATTATAACATAATTATGCATTGTTCTTTACATGTTTTCCGTAACAGGGGCTAAAATTACTTCAATGTCAAAATGAGAATCTGAGTGTATTAGTTATAGATCAATTTAATACTCTTTGTAAGCTACTGGACCAACTCTAAATCAAAATAAATGCAGCCTAAAAAATAACACTACAGAACAACAAGCAGCCCTCTGAAGGTATTTCAGGCCCATTATTTTACAGTAATCTCTTTTCAATAACTTTTGAGTGTCAGCAAATAAAATTAGTGAATATAAATATATTTCACAGGTTAAAATTAGAGATTTTCAAGATTTTGCTTAATTTAAATAAGCACCCAATACAACTCAAGCAGAAATAATTACCAGATGACAACCCATTCTCTACTCTCAATGTCCTCCATCCTAACATAATGTTAAACCTTACAACTTACGGCTCTCCATTGCAAGAACTGTGATATTATGAATAGCATTTGTCTCTCGATCCAAGGATTTGGCAGTTGTAATAACTCCACTGTTGGCATCAATATTGAAGTATCTCTCCAAGTCTGTGTTTCTGTCAATTGAATACCTAATTGAACATTAAAGAAGAAAGAAAAAAAACTTCAATATTTATGTTTGATTATAATTTGCTAAATTTATTTCATTAATTGCATAGCCAACCACCAAATCCTGCTGACTCCACAATCTGTTATAGTATTAGCATAAATACATGCTTAGTCTGAAACTTCACCAATGTTATAATATACTTGGTTCACAACTGCTTGTCAGTAATCTTTTTGCTTTTCTGTCAGTAAAAAATAAACACCCTAGTATAGTTATCTTCGCAGTGGATTTGAACTAATAAAATAAACTTCAAATTTATTTTATTATTATTTTGGATTCTCCAAATCACTTACTATAGATTTAGTAGTCTTTATCATGGTTATAGGTCCCTGTAAATGAACCATCTATAGACATCTTGCCCTTTCACATACGCTTAGTAACATCATTTGTCTTGACAATAAGCCTGATCTTAATCCCTCCATTTAAAAAAAAAAAAAAATCTCACTCAAGATCTTGAACAGGATTCCGTAAATATATTTCAAGGTAGAACTCTTAAAATTACATGAATATTTTGGTGTGTAGAGGCATTTTCTTAAAATATCTGTCATCCAAATATTAGTGAAAAATGACTGTTCCACCTGAATTCTTATTCCATTATACTCTTATATGTTCCATACACAAAATTTGCCCACCTCCCACTACTGTTTTCAAACACCATGCCCCTACTCCCAGTAGTTCTAGTTGAGTGAAGGAACCTCATTTAAAGACATAATTAAACAAAAGAATAGACAAGCAAACACATACCCAATATAACATATTTAATGTTTCCATAGTTCTCCAACTATTATTAGAATCATCTACTTCTAGCCTGCTGTACTACAAAATGCTAGACATATAGCAAGGGAAGAGAAGGCATGAGAAAATTATAAAATTAATCATAAACCAACAAATACTGTCTTTATCCAGCAATAGGTATTTGGGTATTGAGAATATTAGGAACTTCTTTCTCTTTCGGTTTCTATTTTCTTGATGCCAAATGAAACAAAGTTATCAGCTGAGGGAGCAAAGAAGAGAAGATAGTTTGAGAAAGAAGGAGAAGTCATTTTTTAGAAATGACAAATATATATAAATATAAACACACAAATGCACACAGACTAGAGAATGTATAATAGAATGGCTAAGCATTGTGGATTTCCACTTTGAAATTACATTCATCAATTTAATGAGACCAGTCATCCTCTTTTTCTGTTTTGCTCTGTTATCATCCATATGTTTGAAGGTGCACAAAGAACATAGGATTGGGTTTAACAGTCATGGACAATGGAAGGAGAGACAGGGGTATAGATGATAGAGGCATGCACACAAGAGTAATAATAATGAAGGCCCACAGTATGTAAGTTGCTAAGGAAGAACAAAGGAAATAAACAAGGGACCATAGATTGATATCGAGAAGCTTCTGACAGCATCAGTAGATTGTAAATCCCTATCAGGTTGCAGAATTCCTAGAGTGGGAGGTGGTGGACAGGGAGATTCTTGAAGCAGATTTTCAATAGTAGCATATATATAAGAGCTGACAAGTCAAGAGTATTTTATAAAAATATACGTCTAAATCAAGGCAGAAGAACATCACAGGAGTCAAGAAGACCAAGGAAGTAAAAGGAAACATGTTTAATGAGTCATCAGTGTAGTTCAATCAGTGACCAATCATCATGCCAGGAGTTACTCTAGGAAAGAATAAAATGCTCCAGGGACTAAAATCCTCAATGAATTAGTGTGATTACTGTATATTTGATGGTTGATATCAACATGGAAGATTCTAGGTCTGACGACGCATTCCACAGAAGAGTTGAGAGCTTTGCAGGAAAAAGAAAATCAAATTGTTTGAAACGATAATGGCAGTGTAAACAAAATGTACTCATACTTCCAGGATCTCTGTGTAGTACGTAGGATATGAGAAAAATAAATATTGGCTCTTTCCATATTCTCTTTCTTACCATCCTTCTATTATAACTGTCTTCATTCATGTCAAAATCAAACCGTTCCACTTATTTTGCACATCTCATCTGTTCTGACCTCAAAAATGTTTTTCCTTGCAATAAGATATTTTTCCTCTGTACTTTATTTGAATTGAAAGCAAATATATTTTCTACTTTCAAAAACAAATTCCCTCCTTGTGTGTCCAGTTCATTGTTGGCTTTCTGATCAAATCCATCATTCACCTCCTCTTTGTTTTCTTCTTACTATCTCTCTCACTCAAATATGACTGATCACTGATTCCTCTTTAAAACACATTCTCCATTTGCTTTTATTAGTGTCACATATTTTTTGTGTTTCTTCTTACTGCTCCTTTGCCATCACCTTGGCTAGTTCACCTTCCTCTCTGTGACTTTTTCTTACTTAAACTCTCTGAAAACTCTCCTGCAGGTCCTCTTCTCTTCTTCATATAAAATGCTTTTCCTTTGCAATTCACACAGTTCATGGCTTAAGTAACTTTGATATTTTTGATTACTCTCAAATTTACATAAAATATCCTTTGCCCATCAGACTTCCATATTGAATTACCTGCTTAATTTGACCACATGGATATACATCATGAGCTGAAATGCAACATGTCCTAACTGATGTTATAATTCCTACAGTTTCCCAAGCCTCCACCTCTCCTACTCTTTCCCTTCCAGGTAAATGACACCACCAATCACTTGGTTGTTGAAACTAAAAATCAAGAATTGGTTGGTGACTTGTTTTTCTCTCTTACTCTTGCATCCACTTTCTCAGCAACTCCCAATGACCACACACTTAACCTAGATTTTGCATTTTTTTATTCCTTATCATCATACTTAGAGAAAACCAAAACCTGATCTCTTAGGCTATGATGAAGGGTGTCAGGGCAGATGTAGGGAGAGAATGAGCTGTTGGCTTGAGAAGAGCTGGAAGATCTTGGCAAGGACACTGTCTAGAGCACTCTGAATGGCACTTGTGCTTCTTAACCACAGGGACTTGGGATCACCTAGGATTAAAGGTGTTTCCTATTTTCTACCAGTCCCTCTAGACATACAAAAAACTAGATTTTATATATGTGGCACTCACTACTGTATAAAGTTACTTGAGGAAAGCAGTCCCTCAATCAAGAGAAATAAAGAAAATATGGGCACTCTACAGAGTGAGGCATACCACAAGTCTCTCAGGAAGGCTGACTGAGCCAAAAGAAAACGAAGACTCTAAAGAAGTTTGAAGGGGCACTATCTTTGCAAGTCTGGACCCACTGGCCTCAGCCCTGAGATGTTTGATGGCCTGAATAAACTAGAGTCTGAGTAGAAAGGATCAGTGTTTCTCTAACCACATACTAAAGTGAACTTCAGTGCATCTTCTGGTGCTGTTAGGAGTGTGTGGACTCATCATGATACCTCTAGGTTCTGCAAATCACAGCCTAAAAAACTTGGCCTTTGTCAATATATGTTGGAGTAACCACTTAGAGAAATCATTTCTGTATTTTTGTTGCTACAGTAGTTAAAGCTTCTGGCCTATCCATTTATTAGACAGACAGCTCAAAATCTTAATATCCAACCCCAATCCTTTTCCTGGGAGTTGTAAACTGCTCTAGATACCTGCACAGCATCCTCGGCTCAAACTCAATCTCAATATTTTTAAAAGCAGATCCATCAGCCTTTCCCCCAAACTATCCCTCCTTCAGGATTCTTCCATTTCAGAAAGAGTTGAGTATTTAAAGCATAGTTTACATTTTTTTTTCTGAATCCTCAACTATGAAAGGTCATGTGTGATGAAGATTTCTATTTCCATACCTCCTATTCATTTGCCATTAATTCTTATTAATAGAGCCCTGCTTCTGTTAGTGGCATCCATGTGTTCAGCTGAGCATTTGCTAGTCTCCTAGGTAGATGTGCTATTCGTGTCCTTATACTGAAGTTTTAGCAAATGAGATGAAGAGAGTTGAGTAAGCATCATGAAAAAGTCCTTAAATGATAACAGAGCTGTTAATTCAGTTGGTGTTCGATTTCTGCCCCTTCCCCTCTATCTCACCTGGGACATGAACACAATGGGAAGAGATCCAAAAGCCATCTTGTAAATATGAGGTGATGAGTGCTTGGTATGAGAAGCCAAGGCCCTTGATGACATTATACTGCCAAATTATCAGTCCTTGGGTGCATCACAACTCCAGACTTCTCATTAGTAAGTCATTAGTGTTAAGCTTTGTTGCTACTAGCCAAGCACAATTTCTAACTAGGGCAAACAGGTACTATTATTGTGGTATTTCAGTATTGGATACTAAAGTCTCACAGTTGATTGTGGATGGAGCCAAGATTCAGAACCATGTCATCTGAGCCATCTTTCCATTATTTACCACAGTACCTATAAATGAGCTTTTAGTACCTGCCACTTACAAATGCAGCTTCTTTTCACTTTTCCCCCAATACTCTCCTATCTAACACTGTCTGTCAAACTGATGTTTTAACTGATTAATAAGAAGATCACATGTGCCTCCATTTCTATGCCTTTCCCCATGTTGGTCCTCCTATACTTCACTTTTCTCCCTTTCCAGTTATTGCAGTCCTGGGATTCCTTGAAGATAGTCCTCTAGTATTAAAGCAGCAAGCCTTTCTAATTACATCAAAGAAAAAAAAAAGCCTTTTTTTTTTTTTTCTCTTTTTACTCAGGGTGTCTCTGAGGCCTCGGACATGGAGCAGGCACAGAGGGGCTGTCTTGGCTTCTCTAACTCATCCCCGTCTTTCCCATCTTTGAATGCCCTTAGAGCCTTCACTCCTGAGACTTAATTGCCATCCTGGAGAACCTCACTCCTGCCTAAAATCACAGACCCTCAGGCCTCAGAGGTTTGGGCTTCGCTTGAAAACAGCAAATGGTTCAGGATGTGGTTGATTTATTTGTGAGGAAAAGGAAGGCTCATGGGACAGGGTCCTGCCATACATTGTTTTGAAGAAAATGGGTAATGGTTTTAGAGAGAAAGCCCAAGAATAGTATCAGAGAGCAGAAAGGTTTAAACCTAAAAGCTAAGATTTTTAAATTTTTGTCAATCCAACAGTTTTCTTCACCCTCAATCCACACACCTTCCCTGTTGTCCCCATAGTATGTTTCTCTTCTATCACACCAGTAATAATTTCAGGAAATATCATAAAAAATAATATAGTATAATGTGATGTGACTAGAAGTCCCCAGGATTCGAAGTCAGGAGATCCTGAGATGTTAGCATAAGGCTTGATCTATCAGTCATTTAATCCCTCAGCTCAAATTTATTAATCAGTAAAGTGAATTGAAAGGGAGAGTTCAAAAATTTTGTATGTGTCTGATCTTAGCAATTGTCCTATATTATCACAGATAGTCACCGCATATTTCTGTAACTCTAATTTCCCTAGGATCAAATAAAAAATTAGGGCACTTAGTACAGGGAAATCAAGGATGTACCTAAAGCATATTGCCAAGAAAAAAAAAAAGAATAATTCTTAGTCAAAGCAAATTCTCTGAAATTTAGTTCATTAAAGCCATTCTGTTTTAAAAATATAACAAACACATATAATCCATAATTGGCCTTCCTTGGTTTGTATAAAGAAAATAGGCTGTCACTAAAATTCTTTAATGTTTAACGTAGTGAACAGTTGGAGGACACATATTTGGATCTCCGTGTTCCTTAGATCTTACATCTTAAAAAAATTATTTTACTTTAATTTAAACTAAAAACAAAAACCAAAGCAAACACAATTTACAAACTATGCTTTTTTAAGAAACCCTGCAGTATGTAGGATCTGTGGACTTTGTGCTCACGACCACAAACCACACAGTAGGAATTAAAGGACAAAATTTATAGCCACAACCCTGCTACTAAGCTACTGTACTTATTTGGGCTTTCCATTCACCATTTTTATACTCTTCTGTTTCTTTAGCTGCAGAATGAGAAAGTCCTACGAGATGATTTCTACTTTTCAGATTTAATATTAGATTTTTAAAATAAGTTTTTGTACACGATTATCTTCTACAGCTAGAAAACAAGAGGGCTGGGACCACATGTTATACATCTATATGTGCTCAGTGTTCTGTACATATGCTATAAAATGAATTCCTTAATAAACACTTGTTATCATTGCTGCTATTCCATCAGCTATGGAGATTGATTAAAACGTTCTTCCCAAGTATCATTCTTATTGCCCAGCTATTGATATGCATGTCAATGCTCTAAAATAGGATGTGTGGGTGAGTGAGCTAGATTAACAGAAATGTCTCAGTGCTACTCCCAGAATGGCAAACAATAATGTGATAAATATACCTGGACAAGTTGAAACAATAGAAATAGCTGAATGATTTGAGTTGAAACCTTAATCTCTCAAGAAATGTGTGTGTGTGTGTGTGTGTGTGTGTTACTGCAGGTTCTGATACATACTTTGCTAAAATTGAGGAACCACATTTTCTGATTGTGTGACTGGGGACAGATTTACTATAACGAAGGGCTGATGATGCTTGCTTTGTAGGACTTTAACAAGAAATGTCCTCAAAATAAGATACCAAGTTCCATACTTAGAGATATCACTGCATTCTCACCCACTTCTGATAATGGCAACTCAACAGTCCTATGGAGCCTTAAACCTTCCCAATCTCATGCAATCTTGATGGTACTCACAATCAAGATGCCCAGAACTTCCTGGGTAAGAGACGGGACACACGTCCTAAGGCCAAAAAACTTTCCAAGAAACCGTGAACCTTAAACAGAGGGCCACGAGAAAAGAAAAGGGTTGGCACGGGTTCATCCCACTGCCGCATCCTTAAAAGACTATTTGCCCATTCTTGCTGCTCATATTAAAAAAAAAAAAAAAAAAAATGCACTCCTCTCTTTTCTGAGGACTGGCTATTCAGTTTTTCCTTTAGCTATGTGAGCTGTCCCCAGTTATTTCAATAAATTCTTTTTTTTTTTTCAGTTACCAAGGCCAATTTCTGTTATTGCAACTAAAGAATGCTAACGAGATAAGTATAGGTCCTTAATCTTTCTACCTCACATATACTTCCTAAAGACTCACACCAAAAACATAACAGATTTTGTATTCTTCTATTCATCATACTTGTGGAAAATACTATAAGAGACAAATCAAGAGGAATGTAATCTTCAATAAATTCATTTTACCTGGAGTCTTCCAGAAAACTAACTCAGAAGACCTTTGTTTGGAGCAGAGTTCTAATTCTAGAGCAATATAATGTAAGATGGGAAAGTGGATCAAATAGATGAGGAATTCCCTATTTAACACATTTGAAAATTATCTCTGGATATTAAGCACATTACTATAACAAAAAAGCACATTTTTAAAATTTTCACCATACCTGAACACGCATGCACATATTTTTCATTTTTTAGTGACAGTTATATTAAATTGGGTGGGATTCTGAAATGGATTATAGCTCATGTTTTTCTGATGGAATTGATTTATGCTACTGTTCACATGAACCACTATTTTTCTGTATGTTCCTAAGATTCTTAGAAAAATCAGATAGTAACAAATAATTGAGATTAAGATAATATGTACAAATATATGCATGCATACAAGCTCCTTAAAAAACTACACACTGAATTATTCAAACATCCCAAATGTGTTCATACTAGTCACACTACATAATGTAATACCTGATACTATTTTATCACCTTTTATCTGAGAACATACAATACCAGAAATGCCAAAAGAGCCTGCAGGTAAGAATCATTATTGTAGTATCCTTGAGCATAAATACAAATGTAGTTCTGTATTTAAATTGCTAGAAATGCTGAAAACAATCCCCATTAATTTTTATGAAACCCTCTTCACATCTGATCTTATTTGTAATAATATCATGTTTCAATCCATTGGCTATTTTTAGCATAGAGACTTTGGGCTTGCACTGCCTATAGAAGTAAATCTGCTGATTTCATAAAACAGCACTAGACTCTTAGGACATAACTAAATAAAACATAAACGGACTTTGCATAATTTTTTCTTGGTTTGTCAAAATCCTGCCATCTCTCAAAGCCCTGTTTATGCTATCCCCCCCTTCAAATAAAACCTCCTGTCCAGTGAGCTCAGGGTGATTACAATTTATCTTACAATTGGCCATGTTACAGCTTTCTTTCCTCTCTCGTTTTAACTTTTATGGGATCTTGTGTTTTCAACCAGATAGTAAGTTCCTTGAGGGTCAGAGGAAATGTTTTATTCATCTTTGGTTTTTCTGTCACTACTTGCCCCAGCACTGTGCACAAAGCAGATTCTTGATAAATGTATGTCGACGTACTACACAGTCCCCCAGTGCTGACATGAGGAATGAAGAGTGCTCTAGACTAGAAGCTGCTCTTACAGTGTCCACCATCTCACTGATGAAAAACACAGAAGTGAGGTTTCTACCATCCAGAAAGATGATTAAAATCACAAGTAGAACATGACCTGTCCTTCAGTTCAACAGACAAACCCTGATATTTGGCTTTTGGGGCCAAAATCTATATGAAATAGTAAACAACTACAAAAACATAAAGAGCCAGAAATATGCTGGACTCGGATTACCTACTTTTGCTTTCAAAAAAGCCTCTTCTTCTTCTTCTTCTTCCCCCCCCCCCCCCCCCCCCCCCCCGCCGGCTAAGGAATGTCAACTATTATCTAATTTCCACTTTTGGTTCTAGTTTCTAAAGATTTTTTTTTTCTTTTTTCATGAGAGACACAGAGAGAGAGAGGCAGAGACACAGGCAGAGGGAGAAGCAGGATCCCTGAGGGGAACCTGATGTGGGGCTTGATCACAGGACCCTGGGATCATAACCTGAACCAAAGGCAGATGCCCAACCACTGAGCACCCAGGCATCCCAGCTTCTAGTTTCTATATGGGAAGAGGAAAATAGGTATACATGACATGCTGGGGAGGTAACCCATCTGTATGCTAGGCAAGCTATAACAAATATATAACATTTCATAATGGTGTTATATTCTGGATAAGCACTGGGCTCTGAGTTTTTAAAAATCTTTCTACCTACTGCTATTCTACTTCTAGATGGTCACAATGCTTTCATGGTGATGTAGGTACCACAGTCCCTTTAAAGAAAGGGCACATGCACAAAGAAGTTACTCATAGCTTTGGCTGGTGTCAAAAGTAGGTAAAAATAAAAAGTGCTGAGCAAGGCAGGGATCATGCAAGAAGAGGATCTCAATTTTGCTTGCTGGAGGAAAGTAAATATATTTCTTTCTAGAATTCTAGTTTCTCACTCCACATATTGGTAAATATTCCAAATATAAATAGCATATGCTAGATTTTAGCATCATACTACAAAAAAATGTCAATAAATTTAAATACTAATTATCTAACTTTGCGTCCTGGTTTACAATTCAAATACTATTGGCCTAATTTTAAGCAACTACAATGAAACAAATACTACTTTTCCATTCCTCTAAGAACCACAGTATTTCTAAAGGTGTGAGCACAAAGCTCACAACCCTGAGACTCTTCAGATTCTATCTCAATCTGGAAATTCACTTTTCCTAGGATCTTAGCAGACTATGCCCTCTGCCCATCCATTGACATTTGTTGAAGGAGGGCTTCCATTTTGATAAGTACTTGAGTGTGCAATACTAACACATATTTATGCCCATTAAACTATGTAATATCATCTATATATTGGAACATATGTGACTACAAGACAAATTTTAATACAGATTGCCAATACAGTTGCTTGTAAAGTATGTCTCCTTCTTTGACTTACTGACCTTGCAACAAAAATGGGATGGAAACACAATAAATTGTAATAATAGCAATGTATAATGATAATACCTCCTAATACTTAAGTCATGATTCTCAGTTTAAAATTATCAGTTACTTTCCCTTTATTCCTTAATCTTCAAAAAACTTGGGATAAAGCAGGGGTAGGATTTGCTTTTCCTTTTTACCTGGCATATGGAAACTTAGGAGGCTAAGTGGCATCCCCTAGGTCACTAAGCAAATAACAGTGCTGAGAAGAGAACCAGTCTTCTAGAGAATGCACAAGAGTGCACACCTACTCATCAAATTATAGTATGAGGAATGTGGCCTTTTAAAGGAGACCACAAATAAATAGGAGAAGAGAAATGTATCAAAGACAAGTCCAGAAAAAAAAAATCAGCTACAAGTGACTGAGTGACCTTATAAAGATAGCATAAAAATATTTCAAGAATACAAGTATTAAATAGTAAGTCAAGAAATTAATTTTGCAAAAGCAAAAGAAATATGTACACAGACATCCAAAACATTTTAGTCCACTTTGAACAAAGGTTATACCTCTTTAATTGTGAGATATAGGTGTTCAAAAACAGATATAATATTAACCTCAACTTTCAGGTCACCTTCATTAGCCTTAAAAAAATAAAAATAGGTAAAAATAAATTCCTGGCCAGTCTCTTTCATTGATGAAGGCCACAGAGATCTTTACCTCCAAGATCTGGAGGTCATTTCATCTCTAAGTGAAGTCAATACCCACTTAGTCCTCCTCTTCCTTCTTCCCCAAATTATTATATAATGCAGCATTTTTTCAAATAAATATTATAAAAAGTGAAATATTTATGTGGAGAGACATTAACAGGATGATACACAAGGAAATGGGTAAAGGAAGAAAAGAAGAAACAAGATTTCTTAACTTCTGTCATTCAAGTACTGAATTATGTTATGTAGTAGTATCTCTTTTTTTATATCCCATGCTTCATGAAGACATTCTTTTTCTCCCCATAAAATTAAATGATTTAAGCAGGAATCAGACTATTCAGGAGTAGCTGATCTATGCCTAAAATCATGTTGTGTCTGATTGTTCTTAAGGGAAGGAGAGTTACCTGTGTCTGTAAGAGATGTGATGCTATAACAAAACCCAAATTCAAGTGTGTGCAGGTCTGCAAGACTTGGTGGATGGGGCTGAGCTGGCCAGGAAACTGTTTTGACAATGAAGGCTGGACAACCACAGGGGGAAGGGAAGACTTATTCTATCTGCTACATTTGTGACTTTCAAATGTTCTATTGCACAGAAGATTATATTCTTAGGAATAGTTTGTGATCACTGTGTTAAAAATAGTACAGCCAATCCATATAGCCTGAATTTATTGTGTAGATAGGGAAATGATGAGTATGACTTCATTTTTGAACTAAAAATTATTTTATGCCAATTCTTCACTAGACTATGGTATTATCATCAGACAAAAGAGAAGGAAAGAGCCTAAGTTTACTATTTTATGGAGGTAAAAGATTATGCTTTTCTTAACTAAGAATCATTGTCTAAATTACAGATATTTTTCATGATACTTTGTAGTCAATGTCCAAACTTAGCTCAAAAGCATTTAGCATTGCCAGAGAGAGATTCAAACTAAAAAGCTATGGTTAGCTTGTAGGCTGAATATATCTGAATATAAAACGTTCATTGATTTTCTATTTTATCAGACTTTGTAATTGAAATCCAAAGTGTCACACTGAAAAGTTTCACTTATGAATGCAAATAAAGACGTGTAACACAAAGAAATTTCTCTGTAAAATATTCACTTAAGACATAATGTATCCTATCTATGCACACACACATACTAACACATGCATACACAAAAACATACATGTAGACCTTAGGTTGTAAATCAGAAGTAAAATGTGTGAAATTGAATGTTGTGGTATTTTGAAATGTTTACCTATCATCACTCTTTAGTCATAAAGAGATCAATTGCTTAGAAACCATGTGCCTAGTCTTGATACAGGACTATTGGTAAAACACTTGAAAAAAAGTCCTTATAGATAGTCTTATTTAGTTTTTTGTAAGTAGAAACAATAAATTAAACTATCCTATCAGAACAGACCAACAGGGAAAATGATTTATTTAAAAGCTAATCCCTAATTTAAATTGTTTATAAAATGAGTTGTCTAATATACGCATATATCCTACAACGAGGAGATGCATCGCTTCATCTTTGAACACAGTCTGCTTTGAAAGAGCTCAAGATAATTGGTTCAATAGGAACAGCAGCTCTAGCTTGTGGCTGATAATGAATGCCTAAAAATATTGCTACATAATAATGGCCTTGGATAATCACGTGAAACATTTTTGGATCAGTAAAATGTTGAGTTGTTCTGATCCTGCTTTACTTCTGCTGCTGTGACTCAATGCATACACAAAAATGGTCTTCATTTGCTATGAACCAAAAGCATCATAATACAGAAACATGAGTTGTGAATAAAGCGCACTGTTGTAAAATCGCAGAAGAGGAGAGCAATGAGATTTACCTCACAGGGCTGTTGGAAGAATCTGGGTCATGAGCTGCTACAGTGCCAATGATATTCCCAACTTGGGTAGCTTCTGACACCTCCATGGGGTACAGAGGTGAGGAAAACACGGGGGGCTCATCCACATCTTCCACAATTATCTTCACCGTTGTCGTGTCGCTGAATGGCCCCAAGCTGAGAAAGCGAGGGTCGGCATCTTTGTTTGCAGCTTCTATCCGGAGTGTGTAACTTGTTTTGGCTTCAAAATCCAGGTCCTGTAAAAGAAGTTATTAGGGAAATTAAATTACCAATAAAATAGTTAGCTAAGCAGAGCTTTTTTCATTTATGCATGTCAATAAGCACAGAAAGGACTCAGCCATGAAAATGCACCATCAGCATTCACAAATAATAAATAATAATGCCAATCGTAATCCTTGCTGCTTTTCTGGCTCACAGACAATGGTAAATGCTTCTGAGCTAACTTAATCCACTGTGCTGCTGTGCATTGCACGGGCAAATGCAAGTCTTTAGAATATCATCTGAAAGACAACTGATAAGATTGAAAACTCTTTCCAAAAGAGACATCAATATAATATCCTTCAACCATGTAATTCAACTGTACTATCCAGGGGTGTACATTAAAAAGAAAGAAAAATATAACTTTCCACTGGATTTTTCATTTAAAAGGTCATCTTTAGTGATTTCAGGGACTGCATTACAATCCCGAGCCTTTAGGCCCTCCAAAGGCAACCATACAGTTTAGGGGGGATGTGGAGTCTCTGCCCTCTGAAAATACAGCCAATTCTCAAAGAAGCACCCAGAATTTCTGTCTCCATAATTCTTCTACCCCTATGCACCATGTGTCTGTTTGTATTTGATGGTTGAGAGTTATAGTCCAAAATCTCAGTTGTGGAACTTTCAAAGAGTGATTAACACTGCCAACACTTTACTCAAAAATAGTGACCCAACTTAAACCATTTGGTAGCTTTAAAAAAGTTCTAAGAGCAATTAAATGTTGTCCTAGGAAAGCACCATCTGTGAAAAAAAAAGAGTTATATACACAATATGCTGAAGTTGTTTGTGACAATAAAATGCTTCTCTTTCTTCAAAGGATACAGAGTCACAGATTTTTATGACTTTCAATCTCAATCTCACCACTGAAAAACTGTCCCAAAATATTCCTTACATTTCAATGAGATGAAACAAAAATACTTTTTTAAAGTGAAGACATGGACTGAAATGCTATTAAAAGTAAAGCACGATTTGTGACATACTTAATTATCATTTCAACTTAATGGTTATGTAACAATAAAAGTCTTAGGGAAAAGGGGCTAAAATGTAATGTTGAGAATTGTAATTCAGCTTCATCTATTGTGTTCATGGGCATGGGTGTGCACACATGCAGGTATGTATTTATTCCAACCCACCCCAAAAGGTGTGAGGCTGACTAAAATAACACAATAATATTGTAGTTATATAAATAGAAAGTTATATATATATATATGTATACACTGTTTATGTACATAGACATTATATGTATGCATATTTAACAGTATATATATGTACTATTTATATAAAACATAACATAGGCACATAAACCCATGTAGATACGAAATATACAAATATAGATGTGTGTGTATTTGCAGATATATATTACATAAAAAAGTTTCTATGGCTCATCTCTGATTAATACTGAGGGAAAAATACACAAATCAATACTCAAAATAAGTTTACAATACTGAGATCAGGGAGCATTTACTGAAATGTTTACTGGCTTCACATCTGTCTCATCCAGTAGATTGTAAGTTCCAGACTGTTTGCTTAATTGCTAGCACTCCCAGTGCCTATTATGAATTCAGCACATAGAAGGGACTCAATAAATTCTTGTTGAATTAGAAAGAAAGAAAAAAAAAAAACTTGACCACAAATATCCAGGACACAGAGCCTTAAAATTAAACTATACCTTTGCCCTAAGGAATCCTGATGGCCAAAAGTAGGGAGTGGGGGGAAGGAAGAGTCAGGTACACTGGTTTTCTTGACCACAAAAAATTTCTTAGAATAGCGACAGGAAAATGCAGTTTTAATTCTTTCTGAGCTTTCAGATGAAGATGCAGGGGCACATGGTAGGCAGTGCCCAGTGCCCTACACATCACCTTATTAACCTTATTAAATATCACCAAATTCAGTGATATTTTTATGATGCTACCTTTTTTGTCTGTTACCTAAAAATATTTCTAGCCCAATACTTCTCAACCAAATGTGAGAATCAGAACTACCCAGAGGAGTTTTCAGTCTCCAGGATCACGCCCCGGGCGAAGGCAGGCGCTAAACCGCTGAGCCACCTGGGCTGCCCTGCCAGAGGAGTTTTCAGACACACGTATGGCCCCTTCTAAGACGATTCTGATTCAGCAGATCCAGGATGAAGTACAAACATACATATTTTCAAAAGGCTCATTGGATAATTGTCATGAAAACCCTCTTGGAATAAGGCTGACCTCTGCTTTAACATTGTCTTATACCATACACGTAGTCCAATATTTAATGTGGATATCATTAGGAAGAAAAAAGAAATTATTTACCTAAATTCACTTAAAAGACTCTAAACATACTCACAAAAAGCTTGGATATTAACCTTGTGCACTTTGTTCTTATATTACTTATAAAACTGACAGATAATGAGAGAAATCTTATTTTTATATATTATGTGTCTTTATGTATGACAGAATGTGTCTTAAAAATCTTGTTTACCATCTCCTTTTAAATCAATTCAAAGCCACTACAACTTTTTAGATATTCATTCAGGTCTATCAAAAGGGATGAGAAGTATTTCTGTATTCAAGTAAAAGTTTGACTGACATATGAAAGAAAAATTCAAAATTTGCTGCACAAATGAATGCAATTATTTTATACCAACTTTTTTTTAATGTGTCTAAAAGGCAACAACATGAGGTATAGACATCTGGATGCCACTGAGTCATAATGAAACACAGTATCACGCACGATGATTGGTTGCCTAAGAGCTATTATGAAAATAGAGCAATAAAAGAATTCATATGAAAGGCTATGAATCAAGATTACAGACAGAAGAAATTGCTACACAAAATGATTTTCAGAGCAAATCAGAATAAGGCAGACATCGAGTTTTCAAAGAGGGGTGTGGTGTGACAGATAGGGTTGTTAAACACATTGAGAGAAAGCTTTTGCAGTAGAACTTTAATTCCTATTCCTCTTTCTTATTGACTTCTATATAAGCAATATGTTCCATAACTACTAGATTTCATGAACAGAGTTTTATTTGGAAAAAAATTTAGGTAAGACAAAGTAAAGGAAGTAAAAGGAGGAAGATAAAGGTAATGTTTATTTTTTAATTTTTTTAAAGGTAATGTTTAAACAGATTCTATCCAATATTGGGACTATGTATCACAATGAGACTATATAAAATTGGAAATTAACCCAAACCCTTATTACACTGTGGCTCACAACAGCAAGCAATATGGGGGATGAATAAGAACCTGGATTCAAATGGGAGTCAAACAGACCCAAACCAGTGATACCATAGAGCTATTCTGGACCTGCAGAAGCTGTGCTTTCATCTGTCAAGTGACATGTATGTCAGACATGCTGAGAGAGAGAGAGAAGCAGCTTTTTTGGTATATTATTTCCTAGACTAGAAAATAGGGCTGTTTACATATTTTGCCATCAGAGATGATGAACTTCAGGGTTGAAAAAAAATCCCAAAAAACTATAGAGAAAAAAATGATGGTTAGCAGAGCATATGTGGGTGGGGGATGGGTGAAACAGGTGATGGGGATTAAGAGAACACTTAACTTGATGATCACTGAATAATACGTGGAGCTGTTGAATCACTATATTGCACACCTGAAACTAATATAGCACTATGTTAGCGATCCTGGAATTAAAATTAAAAAAACTTTAAAAATAAGTATTATAATCAAGGCAGGGATGAACAACCTTTTCCTGTAAGGAGATAATACTAAACAATTAGGCTTTTCATGTTGTATATTCTCTGCCACCTGTCAATGAATTAGTGTGGCCAAGTGCCAATAATGCTTCATTTACAGGCAATGAAACATAAATTCTCTACAACTTTCACGTTTCACACAACACCCATCTTCCTTCCATTTTTCTCAATCACTTCAAAATACAAAACCACCCTTAGCCCCTGAGCTGTACAGAAATAGACAGGGAGTTGTTTGTCAACCCCTGATCTAAGGAACCCAAGGTAATAAGCTTTTCCCAGACTAGATGCTTACCCTTCTTCCTGCCGTCTCTCTTACTGCAATTAAGATGAACTATTCATGATAAGTAGGACATTTTGTGTCTTCCAGTTGATATCACCATCACCTGCTGGTCCTTCTTTCCCATAATTTTGTCTTTCATTTCTCTAGTTGAAATATCATGGAGAACCACTATCACCTTCTTTATGAGTGTCCCCCTAACTTCCTTACCTAACAAATAATAAATCTTCTTTATACGAAAAGCTAACTATGAACAAGAAATTCTATACACATCTTGAATGTGCATTTAAAAAAATGCAAGGCTGGTATTATCCATCGATGTGAGAACCAAACATCAGGGAGTTCTAGTGACAGTTCAAAGTTAACCTGTGTAGTTGGCAAAGATACACTACGTGAAGACAAGGCCATGTCCACCCACCACCTATTCCCTTCCTGGTATAAAAATCAGGCTCGAAGAACAATTAAGGTCTCTTATTGTATGCCAGTATCACATTTAGGAATCTGCCCACCTAACCAATCTTATAGGTTTGCTGTAAAGTATTCCTAAATTTAAAACACCTAGAACATTGACTGAAACTGAGTAATTGCTGTATAAATATTCGCTTCTTCCTATTCTATTATTCTTAGTGCCTTTATTTCGTGCAAGATAATGAGGAAATAAAATGACACTTAAGACTATGCCTTCCTCCTCTGTTTCCCCATGACACCTAGGCCTCAGTAAAGTCAGTTTGCAATATGTGTCTTGAATTAAAACAAAACAAAATGAAACAAAAACTATCATAAAGAGTGAGGTCTGGATAGTTTGTTCCCCTCCCCCTGCCATTTTTAGCCTTTTCGATAGTAAAACCTAAGTTAAAACATAATCTTGAATCCATTTAATAGATTCACTGCACTGCATTTGTCTTTCTCCATATAGCTTGGCTTCTGGTCTATAGCCAAATGTGCTCTCATTAAGCTCAATGGCCTCCTTTTAGATCTTGCACTTTTGGGCAATGCTGGTGTTGATGTTTAGGAATTGATCCAAGTTAAACTCTTCTTTTGGAAATTGTTCATTCTGCTCTTCTAAACATGGCATGGTACCAACAGGGCTGATTAGAGAGAGAGTGTGTGCGCACATACACACACGTGCCTGTCTATATATTTAGTGTCTATGTCTAATGTGGATTTTGTACAAAAGCACTAAGATTGTTTGTCATTTTTAAAGACACTTCTTTTTCTAGAGATTCCAGCTGTCTTTTGGATCAAAGCATATTCTGCTGCTTTCAATATCTTCCCTACATGTTGATCAAACCAATAGAAATCTTTTCCTCCTAAGTAAAGGAGCTTAAATGAGGTATCTATAGAAAAAGAACCCTCAATCACAATTTTTTCCTTTACAATAATTTTACTCAAAATAAATCTACTGTACAGAATTTTAAAAGTGATCTACAACCTTGAAAAAGGTCTCTCCGCAAGAATAACTTTGTACACCTAAATACAAGAAGAATTCTAAAATTATCCCCCCATCAAGAACTTTTCAAAAGCAAAACACACCTTTATTATGTACAACTGCATTATTCCTTTGTTTTGTCCCTTCTCTGAGTTATGCCTAAGAAAGTCTTAATGTTTCCCTCTCAGCCCCTGGACTCTCATTTCTTAGAGCAGTGACTTTAGAAAACTTGTAAGTCCATTCTCTGCCCCTTTGAGATGGAAATTTTTTTTAAAAAAGGTTCTTGCCATTTTTACAGCCCAAGAATGTCTTCCTCAAGAAACAGGGAGTCATCTCTTTGAAATATCATCACCAAGGAAGAAAGGGCTGCTGTGAAGAGTAAGAGCCAACTCTGTCTGAGCCTTGCTCCAAGCTATAAAACTACCTCCTGTTGTGAAGCTACAAGAAATTTTACTTTCCCTTTAGGTAAAGTCAATCAGCACATACAGAAGCCCTGTTATCCACCCACCACCCAAATACACTCCAGCACTTAACTCGCCTGCCCTCTCTCTCACCTGAGTTGAGTTTAGACTGAATTCTGGCCTCCTTCTCCTGTGGCCACATCCTTGAAGTCTGTCTTACCCTGTTTAAATTTGTCCAGTGCAATTTTTGCCGACAGTTGCAAGTGACTTCTGCATCTTCTGAAGATTTTATTTGTCTTGAAATCTTTCGTGCATCATGAAACCTATATGTGGATTTGGGCAATAAGCTGTTTTTTATAGAGAGAAAAGGGAAAATGTGTTCCAAATTGTGTGTGTGTGTGTGTGTGTGTGTGTGTATGATTCTATATTTGGATGCACCATGTTGATGCATTAAAAATATGTAAGGACAAACAAATCATCTGAAAGTGAGCAAAATAAGTATAAGCAAATTTGGAATAAGCAAAACAAGAAAGACTTCTGGGTACCACCATGTCCAGTTTATATTTCTATGAGAGTCATTATTTTGACTTTTCAAAAAATTATGCTTTAATGCAACTCTTTATCAGGTATTTCATACAAATATTCACATTTTGCAAATAGACTACTATTTATACACAGAAAGTATCTAGTGCTCTCTAGGTAAATTGGGACCCTAACGAAGATATTATGAATAACTGCAGAAATGTTTAAAGCCTGAAATGTTAAAGTATGTCAACATATGAAGAATAAAGTAAGGATATAAATATCAGGAATAATTATTTCCATTATCTAGCCACACAAGTGTCCTCTGGCTTCCATGAGTATTAAATTAACATCTCCTAACCTAGATACTAGCAAACAGAAGCAATTAAGCAGATACAACACATCTCCATTTCCTAAGTTAAAAAAAAAAATCTAAGACCATCAACTAAATGTACATATGTTTCAGATTTTTAGTTGAACCTATCTACAAAGAGAACCATAAACTGCTAAATGAATTCCCTGTTAACAATACACATTTATATAGGCCTTAACATATGCAGGTTTTCATTCTATGAGTTTTACAATATTACCTTATTAACTGCTCACACTCATTGATTCTCACAAGATAATACTGTCAGATAACACAGTTCTTAACAGATCATTCTGACAAATCTGGAAACTGAGTCAAGGACAGATTGAGTTTTTTTTTTTTTTTTTCAGATTGAGTTTCTTGCTCATAATCACACAGGATGGTTCCAGGGTCTTTGTTTCCACAGACTAAGAAAAAACATCAGAATGAATTGGAAGCATGAATCAGGTAATCTAAAACAAGCAAAAAGAATAGTAGTGAATCTCAGGATGTTGACAAAGGAAGAAAGTAGGATCAACCATATAAAACTGATGTAGTTTATGCTGCAATGGTGAGAGAGAAATTGAGGGCTGTTATCATCAAAATGTCTACTGTCATCACGTATTATTTCAACTAGAGCACAGAATGCCTAAATCAGAAACTCCCCAGATTCTTATCCATATCTAGTTAAGTAATGTCTGGCTTTCTCTTTTAGGTACTGTTGTCTGTATGCCACTCAACAGAAATGTTCCACTATGACTTCTGTATTAATGTCCTGTGGCTGCAGTAGCAAACACCACAAATTTAGTGTCTTAAAATACATCAATTTATTGTTTTATACCATTTTGGAGTTCAGAGGTCTAAATCAAGGTGTTGGCAGGGGTGTGTTCCTTCTCAAGGCTTCAGGGAAGAATCATTCCTGCTTCTAAAAGCCACACGAGTTCTTGGCTCACAGCTTCTTCTTCCATCTTCAAAACACATCACTTCTTCCCTCTGGTTCTGTTCCCACATCCCTCATCTAAGGTCCTCATGATTAATTACACTGAGCCCAATGAGATAATCTATGAAAATCTCCCCATCTCCACCCCGTTAACTTAATCATATCTGCAAAACCCCTTTTGTCATACAGGGTCAACTACTCATAGTTTCCAGAGATTAGGACATGGGTATCTTTGAGATGCATAGCAGGGGTACACTATTCTGTGTACCACATACTCCCTGTGAATTTAGGCTTTTTTTGGTTTCATAAGCAGAAAATAGAAAACAAGCCTTGCAAATGACTATATTCTTTCCCAGTGTAACATAACAGCTCAAGCAGAGCTATTTCCCAGCATGACTAGACCCAGTGACTTCCTGTGGAAGGGCCTCACACATTTTCAGGCAACCTGAATGCAGATTATGACCCAAAGGCAGTTTAGCTTCTATTTTCCTAGGAGCCTTTACCAAAGAGCAGCTAATATTAACTTATTTTGACCCACATAATTATTTTGTGAGTAATGCAGAAACAGGAGAGAAGACTACAGCGTAAGTCAGCAGACCTGAGATTCTTTTGCCATTTCATGTATGTGTGACCCGAAGATTAAATTTTTAGTTTCTCTGGAGCACCGCTGGGACTCAAAACCTTTTTTTCTACTTTCCCAGCATCCACAGTATTTTATAGCTCCTCTCTTTTCATGTGTGTTTTTTTCCACTCACTTCTCAAACCTTCGCTGGCCTGTCTTGCTTTGATGTCTATAACGTGGCACAATGATATGCCAATTCTTGATGTCAGCTTCAAGAGACCTTGTAGCTTCGATTCTTGCCACTCTTGGAACAAGGCCAAGTTACCTACTGGAGATGAGACACATTTATACCCCCCCTTGTCCCAGCAGACAGACAGACACCTCCATAGAGGCAGACCCACCATGCTGATCAGGAGCTGGCCACTGACCCAAGTGTGAGCCTACCTCAGGTCAGCAGAAAAATCATCTGGCTGAACTTCCATCAAATTGCTAACTCACAAAATCATGATGTAAAGAAATACTGTTGTTTAAAGTAGTAGATTTTGGGGGTAATTCATTAAGTAGCAATGAATAGTTGATACAGCTATGGAGAGAAACAAAAGTTGGTGGCTTCAGTTTTTGACATCATGTGGCAGCGTATTTTGATATGATGGCAGCAGATACAGTGAAAATGAACCAAAATAGCCTCGAAATGACCAAATGAAATAGTGAGGGAGAGGTCATATCCAGACATGTGAATTTCTTTGAATTCCAGGCCCTTGGCTCTTCTAAGCATTTCCTTATTGGTTTATATTTTATCTTTATTATCTAAAATAGATTCCGGAATCCATCAGTTCCCTCCTCTACTGATAATACGTGCAATTCCTTTTCTTTATCTGAATATATTTATATTTTAGATTTCCTTTGTGGTTCAGTTACTTATAAAGTCTTTTAGAATACCTCAGTCCTGGAAAAATAAAACAATTTCCCTTCTCAGAATCTTTTCCTACCCTGCTAACTTAAACTTTTTAGTTTTACCAAGTAATGTTGAAAGCATTCTTTCCCTTACTTTATTATATTTTTTAAAGTAACCTCAATGCCCAATGTGGGGCTTGAACTCACGACCATGAGATCAAGAATTGCCTACTCCACCGACTGAGCCAGCCAGACACCCCTTTCCCTTACTTTATATACATGCGTTAGGGATATTCTCAAGTGCCCCTTTTAATTTTAATTATCATGCATATGGTAATGCCTCCCAGACCTAAGTTTGTACTCTAGACCTCTGCCTCGAGCTGCAAATCCTTACTCATGACCTCCTAGACATTATTATCCAGATACCACAGGCACTTCACACGTATTCTAAATCATAATAATCATCTGTACACTCCCATTTGAAAGGAATGGCACAATTATTCATCTAGTTACTCACACTGGAAACATTAAGTTTTGTCCTTAAATTCTCTCTTCAACTTTCTTATACAATCACTAAATCTTATCTCTTTCTTAAATATCTCTTTCTTAAATATGTCTTTCTTGGAAGCCTACCCATCGAAACTAATTCAGGAAACAACACACCATGGAAAAAGACAGAAGTAAGGAAAAAAAATTGTACATTATCTGTGACTTGTACTAAGCAAAAAAAAAAAAAAGTGATGGACTCACTGGAAAATGTCTTTGGCATATACATATCAAAGCAGAACACTGCTCTGATAACTGTCAAAATCAAAGCAAACAGAAATACTCCTAAGTGAACATGGCCTTTGCCTCTTTTATCAAGACTATCATGTGTTGACATTTATATTACTATCAACGTCCTTCAAAGAGTGTCAATTTCTTATTTCCTTTTTAAGCCCCTAAATTCTTCTCTAATCTTGGCTATTCAAACATGGCTAAGTTTATATCTTAATAAGTAGATTGCCTATATATACGCACACATGAGCATAATGATGAAAATGATATAAGGATCTACTTAAATATACACGGTAATAATGGGTTGAATAAATTGGAAAATATAATCTGAAATTCAGAAGTTAACTACAGTTACCATATTAATCTTATCACAGCCACCTTTAAAACCAAAATAATCCAAAATGTATGCCTTTTCACAGTCCAATGAGAAATGTCTTCGTTCCACTTTAAGAAATGTGCCTCCACGGCACCAGGATTAATTGAATAAAATCTTTTGAAAGAAAAACATAATGATAAGAAGACATATAAATTAGAAATGTTGTCAGTTTGATATACCTCCACCACACATCAGCAGCATTTTACGAAGTGCTGAAATAGACACTTGACTCTGGGAATTAGCTCCTCCTTATTGCAAGTAGGAAACAAAGGACACGTTTCAATAACAAGATAGTAAACCCCAGAGCTTAGAAATCCTTGTGGCAGAGTTGAAGGCTGAAAGGAAAGCATATAGTCTAACTCTTCCTGCCCCCCCAGTGAAGGCATGCGGGCCTCCTTATCAATACTTCTATAATAATGCTCTATTATTCGATGGCTTTGGCTTCATTCAGAATTTTTAAAGGTATGAATATAAGGAGATTATGAAGATAACATAGGGCTGGCCAGAAAAAAAGCTTAAATATACTATTTTGACCGTGAAAATGTGATCCTCCAAACACCATCCATATGCCAGACATGAATGTGTACTCATCCTTCACAGGAAATACATCCTGAAAATGCTCATTTTTTACTGCACTGTAACTGTATAGTAATGTATTTTATAAAAGCAAAATCCCATATTTAATCCCTACTGAGGTCTTATATTGAAAACTGAAGCACATTAGAAGACAGATTGTCATATCTCAAAGGAAAAATAGGAAATTATAGTTCCCATGTTGTAAATTATGATGCGAAAATGTAAGCAGAAAAAACTCTAGGTGTAAAGAAAGACAGTTTTCACTCACATGGGATAATATTTATGTTTACACTCTGTGAATTTGGAAGCCCTGTGCAACTGGGTATAAGGGTTATCATTAAATCATTCATAAATGGCCAAAGCAGCAGCTTGTATTCTGTTTTAACTGTGAAACACTGTATTATCATCATAATTTAAAACAATATTTAAACTATACAATCATGTTTCTAATTCTGTGAAAATACCTACAAAAACCTTTAGCCTCGGGGATTCTGGCTATTTGGGCATATTTATAAACATTTTCTATATAAGACATTGGAGCAATAATAGCATAAGTGAAGGTAATCTTTCACAATTCTGTACTTATTTTTCTCTTTCTAACATATCTTTAAAGAGATTGTTTTCTCGTTCTCTCTCTGCTTTTAGGTTCACTTAATGCAAAGCATGACATGTAAATGTTTCCAAATATGATAACAATTTGCTCAAACTGGAATAAATCTCATTATAACCATGACAGCGCATTGTTTCTGACAAAGCAATGAACTAAAGTTTTATTATACTACAGAGAGAAAATAAGTTCACGTGATAGTCAAGCATGGTCCACAGGTACAAAATAACCTATTTCCAAAAGAAATATCTATATAAACAAAGAGTGAAACTCAGTTATCCCAATGTGAAATAATATTTAGAGGCATTCACAATCATAAGAACAAATACATATGTCAACATCCTAGCAGTGCCTGGTTGTAAATGTTTTCCAATAGTTTGGAGAGACTAGAAAACCCATCAAAAAATGGATCATTTTTATGGACTGTCCATTCTATTGTTTATCTAAATGAAAATTTAAAACTATTCTAAGAACAATGGGAGAATGCTTCATTTGGTTTTCTTTAGAATTTCTTGGTTTTAGTAAGAATGCTCTGTGACTCAGGTTCAGAAATCCATTCTGGATTTCATAGATGATTCCACTATTCTCTACCTGCTCATACACATTTCCACGTGCTGTGAGGAACTTCTGGTAGCATTTTACCTGGAATGAAATCCAGAACCCCCCCTTCACTGAAATCGTAATAAATAAAACTGAAAATTAAAATCCTGCCTTGAGGACCATATGCAGTTGTTAGTTCTGACAGAGGGAATCAGAAAATCTTAAGGACAGACCTCCTTCATTCTGAATAAAACCACTCTAAAGAGGCTAATTAATCTTTTTTTAATGTTAAGCAAAAACACTTCTGAAATAGAGACTCAAGATCCTATTGGGTTCATGATGGAATATCACTTGGATTTAGGTTTAAAGACTGCCCTTAGGAGGTTAGCAGACTACACTGCTTTAAGATGGAAGATTTTAGGGGTAGTGGGCCAAGTATAGATATTCTTTTCATGAAGCCGCTGTCCTTAGATTGAAGATGAAAGTTCATAGAGCAGTTTTATGAGCTATCGTGAAGCTTAACTTACTTTTGTAGCTACTATCATGACTGAAAATTCTTGTTAATTTTAATAATCCTTTAGTGAATTCTTTTGGAATTTCTATGTATATAACCTCATTAATGATTATTTTACTGCTTCCTTTCAATTTTTTGTATCCCTCTCTCTTCTTCCCTTAGTATAAGGTAGCTTGCTTTCAACCTAGTTGGATTAATAAAGTGTTTTTGAATCTTGAACAACAATTTAAAGAAAGGGTGGATCTGAGAAGCTAGAAAAAGGTTGTGAACTCAAGAGCTATTAAAACAGTTTTAGAGTGAGCAATGATAACCATCCTTAAGATAATGCCAAGGAGAATAGAAAAAACATACAGCCAAGAGCTATTATGGATCAAGGGGGAGCAAAAGAGAAGCTAGAAATGACTTCAAAGCTTTAAGCTTAAAAAAAAAAAGTGTGCTATTTGACTGTGACCAGAATTAACAATGAATTCCCTAAAACTTTAAAAAGTAATATTCAGAAATTGAGGATAATTTTTAATCACTGAATTAAATATATCATATATATTTTTATGTACATGTTTGAATAATTTGTGCTTTCTTTATATATGAAATGCACATACATGTTCAATAAAAATCAATATATATTTTAAAATTCTAGAATATGAACAGATTGATTTCAGTTGACTCTTTGAAATCTTTGAGCAGCACTGTACCTTATTGCATTCCTTTTATTTTAGACAACAAAACAAAACATTTTGCCAACAGTTGGCCTATCCTAGTTATTAAAACTTTTTTACACAGATTGTCACCAGCTGAGCTAAAATAGCAGCTGTCCACTGGAAATAATTGCAGAAATGTTTTGTCCATTGGCCTGAAATCAAACATATGTTTTCCTGTAACAATTAAAATATAAGTTTCTTTATTGACACATGTTAATTATTGAAGAGTGTTAATTACGAAAGTTATACACCTGGATTATCAGACTGGCATAAAATTCCATTATTTAGGGGGTGGGGATTTTCACATATCCTATATTTTAGTATTTTTAAATAGTTGAGAAAATAAGACTATATTCTGCAATAATTCTTTTGTTTTTAATTTAACATTTGTCAAAAACGTCTATACAAAGCAGAGGGAATAAATAACTCATTATCCCCCATATCTAATCAGTAGTATGAGCTAATTTAAATATACCATGACAGAGTCTTCAGTTAGGATTATAGTGATTTTCTATCTCCTTTACACTTATATTTAAGGGATTATGATAAGCTTTACAACTTTTCATGCTCTGTATGAATTCTTCCAACACTTCAACTAGTATAAACTTGGAAAGGGAATAATTGATAATGTAGTAAGTTTTCAACATTTTGGTTTCTATTTCCAACTTTGCACTGTTTTCACATATATGGACTGTTTGTCTAGTTGCTAACAAAGATGTGTAGTTGATTTTAGGGTTTCCTGGAAGAGTCAACAAAGAAACACATCTCTCCACATAAGTCATTTAAAACAGTTTATCTGGGGAGGCAGATGGGCGGATGGAGTGATTGGGTGATGGACACTGAGGGGGGCACTTGACGGGGTGAGCACTGGGTGTTACACTGTATGTTGGCAAATCGAACTCCAATAAAAAACATATATATAGGGATCCCTGGGTGGTGCAGCGGTTTGGCGCCTGCCTTTGGCCCAGGGTGCGATCCTGGAGACCCGGGATCGAATCCCACGTCGGGCTCCCGGTGCATGGAGCCTGCTTCTCCCTCTGCCTATGTCTCTGCCTCTCTCCCTCTCTCTCTCTCTGTGACTATCATAAATAAATAAAAAGTAAAAAAATACATATATATATAAATAAAATAAAACAGTACATCTGTCAGTGTGCCTTGCTGTCACAGAACTACAGATAAGGGCTATGGCTTTACTCAGAGTAGACTAGTTAGGGCATTACTATAAATGTCATTCAAGATTTTCTATGATTCTGACACCTAAAAATAAATGCATAGTTTTTTGTCTTACAGTTAAAATAGTAATAGCTCCACATGGTCATTTGTTTTGACTAATACATTCTTTCATCAAAGCAAATGTGGCTTTGCCACATTAGTGGCACTAATGCCACTAATGCCATTAGTTTGGTGCTACCTTCAAGAAAACAAAAATAAGGAAAATATTACCTTTTGTATAGTAATGATTCCTTCCTGTGTATCTTTGTCAACAGAAATCTTGAAAATCCCTAATCCATCACCATCCACAATTTTGTATTCCATTTCAGCATTAGCTCCTATATCAGCATCAGCCGCTTTGATTCGGGCCACAACGGAGGCCACTGGCAATGACTCTGGGACGTTATACTGGTAAGACCCTGTAAAATTCACAACAAGAAATGAACAAACTACATGAAAGCTAACCATTAAATACTTAACTATTTGGCGGTTTGCATCACCTCCGCTTAATGTCTTTTTATATTTTACTAAAAAAGATGCTATAGCAATAGGAGATAAATGACAAGTTTCATATAGACTCAAGAAATTTCTTGGCAATTATCTAATAATAATTAACATGTGACAACAGAAACAGCCTGAAGAAAGCATGATAAGAGCCTCCGTTCCTGTATGTCATGGTGAGAAATAAGCTATTTTCAATATTAAAATAAATTTAAACTAATCATACATGAGATTAACATATAACCATTAAATCTAAGTAATTAAAATATAATTAATATAAATATTAAAAAAACAAAAACAGTATAGCTTAGGCTTCAAATGGGCAAATATGAGACTAAACAGTTCTGATTACTTATCGTTAGGATTTACATAACAGTGTCTTTTACTAAGAAAGTTTCAGAAAACTGGACAAGGGAGTTGATGAAAGACCACATTTGTCTTGTTTGAGCTCATAAATTTATCAGGAATAGGAGTTATCTCTGTGGGTTGTATGTAGAACTGATCTGGGACAACAGCCCAAGAGCAGAGGCAATACTGTTTGAACAGAAGGAAAGAAAAGGAAAATAGAAAGAGAAGCTTTTTAACTTTCTTTTGTAAAAATTCCTCTTCACCATCCTGCAAGAAAAAAAAAAAAAAAAAAAGCCTTGGAAAGCAGATGACCATGAATCATCCCTTCGAAACTAGGAAACTCCTCAGAATCATTTTTCTCTAATCATCTGTTTTTTCCTGCTTCCTCCACCTATTCCATTCCCTTCTGGTTGTTAAATGCAGTGTCTTTTCACTTCTTTGTGAAAAGAAAAGATTCTCTTTGAAGGAGCAGAAGAAGGAAAATGTATCCATATGAAAGGACCACATTTTCAGCTCAGAATTATTATTATTAGCAATTTTCTAAATTTTGTGAACAGTCACTGATTAAAAAAATAAAGACAAGATATGCTGATGACTTTTGAGTGACCCTTTTCAGACATCCAGAAGCATCCTTAGTAAACTCCAGAAACTTTAAGGATAGAATATTAACTACACATGGTAAAAAGAAATCCTGTAAAAATGAAAAACCTCATGACATATCCTTGGCTTCCCTCACTTTAATAAGTATGAGAGTATCTAATAAGCTAGAAAACCTGTCCTATACCTTAGCAAATCATGACAACTGAAATAACAAAAATTCTAAGTATCAACTCCTGTCACTCTAGGCTTAAAGAAAAATAGTTAATTTTATTATGAGCCCAATATCATTACATCATTGCTTTGCTTATTCTACAACCTTCCTCTGCTCTCCCATCGTAAGCTATCAAGAGCACAATTAAGGATAAGTTCATTTTTTTTATGAATGCTAAACTTAATTTCACACTTTATTTTGTTAGGAGGTATTACAATGTCTGTAGTAGAACTATTATAAAATATTGCATATTAAAATATGTAAAATAAAAATGAAACATCCAAAGATGAAGTATTTGCAGGAAAATACAGTGACTTTCATATTTGCAGAGAAAGCTTCCTTGACATTGTTCACTTCCAAGATCTGTTTTTGTAAGGGAGCTTAATTACTCATGACTATTGAACAAATGTTTTAGAGACATCAGAGTCTATACAATTTCCTTATTTCCCTGAGCGCTATAAAGAAATACCACATACACTTATAAAGAAGAAAGAAAAAAACCTAAAAGAGAGTGAGATGAAATGCTTTTCTATAATCAAGGCATTTCTACCTAGAATTATTTTCCCCTTTTGTCATCTAAGTCAAAAGCCATTTTGGTCACAGAAACTAAATTGAGGGCATGTGGTTTTCTGGTTCTTTGAATTGACTTCTTTTGAAACAGTGAATGTTTGCACAAGAAAGAGACGGTAAAACTGCTAAAGGAATGTTTAATGTGCATGAAGCAGTAAAAAAAAAAAAAAGTGTGGAATATAAAATGAAAAAAAGTTTAGCGCTCTTCTATTTTTAGCTTTAAAAACAAATCAATACTTTTAGGGGCACCTAGGTGGCTCAGTGGGTTGTGTCTGCCTTCTGCTCATATCATGATCCTAGGGTCCTAGGATACAGTCCTGCTTCGGGCTCTCTGCTCAGTGGGGAGGCTGCTTCTTCCTCTCCCTCTGCCTTTCCCTCTGCTGTGCTCTTTCACTCTCTCTCTCTCAAATAAATAAATAAAATCTTAAAAAAATAAATCAACACTTTTAGTGTACAGAATACATGATATGCATCTGAATGTTATAATTGGCAAAAAACCTTATAACTTACAAAGAACATCTTAGAATGAAAAGATGAATATATAAATAAACTTAATAACTGGTATTAAGAATGAGAACCAAAGAAAAAACATATTATATTGAAGACAGAAGTAATACAAAGACAGGACTGCCTCTTTTCACTTTCAATACCCTTACTATTCTACATTTCTGAATTAAAACCATCCCCCGATAAAACAAAACTATGGGAAAATGTAGTAAGATAATCACTTGTTTGAGAAATATTTGGAAAAATTTCCTTTCAAAAGACAGTTCCAGAGGTTGGCAATGAAAGTGAGGAACTTGCAGCATTAAACAAAACAGCTTACTTCGAGGAAAGCGAGGTGGGTTATCATTGACATCAGTTAGGGTCACCGTGACTGACGTGGTTCCTGAGAGTCCTCCATTTTGACCAACCATATCCTTTGCCTGAATAACAAGCAAATACTGGTCTTTAGCCTCTCTATCCATGTTTGGAAGGGCGGTCTTGATGACTCCTGTAAAATTTCAAATCCCAGTAAAACGCATCATGAATCATTGCATTTAATACTATTGAAGAACACTGATACAGGTAGCAAGTCACTCCTGAGTTCCTGCCATTTATTGTTTTATTTTAAATAGTCTTAAAGCCTATTCAAGACCAAAGGGACATAATAATTGCATATGTGATTACAAAACACATAGAATGCTGTAATATGGAAAAGCAGGGCTTCTCAATATTGGATAGAGAGGATTATCTTTCAGTTTTATGAAAATACGGTTTGGAAATACCAACTTACAAATAAATAACATGAACTCCTCACCTAGAATAATGCGCAGTCACCTGTCAGGTACATGACAATGGAACTCTCCTTCTCTTTCACCCTCTCCAACAACTTAACTCCCAGGTGATGTGATATCACTATAACCTTTCAGTTATGGTTCCTACTACCTCTTTTTGGGCAAAATGGCTGAAACAGTCCACAAAGAAAAAAATAGGAGTGATTTATGTTTAATAAGAAAAATACCATTCCAAACTATGGTTATGTTTGTGGATGCGGTTATGAGATGTAGGATGATCTCAAGCCGTATGGAAAGATCTGAGAAAAAGTATTAAAAGTATTAAAAGATGAGAACGACTATGTTAATATAAATCAGGAACACTGAAAGCATTCATGTGTTTTGTTGTTTGTTTCTAATCAATTGCACTGAATATTGATCACTCTTAGGGCTTCAGTGTATGAGAAATAGATTTCAGAGTTCCATTTTGCTCAATGGGGAAACTTGACAGAATAATTGTGGAGCAGTGAATTAGTTGTATAATTATTTAATTACTGCCTAGGTATATTAGGCAATAATATTTAATTATGGGATGAAATTTAATTTAATGTTATATGTAAATACATAAAATGATATATATATACCTATTACACTTAGTGTATGTACATAGAGGTGATATCAAATAAAAATGTATTTAATATTGATCAATATAGACCTTGGAACTAGCAATATGAGGTCATCTTTACTAATTAAATATAAATTCAGAATTCTACTTAATTATTTCTTGCAATTTCATCTTTTCCAACAAAGACTGTCTTATCTGTCCACCTAAGACCAGAGATGGAAAGATATCTAATCTATTTTATTAAACAGATTCTACTTTTTATGGGGAAGTCAATTTTAAATCCTCACTGATTCAGACCTGAGGAAGAGAAACTCTAATATCATGGACTTCTCAGTAGCAAAACCAAGTTGCTTGATAAAAGATGGCTCTTTGGGGATAAAATAATTGCAAAAAAAAACTATTTAAATTGGGATGAAAGTTCTTTCTTTCTTCATATTTATTTTTTCCCTCATGTTTAGCATAAAAATGTCATATCCTCCAAATTTATAATCTTTTAATAGCTGCCAATTTAAATCGTTTAAAGGATGATTATTCAATGTACACGTAATAAAGGTGTGCTATATGTTGCATATAATATGTGCTATATTTTATTTACAGTGTATGTTATATCAAGTATGAGCCTAGGAGAAATTATATGAGGCCTGCCCTAAACTTCATAATACTCTACAGTTTGGTAACTATTCTAGGGGTGGGAAACAGATGAGAAAAGCCTTTCAAGAGCATAGGAAAAATTTAAGCAATGTGTTATTAGTTCCCAAGATTCCAAGTTAAACAACACTCATACTGTCTTAAGTAACCATATTTTTGTTTAGTCTAAGCACTAGCTATCAAACACAAACACACCCACACACATACCCAGATCAACGACACATCAGTATTTTAAGTATTTAAATTATACCTTTTTGATTTAGGACTACTCAAATTTTTTTGTTTTAAAATATTGACTACTCTTTCTTACCGGGCAGTGTTGATACAAGCACACAGTAACTCAGGCTCAGTTAAAGTTCCCCACTGAATTCTTTTGGTGATCTACCCACTGCTTATAGTTAGTATGTGAAATATCAAGGCAACATGAAAATTGTAAGAAATAGTCACATACTAATCTGGTTTGATTGACTAGTGTCTAATAAATATTCTTACTGTCATAATGACTCCATGTGTATTTCACATTTGTTCAATACTTCTGTTAACTGTATAATACAATGAGTGCTGATCTCAGTAATAATGTTACTGAGCATAAACAGTCTTTGTCTAAGAATTCTGGTACTTACATCTAAGTCTTTGTCTAAGAATTCTGGGACTTACATCTCTCCATCTTTTTCCTTTCTTTTGTTTCTGATGTTAATAATCCTTTTGTGTAACTTCTTTTTAAAAATATATTGAGGATTGGCTCTTTTGATCACTATCATTAAATGATAAAATATTAATGAGTTTTCTTTAGAATCATTTCCTATTTGTTCAGGTTCTTTATTTTTAATGTCTGTGCATCTCATTTTTCCTTCCAATATCAAGAGGTACAAGTGAGCTTTCATCTTTATACCTTTATGATGATGGAGAGAGCCTTACTATCTCAACTAATCAGCAAGGAAAACACTGCAGCCTCATCCTCTCATGGTTTTGCTTGGTGGCATTATTTTTGTAAGGAAATACAACATTATTAAGAAAGAAGTCTGGTAGTCAAAGTTACTTATTTTTCACACCTCTAATTGTTGCTTTACAAGTGATCTTATAAATAGCACTTTTCCAAAGTAAAAGTCATCACAAAGTTTGCAAAGTAACCAGGTGGCAAAGGTAATTTCCAAATATCTCAAATATTAAACATATTTTTGACAAGAATAGAATTGGGAGAGAAATGAATTTAAATAAGGACATTCAAAAATAATAGATTTCCAGTTCCATGACTTTTGCTAGCTCTTTACTTTTAAGTAAAACTGGCTACATTTGGAAAAGAGTTCTCATGCACTGGATCTGATTTGCACTTTGCTATATATTATAAAGAAATACAGCAAATTGCTAATGCTACATCTCTAACGTGATAAAGGCCAGTCTTGTTTAGCCAGGTCCCTACAGGTCTGTGAGATTTCCATGGAAGACAACAACATTATTTAATCTCAATATCAGTCATTTTAAGCCACTTACGATGAGAAGAAGAATATATCCTATAGGTCCTTAGAAAGTAGATTAGCTCAGATTTTAAACTTCCTGAATGATAATTTTTAATAGATTATGTCACCTGACACAGTAACCCAGAACTTTCCATTATTTATAATACCCAGTCACAAAAAAGTGCTGTGCACTTTAAACATAAATTTATTATCACTATTGCTCAACAACTCTCTGGTATTTAGTCTGGGAATTATTTTCAGATGATTCTTTAATTTCCTAACAGCCACTGATTTTTTTAAGCATATTCTTTTACCATGAAACTTCTGAAGAATTTATATATATATATATATATATACACACACACATATACATATATATATAAATATATACACACATATATATATATACTAAATATACACACATATATATATATATACACTAAATGTAACAGATAAGAGCTTGTCCTGAAATCAACCCCTGTTTAGGGAACCAAACAATCACTCAGATCTTGGACTGGTCTCAGATGTCCACGCAACCACATGACCTATGTAACACAGGGCTACAGGGCTTCGTGTCGTGTGCATCTGAAACATATAGATGTACATAGTGACTCTCTTTCTATTAGTTTATATTCTTTCTAAATTTCACGTCTAAGTCTTATTTATATTTGGTCTGTTTTCCTGTAAGTGAAACAAAAAACAGAACCATAAAAAGTCAGAGAAGAACCAATAATAGCAAACATGGAAGCTTCTGGAACTCTAAACAATTTCAGAGTTGGTATCAAATATAGTATCCCTGAAGAAAGGACTCTTGGAATCTGTGAGAGGACATCTTCAGCCAGCAAGCCCAACAGGAATGAGGGTCCTCCTCCACAGAATGGAATGCATTTGAAGGGCATATTTGGGAGGGGGCTTTGTTATGAGATATTACTTATATAAAATTATGATGTAACAAGTGGTTATGTAATATATGATGCAGGTATTGTGTAGTCACACCTTTTAATGTTTAAGAACGAACTCTAAATGACAAGAGGTGTTTATCATTCAATCCATTTTTCAGGACCAGCTTCATGACCATGTGACCTGTGCAGGCACACAGGTGCCATGCTTTGTTTCTTGCCCTGTTGATACTATCCTATTAATTTTAGAAGAGAGGGTCTGCATTTCCATTTTGAACTGCAAATTATGTAGCCAGTCCTGCCATATATCAAATACTGAAACAGGGATCTGCTTCTTTGCAGGTTACAGAGTAGATGAACACCTTAGAATATCCATAAGCCTCCCAACAGTTTGTAGTCATTATGGAGATAGGTGGTGTGAAGCTTTGCAGCTCTTTTAATGTTGCCTTATCCTGCTTCTAGTGCCATTCTGTTTGCTTATTAACAACAAGTTGTTAGCATTGGCTTTTGCAGCTACTCACATTCTTATTTTATGGATGGAGAAATGAACATAGAAAATACACTTATCCTATGGTCTTTTGGCCTGTGAGTGGTGCCATAGGTGTAATATGTGATTGGAGGTTTTAGCCATGTTAGGTTCATGATGTGTGATTAATAAATGGTAATGGGTATTATTAACATTAAGAAAAAAGAAATCATAAGTTAACCTTATAGAAATGTACCTAACAGTGATTCCCTGTGCCTATTTTACAAAATCTTGGTTTAGCATATTTTCAGTACTTTTCCTATCAAAACTTTTACTTTCTTCTCAAAAACTCTTAGATTTAAAGATTCAGAAATTCATGTATTTCTCACACAGATAAAAGTCAGGCTGACACCAAGTATGAAGAATAAGTCAAACTTGATTTACACATTTCCATGCCCCTAAGGATTGAAAGCTTTCCATTTTTTTGTGAAAAAAAAATACATTTTCTTTGCAATAACACACTATCCATATTAAAAATTAGCAGAGAACAAAAATTCTCAGGATAACTCTGCACTAATGACTCTAGAAAGAGAAGTCCCAATGATTACCATAATTACAGTATGAAAAACTCTAAACAAAACAAAATAAAACTAACCAATTCATCTCCTACAATACACAATCCTTGAGATTCTGAAATTAGAATTAATTTGAAATACTAATAATGTGATCCCATGACATAGACTATTGTCCACTTGCTCAATCAGAGGCCATAATTCCACAGGACTTAAATAAAGACTATCATCTTGCCACAAAGCTAAAATCACACGCCAATCATTAGTACCAGCAAAATATTTAACCCTAGGGATTAGTACATGCTATTTCTGGACAGGTTATATAATGCAGGAATGTATAATTTGTGAGCAAATTGTCAGAAACTTGTCAATGTCTTTGGAGGCTTAAAAAGTAGATATATAAGGGAATGGGTGGGTGTCTGAATTTAGGCTTCTCAGATCTATCATTAAATCAACCACAAGTTTTACATTCATAGGATTCATATCATAAATCAAATACTTTTGTTTACTTCTCCTTCAAGACTTGCTTAATCAGAACTGTTTCTTCTCTGTTAGACTTTCCAGGTGGCTTCCAGACTCTACCCTGACTTTAACATAAAATATGCAAAGTAGTTTCTGTAAAAATTCTAATGGTGAGTTAGGATTGAATTTATTTTTCTGTTCATGCACATTACAACCACCATTCTCAAAAGACATTTAAAATATTTATCCTCCACAGTGATTTGAAATGAGTATTACCATTTATAAATATGGAAAACAGTATAAGTACCATTAAAATAATAATTTAAGGTCCCAGGCACTATCCAATAATCATGAACTTGGCTGTTTGAAGAATACTTTTCTTCATGATAAAGACAAAATTGTTACAATATGGAGAAATTTTGGATTTCATGGTGGTGAAGAAAATCAGCGACATAGGCCACCCATCTTCACACTCACCTCTCTTCCCTCCACAGAGAGCCAGAAAAGCAGAATAATGTTATTTTATAACCAAGACAACAGTGTTCCAAATTATAGTCTTACTTAAACTCTTTCAGCTTAAAAGTAAAATAGAACATCTAGCCAACCAAACGCATATTCTATCCAGAAAGTCTTACAACTCATAAAAAATATGTTTTTTCTTCTAAAATTAAAAAAAATCACTTAATTTAGTTTTTTATTTAGCAGACCATCATCCTAATTGGTTTACTCAGGAAAATTAGTTTAAATGTAACAGACTCTGGCAGGATAAGCTGAACCTCCTACCTATTCTACTGTATGGCAGGTGGGGGTTTGGCTTGAGATTTACACTTAACTACATATGATTCCTACGTGAATTAGTTAAAGAAAGCAAAACGAATATAAAACTTGACATAAATAATAACATTTTCTTATGTAATCAGGAAAAAGCAGCTGAAATACTTTATTAGTATATCATACTTTAATTTTGGTAGAAATACTGATAATTGTAATAAAATATTCTTAGAAGATGCTAATGTTTCTATAAATAATATGCTGTTTAATAGCACAGTACACATATGGAGAGAAGCACAATAGCAATGTAGTGTTTGTTTTCAGTGCCAACTATATTGAATAAAAATAACTAATATCAATTCTGTGCCAAGGTATAAATGATGACATTATAAGAAGAGTCAATATCAGTGTTTACCTGTCTTTGGTTCCACTGAGAAGTATGGTTGTCCTTGCAGAATGCTGTAGACCACTCGGGCACTGTTGCCATATGTAGGATCGTCAGCATCCGTGGCTGTCACTTGTACCACTGAGGTCCCTACATGCCAATCCAAAAGCCAGTGAATCAAAAACTTCAAACTGCCACAAAACAGAATGACTCATAGAATGCTGAACACGCTACATTAGATTTGTTTTTAATTATTTTCTTTTTTCTTATTTCAAAGCATATGAAAAATTGACATATTTTTTGTAAAAGACAAACCCAGAATGAAGATAAATGCTAATTAAGCCCTCAGAAAGATTTAAGGGATACAGAAATATGTTAGCAAAAAAAAAATAAGATTGATGATGCACATTAGGAGGATACTCAGAATTGGAAGGGACTCAAATTTTGGGCATCTCATCCATCAGGGTCAGGTAACAAGTTTTTATCAGGAGCAGTCTCTATAAGTCTCAATTACTGTCCAGAAGGCCGTGTGACAAGTAACAGCATCTTGACACCCAAGTCACTGAGGGGATCTCACTATTACAGCTGAGTAGAGCCAACAGAAAATGAAACTTCATTAATTGAATAAAAAAAAAAAATCTGATGGATCCACTTAACTGGATATTACGTAGCATCTCTTCAAGTAATAGTTTTAGTTTTCATTTGTTTATATGAATTGATTTAAAAGCAAAAGCATAAAATGAAAATTTAAACCACCTTCTCACAGGAGAAAAAGTATGGCAGCTTTAAAAATTGCATTATTAGTTGTTTTCTATATTTCATGAGATAGAATGTCCCACTGCTTCTTCATTTTACCATGTATTCACTCATTCCATATGGAAAGCATTTATTGTGATGTGTTCTTTTTATTTTCATTTGGAGCATAATCTTAAAAATGTTACTTGTGTTTACTTAATTTAAGCGCATGCTATTTTATCATTTATCTCCTATTGACAGGAATGGAACAAGTCTCTTTTTGTATTCTTCTAAGGTTTTAATTTGTTTCTTTTTTTAAATTTGTTTCTAATAATTTATTGAAAATGTTTTTAAATCTAACATATCATTTCAATATATTTCTAAAGAGATTTCTCTAAGTCTTTAAATAAGTCATCAATGTCCATTTTGTTACAAACCAATTGTCTTTTCCACACTATGGTTTTCCTTACCAGTCCCATCTTCTTTAAAAATGGGTGCATATTATATAGCTATAATATAGCTTTATAATAAAAAAAAGCTATGTAAACAGCACTATTTTTAAATTCTAATTTAAAAAAAATTGACAGACTTTATTGCACCCTGCAGATACCTGGTAGGACCGTATAGTGAATGATGCATATTTTAAAGTATTTTTAAAATTAAATTTTGAGTATTTTAAAATGTTAGAATTAATGGCATCAGTATTCTCTAGTTTCCCTACAATGCACTATCTCTACAGCAATATTCACTCTCGTGACATACTTAAGTACTGATTTCTTACTTTATTGAAAAGGAAAGTGCCTTAAACAAAATAATCAAAACTCCTTTAGTAATTTGGTTGTATATGATTTTTTTCTAAAGTGTTCACTAAGAAATTTACTTTATACATACACATACACACAACACACATGCACACATATTTTTAAATAACTTTAAATTGTCCATGCTTATCTATGGTCTTCTGGAAATGAATGAATTATCCTAAGGGCTTATTAGTGTGTTTTCAATTTTGCAGTTAGCATTCAACGAAAAACACAGCCCTGAATATTAAACACTGAATGCTTGTGCTATATATACTGTACTATTTGGTTAGAATTAAACCCTTTGATAAACTACGAATAACAAAAATAACTTGTATTTGTGCATAATAATCATGCTGTTTCATATCAGAGTGGTATCACTGAAACCAAAAGTACAGCACATTATTTAGCCTCTAAATGAACAAAGTTCACATTAATCCAGTTCATATGGCTACACCCTATGGAGCAAAGGAAACCTGGAGCAAGCCAGTGAAGCATAGCCAACTTGCCCACATGAAAATTATGGAATTGCTCAAACACACCTCAAAGCTTCCCGTTTTTCTAAACATTACTATTTGGGGAGGACAATGTGCCTTCTCTTTTCTCTAAAACCTGCAAATCTTGTTGTGGCTGCTGTCTTCATAGCTGTTGTTCTTGTTGTTAAGCAACAGCCAGCAGCACTGAAGATGTGGGAGGTATCAAGAAAGTGTGAAGAAGCCTGTTTGGTCAAAGAAGTGCTCACATGTAAGCTAACTATGGTGAGATGCTTCCATTGTGGTTCAGAATTTTTCCTGACCACAAGCATCTATTCTTCTGGTTCATTTTCTGTTTCTATTTCTTCAGCAGCCAGGGCAACGGTGCCCCATATAATTTTCATTCTCCCATCTGTTGGAAATTTAGGGTCACTAAATTGTGATTCCCCTAAAGGGCACACATAATACACATCTTTGCAATTCCACTTCCTAACACAGTAGATCTGTTGACTGAAGGCTGGATGGATGAAGCAACCTTTATTTAATATAAAACAAATCACACTGGGTAAAATGTTCGCCTGTTAAAAAACAAATTCAATTATTCTTTAAATAAGTGTCTTACTTCAAAACTAAAAATGACAGGAAATAAATATATAAATCAACTGGTCTATTTAAGCACCACATTTTTTTTTTACTGTTTTGTAAGATCATCTAAAATGACATACCAGCTGAAAATTATTTCAAAGGTATCTGACTACTTTACAACTGAGTTTTTATTATTTGACATACATAAAGTATATACCACACTCTACTTTCTATTTTTCCAGCAATGGAACAATGTGAAAACCCCTCTGAATAAAACAGCCTTCATGATTCTTTTCTATACCTCAAACTGAGTATCAACTTTGTTATCAATTCAATATAAATTTTCACGCATCTAACTTTCTGGAGAAATTACAAAAAACACGAGTGGTGGTGTGTGGAGGGACATCTGTGTGTTCAAGCACACTCTACAAGCAAACAGGTCAGCTTATCTAAACATTAGACAGCCCGCCTGAAACCTTGGCCACAGGATTCTTAGAAGAGCAAATCATTAATACTAACCAGGAGAGAGAAAAGATTCTCACAGGGCAGTGTCTGGAAGGATTTTCTTTTTTAAATTCCTAGGGGTACTTTTATTTTTTTTTTAAGATTTTATTTATTTACTCTTGAGAGAGAGAGAGAGAGGCAGAGACACAGGCAGAGGGAGAAGCAGGCTCCATGCAGGGAATCCGACATGGGACTTGATCCCAGGACCCCAATCATGCCCTGGGCCAAAGGCAGATGCTCAATCACTGAACCCCCAGGTGCCCCTTAAGCATTTATTAAATTAAATATCACACTGAAAAAAGACTAAGACAAGAGCAATGTACTGAAGATACAAATCCCCGGGGGAAAGGAAAATTTTCCAACTTTTCCATATAAATCAAGTAATGATTGGAATCATTAGATTTGGATGCTGGCTTTTAATGTCTCTCAAACTTTCCCCTCACCTTCACTAGAAACTGCTGTACCAACACTCCTGTGATTTTTTTTCAGCACCTATGATGATTTGGTTATAAAAACGAACCCCCCAAAATCAGAGACTGCCAAAGCAGCATGCTCTTTACTCACCCACTGGAGACATTTCGGGGACCCCCGCCGTGTACGGACCATCCAAGAATTTGGGTTCGTTGTCATTGATATCCTGAATCTTGATGACGAACTCGGACTCGGGCTCTACAGGCTTGTTGGTGAGCCTGTCCAGCGCCTGGGCGCGGAGCGTGTAGTAGGCCTGTTCCTCCCGGTCCAGCCTCTTGGTAGCATGAATATCCCCAGTGTTCTCATCAATAATGAAAATGGAACTTGCCCCTTCGCCTGACAAGATGTATTTGATGGAACCATCTCCTTTATCAACATCAGAGTGAAGCTGGTGAAAAATTCATGTGAGATGAGATTAACTTACAAGAGAGTCAGCGATATGGAGATACGTAAAAATAATTCTTATGTCAGGCAGCAGCACATGAAATTTTATTGTTCTTGGAAAGATAAGCTGATGCTTATTGTGCACAGCCGAGAGGCTGTGAGCATGTGTCAGCTTGCACTGGTGAGCAAGACAATTTCATTTCTTCCTGTAAACAGTCTCATTTCCAAAGGTATTTTCTATCATTCCCAAAGTTAGGAACTCGTGGTGGTGTTAATTTTTATTTGGTCTGTCCTTGCCAGTTTTAGCCATCTTCTTTGGAACAGAGCATTCAGTAAACATGTATAATCGGTTGATTTGATCTTACTCCAAGCAAAGGGACTCGCTATAGGACATGTGCAAATTTAGATCTAATAAAGTGTCTATTTAATATGCTTAGACACTCCCACATTCTTTAAGGACACCAGCCCCTCCCACCCTCTGTCCTGATTAACAAGTATGGATGGATGTCCGGTCACCAAATCCGCCTCCGGATCCTGTTCTAGATTTTAAAATTTGAAGCCGAGAAAAATTACACTGCTCTCTGAAGTAGGAATTTTAAATCAGTATGTGCCTGAGACTTCAACTCAAACCTTTCTTGAAATACCAAGAACTGCATTAGATTTGCATGATTAACCCCAGCAATCGGCGGCAGGGCCAGCTCCCACGGATTTGCATTTCGTATCTGGGACTGTCCCTGCTCTATGTCAGAACATTATGTTGAACAGAGGAACCTAAGGAAACTCAGACATAATTATACATTTTCCTGAACTTCATAACCTGAAAAACACAGGACTCAATCTGTCATCTCCATAATCTTTCATCCCCTATAACCACTATCATCTGGACTTCGAGTAATATGAATGCAAAAAAAAAAAAAAAAAACAAATAATAAAGGCCATTCATTGTCCTACAGAACTATGTTTGCATTCTTTAAAAGATGAGGTGCTAAGGACATAAAATACGGAAAACTACTTAGGGAAATGTGCATGTCGTGCATTTTCTACCTTCTGTGCTGGGTGTGGAGGGTACTGCTTTTGGCACCGTGACTTCTGCAAGTGATTCTTCCAGTGTACTGTCACAGCTGTGTCGATACTCTGCTCCAGGATACTTAAGCACCTGATTTCTCCCTTAGTTTCTATAGTTTTTATCAGGACTAAATCATACAAAAAATTGACCACTGGCACAAGTTATAATTTCGATTTGTTCAGTGTGAAATTATCTAGTGGATCACCGTACCGCGTGTTTATCACCCTCCATCTGGGAGAGTAGAGTTCTTGAAATAGGGCGAATTGCCTAATCTTCTTAAGTCATTCTCAGGGTTACGGTTGCCTCTGTATCTCCCTTGAAGAAGAAAGCTAGCTGGAACCACTACAGCTGGAATTGCTGAGCGCTTCCTATGTGTCAGGCACTATTCTTAATGTTCTCTACATGGTAACTCATTTGGTGCTCACATTGAATGACTTCATTATCCGCATTCACAGATAAGGAAACTAAGTTAAAGAAAGGCTATGTGCCTCGCCTAGGGTCACATGACCAGTGCTCTGTGGCTGCACCAGGATTAGGAAACATGGGGACTCCTGGAAAGCTCCATCTCCACTGTCTGCAAGACGGTCCTGCCTCTGGAGAGGTGCTGCTGTCCCATGAGCTGGGGCCATCAGAAGCTGCAGCAGAGGACCGTCCACCCCTGATCATCCCCCAAGTCATAAAGAAGCTCGGTGCTTTGAGCGGTTTCCATCAACCCACTTTATGACTCAGCAGAAGGGTTCTTTCTTGGCATTATGAGCAGCAAAACACTCGGCCACCTTCAACAACACAGAGCAAAGAACTTGGCTCCTGAGACAAATGCAGATGATGGAAGAAAATAAGCTGTTTTAAGCTGCTGACAGCTCAAGTACCCCCATCCACCCCTCTACACACTTCTCATAGCCACTCTCAGCCCATCCATGAGCCCCAGCCCCCACCCCTCCCGCAGCCCATCCATGCCTCTGGCTGTTAGAAAAGTCTACACGCCACCATTGACCTTGGTGTGAAACAACAGAGGAAGATCCAATGACCACAGGGACACTCAAGTGACATACAGGTGTGTCTTTAATCAAAGGCCTTCTACATCTCTAAGTCTCATTAGGGACTACCATTTATAGAACCAGCCCTTATGATTCATTTAACTAATTCCTGTCAACTAATTGCTGTTTCCATGGCATGGTGATACAATGCTCCTGTAGTATCCAGGTAAGGGAGAGAGGACACATTCCTTTTCAGTACACAACACACATTAAATTCCGGAGTTGACCTTCACCCTGCGCTCTGACACTGTGTTTTACATTACGTGGCATTGTTAGCTGTTCTCCATCACTGACAGCATAAGAGCTCAAAGGCAAAAAAAAGTTCAAGTTGCATGTTTCTCTAATCATTTGGAAATCAGATTTCTTCCTTCCTACCCCTCCCAAACACACACACACACACACACACACACACACGCACACACACACACCCTTCTGTCTCTGGAGCTCTGAACTTCATCATCCTTCCTATCACTGACACTTTTCTACCAGCTAGGACCATCACTAGGCTTGTAATCACTGCCAGAATTCACAAGCAGAAAATTGCTTTGAGTGTCCTTGCAAGGTTAGTGTAAGCATCTGTAGTTAAAAGTGGATGACCAACTTTGAGATGCTTAAGATGGATACCTAATTATCAGATGCATTCAGACATTTAATCTGGGAGACTGTGCACTAATACTCTAATCTTAATAGGCAGAGTGAAACCCACGCTGTTAGGGAAAAACTATTATATTCCTCTACTTAAAAAAAAAACTGCTCAGCACAGAAAAACTTGCAAGTGCAGAACTAACAAATGGCAACTTTAAGTAAAACACATCTGTGCAGATGCTCTCGTGCACTTGCATGCACACGCAGGTACACACAGTCCTTGTCAATGACTACCACAGAGCAGAGAAGCACTATTGGCCACACACAAACTTATGCGCAGTAAAAAGCAAACAAGCATCCTTTGGTTCCACCATATGGCAAATGAAAAAAAAAATAAATGGAAAACAAATATCTGTACTCTTATTTTGGACAGAGTAGAACTTGAACTGTTCCATCTATTTCATTCATAAATACCCTGCTAAACATGGTCCTGTGATTAATCTAAACAAGAACAACAAAACCTTGATTCCTTATGTCACCACACAAAACTCACCTTTACTGCATGGATTCCTAAGTCCCCTTCAAAATATGTGTTGTGACTCCAAAGTAAATATTTACACTATCATCATCATCATCATCTTTACTCTTGCAAATAAACACAAACAATGAGGAGTGCACGCACATGTATGCATGTGCATGTGCGCGCGCACACACACATCTCTTAGCTGGGTCTAGCTCATGATGCAAAAGAATCAGAAGAGAAGGAGACACAATCAGTTCGTGTTTCCTCCATGTCACCCTGACAGCACTGTGTATGGTAACAATGTAAGAAAATATCACACTGTGTTGGAATCTTCATAAGCTGCATAAGCCAGGAATGGCAAGCACCCTTTAAATGTGCCCTAAAATGTAGTACGTTTAGCAACCCACTGTGGCTCCATCATCCTCTGCTTGACAGAACAGCTACCCATTACCCCATTATCTCTGATAGAGCAACTCTTCCCTTTCAGTCTTGCAGAACAATACTAATTTAGAATCTTAAAGTCTTTCTTTAGAGCTATTAGAAAACTCTCCACTTATTCTCCATTTTGTGTGTCAGAAATTATCTCCCTAAAATGTACATTGAATTATATCACACCTCTCATCAAGTACTTTTAATTGTTCCCCAAGGTTTAGGGATGTACCCCAAATTCTAAGCATGGAGCTCCATGCAGCCATATGCTAGCTCCTTAGTCTCTCTTTTCCATCACATCTCAGAAGGCACTCTGCGCTCCGGGCATGTTGGATGAGGACCATGTGGCCCAAGCGTAGCAAGTTGCACCATCCCTTCCAACACAAGTCTTCCATCATCTTGCCTATCAACTCACATCCAGCCCAGCTCCCTTTTACTGAAGTCTTAACAATCTTCTCATTTTCCCCCATGGCATGCTGTTTGCATTTCTCTGATAGGATGCATTTAATTCTGCTTTATATTGAAAATTGAGTCTAGTTGTTTTCATATCCAATCCTTTCTTTAATTTATAAACTCCTTGAGAGCTGGGTTCTTTTTTTATCACCATTTTCCACATTCTCAATAAACAGTTCATTGTCTCAAATTTAGTAAATTTATAATCCACTTTGTAAAAGAGCAGTGCTTGTACTTCAATTTCTATCCTTTTACGTTTTAATAGCATTAGGCAAAAAGAAAACAAACTAAACAAAAAACATCCTGTATCTCTGGATTGTTCCCCTTAATGCTCTGACCTGCCTAGACAGAGCCCAGATAGCTCATTTTGTATGCCCATGGTACCATACGGCACATTGTTTTGTACTTGCACATTTACACATCTCTGTTCCCCAGGGGACAGAACCCCGTAGGGGCAGACATGCTTTCCTATTCCTGTTTCCCTACACACACACACACACACACACACACACACACACACGGGCTGGTAGAGGGTTTTATAGACCTTTGGATGCCCTTGGATGGAAGACTCTCAATGTTCTTAACTTTTTTTAATCTACTATTTAGTTTTTAATTAAGATTATAAAGACCAAAACTAAAAACAGATCAATGCACTGCAGTTCTGATAATTTTCTTACATCTATTTAATAATCAACTAGGGCCTGATACAAATGACCTGGTCTCATACTGTCAATCTACCTTCCTAAAGAAGAGTCTGAATATGGTGAATAAATCTCAGTTTAGCAAAGACTAAGGTAAAAAAAAAAAATCAATTCAATATGTTGATCAATTTTTCTTCCCATTATGAATATCTTAATTCTGCTGGTTATTTGATCTTACAGATAACCTTGTCTTTCAGCACTTCCTCTGCAAAATGGAAGTAAAAAATACCTGTATTGGGACTTCACTGAACAATTGTGACAACTACTTGAGGTGATACAGAACACAACTCATTAAGGTAAAGCACTATAACATCAGGATTGTACTTTGTAATTTAACACACTAAATTTTCATGTGGCAAAAAAACAAGTAAATCTAGATGTAAGATGAAACTATTTGGAAAGAGATAATATTTATCATGAAAGCTTTGACACTAAAAAATAAAACACTAAAGTCAACAAAGGTCTCTGATCCTCACTGACCTACTTATGATGAAGATGGAAATAATTAAAGCTTCTATTCAATTTTCCTTATAATGAACATTTGAATAAGAAAAATGCAAAAGTCATTATTACAAAAATATAAAAATTCATACTACTACTACATCTGTGTACAAAAGTGGAGTAATGATGGCTGAGAAGCATGTTAATCAATTTGAGAATGATTGATGCTAAATATTAACAAAGGATTTCTAAGGTGACTTTCCTACCATTGGCTTATTATCGATACCCATTTTTTTAAAGTTTAAAAATACATTAACTGTTAGAACTCATGTGATTTATGAAACTTAGCAAGGTTAGAATTTTAAATGTAGAGGGCAGATTTAAACAATAACTGGTAAAAAATAAAACTGCTTGTATATACACATTCCAGGCAAGTTTTCTTTTCTCATTATGCTTTTTAATAGAAATCTTCCACATGCCACTGGATACCATGTAATTATCAAGTTGTTGAAGAAATATTATAGATGAAAACAAGTGTATGAGTCATTCTTTCTGGTTGAAGTATTTCTAATTTATAATTATCATTGTGGTCCAGGGTTATGGAACACAATTTACTTGTGAAGCATCTCTGATGAAGATGCATGGTTTAAAAACTAAAGGTACTAATTACAAAACAGAATAATACAGGAAAGGGATACAATCCAGGAAGTGCTTACATAAGGTCAAAACTGTCAAAAAAAGTCTCATTTTTTTTTTTTTTAGCCAACATTAGGTAAAAAGGAGGAACTACTCAGATTGTTTGGTTTGGTTTAGGTTTTTCTCTTTGGAAAAAGTCCCACACTAATTCAGTGGCCATGAACATTCATTCTAGGGGCTTAATACTTGCTTAGTAGTTGAGAGGTTCAACTGCTAGGTCACCATGGCAAAGGAGCCAGAAGCATGGCTACTGAATCTCCACTCTGCCTTTATTGTGATGCCTTGATCACTCTTAAATCATAGTTCATTCATCTGTTATAGACTAGCATCCATAAAGGTGTAGTCGGCCTTGCACATTAGAGGGAGGTTAAAATGTAGTGATGCATTTGGAAGTATTTTGTAAAATGTAACTCTCTATCCATATTTATAAGTTCACATATAGCAGTACAATAGAATTATCTGCATCCCTTAGAGGGGAGAATCTTGCTTTTATTGGTAAAGGTTCTACACTTATGCCTATGGCGTGGTTACTCAGAACTTCACACTAAGAGCTGCATCTTTTTCATTAAGGACCCAGTGATAACTCAGAAAAGCATTCTCTATTCCACACAGCTACATGTGCCTCCCTAAAGAAATCTCCACAGAGCTCATCGCATCCTTTCTCCAAATGCTGTCTCCAGGCCACATCCAGAACTTTCAAACAACGTAAGGAAATCTGCCTTGAGTCAAATTGTAACTGATCAAAACTCCTCCTTGTCCAAAGCCTCCTCTTCCAGCATAATCATGAGCACATCATGTTCTCTACTGCAGGGCTCCCCTGTAGTAACTTGCTCACTTAGTTCTAAACTCTGAGTAGTCAACCAGAAGCAAATGAAAAGCAAACCCCTGGAAATGTCAAGCTTTTTGCTCAAGAGGATAATGTTCAATCTTGCTTTTGAAACGGGGGCTGGTTGTACACAAAATGTTACAGGAGGCTAACACAGTGCTGCTCAATATGGAGTCCAAGGACTGGGTGCCATCTGTCTAAGTCTAAGGAAGTACAGAAAATTGAGAGGAAAGGCTTAGCAATTTTCATAGTCATTTAATAGAGCAATTTAATGTCTGTTAAGCCCAATAATAATGGGAAAAAATGAGGGCTCTATTTTCTAAGTAATTCATTTTTAATATAGTTACAAAGCTATTAGGAGGTTATAATAAAGTATGTTCTGTGTTCTTAGAAAAGCCCAATAAGCTTGCAAATAAACAACAAAAACTTGGCCCTTCACTGTAGATCAGTTGAAAAGCACTGGGCCAGTGGATAAAACTTATGTGAATGGTCTTTTGAATGCTTCTAGGCAATAATCAGTCCAAAACCCTTTTCCTGTCCTAACATTAGGCAAGACGGAGGATACTATCAGGCAGGCACAGGGCAACTGAAGAGGCCATTTTTAAAACTTGCACAGATGTTCTGTACGTGGCATTTTGGAGAAGGCATTCAGGTACACGTTGCAGAGGGCAATAACATGACATGTTTGCCAAATATCTCCTGAAGTCTTCTGCATTGTATTGCCTTGTGCATTCAAAAATACAAACAATAATGGTTAACAGAAACGTAATTCTGGAGTCTACGTTTGGGGAAGAAAACTTTGATGCTTGTTTAATTTAAAAAGACAGTACTGTACACTATCTTATCAGATCTGATACAAGGATTCTACATGTCCAGTGTGATCTGATAGAGCCAGTGCGTGGACGAAGGTACAAGATACGGAGGAACACAGAATTTCAGAGATAATGTGGAAGTAGGCGGGTGAACAGAGGAAAGGAGCTAGGAGCTAGTCCAAAAGGAGAATAAGACTGTAACCGGTCATCCTTATGCTTATTAATAAGATCTTAGTAAGAGGGGCAGCTGGTTAAACTTTAAAATCACAGTAAGTATATACATTATTTGTAATCTGTGATATTTGGTAAACTTGTTTTCAAATATTGTCACTGAGTATTTAATGTTTGTCTAGTTAATCCTTTCTGGCATCTTTGTTAAAATCACATGTATCCCTTGAGCTGTTATTAGAAGTACCAGGTGAGAAGTAGCCCCTTAGCTCTTGTGCCTGAACTGAAGAGATACAGATGACATCACTCTTGTGCCCAAGCTGGATTGTCCTGGAAAAACAGAGATTGGATCAAGTCTGTTTCTGTCTCCATCTAGAAACTCAACATTTATTAATCATCTATTAAAAGTGAGTATGGAGTATCTCCTATAGGCCAGGTGTATGGGTGTCTATTCATGAAGACAAGAGGGGCAGGGTAGCAAGGGGTAGCCTGAAGCACAGAGTCAAACGCTGCCCATTTTCATGAGCTCACGGAGAGAAAGGCTGTCAACGCAGCAGGCTATCAGTAGACCAGGTTGAGCAAACAATTGCAACTCTGATGACCATGAAAAAAAAAAAAAGCACCCACAGAATGCCAAGAAATCATCTGACAGGAAAATCAAACTGAGTTCAGAGGTTCAGGGAAGTGCTTTTTAAAGAAATGATATTTAAGTTGAAACAAGAAACCTATTACTAAGAAACGGTTTGATGATGAAGGGCAAAACTTGATTTCCAGGAAGGTACTTGACTAAGGATAGAAAAAATTCCTTTTTAGAAATCTTCAGACTGTGTAATACACAGGATCCACTACTTTATAATAGAGAATGCTTTCTGCATGTGATATACCAAAAGAGGCTTTACAGTGTAAATATATCACTACCTATATTCTGTAAACATGTTTAAATAATTAAAAAAATTAAAAAGACTACAGAACAGTGCACCTATCTTAACCTACTATTTGGCTAATGAACGTTATTATTTATTGAAGTTCAGTATGTAGGTCTCCTGTATCAGCATTACCTGAGATGCTGGTTAGAAATGCCAACTTCTGGGCTCAATATTAAGTCTACAGAAATCTATTTGAGTTGGAACCAGGAATATGAATTTTCAACCAGCATTCTGGATAGAAAACTTCTGGTCTAACACATATAACCACTCACATGCAAACCTCTTTAGACCAATAATGTCCTGCTTTAAATTATTCAGCACTTTCAATTACTCTGTATTTGTAATTTAATCAGCAAACGAATACTAAATAAAATTCTCTGCCTTGATTTCTTCACCTATTTTACTCAAAAGAGAACTGTCCCTTTTCTAACCAAAGGTAGGAAGGAAAAGTTTACAGTACAGATTTCTGTATCCATCCTGGTGGTTAGAAAAAGAATGAGTATCAATTGTAATCTGAAAATCAGCTGCAACCACAGGGATTGCACTTCATCCTACTAACTTTCCTATAAATTCCTCCTAGAGAAGAGGTATAACATGTTTCCATAGGAGCTGCTCTCTGGATGGATTACATGCGGTAAAGGGAAATTAGTGGGGCAGGAGGGTTGTCTCTAGGGGATGTCAAGAAAGCCTCTGGGGTCCACTCACTTCCTGAACCTGCAAAACACTGGAAGCGTTGGTGGCTGGTATGTCTCCTTTCTTGGGGGCATCCGACATCCAAACCAGTGGGTGAGGGAGTGATTTGAAATTCCCTCTTCTCCCCTAATTCAGGGAAACTATGAAGAACTTTTCAGATCCATGGCTCCCCAAAGCTGAGCCATGTTCTAGGTTGCAACTGATTGCATGTTCAACACGTGTATCTGCTCCAACCTACTTCCTTCCCACCCTCCCAAGCGTTAAATCCAAGAATGCCAGTAATAAATATCCTACAGGAACATGTCTCAGAGTCTGTTTCCTGCAGACCTGACCTGCAGCATGCACACAGGTAACCAGCTCAGCAGCTAATGAGTGGCAGAGCTTGGCTCTCCACGGACATCTGTCCTCATGCATACCACAGTCTCCCACAGAGGCACAGGAGAGTGAGAAGCCCATTTACATAATTTGGTGAGAGGTGTGTACTTGTAGATCAGAAGCCGCAGCAGCTGAAGCAGCAGCAGGGTGGCAAGATTCATAAAAGACATAACCCTGGGCAGAGTGCTGCTTGTTTTTTTTTCAGTCTGCACCTGATAGACTCTTTTTTTTTTCCATGCTCCCAACCACTTTGATTTCTAGAAACTTCACACTGTGAGTGAACCAGTCACAGGAGAGGGGAGGATTCACTGTGGTGTTTTCATTTGAGAAGAGGAAGAAGCAAAATGCTCTTAACTCCGTGAGCCCAGAGCTAAATCTGCATGCATTTCTACTCATACGAGATCCTTGTTCTCCACACTCAGATGTGAGTGTCTTATGTTCACTCAAGTGGTATGATGTCCAGACTTAGTACGGAATTGTTCAGTCAAAATATGAATCCAGTGGCCTAGGCCTTTAAGAAACAAAACAAAACAAAACAAAACAAACAGAAAAACCTCTCCAGGTCATACTATTATGCACCCAGTGTAAGCATCACTGGCCTAAAAGAGAAAGAAATAGAGAAGAAGGTGAGGGAAATGTTCTTCCATTTTACTGATATTATTGCTTTGAAGAACAGGAAAAAGCAGGTTTATTAACTAGATAAAAAAGAGAAAAAAAAGCATGTCTATGGAGCTTAGCCAATAATTTGCTTAAAGGGTGCAAATTTTAAAATCATACCTCAAAAAAAAAAAAATCCCTGGCCAAATTTCAATAAACACAAAAGCTTCCTAAATGAAAAAATAAACCTGTTTCACATGACAGGACTCTCCATGGGATATGTAATTGCCTCATCTAAAATATAGCAGGTTTAAGAAATAAAAAGACTGTATTCTGGCTCAGGTGACCTAAGAAGAGCTAAGCCATGTTTTCTTCCCCAAAGCAAGATATCACTCAGAAATACATGAGAAAAACAAGGTTCCTTCTGAGCCTTCTTAGCTAGTGCCCAACACAACCACAGTGACTGCAAAATCCTGGCTTCCTACCCCTCACAATCTTGACTGCAGTGTTAATGCCAGAAGGGTAAAAGTTTCCATAAACAAATGCAATAAAATTAGTAAAGCTATAAGAAGAAAAGAGAGAAAAAGGAACATGAGAGTGAAGTGGAAGGGATGCAGTAAAGCAAAGTCATTAGCTAGTTGATGCAAGAGCGGGACATCCTCAAATAGCTCTCATCTCGCAGAGCCCAGAAAGGCATCGTTGGTTTTCCCAGGAGGACTCCTCATGGCTGTCTATCTTTGTTTACAGGTTGTTCTGGTATTACCAGCAGGACTCCAAGAGTATCACAGAGAGAGAGAGAGAGAGAGAGAGAGAGAGAGAAGGGGGGGGATGGCCACATACCCACTGGTAGTTGCAGGCAAAGGAAGATAAGTGACTACACTGCTTAAGAATGATTTTTGCAATTCTTCTTAGCTTTTAAACTGATGATGTTCTAATTTAAAAAATGTAATGTTATCTGAGTACTTTCTGAACAGCACATTTATTTCATAGTAGGACTCTGTCCCTTCTTCTCAAAAGGGTATTAAATGTTAGAGCTCTACTCAGCTCTCCATGAATTCACAGGACTGGGATTTAAAATGAATAAAATAAGTTCTTTGGCAGCATAATCACAATTGCTAAAGTGAATCAGAATCATATTGAGACCAATCACGTCTGTATTAAGCACCGTGGCACAGAACAAGAACCAGGGAACCTGGGGCTAGTGCCATGGATACTGCTCCCATGTTGGACAACCCCTAAACAACTGGTATCACCTGGGGACTTTGGTTCATTTATCTACAAAATGGACTGAACTAGGTGGTCTTAAACGTTTCCCTTTTATTCCTCAAACACTATATATCCCCTCCAAGTAAATATGGGTTGAACCAGAGCCATCCATCCAGATTCCTTACACTGTCTTACCCTAGGAACTGCATAAGACGTTGAGAGCTACATTTTAGGTTATGATAATGCCCTAGCTTAAACTAATTTATAGAATCACATATAACAACTCTGTAGTTATGCCGCCTTGGGAAAGAGTACTTTAGAACACGTTCAGATTATCGTATCCTCGGAAAAATCCCATAGATTCCTAATTCTTTTCTATAATTTCAAAATGTCTGTTTTATAGTGGCTCATGGTGGGGAAAAAGGCACTTATTTATTTCTGGGCACTTGGGAGGATCTGTTTTGCATATGCACAATGGCTCACAATCTGGTTAAAATAATTCAACAGAATTAGTTTTTAATTTAAAAATCTATGTCAAGAACATACACAAGCTATCTTTAAAGGGTATGTCAAAATAACATGCCACCTAAACACAACTGTTTGGACAAGTGCACTTATTTAAAAGGAAATATTCATGGCACTTACTTATAATTTGTCTGATAACACACAAATTCAATTAGTATCACTTACAAATATACACACTAAGGAAACCCATTTGCTCTTTCTTTCCCTGAGATTTACAACGTTATACATTTTCTCTGTACTTCATCCTGTCACATTACGACACATGATTCAGATGTATTATTATATTTCGGTTTGAAAGAGTACAAAGCTGTACTGTGACGATAATGATTTCCTGGTAGAAGCTGGCTATTGATGGATGCTAATACAAGAGAAACCTTCCTGGAGGGCATCATGGTGGGTGGTTATTTCCTCCTTGTCTTCTATGCTGCTTCTATTAACAAAAACTTCCTTCACTGTGGAACCCAAAGAAGAAAAAGAATACCAACTGAAGTTCCTTCTTTTTAACTACCTGTGATTTAAATAAATAAAGAATCCCATAATGGAATCGGCCTGTGTTGTGGCATCAAATATAAAACGCTAATCACTACGAGTAGCTGAGTCTAGACTGCAAAACTATGTGAAATGGGACCAATTTAACCATGAAGTTATAGTTATGACAAAATTTTCTTGCAGGCTTCATCCACTCTAACTCAAAATCCCACATTACTTCTGTTAAAGAACCTTGCTCCTCTATTCTTTTCTGTAACCTTATATTTCTTTGCTTTATATTTGCAATCCTTTTATCCACCCTGCTTCCCATATTGTTTTATAGTTCTCTTATCCAAATAGCTAATAGTGAGAACTAATATTTATTGAGTGTAATTATGTGCCAGACATTGTGGTAAAGGGACCTTTAATTCTCTCAACAACCGTCTGTGGTAGGCATTACTGGCCTAATTCTATACATGAAGAAGCTATGATTTAACGGGATTAAATGTTTGCCCAGGCTTACTCAATAATGTCCCAGACTTGATCTGAGTCTTACCAACAACACAGAGTCTGTACTGTACCCATTCTTACCTATACTGCGCTGTGCCCATTCACCCTCTCCCATGAGAGACGAATGACCTGGGAGATTTTAGAGTCTTGCACTCTCTCATTGAAAAATCCAGCTATGAGTGAGTTAAAACATGGTTTTATAGTGACTGAATTTTCCAGTTTTTGCTTCTGATCCCTCCATGTCCTTTGCCCCCTCCCCCAGTTGTGGATTTCCAATATTCTCCCTCAAAAGTCTGCCAATCCTGTCATTTTGTCCCTACTCCATCCATCTCTACCCTGAATTGGATTTCATTATTTCTCATATATGTTAACAGTCCAGAAATTCAACTTTATGAAAAGCTTGAGGACTCTTAACTCTTCTCCCCTCAACATCTCTAACACACATTATTACATGGCTGCCATGTTCACCTTACTACACCACATTCATTTTATTACTCTCCAGAGCTCAGGGTTATGGATGGCTCCCTACAACTTTCCAGACTAAAGATCAGCTTAGCATTCAATGTCTCCAATGGTATGAGCTCAATGATTCTAATGTGCATGATAATCATATATTCCAACACAAAAAAGAACTTATATTACAATTTTAAGATGTCATTAATTGTACCTGGCATCACAATTTCTAAGGGCAAAATGTGAAAAAAAAAAGCATCTTACAACAGGCAGAATGTGCTGCTTTTTGGTTTTTATCCCTTACTTCTAACTTCCCATATTCTTCTACATTCCCCTTCTGAAATGCAACAGGCTTTGCAAAGCAAGAATACATTGCCTAAGGCTTTCTACAATCAAATCCATCGGATTCCATGCCAAAATTATCCATATTTTACATTTATCTAACATGAAAATCAAGGAAAGCCAAGTAAAAGTGAAAAGAGCACATGAAGCATTGAATATTATATGTTGCTCAAAGAAACATAATGACAACAGCTTCAATAAATGATAGCATTTTGTTTAGTACTGCCGCAGCATGCGTTTTCTCTGAAACATCTTTCAAGATAATCTTATTTTTATTTTCTTTACAAAATCAAGTCTCCATTGCAATCACACTGAGTGACAGTACACTTCTGTGACAAGTACAGTGTGATCTGACGTTTAAGCAATTTATAGTTACCACCACTAACAAAAATTCTGATCTAATTTCTGGAGTTCCAATCTATAGAATGGATGGTGATAATACTGTTTAGAAGGGCTTTTAATCCAGTGAAAATGTTTGTTTTGGAATGAAACAGAAATAAGTGTATTCAGTGAAATTTACCATACATATATTTACATAGAAGAAATGTCTTAACAAGTCGGTAAGAAAGAGACTAAGACATCTACCCCTTCCTCACGAATACTCAAGTCATAAGGAATAATTAGTAATTCCTTTACTACAAATGAAAGAGAAGAAGAAATCATAGCAGGATGATCCATGGAAGAAGGCAGAAGAAAAGCCATTAAAGCCTTTTGGCAGGGTCTCAGAGATGGGATGGCCAAGGACAGAAAGTCAGATAAAGGGGATTTGTTTTTTTTTTTTTTTTTTTTTTTTTTTTTAAATTTTTTATTTATTTATGATAGTCACAGAGAGAGAGAGAGAGCGCGCGGCAGAGACACAGGCAGAGGGAGGAACAGGCTCCATGCACCGGGAGCCCGATGTGGGATTCGATCCCGGGTCTCCAGGATCGCGCCCTGGGCCAAAGGCAGGCGCCAAACCGCTGCGCCACCCAGGGATCCCTAAAGGGGATTTGTTAAGAGGAATGCTATATGGCACTCTTCATGGCCTCAATTAACTTTAAAAATGATTTTTTTTAATGTTGCAGGATTTTTTTTTTTTTTTTTGGATGGCCATTAGTAAAGAGCTGAGTTTTGAGGCAGGCCAAACAAGATCAGGTTGCATGGATGAGATGTGTCCTGGAAACTGAGGGGCAGTGGACAGAGTGAAGAGTGCTCTTCTCCTGTCTGCTGCTCTAGAGGGCCCAGAGCTACATCATGATGCAATTCTGCTTCCACATGGGAATATAAAAAAGCTGAAAAGAGTATTATTCTAAAATATCATATTGTATTAATCATATAATTATTACCTTAGGAAGAAGATACACATATTCTCCAATCTGTACTATTTTTTGAAAAATGTAAGGCAAGAGAATTAAAATGGAAAAATGACTAACACCCAGTCCTAGAGTGGAATACTGTGTCCTCTTTCACCTACAAGCTTCTGCGAGGGGATGACAATGGACCTCTTTCAAGGTTTAGGCATTTGATTCTTCACACTTGTACTCAACAGACACGGACCTCCTTTTGAGCCCTAGAGGGCACATTGATTCAGTCCTCAGGAGGAAAACCCTCCTTTTCCTTTTTGTCTCTCTTCCACATCCTCTAAGAGGTCTTGCATATGTTCACCATGCTTTAGAAAACACTGGCTACAGCAGCCATGTGGGGCTCCACCGAGTGTGGCTGGAATTTCTAAGAGCCATTTTTTAGCCTTAGGGGCACTTCAGAAAAATATGTAACAGACTAACATAAAATAAATAGTTAATGTGGTTTTCAAAACTCAATATCCAAGTACCATATAAACAAATTAGTATGCTCAACAGAGAAGGTTATTTAGTCAAATGTCACTTAATTAAAAGCCAGAGATACCAATTTAAAACAAAGGCCAAAGAGAAACAGATGAAGAAAAGGAAGATAGGAGAATATATATAACTATTAAGGCAGAGGGAATCCAGATTAGCCAATTTGTATTTGTTTTCCCACTAATCCTGTTATATTCTAAATAAATTATAAAACTCATGACAGGATTTGCTGGAAAGACTCTCAGAGTGAACATTAAATTATTATTATATATTATATCATTTAACATAGCCTCTAAGAATCCTAGTGGAATGTCTGGCATCAGTCTAAATAGATAGTGACAAATAGTGGAAAGGAGAACATAGTCTGTGATCAGAATGCCTGGGGCCAAGGCTTGACTCCATCACTTATTAGCTATGTATGTAACTTTATTTCAGCTTTGACTTTCTCATATAAAGAAGTTAACTAGGGGAACGTCTTCCCCTCAACCTCAAAGAGTTTTTGTAAGATTCAAGTGAGATAATGTGTTAAAAATATGGCTTATTGAATACAAAATACTAAATAGATAGCAGTTTTTGTTATGTTAGTGCTATTTACGAACTCTACATAGAAAGGACAGTCTCAGGATCAAAATATCTTACCAATTCATATGCATATATGAATACAAAAAGCTGATTAGATGTGTAATACTGAAATACCCACATGCAAATATAAATATATGCATATATATACATATACACTCATACATAAACTCAGAGATACTTTATGTTTCAAATGCAGATGATAAGGACTAAAGATCTGAGTAGATTAAAAGATGTTTCATTCCTAGTTTTCAGATTAGATTCTTGTTGAGACATTTTGCAAATTTATAAGATCGTTGCCTTAAAAGCAAGAACATTAATGAAATCCTTAAACATTTTTCTTCATAGTTCTGAATGCACTTTTGTAAACAGATTTTCTGTTCCAGGTGTCTAAATAATATACTACATTACACACAGTGACTCACTTAAGTATGCACTCCATAATTTAGTGGATGCAGTTTGAACTAATCCATTACCTTTCATAAACAGTCCGTAACAGTGGCTTTACTACAAATCATATGAAGAATACTTAATGCAGTATTTTTTAAAAATAGTATTTCTGACTACCTGGATGAACAGGAAAAGAGGATGAAGAAAAAGGAACGTAAAAATCAGTGTATTAGAGAATACTTGCTTTTACCCTTCTCTCCCAAGGGAACCTTTTATGACCAAGCTGAAAAGTTAGCTCTTCTTCACTAAGTCATCAATCCTACATGCTTCACCATCAGCGAGGTTCAAGAAGTTGTTATTCTCACCTATTGTCTACGTTTAAAGATTTGAAGGTTTCATTAATGAACATCTTCATGTGGATATCCCCCAGGCAACTTCAAATTCAACAATGTCAAATGGCAACATAATCCGGTATTTCCTGTTTTGAGCCAGAAACACAGATACACTGTTCACTGTATAACACTCACTATGTGCTTATGTGCTGACACTGTAGACACAACCATGATAAGACAGGCAACCTCTCCTCTCTTCTGTATCTTTCCAGACATTCTCAGCTCCACATTTATAACTCAACATCGTGCCTACTCCACTTTCCCAATAACTGCTCTTCATCTTATCCTTTTTATCCTCATTCTGCCATAGTTCAGTACCTGCCATCTCTTGCCAGGAATATTTAACCATCACTGAACTGATGCCTTCCCTCTTCTGCCTCCATCTTGCCTCCTTCAACTGAAAAGCCTTTAATAGAAGCAGAGTTGGCCTTTCTGAAACCCAGTTGGCTCAAAACCAACCTTCCAAAAGGCAAGGAAAAACAAAAAGAAAACAAAAGAAAACAAAAATTCCTTATGGAGTACATTAATGTTTCGTGGTGTGGCTCTTGATTCGTGGGTGCCACTGTTCTTTGGTCCTCTTTGGCCATCTGAATCACTTGCAGACCCCTAAAGAAATTATATTATCTCCCCAAGCCATGTCTTGCACAAGCTACTCCTTTGGAACAGGAACATCTTTTTCCCTTATCCCATTTATTTAGGGACCACCCTCTCATCCTTTAAGGCTCAGCTGAAATATTATCTCCTCTTTAAAGACTCTGCCCTGATTCCCTCAGGCTGATTTTTTGTGTTCTCGCCTTTAATCTTTCTTTGCACATTTATAAAATCCACTGTCAGACAACACTGAGGGTATGTGTAAGTTTCCTCACACTACTGTGACCTACAGAAAGGACAAGAATCTTTTTATATCTATATCCCCAGTATACGGCTATATGAGTGTACAGGCCACGTACAAAGGTTTGATCAAAGAGTAAATTAATGCACACCTGAAAAATACCACAACAACATGACTTCTTACAGGACCATTACAGACCATGGAGTTCTATTTATTATTATTTTGGTGTTTCCTTATTCCTTAAGTTTGGTTTTCAACAGGCAAACTACTTTAGCTACAGGTGAAATCTGGAAATCTAAAGCTGGATAGGATGAAACGGTCCTGAGTAGATTCTTCCTGAAGACTGATTCTCATCTGACCAACCACCTTAGACTCATTAAGACTTTCACTGCATCTCAGTGAAAGCAGGTATAGCTCTTCTTCTCGTTCTTTCCATTTCAGGACACACACGAATAGCATTCACTCTGCTCTTCTCCAGATTGCACAAGCGTCTGGCAAGTGGCATGATGTGAGAAGTCTCGCTGGTCAGTGAGGTGGTGACTGCAGGAGGCTGTGAACCACTAGAAGCTTGAGCATTTGTATTAGTTGAGCACACAGCATATGGCCCCCTATGAGTTCTGAACTGGAGCATCTATACATGTACCTGCTCATACCACATGATATGGCTTACAGCTACACAATACGAACTTAACACATTATGTGACACATAGGGTTTCTTCTGTCATTCTTCCTTCCGTCCCTCTGTCCTTTTCGTTCTTTTTTTCTCCTCTCCCCCGTCACCTTTAATTTCAGATACTATAGGTGTTACGTAGGATAAATGGATCCCATAAAGTACCTAAAAGCCAGCCCTTCAGTGATGATGATCCCAAGTGGTTACCTGTTTTTAAGTTTTTTGGTCTCTAATGGCTTGAGCCAATGATATAGAATTTGGCACATAGCAGAAATGGCTATAGGCAATTAAAACTTCCACTGTGTTCAAAGATTTTTGAGGGGCAGGGACTGTGTGCATTAGTGGGGCTTAATAAATCTTTATTGAAATAACCACCAATTATTCTGGGTGCCTATTTTAGCCGAGCCTCTGCACCTAACCAGCCACTGCCCAGATGTTTCAACTTTAATGCACTGTCCACTTAATGAATCTGGATCAACTCCTGTTTATACAAGCTTGTTTTCAGCGTGTTCAAAACAAGGACAGAGTTCAGTAAAAATATTGGAAAAAAAAACAAAAATCCTCACAGCTAATATCTATCTGCCTTGCTTCCTGCTTAATTTTAAGGCACAATTTCAGTGTTTTTGTCTTGCCAGAATGTATCCGGCTAAAAAGCGAATGTGATTTATTCTTCTCCATTCTTCACACTAACTGCTTACTCCTTTTGCCTTGAATTTCACCAACTTATTCAGGAAATATATTACCTATATATCTCCTGAGTGCACAGTCCTATTAGTCTCAGTCTACTTAGAAACTGTGGTTTCTTAGCTATATTCATCTGTGTAATGTATTTTAAAAATACTTACATCAGACCATCTGCTCAGTGCTGAGAATGCAAAAAATGAAAGACACAGATCCTGCCTCTAAGAGTTCATCCAAGAGAAGAATCAGTCCAATAAACAGGTAATTATAGCTCTGCCTTATTACACTGTTGTTCCTGCCTTTATATATCTAGACAGCATATCCAGTCTTGCACGGCACAGAATTCAAAACTAAAGCAGCTTTACTTTTGTTCTCCTATCTACACTCTGATCGCTTAGCCCAAATCTCTTGAAGTTTAGACTACAAATTCCTTAAAATGTGTTACTGATATTTGAAAACTACTCTCCATTTTCATACTTTTAAGCATACCCCTGTATATCTGGTAAAAGGAATGGCAAAAACTCTATAAATTCTTGTTAAATTACATTGAACTGACACCAAAAGCACCTGTGCCATCGGTAGCAGCTGCCGTAACAGCCACAGCAGCCACAGAAATGGCAACACAGAGCAGTTGGCAATGCCGCTCCAAATCCAAGTTTCAGTAATCCTTCTTAGAAGACCTAAAGGCACCTAAACATATGTGTCACAATTTAATTCGAAACATCAATGAAATATTTTGCCAGAAAAGTTCTTTCTTTCTACATATTTATATATACATGCATACACACCCATCAAATCTCTACTAAAATTAAATTTTTGATTAAATTTTCTAAGTATTTTATGCATGACTTTTGCCCTGCATTATTAAAAAATGTTGCTTATAATAATGAGCCCTGAATTGTGTTAGCAAAAGCAAAATATGACAGTCTTATGTCAGAAATAATAAGTTTTCATTGATGGGCAGGAAACCAAGGAAATTATCTGACCCAGAGAGGTATCAACACTTAAAGCAATCCTTTTACAACATCATTTCGAACAAGAAACCAATCCCTTCACAGACATATATTAATATATTCAATTAAACATTTTCAGTAGAGATTTATGGTTTGCTATGCAAAGGTGGATTTATTCTGAAGCTAATGCACCTTAAGATTTAAGGCTCTGTACTTGTACAAGTCATTCCCAAGACCCAGACACTGGGGGATGTTGGCACAGCAATGTAATCATAATTTTGTATAATATCCAAAAGCATTTTTGTGTATGTATATACATATTTTTTTCTTATGAAGCTTTAGAACCCATAAAAATTATATCTTTCTCCTGGTTATCACTTTTCTTTTCAATGTTAGGTATGCTCCTGAAATGTCATAGGTCATATCAGAATGTTTAGTTTGAAAATTATTTCCTCATCGATCTTCATTACACAATTAGGTAAATTCACTGTAGAAACAAACCTGAATATGTGTTAAACACAACAGTGAAAACTTCATCATTACCTATTCATGTTATAACCATATTAATGGGCAGCTTTAACTCAGATTAACGACCACCAGTTACTTTATGCCAGGTCATATCTGTGGACCTAGAGAACCAAAGATTTTGCATGCCAGTGGAGGAGAAACATGTAGTTGCAATGAACACAACAATTATTTATAACGTATTTTAAAGTCAATGCTCAGTATCTTACTATAAATACAGTATTTAAAATTTTTGTTGCCCTCTTTATGATTACAGATTTTATTTTGTATATTTAAAAGTTAATTTTGTTGTAATCTTTTAGTTCCTCGTGTAGGAAATGAATCTCCCATTTTAAAAAATTTTTAGAGAGAAATAGAGAGAGAGCACACACGAAGTGGGTGGGAAGAGGCAGAAGGAGAGAGAGAATCTTAAGCTAGCTCCATGTCCAGAGTGGAGCCCAATGCAGGACTCAATCTCAGGACCCGGAGATCATGACCTGAGCTGAAATCAAGAATCAGATGCTTAGCTGACTGACCCATCCACACACCCTAGAAATAAATCTCCTAAATCACAGTACTTCACCATCGTAATTTTCATGTTTTCTTACTATCAGAATAAAACTGGTAAGTATCCCATCCATGATGTATACAATGAACTCTGAAATTAATGCCATGAGAAAAATATATATTAAGTTCCCTAAACACCATTAGATATTTTCTTATTAAATTTTGTCATTTGTTCCCTGTCCCCCTATATATAGTATCTACTACATTGGGTATAGTTATCTTGGAATGCTGGCTAAGAATTTACTATTGAATTTTCTACAAATAACCATTTTGAGTAAAGAATGTGGTTATTAAATGACCAGATTTTGCCTCAACAATGAGACAATCAGTTTCATGCTATCACTTTAACCATTCATATTTTAACTAAATTTAACTAAAGACACTATATAATCTTCTCTACCAGACTGGCAATATACCTTAAGAAGAGAATCTAATTTTCATTCTACTTCTATAGAGAACTATATACAAGTCCCTTTGGTCCGAGAATTATCCGATATAATTATGTATATTTTTAAATGACATATATATGACACATATGCTTGTTCTGAATGTACTCAGTGTTCTCTAATAATTAGTTTCTTAAGAATTAGATTACATACAACATACTGGATCCAGTCAAATCATAGTTTACATGGGTTGCTTTGCAATTGGCCTATTATAGTATAAATTAACCAAATTCTGGTTAACTGAAGATCAATCCAAAAGCCATTAATTAAACTGCAGTTGCTACAAATACCATAAAAGAACACAAGTTCAATTTCCTTATTATCCATTTCTCTACTTATCTATATACTGAATACTTTGTCCCAGAAGAGACTTGTGGTAGCTCATAGAGATACTAGATATAACAAGATAGCATAAGCAAACAGCAAGAGCAACATTAGAATACCAAGTGTGCCCCAAAAAAGGAGGGGGATGGATTTAGTAATAAGGAGGAGTCAAAAGATGCTACCAAAACTTGATAACAAAAAAACAAAAACAAAAACAAAAAAACCTTGATAACAAATTAAGTTCTAACCATTCTGGCAAGTCAAGGATAATCTCTGTACAGCAGACAGAGAGATGGATTTCCTAGGACTTCATTTCTCATAGTATATTTGAAATGACCTTTGTCATTACACCAAAGAACACCTCACAGGAATTATAGAGCCAGCCAGATAATCTGATTCCCCTTTCTTCTCTGCTATTACACGCTGCTCACTCCAACCAGCCACACTGGTAATTTTTATTCCCTCAAACATACCAACCACTCTCAGCTAAGAGTCTCTACTCTTGCTGTTTTCTCTGGAATTTATTCTTCCTGGGTGTCCACTGGATTAATTCTGCCTCTCCCTTTGGACTTTGTACAAATACTTTTCATAAAGCTTACCACCCTTTTAAAATATTATGATCTCTCTATTGATACTCTTTATTCCCATCCCCTTATGTATTTTTCTCTACATGATGTATCAGTTTCTATCACACTCTTTATTTTTATTTATTTGATTTTGCCTCTGTCCCCTATTAGGTGTAGGTTCCATTGGTGTCTTTCTCCATCTGCAAATTCAGCTGATATCCCTGTTGATATATAATAACTTATTCTGCTCACGATATCCATTGAAAAGGCCAAACCGATAAAAAATGACATCAGACATTTGTGAGCACTCTTTGCAAGTCTAAGTCAGTGTTCTTGTTTTCTTCAGCTCATCAACGTTCTTGAGTGGCCATTAAGAGATGGCTTATAATTTCCATAGAAATTTCTGTAAATTGTCCAGAGAAATCTTTTGCACCACTAGGGGTTAGTATTATTATAGGTAATAATATTAACTATACTTACTATAATAATAAATTTAGTATTTATAAACTAAAGTTAGGATGCAATTATTACTTATGGATTGTAGGTCAGCATTTTATAAGAAACATGGTTGCTATGTTTGTGCAATTCAATTAACTATTTTCAGAAAGGATCCTGTATTTTCAGTGATATTCTGAGTTTTCAGAATATCAACTATGGCTACTCATTTCATAATTATCTTACTGTTAATTTATCTTCATCATTTTCAATTTACATTTCCTCTGTCCTATTTACTTCTGGGGATTTGTTGCCTAATAACTTAATATTAAACTGTTCATGCATTGTACTCAAAATAGGACTCATGGATATTCTCTTTACTAGAGTAGATACAGTGGGTCTTTAATATCCCAGATCCGTATTTGTGAACTTTCCTACTCCCTAAAATGTATTTGTTCTTGGTCATTCATGGGACATATGCAGCAGCAAAGAATTTGAGTCTCCTTGTTCATCCATGCCTACCTAAGGTTGAATAGGTCAACACTCTGCCTTCTGTTTCAGCTCTCTATTGCAAACAAATGTGCTTTTCAAGTCAATGTAATGCCCCACGTTCATATTTTAGTGTTTTTTGTTGGTGCCCTTGCTGTTTAAAATACACCACTCCCCACCCCGTGTATTGCTGAAGTGATACCTGGGGTTCCATAATATGCCTTAGAGAAAGAAATATGTGCGCTAGTTAAGTTTGTTGGGGCATGAGTTACACTGCCACTGGCCATGTGTTCAATGCTAACAGATCACTGATCATCCATCTACCTACATATTTAGATGTCTTTAAACATAACACACGGGATCCCTGGGTGGCGCAGCGGTTTAGCGCCTGTCTTTGGCCCAGGGCGCGATCCTGGAGACCCGGGATCGAATCCCACATCAGGCTCCCGGTGCATGGAGCCTGCTTCTCCCTTTGCCTGTGTCTCTGCCTCTCTCTCTCTCTGTGACTATCATAAATAAATAAAAATTAAAAAAAAATAAAATAAACATAACACACATAAAGTTACGAGTTATCACAGGATGAAAATGTGACCAGAGGCTCACAAGAACCTAACCCTGTATTTCCCCCAGGAGCACTGGTTCAGTATTTTCTAATTCAGTGTTCATGGTAATTTTGTAGAACATAATTACCATAAATAATAAGAATTAATTGAACATGATAACCACTCATCCCAGAACAGAAAATCTTGTTCTGCTTTAAAACTTTTGTCATCCTTAAACTCCATTTCTACTTACAGATAAAAATCAACCAAGAGAATATAGAAAGAGGGCCCTTTGCACTGCTTAAGACAGTAGCTCTTCCTCTTAAGCGTCAGATATTAAAATGTGGTAGAGGAAGGTGAAGGAAAAGAGGAATAGAGGGGATAGAGAAAAGGAAGTGGGAAAGGTAAAAGTTAAAAAGAGCTTGAATTGCACATATTTTGTATTTCCTTCTTTCTGGTAACATTGCCTTTTAAGACGTCTATAAGGTTGACTTGTAAACACAAAATTATTTTTTCTCATGTGAAAGAGCTCTAAACTTGTACCAAGAAACCACATTCAAATAGTCATAAAATGCTTACAGTAAAAAGTTATCATATGTACATTTGCATATATTTACATACAATGTATATGTATAGTCAGATTATATTCATACTATTTTAGAGAAAAATTTAAATGCTATTAACCTTTTTTACTTAAATCAATGTTTTTCTTCTCAATTATTTTTTTTTTATCATCTACTAACTAGTTGCCATAAAATTCAGCACATCTGAAATACATAAAAAAGCGAATGATTGAACAGGGCCAATCTAAGTAAAGGGTACCAAGTACCATCGTCAAATTTGTGGATTCAGTGTCAATTCTCTGATAAAATGTTAAAGATGTAACAGTGAGACAGAATTAAAGCTTCACAGATGTTCCTTCCAAAACACTGAAAGAGGCTGTCAATTCTCCCCATTCTATCACATCACAAGCAGTTCTATGCTTGAACTTTGTAGCTTCACTGACTTCCAAAAAGTATTGGTGAGGACCCAATATGACTTAAATGGAGACCATGTTAGTGCAACTGAATCAGCATTAAAGGTTTAGAGAGGCAATCCTCTTATTCACCTTTCTGCCAAAAGGCTGTTCCTAGCAGGAAGCAAGTAAGGCAGGTAGGTAAGGGCACAGGATTTAAGGACAAATTCACTCTCAGTTTTAGCAAATACTAGCCTTGCTCAATTTTAGGCAAGTTCTAACCCTGAGAGCAAGAGCTTGCCTAAGGATGAGGCCCTGAGGATACAACATTGAAAAAGATGCTCACTCTCATTCTGATGAGTAGAATTAACAAAACAAAACAAAAAATACCAAAACCCCAAAAAACAAACAAAACCAAAAAAACAGAAAACAAAAAACAACAAAGGATGGTACATATGCTTGGGAACCAAATTAAACCAGTTTTCTCTGTGCAGGTCTATATTAGTTCATGTAATGTGCTTTTGAATCAGCCCAGCACCATTGCTTGATAAAAATGATGAACACTTAGCTATAGCTTTTTATTTTATTTTATTTTATTTTATTGTATTGTATTGTATTGTATTTAAGATTTTATTTATTTATTCATGAGAGGCACACAGAGAGAGAGAGAAGCAGAGACACAAGCAGAGAGAGAAGCAGGCTCCATGCAGGGAGCCCGATGTGGGACTTGATTCCGGGACTCCAGGACCATGCCCTGAGCCAAAGACAGGCACTAAACCACTGAGCCACCCAGGGATCCCCTAGCTTTTTATTTTAAATCAGCATAGGTATATACAAAGGAAAAGCCACTGACTCCCTGAAAAATAACAAATTAAAATCACTGAATGGCTGATGACAAATGAGATACAATCAAAAGTAAAACAAATATGAGTAAACACTTGTTTCTCTAAGCAGACATTGTTATGAATCCAACAAAAGGGACACTTTAATAGTCTTGTGTCCATTTATTTTTACACCCATGTGTCATGTTTTATGTACTGATTTTTAAGTTGAAGAATAGTTACTCCTGTGGTGTATGGGAGCAGGGTATGATTTATTAGAATTTTCATATCATATATGGTAGGGGATAAAGGTTAAAAAATCACCCTAAGGTATGGGGTCAAGCTATAGTGAAGAGTTTGTGAAGCCAGGATACATATTCTCTCAACTACATGTTTGTATTTGGATGGATAAAATATAAATTTATCCATCTGAATGGATAAATTTGCTCCAGCCTGAGAAGTGTTTCTTTTCACCTATAAGCTAGCCTCACTGCAAACATCATACAAGAAGCATCCTATGAGCTTTTGGGTGGGTTTAGCATTCATTTTATCTAGAAACCTTGAGGTTTTTCATGGTCAAATTGTATAGAATTTGCCCTAAGCCTCACATGGCTTTCATTTGGATGTAGTGAACAGACATGATTATTTTTGTACATGAAAAAAAATACTTATCTGAGCTACAGAAGCATTTCCTCAGCTTTATATTGTAGAACTGCATTTAAGGACGCCCTTCTCCCTTTGTATCACATATTCTTTGGGTGATTTATTTCAACATCTTGTCTTTCTTTTTTTTTTAATTTATAAAAAAGGGAAAAATAACCTCTGGCCTTCTTTTTCCCTCTAGGTTTTCTTTAATTATATTTGAGAACACCTGCCTGCCCGAACAGATTCCTTTGCAATGACAATTCCTAGAAGCTGGCAGTATTTCCCAATATGAACATTCTCTGTTCCACCTCTTGTACATTGGTAAAACTATCAGGATTGTAAAATATTTGGTTTCTCTTTATTTATCTAATAATATGAAGGGGGAAAATACCTGTTTATACACATATTCAAATTACAGCAAGATGTTCAATACCCTTTTTCTCTTAAAGTGTCAGAATTTTACTACTCCAAAAATTTTATGCAAGCAGTATTAATTCTCAATACTTAGGCCAGAGATGTTGAAAAAGAGTTCCATTTTTGGAGCTAAAATGAATTGGTCAAACTCAAGTTTCTGAATTCAGAATCTAACGAGTATAGGATAGGTAAACCCAAGTAATAGTTTGAGCCAAACTTCAGACAAAACAAAGATGAAGTTCAGAACTAAGGTATAGTCTTGAAGAAAAAAGGGCAGAGATTAAGAAGCAATATCATTTACCCAGTTCTATTAAGTATCACTGTTATTCAGTAGAATCCTAATGATACTAGAATCTTATGCCTCCTTGGAAACTCTCAAAGATGTCATTACCTTTCTAGATTTGGAAAGTATTTGAGAATAGCAATCCTCTGTGTATGTGAGTATGGATGCTCTGCTCTTTCTGCAAGCGTGTGGCTTGAAAAGCTGTTTTATGTAATTTTAAATCTGATTTGATCATCAATGTATAATACTTAAAACAGCAGCGAATCCTGAAAGCATTTTTATGGTACATATCAAAGTATTATTTATCAATAATTACCAAGAAAAGCATAGAAGTTGCAAATTCTGTTCCTACCCTAATATTTTATAAATATAACAAGTAACTCTTCTTCCCATCAGAAATAACTTCAAAGCTTAATACTTTCTATATTTCAAAGCACTTTAACAGATGTCACCCGTTGGAGATTCTGACTCCATCTACTGTCCCCTTGTGATAAAGAAATAGGGAGAGGTAATTTAAAGGACTTGTCTGTCTGTGGTCACAAAGTATGATAATGTGATGAATCCTGCTTAGGTTATCTTTGTTTTCGCCTTAGTCTATAGATAGTCTTAAAAAAATATAGTCTCTAAAAAGAAAACACCTAACTCAGGTCAATTATAGAAAGTAGAGATTGAAAGCAAAGTAAAAATATGTATCACTATTATTAACAGTAACAGGTAACCCTGAATGAATGTTTTCCATGTATCTAATATGAAGCACTACATTTATCTTAGTTTTAACAACTGTAATACATATGGCTTATTAACCCATTTTAACAGAGATTAAACTGACATAAATTAATTGCTAGTTAAATGTTAATGCTGAGATTCACACTCAGATCTTCCTGATTTATGAATCTGACATAGTATTTAACAATTAGGCTAAACTTCCTCTCTATACACTCACATAATCTACCACTCATACTAGGTAATATATCCAAAGATGATCACAAAACATACAAATTGCTGCATAATTTCCGTTTTTCCACAAGAAAATTAAACAAAATATTTGCATCCTACTTTTGTAAAAAGCCCTTACTTTTGGGGTCTAATCTCTGTTTCCTTTCATCCTCTTCAAGTTTATCAGAAAACCAACTGAAATATTCCTATCTGTTGCACTGAACACTCCAGACAGCTCCAAAGTAACCTATCTCCTTCCCCCAACCTCTTCTCTCTTTATTTATTCCTCCTGATGGGTTTATGACAGATTTTAAAGCAGGATCAGGCCATTGTAGGAATTCTAGAGGTCACAAAATCCATGATCCTGGGTCATCAGGGTGGAAGAAGTATCATTCAGATGAGGTTTGTCTCTTGGGCCCCACATCTTTCCAGGAGACTGTATCTTGGTAATGGTCTGAGAATTGGTGGTAGCTTTAGGCACTCCCAATGACAGCGCTGAGGAAATCGTGCTCACCTGGATGCATCCGATTCAGTAACATGGGGAAAATGCCACGTCCTGGCCCTAGAGCTGTGGGGCACGTTAACAATGCCACAAGCTATCTTTCTGCCTGGAATGTATGAAAAAGATTGTTTTAACTTATAAAACCAAAGAAGAATGCAGAGACAACTAATGGAAGGGTATGAGAAAGCCAATACAGGCAGCCTGTGAGGGAATTTTCAGTGTGCTCTGGAAGGGGAGTTACTCGACTCCTCACATTTAACATTTTTCTGATGAAAACAATATGTGGAGACATCAATTTTGGCTTTCCTCATTAATATTCAATTTTATGATAGATTCATTTTGCATATTCACTATCTTATGACCATATATATTTAGTTTCAAACCCTGATTCTTTGCATTATTTTCTTCAAGAGATGATAATAATGCTAATGACAATGAGACTAGCCATGATAAGTTATGCAGTCGTGCCTTGTGTTAACGGAAGAATTCATACTGAGGGAAATAATCTCAGTTTTTCTTGTTTTGATCTGACTGGATCAGTTATAAATTACTGAAGTTTAATCCTGATTATCATATTTTGAGACACTGAGAAATAAGCATAGCTAAGTATGAGGGAAATTCTGGAAATCATGTCATAAATGAAATGTTTAAGATAAATTCCTTAATCTTTTAAAATATTATTTAAAATGGGGGGGTGCAAAATACCTGCCTTCAAATATTTTGTTTTTTTTTAAGAGCATTTATTTGGGGGAGAGAGAGGGAGTGCGTGTGTGTGCTCAGGGAGGGGCAGAGGGAGAATCTGGAGCAGGCTCCCCACTGAGTGTAGAGTCCAATGCAGGGCTCTATCTCAGGCCTTTGAGATCATGACCAGAGCAGAAACTGAGAGTCAGATGCTTAACTGACTGAGCTACCCAGACGCCCCTGCCTTAAAATATTTTAACAGCCAAATAGAATTCAAGTTCCTAAAAATAAGACTTGTCCTAAAACTAGTATTTGTTGTCCTAAAAATCTTCTCACCACACCCCACAGCATCACAGTTCCGTGAGTTTCCTGTGCACTTAACAGCTACCAACCCAGTACGTATGTCCAGGGCCCACGTTTGTCGTGGACAAGATCCCTTTCCTCATGAAGCTCACTCACTCTTGGAAATACACTCTCTCACTTTTATACTTTATTTCATATTTTCATATTAATTCTATCTTTTGATGCTTGCAATAGCCTTGTGAGGCTAATATTGTTGTTCCTATTTTATTAGTAAATGAATGGGAAAATAAGTTATTTGCTCAAAGTCACACCATTCTCAAGTGCTGGAGCCAGTACTCAAACCCAGATCACATGACTGAAATGTGTTTCCACCACCATTCTTGCCCCAACTAACAGACAGAGGTTAGTAACAGAGGTTACAGAGTAACAGAGGTTACTTGATCACCTATTAAAGATATTGAATAAGAATCTCTCTGAATTCAGAAAGAGATTATGTAGAATGAGCTTTAAAGCCCAGGCAGCTCTAATACTATAAATAACTTTAAAAAATAATATATTATTTTTATTTTTGATAAAGAAGTTGATATTTATATAATATTTACATTTCATCAAGGATCCATGTGATTTGCAAAAAAAAATCTTTGTGATAATGCATATTTGATAACCAAACAAAAACAAAAACTGTTTTTGCCAAATTCCAAGAGAGGTCATTGCTTGAAAAAAATAATTAAAGGGTTATTGTCTAAAGTAGCTTCAACTCCTTCTTCCTTAAAGCTTCAATTCCCCAAACGTCCTTCAGCCCTGGGTAGAAAGTTAAAAATGGAGTACTGTGAAAAACTGGACTTTGTTAGTATGACTGGAGTTTATAAAAGAATCAAACATAAGTCAGAAACCAGACAGAGCATGAAGGGAGTAGCATTAAAAAATATATGTACTATAAGAGATTAATAATTTGAATATTAGTTCCCTATGTTTTTCATCATAAATTCCATTGTGAAATCTCTAAAAAAAAAGATTTTATTTATTAAAGAGAGACACAGAGAAAGAGAGAGAGAGAGAGAGAGAGGCAGAGACACAGGCAGAGGGAGAAGCAGGCCCCACACAGGGAGCCTGATGTAGGACTTGATCCCAGGCCTCCGGGATCATGCCCTGGACTGAAGGTGGTGCTAAACCACTTAGCCACCTGGGCTGCCCTCCATTGTGAAATCTTAATTGGATCTAAAATAAAGTGCACCACACCTCCTTCTGACCCTAACCCCAAGTCCTCATTCATTTGTATATATTTTCCCACCATCAACTGTACTCACATTTCCAACAAATGATCTAATCAATGGGGAAAACAGTCTTGTTTCAGATCATTACACTCCACAACTGCTCTCCCAAATTCACTGAACACAGCTGTTACGCCACAGGTAATGGTCTATTTGCAAATGATATAATGATCAACCAAAAAGATAACTTCTCCTTTATCGTGAAGCTTGTATTTTTAATTTCAATGTCAAGCTTTACAATACCATCCCATCCCATCATTTGATACTCATCTTTGGAGAAAGCATGTTTCCAAGGTCGTGTATCTGCTGTACAATTCAAGTTACTTTATTTTAGATGTGGTTCTGTATCTCTTCCTAGACTCCATGTGTGACTAGCATGACAAGTAAGCTCTCTCCATGTGCCAGAGCCATGTGATATTCCTCACCTAACTCTTCAGCAATCATTTTTAACTACTGATAGCTTCACTTTTCTTATATATAATTACATTGAATACCAAGGACTAGAACTCACCAGTATCTACTTCTCCTGAATAAGCAAAATTAGTTAGCTGCCTAAATTCAGCTCTGTTATGATTCAGTTGAGAAAATTATATAAACTCTGTCAAGGATAGAGTGGGTGTGAAACACAGAACTGAGTTTCTCAAATATGTTATGAAAAAGAAAATGCTGACTTTTATTTCTTCTTCATTTCAAACCAAGTGCAGAATGTGTAATCTTTTACTCTCCACACACATTCTGCTCCAATGTGGACCTTTAAATGACTCACAAATCAGAAAAAATCTAATTTAAGTAGGGTTTGACTAATTTCACTAGTGATCATCACAAATCTTTCAAACTCACATCTGTTGAGCATTATGTATGTGTTGTCCAAATCTTGATTGTGTGTTTTCAGTTAAATACCTTAAAACATGTCAGCATTTTAACTAAGAAGATAAGTAAATATTCTAAGGGAAGCATTCTTATCAGATAATTGCACACTGTTTACACACAAAACTTGCTGGAATGATGTTAATCATTTTGGTTCTGGTAATTACCATTCCGGTAACATAGACCCATCTTGAGAAATTAGTCTTCTGCATTTATCTTACGGAAGACAAGGATTCTAACTTGGCTAGAAAGTAGATGGCCTCACAGTACTATCTTGTTCTCTTACCCCCATCCCAGTATACACACTCTTTTGGGCTCTCTCTTTCATTCACTCACTCACTCTTTTGCTTTTGTAATGACAGTTCTAAAAATAACTCCCAGACTCTTGGCCTGAGAAGACCTAAGGCTGGCTGAGTCCAACCTGAGTATTTTCCTGGCCATTTCTTTTTCTCTAGATGTCATTTATTGGGATGTGCTCAGACCTTCCCTTATACTGAAATAGTAAGCCATGGGATGCAAAAGTAAGCTAAGCTGACTTTGGAGATAATCATGCTCCAGGCTGACCTAATGCTCTATGGGCCTACACCGGCTCAATGGAATATTCCACTGCAGTGTGGAATCAGCTAGTTACAAAACTCCTTTCTTTCTTTTCTAACCCCTCTGAGATGGGCTACTGATCATCCCACTTGAGTGAAAGGGTACTTTTATGACATAAAACTCCTTATGTATATTGTATATTTCATATACCAAAAATGAGAAATTGTAAAGGATGACAATTTTTTTAAAAAATGGGAAGTCCTAAATACTTTCTTCCCAGACTCTCAACAGTTTGTTCTTTTTGTACACTCTATTCTGAAAGTTTCAGTTCTACAGTTCATCTTAAGTATTTCTGTATCTTAGCTAAATATCATTTAATCTCTCCATTATTAGCACTGTTTATTATTCTAACCATATTCAGTTTTAAGTCTTGTCAAATTTTAGTAAGTACTATCAAATGATTTGAGAGCCCCGTTAATGTATTTTTCTTTCTTGAATACATGTATGTCATTTTAAAGGTAAAGTTTTCAAAAAACATATGTTATAAGAGCTTGGCAATAATATAACATAATCTGATACTTTGCAAGAAGGCCATATATTTTTGTAGAACTAAAACTTACTAACATTTTTTCCAGAAATGTACTTCTCAAAATTGATATTAGCATCTAGATTTATTTTCTAACTCTCTGAATTATAGTTCTAATGATTGTTCACTTACTTTATGCTTTACTTCCAAAAGTATCAATAACCTCATTTCTCATAGGAGAATGGCCTACTTGGAAGGTAGCTTGGAAGTTTTAACTTGGAAGATTTAATCAGCATTGACTATGAAAGAGAAATTTCATAGGCTCTAAAAGGGATCATTAGGAAAAACCATCATTACTAAATTTTTTCAAACACTTACTATAATTCTATATCCATTGTTTAGATTTCAATTCTCCTGTGACTATATTAAAATCTATAATGTTCGACTGCACTCTCTTCAGCTACTTCTACTTAAGCAAATCCTGAGTGTCTATTATTTTCTAAAACAATGGTTATTTACAATTACAAGGTTTAAGCATTTGTGGCGCACCTCCCAGCGTAAAAGACTTCTTTATATATTTTGTCAACACTGGAGGAAAAAGCTCTTGTTGTAACTCTAGATCAGCAAACATCTTAAAATCCTGGACTGTAGAGAATATTATTGCCTGGTTCAAAAGAAAAAAAAAAATCAATTTCCCTGAAACAAACTAAATTGATGTGCTTTTGAGAAGATCAATTACCATACCACTCTCTCATCCCTAAAGATGGACAATGGCATCGTCCAATAAAGTCCCCCTCAAACGAGTTGTAGAATTTATTCCAATTCACAGTGACAGCTTAGATAATTCTATATCCCCTTCAAGATTTCAAAACTTTCACTTTTTTTTTATTTTTATTTTTTTTTAGCAAAAGAATCTAGCAGATTCCACCTTAACTGAGCGACCAAAGTCAATATCACTACTACGGAATATATCAACTTCTGTACTTCTTGACAAAATGCATTGAAAAGTACACAACATCCCTTCTGTGGCATCCTTAGCAAAACTACATCACTTAAAATGTCTCCATTAGGAAGAAACGTGAAACTAAGCCAGACTGTAAAATATGCTACCAAATAATCAAGAATGACAATGAATGACTGGAAAAGACTAAGGAAACAAGAGAAATGCAGGATGTGATACCAGGTGGGTTCCTATAAGGAAAAGTACTTTATTGTGACAACTGGGAAATGTTGAATACAATTTGGTGATGAATAAGTAGTATTCCACCAATGTTAATTTCCTGGTTTAAATAGCAAGGATAGTCATGGATGATACTAACATTTGGAGAAGCTGGGTTTGGGAAGAGTACACAGCAACTTTTTGTAAGTCTGAAATTATATTAAAATATCTTAAATGTTTACCTACTTAATCTCCATTTTACAGTGTGAGGATAAAATTCCATTATGCCTTAGAGCATTGCTCATAATAATAAACTTGTAAGTTTAACCTAAGGTTTCTATTTACTAATCTTTCTACCATATAAAGTTTCCCCCAAAACAATTTTAAAAGACTCTGTCCTACTTTCAAAGAAAGTGATTTTTTTTTGTTTTGACTTGAAGATTGTATAAAAGGATTATGAAATCACAGAGGCATGCCAGGTATCCTCATATAATCATTTGTTTAACGGATCCATGAATTAGTTCCTCTGTCTTTGCCACCTCCACAGCTGCAGATTACCTGTAGAATTTACTGCTTTCCAATGCCATCTGGTTACCTGCTTGGCTTATCAACCAGATTAAATTTTATGAAAGAGAAGAGTTTCTGTTTTTGTTTTTGTTTTTAACTCTTCTGGCACAAAACTATCATGAATAGCATTGGAGAAGGGAGAGAGAAAAAAAATGAGAGAACACAAGACAGCTTTATAGCATGCCAAAGAGTATTAGAGGGATGTAACATTAGGCATATTTATACAAACTGCAGTTTCTCTCCACTGATCATAATCACTATGACAGATAATCAATATAAATCATGTGAAATGATTAGGATGAAATTTCTTCCAATATAGTTCTTATCTATATATGCTTGAACCAGCAAAGGCTTGGTGACTGTCCTGCTATTTATCTAATTCTATCATTTATCTTGGTGAGTTTCAGACACTGCTGCAATTTCTCTGATTCTGTATCAATGAGCCTGCATATAAATAAAGCTTGTCAAACAATTATAGTGCACTTACTATAGAAAGGCCTGATATCATCATTTTAGGTTATCTCTTGTCTTTTGCACTTAAAAGTGCATCATGCATACAATGTGGAAACACAATGGTACAGAATGAGCATTATTTCAATTTTTGCTTCTCCCACCTCCAAATGTATGACAAGTAAAATATGTACAAAAACACGTTAAAGATGACATCTTTAAATGACTTTGATCAACATAATCAGAAAATTTAGAGCTAATCTAGACTATCTAGTTTGACTATAATTAGGTTGATAACTGTAAGCTCCCTCTCCCCCATTTAAGCTGTATAGTTTCACCTGATAAAGCCTTTGGTAATTAGAACCTTCATTTCTAACCTAAGATAACTTTGAAGAGAAAATGAGCAATATTAAAGTGTATTAATGGTAGGAATTTTTTCATGTTAGTGGCAAAATCTGATGTGTTTTATTTCCATTGTAGTTTAAAGGAAATAAACAAGGACTCTGAATTATTGATTTCATGAGAAGAAAATACATTGAAGGGATCCCTGGGTGGCGCAGCGGGTTAGCGCCTGCCTTTGGCCCAGGGCGTGATCCTGGAGACCCGGGATCGAATCCCACATCGGGCTCTCGGTGCATGGAGCCTGCTTCTCCCTCTGCCTGTGTCTCTGCCTCTCTCTCTCTCTTTCTCTCTCTCTGTGACTATCATAAATAAATTAAAAAAAAAAAAAAAGAAAATACATTGAATACTTTAGTTAAATTAGAATATTATAAGAGAAAAAATAACTGCAAAAAAGAGTATTTCTAAAAATCTAAACTTCTTTGTATCCCATACAGCTGATACATGTCCAAATTCCTTCCAAAGCCACCAGAGTCCCACATTTCTATCAGCAAAGAAACAAAAAGAACGAGGTTCTTTTTAATTCACTCTGGTTATAAAGATAGCATGAAAATCGGTTTTCCATACACAAAGAGGGAAAACAAACTATTTGCTTTCTTCTAAGACTGAAGCCAACTTTAAGTAATCTACATAGTTGGAGGACACATTTGCATTTTTCCCCTTCCATGGAATGGAATTGCTACCATGATGAACATGTTCTTAAGTAATTAATATTTGTGATTATTTTCTTTTGTGTATCTAGTATAGATTTGCCCAGCAAAGGAATCTAATTCAGAACTCAAGTTTTAAACACACCCTATTTTTAAGATGAAAATTTCTCAGGGCACCTGGGTGGCTCAGTCAGTTAAGCATCTGCCTTCAGCTCAGGTCATAATCCCAGGGTCCTGGATCAAGCTCCACCATTGGGCTCCCTGCTCCCGGGGAACCTGATTCTCTACTCTCTTTCCCTCTCTCTCTCTCTCTCTCCCTCATTTCCTCCCTGCCTCCCACTACTCATTTTCTCTGTTCCTCATAAATAAATAAAATCTTTTTTAAAAAATGAAAATATCTTCTCTGGAACACTGAATGTAGCTTCAGTTTTCAGGAGACAGAGAATCTCTTGGTAGGAGATATTGCCAAGGTGTAATTAAATGCACTAAAAACGCTCACCAACACTTTCCAGCAAGCTTAAATTTAGTTTTTATTTATTTTTTCCAGCAAGCTTAGATTTAAAGCAGAGTGAATCCCGCACTGCATTTCTGTATATGTGATTTCGATGGGGGGGGGGGGCACACACAGGTATAAATCCTCCCTGAATGAGGGAAGGAAGGGGAGTAGCAGAAAAGGCAAGAGTGATGTTAACAGCTAGTGAAGCGGACTGTGGAAGAGGCACGAAGCACACATTTCAGTGAAAGTAACAGCCCAGAGCGCAGGGATCAGCTGGCAGCCCATTATAGTAGGAGAGATGAAAAACACTTAATACCTGTAACAGAAGCCAGTGGTTCTGTCGACTTTGTGTGTGTGTGTGTGTGTGTGTGTGTGTGTGTGAGATGGTTAGGGGACATTAAGTGAGAAATGCCAAGATGCCAAGGTGAGGAAAAGACTAATCTAGAAACACGCTCTGTGATGCAATGAGATGGCTAGAAACTGCTACTTCCTGTGTACTTCACATAGCCAATTCAGGTGGCATTAAGTTACAGTGGGAAGGAAGAGACTCTCCACTTCATTTTTCCTGTAAAAGGACAGGAAAATGGGCATAACCTAACTAAGAAATACTCTTAGGGAACGGTGCACTATTACTCTTTAAAACGGTACTCTGTGCAGCATGGTGACTATAGTTCATAATATTCCACTGCATATCTAAAAATTCCTAAGGGAAGTGATCTTTAAAAGGTTCTCATCATAAGAAAAAATAAAACTGGAAAAATGTAAGTGTGAGGTGACAAATGTTAATGAGGCTTACTGCAGTGGACATTTCACGATACATACAAATATTGAACCACTATGTTGTACGCCTAAAACTAATACAATGCTATATATCAATTATGTCTCAATTAAAAAGAATCCTGCTACAGTAATGTCTGTGATGGTTTCCTTAAGTCTATACATTTGGATTCTGCAGTTTAGTTTGCATCACAAGAACAAGGTGAGATGCTGGTGATAAATGTGAGATTGTAACACAACCAAGAAATGTGTACCGTGAAGGTCTCTTGGTGAGGGTTTTAGAAGACCTGCTGGTCCCCTTCAACAGACTGCTCTGCTTTGATCTTGACTTATGTTAGTCAGACCCAGTAGATGGTTAAAATAACAAGGTCACAGCCATCTTCTGACCTCATTCTACTCAGTGTCCTAAGGACCAAATCTTATTTACTGTACATTTAACTGATCTTGCTGCCCACCAACCATAAATGTGATCTCCAAATTAGAAGTTCTAAAAAATTATAGATGATTTCTCTGACATGTGAATTCAATATAGGATTATCCACTTAAGCACATTTTTGCCATAGTCTAATCATATACAAATACAAAAATATGCTGTATTTCTAAGCATAGCCAACACAGACCATTCTCCTAAATATCTATAATATGTTTAAATAGTCTTTAGCACATAAAATAATGCCTGTTTTCACCTGAAGGATCACAAATACAATAATGGACATATAACACAACAGATCATCCATATTCCATCATTTTATAAACAATATGTAGTAGATAAACAGAATGTCTAGGTTAAATATATATATGTTCCAAATATTTTGATTTCATTCTCAGAAAGAGACTTCAATTATAGGTTATCACTCTTCCCATTTTGCGGATGAGGAAGCTAAGTATTAGCAATATTAGATAATTAACCAAAATTCTACAACTAGTAGGAAGTGGCAAAGTCTTCAATTGAACTAAAGTTAGTTTGACACACACTGTACATATCCATTATGTGATCAAATTAAGGTATCAAGTTTATCACGGACATTATTTATATTTTCCAAATTAAGTAATGGATTTTTGTCAGGAAGACCAGGACTCCAACTGTCTAATTAGCTATAGGTTAAATACATGTCTGTAAAACATAATGATTGTATTCCTTCTTTTTTTCTCATGAACATCCGCCTCTCCATTTTTCATATTTCATCTACAATTTCTTTTTCATCTTTCTATGTCTTGTGAAAACTTCTGGTCACAGTCATTACCTTCCTCAACTTACAAAAATAAGGAAAATATATTTATTCTACATATCCCAAATGATCGAAAATGTACTGAGGTCAAAATCATTATAATAACTGTTTACTGAGACTGCCAACCTAAGGAGAATCATTTCATCATCTCACATATACAATCTGAAGTATTCAAGTTCTCACTACCTCCTTCCAAGCAAATGTAAATTGGTTTTTTGAAGGCTTCTGTGTCTTGTCTATAAATTCCCTCTCCATCTCAAATTACTTTACTGGCTTTTTCCTGGACTTGTCTGTTTTCGTCAATCAAGGCTTTGTTGTTTCGTTTGTTTTACTTTTTAACCGACTTATCATCCTGGACATTCTTTTACTGTGAGTGGCAGTACTGAACTCCCAATATACAGCCTGCAAAGGATAAACACAAACTTGTTTCCTGTCACATAAAATCTACCAAGCAACAGTTTCTGATTAATTGAAAGGGAAGCACAGAACATCTCTTTTACTAATCAAGAGACCACACAATTTCTCTTAGAAAAATAACAATAGCATTGCCTAGTAGCTTCACATGCATTTGGAATTTAAGTCACCTAGGGGTATGTATTTTTGTTATTCTAAATGGCCTTACAGGGATTATTTTGATAGAAGTGTTTTCAATTATGATACAACATTTTTAAAATTAAAAATAAGGGTATTTTAAAATTTTTAAAAGATTTTATTTATTTATTCATGAGAAACACACAGAGAGAGAGGCAGAGACATAGGCAGAGGAAGAAGCAGGCTCCCCATGGGGAGCTCTGTGTGGAACTTGATCTCAGGGTCCCAGGATCACGCCCCGAGCCAAAGGCAGATGCTCAACCACAGAGCCACCCAGACATCCCAGTTTTTAAAATTTTAAATGACGCTCACTTTGAAATGTCAACCTCATTGCAGCAACTCCATTTATGACTAAATTAATGGGAATATTTCAGTTGCCTTTAGAAAACTTTACATTCCCATAAAAGTGTGATTTCACCTCATAACTACTGATTCTTTATGAGTTAGCTGAATATTACATACCTATCTGCTGAAAAAAGTTTGATGAATCTGTTAAATACGCATTGAAATGAATGAAATTAAGGGCCAAATTCCGTCAATAACACTGCATGATGATTATCGCTCTCACTTTGTTTACAAGGAAATGAATGAGACAGATTGAGAGAGAGATGGTACTACTGATAAAGGAAGAATGGCCATAAAACATATATGAAAAAACTCCTTGTGTACCTGTGTACTTACGTGTCCTCTCTTAAGGCACAAAAATGCTACCACTGGGCCACAAAAAAATCCTAACCCACATCCCCAGAAACTCTTAACTTGTTCAAGTCCTCTTTGTTTATAATACAGTATCAGTCAGTATTTGTAAAATATAGAAGCATCAAAGGAAAATAATAATAAAGTTTACCTTGACTCATGTAGATACCCATCAACAAAAACAGATTTTTCACTTACTTAAGATGTGTTCAAATGAAACAATGACCCATGGTTTAAATAGCAAACATTCTTCCTCAGTCATTCAAAGTTGAAAATTTCACTCATGGATAAATTCATCAGTTTGCTGTCCTTCATTTTTATCAGGAATAGACGCATAAAACTGGCAAAGTGAAGAGCAGAAGTGCAGATGTATAGATATCCTGCCGGCACGCACTACTTAGAAACTCTTTACCAGCACTCAGCACCAAACTGAGAAATTCAGGAAATCTTTACTAATAAATGACCATAATCAAACCTGCCAGTAGATTAGAGACTGGAAACAGTCTCTAAAGATATGAGGATGGTAGGGACATGCTCTCTTGAAGGGCCCTTCAGTTCAGAAAGCACTTGACTGGAAAGCCCCTGCCCAAATATTTAGACAGAAAGAAGCTGTGAAAAAAAAAAAAAATCCCGATTTGGCTACCCCTAGGCTACCAAACATGCGCCACAAACTGGCCACTTGTGGTCTGATATCAATTAGAAACTGACTTCTGTTCCCATTCATTTTTTTTTTAACTTAAAGGAAGATCTAAAAAACAAAACAACAGATCCATCAAAACAAGACCACCGCTTAGAAAAGTGGGTTAGAACCGCTCATAATTGATGGACAACAGGCTCAATAATTTCACTTTGCAGTTTAAAAACTGCAAGTATCAAAAAAGGATATATATAAGCATGAAGTTAGTATGTATATCATTTATACAGTACTCTCCCCTCCCCCGCAAAAAAGAAGCTTAAAAGAATTAACTGCATTATACACACCTACTACTCTTCATTTATTAGTGAATAATCTTGTTCTAATTGTGGAAATAAAAGTTTTATTAGTAGGCCACAATCATGATAAACTTGGATCTGTAAAAAAAAAAAAAAAAAAAAAAAAAAAAACTTGGATCTGTAGACTCCTCCTCTGTTTCTAGAGTGGAGCATCACTCCCTAAGTTATGGATTCAACATCTGGATAACAATCTGGACTCTAATTTCAGAGTGGCTAATGCCAAAACCTTCATGGTCTATTTCATCGGAGTAACAGTTTATGCTTTCCATCCCCAAAGCAAAAATAGCAGCTCTCCATCCAACCACAGACATTCACAATCATCATTTGTGACTTTGAAAGGCCAAATGCCCTACCTTTCCTACATAGAGAGGGTCTGAACCCATGTATTCCTCCAGCACAAAGAACTGATTCCACACCCAGCTGCGCTTGGTCCGGGACCTCCCTGATTGGAAATAGGGCTTTGATCTGGACCTGGAGAGCTCTGCTTGACTCATCCCAGAGAAACACAGGAAAAGCGCTATTAGCTGCAAAAAATGGCAGAGCTCCACTTTGCCCAACTTCATCTTTTTTTTTTTCTTTCTTTTTCCTGTGTAAGAAAAAAACCTTGACAAGAGAAAAGGCACAGTTCCAGTTGGCTTAGTAGCTCTTGCCTCCGGCAGGGTGTCAGCTGGGAGTCCAGAGATAATAATTTGTAGAGTGTTCGATTGCAAGGGGTCACCACTGCTGAATAACCTTCGCCAAAGAATGGTGTAATAGGTACCTAGCAGAACAAAAAGAAGAGCCAGTGTCAGAAACCAAAACACATAATAACTTTTAACTTTCATTTACTAACTTACTATTGATTTTCCCAAGATGACATTATTTGCATAATCATTAAAATATTAATTAGAAACTTACACATTTACAGTAACTGTTGCCCCATTTATAAATCCCATAAATGCCACTGATGCAGAATTATCCTCATTCCCTAACACAATCTTAAAATTTTGTGTTTCTTCTAGGCATTTTATTTGAACATAGGGTTTACTTAATACAAATGGAACATCATTTTAAAAATCGTTTTAATGCTAGCTTTTATTTTTTTTCTTTTATATTACAGTCAGTCTCATTCATTGGTATTAGAATATGAAAGCAAAGCAACTCAAAGCAGGGATTTAAACAAATGGGAAGGACATATGCTGGTTTAAATCTCTTCTGTGAAACTGTAAAGAGAAATAAAGAAGTATGAGGTGATTCAAAACTGGTTGATTGATTCTGAGTCACAGAACACCAGCTGTTTTGATGTGTTCTGATTTGATTGTGATCAGCTGCCAAGCTCAGTAGTTTCCATTTTCCACCCTTCAAACCTATTGTCATGTCTGCTGTGCAGCATGTTCAGTTACGTTATAGCACAAATATTTATTGAACGTCTTACAGCATGGCTTGTGCATAGTAGGGCCTTCTTCCCTAAATATTTATGGACTTGAACAGATCATTAGAGAGGTAAGAAAACCCCACTGTATTTATAAGACTGGTTCGCAGTGAGCGTGCATCCAGAATGCTTCAATAGAAGCACAAAAGCAAAACAACTTTTATTCTAAAGTCTACTTATTTCAGATACAGAATTCTTGATTATGTAAGAGATACAAAATCAGTTACAAGACAAACTTCCCAACATACCCCAAAACACAGAGGAATGGGAATATGGCAAAAGGCTTGCTTAAGTCACCAGGCTGTACTTTGGTTTATAAATTCACTTGACTACCTACAAATAAATCAACAATTCGATAATTAAGGTGAGGGTTAACATTTGCATTTTTTGAGAGAGAGAGGAGGAAAAAAACAGTTCAAAGGATATGAAATCAAAAGACAGTTTCTTATCAAAGTAGAAAATACAGTCTCTATATTATCAGCTTTCCCATCTTCTACCTGTCTGTCCTATAACAAGAGTGTCTGTTACTCATGAGATGATTTCTGACAGTAAAGTTGCTTATGGAAAATGCCTTATCTAATAGAAGAAAAATGAAACATATTCTATATGTTAAAATGACCATTAAGAAATGGGTTGCATTGACTTTGAGCTCTATTCAAATGAACATATTCGTGTTAAAAATATCCCTATCAAGTTCTGAAATTCTAAAGGGCATTCCAGAAGAATCCAATGTACAGCTAATTGATGTATGCTGAGAACCACCAAAATAGTAAACTATTATTGGAGCATATTACTGCTGTCTGTGCAATGAACACCTTCTGCTAAAATCTAAACCTCTCATCTAAGCATCTAAAATGAATTTGGTCCATTTAGATAGCACTCTGGAAGGCTTAGTTATTCTAAGACTTAGAATTATAAACAAGAAGTAACTTGGGGTCATATCTTTGTATTTCAATGTAGGTCCCCCTGCATTAGTTGCAAGTTCATTGCAGGGAGGTCTCAGCTAACCCATCTGAGAAGACAGGTTATCTGTAGTTAAAGAAGGTAAGTAGGTGCTTAGACTGGGAAACAGAGACTGGGATGGACTAGTCTATGATGAGCCAGGAATCATGGCCAAGAACTCACAGTGGATGACCTTTGTAGGAATGGCTGTTAGCATGCAGAGGGCCAAGATCATGAAGTTCCCTTCACACCAGTGGCAAACCAAGTTCTGGTGGATGGAGATGGATGGCTTAGAGTCGTGGTGACAGGACTGTCTAGCAGGTGAGACCTGTAGCCGAAGAGCATTTCAGTTCCACTGCTCTACTTCCTCACGAGAGAATGTGTTTTCTCATAAGAACAAGGAGATAAATACTTTGGTCCTGAAGATGATTCTCTTAAACGTGATATAGTTAAATTATATTACTTAAGCTACTTTATGGTTCCAGTGGACTTGATAACATTGTTACATGATGAAATGCATCCAACTTTTAAGACACTAAGTAGCAAATGAACTTCTGGAATTCAAAATTTGGGAAGTTATCAAAAGTATACACTGAAAAAAAACTATAAGCACCTGCATCAGATAAAGATTCAAATGCTGACTCTGTCCTTAGCCATGCATTCTTGGACACATGATTTACATTCTAAGAATAATTCCAGAGATGAAGCCTTAAACCTCTAACATACAAAATAAAGATGGTAATTGCTTCTACTTTGTAGGATTAAATAAGCAAATCAGGAAAAATTAAGGATGGTGCCTGACACAACTAAAAGCCCTAATTAAAAAAAAAAAAGCTGTTGGGAATATTATATTTTTTAGTTTGATACTAGTGATGTGAAAGTTTGTGATGTTTTCATTTTAACGTCATTTATAGGAAAATGTCTTAGACAACTCTTGCAATGAATGAAAACATTCTAGATAGCTCTAATCTCAGTGCCAGAGAACTATATGGATCATGAACCCAAAATTCTAGATGAATATAAACAATGGCAGCAAATTACTTTAAAAAAATGTAATACTTTCTTTCCTAAAGGCATGTCCTCTGTGATTTTTTTAAGTCAAAGACTGGCATCAGAATTGGAGAGATCTGAGTTCACTCAAAATGTTTACTAATAAGAAAAAGAAAAATAATCTGGACCAGGAATAGGATCACTGAGGTGTTTGCTCTAAAACTTCCTCCATTTGCTGTATGACCTTGGATCGTTCTGGGATTTTGTTTTCCACATTTGCAAAATGAGGGAGATGAGCTAAGTTATAAAATCTTATTTTTTTTTTTACAGATGTAACTTGTCTGCTTTTGACAATTATATACAATTGGTTTTGTTGGCTTTTTTAAGCTGTGAAAAGGTGCACATTGTTAATAATTAAAGGGTAGAGAGATTTAAGAAAGTCACAGGAATGTAAAAGAAGCATTTTTCACATTTATGAAATTTAGCATGAATATTAACATGAGACGTTTAAATTACTCTTGCCTCTTGAAGATCATTTCTCTTCCACACAAGATTGTGAAGTTATCAAACCAGCCAGAACATATAAAAATTGTGAGACACAGAACATGCAATGGGTCACTTTATAGTCACTGAGTTAATATTTGTGAAAGAAACCAGAGAGTTCTGTACTTTCCTATTTAAATCAAGGGTTTTAAAAGACCTATTATCAATATATACCTTGATGGACAGAAATGTCCACCCTTTGTATCATAGTATCTAGAACAGAAGCAGACACACAATTGACTCTTGGTACACATTTATAGAATGTTTCCTTTCATTATGCTTATTACTTTTTTTTTAATATGGTAAATGAATCATGTAAGCCCCTATACAAATTCCTTGGTAGCTCTTCCATGTTTATGGGTCACAATCACTTTGAAAAAAAAATCCATCATATTTCTCTGCAGTATTTGAAGTACCTGCCAGGCTTTTGAGTCAAATTTTCCTTGCCTTTCCTGAAGTTTTGTTAAGAGTGCACAAGGATACTTTAACTGACTTTGTGTACATTATTGGAGGATAAAATTATCTTTTATGTAGCAAATAAATGATTCTATTATACCCTTTGTAGAATGCTCTTAGAAAATCAAAAACTCACATGTGAATGACGGTGATTGGCATAGGGGATTTTTATATGTGTTCAACAACAGTTGTGACAGTGACTGACTGTGCCAGGAATGAACACCTGATATGGCAGGGGCAAAGTCCCAGGGCAGGTGCTCCTTCATCAGGCTTCCCCAAATCCATGCTTTCCTTCATAATATCTGGTTTTCAAGGTAAAGGCCAGTACAACAGTTCAACCCAACTCATCCTGACCTACATTGAGGCATCATAAAAGAAATGAAGGGCCCTGAAGCATTACAAAAAACCTTTAGTTATTTGTGGTCTTCAAAGAGAAGTAATCAAAATGTGAACTTGGAACTTGAGATTTCCTACACAAGTAGGCTTTCTATCTTCCCACAAATATCCACACATATAAAGGCAGCACAGTAACTTTTTTTGCATATAAATGAATTTGAGCACAATCCATCACACATGTCATTTTTTTCACAATGGGTTAAATACTGACTCTCACATCTGTGCCCCGAAGCCAAGCCCTGCAACCTTCCCTGCTAGGCTCCCATACTGTTTATCTTCTCCCTTCCTTCTGCCTCTTGAGTTTTACATGCAGGCATTAATAAGGGGAAAGTCACATCAGAAATAAGCAGAGACCCCTGCATCCAAGCAGCGTCATGTGTCATTGCATCCTCTGTGGGAAAGCTGAAGAGTGCGACCCACTGGAGGTCTGGAGAACTGACCTGTTCACTGTTGCTGGCTCAGAAAAAAAAGACACTGCAGAGCAATGATGTGATGTGTTGGTACACAGGTTAGGTAACTTCTACAGATCTATGTCAACTTCCAGACAGTTACAAATGTGTAGCATTATAGCTTTGAGGAGAAAAACAGCAATAGGTTCTATCTGAGGAGAAAACTGAATAGTGGCCAACCAGATGTCTGAAAGACAGTGGGCTAATAACCAACTGCTACTGGGTTAATAACCTAAAATTTAAAGATATATACATTATATATCTGAGTAAGATTTAAATTGTTCTCTGATATTTTAATGTTAATACTTGTAAGGAATCAATCCCATTTACAACTGAACCAAAAACCATCAGCAAGTAGAAATAAAACTAACCAAAGAAGTGAAAGACCTATATTCTGAAAACTATAAAACACTGATGAAAGAAATTGAAGATGACGAAAAGAAATGGAAAAATATTCCAAGCTCATGCATTAGAACAGATATTATTAAAATGTCTATACTGCCCTAGCAATCTACACATTTAATGCAATCCCTATCAAAAAATAAAACTTGTATTTTTTAACCTTTTTTTTTTGCCAGACTAAAGATAAATGAAAACCACAACTAATACCATGATCACAACACACCTTAATCAAGAGGATACAGAATGAATCCTCAAAAAAGAAATTTAAAATGGAAAGGAAACGGGTGGTGGTGAAAATCAAACAGTATTTACTAAATCAACATCATTTATGTGACCTGAGATCACTTTACCATGCTACTTTTTTGTTCCAATTATTTTTGTTCAGCTAAGTGGCAAAGAATTATTTCCAAGTAGAGAGTCTATTATTCATTTAACCTTAATAGCTGATATTATTTTACCCCAACAAATTCATTATTATAAAATTTTCTTGATTTTCTGCTCCACTTCACATCTCTGTGAAACCACTTTTAAAAATCAGATCAAGTGACTACCATACTCTTAATACAGTGTTTTGATCATACCTAAAAACAATGGCTAAAAATCCCTTAGTGACAAAAAAATATTTTTTTATGCATCAGCATGTCAACTGCTAACCAGTATGAGCATAAATGTTGTAGAGCCTGTTCCATTTAAATTAAAAGCAACATGCTAAGCACATGACCAGGAGCATGAAATGTATCATACTCAGCCAGTTCCATTAATATAGAACCATGAGTAGTTTTAAACACATGCCTAATTATCCAATAATTTATATATGCTAAACTGCTTCTTTAAATGCCTTCTAGAAATAACTTGAGCTATAAAATATGATGATCAATTATGTTAAAAGGAAATATATTGCTATTTTAGATCTTGTGGCAAAGTTAAAGTGGAATATATTCTTTGCAGTCCAGTATAAGTAACCGATGGCTTGTCTCAGGTAAAGACTCTCAACACAGTTTCTCTAAATGACAGGCAAGGGACAAATGCTTATGCTCTCTGTGTCTGGAGTTGCATCAGATGCAGGTCTGAGACTGTTTTGAAATATACTTTATGTATACCACACTAACACATGGTTTATTGTCTAGTGGTAATTGAAAGATTTGAAGAAGTTGTGCCTCTCGTTAAAAAACAGGTATAATTCACAATAATGTGGAACATGATATCCCCAAAATACATTCAGTTATTTGCATTTTCTAGAAAAACAATTGTAAGAATGACATTTGAGGAGCCAGTATATTTGACAGAATATAATCAATGAGAATTGAAAAATCCATAATGGATGAGGGCCAAACATCTCTAAATCTAACTGATATTCCCTAAGATGTTTTGCTCACTAACCTATAAAACATAAAAGTACAAAAAAAAAAAATCATAGTTGTAACAGTAAAAAAACAAAACAAACAAACAAAACTCTTGCTGTTGGCCTTTTGGGAAGAAACTGCCATTTCCAAGACTGCTTTAAAGTTGAACTACATTTTGACAAGAAACATATTTTTAATGGATCCTTATGAAAGGAGAACAATATACATGTTCAAAAGTGGAAATGATACCATTTCACAGCAGTGGTTAGAGGGCACGATGACAATATTACCATGGCTCTAAAACAACCTTCTATATATTAGTTCTTTTGTACAGTCTGACAAAGGATGCCTTTTAAAAATATTCCTTGAGTATTTAATAGCATTATTTAAGTTCAACAAAAAGACTCCTCCTGATTCATCCAATGCCTTTTTTTAAAGACTTTCATTTGTCCTTGTTTTCCCCAGGACAGCAGCCACCTGTCACCACTCAGGTCCTCACTGTGATTTATCTCTGTACACAAAGTTAGAGTAGTCTGCTTTGTAACAAGGATAATACCTACCCATTGTTACTTTTACTTATTTTTAAAGTAGAACCACTTAATACATCTGGGGAATGCAAAAGAGAGAAAAGGTATTCTAATCTCCCATTCATGAATGAACAGATGTCATAACTCCACAAATAGAAAGAAAGTAATCCAGGACAAAGAGTATTTCAAGAGCTGCGGCCACACTGTTTTTTTTTCTTTTTTTTTTTTTTTTTTTCCAACCACCACATACGAGCAGAGCTTTTAAGGATAAAGTTTATGGGACAGAATGTCACGTCAGTGCTGAAGAAGGTAATCACTTGGTACTTCTGAGGGCTCATGTTGGAAAAAAGAAAAAACAACAACAAAAAGAAATGTAAAGAAGTCCCTAAACCCGCTGCTCCTGTTTGAAGATTCCTTGAGTGGTGGGAACACAGAACTGTAGCAGACATTAGAAAACCCCAAGGTAAGGCAGTCTAGTCTTCCTTTGCTAAGAAAACCCAAATCTACAGAATTCCAGTGAAATGCCCAAGGTCACACAGCAAGTTATGGATGGCCCTGGGCATGACTGGTTACAACAGAAAACTTAAAATGTCTGTTAAACATTTCTCACTCGGACACTAAAGATCTTTATTTCAATCTATCATTTTTGGAATGTATCATATTCTCCAAATGCCGAGGAAAGTAAATTTAATCCTATTCAAATTTCTATATGACCATGAGTTTGAATTCTCCATGTAGATCATCAGGATTCCTATCCAGAAGGGGTCAGGAGCACCCAGTCAGGATGGGGGTAAAGGGGTCCGTGGTTTACGATTGTAATTTATATGTCACACAAAAAGCACTGAGAGGAGGATCCAGCTTTAAGATCACCTCTCTCTGCAAAAAATTAAAAATAAATAGTAATATTTAATAGTATTAATAAATAGTAATAGTTAATAGTTAATAAATAGTAACTATTTCCACTGAATGTAATCCATAGCTCATTGTTTTAGAAACAGGGCACCAATTCAAGAAATATCCTAGGATATAAGGATGTATAGGTATGGTTATGTGGTGGTGGTGGTTGTTGCTACAAATCCTGTATTTGTAAAGGACTGTCTGCTCCTAACTTCTTATAATCATTCTAGATTTAATATTGCCATCTTTAGCTTCTACTATGAAACACACTACCATTTAACCTCTTTTATCCACATACCATTGAAAGTTTAGTAGTAGCTTCAGTAATGTTAATACTGATCGAACAGCCCTCTTCTCTTTTAGTTAAAAGGCATAATTTTTTACATTTTAATTAGTGAGGCTGGGGACCCTCTGCGGATGTGTGACTTCTCACGTAAAGAAACTGTGATCAAATCCATTAGCTCCCCGGGCCAGATAACATTACAACCACAGACCACAACCTCCTACCGTTAACTGGCCTAAATATTCAGGCAGGGGCCCTGGAAATGAATCACACAGCCTGTAGTGTGCATCTGGCTATCAGACATGGAATGGAGAACTTCTCTACGTGGATTACAGAGCCAATTTCAACTAAGCACAAATAACTTCTGTCACGAGTAAAAGGAATGAAAAAGAAAGGGGAGCAAGAGTTGATACTTAATGAGAAGAAGCCGGTGTGAATTAAAAACAAAAATGACAAACCACAACCATCTGAGCCATTTGCACAGTATCGTACATAGTATTATAAATAATACATGTACTATACATACGTATGTACAATTATAACAGTAAAATAATATGTGAGGTGGTTTACCTTTGTACTTCTGCAACATATCTCCGCTATGTCAATTTTAATTTTTAATTTACCTTCACTTTTACATTGAGCTTGGTATGATTCATGTGACTTCAATAAAAGGAATTATGTTTCAATAGACATTCTGCAGAAGAACCTAAAAGAAATTCCAAGCAGAATGACAATCTAGAGTATAATCTGAGATGAATATATGGACAGATGTCTGCATAGTCATTTGCACTGATAATTTTGTCAGTGAGGAATCTTGCAGAACGGCAAGGGGGAAATGTTTGCAGGGGTAGCTTTCTGCAAAACCAGCAAATCCCCAGAGGAGGCACTCGAGTATTGCTGGTTACAGCTAGATCTGCTCTGCTTGTCAGAGGCTGAGGAGATGGTCACACACAGGACTCTGATCACATGTCTTTTTTTCCTTGTCCTCAGCTCCCCTTTGCACCCCATTTAGAAGCAACTGATTCTTTCATGCCAAGGAGAAAAGCTTCCATCACAATCCCTTTGCAAAGACGCTAATGTGCGTTATTTTAGAAGTTTCTGAAACTCCCGTTTTAAACTAAGGCTTTGAAGACTTCCAGCCAAGTTAAAAAAAAAAAAAAATGTGTGAGAGAGAACCGCGATATGCTGATATGCTACAAACCACTAACACAATAAATCCAAAGCCTTTATAAAATCAAGGAAGGTTAAGATCCCTCAAGCATAAATATTCACAACACTGAGCAATTTATGTGCTTAGTACTTCATAAAAGATTTCTAAAAGATTTGACAAGAAAGTATTTGACTCTATACAAAGATGTATTCACTTCCTCATATCAGTATACCTTCTGAGAAGTTTATAACTGCTTTGCCATCAAAACAACTAAAAGGCTGGATGATGGGTAGACCGGCAAAGAAATCACGCCTGAGGAGACACAGTGGGTTGATTTTTAGATCTAGGAAGGCTGAACGGTAGCCAAAACTCAGTATGCTTCCCACCCTCTCCTTTTCATTGGACACTAAAAACTAGAGTCAATTCAAGGGTAAACTGCAGTAATACAGATGCTTAACAATTACCCTTCTATTAGAAAAAGAGGGAAAAACTCTCTGCTATTATATACAAAGACTTAAGAGTTGTGAGTCTGTCAGCTGATTGTTAACACAATTCTAATGACCTACTGCAGCCCTTAATCACAATAGTATCTCACGTTGTAAGCTCACAATGCCCTTTTATTAAAGCTGCAAACCCTAATAGCTTCTAGCAGGGTGATGGTCCGCACTACTGATTATTATTTTATTGTTCTATCCAGACTTTACCAGATAAGACTATTAACACGGAATGCTACCTAATTGTTCCAGCCACTCCACCCCATACTGAACACTAACATAGAAGCCAGACTTCACAAAGTTGTCACTTTCACTACTTGCCTCAATTCTTCTGCATTTTCATTCATACTATTTCAGATAGCCCCCCAAACGGAGAAAAGGACTCTTAATGTATTTTCCTTTTTCATCTAGTAACAAGAGCTTGGGTAAACAGAAAGTCTAGCTATTTTTTTTGGGGGGGGGGGGAAGTAATATCTGGTGAGTTACTGAAAGCTTCCAATGTAATCACTTCTTTCCTTAGCACCCCCCTACCCACAACTGACCTGTCTTTATAAAGACACTTAAAACTATTTAGATGTTGCTGGCCGTGTATCAATGCGAACTTTCCTTTAAAAAAAAAAGGGGGGGTGCTACTGTCCCTAAACTCTTTTAAAATATGAGCCTGATTTTTTTTTTAATGTATACTTGTCACTTAGTACCGGCCGTACACTCACATTTTTCTATTTTTCTCCCATAAAGTTCTGCTGATCTACTTCAATATGGAAAATGACCCGAACACCTGTCTGCTTATAGGAATTAGGGAGGACGAGTCCTACTTAGAGATATTTCACTCCGATGATCTAATAAACAGAAGATAATCCCCGGCAACATTAAAAAAAAAAAAAAAGCGTTTTAAGCATATTCACGGTTCCGTTTGCAGATCCCCAAAGCCTCGAGACGCCCGGTCCTCGACGATGTCTTCACGGGGGCCCCAGTGCCCTCCGCTGGGGCAAGTCCCCGCCGATCTTTACTCACCCGAACTCACGGCTAAGAGATCCGGAGGGTTTAAGGGTCTACAACGCGAGGGCAATTCGGCAGCAGGTCCTTCCTCGGGAATCCACGCCCGGAGGCTGCACACCGCGAGCCGCCGCGTAGCAGGTGCCCCGGACGCGTCCCCCTCGCACTCGCGGGAACCGAACCGGGCGCCCTTCCCCGACGCGAACCCGCCCGGGGCAGGTGCAAGCCAGGCGGAGGGGGCGGGCGCCGAGCCGGACGCACCGCGGCGGCGCGAGACCAACTGCGGGGGGCGGGGGGGGCGAGGGGGGCGAGGGGGGCGGGGAGCGAAGCCCCTCGGGGAGCCGCACCTTCCCGACAGGTGCAGGAGCCGCAGGCGCAGCCCCCTCGCGGGCTCGGACCGGGCGGTGCGGGCGGGGTCCTGCCCCCGCGCAGCCCGGGACCCGCTCCCCCGACCCGGCGCGCGCGTCCGTCTGTCCGGCCCCGCGGCGGGAACTTGGGGACGCCCCGGCAAACTCCGCGCGCAGCCCCCGCCCGCCCGCCCGCCCGCGGCTCCCGAGGCGGGGCGCGCTCACCTGGGGCCTCGCTGCGCTCCCGGCGGCGTCCGGCGCCCGCGACCCGCGACCCGGCCTCGGCGTCCGAGAGGGCGCGCGCTCAGGCCCCGGGCGGCCCGGCCGGGAGGGCTCCGCGCCCCAGGCACGGCCTCGCCGCGGGCCGCGGGCGCCCCGGGCCCCGCCGCCGCCGCCTCCGCCGCCTCCGCCGCCTCCGCCCGCTCCGAGGGCCCGGCCGGCTCGCCCGCGCGGCTCAGGCGCAGGGTCCCGAGCGAGCGGGGGCGCGCGTCCGGACGGAGGGCGCGAGGGCGGGCGGGCGCGGGGCGCGGAGGCGCTGAGCGCGGCCGGCAGCCGCCGAGCCTCGGGCCCCTCCTGCGGACCCGGGCGGGCTACCGGGAGGCCGGGCGCTCCGCCGCCTCGCGCACCCCCGCGCGCGCGCCCCGCCCCCCGCGCACCCCGCCCCCCGCGCCCTCCTGACGGATCCGCGCAGCCCGAGCCCGGGGCGGCGAAGCCGAGGGGAGCGCGGACGGCGGGCGGGGCCGCAGCCCGCGCATCTCTCCGCCAGGTATTTGCATCTGAAAGCGCGGAGCTGCGGGAGAGTTTCGAGAATCTTTTTTTTTTTTCTTTTGCCTTTCCCAGCGCCCTCCCCTCCCCCCCCCCCCGACCTGTCGCAGAACCGTGATCAGCGGAGCTCCTGAGGCTTGAAGGCAAAGTCATAAAACTAATCAGAACTTACCGCTTCCCTGCGTGCTAGTTGTGCCCCCTCAGCCTCCGCGGACCGCCCTAGTCCTACTTCCCGCGCTTGCGGGGCACGTTCCCCGCGCGGGGCTCGCGGGGGCACAAGTTGGGCGCCGCGGGGCGGGCGGGGGCGCCGGGCGGGCCGGGGCAGGGGATCGGCTCGGCGAGAGCGCGCCCAGCGCGGAGGGTCCTCTCCTGTGCTCAGGCCCCGGATTGAACCTGCTGCTCGGGCGCTGTGTCGCGAGGGGTACGGAGGCGAACGGATCGTCTCCAAGTGCGTTCGTTTTCATTTTCCTGATTGTGCCCGCGGAACTTGCCCTGCTTCCCTGGTGCATCCTTAGCAGCGACTCCCAGTGTCCCACGTCCGGGGGGCGGGGGAGGGGGGGCTCGTCCCCGTCGGCATCTCTGCTCCCCTGTCCTTTCGCGCACACACTTGCTCCCTCCCCTCCAGGCCATCCTGCCCCTTTAGCTCGCGATTTTTCCTCTCACGTAGTTAGTATTTACAACTGCGTGCCATGCTCAGAATGCTAACAGCAAAAAGAAATTTGGGAGCTCCTGTTAAGTTCCAGATACCTAGCCATGCTGTTTATTTAACGTTGCTTCGTTTTTAAAGGTCTGTCTCCGACCCCAGATCTCCCCAAGTCCAGGCCTGCTTGGATGGCCTAGCATAGGCCACTTGCACTCGAGTGTCAAGCCGTTGCCCGAACTCAGGATGTCCAGAACAGACCTATTTCTTCTTGGATGTCACCTTGGGTTTCCGCAGGCATCTCTGCTCTGTCAGGGACACTATCATTCTCCAGGTACCCAGACGTTAAAACTTGGCTTCATCTTGGAGGCCTTTGACATGTTTTTTCTGCATTAAATCCTTAATTGGGGCGTCTGGGTGGCCCAGTCAGTTAAGCATCTGCCTTGGGATCTGGTCATGACCTCAGGGTCCAGGGATCCAGCCCCACATGGGTTCTCCTTCTGCCTCTGCCCTGCATCCCCTGCTCCTGCTCTTTGGGACGAGGGCTCTCTCTCAAATAAAGAAATAAAATCTTAAAAAAATAAAATAAAATAAAATCATTAATTATTCTGGCTAATATCATACATTCTAGAACTTCACATTTTTCTGATAGCCTTACATGCATTCGCCTTGCTTTGTCTAATGAACGCATCGCTGGGATGGGACCAATTCTTAGCATTGTTCTGCGCTAAAAGCTTCAGGAAGACAAGGATTGATATTCGGTGTGATCAAGACGGCACATATTTGGGCCATAGTAAATATCTGTTAAATGAAGAAGCCAATGTTTGTTTCTTATCCAGCAATTAACACAACTCTGGGGACACCATGCTGTTTGTAAACTGCTCAGGAGATTGCCTGGCTCCTTCATCTGTGCGCTAGTATGAGGAAACAAGTACTGCACCATATTTGTTTTAATCAAAGGAAGGAAAGGGAAAAAAAAATTCTGGAGACCATTTTTTAAGGGTTTTTTTTTCCCCCCCACACAATTTATCCTTTTCTTATCATGTGCTTCCCTATAAATATTGATCACAAATTTGGCTTCCATCTTGAACCACATGTTTCTATATGATTTGCCTTCTTTTTAAAAAATTTCCTTAAATCATAACCTTTACAGGGATTCTAGAGGGGGCTAAAATGAGTTCAATTAATCAGAAGACTGATTCTGGTTTTCACAGTCACAAGACATTCATCCTCTAGGATGTGTGCCTCTTTGGAGGACAAGATTAAGAATGGAGTGATTCAGATGAGAACTACGCACCCCCCCCCCCTTACCTAGGACATCAGAGATAACCTCTGCAGAGATGGCCCTTAAGCTGAGAGCTGATGATGACAATGAGTTGCATTTGTGACGATCTGAAGGGAAAATAATCCGGTCAGAATACACAAAGAGAAATCTCTGCAGAAGGCAGGAGTTGGGTGTGTTTGAGAAACCTAGAGTACTGTAGGAAGAGGAAAGTCAAGATGGATTAAGTTGGCGTGATGGACCAGGGACAAATCTGCAGGGCCATCTAGGTGCCTGAGAGGTGTTTTTTAATTCTCAGGATGAAGCCCAACATTAGGAATGACATAAACAAGAGTGCCACAGATTTAGGCTATGGTCAAGTCTAGAGACAAGACTGTTTTTTTAGATTTTTCTGTTCTCCCCTTCTTTTCCTAAAACTCTCTCTGGCTGATTAGAAAACCTAGTTTCCTGAGAAACACAAATAAAAATGTACTGTACTAGATAAATCCTAAGGTGCTGCCAAATGTTTAAGATTCCATGAAATACAAATGTAAGTCATAATAGCATATGCTTACTTATGAAATTTCATAATGTTTCCATATAATTTTCAAATTTATGTTCTAATATGTCTAGTCTTATATATAATAATATTTTTTCAAATCCCCTCAGTCAAAGGTTTTATTTCTTCAGTGTCATATAATGCTGTGCACAAATTTGATAAATATCCTTTATTCTTCTCTATTAAAGAAAAACCCTCCTGGGGTACCTGGGTGGCTCTGTCGACTAAGCATTTGATTCTTGATTTTGGCTCTGATCATGATCTCCGGGGTCCTGGGATCCAGCCCTGTGTTGGGCTCTGCACTCAGCAGGGAGTCTGCTCCTCTCTTCCTCTCCTCCTCCCCCCATTCTCTCTCTCTCTGTCTCTGTCTCTCTCCCTCAAAAAAATAAATGAATCTTAAAAAAAATAAATAAATAAAAACTCCTTTAATCAGCTGTATGAGAACTATGCTTTAGAAAAGGAAATATCAGAGAATGTAGGAGAACTCAGTCATGCTTTTTACCAGTATGGATGGTATTTCCCTACATGTTTTAGCTCTCAAACCAGATTGGGTACAAATAAGAAAGTTCTGATACAATTGCTAATTAGGTTAGATTCATATTCATTCCATCCTGAACTTACTCTAAAGCCAAAGGTGAGTCTCAAAGACTTGCAGCTAAGAGCAGAAGAGAGCTAACCATTGAGAACTAAGTAGTTCTAGAAATTCAGGGGTCATGGTAGGAAAACAGAAGTGACAGGAGATAAGAAGCACCTATGTAAGGCAAACTCAAAAAGTGGGCCATTTACTTTTTTTTCTACCATAAGTTTATGGGTACTATATTTTTTAAAGGTGTTTTTTTTTTTGTTTTTTTTTTTTTCTGGAGAGAAAGAAAGCACAAGCAAGGGAACAGCAGGCAAAGGGAGAAAGAGAAGCAGACTCCTTGCGGGAGCAGGGAGCCCAATGCAGGGCTCAATCCCAGGACCTAAAGATTATGACCTGAGCTGAAGGCAGACACTTAACCAACTGGACCACCCAGGTGTCCCTAAAATATTTTTTAATTTTGTAATGCTAAGCATTTCCTGCGGATGTCTATGTTCTTCAGTTTATTTTATCTAATTAAGTATGCTTCCATCTTCTAGAAAATAAAGATCTTAATAGGAGAGATTCTAGCTCAATATACTCATTTGCTAATTAGTTAAATATCAACTGACAACCTTCTGGATGATGGGATACAAAGATGAATTTAGGATGTATTTCCTAACCATAGGAACCTTCCAACCTATGGTGAAAATAAGGAGGTGCATGCATCTCCATATACCTTGATAAACATGGTGATGAAGTATGCATAAATGTCAAGTGTGGGATCACAAAAAAAGTGGCCACATGACAAAGTCTTGAATGGGGAGAGAAAATGTTTGGAATGTACCATGAGGGCAATGGGGCATTGTAAGGAATTTTATGGAATTTTATGAAGGAGAATCATTATCATAATTTCAGTAGAAGAAGGAGGCTTGGCAGGCTTTTTAAGCCATTTCTTGGACTGGAAATGAGAAAATGTTTAGGAAATTGTTCGAGAAATCGAGATAAGAAATATCTTGTCCTGAACTCTATTTGTGCCACTAATGTATGAAAATCTCTTGAATGTAATTAGAAAACCTATTTCTTTCTATCTATCTATCTATCTATCTATCTATCTATCTAATCATCTTTAAAGATTTCTTGACATCAGTTATCAGCAAAGAAGCATAAATGAAAACTAATAAAAGGAATGTGTGCCTACAATTAGCATCATAGAATCACCCCCCAACCACATCCAACTGATGACTGTATCCCTCACAGAATACTGGACTGGAAGAATCAAAAGTCTGAGCTAATATAATAATTTTGTTGCTTAGGGTGTTCGCCCTGCCTCCCTTCTCATTATCCAGAAAGCCTGTCTGTTCAAATGAATACTTTCAGAGTATATTACTCAGACTTTTTTTTTTAATTATATCTATTTATTCATAAGGGACACAGAGAGAGAGGCAGAGACATAGGCAGAGGGAGAAGCAGGCTCCCGGCGGGGAGCCTGATGTGGGACACCATCCCAGGACCCTGGGATCTTGACCTAAGCCAAAGGCAGATGCTCAACCACTGAGCCACCCAGTATATCATTCAGCTGAAGGGCCCTGAAGATATTCAGAGACAAGAGAGCTACTATATCAGCGCAGAATTATTTAGAAAACGCAAAGATATCTATTGGGATCTAAGGAAGTCATTCCTTAAAAGCTTCTCCATGTGAAGAGGAGGGCATCAGGCCTTGCAGAAGGCCTTGCAGAAGCCTTTCGAGTGCAGGATGCTCAGTGATCTGAGGTCCAGAGAGAACCAAGTGAAAATCTACAGGGAAGATTTCTCTAAGACTCTCAGTTTGCACTGCAAAGATTGTGCATTGGCTTTGAGATTGCAAGTAGGTAACTCCCCATGCAAACCATTTAGAAGAAACCCACAGAAAGGAAATGAGAACAAAATGACATAGTGTAACTGGAACCCAAAAGTGAGGAATTCAGGTTTCCCCCTATCTAAGCAAAAGAGGTAATCCTGGCTATTATTTCCAGTTTTCTTCAGGTATTGGGGCTTCTCAGGGCTGAGAATACTTGTGCTAAAAGAAAAAGAAAAAAAGAGAGAGAGAGAGAGAATACCTGTGCTGTTGTGGGTCAGTGGTTATTATTTGAAAGTATAAATAGAACTTTTCCTGCTACCTGTCTCTGCATTTTCTTTCTGAAGAACAAACTCAAACAGATAAACAACTGATTTGGTTTTGGTATTAAATTCCAAAGCAAGGGAACACTTACTTATTTAAATAGTGTATGATACTACTGATGTGCAATTGTATCTCTGGGTTCAGAATAGTTGGAACACAAATTACTTTTTAAAAAGCAGCTCAATCAAAATTGTCAGAAATAATATAGCTAGGCCTGTGCTGTCTCTTGAATTACAGTTGTTCTATAAAAGCCTTCTAAAACCTTTAGAGGAAAAGCAACAATGCAAATTTCTGCTAAACGTTGCACTATCACTCAGTGACAAGCTATAGAATCTTTTGAAAACTGTGGATTTTCTCAATAAATTCATTTCAAAAATATTTACTGAGTGCTAGCTACACTCCAAGTCTAATGCCACAAATTGCAGACACCACAAGGGGGAGTAAGGCCACGACCCCACAGAATATTCCAGGCACATAATTATTAAAGGGGAGAGAAGAGACTAAACTCTGTAAAAGAACAGTGCACAGTGAGGCACCAGATTTGAAGAAGGAAGATAATAGTTGCTATTGGAAAGTCCTAAAAGCATAAACCAGTGTGACATTTCACTTGAGTCTAGGATATGATGAGTATGAAGACAGTAGGATACAGCAGGAAAATCAGGAGAATAGTCACAGAACTTTATATAATCTCCAAAGAGCAAAGGGATTTAATGGGGGATTTTTTTTTTCAGATAAAATTTGATTTTCTCTGCTCACCTAGACAGAAAAAGGGCTCCCTAAGCATGCATTCAGTTGTTCCCCTTGTATTTGGGACACTATTCCTCCATCCATGCCCACTGAGCTCCTCTGAGCAACACTAACCTGATTGTTCCCTGCATGGAGATCTGGAGAGCTGGCGTGCTCTGGGTTCTGTAGGCTTTATAGCTGGTGCCACTCAATTATATTTAGTACTCTCTTAACACACATAAAATGTGCATGTAGGAATGACCCTACTTCTAGCAGCTGCATGGAGCTATGTGACTTTGAGGCTGAACTCACAGTCAGAAGGAAAATCCAGGAGAAGAAAATATGAGAGATTATATACTATAGGAAGAAAGATTAGATGAAATGAGCCAGTTTCTTCAAAGGTGAATTTTGAAGAAGGCAAGCATGCTTAATAAGTATTGAAGAACCACCACCCTAGAAGATTCTCATGGTTAAGAAGAGCAATAGTCTTTTTATGAACTTCAACTACTTCATGCTCAAAGGTGAAATCTGCAGCAGTCACTGTCTTTGTGAACTGCAAATGGTTCCACTTTCCACATTTAGGTCTGAGTGATTAAAAATGGATAGAACAAGCATCTCTCCTTTATTTCATTCCCAACTGACAAAATGGTCACTCTAAAGTCCGAATTAAGGGAGGGCCCCTTACTGCAAAAGATCAAAAAAAGAACAGGCTTGATTCAGACTGACACAATTATATTAGGACCAACATAAACAAACAGATTTTGTGGACAAATTAAGGCACACCATTTCCTAATGCATTCATGTGTTCGTGTGAGAAAAGTTGTGGTTGAAATGTGTACTCATTATGCCATGTTTATTAGCTAGCGCTTTTCACATTTAATAGTGACAAAAAATGTTTTAGTAACTTAAAGACTTCCTTGCAAATATATCTGTGGATGCAAATACTGGTCTGAAAGGGTTAATGAGCCTTAGCAAGCCACTAAATTACCATTAGTCACTGAGGATAATTGGACTCAATACCTTATGCATGAAATGACCTACATAAGACACCTTTGAAGACATTTAAGCATATTCCCTTATTTTATCAATGATGAAACTGAAATTCAGAAAGGGAAAGAGATTGGTTCATATTCTTATGATACATTTCAGGTATGGGAATAAGAATCAAAACCCAGTAATAAAAGCATGCTGATTGGTCCATACTGCAATATCCAAAGCAGGATTCTTAAAGATCCTAGATAGTCAGACTTAATTATTTGATATTTTGCATTTCAAATACCAAGGATTTTTTTTTTTTGCTTAAATTTCATAGCTTTTCTAAGCAATGGAAAAATAATTTGGTTGTAGCCTTTCTCATTTTTAATAAGATATTTTTAAAAAGGGTTTTTTAATTTATTTGAGAGCGAGAGAAAGTGCACAAGCAGGGTGAGGGGCAGAGGGAGAGGGAGAGAATCTCAAGCAGACTCCCTGCTGAGCAGGGCTGGATCTCATGACCCTGGGACAATGGCCTGAGCTAAAATCAGAGTTGTTGGCTTATCTAATTGAGTGATCCAGGGGCCCCTTAATGTGATATTTTTTATAGGTCAGACAGTATTGACTTTAATTATAAAAATTGAATGTATATTATTGTACATTATATATAAACATTTATAGTTAATATATATTTACTTAGAATAATATACATTCAATTTTTATAATTAAGTATATGCTTATATATTAATATATATAAGTACATAAGCATATACTTATATATATTAATATATAAACATATTCAACTTAATATAGTCAATTGAATATATGTAAATATATTCAATTTAATTATATATATAAATATATTCAATTGAATGTATACTATAAACAATTCTGTTGATTATATATTACATATAAATACATATTTTTGTATATTGTATTAAATATATATTTTATATAACATATATGTATTTATATATGTATTGAATGTCTTTTTATACAAGTCTGTTGACATGAATCTCCATCACACCTTAAAATTTTCTTGAAATACTAATATAAATCACAATTCTCATTTTCTTAGGAGAATAAGATTTGAATGAGTCACTTGCTTTAGGTAAAATGCCTATATTTTGGAGCTCTAAAAAGACAGTGGACTAGCTCATGCCAAGCAAGCCATTTGCTGTTAGAATCCATATTGATTGATAATTCAGTTCCTTTATCCTATGAGATATCTAATAGTTTCCACCTAAGAGCTAATTAAAAAACTAAGTAAGCTTATTTTAAATATATTTATGAATAACGATAGCTCCATGACTTTTTAGAAAATTATTAGATACCTTTAACCATTCAAATATTCCTCTATAGATTAAAACAAAATATAGATTTCTAAATTTCTGGAAAACAGTTCCTGAACTGACCTTGAAAATTTGCCTATCTCCTGTCTGACTTAATACAAAAAAGAGCAAGACCAATAATGTTTTAATTTGTTTAACCAAGGTGTACCAACTAAGTGCTCCTCTGATTATACCCAGCCTCCACACAAGTTTGGCCCATGTAGAGTTTTTTTTTTTTGTTTTATTTGTTTATGTACCTTCCAGTATTTGTTATTGGAAGATTATGCATGCATGTTTCTGACTTCTCTTCTATATACCAAAATTCTGACCAAGTTAGGCTGCAATTTTATATTATAAAGTGTAATTGAACTTGAGGACTTTCTATATCTATTTTTTTCAAAATTAATATGAAGGGTTCCAGAACATATACCAGGTCAATAAAAGTATAGATATTGGAATTGACTTTTGTCTGTTTGCTTTGTTTATTTGTTTTAAGGAATAGACATCTGCAGGAGTTATACATCTATCAGTTGTATCATATCTCATTTATATGAAAGGATGCCATGGTTGGAGTGAACAAATTTGCTTGTGAAACACAGCTTGCAAAAAAAAAAAAAATCAGGTTGCTGTTTTTATGTAAATTATTTAAATTCAGTGCCCAACATAAGATAATCGGAGTAAGATGAACACATCAAATTCAAAGGAAAAAGTAATCAGTGTGAAATACTCATTTTGGCCAAAAAATAAAAATAAAATAAAGAGCTTAATAATTGCTTTCTAAACTTTCTGGACTTGGTATACAAATTAATAAGAAAGCTCAGAAGTAACAGATGTGAAAGAATGAAAAGCATAAATTCCTTCACACTTCTGATTAACTGAGCTTGAGTGTTGAGAATAAAAACAAGGAGGGGAAAATGTAACTTTTCTACAGTTCTTTAAGTCCATTAAGCACTAATTGGGAAAGATTTTTTTTCTGGCAGTTTCATCAGGAAAAAAAAAATGGAAGAAAAGTTTCTCCACACCTATTGGGATAGAAGGCACAAAAGGCCTCAACTGTGTGGGGAAACATGTCCACACTCCCATTAGTGGAGAGCTTTTATTTTACCCCTGTCCACAGGAATTCAGTCCCCTTTTGAAACTTATTGTCCTTAGCTAAGACCCTTGTGAAAGGCAACAGATGTTGCTAAGATAATACCAGCCTGTCTACTATCCTATTTCGTTTTTAAATGAAGAAATTGAGAGAGAGAGAGAGAGAGAGAGAGAGAGAGAGAGAGAATGAGACAGAGAAAAGAGACCATCCCTTGCTTTAAATCATTGGACCATTTTGCACTTGAGCAAATCTGTTTGCACATGCTTTGCTGGCCCGGCAGAAAGGACTGGGCCTTTTACATTCAGCTTGAGGTCAGTCCTAATGTGGTGTTCAGTGGTCCTCACGCCTTTCACAGGAAGCAGCTGCCTCTGATTGCCAGAACAAATTGAGGTGATTCAAGCCACCAGCAGGGCATAAGTATAACTCCCATTCACTCAGAAGGGAGGGAAAAGCACAGAACAGACCAACCGGGGTTGTCCACAATAAACCGTAGGATTAGATTTGACACACTGGATATTAAGACATGGTCATATTGAAAAGTAGGCCATAATGACATAAGAAACTACAAGATAGTTATACGAATGACAATAAGAAAAAAACAGGACTTGCGCATTTATCAAGTTACACCTAATTATTAAATGCCTTATATTTCTGTGTCTTCATGACACCTGAGGAATTCTCACTGTCACTAGACAGATAACAATCTCTTTAGGTGCACATGACACATGTGCTGAAGACATTTATAAAGAAAAATAAAATCCATTAAGCAGGAAGTGATTTTAAACAAAGTGAAGGTTAGGCAAAGTTGGATGGATTGTCTCCCAATTTAAGTAAAAGAATATATAAGCAGTTTAACAAGATGGATGTATTCCAAAAACAGAGAGTAAAGTATTGCCAAATAATAACAGAATTAATTATATAAAGTCACAATAAAGTGATTTAAATGGCACTATCATTTTAAATCAGGGCTTCTGAAATGTTTTTTTTTAAAAGGAATTTTAAGAGGATGTTTTTCAAAGACCTCATATTTACTATTAAAATAAAATGTCCCTGATCCATTCATTAGGCATATATTATCTAAGAATAAGTGAGATTCTTTTCTTTTTGGATGGAATTGTATTCCTTAAATTAATATTGTCAACTGCACACTTTTCAGTTCCCAACATTTATTATTGTGTTAAAAGTTCAGGGTAATTATTCTATGAGCCCTATTCAATCCCAGATCTCCCATCTATAGATAATGCCGAAATATTTATATGTTAGAACTTTTGTTTTAGAATATTGTTCTTCCTATCTCCAGTAGAATTGCAGTTATTGAGGATGGGTAATATTGCCTGTTCATTTGCTACTCAGACAGTAAAGGAATTACGTCTAAATATTAAACTACTTTAAGATATAATAGCATCATAAAAATAAACAAATGCAGATATATGAAAGACATTGCACATTTTTCCAATGGTCATTAAGCTATATATAACATATTTTTCAACTAAGGTAGTTCCTTACCTCTTAAATTATGAGGGACAAATTATTTTCATCAGTGGGAAGTCATTGGCCTTTGCTTTACTAAAGTGAACGCTGACCTTCAAGTGAATTTCATGGTCATTTAAATAGGGACTAACTCCATTATTTCTGAAAGGATGATCCAAATACTTAGTATTTAATATTGAGCTCTTTCTTCCATATGACTTCTATATTTTGTTTCTCTGTGTAGCTCATTTCATGATTGGCAATTTCCATATTCTTCAACTTACTTCTTTCCTAATAGATCTTAAAAAACTATCCCCTACCAGGAAATTATGTCCTTAAAGTCTAGAATTCACATGGACATTGGAATTTAGCCACAAGTTCTTTTGATGTGTGTTAGATGCAAATAGAAGTATTTCTTCAAGATATACACACTATTAATAATGAAGATGGGGAATGATATCTCTGTTTGGGAAGTTAATTACCCTGCTGATACTGGTGCTAATAGCTCCGTACCAAATATAAATTCAGTGTATTGATCTGTTAGAGTTGAGTCCAGAGGGTATCTGGTAACACAATGAAATTTACAGTGAAATTAGCAGCAAGGAAGTTAGTTCATGACTATAAATTGTCATGGAAAATAAACAAAGACATTTGGCATAGGAGAAATGGAGGCAATGATGTACTTTGAGAAAAATTACTTTATCAATGCACCTCTCAAATCCCTGGGGGCAGTATAAAATATAAATAGAACATTATTTTTCAAAAAAGCAGATGACCTGTAGCTAGTGAAACAAGACAGGACAATGCATTAAACATTCATAAGTAGGTTTTTTATAGAATAACACTCAAGGATTAACAACATTTTTAACCTGCATAACTCTAGGCAACCGGATGTGAATGAGAGAAAATGATCCTAAAGATAATTAGAGAGTCATATGAGGAAGAGTGGCATCTGCAGTTACAGTACACTAGCTAGGATAGAATTACACCAGCTATCAATCTTCATGCTTGAGGGCAGAAACTGCTCACCAGATGGGTCAGGAAGATATTCCCCCCCATGGTATAATATTGTGAAATTAAGTATATGATGGGAGGTTTATTCCTCTTAGTGAAACATCTGGTATTGGCCACCAGATGAGATGCACCCTCTGTCTGCTCAGGATGGTAACTCATATTTTTTCTCACACAAGGATTGCTTGTGTCAACTGAAGTCATATGATATTTCCTTTCATGTCACAACCAACTCTTCAACTCCTAAAGAATTTTGAGTTTCCGGGCAACATCCGAAGGAACACATGGTGGGTTATTTTGGAAATAGTCCCCAATTATTACTGAATGTTTATTTATCTTTATTGAATAAATAATAATAATACAGAGAAAAGATGGAAAACATCCACTGTGCCTATGTGGCTAAGACTGGCAACTCCCCATCAATACTAATCTTTCTCTTGTAGTAAGTATGTGAAAAGGGTACATTTCTCAGCCTGCCTTGAATTGCACAAAGTCAGGAGCCCAAGTTCTCCATGGAATGAGTAGGACTTACTTGTGCAATGTCCATTTGTCCTGCATATGAGGAAATCCCTTCCTCTACTCTTCTGTTATTCCCCTTCCCGTTGTCTGAAAGGACTGTCCAGAGTGGCATTGGAAGCTGTGTGGAAAATATGGCTGAGCCATTGTTGGCCTGTGTCACTGGCTGGTTTTGTTGCTCGGAACCTGCTTATCTAAACATTACCTGAAAGACAAATAGCCTTCTATCTTTTTGATCCATGGCTTTTGGGTGCTCTCCATCATCAGTTTGCCTACCTTAATGCCTTAACAATTTTTATTTTCACCTGTTCTGTGTTTCTGACATAAGAATTCAGAATCTCTAAATAACTGTAGGTAGAGTACAAGTGCAATTATTTACTTGCTTGATGTAATATTTAAAAATGTATTAAATACATGCAACTTATTCAATTTAAATAAATCCTACTCAATTTGTTTCTGTACTTTTCTTTTAAAATCCTTCCCCTTCTTTTGCTAATGCTAGACTGAGGTGCTCTTCATCTCATCACAAACTGTCTATGATTGGGCATATATCGAAAGTCAATAAACTTGGAAGACCATTTATTTCACCAAAATTGTAGGATTCATATCAGAAGCCAAGAAGATGGGTATGCAGTTTATTTCTTGGCTGTGATCTCTATGATTTACATTATTGGAGTCATTTATACTGGAGCTTTGCTCTTTGGATTCAATCTTAATAATGTATTTTGTACAATCATTGATAATGTAACCGAAAGCAACCTTAAACATGGAGCTGATTTTAAGCAATAAAAATTTGATGTTGAGTTTTAAATTGTTTTTCTATATTTATTCACTCACATGTCTATATGTTTTAATTTTAATTAATTTCATTTTAAGAAATTTAAAATGTACTGCTTAATTCTACATGATTTATAGCAGCTGTCTTTATCTGTAACGTGTGCTCAAAGGAATCTTTTCCAGCAAATGAAGTCTGTACTCAGACATCTCACTTTACATACCATGGGGACTTACTTCAGCATGACTGTTCTCAGTGATAAACCCAAACGAAAGACAACCAGGAGAGAAAAGGAAATCCAGTGTAGAAATTACGCAGTAGGAAGTAGGAACTCTGATTATGTATGTGCATACATATATATATATATATATTGCATATTAGATATAATAGATACAGACAAAACATATATATATTCCATAATTAAATAAGTTAAAAAATGAATAAAATAATGTATATAACATGTATTAGTAGTATGTTGTACATATTATATTATTTTCTAAAACATTTTTTCTCTACTAGAACCTTGTGTAACCCCCTGTGATACTCAAAAATATATAATATTTCTGCTTTCCTCAGAAACATATAGGCCTCCAGTAGGGGGTCTTCACTGAGCAGGTGCACAAGTCTGTAACAATTTTAGAAGGCGTAAGGTGACTTAAAAAAAAAAAAAGACTACCATTAAAAGTCAAATGAATTCAAGAAAATTCAAATAGTACAAAAAGTATAAGTAAAAAGTAAATATTTCTCCTTCCTTTTGATTTCCATGCCGTCTCTCCAAAGAATCTTTGACAGTTCTGTGCAGACCTAAACTTCATTTTTTCTCCCTAGGGAATAGATTTCCTCAGCCCAAAAACAGCAGATACAGAATGATCTATGCACAACTGAGGTCACCAGGTCTGGAGGTCATCCTAAAGGATAAAGTTTGCTTGTGCTATGACATGCCAAGTGCAGAACTCCCAAGGGAGCTGTCCCAGGAAGTTCTGGGAGGGTTCTATACTTGGATGATAGAGAAAAAACTGTATTTTATTGGCACTGGTCCATTACAGGTTCATAAAGGAATCATAATGAAAATTTCAAGTTCAACCTCAAGATTGGTCTAGCAATCTGAGGTGAGTAGGGTGGCCATATACCACGGACTTTTTAAGAGAGACCTCTTTGAAAACTTTTTTTAAAAGTGTAAAGATGTCTGGCTAAAATAGACTCATGCACATCTACCCCAATAGCTTATTATTTATTACAGTTAACTTCTTTTTCTTATTAACACTTTCCTTCTCTAGAAATAGTGATCAGTTTTGTTTGGTTTTCCCAAGTCCTGTCTTACCTGGATGTCCTTATCTTTTCTTTAAAATGCTTCACCGATGTTTAATTCAATCCAAATTGATTGAATGGGATGCTGGGGAGGGGAGTCTCTCCAGTTCTGAGGTCCTTCTTTCCCTACTATCTATACCCAGAACAGTGCCAGAACATTTCCCAGTGACCGTGCAATCAAGAGATGAGAGGTCATTTGTTTTATAAAAGCCCCCAAATTAATGGAATTTCAAAATAGGCTATCACATAGAAACAAGTCTTGGTTGTCAGCGTAAGGGGCACCTGTTTGCTTCTGAGGAACAGCAGCAAAAAAGGCAGATATTAACACTTGCTCAAAGACCTTATGCCAGATTGTTATCATTGGAGTGGGTACATTAAGTGGCTTCTTAAAAGTGATGTGGGAATGTGCCTGCATATTAGTATCTGCTCTACTGATGTGAACTTCATTTTATTGCCCTGTATGGTATCATATCCTGTCACGTCCTATCACACATGAAGTATTGTGAACAGCTGTGTTTTATTGGCAGATGATGTACACAGTACATGTTTTCAATGGTAGCATTCATTCAAGAACTTTTTTTTTTACGTTTGCTAATAAAGTCCACTGATAATACTGATGCCTCTATGATCCAATTACCTCTTCTGTAAATCACAACAGAACCTCCTTTATATTTTTAATGGCTTTTTATACCAGCCAGGATTGTGCCATAAAAACAAGTTAGTATTGACTGGGTGGGGGAGGGAGATGTGCTTTTAATGCTGATATCACTTCAATTGAGACTAAAGCTTCTTTGGGAGATACTCAGTGTGTTCCAAACCAAATTCATTGTCCTCTCTCAAAACATTCAGTCCTCCAGAGTGAAGTTCTCTCTTTTCCCTATTTGTTTTAAAGATTTATCTATTTATTTTGGAGACCAGACAGGGGCAGGGCAGAGGGAGAGAGAGAATCTGAAGCAGATGCCATACCCCAGAGTGGAGCACGATGCTGAACTTGATCCCAAGACCCTGAGATCATGACCTGAGCTGAAATCAAGAGTTGGACCCTTAACCAAATGAGCCACCCAGGCACCCCTCTCCTTTACTTATTAATACCATCCCTATGATGGTATTAATATCCTCCTCCTCCCTATGAGGAGGCTGGAGTCATCTTCTCCTAGATTTTCCTTGTCCCCAACACCCATAGTTAGGAACTACCCTTTTCTCTCCTATCCACTGTCCTCCTTCTCATTCTTGCATCAGTGCCTGGCTTCATTCCAGCCATGTCAACTCTCCACTGGATTATGGAAGAAACTTTTCATGAGTCTCCCTGCCCACCCTTTTTTTGTTTGCCCCCCTTTTTTATTCCTTACACTACTGCTAGTCATTTTCCTGAACTAATCTGGATGATGCCAACACCTTCTCCCCAAAACTTGAAGAATATCCTTATTGCCCAAGGGGATGGGTTAAAATTCCTAAGTATGGCATCCAAAATGGCCCAAGGAATGACCAATCCTGCCTGTCAGCTCCACCTGGAGGCACACTTCAGTGCTCATATCAACTGCTTATTATTCCCTGAACATGGCCACATTTTTATGGCAATTAACTTTGTTCAGACTGTTTGCTTTCCTACTATATCAAAACCTCATTCGACCCTTAAGCCTCTATTTAAATGTTATTTCTTTCATAAAACCTACTCTGAATACTGCTGTTAAGAATTGTTTCTCCTTGGGGATCCCTGGGTGGCTCAGCGGTTTAGCGCCTGCCTTCAACCCAGGGCATGATCCTGGCGTCCCAAGGATCAAGTCGCAAGGATCCAGTCTCACATCAGGCTCCCTGCATGGAGGCTGCTTCTCCCTCTGCCTGTGTTTCTGCCTCTCTCTCTCTGTGTCTCTGATGAATAAATAAATACAATCTTTAAAAAAAGAATGGTTTCTCCTGCAATTCTATAGCATGTTATTTGTTTTCTAATACTTGAGATAGTGATCATGTGTATCTATCGAGCATTTAGCTTCTCACAATATATGTTTTCAGTAAATATTAGCTGAGCTGATTATTACAGGGTTTGGAGAGATAGCAACACTGATTTGAGACTTTTTCACCCATGTGCTCCTATTCCGTATACGAACAATAAAAAAAAAAAAAAATGAGATGACCTGCTAAACTTAGAAACTATAGAAACTAGGAAGCTGGCTAATCAAGGCTGTGAGAGGTACACTGAGAGCTATGGTAGGGGTCCCTTGCCCAGCCTGGGTCCCTTCCACCCAGTTAATAATGTTGAGTTATTTTATACCAGTGAGCTTGACTCCTACAAGACCCAGTGATTTCTTCCAGAATAAGTCCTTTGTAATGGTCATTTAATACCCTGAAATGAAATTCACAGAAGTAAACCCACCTGTACACTTAGAGAAACTAAAAAACAAAAATCAATATTATGTTCCAACAAAAAAATAAATGAGACATAAAAAGCAATTTATGCTAAAATAATGTCTATTTCAATATGTAAATAGTTGGGGTGAGGCAAAATTTCCCCTACCAATGTCCACAGTATCTACGTGGAAAATGATGGATTTAGATGCATCTTGGAAGGGGAGAGGGATTGTCTTTTTTGGGGGATCCAGACAAGCTACCCCTGGCTTTTTGTGATATATTCAGAAGAAACAAAGTGACTAACAACTAGTCTCAGAAGCAGAGTGTGCTCTCTTTGTTGTATTTAAGAGCACAGAGGTAGCTGATCAACATTGAATAGAGACCTGGGAAGTCTCCTGGAGTTAGCATAATCCGAAAATTAGGGAAGAACACAGAGTGTCCAAAATGTGGCTCATTTGCCTTAAGAATATGCCATTGCTTATTTCTTTCTTCAAACCTATGGTCTAGTATTAAAGCAGTCCTGCAGATGATCCTCTAACTGGGAGTTACAAAATCAGAGTCTTCTGCATTGTATTTTCTTTTCTTTTCTTTTTTTTCTGATCTTCCTATTTCCTCAGAATTTTCCTTTTTTCTTTTTTTCTTTTCTTTTTTTTTTTTTTTTTTTTTTTACCTGAATGGATTGCAAGGAAGACAGGTAGGGACAAAGTAGCAGGCAAGTATGATTCCTGCCTGTGTTGATGTTGGTGTCCAGGTGGAGGCACCATGAGAGCAGAAAGGAGATATTCTGGGCTTCTTCCTTCTCTGGAGAGCCCATTGAGCTGTCTCCCTATTGGTAATAGCTTCCTAATGAGGCTTGAAATATAATTAAACTCTAGGGTCAAAACTTTTTAGTCGGTAAGTCCATTAGACATTGTATAACTCAACACTCTCATTTTACAAGTGAGGAAAATAAGTCCCCAAGAAGTTATGTGACCCCCAAGATCCTTCAGCTTGTGAGTGTCTGAGCCTGGCCTGACACCCACAGCAGCTGCCTTCAGGTCCAGGGCTCTTTTCCTCATAAACTCTCAGACTCTTTTAACTGTGGGTGGATTTAGCTCTTCCAGAACTCTGCCAACACACAAAGCCTTTGTAAGCCACCTTTATTTCCTCAAATATTTTTTTCTTCCCATGTTCCCCTCCAGGCACATTTCTTCCAGTAACCTGTAGAACAAGAATAAATATAAAAATCCATGAATCCTCATCTGAATTGGCCTCCAGAATATATATCTTTCTTCTCCTTATATATCTATATTCTTTATGTTCAATCAGTGCTCCAAGCCAACTGGTTGGACTTGGTAGAACACTAAACTCTTTCCTACATTAGGCTTGGTGCCTTATTAGGCTTGTGATTATTGTTGTTTTAAATATTTACATATTCATCTGTACAACTGGGGTAATAATACTTGTATATCATAGAGCTCCTGAAAGGATCAAATGGTAGTATGATGGCATTCGGTAAACTTTAGGGTAATAAACAAATATCAAATATCTACCTTTCCTTACATTCAATTTCATAGTCATAATAAATGCACTCTGGACCCTCCCCTATTTCAGGGTAATCTTAGGCAAGCTGTATTTCCTCACTCTGCTGAAAAAAATAAACCTTTATTGCAGAATTATGGGGAGTAAAGTTAAGGGATATGAATCTTTTAGTATAGGACTGGGAACATAATTCAACATATAAATAGGATGATGATGATGATGATGATGGTGATGATGATTATTATTATTATTTACCTAAAACCTCTTTAGTTCTCTGGTTTTCCCTCTTCATGTCCTGATACCCATCGAATTTCCGTGATGTATTTGGATGGGTCATTTTGTTCCTATTTTAGAAATGCAGTATCTTGACTCACAAAGCTATTACTGAGCCATCCTGTAGAATTACTCAGTGGCCATAAATGAGGCAGATGAAGAACCAGGTAGGACATTCCTTTACCCAGTCAGTCATAGTAGAATAGTGGACACGTTGAATACAGCATTTGATTGCTGAATGCAATTTTCACCTCTTTCCCAACACTTTTTATAATACACTTGAGCAAAATGAGATATATATGGAAAAGCTGAATATCTTGTTTGCTCACTATGCATATTGTCATTGATAAATCCTATACCATAAAAAAAGAATTTAAAACAGAAAGCAGAGGGATTTTCTCCTGAAATACCTCATCTTAAAGCTGACATTTTTGACAATAAGCATGTGAGAAGGACAATTTAAAAAGAAAAGGAAAAAATATCATTCAACATTGACGTCTTCTTTTTTTCCAAATTAGATACTCTGATATCTGTGTGCCCCACTCCTCACATTGAAAAGAGAGTAGAGTCTTGCCTCTCTAATGAAAGAAAAAAAAAACACACACAGAATAAAAAAATTGAGAAATATCACTAACTGATGTTTCTTCATTAGAACATCGTCTAATTAAAATCCGATGCTGACGTGTTTGTGGTATTATCATTTTCACTTATTTCCGCATATTTACAAACATACCTGAAAAGGGGGAGCCTCCTCTTATATGTAGAATTCATTTTTAGAGCAATCTTTTCACATTGTCTATAAAACAAAAAAGTCTGAGGGAATGGAACTTTTCATTGTGCTGGATTTCCAGGCATTGAATCCCTTAAATAGACTACTATATAATACTACATTCCACCTGAATATAACATTTGTATAATGTACTCATTTAAATTCTTCATAGATAGAAGCATTTTCCTCAATCTAAAGAAAATCAGACTAGGCACAAATCCTGCAAGAAATCTGGAGGTAGAAAATGGCTCATCTGTTTTTAAACACTAAAGCTCCCTCTTTCCCTCTTTAAACACTCCAGCTAAGGGCTAATCCCCACTCATTCTCTTTAAGTGATTATAGACACGAAACGGCCACAATTATGTTGCTGCATATGAATGTGCTGTTTGATGAATGTAACTCCAACAATCACAAAGCAACAGAAACAAGGAGAAAAATGCCATAAACTATCATTTTTTTTCAAATTGCCACATTGAAGCAAAATGATCATATACATACTCAGACCAGAAATGCCCAACAAATAAGATCTATTAGAAAGAGGATTTTTATCATAAATGACAATGATAACTTGGTATTCTACTTCCTATTATATGAATTAATTATTACGTTTAGCCCTTGGACTGTGTAGTGTGTGTGTGACGCATGCTGTTTAAAGTGAATAGAGAGGTATATGCAATTAATACAAATTGTAGAGAAGGTATGCTAGTTAATGAAAACTCAGACCTTAACTTAGAATCTGAATTTGAACCTTGCAATTTGCTTCAAAATATGAACTAGGGGAAACACTTTTAATTTATCTCTATTATATTTGGCAATTAAGTCGATGTCCTCTTACAAAGTATGCACTGTTGCCCCATCCAGTGGCTGCCTCATAAATAGCCACTCTTCCTCCCTGAGTAAGAGAGTGGGGCTTGGTACTAGAAACACAAGGGCAGAAGCTGTCCCTGTGGCAGCCATTCACGCAGGAGGCCATCATTTCCATCAATAATTCGGCCATCTGCACTGAGCTGTGGGGCAAACTCACCAGAGTGCCAGAAGCTCCAGGGCCACCACCAGATGCTTCATCATGTAAGGGGATCCACAAAGTCAGCTATGCATTCATCCAAACTATGATAGGGATGAGGAGACACACATCCAGGTTAATAAAGTTGGGTTGGTGAGAGGAAGAGGAAAGAGGAGGGCAATGAAGTGAAAAAGACTCCAGATGCAGAAGTTTTTCCTCTATGTTAGCTGACTGAATATGGATAACTCATTTAACCCCCATTTCTGTATTTTTTAAAACACGGATGGTTATGTTTTCCTTCCTCATACAGTACTGTAGGGAGAGAAATGACAAATTCTAGGTACAGTACATTAACTGGAGAAAGGCAAAACTTCAACAGAAATGGCAAGATTCTGTATCTGTATTCTGCAGGCCACATGTCATTTTTCTATGTCCCTTATATGCGGGCATGTAGGCATAAACTCAGAGACCTAATTTTAAAATCAACATAAAACCACAGGAAAATTAAAAATAAATAAATAAATAAAATGCAACGATAGAATCAACCTGTCAGGGGTTTGATGGAGGTATAAGAAGTCATACTAGTCTGTGTGGCTAGAGAGTGTATTTTTTTTATTATTCAGTTGTGGGCATTTTCTTTTCTTTCTTATTTCTTCTACCATAGTATCTCAATTTAGGGAGTTGTTTTTAAATAAGTTAGATTGTTTCTATAAAATGTTTTTGCAGATCCTAAATACTAAGATTAATATAAAAGCAATGCTATCATTAAAATGACATTAGCAAACTGAAAAAAAACAGGGGGGGCGGGGGAAAAAAAAACGCTGTTTTTTAACTGTTTGGGATAACAGCCAGAGGTCTGTAAGATGTCAAATTACTCACCACTGTAAGTGAATACAATTTTCTCACTTCTTCTCCTTTCAAATCCTCTCAGAACACGGACACTTCTATTGTCTTCAAGTCTTATAAGAAGATATTATATTCCCTTTTAACAGAATTTCAAATATTTTCCTTCATCCACTCCTTCCATTTCATTCATGCATTCATTAAAGAGTTATTCATTGTAGGCTTAGCTTGTGACTTGGCCCTAACTAGTGAAAGGACAGCATTTCTGATGCCCCATAAGAGCTGGTAGTCTAATAAGTGAGAAGAATAGTAAGTAAAATTGATTATGATATAGTAAGGATAAAGATAAGCTAGGTTTTGTGGGAAAACAGAAAAGTCTTAGCTATCCTAAAATATGTATATTTGAGATTGTTTCCTAACAAATGTATCATTCATATTAAGCTCTGGAGAACGAATATAACTCTAACTAGGATCTATATAGTTAACATCATATATAACTGTCATATAAACGATGAGGATCTTTTGGTAACTTGGTTTACAGATAGATTTATGGTTCTGAAGTGTGGGTAGAAGTGCCCTGGGGTCTCTTAGACTTTTTCAGGGATTAGTTAGATCCTGTCTGGCTACATATCTGTGTGAGGTTGGATTTCCTTCATATTTTTAAAGCAAAATAATGTATCTTATCAAATAGAATGCAGAAGGCAAAGAAGAGAATCTGTGTCTTTTTTTTAAAGCCAGATATTGAACAGATTTTCACCCATGTAAAATAATAATGTACATATACTTATCCAAATAATATTTTTACATAAAGTGCTTATGTTGACATGTCTATTTTTAAAAATTAGCTTATGAATCCATATTTTTAAAATATTTATTTATTTTTATGATATAGTAAATATCAATAAGTATAACACACATTAATGAAAGTTCTTAAGGTCCTTAATAGTGTTTAAAATATGAAATTATTCCTGCATTTAGGAGCTCATTATCTAATAAAATTATTTAATCAGTTATATGACTTTATATTTTTAATGCTTTTAAAAGTCACATTTCAGAAAAATCAGAATTTCAAAGAATATCATTTTTGTTTTTGTTTCACATGAAACACTACATTTGATGAAATAACTTATTAACTACTTTTTTGTTGTTAATTAACTTCTTATAAATACATCTCTATGAGTCAAAATTTTCTAAAAAATCTAATTCCTGATTAGCATGTCTATTGTTATTATTGTTCTGTTTGCTTATTTTATATTTTGGTGGATTGGGAGACTTCGTTTTTTTATTGGCACAAAAATATATAACCATATAACACAAAATCTGTCATTTTAACCATTTTAAGTATACAATTCAGCATCATCATACATATCCACAATGTTGTACAAACATCACTATTTCTTTTTTTTTTAAGATTTTATTTATTTATTCATTGGAGACACATAGAGAGAGGCAGAGACATAGGCAGAGGGAGAAGCAGGCTCCATGCAAACAGCTCGACGTGGGACTCGAACTTCGGAATCCGGGATCATGCCCTGAGTCAAAGGCAGGCACTCAACTGCTGAGCCACTCAGGCATCCCAAACATTACTACTTTTAAGCTCTATCAACAACCCAAACAAAAATTCTATGGCCATTATAAAATTATTGTCTATCCTTCCCCCCAGCACCTGATAAGCTCTAATTGTCAATGTGGATTTGCATAGATATTTCATATAGTGGAGTCATACAATATTTTTCCTTTAGTATCTGTTTATTTTGCTTAACATATTGTTTCAACATCTATTCATGTTGTAGCATGTGTCAGAATTTCATTATTTTTTTCAGGCTCATTATTTTCAATTATATGTATATGCCATGTTTTGTTTATCCATTATTTGCTGATAAACACTTAGATTGTTTCTACCTTTTAATTATAAATAATTGTGTAATTAAAATTGTACTAGTAAAGATCTTTGATTTACAATGGGGTTATGTCCAAATAAGCCCATCATAAGTTAAAATTATTGTAAGTAAAAAATGCATTTAATACACCTACCCTACCAAACATCATAGCTTAGCCATGCCTACCTTAAACATTCTCAGGATACTTAAATTAGCCTACAGTTGGGCAAAATCACCTAACATAAAGCCTATTTTATAATAAAGTGTCGAATGTCTTGTGTAACTTGCTTAATACCGTACTATACCGTACTGAAAAAAAAAATGTTGTCTGGGTACAGAACAATTATAATTATATCAATTGCTTACCTTTGTGATTGCATGAGTGATTGGGAGCTGCAGCTCCCTGCCACTGCCCAAAATCATGAAAAAGTATGGACCACATGTTACTAGCCTGCAAAAAGATCCAAACTCAACATTAAAAGTACAGTTTCTAGTGAGTGTGTATCAATTTTGTATCATTGTAAGGTTGAAAAATCATTAAGTGAACATTGTAAATACAAAACATTTGTGACTATTCTAATTTTATTTTATTTATTTATTTATTTTTGTAAATCTCTAATAGTGGAATGGAAAGGTAATGTGGTAATTCTATCTTCAGCTTTTGAGGCATTACCAAATCGTTTTCTTTGGCAACTGTACTATTTTTTATTATTACCGGTAACTTTCTCTTTTTGTTTTTGTCTTTCAAAATTTGATTTACAATGTTTCTTGATGTGAGTCCCTTTTAGTTCATCTTACCTGCAGTTCTTTGAGCTTCTTGGGTATTTATATTGATTTTATTTTAGTGGTTGAGCTCTTGGATATTTCTATTATTGTCTTTCATCAAATTTGAGAAGTTTTCAGCCATTTTTTTTTTTCAAACATCCTGTCTGCCCCTTTCTCTGCTTCTTCTCTTTCTGGGACTCCCACAACGTATATGTTGGTTGGTTTAATGCTATCCCAAAATTACCTTTAGTTCTATTTACTTTTTTTCAATCTGTCTTTTTTCTATCCTTCAGACTTGATCATTTCTATTGCCTATCTTCAAGTTCTCTGGTTCTTTATTCTGCTTGTTCACATCTGCCTTTGAATCCCTCTACTGGAATTTTCATTTCACTTACTATATTTTAAGCACCAGAAATTCTTTTTTTCCTAGGTTTTGTATGTCTTTCTTGATATTTCTGTTCTATTTGTACATCATTTTCTTAACTTTTTCTGCATCTTCCTTTAATTCTTTCAGCATCTTTAAGAGAGCACTTTATCTAATAAATCTTCCATTAGGTCTTTCTCAAGGATTTCTTTTGTTAATTAATTTTTTCCTTTAAATGGGTCACACTTTCCTGTTTTATTTCTTGGATTATATTTTGAACATTAGATATTTGAATCTAATAATGTTGTTTCTCTGGAAATCACATTGTCTCTGCAGTTTTGTGTTATTTTTAAAAATTTACATTTGTTTATTTTGTTATTATAGGCTGTCTCTGTGCTGAGAGTCAGCCTGAGTTTAAACAGTAGGTATTCTCAGGTTCTCCTGAGCCTATAGTTTTCTCTGGTCACATGCAATCATTTTCTAATTTTTTCTGTGTATGTAGTTGTTCTGAATGTGCTAGTCATTAAAATCTAGCTTTCAAAAGGGAAAAAGGAAAAAAATGAAAGGGCAGATACTGAGTACTGACCCTTTGAATTTCCTAGAAGTCACTTCAACAGAAGGGGGAGGGGCTTGTAACAATGGGGCAGGTGCAAAAAAATGGCTACTTATTCTTTGTTTTTTATCCTCCGTTTTTATTTCTGTGATCAGAAGCAGCAATCACCAATGAAAACACAGACTCACCAGTTTTAAGACAGGGTCCTTTTGACCTACCCTGTCTCCTGCAAAGTGTGTGAAGCTGATCCAGGAACACATGCATGGTTGCCTGCCAGGAGGCTGCAGGATGGGGGATTGGTAGCTACAACTGTGCTCAGAGCTAAAATTGACTGAAATGAAATGCAATTTTTCCTCCAAGCCTTCCCCTGAAAGTTGCAAACCTTCAATACACTCCAGAGTTCCAAAAAAGTTACATCAGATAGATTCTGCTAGTGCAATTGTTATCTAGTTGGGAGAAAATTCCTGCAGCTTCCTACCTTCCAGAACCATCTTGTGTATGTGTTTTTAATTTTTATATTGTCTTGATAAAACAATGCTTTTATCTATCTATCTATCTATCTATCTATCTATCTATCTATCTATCATCTAATATCCTTTCTCTTGTTACTATCTTTTGGTTGGAGAGTTTAATCCATTTTCATTAAGCAATCACTGATAAGGGAGAATTGATTTCTGCCAATTGCTATTTGTTTTCTTCATATTTTATAGTTGTTTTTTGGGGTCCCTCATTTCATCTAATAATGCCTTTTTTATTAATGCCTCCTTTTGTGTTTAATTTTTTTGGGGTGTTTAATTTTTTAAACAAATTCTTGATTCGCTTCTAAATTCCTTCTGTGTATATTTTTAAAATATTATGTTGTGATCTTCAATGGGATTGCATTTAACATCCAAATTTAATAAGTCCAATTCAAATAGATACCAACTAAACTTTAATAAGTATACAGAATCCATGGACCTATCTATAAGCTTTGACTTACTGCTCTCCTTTATATTGTTATTACAAGGTATTCCTTTATATGTTATATGTCAAATAGCATAACTTTATGATTTTTTGTTCATTTATCTTTTATTTTATTTCTTTTTTAAGATTTTATTTATTTATTCATGAGAGACACAGGAAGAGGGCAGAGACATAGACAGAGAGACAAGTGGGCTCCTTGCAGGAAGCCTGATGTGGGACTTAATCCCAGGACCCAGGATCACAACTTGAGCCAAAGGCAGATGCTCAACCACTGAGCCACCCAGGCATCCCAGCTCAGTTAACTTTTAAATCCTGTAGAATTTTTTTCTTACTTATATCTTACTTATACTGGCAATAGAGTGTCTTATAATTTCTGTAATCTAATTTTTACAACACTGTTCAGTATTGTGAGAAGAATTAGCCATTCAGGATTTCTTACTGTGAACTAAATCTATAATGCTAATTGCCTTGTCATTTTTTTATACAATCAGGTCTTAAAACTGAATTGGTCATGAAATGTTCTCTTCTCAGTTTATTGTCTATTAACTATAATTTCACACCCACCTTCAATATCACCTTATTATACACAGACAAGTGAACTGAATTATCAAGCACTATGAAAATCTAAATATTATCAAATAATAATTTTCCATTTTATACAAAAGTAACTTTAACTTATTTTTGTAAGTTGTTAAATTGATAAGATTAAAACAAGAATGGTGCTATTATGACACCATTGATAATTATATCACTGACTCTGAATGAGTGTTTTATGTTTTACTTTCTCCAGATTCAAATTAGTAATTATAATGGATACCTATTTAAAGGGAAAAATAGCACCATTTATACACTAAGATAATTCTTTTATTCTAAAATTCTCTGATATATGTAACATTTTAATGAAGTTTGGATATTATTATTGTATGACAATTGATATTAGAACATATTTATAAACCAAAAAAAAATTAAGTACTTATCTGGCATCAGTTTTATTATATAAATCCTTTTTGGTTTCTAATACTGAAGGTACTCTCTAAAAGTTTTTAAAGCCTAAGGCAATATTTAAAATAGGTGGGTTCCCATGAGTTTTAGGACCATAATGCAACACACTCTTAGCTAGTACATTCATCTACTGGCTTCTCCTTTCCTATGTCTGTAATTTTTTTAAGTTACAGTCAATTCCTTTAAGTCTGTCAACAAACATAGGCTCAGTCAACTCAACATGCTAGACTACATTAAGAAAAGATAAAAACTATATGATCATTTCAATAAATGCAGAGAGAACATCAGACAAAATCTAACATCCATTAATGATAAAAACTTCCAACAAAATGGGTAGAAAGGGAACATACCTCAACATAATAAAGGCCATATCTGACAAACCTACAGCTAACATCATACTCAACAGTTAAACTGAAAGACTTTCATAAAGATCAAGAATAAGACAAGGATGTCCAGTCTCACCACTTTTATTCAACATAGTATTGGAGAATGTAGCCAAAGCAATTAGGCAAGAAAAAGAAAAGGGCATCCAAACTGGAAAGGAAGGAGTAACATTGTCACTATTTGCAGGTGACATGATGCTATGTATAGAAAGCTCTTTCATCTCCACCAAAAAACTGTTAGAGCTAATAAGTGAATTCAGTGAAGTTTCAGGATACAAAATCCACATGTGGAAATCTGTTGCATTTTCATACACTAATAATGAACTCTTAGAGAGAGGAATTGAGAAAACAATTCAATTTACAATTCCACCAGAAATAATAATTTACCTAGAAATAAACTTATAAGGCACTAAAAAAATGTGTACTCCAAAATTTATTTAACCCAGTAACATTGATGAAAGAAATTGAAGATGACACAAAATATATTGTGCTCATATATTGGAAGAATTAATATTGTTAAAATTGTTAAAATGTCCATACTATCCAAAGAAATCTACAGATTTAATGCAACCCCTATCAAAATGTCAATAGCATTTTTTACATTTTAGAACAAATAATCCTAAAATTTGCCTAGAATCATAAAAGATCCTAAATAGCCAAAGCAATGTTAAGAAAGAAGAAGCAAACTGAAGGTATCATACACTCAGATTTCAAATTCTATTACAAAGCTATAGTAATTAAAGATTATGGAACTGTAAACACACACACACACACACACACACACACACACACACATCAATCGACAGAATACAGCCCAGAAATAAACTTGGGCTTATATGGTCAATTAATCTGTGACAAAGGAGGCAAGAATATGCAACAGGAAAAAGATAGTTCCTTCAGGAAGCAGTGTTGGGAAAATGAGACAGTGACATGGGGAAAAAATGAAACTAGATCACTTTCCTACCCTACATACAAAAATAAGCTCAAAGTGGATTAAAGATCTAAATGTGAGACCTGAAACTATAAAACTCCTAGAAGAAAACATAGGCAGTAATTTCTATGGTATTAAGTGTAAAAACATTAATCTAGCTATGTCCTATCAGGCAAGGCAACAAAAGCAAAAATAAACCATTGAGACTACATCAAAATAAAAAGCTTTTGCACAGCAAAAGAAATTATCAACAAAACAAAAGGCAAATATCGAATGGGAGAATGTATTTTCAAATAATATATCTGGTAAAGGGTAAATATCCAAAATATACAAAGAACGTAAATAAGACCAATTAAAAAATGCTCAGAGCAGTTAAATATACACTTTTCTAAAGAAGACATATAGATGGTCAATAGGCAAATGAATAGGTGACTAATATGACTAATCATCAGAGAAATGCAAATCAAACTACAGTTATATATCACTTCACACCTGTCAGAATGTCTATTATCAAAAAAACAAGAAACAAATGTTGCTGAGGATATAGAAAAAAATGAATCCTCTTGCATTGTTGCTGGGAATGTAATTGGTGCAGCCCTTGTGGAAAATAGTATAGTTTCCTCAAAAAATTAAAAATAGAATTACCATCTAACTCAATAATTCCAATACTGGGTATTTATCAAAAAAATGAAAGTACTAATTTGAAAAGATAGATGAAGCCATATATTCATTGCAGCATTATTTATAATAGCAAAGATATGAAAATACAAAAGTATTCATGATAGATATATATGATGGAATATTACTCAGCCATAAAAAAGAATGAAATCTTGTCATTTAGGACAACATGGATGGACCTAGAAGGTATTATGCTTAATAAAATAAATCAGGTAGAGAAAGACAAAGCACAGTATGGTTTTACTTACATAAGGAATCCAAAAACAAACAAACAAAATAGAAGCAGACTCATAGATACATAAAAAAAAAAGAAACTGATGATTACTTGAGGGGAGTTGGGTAGGGAATGGGCTAAAATAGGTGAAGGATTTAATTAAGAGGTACAATCTGGTTATGAAATAAATAAGACATGATAATGTAATATATAGCATATGGAATATAGTCAATGATACTATAACAACTTTGTATGATGACAGATGGTAACTAGACTTATTCTGGTGGTCATTCCATAATGTATCAAATCAAATGGAAGTCTAGATCTATCCATTTGTCCCAAATGGCAATCATGTCAAATCACTATATTGTACACCTCAAACTAATATAATACTGTATGTCAATTATTTAATTAAAAATGAATATTTGCCTATTTGCCTGGCTTTTTACCTTATTTGATATTATTAGGTTCTACTATGTGCTAGGCATTGGGATAAGCAAGTTAGATTTTAACTTTTTATCAAAAAATGGACATATTCTAATTTAATTTATTTAAATAATCTCCTACTGTATTTCTCCATTACATTAAATCTTCTACAAGCTCAAATTGACAATTTTCTAGTGGAAATTATACCTTGTGGTTTTCATTATTAAAAATAATTCTGTAATAATTAGTCATGTGCATATATCATTTCATATCACTTATTGCTATGATAACTTCCTAGTAGTTTAACTACTGAATTGAAGCTCTAAACTTTATGGCATATTACCAAATAATTTGTTCTGGAAACACATGTTTATACAGTTACTAGTTGTGAAATAGAATATATACACATATTGAAAAGCAACTCCCATTTTCTGCATCTCCTAGCCCCTACAACTAACAATCACATTTGTATATATACCCCATTTTATTCATTTATTCACCTATCGATGAACACTTTGGTTGTTTCCACGTCTTGACTATTGTGATCAATGCTACAATAAATATAGGAGTGCAGATATCTCTCCAAGATCATAATTTCAATTGTTTGGATATATACTCAGAATTGGAGTTACTGGATCATATGGTAGTTCTATTTCTCAATTTTTTGAGGAAACTCTATAATGTTTTCCATAGAAATTCTAGCAGTTTACATTCCTACCAATAGCACACAAGGGTCCCCTTTTCTCCACATCTTCACCAAAGTGCTATCTTTTGGCTTTTTGATAACAGACATTCTGACAAGATGAGATGATATTTCATTGTGCTTTTGATTTGCATTTCCCTGATAATTAGTGTTGTTGAGCATTTTTTCATATACCTGTTGGCTATTTGTATGTCTTCTTTGGAGAATATGTAGTCAAGCCCTTTGCTCATTTTTTAATCAAGTTATTTGTTTTTAGTTTGTTTTTGCTATTGAGTTGTATGAGTTCCTTATATATTTTAGATATTAACCCATTGTGAGATACATAGTTTGCAAATACTTTCTCCCACTCTGTACATACCTTTTTCACTTTGCCAACTGTTTCTTTTGCTGTTCAGAAGCTTTTCAGTTTGATGTCATCCCACTTGTCTACTTTTGCTTTTATTGCTGTGCTTTTAAGGTGTCATATCTAGGAAATTGTTGCCAAGATCAATGTGATGAAGCTTTTCTCTTGTTTTCTTATGGGAGTTTTATGCTTTTAGGTCTTATGTTTAAGTTTTTAATCTACTTTGAGTTTGTTTTGGTGTATGGTGTTAGATACTGTTCCATATTCATTCTTTTGCTTATGTATATCCAGTTTTCCAACATCTTTTTATGGAGAGACTATCCTTTCTCTGTAATGTGTTCTTAGCATTGTTGTTGAAGATTATTTAACCATATATATTTGTACTTTTATTTCTGAGCTCTCTATTGTTTTCTTTTCTCTATTCTGTTTTTATGTTAGCATCTTACAATTGTGCATCTTCAAAACATTTAAATACTATAATCATTTTGAACCTACCACTTCTGGCAGGACTTATGTCCATTTTTAATTAAGATTGACATAACAATTGTGTACAATATGGCAGATTATCAAGGTAGTTTACTGAATTATCAAAAGTTTTCTGTTTCAGAATGAAGTAGTGCCAAATTAGTATGTCACTGATTTCCCCTCCTTTTATTTAACCATTCATGGGTGCTATAACGAATCTACAAAACAAATACAACTCTGATCAATTCTTTGGAATTAAGCAAATTTAACAATATACTTGAATGACATTCTATGGCCTTTAGCATTCTGCTTTACTTTTGAAGCAACTTCCTTTTAGCATCTATTCATAAAATTCTCTTTGCTCCTATTAATGAATATTTTCCTTTAGAAGGTTACATCGGAAGGGGTGTAACATTTTACAACTGATTTGTGAAAATAATCCAAAAGAGAGATCCTCTGTAGTGCAAATAGGAAGTGATTAGATAAAATGTTTATTAGGACTACATTTTTATAGTATAAGATATTGATATTTATTTCATGAATAGTCAATAAAATATTCATCATTTTATACTAACCTCATTTCCAAATTCTGTATTGCAGCTAAAATCATATTGCATTTTTACAGAAGTATCAAATTTTATTAATTCACATAAAACTTCATACATTATATGTAAATATTAATATATGAGTACTGTCTTATTTGTAAACTAAGTGCATTATAGCTACAGAGAACTGAATATATACTTTTAAACCATTTCCACATATAAATATTCACTTGTTATTTACAAAATAATTAGAATTTATCAAAACTTTTTTTCAAAATATTCTCAACAGGTCGTCAGAGCTGGAATATATATCTTTAAGCAACTTCTACAAATTGACATTCATTTACTATATCTAAAATTACTAGAATTCATCAAAATGTCTTTTAAATTTCTGAACGTCATTACCAAAATCTAAATATATACATATTTTTATTAAAATAAAACTTAAAAAATAAAGAGGACAAAGAACTATATATATATATATATATTGCATCTTCTTTATATAGATGCACTTTCTGTATATATATGCTATATAACAAAATATTATTAAGGCATAAAAATAATGAAAGCTTTCCATTTACAACAACATGGATGACCTAGAGAGTACAATGCTAAGCTAAATAAGTAAGTCAGAAAAGACAATTATCACATGATTTCACTCATATGTGGAATTTAAGAAACAAAACAAATGAGAAAAGAAAAAAAGAGAGAGAGAGAGACCAAGAAACAGACTCTTAGCTACAGAGAACAAACAGATGGTTACCAGGGGGGGTCTGAGGAGTGGGGGTGGGGAGATGATGAAATAGGTGAATGGGATTAAGAGTGCATACACCTACATGATAAGAACGGTGATGTATAGAAGCATTGAATCACTATATTGTACACTTGAAACTAATATAACACTTTATGCTAACTATACTGGAATTAAAATAAAGTTAATTAAAAAGGGGGAAAATAAATAAATTTACGTGCTTAAAAAGAAGTACTACTCTTAATGGGTTTAGTCAGTTAGACAACTAATTCTTCAATTACAGCTAAAATAAATAGCCAGTTAAGTCAGTGAAAAATAATGATTGAGAAGTAAGTCAGAGCAAGTGTGAATTAACCATTGTTTAACTCAGTTTCAGCTAACACAAATGAAGCATTGTGGAAATACACAATGTCTTAGATTTCTTATTATTGACATGGGGACAACACATTCATTAAATTTAGCAAGCAGTTCTGTTAAGCTTGAACTACGCAATTACTCAGACACTGTCTCCAGTGTCCTCGCAAGGGTTCCCTTCATTTTGAAGCCACTTGACTTTTGGAGATAACATGATCAAATGCCATCAATTATTCTTATATCTAGAAGTTTTTGACCAAAATAATACACTAAACAAATAAAATGATTAAGTAAACAAATAACTAAATTCATTGTATTCAAGCAAAAATGGATGATTAAAAAGGTATAGTAAGGTGCCAAAATAAAATAATTAACACAAAACCTATCTAGTTATAATTTTCTTAAGTATAGTGCACTGTTGCAAAAAGTGAGTGTTTAAGTGGCACTACACATATACACTGTGTATATACTGTACATAAGCAAGTAAAATATGATGTTGGAAAACTTTGGAAAAATATAAATATTTTGGAAACAAAAAAATTCAAAATCCACTTTAAAGAAAATGTATGCAACAGGATATAGCACATATAACTTACCAACTTAGAGTGATTTTAGTTAATGGTAAAATATTTAAGTAAAAATTGAACAATTTAATCAATTGTGTCCATAGTTTTGTTTATAAGAGGCCAAACCACTAGATTGAGACATTTTATTTAGCAATTTAGTATTCTACCAACAATTTTAATAGAATTATCACTTACTATAAATGAAAGGTGTGTTTTCATCCTGAAATAAATTAATTTTGATTTGAACGAGCAATCAGCTTCATCTCAATCACAAATAAACTTCCTATATATTTTTTTTTATTTAAAGGAGCATCTTTATATAAGATTGTTGGGCAACATGTACAATTTCTCCTTGAGTCGCTATTAAGATTCACAGAAGCTTTTTAGCTTATTTATTTATTTTTTACTAAAAAAATTCTTTAGCTGCAATAAAAGAGTATTCAAATTGGTGACTTCTCTTTTTGTGCCATTAGATAATAGACAATGAAACATTTCTTCCTTTTGCATTTTGCTATTCTTTTAACAATGCTCTACTTTGAGACCTTGTTAAAAAAATCAATATTGTATATACCCACACACTAATTTATGAATATTTATATTTGATTTCACAAATGACATCTACTTTAAGGAATACAGACATCCTTTGAGAAATTTTCACAATGCTTACAAACATTCAACTAGTGGGTAAGAAGCAATCTTTTCCAAAGCAGATGGAACTCCTACTTCTTGTTTCTAATACTTTATAGTGAGGTTCCTTTTCCCCATTTTTTTATGTCACTACTCAAGGTCAATTAAAAATATAAAACTCTAATATGAAATTGAATCATTATATATTTAATTAAAGTTCAACAAAATTAATGAAATGCAATCTTTATAAATGTGACAGGTATTAGGTAGTCTCAATGTCTGTAATTTGCAAATAGTTTGCTGTTTAATGTATGAGTAGGTATCCATTTATTTTTTAATAAAAATGGTACAATAGGAATAATCTCAGTAGTTAAAGAAAACTTCAACAGTATGTCTGCAAATATTTGGTCTCAGATATTTGTAGGCCTTACATACTTAAGAACTGAAATACATTAATGATATTTAAAAATATCATTAACATATTAAGCTTATATTAAATAAAACATAAAGTTAAACCAAATATACAAATTATAAATACCCAATTAAATATAATCACTTAAAATGAAAGGAATACTTAGGGGTGCCTGAATGATTTGGTCATTTAAGCATCCGACTCTTGATTTTGGCTATGGTCATGATCTCAGGGTCATGAGATAGAGCCCTTCATGGGGCTCACACTGGGCAGGGATCTGTTTAGGATTCTCTCCCTTTGCCCCTTCCCCTCACTCACTCTCTCTCTCTCTCTCTAAAAAAATAAATAAAAATAAATAAAAGGTGTTATTTTTACTTTATCATTTACACTTTAAAGCCTATACAGAGATATTTTATTAATGTTCTTTGCAGTAAGCCAACAACTTCTGTTAACCATAAAAGAAGTAAAATTTATATCTTATTTCTTTAAAGTATATTAAACAACACTGTAATTACTCCATAATTTTTTATTTTTAATGGACATTTAGTTATTTTTAACTTTTCATTATTATATTTTCTTGCAATACTCGGACTAAGCATTTTAGTATCTGCAGAGAAATCAAATTTCTTGTGATGAATGATCTAAATGTAAAGATTCTTTTTAGGACATGCATTATTTTCACACCAAGGTTATTCTATTAACAGTACCAGTAACAAGAGCTTTTATAGCTATCAATCCTGAGGCATTCAAGGTCGTGAGTGTGTGAGGTTCCTACTAGCGGCTATTCTTTCTTGTGCATTCCTTAATTAATAAATAGATAACTCCATCATCTCCTCAAATATTGGCTCAAAAGTCACTTTCTTTTAGGCCTATTCTGACTCCCACTTAAATGTCAAATTTCTAGGATTCCATACTCTCCTTATTTAATTTTTTCTATAGCCTTTATCACTTTCCCACATACTCCATATGTATTCTAAGAACAGAATGTCACCTCCAAAAGGACAAGCTGGTAAATAATTTTTGGTACAATTTTGAACAAAACAAAATTTCTCTTCATGTTTATCATAACTGCACTTCTGGAACTCTCAGTATGTAATACACCCACAAAAATGGTGGGATATCTCTCAATCAGAGTTATGTTCTATACTCATATTATAAGTGAATTTTTCACTTATTGAGCTCCAGAGAGATATTTGAAAGTCATGGCAGGAGATGGGACATTTCAATGAAAGGACTTCGTTCCACATTTTAGAACTTCTTCCACTGATTTCTACCCAGTGGATGCCAGCAACATTCATCCATCAGCCATGACAACTAATAGCCTCCCTCTATGTCCAACCCCTTTTAGATATGGTGCTGCTCCTATTGTATGTCCCTGTTTAGCCAGGAAAGACATTTTTTTTTCCTCTACAACATGAAGAAATAAAGACTAATGACAACATAGTTTTCGATTTTGGTGATTAAAGACTGGAATATGTTCTCATCTGATGAGCACTGGTTAATCTGCAAAGCAAGGTCCTGTGATGAGAGTGAGGGAAATTAGGATAAGTTTGAAGAGAGTTGAGAAAATATAACCAAACACTCCACTCCGTGGAAGAAGCAAGAGTATAATAGAGTAGGAAATAAGGGAAAGGATGAATCGAGTGGGAAAATTAGAGAGGGAGACAAACCATGAGAGATTCCTAACTCTGGGAAACAAACAAAGGGTTGCGGAAGAGGAGGTGAGTGGGGGGATGGGGTAACTAGGTGATGGGCACTAAGGATGGCACTTGATGGGATGAGCATTGGGTGTTATATGTTGGCAAATTGAATTTAAATAAAAAAATAAATGTACCTTTTCAAAGACAATAACAAAAAGACTAGGAAAATAAGTATATACATAGATATAACATATCCATAAGGTTACATACTTATATATGATATACGTAATAAATATATATTTATAAATAGATGCATATGATTTATTTTTATACTCTATATATGCATATATAATTTATAATGATATATATTTAATCAGATATATATTTATATATATATATGTCTGTATTTATAAAATCAAAGGTCCATCAGTTTAGGGAGGAGGCTATACTCTTTGCAATCATATAGGTTTTTTTAGCACAGCTCAGCAGACCTAGTATAGGCTTAGGGAATGCAGATATTGGGTCTATTCAACTCTGAGCTTAGTCCAGGTGGCTATAACTAGTGAGAAAGAAAAGTTGAGATTATTCACAAAAGTAATGTCAAGGAAGAGGCCCTGGAATCTGAAGTATGTAGGAAATAATGAGGAAAAAACAAATTAGAGGAAGGAAGAGGAATTTAGGATTTGGAGATCTCAATAATGATGAAAATCAGGAGTAAAGATGAAAATGTTGCAGAACAGTTGGAAGATCTGAATCATGTTGTGTGTAGAGGATGTTTGATTATATGACTTCAAAAAATTAATCTTTATACGCAAAATCTTTCTCTGAATCTTAAAGCTACTTTATTCCTTATTCATTGCCCTGCACCTTATTCCCCACTCCCCACCCCAAGTCTCATGTGGAACTTTGGTTTACTTACATTAGAATGAAGAGTTGCCTAGCACATTCACTGTTTCCAAGAGAAAAAAAAAAAAGAGAAAAAGTGTTATGTCTTATCCTGTGTTTTCTCACTGTCCATTGGGTATACTTCTCAGATAGCATCAGAAAGCATTGCTGGACTGACGCCTTATGTTTTCCTATTCAAGCTTCAATTTGGCAAGGTTTTGTGTGCTTCAAGCCAATGGAGTAAGGGAGACCATTTTAACATAAGTGACTTTATAGCATTTGTTTTCTGAATAGAAAGCTCAAGCACCAACCCGGTAGAGAGGAAAAAAGCAAGCAAGGCTATGCTTCTTGGTTCGTTTATGTTAGATTAATGACAGAATTCATAGGCCTATTTCCTGTGCTAAAAATATTTAGGTACCTTAGTTCTCCTTGACTGGGGTATCTAGTCTCGATAAGCCAGGGTATCTTTTTCTGTTACTATGCTAAAAAGGGTATCTTTTTCTGTTACTATGCTAAAGACTTCAGAAAAAAACTTTAGTCTTCAGCAGATACTAAGAGTGACATATTTATTGATCTTTCCCACAAAATTTAATATATTGTATAAACACTTCACAGGATATACTTTATCAATCCCAGGGTTTCTGCCTTTATTCTAGCTTTTACAATTTTACATTATGCATAAATGAGAGGTACTTGCAGTAGGGTAGCAACAGAAGAGCAAGTATGCTTTGGTCCCCTGAAAATCTTATATCTATGCAGTGGGAGGGCAGCTTCCAAGTTTTCTGTTGGCATAAATTCCAGTCTCTTACCAGGGGGAGATTGTGGCACAGAACCAAATCATATCTATACCATCTGCTCCAATTGGCAAGGCTCATGTCAGCTGCCAATTGCAATTCTCAATTCAGCCCCAAAGGTCTTGTACTTCCTTTTAGATTATTGTAATGTTTTATAGTTTTCAGTATTCTTATGAGATTTAGTGTTTGAGTCACTTTAGGTGATTTTAAAAGTTGGTAGAAGTTTGGAACATTTTAAATTAAAACTTACAGGTATATCATTTATAAGTATTATGTTTTCCTCTTAGGTTGCTATTATTGTTTTATATATGTTACCCATTTTTATTAAAAGTTTTTTCTCTAATTTAGTTTCCTTCAAAAGCTACCAAATTTAGAAAAATCTTTCCACCACAGGAACCAATAAATATTTGCCATTCCTTTACCTTAGTTTTTTATTCACTTGAGTTTTTTTTTTTTTCTATAATGTTTAAGATCAAGCAGTTAAATTAACTTTGGCTAAAATTATGTTCTCTGATTTATTGTGCTATAACTGCAGGCATGTTACTTAAGCTTTCTAAGTCCATCTACCCAGGATTATAAAAACCTAATAGATCCTGAGCTTTATCAACATCCATAGTTACATTCTAGTTTTCAAATTACTTGGCTTATCTGAAATTTTTGATAGAAGTTACTGTCTATTGGTATTTATTCATACTTTTGCCTATGATGTAACATACCACCCTGAGTTTGTTCTGCATATACCATTCTGCATTCCCTTTTTTTCTGTCCATTCTTTATTTTTTTTCCTTTTTTTCTATCCATTCTTTAAATATTAGCATTCCCTAAGTTCTCTCTTAACCCTATGCTTACTCTCCCAATAGAATCTTAATTGCTTTTATATATTGAATTTATAATAATTCCAAAATCTATATCTCAATTGGAGTTTCTCATTAGCACCACAATCTGAATATGTCCCAAACTCAATTTATGTAATCCAAAAAAGCCTGCCCTTCCTCTGACCCTGTTTTTGAGAAGTCACCATCAGTTAGCCAGACACTAACAGGAGAGTCATCTTTGACTCCTTTCTTCTTCTTGGTTCATTAATTAAATCACTGACTCATCTGCTTTGATCTCTAAAACATTATATGATTCTTTCTCTGTGCTCTTGTGTCTGGGACCTTCTTACTTTTCAGCTGGACCATCCTAATAATATGCTTTCAAGTCTCCAAGCCTGCAGATGTGACCATATTATTCCTTCCCCAAGTGGCAAAGATTCTGAAAACATGGTTTAGCTATATTATTGCATTGATTAAATGCTGTCAAAATGTTTCTTTCATAAGAATAGCTTTTGGGTAATTTTCTAGAACTTGCACATTAAAAATATAAAATAGTTGTATAGTTGAAAGAATGCTGATAGTTGATAAGAAGTATTATTTTCATTCTGTTTGGCAGGATCTACACAATGTTGCACAAATGCTAATAAAAACAAAAATAGTGATAAAAAAGAAAAAAACAAAAAAATCTGAAATTATAAAAGTAGATGAGGAAAATACATATGTATTAATTTGGGTTATATGAACTAATTCACTCTAAGAGAATGCAAAAATAAAAGTTTATATGAACAGTTTGCAAAGTAATTGAGGATTATATTTCTAAAATATAACTCAATCAATCTTTGAGGTAAATAGAGAGGGAACCTGAGAAAGCAATCGTAAAATACAAAAGCAATCACAAAATAATTAATGAAGCAGAATCACTTCATATATTAAGGAGAAGATAATCTGCAATGAATTTATGAGAGAATATTTGAATATAAGAAGTTTTTCAACCTTTAGAAGAATGTGTGATTTTATATTAGAACACTAGTAGGTGAAGTATGTCTTCCTACAAGCATACATAGTGAAAATGCACAGGAATAGTATGATGGTCAGAATCATAGTTAAGAGAAGACATCTATGCTCTAATCCCTATAATCTACGAATATTGTAACCACAATGGCCCAGAAAAGTAGGAGAAAGACAGATGGTTGGTCAGAGAGATGTGCTGATGCTAGAAGAAGCATGAGATGGGCAATGAGAAGAACTCTGCTGTTGGTTTTGATATGAAGAAAGCCATGAGCAAAGGAATGTGGCTGGCTTCTAGAAGCTGAGAAATTATGTCAGTTACCAAGGAACTGGGGACCTCACTGCCAACAACAAGAATAAACAAGAAAATAGATCCTATTCTAGAGCCTCCAGAGAGGAACACAGCCCACTACACGTTGATTTTAACTCTGTGGGACTCAAGTCAAACTTATGACCTACAGAGATGGAGTAGATTCTTCACTGACTTTACCTCAATATTAGCACTTATATTGAAATTGTCTATTTACATATGTTGCCCAAGTCTGGGAATTCTAAAAGTTTAGGTATATGGCATAATTATATACTATATCACAATACATAGCACAATGGATAACACATGGTATAGTTTCTCAAATATTCCCTGACAGAAAATGCAAATGGATGATTGAAAGAATAATTAAATAAGTGAATTAACATATACATATATAGAACTAATAATATTTTTTCTTCCTCATTTTATATATCAACAGATGTGATAATATCTTTAGGCCTTTTTAAAATTGGTTATTTGGGGCACCCGGACGGGTTAGTCAGTTAAGAATCTGACTTCTGATATTGATCAATATCATGATTTTAGGGTTGTGAGATTGAGCCTCTCATTGGGCTCCATGCTGGCCATGAAGCCTGCTTGGGATTCTCTCTCTCCTTCTACTCCTCCCCAACCTCCTTCTCCCTCTCAATAAAAAAAAATAAAAAAATAAAATAAAATAAAATAAAAATAAATAAATAAATTCAGTTATTTATTTGTGAACTAACAATTTTTTTCCCAAATAGTTTTATTGGCTAAGGGAAAATGGCTATGAGGAACAATAGAAGAAAAGGTTATTGATATTATTATTTGTACTCTATAATGAATTACTTGTCCAACAAATTTCAATTGGAAATTTTAAATGTATTATCACTGATATTATTCGGTGATTATTTGTAAATTGGTAATCATGTATGAGTCGCACTTCCTGTCAGAATTTGACTGTCTCAGTAAGTGAATCAGTGAGACCTGTCAATGAAACAAATAAGTATATAGACCTGGTGTTGGCTATGCTTTAGGAATACAGTTGATATTTTATCTTTAAGTTTTAAAGATAATTTTCTGCTATATCTGGTCTGCATATTGTTTTTTTTTCTTTGACAGTGGTCACCAATTCACCTATTGGGACAAGTTAAATTTCTGGCAAGAAATGCTACTCATTCATGATTACCAATTTTATTTAGCTAGCTAGCTTAATAGATAAATAGATAGATAGATAGATAGATAGATAGATAGATAGATAGATACAGATATGGATATAGATATAGATACAGATAGACATCTCCACTAAGTGTAAAGAGTTGAATGATAAATGGATCACAAATTGGCCATAATTTCTTGAGGCTTGGCCCTAATAAAGCATCACCTGTATTCTTGCTTACTGTGATTCGTATGTTTCTTTATTACTTCTTTAATAAAATAATTATGAAATTTGAAAAATCAATATTTATGTGAAGGCTGAATCATTTTTAAATATGAATGTTTTTATGATGCAAATGCAAATTTCTATTTTTTAATAAAAGGAAAAGGTATTGCTAATTTGTCAAAGTCATCCAGCTCCTCTTCATCTATGTCCTCAACTGGCATCAGATTTTTTTTTCCCCACCAATGGAACCAGCGCATCCTAGATGCAATCTCCATGATTTCACCCATTAAAATGCTTCCTAATTCAGATTTAAAAAGAGAAGAGCTAGCTCACTCTGTTTGAATAAGCCCTAGTTTATTACAGGCAATGAGATGATCAAATAAAAGCCCAGCTGAATCTCAGTTACAGAAGAGATCTATTCATTTATTCTGTGCACTTAAATGAAAGCTGTGTCAGCGTATGATGGTAGTTCAATAATACTAATCTTGATAACCTATTATATTTTTATAACAATTATCTTTCTTTCTATTAGACATGTAAGTGGACTTGTTAATCCATGCCACATTAAAAAAAAAAACAAAATAACTTTTCTTTCCAAGAAGATTAATAAATTTGCCCTTACTAGTTTTGTAATTAAAAGAGAGAGAAAAAAAAAGAGAGAAAATAGAATGTAACACAAATCAGACAAAAACAACTACTGATTTAATTCAATTATATATAAATACAATTCATCTCTCAATTTCACTAAGGATGCTGATCAATAATTTTACCTCTATTTGCTGACTGAGGCAGAGATACTGGGCAAGGTTTGGACTTTCTATCCATGAATAAATAAACTCAATACTGCTCTACTACAATATATAAGGATCAATGAGTACTGTTCCTTTTATAAATCTGTAATTCACTCTTGATCAACTGGTAGCTCAAGTATTGCTCGCTTATCAGAATTAATCAGTTCCTGAAAATTGACTGGATAATGAATTTTTAGATAGTGGGCATCCATATACCATTCATTTACATAGGAAATGTGATAATATATTTTCAATCTTTGCAAAACCTCAAAGTTTTTCACAGATCTTAAAAACACTGTAAAATAGTTGTGCAAAACCCACAGAAGAGTTGTAAAATACAAATTACCCAATTACTTATCAATTAAATAACTGGTATTTTTTTGTATAGCATGATACTGTATATATTATAAAAAATATATTCACTTTTTTAAAACTACAATATATGCTATAAATACTATGACTTTGTCACTTAATAACAGATCACACCAGTTTTATGTGATGTGATTAAAATTGTACTAGGACAATAGTTAAACTGTGATGGATAGTCATCCAATTCTACTGTTATTAAAAATCAAAATGATATGATAAAGATACATAAGGAATTCAAATAACACTAAGCAAAATTACTACTTAATGATGGTTGAATTGCTTAAGTGAGGTTTGGTGATGATAAAAGAGAGTCAAATCAGTCACCATGCATATGGGTGGCAGATCACAGTGAGCGCCAGTAAAGGAGCAACAATAAGAGTCAGAAATTCATCAATTACCAAATCCAAGAAACCTGTATTTCTCAAGATTCTTGATAATTCCAAGAATCCTAATAGCTTAAGACCAACTTGTCATTACAGAATTTTTTTTGTCATTACAGATTGTTTAATGTGATGCATCTTCTCATGCTGATTATTCTCATTGAGATTTTAATTCATTACCTAAAATTTCAGCTAAATTATTGTCATCCAGTATTCATGGCTATCCATCTTCCTCTTCTTCCAAGCAATGATAAATTTCAAATTAAATATAATCAGGACTAAATTCTTCATTATTTTATGCTAACAGTTTGTGGAAAATTTTGAGGTTTTGTATAGATTGGAAATATACATTCACATTTCCTATTTAAATGAAATGTATATAGATGCCTACTATTTCACTTCTCAGAGTAGGGTGGTCAGATAGTTCATCAACACTTGAAAACTAAGAAACAAGAAAAAAAATAGTTTCTCTCATTCTCTGATCTTTACTTTGATACTTTTATTTCCTAAAGTGTCTCCTCGATGCCAAAACTTTTTTGTAACTTCTTCATTGAATCAATATTATCCCCATTGTACCCTGGACCAAAACCACTTAGAAAATTCTGTAAAGGTGGTGAAGACAACTTGGTCCAGAAAGTTGCAATAATCATGAATTAGGAGGCCAAAAATTCACTTCAGTATTATCCTGATAAATCAATAAATCATTTTTAAATCGATACGTTCTGGAGGTGCTATTATCAAGGAACACAGCTTTAAGATTTTCCTTCTCATGTTATAAATTTCTTCTATGTTGAATGACCTCCTTTCTCATTTAGGCTTTATAACATGCATGCTATATAGCAGGTTGTGAACTCTACAACATTATTTAAAGGGCCTTGCAGCTTTTGGAGTCATATGATGACAAAGGTTGACCTCCATCTACACAATCTCTACCCAACAACAGGGTGAGCCTATCTTTGGGCACTGAAAGTGTCAGTAGCTTTTTCTTTTCATCTTCTGAGATGACCAGAAAAGATGTCATTTATTTCCAAAGTCCCCTATCTTAACAAATTAGAATATCTGCTTTGCAGTGTAGTCAATTTATACTAATTGGAAAGCATAGGGTAGCCTTTCTATATAAGTTGCTAAACCATCACAAAGTTGCTTTGAAATTCAGTCTTTCAATTCTTTCTTTGTTCTATCCTTTTCTCCCCCCCACTTCAGCTCTACAAAGTCTTTCCAACACCTTCCACTTTATCAACAAGATGTTCAATGGTACCCACACTGCCCTATGGCTTTTCAATCTTCTGTAACAAGGTTTATCTGGTACTTCAAAAATATTACAAAATGTTCAAGTATCCTACTGAGAACATTCAGAACCAACAAAACTTTCATGAAAACTTGTGAATGGTTAAACTTTTTCTAGATACACACTGCTTCAATAAATTTATTTTTTAAATTATAGTTGACACACAATATTACTCTAGTTTTATCTCAGTAAGTTTCTTTACCAAATTTTCTATTTTATTAGTTTTTCTATGCCATTTTATTCTCAGGATTTTCACTTCATATTACTTTACTTATTTGTTTATTTATGGAGCCCAATGTGAAGCTTGAATAAACTTACAACCCTGAGATCAAGACCTGAGCTTACATTAAGAGTCAGACACTTAACTGACTGAGCCACCCAGGCACCCTGACTTTTTAAAATTTTTATTTAAAAATTAGGTGCCTATGAAAATGCTAATGTACAAACACAACTAAAAAATGCAATTCTTTCAGAAGTACAGCTGAGATATGACTGTAACTCACCTTACAACCTCTTTCTTGGATTTACACAACTTAAATGTTTGCCCTTGTATGAGCTTGCAGATTTGTTGTAGCAGAGATTGAGTTATGGATGAATTTAACAAGTTGTTATGGCAACCGAAAGAGGACAGTGAGGGGTTCCTATGTCTTTTTTTTTCTCCAGGGGTTTTTAAATAAATTCTAAAACAAAGATGAAAGGCACTTTAGATGAAGTCAATCTGGTCCTCCCCAAATTGAAGCAACTATTTGTAACCCATATCCATATCACCAAACAAAAACAAAAACGAACGCAAATGCTCAATTAGGAGCCAAAAGGTCCATTTTTAGTTTCGCCACTGAGAAGCTTGTTAGCAACTAGATGGGCGTAACTAGATGACCTGGATGATATCTTCCAATCCTGAGAGTTCTCAAAACAGTAACTTTTGATCTTTGACAAGCCATGTAATCTGATAACTTTAAACTGTGAGATCAGATTAGACTTCAAAATCCCTGACATTTCCCCGTTTGGTTTTTCTTTTCTTTTTTTGTAGCCCAGGCAGCATATAAAAACACTCTCTCTGGATTCCTGGTTGGCTCAGTGGTTGAGCGTCTGCCTTAGGCTCAGGGCCTGATCCCTGTCCTGGGATCAAGTCCCTCATTGGGCTCCCTGCAGGAAGCCTACTTCTCCCTCTGCCTATGTCTCTGCCTGTCTCTCTGTGTCTCTCATGAATAAATAAGTAAAATCTTAAAAAAACAAAAACAAAAACAAAAAACAAAAAACACTCTCCCATATACTAACCCTAATGCCTTAATTGGGAGATTAGTATAGAAATGATTTAAGTTTGTTTAGCAAAAATTTTGCCTACATTTGTCATTCATGTTCTTACAAATCAAATGTGTATTATTTAAAATATTTTATTTATGGCATTTATTCACTTTGCCATGATTATATTTGCCTTATTTAATTTGTAACCTACTTATCTTCCTTTCTGCATAGGTTATGAACTTGTAAGGAAGATGAATTATATAAAATTCTTTAGATTTTTCATAGTACCTATCTCATTAGTGAACAGGGAGTCAAATTCTACAATCCTTGGTTTCTAAATTTGAAAAAGATGTAGAATTTTTTTCCAACAATATAATCTCCCTAAATTGAAAATTCAATGATTATGTCAATTTGTTTAATTAACTGATTATTTTTATGATTTTAAAAAGTTTTATAAGATGAAAGTTTTATATCATATAATGCAGAAGATAAAAAATTTATACTAAGGCTGAAGATTTGTCTTATTTCTCAATGACAAAAGAACACCTGCTGTTTTCTGTTTATTTTACATTTGTTAGAGATGTTCTACATGAATCTGTTAGGATGAGTCACTCTTAGTAGTTAAAATATGCCATGCTATTCTGTCTTCTATCTAGAGAATGGATAGTTATTTAAAGGTATTAGGTATTATTTAAATGCTATTAGTATTTCATAAACAACATAGCATAAGGCGGATCATTTAATAACTGATGACAAGGAATATGACTGAAAAATCTTCACAATTCTGTTCAGATTATCTCTATCCAAACCAATTCTCTGTAGGAAATAATGCCAAACAATAACACTATTAAATATGATGGGATTTCTTTCAACCAAGCTTATTCAGGAATGATATTTTAGTTTTTTGCAATTGAATATAGCAGAAATTGATTGAATTTTTCTCAGTGCCTGCAGTGCAACAGCTCAGCAATAATTTACTAAAGGTCTACTGTGGCTCTTAAGAAGGCATTTTATTTAACAACAAATGTGTAAACTTGATGTTATTCTATGCATTTCCTGTGGCTTCAAACTATGCCAATAGAGAGAACTGGAAGAGAGGGAAATGATTAAAGAAAAAAAGAACTATATGATGTTTTCAACTGACTTAGACCATGCAAGTTAAATATTATGACCTTGATTTAACCATTAAGCCCCCCCGCACCGCTTAAACTCTCCAAATAATTGGTCTTACTCTCTATATTACACTTTACATATTATTATGTATTATATCATTCTCCATGATTGAAGGAACAGTATATGAACTAAATTGCGTCTCTCCTAAAATTCATATTTTGAAGTACTAATCCTCAGTATCTCAGAATGCGAGCTTATTCAGTGATAAGGTCTTTAAAAGGTATTAAGTTAAAATGAAGTCATTAGACTGGGCCCTAAACCAATATATCTAGTGTCCTTATAAGAAGAGCAAATTTGGGGATCCCTGGGTGGCGCAGCAGTTTGGCGCCAGCCTTTGGCCCAGGGCGCGATCCTGGAGACCCGGGATCGAATCCCACGTCGGGCTCCCGGTGCATGGAGCCTGCTTCTCCCTCTGCCTGTGTCTCTCTCTGCCTCTCTCTCTCTCTCCGTGTGACTATCATGAATAAATAAATTTAAAAAATATATTAAAAAAAAAGAAGAGCAAATTTGGACATAGACACGTATACAGAGAATATGTGAAGACAGAGGAAGAAGGTGGCCATCTGTAAGCTGAGGAGAGCCCTTGAACAGATCATTCCCTCACAGCCCTCAGAAGAAACCAACATTGGCAACATTTTGATCTTGGGCATCTAGTCTCAAGGGTTAAGAGAAAATTAATTTCCCTTGTTGTAAGCCCCTCAGTTTTTTATTTTTTATTTATTTTTTTGCACTTTGTTGGAATAGCCCTAGCAAATTAATACAGAAAATAAAGCAATATTTGTATACAGATGGTCTCTAACTTATGATGATTCGACGTTGATTTTTTTACTTTTACAATGGTGTAGAAGCAATACTTATTCAGTTGAAACCATACTTTAAATTTGGCATTTTAATCTTTTTCTGGCCTAGTGATATGAGGTACAATGCTCTCGCATCTTGCAGGGCAGTGGCAGCAAGCTGCAAGTTCCAGTCAGTCATGCAATTGTGAGAGTAAACAACTGATTCACTGACAACCATCTGTACCCATACAACCATTCTGTTCTTCACTTTCAGTGTGGTATTCAATAAATTACATGAAATATTCAAGGCTTTATTATAAAGATGAGCAAATGATCAAAGAGAACACAGAAGGAAAGACATGGCTAAAATAGGATACCAAAAATAAAGATGGGACATAGTAGTTACATTTTATTACCAAAGAGGACATCGTGAAATTGGACTTAAAATGAGTAGAAGTTTTATAGGTTCAAATGGGAATATGATCATGCATGGGTATAAATGCAGCAAGAGGAAGGTATTGACAGGACAATGCAAAGTCACATGGGGAGTAATGAGCTGGAAAGTTTAGAGAGTTAAGGTTGGGGAAAGTTGGTAGTTGGTAGGAAAGATTTAAAAAGGGAGATTTGAAAAGTCCCAAATCATTTATATTTATTTTTTAAACACACAGGAGACTTCCATATGCTGACTTTTTTAGACCTAGTTTTAAGGAAGATAATATTCCTGGTCCTTTAGATAGAATTGTAGTGAAGGGAGGACAGACTGGAAAGAAGTCCCAGAATTCCCGACTTTGGGATTACTAAATATATGAAAATGTAGTCAGGGAATTTTTTCATTTCATTAATGTTTGCTTACTTGCTTTTATTCTTAAATTTGTTGAATGTCAAATATAGGAATGCACTCTAATTTTGTCATGTGTTCAGTAATGACTTGCCCTATTGTAGAGAAGAGAAGGAGAGAGGGAACAAACACATATTACTCATGTCCCATTCAGCCTTCTAAGGTGTTTGGATTCTTTAAATGGAAACTGATGAATATAAAGAGGTTAAGGAAGACATAGATTAGATGGTTTGGATTAGATTTTTAGTGTACATGAGACTCTCCTTGATGGTGTGCTAAGAAGAAAAAAAAAAGGGAAAAAGAAAGAAAAAACATAATTCTGGGCCCTACTTCCATAGTTTCTTGTTCAGTTGGTATAAGATGGCAATGCAAAGCTGCTAATTCTAAACAACACTGGTAATATCAGTTTAAGGAAAGGGAACTAGGAATAGAAAATACAATGGCAGCCAGGAGTACTTTCTGAGAGATCAGATTGTGTTGTTTGTTTTTGTTCATATAATGGAGGATACTATGGGATATATTGGAGTCTCCACTCACTCTTAATTTAGGAATTACATAATTTTTTTCTTGCTTTTCTTATTAATCACTCTATATCCTTCATCTTTCCTTCTTTCTATTCTTCTCTTTCTTTTCCCCTATTTCTTTTACTCTCCATATTTTCCAGATTTGTGACAATCAAAAGGAAGTTTCTAAAAAAAGTGTCCATAAAATAAGAAATTTTATTAAAACTCACTTTTCTTACTTTACATCCGAAAAGAAATGCACCAGGTGTGTTATTCATACCTACTGTCACATCATTATTGATTTTATTGGATAAAATCCTATAAACTTATGCATGGATAAACTTTTTTGATGATTACTTTCATTAGCTTAAAAGATGTATACATCTAGATGTGTTTTTAAGAAATTGGTATGTAATTAGAAACTAAATCCCAATCAAGGAAAATTATGCCATCATGTATTAGAATAATAATGCAGATTCTATAAGATATTTAACAGCAATTATTATGTATTGCTGTGGTTACTTAGAAGTTCACTATTTTTATGAACATGTCAGAACATTAGCAGATAGTTACTGTAGTCTAGTAATATGAATGTTATCTGTTTTATGTGATTTTTAATAAAGTGTTGCAATATCCAGTGGTAGTTGAAAGTACCTTAAATAGCTCTTTACCTCTGGTAAACTTCTGTAGTAAATCACAGAAAAATAATAATGTCTCGGTTATTCATTTCTAAAAGTACTCTTATATCCTACAATTTTGCTCTACAACTCATGATAACTTCTCTTCCAAAAAGTATTGTTTGAAGTATAGACATCATATAGTGTTCTCAGAAGACTCTCTCACTCTCTTGCTTGTTATATATCACCACTTGACCAAAAAATAATAGCATTTTTCAGAAATCGTGAGCCTCTTATAATTCAATTAAGTTCAATTAGTTATAACATAATCCCATAAATTCCTTTAAAAGGCAACTAGAAATAGAATCCATAGAAAACTACATAATTCATGTCTCTTCTGAAAGGAAATTTAAGGCAGTAAGAGATTATAGTAAGATATATTAAACACTTAATTCCCAGACTACGTCTGTCTATGATATTTATACCTAAATGTGCTAACATATTTATTCATTTGAATTACCTGCATTGTATGATAGCAAACAGTGAGAAAACATACCTTATTTTCCTTGTATGTATTTCATTACTGCTTGAAGAAGTAAGTCTAGGGACATGGATAGCTATAGGAATAGCCAGCTTTCAGTTATCATTTCTAAAATCCAACAAAGAGACTTAACTGGCAGTTGCAAAAAGATATCTGATTAAATTTGGAATACCCTTGGCGAACTGTCAGCAAACTGGATAAATCTATGAGCATTTTTCACAAAGGATTTCTATATTTTTTCATCATTGATTTGGGGTTATTCAAATTCAATGCATAAAATAACAACTGCAGTTTTCTTACTGATGGTAGATCAAATCAATTCTATCTGACCTACTAAAAACTACCTTTGTCTAGTATGGAACAGGTTTATGCAGAGATTAAACAGGAATTTATAATTACAATAAATCATTAGTAAAATGTAATTGTGAACAACAACAACAACAAAAATCTAACACTGAGGAGTCGTTCGAGAGATTCAACTATAACTCACTGCCAAATTAAACTTGGGGTCTTTTAGATGCAGCTATTATCTTCTGGAAAACAAATAAAGGAGAAATAGTTAAATAAGTATGATCTCTGTTTCAATCAATCTGAGTTCACAGGGAAAGCACTGAGATTGTTCTGAGGCTTGTCTTTTCTTCCAGAGAATTTCAGTTGATAACCTACTTTCTATGAATTTTATTGGTCTTGCAATTAATGAACAATACAATTAGAATAGCAAATATTTCTAATTTATAGGCTTGTATATCAAGTTTTCAGAGTATGTCTCTCTTTATGTAACCTTACCAAACTTCTTTCATCAGCAGCCTTTTAGCAAGCTGTTCCATTGGGAATAACATTTTTACACTTTTACATTTTACATAAACATTTTGTGCTTGGATATCTAGCAAGCACATCATTATCACCCATAAAGAGGTATATTAAGACATTGTTTCAAGCATCTTGTGACAGTGATGCTACAGAAACAAAATGTCAGAATTTGAGGACAATTTCTCAAAATCAGTAGGATATTTATACTTCATGGTAGATAGAATAATGCCCCTACAGGATGCCCATATCGTATAATCCTTAGTTCCTGTAATCACGTTAGTTTAAGTAGTATATTTGTTTCACACAGCTGCCATAAACAATTATCACTAAACAGAAATTTATTCTGTCATTGTTACGGAGTCCAGAAGTTGAAACCAAGATGTTGGAAAGATTGATTCCTTCTGAAGGCTCTGAGAAAGTGAGAAAGAACCTATCCCCATCGCCTTCTACTCTGTATCTCTATGTTTAAATCTTTTCTGTCACTTTTTTTTCTGTCACGTTTATGGACTTAATCTTAATTGGGCCTAATCCAGGGTGATCTCATTTTTTTTTAACTTTAGTTACAGTGACAATGGTTTTTTTAATTTAAATAAAGCCAAATTCTGAAGTTCAGGTGAACATATCTTTTGGAGGCTAAACATGGCAAAGGCGACTTTGCAGTGTGATTAAGTCAAAGCACTTGAGATAGGGAAATTATTCTGGATTATCTGGATGGGACCAATGTAATCACAAAGATCCCTATAAGGGAAAAGGGGAGGCAGGAGAATCAACGTCAGAAAGAGAGATATGGCAATGGAAACAAAAATGAAAGAAAGAGACAGAGAGAGAGTGACAGAGATAGACCTGAAGATGTTGTACTGCTGGCTTTGAAGACAGAGGGATGGGCTGGGAGCCAAGGAAAGCAGACAGCTTGTAAAAGCTGGAGAAGAGAAGGCACAGAGTCTCTCCTAGAGCTTTCAGAAGGAACATTGTCCTATTAACATTTTAAATTTAGGACTTTGTATGAATTTAAGCCTTTAAATTTATGGTAATTTGTTATAGCAGCAGTAGGAAACAAATACATATTCTTTCTCAAATTCACAATGAAGTTTCTACACTCTACCTTCAAATATTAAGAATCTTACAAATTGTTAAAACTCAGATTTCTATGCTACAGTGATGATATACTTATAAATTAATTAGCTACTGAATTTCAAAGTCATCTTTACAATAATTTATTATTAATGATGTTTTATAAATTTATCTTTGTTGACACAAAATCAGTATAGAATTATGAAAAAATTAAACCCTAAGTATAGATTTCATCTGAGAAATTAACTTATTTTTCTTTTATAGACACACCTGACAAATTATTATTGTCCATGGATAGCAATTATGTTTCATCAAATTATGGGACCAACTTAATACTAATTGTTCTATTTAACTCCACATTGCTTTCTAATGCAATAGAGTTATATATATATAGGAAAAAAATCCATTACACTTTCACATCTGACAGGTTTTTGCCCCACAAAAAATTTCAATTTATCTGAGCACTAACATTGCAGCTAACAACAATTTTGGAAAGTTTAATGCTAATGCAAAAAAAAAAAAAGAAAATACCCTTGCAAAATTTACCACAATTGTTTACTTTCTGAAAATGAGCACTAAACCATTTGCATAACATCTGCACTGCTTGGAGGGTTGAAACACTAAAGCAATTAGCTCTGTATTCTATAATGCATGTTGCAACTCAAGCAATGTTGAAGTTGAGCTAACTTAATATTTAGTTAGAAAAGAAAAGTCACTTTATTTGCCCTTTGCTATTAGTGCTTTTTAACTACCCGATCATGGTTAATGTGTTAAGAATCTTGTTTTCAAGATAGTTCAAGGAAACAGCATTTTAAGAAAAAAATCTCTCAGGGACATTCATTTAGTCTTCCTAATATGTGTTTGTTTACATCTATTTTATGTTCTTGAGTAGTACAGATTTTACACAGCAGTTATAGTATAGTAAATAAAGCTGTGAGTCTACTATAAGAAATTATAAGAAAAATTTGTATCAGTGATATGACAAGATAACAATGTTATTCTAGGTTAGATGCACTGACCAGTACTTCTCAAATTCTACATAAATACCAACCAGTATCGACAATTCCATTTTAAAGAATATATAGCTAGGCAATCACGTTTCATTTTGTTTTTTAATAGTCATAAGATTTGACAATAAAGTGTTTTCTGATTTGGAAATGTATTCAAATTGACAATTTAAAATTTATTATTAAACCACATTAAATTCTGTATTAAAATCACCATGATTAGATGTACTATACCTTAGGTCTAGATACATCATTACCAGGTAGCTATATGTATTCTACAGGTAAACTTTAGTAATGCAAATAAAATATAAATGAGTATTAAAAATCCTGCTATAATGGAAAGGCAGGAGTCATTTCACAGCTCAACAGGGCAGCATTCAAACAATTCTGTAAAACTCCTAAGAATGCTAATGAAATATGAAGCAGATATAATAACATATATTGTTATGCATGGCTATGCTTACTAGAAAGAAAGAGAAGTTAGACATACCAGCCAAGAAAACGTTACTGATAGCAAAAAGGGTGGGCTATCAAGCTGATGAGGGCGGGGTAGGTTATCCTGATTTGGGGGGAGAAGTGTCAGGTGATAGATACAGAAGTGATTACTGGGGTTCAAAACTCAAAACAGTGTAAAGAAAATGGACAGGGATTCTAGGTTGCAAGATGGGGAGTTAGAACCAAAACCTCTGCAAAACCTGGGACTCAGAAGAAAAGGCTCCATACCTTACAAAGAAAAGATGAGCACATCCATCTACTAGAGGCAAAGTAAGAAAGCTTGACTAAGTCCTGTGTCTAAGTCCCAAAGAGTAAAATACAGTAACATTCTCTTGAGACGCTGACAACCACCGATCCATCTTCTGTCAGGTTTGAAATGAGAATTTGCACTCCCTACATGGTGAGGGGAAGTTAAAACTTGGGATATTTGAAGAACAAGCTAACATCCACAGATCTGGTCATGTTGTCTGGCTGATTATGAAGTGCCTGGCCGGCATGTAGGGACCTTTGGAGAGTATCCACAGTGGATATGTAATCTCATATATCTGAGTGCCTTGACATTCCTCCCTCCCAAGACTCCTTGTTACCAGTAATGTAATCTTGTTTCAAGTTCCTGAACATCCAGTCAAAATCTTAAGCCACTTTTTGGTTCATGCTTAGGTCATCTCTCTTTCCAGGCAAAGTGAGTAACTAGATGTGTTAGTCAAGGCTGAGCCTCAATGAGGTAGTTACACTGTTAGTGTCATCCTGAAGCTGGTACCCTCTATGAGACAGGGCTTTCTCTAAAACCAGGGTTTCACATATTTTCCACTATAGTAAATGAGTCACAGGAAGCCCTCTGGAGATTCAAAGATTGTAGTATTGAGGCAGAAGGAGGCAAGATGGGAGTTCTAGTACAAACTTATTTAGCTTTAAAATTTACGTATAATTTATGCTATAGAAGCTATTTCTAAGGGACCAGGATCAGGCAGGAATGCTCCTCCACACACCCAAATTTGTATCTAAGTGAATCAAATGACAACCAATTGATGCTGAGCAGGTTTGTTTGCAAGGACACCTGGAGTTTCATAATTTGGCATTTAATCATTTTGGGAATTTAATAGCAAAGCAAGCAATGTTTCTCAAAAGTAGAGTAGTTCTTTGGAGAATAGATATGGCTGTGCTCTAAAACTTTATGTGCAGCCACTGGGGTTCAGATACATATGCCCGATCAAATTTGCATAAAATATCCTGTCCATTGATACACACAACAACCAATTCTATTGGTTTGATTATAAGGGCCAAATGTTATACCTGCTTATATTCTAGTCTGAACCAACCAGGAGCTTTTATTATTTTTCTTGTTCTGCCTTCCAATTAAAATACAGCTTTCTGGGTGCCTGGGTGGCTCAGTCAGTTGAGTATCCAACTCTTAGTTTAGCTCAAGTCATAATCTGAGGGTCATGGGATTGAGCCCCGCACTGAGCTCTGCATTCAGTGAGGAGTCTGCTTGAGATTCTTTCCCTCTCTTGCTCCATCTCCCTCTGTTCCTCACCCTGCTTGAAATTTCTTTCTCTCTCAAATAATAAATAAATAAAATATTTAAAAATACAGCTTTTTGTACTACTTATAAATATAATGTTGAATAATTTTAATTTTAAAGTATGTTTCTTCCTAAATCCAAAGAGCTCTAACAAGATAAGCCTGCTTTTTAAAGGAGTAGTGTCATTTGTTGTGATGAACACTGGATATTATATGGAAGTGATAAATCACTAAACTCTACTCCTGAAAGTAATATTACCATATATTTAACTAACTAGAATTTATTTTTTAAGATTTTTATTTATTTATTCATGAGATACACAGAGAGAGAAAGGCAGAGACATAGGCAGAGGGAGAAGCAGGCTCCATGCGAGGAGCCCAATGTGGGACTCGATCCCAGGACCCCAGGATCACGCCCTGAGCCAAAGGAAGATGCTCAACCACTGAGCCACCCAGGTATCTCAACTAACTAGAATTTAAATAAAAACTTGAAACAAAGTAAAGAAAGTGAAAGAAAGAAAGAAGAAAGAAAGATGATAGATAAAGCAGTAGTATCACATAGTACAATGTCTTTCTTTAAGATGTAAGCATAATATCCAGATACATTCCAGACTATTGTAGACCTCTTTTCTGCACAGAAAGTTTATCAAGCCCCAGTATTTTCACGGGATTCATTTCTGTTTTCTAAGCCCTGATGCTTTCTGTTCTCTAATTTCTATTAACATGCTATCATCAAAAGAATAATTTGCTTGATGTTATTCTGATGAAGAGGACAATTAAGTTTCTTTTGGACTAAATTGTAGACAGAGTCATAGGTTGATGCAAGCCTGAGATAGCACAATGAATAGAAGTGTATTGCTGTACTTGCCATGTATAAACCTCAAGCAACTTCTATTGTGTTTGGTTATTAATCAAGAGGGAGGGAAATAAACATTCACCAGATCACTGGCCATAACAGATACCAAAAGCTGTTTATTTGCTTTAGTAAAATAGCAACTGGAGCAATAACTTCAGTTGGAGTCACCAGTTAATTAAGTTTAGAAATTTGGTTGTTCTCTAACCTCTTGCCATCTTTTGCACTTACAAAAATGGACAGTTAAAATGGAAATGTGATAGAAAATGTGACTACTTTGGGATCATTTTAATCCTTATAATAAGATTAAGATCTCTGATGCCCCATGGATATACAATTTCTTTGCTAGGGAGAGCCTTTGGAAAGCTCAGGAACTAAGGAGCTAATGCAGTGAAATTGTGGTTCCCCTAGGAATACTGCTAATCATATGACGTAAAAGCACCATTTCATTCCCAACATCAAAATTGGCTTCCATTCTGACAGGTGAATCAATGAGTTATTTTTGGTCCCAAGTTAATGTTGTTTCAGATGCATAATCAAGTCAAATAATCCTCCAATAATATGTGCATTTGTATTTTCCCAGTTCATAACTACTCCAGTAAATGGTTGGTAGACTATTGAGAAATGTGAGAAGAAAGATTCAGCGCACTTATGATCTTTGAGGTATCTGAGCTTTACTGATCCTCTCTGCAAATAGGAGATCTGCCATGATACACAGGCACAGGAAGCCCTGAACAACTATGGTCTAGACTAGCAGGGAAGAAGACCTTCCCTGCAAGAAGCTTGCTTTCTAGAAAGAATGAAAAAAAAAAAAAAAAGAAATTGAGCAATGCACAATGATAGAAATCAGTGAAATATTAAATAAACTATAAGTAGAGCATTAAAAATGCAAATAAAAGATGATATAAGAATACACATCAGCAAATATTTTTAAATTTATGAGAATGTTCTGTAAAAACTTTAATACTATGGGCAATAGACAATTTTCTAATGACAATATTAAAAGTATACAAACTAATTCAGAAATGAATAAAAAAACTACATAGGTTTATAATCATTGAAAAAATTGGGTAAGTCAAATAAATCATTCAAATTCTATCAACAAAATGAATGATTTGGACTTTCAAAGGACATGTGATCAACATGTAATCTTGTAACCATTGATCCCAAGGTTATGAATACACACAAACACACACACACACACAAACACACACACAGAAATATATACATATTTACAACCTACCTTATAGATCTTGTATAACTTTTATGCCAAAGACACTTGGTAAAAGAAAAATTATATTCTATGGTCAATAAGACACATAAGTATAAAAATTATAAATAGAATATTAACAAAATTAATTCAGCATATTGTGTTTGTAAAATCTGATCACAAAGGACTCATCCCAGTTAAAGCATCTAAGAATTATTTGACATTAGGAAATATGTATTTTTGCCACATTAACAGAATAATGTATTATCCTGATTAATGCAAAAATCATTTAATAATACTGAATATATGTTCGTAATAAACACTTGGAAATATGAAATAGAAATTTCTCTGTAGATCCAATATAACCCCTATGAAAATTCCAATGGCATTTCCTCATGGAAATGCAACAAATAATCCTAAAATTTTATGAACCACTGAAGAGCCTGAAGGGCCAAAACAATCTTGAGAAAGAAAAACAAAGCTGGAGGCATCATGCTCCCTGATTTCAAACTACATCACAAAGATATAGTAATCAAAACAGTATGGTATTGGTATAAAAACAGACACATAGATCAGTGGAACAGAATAGAGAGCCCAGAAATAAACCCACACTTATATTTTTAATTAATGTATAACAAAGAAGCCAAGACTATACAATGGGGAAAGAACAGTCTCTTCAATAAATAGTGTTGGGACCACTGGACAGCCACATAGAAAATAAAACTGGCCCACTATCTTATACCATACACAAAAATTAATTCAAAATAGATGAAAGACTTGAATGGAAGACCTAAAATCTAAAACTCCTAGAGAAAACATAGATGGTAAGTTCCTGGACATCAGGTTTTTTGATGAATTTTTTAGATTTGGCACCAAACGTAAAAGCAACAAAAGCCAAAATAAACAAATGAGACCATATCAGACTAAAAAGCTTCTGCACAGCAAGGGAAATCATTAACAGCATGAAAAAGAAAACTACTGAATGAGAAAATGTTTGCAAAGCATATATCTAATAAGGCATAAGTATCCAAAATATATAAAGAACTCCTATAACTTCGTATAAAAACACTAACAACAAGCAATCCAACTTGAAAATGGGCAGAGGATCTGACTAGGCATCTTTCCAAAGAAGACATACAGATGAACAACTGCACACGAAAAGATGCTCAACATCCCTGATCGTGAGGGAAATGCAGATCAAAAACACAAGGGGATATTGCCTTATATTTGGCAGAATGGCTATTATCAAAAAGACAGGAAGTGACAAATGTTGGCAAGGATATGGAGAAAAGAGGAACCCTTGTGCATTGTTGGTGGGGATGTAAATTGGTGCAGCCAGTATGAAAACCAGTATGGAGTTCCCTCAAATGATCTACTAATCCCACTTATGGGAAAGAAGAAAATAACACTAACTCAAAAAACATATGCACCTCTATGTTCATTCCAGCATTATTTAAACACCCAAATATGGAAACAACCTAAATGTTCATTTACAGATGAATGGACAGAGAAAATATGGTATATATTTACAATGGAATATTATTCAGCCATTAAAAAGAATGAAATCTCACCATACATGGCATGGATGGATGTTGAGGACATTATGCTAAGTGAAGTAAGTCAGCTAAGAAAGACAAATATTGAATGATATCACTCTTCTGTGGAACATAAAAAATGAAAACAAAAAACACAGATATAGAGAATAGATTGGTGATTGCCAGAGGTGGGGGGTGGAAAAAATGAATGAAGGGTTCAGAATGTATAAACTCCCAGTTATAAAAGAAATAATTCATGCAATGTGATATTATATATCAATTACACGTCAAAAAAGGAAACTTCTTTAACTCGACAGAAATCTATAAATAGAAATTCTATGATTAAAAACAATCTACAGTAAGCATCACATTTCATACTGAAATTCTAGAGGTACAGCAGGCAGTGAACCTAGTTTTTGCCTCCCATTACTACTCATGCTTGACATAATACATAAACATGCGCCATAGCAATTATCCTCACATCACATAATTATAGAGTTTGAAGGAGTTTAGAAAGTGTGTCCTTCCACCTCTTTATTTTACTATGAGGAAACAGGTCTGAATTGACTAAAGTGATTTGTCTAAATTTACTCAACTAGTGATGAGAGGAACATTGACTCAAAGCTAGTGTTCTGTGAAAACAGAACGAAACGAAAGTCAGCTGAAATCATGCTCGTTTATGTCCTCTCTCATTAAAATGAAACAAAATACACACACATAACAGTTGTAACTAATCTTGTTTATCAATTGTTTATTACTCATTTTACAATGGATATTAAGCCCAGAATCAGACTTTATCACTTTTATCTCAAAACAATAAAAGAATAATTGAAATGTACAAAACATAAGTTTCTTTATACTAATAAGATAGTTCCAAACTGTGCTAGTAAATATGCTTTGTTATATGAGGAAAATGTAAAAAAATGGAAAACCACTCTAATTTCTATATTAAATTTGAGTGGTCTATCAGTTTTGTTGACAAATTATAAAAGCCGGGAACATAAAGTGCAAGTTTGTTAGGAACCAGAAACTCAAAATATTTTGTCAGAATCCAGCTAGCACTTTAAGTCTTTGGCAGAACTGAACATATATGCTTAATGCAGCTTCCAGAATAAAGAAAAATAAGTTTGAGGCACATCTTTTAAGAAGTGTCGTTACCTCTAAATGAAGGCTGTTATTATCCCACTTCCTCTGTCATGCGGGAATAGATACCTAGGTTTGAGAGATCATGCAGTTTGCTTAAGATGCTAGAAATGCGAAAACTTAAATGAAATATCCTGATTTTTAACAGCTTGAGCATGTCAAATAAATTTCGCCCTGGGGGACCACTCTCATACAACTTCTAACCTCTCCTTTCGACTGTGAGAATTTTAAATTAGTACTCATAACTTAACGAACTTCTTATTTACATATTGCATGCTTTGCAAAAAACATATTGGAGCAAAATTGTCCTTTCCCTTTATTTCATTTCATTTCATTTCATTTCTATTCATTCATTCATTCATTCATTTACATATCATGGTTCTTATTAGTTCAAAGCTTCTCAAACTATTGAAATAGACTAAGAGATCTAGGGATTGATATACTTGTAGGTAGTACAGAAATAGAGAAAGGAAAACTTAATAACTGATGTAAAAGCAAAATTGCACTGGACACATGTTAAAAGTGTCAGGGAAGACTTCATTCAAGACAAAGTGTCAAGACTAGATAGAGGAGAGACTATAATGGAAGAGAGATTCAACTCAACTTGATGAAAAGAAGGGTTTTAAAGTGCTGAATTTAGCTAATGGGAAAGTAGCTAATGGGAGGACAGTAGTGGGGAAGATGTTCAATGTGATCAGGCCATCTGTGTTTGCTAATTGTCACTATGGAAGTTCGGTTTTTGCCCTCTCACAGACTGGGGAGGGAGGCACCCTATCTTCTTAGATGTTACATTTCAAAGGGATAATTCCCAGGTTGTAGATGATTTACGTCTAAAAACGGCAGAGAAAGAATCTACATCACAAGTTTTCTAAAGTAAAAGTTCTAAGGAAGTCAGGAGGCCTATAGTCAGGTAGAAACTTGTCTCCAGTTTAGTCAAGCTAAATATTAAGGAAATATTAGGCGGCCACTGATAACCATGACGGAAGTGTAAAGATTAAGACGATCTTGGCCAAGTATATTAGGTGCTTTAAATTTCCAAGGACACTAATTTGAACAATAAAGTAGATGGCCACACATTCTGGTTTAGTGAAAAGAAGCTTAATTCCATCTATTAATACAGTAGACTAATTCTTACTTGCTAGAGAAGATGGATCTCAAAACAGAAACTGGGGTGGGAGTGGGGACTCCAGGGCCAATAGAGGAAAAGAAAGGAAAAAAAATGGAGTTGAATTTTTACCTACACTATTAGTGAGCCTCACATGGCTTCTAATTAGAGAATGATTCAGATATATACATACATATATACACATATACATATATATTACATACACACATATATTATATATTTACTTGAGAGTTAATTGTTCAGTCTTTCATTTTACTGAGTTGAAGATTTTTCCATGGGAAGTTTCAACTGACTCACTGAAACAAAATTGTACTCCATCTCCCACAGGGCACAGTATGAAATGTGAAAAGGATCCACAGTTATGAACATGGTTCTTAACATTAAATGAGATACCATGAAAAACTCACCCCTATTTTCTAGTTCTTGCAGTTATGAAACCCAAAAAAGCCATAGCTCAATAAAATGCTATAACTAAAATCTTATTCGACTCAATATTCCAAGTACATAAATTCCTCCCATGAGTGTTCAGGACTTTTTAAAGAGCGTTAAGTTTTTCATGCCATCAGGGAATGGTGTGCTGCGCTTCACAGTTGATGTATTAAGCCCTGGCGAATTAGGAGTGTTGCTGCACTTTTTAAAAGTACCATATTTGTTCCATTGACTAAATTGGGCATTGGGAGAATGGAGATGGAAAAATTGGCATTGATTTCCTGATTTCAATGCTGAGTTTTTTTGCCCTGGACAATGAGAAGAAGACCGATGCTCTCAAAATGCAAATGTAACTACTGTTACACATTACGTTTTTCAGTAATTATATTTATCTTGTATTAATATGCTGGCACATCTTTTAAAAAAATTTAAAGGTTTTATTTGTATATCAGTTATCATATAGTGTGATATCAGTTTCATTTATATGCCATATCTTTTTATTTTTATTATTTATTAAGATTTTGTTAATTTACTTGAGAGAAAGAGAGAGAGGGAGAGAGAGAGAAAGAGCAGGGGGGATGCCAGAGGAGAGTGAGAAGTAAACTTCCTGCTGAGTGGGGAGCCCAACATGGGGCTGGATCCCAGGACCCCAAGATCATGACCTGAGTCAAAGGGAGACGCTTAACTGACTGAGCCACCCAGACACTCCACCACATCTTTTTAATAGTAAACCTTTTTTAAAAATTTACAAGATATTTGGATAAATTATTGTTTTAGAGATTTTTTCCTTTCATGACTGCTATGTATGCAACAGAAATTTGATATTGCTCCATTTTATATAATATAAAATTGTAATGTCATAAAAATATAAGATATTTAGTGACTGACTTTTTAAAAGGACCTCAATAAAACTTCTTTCCTAGAAAGGTATTTCTCAGTGTATTTTCCATTGAAACCTTTAGAACTGGACTCGAAACTTTAGTTCTTCTCGTTTCTATCTTTTTTTTTTTTTTAAGACTTTATTTACTTGAGGTGGAGGGAAGAGTAGAGAGTGAATCCCAAGCAGACTCCATACCCAGCAGGGAGCCCAACAGGTGAGGGGTATGGAGGGTGGGGCTCAATCTCATGACCCTGAGATCATGACCTGAGCCAAAATCCAGATTCACAGGCATAACCTGTTGAGCCACCCAGGTGCCTCTCTAATTAATCTTAAAAAATAATTTTTAAATTTATAATATAATAAGATTACCACATATGAGGCATTCATATTTCAGCATATTTGAATCTGGAGAAGTCTTCAATATTACCAGCGTCATTCTCCTCAGAAATAAATAAAATACTAGTCTTAAAACCTAATTTATTAGTAATGTTATCTAAAATTATATTGATACTTTTACTATAAAACTAAAATTTATTTTTAAAGAAGTTAAAGTTCATTGGTGTTTTTCACTAGGTTAGAATGATGGCTAATTTGAAATTGTAGCTGCTCATATTGTTCAAATTATATACGATCAAACTGCTATATAGAAAATTGTAAGGATAAAACGTAAGTGATAAGTAACACTGATATTATTAAAGAATACTAAGATAAAGATATGCTTTTAAGTAGGCCTAAGTTACAATCACTTAAAATTCATACCATATAATATATAGTTTTTATATGCACATTTGATTAAATTTTTAAAATTGGTTTAAGAATTAAAGAAAAAATAACATAAAGCTGAAGTTAATTTCAGCAATGTATTTGGTACATTTTTGACTGAGAACTTTTAAATACAATTTAATTCTAGTGGGCTTATTAAATACTGGATTCCAATACTTAGGTACTATCATAAATATTCTTTGACCAAATATGCATTTATCACAAAATACAATAAGCTCAATTCTATAATAGAGTCTCTTTTCAAAATAAAAGAATGCAATGAGATATCTTAAGAGACACACATGAAAACATATTTTCAATAGGCTTGCCAGTTTCACAGTTCTAAACAACTGATCGTAGAGGCATTGTTGATAGAATAGTGCTGCAGGTCATGTTTTTAATATTTGTTTTAGTTTGTTTTCTGACCAACAAGCTTACTTCTATTTAGCCTGACCTAATTTATTTCAGATTATAAATCAATACAGGTTTACACGTCTAATGCAGAAAACTAGAATGGAAATTATCAAATAATTCCATAAATTTACATTTATTTACAAAATGTGCTGCTCTAATTCAAAGCAAAAGGTACTGACATATTGTAGAGCAACAATTCTGTCCGTGGGTATTAAATAAAAAAGTAAAGTTATCTCAGTAGTCCTTTTACTTAATTATGAAATGATTTTTAAATTGTAAAACTGGAAGAATATAAGCAGTTTGTTAACCTCAGATTAACTTTTGATCATTCCTTTATTTCAGGATACATGATTAACTCCTCTCTCATATCATTACCACCTTTAAATGATAAATATCATAATTTATATTATGCAAGCAGTAGAACAAATATAATTACCTTTCTCATTATTTCTCTCTACTCTGTACATTGTTTGGTTGCCAGGCTTGTTAGGATATAGTTATTTAAAAAGCTTTCACCTAACCCAAGAGAATAAGGGCAGGTGGTATGAGAAAAAAAAATTATGCATACAAATGTATTTGGGGCTTTTTCTGGTAGCAGAAAGGACTCATGTCTTCCAAGGGAAGCAGAAAAAATATGATTACTCAGCACATGGACATGAAGACACACAAAAATCTGATGTTCCGTGGAGCAAAGGTTGTCACTTGAGCGATGGGTTGCAATAAGGCTGCAGAGATTGAATAACATGTGCCCATTTTCCATAAGAGATTTTAAAACTTCTTCAAGAATTTTTGCCTTAACCACCTTTAACTTCACAGTAAAATACGCTTGGAAAACATATCATTCATCTTTACATGTATTTATAGCTCAAATATGTATTTGGGATTTTCCATTAAGAATAATATACTATTCTTACTTTGCCTGAATTCACACAGGAGTAATTCTCTACAGAACTACACTTCATTTACTTTTTAAGTGTGTAACTCTGGAAATGATTTGAATATAATGAAAATGCTATTAAATGCACTTTTGTTGAACAGCATAATAAACCTCACTTTAATAACCAAAATGTAATCCAGTCATTTGTCTTCTTGGAGAACATTGCATGCCTGGTACAAAAGGTAAAAGAGCTCTGAGTGTGCTTTTTCCTCTCTTTTTATGTCAAACCAAAGCCAAGAAAGAATTATAAGTTATGACACATACATTGTTTGTTAAAACCAAACTCATAGCACTATATTTATGCCCCAGATGAGGAAATCCTCAATGGATAGAGGCTTAAGAATGCCTTTATTTTACGATTCTACTGGTAAGAATGGCATAAAGGGTATGTAAAAAATGGTGGAAATTCTAAGACATCTTGAGGAATTATAAAGAAAAGTACATAAAATTACAGTGTGAGGAAATTTGAGGAAAATGTTTTGTGTTATTGAATTCTGGTAAGACACTGATGGAAGGGTAGGTACTCACTCAGGCCTCGTCAATTATATAATAATAATTACTTTTATTTTCCTTTGATTACAACTCCCACACAAATATGCTTTTGAGAAAAACATTATTCTATTCAGAACACTACTGAGATTTGAAGATTCAATGGTGAGAAGAATGTAGAATCTACTGCAAGACAGACGTATCTGTTAAAAAAGAGCACGACTTCTCTATTCCATGGTCTACTCGTAATCTCTCCCCAAATAGAGCATATTATCATGTGATATTCTCTTAATTTGAATATCATCATTTAGAAAACTTCTCAGAGTTAATGATTATCTCAGCATCACATGGATTTTGATTGCTTTCATTTCAAAAATAGTATAATTAATTGCATTCTTATTAAAAAATAAGTTTCTAAAATTACCCAGTTACATCCATGTTAAACACTCCAGTGGCCTTTAGTTATCACAAACATATACAGGTTATATGTGATTAACTACACTTACATTCTCCACTACCTGCCCAGACCACAAACCATTAGACCAACTTTGATTCCACCTGGTCTCAAATCTGTTAAGACTGTCTTCCTTACTTACTTGCATTCAGAACTCCACCACCACGTTTGACTTGGATTGTTTGGGGGAGCTATGAATTTAAGCTCTTTATAGAAGTCATACTTGAGGCACAGGAACTCATGGTTTGAATTACGACCAGGTTTGGGTTTGTTGAATGCTCTAAGGTAGTGGCTCTCAACCTTGCCTGCACATTGGAAGCAACTGGGGAGCTGTAAAAATAAACAAAACAAAACTGATGCCTGAATGCCACCCACCCCGAGGTTCTGAATGGATTGGTCTGGGGTTTGTCTTGGGCATTTTATTTTATTTTATTATTTATATTTATATTTATATTTTTTACATTTATTTATTTATTTATTTATTTATTTATTTATTTATTTGCAAAGGACATTTTAAAAACTTCCCAGGTGATTCAAATGTGCAGCCAAGTTTGGAACTACTTCTCTTATAATTTTCTTGCAGAGAGGAATGTGAGCACTACCGGACTTTGAAAAAAGTATATGGAAAAGAGAGGAGAGAATCTGAAATTTTTGAGAGATAATGATGTGAGGATTACCACAGGAAGTGAATTTTTTAGAAAAAAATAAAACCTGTTGGAAGGTAACATTAGGCAGTTTTGCTGATCGATGTGTCACATGGTTCTCTTCTATGTTCTCATATTTGGTCAATTTTATGAAGTCCTGGTTACTCAGATAATGGCAAGAGGTTGGCTGGGATGATGTTATATCTCTACCAATCTCTCAGATATAAGTCAGGGATGGGGAGGCCAGGAAAGTTCCTCCACAGTCTATTTTAATTCCCTAGTTAATTGTCAGCATCCTGCTTTAACTTGAGACTCATGAGAAATTTCATCTTTTTTTATCACTGTCTAAAGAACTTTGCAATGTGCGTGAGAAACAGCTAAAATACACTAATATTGAATAATGACCAGATTGAATGAATAATTTAAGATTATTTTTGAAACTAGTTCAGTATTTGTTAGGCAAAATAAAATATCCCAACCTAAATACTGACTTCTCTCCTTTCTTTTTTAAAAATTTAAGAAGTTTTAAAAATTAATATTCTCTTATAAAGCCTCAGATGCACTGTTTTGAGACCCATGACTCAGCTGGGGTCTCCTTTATTTTCTCCTTTATCCCTTTAAAGACACTTCTGAAGTAGGTAATATGAAAAGTGACATCGAATATAATAAATAATACTGTGGATTCTAGGAAAGCATTGCCTCGATAAAGCTTGTCAGACGTAAGTAGTTCATCTTGGCTATCTGAGTCATTACCCAAGAGTCACTCTGCTCTTGGGAAGAACCATATGATGTTAAAAGATTAAGGTAAGGTGTCAATGCCCGTTTATTTGAGGAAATATTCTCCTTCACATCTAGCCAGGAAATATCCTTATTGACATATAATTGAGGAGCCCCATCTTCTAATTGAACAGATATGCTTTACCTTTCTAATTGGAAAACAAGGACTTATCCTACTATTCCAGATGCCTTCTATTCTATTCTATTTTTCTCATTATCACACTTTTCTTTCTCTTGACTCTTGCTTGTCATATTGATGAATTTTCTTACTCATCTCTAGAACCTCACATTAACACTTGTAAAAGATTAATCATTTCACCCTGTGCTAACGTCTGCGATTTTGAGTGTCATGGATTCCAGCAGTCATCCTCTGGAATCTGCTGCTCTCCTCTTTGACCTGAGAGTCACTCAACTCCACCTACATTCTTTGAGGATTTTGGCAACAGTCTTCTTGCTCACAACAACACCTCTCATTTGCCTGTCCCACTGTTGCTACCCAGTTGTACTTTCTGTCCATAACCACTTCTGTTTCCAACTCATGCTTCAGATAATCTGTGATCACAGACTTCTATATTTTAATCCCACTGAATTTGTTCTTTGACATAATTCAAAATTCCATTCATAATCCACTTATCTTCCATTTTTTCTCATATGGATGCAACTTTATGTTATGTAATTTCAACAAGTGTCTTATTTTTACACTCAATTACCTCCAAATCTTCCAATTAGAACCAAGCTATTACCAACTCTATTTTTAACTAGATTTATACTGTCTAATATGGCAACCGCTAGCCATATTGTCATGTGAAATGTGACTAATTTAGATTGAAATACATTAGATGTGTGAAATAGGCACCAGAGTTCACTCATTTAGTATGAAAAAAGAATATAAAATCTCATTACTTAATTTGGTTGTGGTAATCAATTCACAATGCATATATATATCAAATCATCATATTTTACACCTTATATATATATATAGACTTTTTGTCAAACACATTCAATAAAGCCAGAGAAAAAGAACATTAGATATATGGTTTACATCTGTGGTTTGCAAATATTTCTGTTGAGCAGTTCTGATATACATTTGTCAAGGTGTGTATGTTCTTCACTATCAACTCCTGAATATTGAATTTGGTGAAAAGAAATCATACAAATATACATATTTATAACCAAAATATGTCTATCTCTAGCCTAAAATGACCATCACTACTTCTTTTTTTTTAAAAGATTTTATTTATTTATTCATGAGAATACACAGAGAGGAGAGAGAGAGAGAGAGAGAGGCAGAGACACAGGCAGAGGGAGAAGCAGGCTCCATGCAGGGAGCCTGACGTGGGACTCGATCCCAGGTCTCCAGGATCATGCCCTGAGCTGCAGGCGACGCTAAACCGCTGAGCCACCGGGGCTGCCCCTAAAATGACCATCACTACTTCTTGGACAGCCTTTAACTTGTCCCCAAGGAGCTCAAGTCCTCCATTATATATCACACTTGTTGCAGCAAATAGGCATTGAATGCCTACTAGGCCAGTCACCAATTTAGGAGCTGAGAATGGAGCAGTGGACAAGGAGTAAAAATCCCTACTCTCATGGTGGAGTCAGAGAGAAAGCAAGGCACATAAGAAATCAAGGCAATCAAGTATGTTATATAATTGGAGTGGCTAGTCTAAACTGAAAATATGATTCCAGCATAGAAAGTGTTAATGGAGGAATGCTTTAGATTTTTTTAGAAATAGTACCCTGACGAGGTCTCAGTGAGATATGGCATCTGAAGGAATAAAGAAGTTGAGCTGTGATTCTTGGGGAAGAGCCTTCCAAGGAGAGGGAAAATTAAGGGCAAAATTCTGGGTAATGGTGGATAGCACCTAGCTGGTGGCTTCAACCAGGCCTCAGAAAGGCCACTGTGACTGGAGTAACAAAGCCCAGGGAAGAGAGTAGATGGCTCAGAGAGTTTGGAAGTGAGGGCGTTGGTACAGAGCAGAATATAGGCAGATCAAATAGGTCACTATTTAGACTTTGGCTTTTATGTCAAGTACTTGGAGAGTTGTGTCCAGAGGAGTAATGTGGGCAGGCTTAATTGTCACATCACTCTGGATACAGCATTGAGAAAAGAGGGAAGGGAAATGAGGTTAAATGAGGCAAAATGATCATGAGACCATTGCAATAACCTTGGTGAGAGGTGAGGGTAGTAGCAAAAGAAGTAAAGTACAAAAGAAGTAAAGAGGCTTGCACACATAGGCAATGCAAGCCTCTTGTTTGAAGTACTTCTCTGTGTGCAGATCATTCACCTGCACCTCAACTCAGCCATACCTCTTTCTTTTTCCCTTTTTCCCAGAGGAAGAGTAACTCATAACTCTATCTAAAACTAATCGCCTCATCATCTTCTGGATCCAGTCCACTTACTGCCTGTCACTTTGTTCCATTAATTGTAATCTTTATGTTTATCTCTAATTTATCTTTCCTTCTTGCTTCAACAACTCCAACCTTAATAGCGTCTTCCTCAGACATTCATTGTTGTCCTATCCCGCTGTTAGCTCTATTCTTTTCTTTCCTTTCAGAAGTAACTTCCTGAGAGTATTATGCTATAATTCTCATCTCCAAAATTTCACACACACCCGCCATTAAGTTTTCTATCCATTGCACTGTGACTTTAGTCACACCATCATACAGGGAAATCCTATTGACCTTTTGAAGTGGAACTTCCTAGATAATTTTAAGTCCTATTTTTTGACATCTTTGTGACATTGGATATTATTGATTTTTCTTTTCTGGAATTTGGACTTCTTTCTGTTTAAATTTATGTCTCCACTGGTACATTAACCACTAGAAAGCAAGAGTAATATTCTATTTAATTCTGGTCTCTAATATGATGTGTATAACTCACTTTTGACACCTGGAACTCATAAACATACATATGTATATCATATTTATATATAAAATACTATACACACATATGTAATATACATATATTTATATATATATATAATGGATAACTGTGTAAGAACATTCAGTCTCAGTTAATATGGAAACAACTCTTTCTCATTAGTGTTCTATTTCTATCATTGAAAGAATTCAGCCTTCTCCATAGGTCTGTGGTGCCCCAAATTCCAAAATGAGTGGAATTGTTTCCTCTTGCTCATAAATCATTTTTTTTAAAGATTTATTTATTTATTCATTCAGAGCGAAGAGAGAGGCAGACACACAGGCAGAGGGAGAAGCAGGCTCCATGCAGGAAGCCTGATGTGGGACTCTCGATCCTGGATCTCCAGGATCACACCCGGGGCTGCAGGCGGGGCTAAACCCTGCGCCACCGGGGCTGCCCTCATAAATCATTTTTAAAGACAGAGACCCCATTTCTCTCAAGGAAAGAGGATCCAGGTTTTGTTTGTTTGTTTGTTTTTGTTATTGTTTTAGAGGATCCAGGGTTTTAGTCACTAATGATTTTGGTCTCTAGGCCTTCAATATTTAACAATCTCCCTTGTTAAATATAGGGAGATTAGCATTGCCCCCACTCCCATGTTTTGTGTTTGGATGAAAAAGTTTAAAATTAGGAATCATAGGTCAGATCAGGGTAGGGTTGGGTTAAGGGGCGTTGCCTGAGAAACAATGGGTCAGTGGATCAAGAGATGCCCTAGGCATTGAGTGAGGTCCCAGAACACTGGACACTAAGGCCTCTGTTCAGCTGGGCCAACTTCAGCTTTCATGGATATGAGATCTTCCCATCATTGCACTTAAGACCTATGCCTTTTAATCTCCACCTTTGTCTCCCCAGTTGTCTGTCCAAAAGGGTTTGGCCCGAGTCTGAATATTGTGATTGGACCACAGTTCAGTGCTCAGCACACCTGTAAGCCCTAAGTTTGGAAAAGGGTGAAGAGATGGGGCTGGAAGCCTAAAACACTGCTATATGTGCGTGTGGGTGTGGAGGATGGAGAAAGTCTGCAAGCTGTCATTGGGGCTGTATTAGAGCAGCTCTAGCAGGTGTTCTGGTATCAACAACAGTTCTATCTGGATGGCCCTCTTCTCATTACCATCATCCAGATTTTTCCTAGCTTAATTGTCTTTGGTGTTTAGCTATAAATTCAAATGGTTAGATTCTCCATAGCATATGGATAACAGAAACAATTTTAATAAGGGGAGCTTTTGTTCATAACAAATTAGAATAGATAGTGAAAATCATTTTGTAAAAGAAAATAGTTACTATATTTCTAGTACCTGGTATGAACTTAATTGATTTTATTAGCTTAAATAAATAAATTTAAAGCAAAAACAATGTGACAAGCAGAATGGGGGGATTTTATCCAGGAAAGAGGATAAATCAAAGTAGCCAACACCTTTCATTAAACAGACTTACTAAGGGAGATGATATTTTTAGTTTTATTTTTGACCCAAGGCAGATAGACCATGGAGGTGATGAAGCTTCTAAGCCCGCAGGCCTTTCAATTCCAATGCCCTCAAAGGGACCCTGTCAATGTATTCAAGTGGCCATATGCATTTTGTTTAATTAAAAAATAAAAATTATATACTTCAACCAAAATTAGTCAGGATTACTGCCTCTTTGCATAATGATGCTTCTCCAGAATACCCTTCCTTATTTGGTATGCACTGGAGTGGACCCAGCATCATAGAAAGGGAAATAGTCTGAGAAACCTACAATTTGAACAAACCTCATTGGGAAAGTTTCAATAACATAATTAAGAAACTACAAACTCCAGAATTGAAAATACACATGAATATTAAATTTACTTAGTAAAGACTTGTGAGAAAATGTAGATAAAATTAATGCAATGCAAAACAACAATAATAATAAATTGAAATAATTCTGACACAGAGGAGCTAATTAGAATGAAAAATGATTTCAGATCACACCAAAAGTAGTAACTCATATAAGGGAAGAGATAAGTTTTGAATACAAGTAATTAATAGGCTTTTGCATTGTTTGATAGTCCAATTAATGAAGTGACATAAATCATATAAACATGTTGGAAAAATATTTACATTTCTTGCCGATGCAACATGAAATACTGATATGGACCAGGATAACAGAAGAATCCCAATAGAACACTAAAGCCAAGACATCAGTGACAAATGAGTTAATGGTTTTTATCAATTCAAACAGTGTTTAAGACTAAGAACTATAGAGGAAAATGTGAAATGTCTTGATGTCCTACATCTTACATGCAAAAGACACTGATAGCAGTTTTCTCAAATTTGACAAAAATTCTAAAATATACTTGAATGTATAAATAATGGGAAATAGTTAGAAATTATAAATAATAACAAAAACTTTCTAAAATCTTCTAGAGAAAATATTTAATTACCTTTCTATTCTCTCTGTAGAAAATATTACAAAATTGTCACATGAGGAGTCGTTCAAGGAATATTCAGCCAAAACAATTAGAAGAAAAGTGTAATAGAAATGTGCCATGGATTGATTAGCAAAAACACATTTTTTCTCAGTTTTATGATGCTTAATATTTGCTAGCTTTTGATTTTAATTTGTTGTTATTTACTTTCACAATCTATTCATTTTACCACTGTTTTTGCCCTTATAATTTTCTATGCTTTTTATTAAGAGTCTCCTTACCCCTGAATTGATATAAGCTTCAGTGCTCACAAAACTGGCTCTGCATTTGTCTTTGCCTATTTTTCAAGCTTAGCTAAGCATATTAAAAACAAGACGAAGAATGCAGTCAGAATATATCAATTTGCAAAAGAAAACATTTTTCTTTAAACCATATGAGATGTTTTCAAACAGGAGATTTCACAAAGCAATACTGACTGAACTCAAAATGAATTTTCTACTGGCCAGTTCTTGAAATTTGTAAAATAGTTTTCTTTGCAAAAGACCATAAAGCAGGGAATTTTTTTTTAATTATTTCATAGGAATATGAAATAGGAATATGTAGCAAACCAAGGGTTGTTCACAGTTTCTGTAATAGCTACGCTGTGCTAGACACTCTTCAGTACTTTTAACTATAATGCCCAATGATACCTTCTAATTTCCTCTTTCAGTGGGGCCTGGGAAGAATATAAAAGAATAATTTTTGACTGTACATGTCTTTCAGGCTCCCATAAAAAATAATATAGTCTGGGTGGCCTAAACAACAAACATTTATTTCTTACAATTCCAGAGTCTGGAAAGTCCATGTTCAAGGCATTGACAAATTCAGTATCTGCTTAGAGCCTGCTCCCACCCCCTGGTTCATTGTGGAAAAGGTGAGGGAGTTCTCTGGGATCTCTTCTTCTAAGGGCAATAATCTCACCCATGAGGGCCCCGCTCCTACAATCTAATCACCTTCCAAAGGCCCTACTTCCTAATACTAGGATTTCAACATATGAATTTGGGGGGAACACAAACATTCAGAACGAATGAAAGAGTCCATGATGAATGAAATTAACACAGCCCTGCAATAAAACATAATGGGAGAAAGGAATGCTCTTTTAGATAAGCAGGCAAGAAAATCTTCCTAAGAATGAGAACTAAACACTATATCTAAATGATGAGAAGGAAGCAGACATGAAAAAAATGCCCGGAAATAATTCATGCACAGGAAAATATAAATACAAAACCAATGATAATATGTGGGTGCTTTAAGTTTTGTGCTTACTTCTTAACACAATTAACAACTATTTTGGTAAGTATATTTGGCTCTAATTATACAGATTTTTAAAATGCTTCCCCTAATACAGTATTCTTCGTGGATGATACTTAAATATGTTGAAGAATACCTAGTGAACAGTTTTTGACCATCTACGCTTCAATTAATATGTCTCAAAAGACCCTTGGAATCCTGTTTAAAATGAGCTTCCATGCAACCCAGTATTTGCCTTGAATTAATTATGAAGAAACAACATTTGATGAGAACTGACAACTAATTGCATCACTAGCAAAGGAAGAGTCCTTGTTAGGGCTGTGACAAGACAAATCGTGACCTTAGTGCTTTTTGAAGAAATTTTATACTTGACAGCTTGCTGAAACAGCTCTTTGAAAAGTAATGCAGCAATTCATCACCTTCATAATTGATAATATATTCTATAAAATGATTTCATTTAAGGACAGACAAATAAAGGATACCATTTGAAAGAATGTAATGAATTTGAAAAATCAAAGACATTTGAAATGGAAAAGCACACTAGGAGAATAATAGTCTGTGTAAAGTCTATTAATATGCACTTTGTACTGGTCATGGGGTACAGAATAAGATCTCAGGAGTCAGTACATATGCTCTTTTACTCACTAGCTCTTTAGCCTTGATTAACCATTTAAACTCCCTGTACCTCAGTTTCCCAACACTGAAACAATTACAACATTTACCTCATAAATTTATTGTAAACAAGTAATGAAGATCTTTGCAAGTAATTGCTACTACTATTATTATTACTTTAACTGTTTTTTTTAATATGAAATTTTCTAGTTTTTTACCTGTTTTAGACAACTCCAATAAATGAAAATATATCATCTACTGATAAACAGATTTGGTAAAACATGACAATCAGGCTACCACTTAATTATGACCCCCCCCCCCCCGCTCCCTTTCCTTTCTCTTCCCTTCCTTTCCCTTCACTTCCCTTCTCTTTCTTTTCCTTCGGTTGTATTTAAAGGTTTAGAGGAAATGAAATACAATGGAGTTAATCTTAAATATAATGATAAATAAAATAATGATAAGCTCTGTATCGTCTATTAAAAATGAATTTCAGTGAAGTGCACTAGCTGAAATTTACTATCTTATTGCAACACTACTGCTGTGGTTCTTGGTGACCTACACATAACATGTATGACCCTTCCAACACTCTGTGGCTTCTCTTGCATGTAAACTCTCCTTCAACGATCCTGTTCTTCCTCATGCCTCAACCTCTCAACCCCAAATCATGTTTTAGACCTTGTTATTATCAGTAACTGCAAGGGCATCCTGTTTCTAATCACCATCAGACTCCGCTTCAGAACTTTTCCCTTGTTCTGATATAAATAAATAGGTCCCACCAGAAGTTAGAATTTATAGACTTGATTTTGTATTCCTCACCGTCTTCAGTGCTCTATGTCTTCCCTTAGGAAGCGTAAAGTCCAATTATAATAAGCATTTTTCTTGCATATCCACCTCACCTCTCTTATCCTATCACTAGTTTTGTCTTTGTTTGGTTAACCCTTGACTCCAGTCAGATCCAAGTCCACCCACTCTGCATCAACACCAGAAACTATGTGGCTGAATGCAACAAAAGGAGACACAATTAACTGACTGTTCCTATTTAACTCAGGATCCTCCTGATTTTCAATTCAGTCTTCAGTGTCCCTGACAATCACACAATGTCTTCCTGGTTTATTCAGACTCATATGAGAAAACTACTCCCTGGTGTGTCCTTTCTCTTTAAATCTCCAAAACTCCCTCCCCTCATCTTTTCCTCCATTGATTACTTAGCTTTCTATTTCATTGAGAAAAATGGAGCAATTGGAGTACAACCTCCGTAAACCCCATAACAACATTATCTACCCACTTCCTTGCAATTGTGCTAATATGATTTATATTTTCTCCTGAAAAAATTCACTTCTAGCAAGGCCAATACACCCTTCTGTGTCATTGATTCTATCCCTTTTCAGGTACTTGAGGATTTTAGTCAAGCAATTTTTCCCTTTTTATTTCTTTTTTTAAAAGATTTTATTTATTTGAGGGAGAGAGAGAGAGAACAAGAGCAGGAGTGGGGTGGGGGAGGTGAGAGGGGGAAAGGGAGAGGGAGAAGCAGACTCTCTGCTGAGCAGGGAGCCTTATGCTAGGCTCCATCCTAGGACCTGGGATCATGACCTAAGGTGTAGGCAGATGCTTAACCAACTGAGCCACTGAGGCACCCCTCCCTTTTTCAAATAAATTATTTTCCACTCTACTGGATATTTCCTATAGGAATATGCATGCAATTGTATTTATATTGCCTTAAAAATCTATTGACTTCATTATTACTTTCAGCCACCACCCAATTCTCTCCTGTTCTTTCTAGTAAAATGCCACATAAATGTATCTTCAGTATCTCTGTGCTCTTCTCTCATTCTCCCATAAAAACTCCCAAAGGGCTTACACACTTGTCAAACAGTCATTGTCACCACCACAAATCACCTCCACATTCCGGAAGCCGATGGTCATGTCTAAAGCTTAACACATCAGTTTAACATTCCCTTCTCTTTAAACCTTTCTTACATGGTCTCAGGACATGGAAATCTCCTGGTTGTTCTTTTACTTCTTTGGCCTTTACATCTCTGTCTCCTTTCTCTGTACCTCCTTTCCTTCTGTAACTCCTCAGTTCCCTGACTCCTTTGCATTGGACATATACACGACTCCACTTTCTCAATCATGTTTCAATACAAGCACACTCCATCACCAAACTCATCCAGGCTGATCGTTTTGTGGCTTTCTCCTGAGTATTATCTCAGGAAATTTTCATTTGCTCTTCCTTCTGCTTGAAAAATCCTTCTTCCATATACTTACATAGATGAACCCCTCATCCACCTACAAATCTTCACTCAAAATGCCACAATCCCTTCATTTGTCTTTTGTATTATCCACCCTTTTCATCTCTCTGGGGTTCAGTTTGGATTCCCCCCCCCCCGATATTATCTTCCAGTTTATTGATTCTCTCTTTAGCTGTGTTTAGTCATCTGTCAGAACCATACACTGTGGTCTTGACTTTGATTATTGTGTCTTTAAGTTCTATATTTTTTGTTTCTTTTTTATGACTCTTATATTCTACCACATTTTGAAGTCTTGTCTTTTATTTAACTTTTAAAGATTTATTTATTTTAAAGAGAGAGAGAGAGTGCATGGGGGGAGGCGCAGAAGGAAAGAGAGGGAAGATCTCAAGCAGACTCCCCACTGAGCACAGAGTCTGATGTGGGTCTCCATCTTACAATCCCGAGGACATGACCTGAGCCCAAATCAAGTCAGATGCTTAACCAACTGAGCACCCCCATATTTTATTTTTTTAAGTATATTAAGGATATTTAACTTAAAGTCTGGGCTTCAGATATGGACTACAATATGTGGAATCCTATAGGTCTGTTTTGTTTTGTTTTTTATTGTTTTTATTTATTTTTACCTGGATTTTTTAATAAAAGGTTTTTATTTATTTATTTGTTCATGAGAGACACACAGAGAGAAAGGCAGAGACACTGGCAGAGGGAGAAGCAGGCTGCCTGTGGGGAACCCATTGTGGGACTCGATCTGGGGACTGGAATCATGCCCTAAGCCAAAGGCAGATGCTCAACTTCTGAGGTACCCAGGTATCCCTTGTTTTGTTTTTTAAATTATTATCTCTGTGTGTGTGTGTGTTTGTCTCTCATGTTCTCTTTGTGGTTCTTTCTTCAAGCAGTCTGTCTCTTTTCATGCCTAATTAATTTTGAGTGAATCCTGTACATTATTTATGCAAAATCAGTGAAATAATTTGAGGTTTATTGTTACATTATCACCTCCAGAGAGAATTTTCATTTTCATTTGGAAAGTGGCTGAGATGATAGACTTTGGGATAATTTTAATTCAATTTCAAATATTAAGATGATTTGAAGCTGAAACTTCATTTCTACAAGGACCAGCACTCTTTAAATTCACTCTCACTTTTAAAATGTGTGCATTTGTGTTCTCAACCCAGTGTGTAAGTGGGTGTTATTACAGACACTGTCTGTGTTGATGAGCCTGGTCTCTGATTTATTTACCCCATCCCACAAATTTTCAAATATGCACGTAAGTCTTAGACTCACACAAAATTTTCCAGATCAAACAAATACACTGAAAAAAAAAAAAAGACCCCTGCCTATTAGACACATCCCTCTAGGTGTCTGTTTTTTGTCTAGTTTTGGATCCAATAAGTATTCATAATCTTTGTATCTTTCTGGTGACATTAAGCAGACATTGAAAAATATATTAAATAACTTTTCTATATGTCTCTGCAGAGGTATTGGTTCAAATTACTCTGTATATGTACTTTTATTTTTTTTATTTATTTTTTTAAAAAGACATTTTACTTGTTTATTCATGAGAGTCAGAGAGAGAGAGAGAGAGGGGCAGAGACAGAAGCAGGCTCCATGCAGGGAGCCTGACATGGGACTCGATTCTGAGTCTCCAGGTTCACGCCCTGGGCCAAAGCTTGCGCTAAACCACTGAGCCACCCAGGCTACCCTGTATATACTTTTATTTTTTTTATCTCTTATCTTTCCTTCCTCAATTTCAACAATATCTCCCCACGTATCAGCTAAAAATAATATTTACGTATAATTGAAACATAACTGATATTAAGTAGATGTTTTAGAAATCATATTTTGTAGAAATCACATCTCTCTGAATTAATATATTAAAGTATCAGACATCAAATAACTGAGTAAATGGAAATAAATTAAAACTTTAAACTGCTATCTCTTTTGTTTGTAGGAAATAATTAAAATTTTATGTGGAAAAGAGTCACTATTATTCTTTTTGAAGGTTTTATTTATTTGATAGAGAGAGCACAGTGGGCAGGGCAGAAAGGGAGAAGCAGACTCCCTGATGAGCAGGGAGCCTGACAGGGGACTGATCCTAGGACCCTGAGATCATGACCTGAGCCAGAAGTGTCTGCTTAACTGACTGAGCCCCTCAGGAGCCCCTAGACATTATTATTCTATTTTCTTCTTCTTTATTTAATACTCATAAATTTCTAATCATCCCTCTAATCTGAGTAGAGTTCAACCAAACATTATCATTTATGGTCTATTTGCTTATATCCAAGTACTCAGACATTTAGGTGATGTTCGATGGATCCAGAAACATATTTTGGGAACTCAGTCAACAAAATTAGGATAAAAATCACAGGCCAAATCAAACGAAATGGTGTTTGCTGGGGAGAGTAGTTTTGTTGACTATTATTTTCATTATTATGGAAAATAATTGAATTCACACAAAGTAGACCATCTATTTTGAATAGTTGTTTAATTTTCAGGTCCTCATTTATGCAAGAAATACATATTGATAGCATTTCTGAACTTCACTAAATATGGATGTTACTTTCAAAAGCAAAAATATAATTAAAAAAAGAAAGAGGAGCAGTCTAAAAAGCTTTGTTAAGAGTAAGCATAGCTGTTTCCTGGAATCTCTCTTTGCAATGTACCCTTCGTCAAACTGAGACCAAGCTGATGTTTAATGCTGAACTCTCATTGCTCTCAGTAATAGGAAAAGCAGAGACCCAGCTATGTGATAATAACCATGAACACTGTCAACTAAGGCTCATATACCTGAAAAATTAGTATTATAGACTAAAATTTTATGCATTTTGGTCCTTCCTTGAGAAAAAAAACCCCAAAAAACAAAACATCTGCTCCTGCTTGCTCTTGCATGTTGCTTTATGAATATGGAAAATAGAGTAGAGCTCCCAAATTCTCCAGGCCTTGTTGGGTTGCATTTGACAGGGGAAATTGGGAGAAGATGAAGGTAAGCATGTGTGAAGACTAAAAGATATTTTCTTGTGTTTTGTATTCAAAAGATGCGTATGTACATTTGTATGTCTTTTATTCTCATTCCTCCATAATGATATCACCTATGTAACACTAATCATTCCAGACGTCCCCTTTAGTATCCTCTGCTGTGCACTTAGCAAAATTTATTTCTTTGCCAATTTGAAATATAATTATCTGCCTTGGAGAGAAAATTAGAATTTTTAACACCTGTATGAAGTACAAAACATACTAAGGAAAAAAGTTCAGACATAGCCATAGCAATCTTCATTACTCCTATGTACTGTGACAATATGGCCAAATTTAAAATTCATGGACCTCCAAGCTCCTTATTTTGCATACCTGTTTTCCCAACTGTGAATCTCTGTCAGGTTTTTTTTTTTTTTTCTCTCTGAATTGTTTTCCAACTTCATCATTAATGCCGGTACTTAAATTAATTAAAAATTTAGATAACTGATTACTCTGAAATATATATATACATATAAAAGCAGCATATGTTTTTGGTTGTGTTAGCTGTGTAAATGTCTCTAGGCTAACCTACATTCCCCCAAGTTTTACATACTGTGTAGATATAATTAAAGACTTTAAAGATATTATCGTGGATGGAATACAATTAGTCAGAAAGACTTAAAAGAGATGTGGGGGAGGGGGTGGCTTAGAGGTTTAGCACCTGCCTTCAGCCCAGGGCATGATTCTGGAGTCCCAGGATCAAGTCCCACATCGGGCTCCCTCATGGAGCCTGCTTTTCCCTCTGCCTGTGTCTCTGCCTCTCTCTTTCTCTCCTCTCTCTGTGTGTCTCTCATGAATAAGTAAATAAAATCTTCAAAAAAAAAAAAAAAAAAGAGAGAGAGAGAGGAATTGATTGATACCCTTCAGCCTCTGGATGATATCTCCAGTCCATGCTTGTGGGTTCCATTCAGGCTGCTGGCAATCTTCCCTTCTTGTTTGCTTTGTGGACTAAGGATATGGATTTAGGACTTGCTGAGCCAGACTCTACAAATGTGTCAGCCAATTCTTTGTAATCAATCTCTGTCTCTGTCTTTATTTCTCTCTCTCCCTCTTTACCTGTCTGTCTCTCTTTGTCTCTCTCTGTCTCCCTCTCTCTTTTTCCCTTTCTTCTCTTAGGTTCTGCTTTTCTGCTTGAACCTTGACTGATAATTAGTATAAAACTTTTAATAAAAATTACCTGTATTGAAGAAAACACACTTCTGACCCATAGTTTAGAGACTCAGTTACAATAGGGAGTCTTTAAAATTTGATTTTTATTAAGTTTAGTTTTTTAGAACTGTTTTAGCTTCATAGCAAAATTCAGAGGAAGGTACAGAGATTTCCCATACACCCCTTGCCCCCACCCATGCCCAGGCTCCCCTGTTACCGACACTCCCCACCAGAGTGGTACACTTGTGACTAGTGATGAATCTCCCTTGACGTACAATTTATCATCCAAAGTCCATAGTTTACATTAAGGCTCATTATTGATGTTGTACATTCTGTGAGCTTTTGGACAAACATATAAATTACAAGTATCCTTAATTTTAGTATCATGCAGAGTATTTTCACTGCCCTAGAAATCCCCTGTGATCTGCCATTCATCCCACTACTCTTCTCTACAACCACAGATGTTTATGCTGTTGCCACAGTTTTGTCATTTCCATATTGTCATATAGTTGTAATCATGCACATATATATACATATATATATATAATTTTCAAATTTGTTTCTTGCATAAATGAGGACCTGAAAATTAAACAATTATTCAAAATAGATGGTCTACTTTGTGTGAACTCAATTATTTTCATTATTATTCAACAAAGCTGCTCTCTCCAGCAAACCTCATTGTTTCTTTCACTTAGTACTATGCATTCAAGTTTCCTCCATATCTTTGCACAGCTTGATATCTCCTTTCTCTTTAGTAGGGGATAATATTCTATTGTCTGGATGGACCACAGTTTATCCATTCACCTACTGAGGGGCCTCTTGGTTATTTCCAAGTTTTGGCAATTATGAATAAATCTGTTATAAATAGTTGTGTGCAGGCTTTTGGGTGGATATACTTTTTAATTCATTTGGGTAAATATTAAGGAGTCTAGTTGCCGGATCATATAATGCATATGTTTATTTTGTAAGAAACTTCCAGCCTATCTTGCAAAGTGTCTGTATTACTTGGCATTCACACCAGCAATGATAGCTTCTGTTGTTCCACCTCCTCGTCTGTATTTGACATTGTCCATGTTCTGCCTTTTGGCCATTCTAATAGTTGTGCAGTTGTATCTCATTTTAATTTGTGTTTCCCTAATGACATATAATATGGAAAATCTCTTCATGTGCATATTTTCCATCTGCATAACTTCTTTGGTGAGGTGTCTATTAAGATCTCTGGCTCCTTTTTAATGGGGCTGTTTTCTTATTGTTGAAATTCAAAAGTCTTTGTATATTTTGGATGATAATCTTTTTATCAGATGTGTCTTTTTGCAAATATTTTCTCCCAGTCAGTGGAGAAATATTGTCTTATACTTCTTAATATTCTTGACATGGTCTTTTTCAGAGCCGAAATTTTAATTTTAATGAAGTCCAGCTTATCAATTATTTATTTCTTGGATCATACCTTTGGTGTTGCATCCAAAATACCATTGCCACACCCAAAATTATGTAGATTTTTCTCCTATGTTACCTTCTGGGAGTTTTATAGTTTTACATTTTATTTTTGGGTTTCTGATCCATTTTGAATTAATTTTTAGAGTATAAGGTCTGCATATATATATATATATATATATATATATATATTTTTTTTTTTTTTTTTTTGCATTTGGACAGCTAGTTGTTCCAGCATCATTTGTTAAAAACACCTATAATTTTTTTCTTTCTTTTATTTTATATGCATGTTTCCACCAACTTTCATCAAGAAAAAGACAAAGCACTTCCTTTATTATATTGGGCCTGGTCAAGATCCAGCACAGTGATTTTCTTTCTTTCTTTCTTTCTTTCTTTCTTTCTTTCTTTCTTTCTTTCTTTCTTTCTTTCTTTTTCTTTCTCTTTCTTTCTTTCTTTCTTTCTTTCTTTCTTTCTTTCTTCTTTCTTTCTTTCTTTTTTCTTTCTTTCTCTCTTTCTTTCTTTCTCTTTCTTTCTTTCTTTCTTTCTTTCTTTCTTCTTTCTTTCTCTTTCTTTCTTCTTTCTTTCTTTCTTTTAGTTCTAGAGGAAGGAAATTATAAATTATATTGCACTGAGGTCTGTCTTCTCAGTTCTATCTCTTTATAATGTTAATTTCATTTCTATTCTAGGCATGCTAAATGGAATAAAATTTAATAAACAAAAAATTATTTAAGAAATAATTTTATCACTGCTACAGAGAATATGATAGAAATGTTTTGTCCCATTTTATACTATATACACATCTCCTAGTTGGTGGATTATGCATATTCAGCAAATTTACTATAAATTATTGATAGATAATATAAAGATGATTTTACCAGTCCATGGGATACACGGTAATTTTCCCACGAATATAAGATTACATTAAAAAGTTCTGGAAAAAGAAAATGTTATGACAGGGGTTTTCTGGCATGTGACCTGATGTTAGACAGAGGTTGATTTTAAGTACAGCGATTTGCCACTTACAAAATCATGTTCCCAGTGTAGCATGTTTTTGGCCTCAGTATCTTCTCTATCATTCAATCTGGTACTCTTGTGGACCACAAGAATATCTCATGTACATAATGAATATTTCAATGAATCTCTGATTCTAATCTTAGAAATTGATTTCCTCTTCCTGTTTCATAGTAGTATTTATGTTGCCTAAAGGAATTTAACTATGACTATTTGTGCCTCAAAATTCTTTAAGATTGAGTGTTATGGTTTCAGAGAGTAAATTAGGTTACTACTTCATAAGGCTATTAAGTTCAAATAGTTACATATTAGGTTTCTGAAAGAGTATCTATAGCCTACAAGGCACAGGATACTTTGCCAGTGTATAATTTTAAATACAGTATTTACAAATTGTCAACCAGTGTTTTTATTTTGGGTTACTCCTTATGTGAAGAAAACATGCACAACTCTTTGAAGAAAAACTTTAATATTTGAAACACGTTTGCAATGATTCATTTTAATAAGCTTCTAAAAGGTTGTAGGCATCTATAAAATTACCATTTCCAGAAGGTGGTATATATATAGGTATATATATACCTATATATATTATACAAATTATACAAATATACAAATATATACCTATATATATTATACATATATATACATATACATATACATACATATACATATATATACATATATACATATACATACATATACATTATATATATACACAAATATACAAATATATACCTATATATAATATACAAATTAATTATATGAAAATAGTGATGTAATGATATCTTAGGACAGTTTTAGTTTCATTTAGAATATATCTATCTTACATCTATATTTTTGGTCTGGTGCACAGAGGTGATGCTGCTGTTCAGCTATGGCCTCAGTGATCAAGCTCTCTCTGTTTCTGTCACCCACAGTAGGTAGACTTCTACCACTATGTTTCACAGTTAATGGAAGCAAGAGTTCTGCTATTCATGTGCATGTTCCAGGAAGGAAGAAAATACATTTAAGAGGAAAAAAGAAAGTTTCTTCATGATAAGACTTTTCTCTTTCTCCTTTTCATCCTCTTCCTCTTCTTTCTTTCTTTCTTTCTTTCTTTCTTTCTTTCTTTCTTTCTTTCTTCTTCTTTCTTTCTTTCTCTTTCTTTCTTTCTTTCTTTCTTTTTCTTTTTCTTTTCCCTTTCTTTTCTTGTTTCCTTCCTTCCTTCCTTCCTTCCTTCCTTCCTTCCTTCTTTCCTTCTTTCCTTCCTTCCTTCTTTTCCTCCTTCCTCTTACTGGGAAGATGCTGCATATTTGAAGACTTGCACCTGTATCTCATGGGAAATTGTTATATATTGCAAATCCCCTAGTTGGAAGGGATGTTGTTAGTATTTATTTTACTAACTTCAGTAGGAAAAAGGAAGCCAGAAGAATGTTGGTAATAGATGTTGAGTGAATTAACACTGTCATACTTTTTGTTTTGTTCTGTTTATTTGTTCATTCATTCATTCTTTCATTCATTCATTTATTTATTTTTACTATTCTGTAACAAACCATCACAGAATCTAGTGGTTTAAAATTGACTTTATTTGATTTTCAGATTTTGTTTTCAAGATTTTCTAAGGGATTTAGGAAATGGCCAGTTGCTTAGTTTGTCTCTGATCCACATGGCATGGCATAAGATAGGGCTCTTGGAAACATGTCAGAAGATCACAGCACAGAGCAGACGAGCTGTCAGAGTTTCTGGCACTCTCACAATGCTACAGAAACAAAATTTTGAATTTGGAGATGCCAAGAAGCTCCAAACTTAGAGGTCCAAAATCCCTTAGAGAATGGAGATGTAGAAAAGTAAATCTGACATTCCAGCTTTCCCCTGGATGCATATGCCAATTTCTTAAGCTGCAGAGGGCTAAGAGAGAACAAATAGGTAAAAAGTTTCTAAAACACAAAGAGTTTTCATCAATCTTATAGTGCTGGGAAGACAAAAAATTAGAAATAGAATCTTCCTCCCCTCCAAACCCCCCAAAAAAGAATCTAGAATATCCTAGTTCGCAGTGAGAAAATTTGATAGGATAAATGTAACTATAGGGATCATTCAGAGCAAGAATCTTAGAAAAACTGTACTTAACTTTAAGTGAGCTCAGTTCCTGTTCTATCTATTCCTGTTCAAAACAAAATAGACTATACTCACTCTAGAGGAAATAATGTAATCAGAATTTTCAAAAACACTCTACACAATATCCAATTAGAGTGTATTGAACTATATACCCTACAGGATATGTTCAAGTACGAATCCTCACACCTGTGACATGGCGAATAGTCAACAGTCAACAGCTGCATAAATGGAGTCCCAGCAAAGGAAGACGGGGAGAATAAAGAATTGAAAAGATAATGGTGAGAAACATCTCTTTATACCATCAGGACACTCTTTTGAAGACTGATAGGGTGAATTAAAAGGATACTATCTTAGATTTTTATATCACAATTTAACAGTTAAATTCTGATAGCAGAAACAGTATATAATAAAGTAACATGGAAAGTACAAGTTTTTAAATAGGCAAAAATCTTAAAAACTCACTTTAAAATTTTCATTGTGTATCACTGAAAATATTTTTGATTTAGTCTCTATGGCCAGTGCTAGTAACTATGTTAAAATTCTGAGATACTAAATTGAATAATTCATAGATGGGCATCCCCTATTTTTATTTGCTAAATGTGGGGGAGAAGAGAGAGGCCCAAAGAGGTAGAAGTCAATTTTTTGTAGCCTAATCTCAGAAGTGACATGCTATCACTTTCACGTATTTTGTTTATTAAAAGAGAATTAAATTGATTAAATTAAATTAAAAGAGAACAACTCAATGTTGTGAATACCAAGAGGCAGGAATCTTTGGGAGGTTCCCTACTGCACTGTTTCCCATAGATTTCCACAGTCAGGCCCTGACTCTGCTCCATACCTTCATTGTAAAACACACCCCATACCCCCTCCACATCTGCCCCTGGATTTCATTCAGTGCTTTTAGACTCTATGCCTCCTGTCACAGTGTCATTGTTCATGATTTTACTTCTTCCCAGAAGGCCTTTCTTTTCCACCTTTGTGTACTGAACTCTTTCTCACCTTTTGGATTTTATGTTCATTTCATTATATTCTATTTTTCTCAATTCTACCTTAGGTTGTAGGAGTAGGACCAGACAAAATATAAGATGTCCAGTTAAATTTGAACATCAGATAAAAAATACATATATGATCCTTATCTGGAATTCAAATTTCACCAGCATCCTATATTTTTATTTGCAAAATGTAACAACTTTACCTGTGAGGGGCATAATAAATCCTTAAGTTCCAAGGTCAGGTCTGGCCTTTGGAGATACTCCATAAATCTTTACTGGGTCATTAAGTGATAATTTTTATTCTTGTAGGTTTTCAGAAGAAGTTAATGATGTAAATCAGGAGTACAATGTTTCTTAGTTACTTAATCACTTATGATTATTTAGAAAGATACACTTGCTGTACTTTTAGATAGGTATCCTTTTTAATGAGCTGATATCAAAACTATTCATAGTAATCTTATAATCTGTGTCCAATTTCTCCTTATGCAGAAAATGCTGGCCTTCTCATGCACCATTTAGTAGAGAAGTCACTCATCATTTAAAGTCACTTCTGAGACAGAATCATAAAATACAAAACCTTGTAATTTTGATAGAGCAACATGAATATTTTGTGCCTCTGTTGTTTTTCATTAAAAGACAAGTGAGTAGGATTGATGTGAGGACCAAATAGGCTGATGAGAATAAAGTAGTGAGAGCACATGGTATGTAGAATGTACTTAATGAATCTCCTCTTGAGTCTTCCCTCGCTCCTCATCACATGCATACTTTAAATTAGCCAAGACAAAACATATTGATCATGGTGAAAATAGGAAGCCTTTAATAATCATGGAAGACCTCAAAAGCAAAAATCACATTTTCTTTTACATTTCCAATCCATTTAGAGAATTAGGCAAACCATATAAATAAAGGTAGTTGAGACTTGAATTAAATTTGATTTTTGTTTTACTCTTTTTTTTTGAGAGAGAGAGAGAGACAGAGAGAGCGGGAGAGGGGGAGAAGGGCAGAAAGAACTAGAGGGAGAGAGAGAATCTCAAGCAGGTTCCATACCGAGCATGGAGTGCTCAATCTGACAACCATGAGATCATGACCTGAGTTGAAATCAAGAGTCAGATGCCTAACTGACTGAGCCGTCCAGGTCCCCCTGTTTTACTTTTTTTTTTTTTAATTCATTCATTCACCCATCCATCCATCCATCCATCCATTTACATCAGAGCTGAGGTATACAACAAATCGACTTGGGAACAAAATGGGTACATAGAGTATAAAGAAATGTTCTATGTAATGATTTAAATCTTGAGCTCTGACAGGGAATAATAATGAGCTTAAATAATGTCAGATTAGGGAACACAGAATCAGAAGGATCACCACGCAAGAGTAGGCAAGCTTGTGGTGCACCCCCCTTCACACACAGACTTCATCGTTTAATTACTGGTTCAATGCTAGGTTAATAATCACTATCAACTGTCACATTTACTTAAGGCTTTTCTGAGAAGATATTAACAGCACACTGACATTGTAGCTTGAGATTTCTATCAAATAAGTATGCTAGGCAGGAAGTTTATGTGAGGGAATTCATTTTGCGGTATGCAGGCAAATGCATATTTTTGGTGTTTTTGTTCTATTGAGGTATAATTGACATGTAACATTATATTAGCTTCAGACGTATAATGTAATGATTCCATATGTGTAAATATTAACAAAATGATCACAAAAGTCTAGTTAATGTCCATGTTTTCCTAGTGATGAATACTTTTAAGATCTACACTCTTAGCAGATTTATTATAGTACTTTAGTTAGCATAAATAATATTTAAAGCAAAATAAAAATATGTAATTTTTCATACTTTATTCCTCCTAGCAGAATCTGGTTAGGAAGACTACCAGTCAAAATAAACAAAATACACCACGGTTGGAAATCAGATTTAAATTAATATTTTTTTCAAAAATGAATTAAGGATTTCTTAATAGAAATTCTAAATCATTATTCTTAAACATATTACAAATGTTTATTAGTATTTTCATCTAACATCCTGTCTTTCAGTCTTGTTACATTTACATTTAAACTGTAGCCTAATTTGGCCACATCTCTTCACATTCGCTGCTAATAATATTCTGGCCCAAGCCTTTGTCATGTGACATTTGTCAGACTACTTCCTGGATGGTCGGTATGCTTATGTTCTTGACCTTCCTTCAGTTTGTTCTCCATTTAGCATCCAGAATGATCTTTTATAAACAGATCAGAGCATGTCACTCCCCTAGTGAAAAAGACTGCTCATCTCATAAAGAGTAGTCAAGTGTTTTAAATGGCCTACAAGGTCCTCCACAACCTGGGTCTTTTACACCTCACTTAATATTCCTCTTTCAGCCTATTTTAGCTACACTGAATTTATGTTGTTCCTAAAACATACCACATCCATTCTTGCCTCAGAGAACATGTGCTTTCCCCTCTACCTAGAATACACTGCCTGATATTTTATAGTGTCAGTCCTTCACATTATTTATGCCTCTAATCAAATGTCACCTTCTCAGGAAAAGTTTTCCTAACAACTTCACCCTAAACAGTATGATTTCTTTCAAATAATAATAATAATAAAGGCAGGCAGTGAAGACCTGCCTAGGCAGGCAACAAAGACCATATTTAAAGATATTGATATAGGGGAGAAAGACCATAACTGAGTCTGAATTCTACTTCACTGAAACAAAAGGAAAAGTTTGTAAGAGTTGGAGAAAGTGAGGCAAATCTTAGGCCATTTGTGATTATTAACTGGCTTTCTCCAAGGGAAAAATAAACTTTTCATATCTTCATGACAGGAAGTAATTTTATAACTTGAAGCAAGATCCTACCTAAATTAGGCTCCAGCCCTATCTTCCTCTGATGACATGTTAAAGGGATGGCTCTCAGGTTCCTGACAAATAAATCCATTGACTGTAAAACTGGAGAGGCTTTAAAAGGATTTATATGCTAAAGGGGCAAAGAAAGCATTTATGATTACAAGTTTTCTTTTTTTTCTTTTTTTATTTTTGAAGATTTTATTTACTTATTTATTCATAGAGATGCAGGGAGAGAAAGAGAGGCAGAGACACAGGCAGAGGGAGAAGCAGGCTCCATGCAGAGAGCCTGACATGGGACTCCATCCAGGGTCTCCAGGATCACACCCTGGGCTGCAGGCGGCGCTAAACCTCTGCGCCACCGGGGCTGCCCGATTACAAGTTTTCTAAAGTAAATGTTCAAAAAAAAAGAAGTCAGCCACTTCCCTATATACTTGCAATGAACAAGTAGAATTTGAAATTAAAAACACAGAATACGCAAAACTGAAATACATAGGCATAAATAAAAAAATATGTACAATATCTATATGAGAAAAACTACAAAACTCTGAAGAACAAAATAAAAAAAAAAAACCTCAGTAAATAAGATATTCCAAGTTTATGAGTGGGAAGATTCAATATTGTTAATATGTCAATTATTTCCAATTGTATCTATAAGTTCAATGCAGTTCCAACCAAAATCCTGACAAATTACTTTGTGGACACTGACAATTGACTCTAAAACTTATATAGAAATGCAAAAAACCACAAGAGCCAACACAAACTGAAGATGTACAAAGTTAGAGGACTGCCACTACCTAACCCTAAGACTTACTAAAAACTAAAGAAATGAAGACCGTGAGGTATTGGTAAAAGAAAGACAAATAGATCAATGGAACAGAATAAAGAGTCCAGGAAGAGAGTCTCACAAATATGGTCAACTGATCTTTAAAAAAGAATCAAATACAATAAATGGAGCAAAGATAGTCTCTTCTATGAATGGCGCTGGAACAACCAACATACACATGCAAAAAGATGAATCTAGAAACATACCTAATTTCACAAAAATTAACTCAGAATGAGTCACAAAAATAAATGTAAAATGCAAAACTATAAAACTCTTAGAAGAAAAAGAAAAACTCTTAGAAGATAATGTAGGAGAAAACCAAGATGACCTTGAGTATGACAATAACTTTACCGATACAGCACCAAAGGCATGATCCATGAAAGAAATAAACTAGATTTCATTAAAATTAAAAGAAGTATCAAGACAATGAGAAGAAAACCCACAGACTGGGGAAATGTGTATGCAAAAAGACATCTATTAAAGGACTGTGATCTAAAATGTGCAAAGAATTCTTAAAACTCAACAATAAGAAAACAAGCAACTCGATTGAAAAATAAGCCAGACTTTAACAGATACTTCACCAGGGAAGATACACAGCAAATACATACATGAAAAGATATATACCATCAGAGAAACGTAAGTCAAAACAACAATAAGATGCAATCACATACCTATTAGAATGGCCAAAATCCAGAGCACTGAAAACAACAAATTCTGGTGAGGGTGTGGAGCAGCAAAAACTTTTCATTCATTGTTGATGGAAATGCAAAATGGTAAATTACTTTGGAAGAAACTTTGGCTGTTTATTTCCTTCTTTATTTTTCAAAACTAAACATGCCCTTACCATATAATCCAGCAATTGTACTCCTTGGCATTTGCCCATAAGAGCTGAAAACTTACGTCTCCACAAAATTCTGCACACACATGGTGATAGAAGGTTTGTTCATAATTGCCAAAATATGGAGATAATCAAGATGGCCTTCAGTAGGTGCATGGATCAATAAATTGGCACATCTGGACAATAGAATACTATTCTGTACTAAAGAGAAATGAACCGTTAAGTCATAAAAAGACATACAGGAAACTTAAATGCATAATACTAAGAACTTAGTACCGATGTGAAAAGGTTATATACTGTTTGATTCCAACCATAAGATATTCTAAAAAAGGCAAAAGTATAGAGAGAGCGAAAAGGTAAATGGTAGTCAGAGGATAGGTAGAAGGAAGGGGTGAATAGGTGGAGCACAGAGGAATTTTTAGGGCAGTGATAGTGTGAGAACATATTGATGGATACATGTCATTATACATTTGTCCAAATTCATAGAATGTACAACATTGCCAGTAAACCCAGGTGTAAACTGTGGAAATTGGGTGAGAATGATGTATCAATGTAGGTTCACCCGTTGTAACAAATGCAGCACTCTGGTGGGGGATGCTGACATGGGGGCAGCTGTGCATGCACAAGGACAGGTCAGATACGATGAATCTTTTTACCTTCCTCTCAGTATTGCTATGAATCTAAAATTTCTCTAAAAAATAAAGTTTATTAAATATTATGGACTTATATTTTGTGAAAAAGAAAAAGAAAAATGGAGAAAAGGAAAGAAAAGAAAGAAAGGCAAAAAGAAAAAATAAAAAAGGAAAGGAAAGAACAGAAAAGGTAAGAATTTGGACTCAGAAAGAAGGCTGTCTAAAATTTACTGATGCTGGGGGAATGTTAAAACTGTTTGGTCACATTTTCACCCCCTATCATTTTATCCACATCCCTCCCCTATCATTGTATTCCCTATTTATTTTTCTTTTAACTTAGTTATAAATTTATATTTTTCTCCATAGACTGTATGTTTTATAATCCTGCCTATGAGGTTCAGAACCATATGTCCATAATATAGATACTTAGTATTTAGTTATTTTTAAAATTAGAGAAAAATAAAATTAGTGGATAAGTAGACCACACAATCAGGTTCTTAAAAAGCATAATGAGTTGAGAAAACAAAAAATGTTAAACTATCCCTATTAGGGTTATATGGAATATCCATCAGACTGTATTTCTAATTAATTGACAATTTTCAGGTAAGAAAATTAGCAAAAGTATTTACCTGTTATATTCTCACCCTCTGTGTATACAATTAAACCCATGAGCTAACACAGGTTTTTAAAAATAAACTCTCCCTTTGCTTCAGTGTCTCCAAATCTCAATTACAGGCTCTCACAAAGGTGATGATAATACCGATCTTTGAACAAATCTGAAGGGCAGGGTGAGAATGAGGGAAAAGACTTTCATGGCCAAGAGCTCTTAGAAATCAGAGCCTGAGGCGAAAGCTCAGGTGTTAATGCTCTGTGGTAGAGTGTGCTCCCAGGAAAGCAGAAGAGTGATTTTTGATAAGCTGATTGCTCAGGCTTACTAGTTGGTCTCATTGAGGCTCTATAAAGCTATTGCTTCACTGAACCAAACCTGTAGCAGGAGAAAGGGAGAAGAAATCCACCAACCGTTATGTGGCATGGCAGGACTTAGGACCCTGTTAGTACCTGCCTGTGAGCCACCTGAGGGATCAGCAGCCACTGCCCCATTGGCTTTATCTGGCCTCCCCCCCACCTCTTTAACTCTTGACTTCTTATAGCAGCAGTGGCAACAAAAGTATGGAAACAACAGCAAATTTTTCCAGAGAATCCCCACCCTCAAATCAAGGGAATTTCAGAGATCTTTTAATTTAATATAGTCTACCTATGGGCCACTCAAACCAGTTTGCACTATCTTATAATACCTAGATCTTTCCTAGAATAAAAATGTTTCTTCCCCCTCACCCCCGAAGTAGGGTATGAGGGTGGGGACTAAAGTCCCTCAAGATGGTAGCAAACTGCCATCTCCTAAAAAGAACTAAGAAGTGCCACACACCTGCTCCTAGGCTATCAGTGATGAGCAGTATGTCCCTCTTCAGCCTCCAAAATTCAATTTCCTTCAACCCGGACAGCACTTTAGCTGGTCTGGCTTGCTTGTCTGGTTGTGTAATCAAAATCATAAACTCTGAGGGATTTGTGTCCTTATCGGTCTTATCCTAGTTGGGGCATAGTTGCTAAGATACACGATGGCTGTCACCAGGCACAGAAGCATCAGTAAATGCATTTGGTTACAGACACATTCCTTTCTATTCCTGTGTGGCAGCAACCCTGGAGGGTCATGGTGATCACAATCGGTTATCCCTGGCAGTTTTGTAACTCCTTTACCTACCTTCTGGTCCTTTGCCAAGGAGGTGCTAAAGTTATCAGATGGTAGTCATGGCTCTCAGTTCAGTGGAACCCAACAGAAAGAAGCTTTCTGTCCATGGAAACCAGAACTTCTAACTGACAGAATTTAAATTTATGGACTGAGAAGCATAAATTCCACAATTAAATTCCAGAATGTGAAGTGATAGGGGTCAGATCTATGTCTTTGGTTCCCTTTGGTTCCCATATCAATATATTGGAGAAATTGGGGAAATAGTACTTTAAATCAGTCATTACATAAGTGCATACACCTCATGATGGAGGATAGTGTTCCAAACCCACAAACTATTTCTCCTGTGTTGGCAGTTTTAGCTGAGACTTCAGATTGACTATGTGTGGCTAATAATGCACATAAGACCAGTGAATCCCATTGCCATCTTCCATAGAGTTTCTTGTTCTGAGGTGATATATGTGGAATATTAGGTTCCTAGAGCTGCCATTCTGTGAACAGAGAAGCGACTCTGTATTCAGAACAAGTATTAATTCTAGTAACGAAAAATTGCTGCCTCCCCCACAAGAACAAGTAGACCGGGACCAATTTAACTGAATTTCCATCAAATAGTTGATGCATATTAGATAGGTTTCATGAAGAAATGATGCCACATTGAGGAGTCAGATTTGTTCTCTGCTGCTGTCCAGGACTACCAATAGTTATATTGGCCCTGATGAAGTAGAGCCATGATATTGGACCCATGCAGAGCTGTTACCATGCCACCTTATATGGAATCAAGCAGTGGATAATGGCCAAGGGCTGAGGCTGGGTAATATCCAAAATCAAGTCATCCTACCCACCAAATAGTTGAAGGCCTCCTCTTGGTTGGAGGCTCTCTGGTGGTTATTTATAAAAGTTCTATATACTTCGTATCCTCCTTCATAGGGATGTGCACAGGGCTCCTTCTCATACTACTTTGTTCTCAATTCCCCAGTCCTTTTTCTTCCAGCCCTCTTACCATCAGCCAAACCATCCTCTACTGCACAGAAATTAATGCACATCCATACTCTGACTGATTCTTCATTGCTATCAACGGAGAAACCTGTGTACTACTTGCAGCTCTTCCCACAGGGAGAATTTCCCTCCACAACTGTTAGTTACTTTTGAGAGGACTGTAAATTGATAGGCATCCAATGCTGACTACCACCAACATAACATACCAACCACCGTGTGAAACAGATCCAAATTATTTGCTTATTTTCTCTTCTGTCAGTTGGCCATAAATGTGAATAGAGGGAGAAGCACTAGTATAACAGACCTGATGACAGGAGTAACAAATATGTGAGCCACCTGCTCATGCAATTTACATAAGTTTTCTCAATTTTTCCTGATCCATTCCAAATAAACCATTTCCATGTAACAGTGGAATACCAGTGTGTTTGTTTGACATTATGCTTGGTGGATCTGAAAATCTGATAATGCACAGATCATCATGAATAATCATCTGAAGTTCTGTGCTTGAGAATTCAGTCTTCATGAAATAGCACAGTAAGAGGTATATGTGTGCTAAAGGTGGGGTATTCCTTTGACACTGAGTAGCATGGCCAAACTTCACAACCTTACGTGTCTGGTCTGTAACTTTCTTATAGGTGCTTATCAGAGATCTTTAACAATGGCGGTATCTCTAGAATTATTTGGATTTGGTAATAGGGTCTAAGAAGTAGAACAACTTACATTGTAACTCAGACCTATGGTAGAGCACCTTCTTTCTCTGAGCAACATTAAGAATTAGTCACCTTGTGTATTATTTGAAGTTCTCCAGAGAAACAGAACAATATATATGGAGATTTATTATGAGGAAATGGCTCAATGTCATCAAGTCCCATGATTTGACATATGCAAGCTGGAGATCCAGGAAAAGTCAGTGGTGGGATTCAGTCAGGATCCAAAGTCCTGAGAACCAGGGTATACAATGGTGTAAAATCTCAGTCTGAGAGCTGGAAAAGATGAGGTGGGACATCCCATTTTGAGCATGGAGGCAGGGGAAAAAAGAGTTGAATTCCTTCTTTCTGCTGTTCTATTTAGGCCCTCAATGGACTGATCCTTACCCATATTGGTAGATTTTCTTTACTGAGTCCATTGATTTAAATTCTAAACTTATCTAGAAACACCCTCACAGACACACCGAGAAATAACATTTAACATGGGCCCCAGTGACCAATCAAGTTGACACATAAAATTAATCAATACACCCTCTAAATGACTTACAAACAACTTAAGCAGTATTTCCATGCTACTTTTGTAATCAGTGGGTCCCACCAAGTGCCATACTTCTTCCTCAGGTAGGGATGTGAGGAGTAACATCTTATCTTTTAATTTAGAGAAGATGTTCAAAAAGCTTCAATTTTCACACTAAACGTACCAGTGTTGCAGGCTTCTGAATCCTTTTGGTGTTTAGAAAAGCAGAAGAGTTTCTCCACCATTTCTTGTCTCCTTTAGTGTAAGTCCACTGAGTGAGGACGGTGGCAGCCTAGAATTTCAGTAGAAATAGAAGACCCTAAAATGGAAGTGAGGTGTGGGGGTATAGCCCTGATGGAGACATCAGAGTCCTATCCCAAAGATACCGGTAACAGAAGAAGCCTTTGCAAGGGTTGTTCCCACCATAAAGCAAGCCAAATGCACTGAGATATGCCATACATAAGCCAGAACTCATGTACACATGTTTATGAATTTCCTTCAGTTTTCTAAAAAATATAAATTAAAAAATATAAATTTATAAAAAATAGAAATTAAAAATATATTTAAAAATATAAATTTAAAAATTTAAAAATATAATTTTTTAAAAAATAAAAATTAAAATTAAAAAATACAAAAAATACATAAATTTTTTAAAAATATAAATTAAGGTCTTGTTGGTAATAATACATACATTCTATAACTAGTGCTTAGTCATTAATTTATTACCTAATAATCATCAGAGATTGGGAAGCAACTTCAATATGAAAGATAGAGGTGAGCAGAAAGGTAGTCACAAGCAAAGAAAGAAAGATTATTTTTAATTTATATATATATATAGTATAAAGTTAAATGAGTGGCACGGCTATAACATGTAGGTAAAAGATCCAGGTAGAAAAAAGTTATGACTTAATCATGTGCATTCATATTAATACCCAGCAGTATCATCATTTGTATATTTCATATGCTGCTTAAAGTGGAGTTCACAGGCACTTGGCTGGCTCTGTCAGTTAAATGACTGACTCTTGGTTTCAGCTCAGGTCATGATCTCAGGGTCATGAAGTTGAGCCCAGCATCTGGCTCTGAGCTAAGCAGGCAGTCTGCTGAGATTCTTTCCCCCTTCTTCTCCTTGCCCCCCTATCTTACCTAGCTTGCACTCTCTCTCTCTCTCTCGCTCACATAAATAAATAATTTTTAAAGAAAAAAAGAGGAGCTCAGCCATTATTTGGAAGAATTTAATAGTTTTGATAGCAATTATTTTATGCAATATAATATTAAAAATAATAATATGAAGTATATAATAATAATTAGAATTAATTGTCTGCAGGATATCATCTGTGTGTTCATTCTTAGAGATTTGAAAAACTTTTTTTATTATTATCATTTTTAAAAGATCAAAGCCAGGAACTCCTTTTTTTTTTAATTTGTTTTTATTGAAACTTGATTTCCCAACATATAGTATAACACCCAGTGTTCATCCCATCAAGTGTACTCCTCAGTGCCTGTCACCCAGTTACCCCAACCCAGGGGCCCACGTCCCCTTCTGCAACCCTTTGTTCACTTCCTAGAGTTAGTTGAAAAAATTTTATTTTATTTTATTTTATTTTATTTTATTTTATTTTATTTTATTTTATTATTTTATTTTTATTTTTTATTTTTTGAAAAAATTTTAAATAGCACTTATACACTCTATCAGGTAACACTTTCCTACTTTTTATGATAATGTTACCTACCAATGCAGAACACATAGATAATAACAATATTTTAATTCTAGATGAGCAATTACATTATTATTAAGTAATATTGTTTACTGAATATACATGGATGTGATATGGTGTAAAAGAGGCCCCAAAAAAGATTAAGATGAAGGTTTGTAAGTAACACAAATAGGGACTACTTGAAAGTTCATGGTATATGCCAGTAAGTACCAGTGATATAGTATTTCTAATCTTAGCAACGGCAATCAGACCCCAATTAAGCAAAGTGAAAATGTTCATGGGTGAAATATAAATGGTTTTTAAAACTTTAAACTCAACCAGGATTCTGACTTTCGCATGCAATTCCAAACAGCCTTAGCACGACTTACAGTTAAAAACAAAACAAAACAAAACATTCTATAGCCTTCTTGTCTTTCACACAATGAACATGCTTGAATTGGGTTTAAGGTGTACGCACCTTGTAGGATACTGAATCTGTCCTTTTGTGTCTGAACCACTATAACCTTGAGACTTCATTTGCTTCTCTTTGTGTGTATGTTTTGGATATGAAGCAAAAGATAAGAGTTTACATGCAAGTTTTAACTGGAACTTTTACCTTAGATAGAACACAATATCTATCAATCACATGCCAAAAGCACTTTATAAGGAGACTAAAGAAAAGAAACTCATTTCTGAATTATTTAGTCCCTGTCAATCAGTGCCTGACACTATTGTTATATTCTCCCACATTGTCTAATTTGTATATATAGAAGTTACTTTGTCCTCAGATATTAGAGGATGATAGGCCACAAAGAATATGTGCTTCCTACACAAATATGTTAGGAGTTTGAGGCAAAAAACCCCAAAAAACAAAAAAACAAAAAAACAAAACCACAGGAGAATGAATTTTTTTTCTCATTCCTATGGTATCATTTGGATGTGTTTCATTCTTTGTCAAGCTATTAAATCTCACCTTAAAACTTCAATATTTGTTCATAAAGCAAACATTTGATTTTTTTAAAAAGCAGCTAAGCTCTTCTGTGATCAGTTTCTACTAAGCTTTATACCAAGAGCCTCATGTGCACCATCTCCAAGACACCCAGGTGGCAGATTATTGTGGGGCAGTCTGATTTCCAGATACACCTGCTGTGACTGGGCATCCACCAAGTTGTCCTGTTTCACAGGAAGCTCAGATTAATGATGGCTTGGTTTATCTGAACATTCTCCATGTAGAAAAATCTCCTGCCTACAAATCCATATCTTATTAGGCTATAGGACCATTTGGAGAAGTGTGAATCAATTCTGTTGGGTAATAACTGACTGTAAATTTCCACTTACTATTATCTCCTTCAGTTTCCCTATGGCAGAAAATAAAATAATTAAAAGGTCACTTGAAAGACTGTTTCTTTTACAGCAATAAATGCTTTGGACTCCATGCAATTCAACAATCCTAAATATACTGCCATTTGATGTCTGATTATTAATCTCTAACCCAAATACCTCTTAATATCTGTCCTAGTTTGAAAACATGTACTTGCAGCCAAGTCAAAGTATTAATATTTTTAACAGTTATCTAGAAGAGAACATCTCTGTGTAATTAAAATGTATATGGGCACCATCTTTTCCTCCTCCCATTAAAGCTCAGCAAACTATTTGCTCTTAAATTGCCTTTTTTGCATCGTTGAGGGTATATTTTTCTCTTACAAGCTGAAGTTGTTTTGTCACCAACAACAGATGACTTTTCCACTCTGCCATCATGCCAATGGGATACAAAATTCCATAACTCATTAAAATAATGAAAACCAAAGCATATAAAGAAACCCCAAATTCTTTATTAAGGAAGTTGACCCTATCACCCCAGGTTTCAGACTCTCTGTCCCTTTTGCAGAAGAATATCCGGGCATCTGGAAAGAGTACTAGAAAATTACAAAAGTAGTGAAAAATTTATTACTACTATCTTCTTTATCTTAAGCATTAATAAAGCTACTTTATTCTGTGGGAGTAACAAGGTGGAGTTATTAATTTTTTTAAGCACCTATGAGAGATATTCTGCTTATACCAGAGGCACCACAGGGGTGAATAAGTAAGACATAGAACTAGGATTCTGTTTTTGTTTTGTCTAGCAAATACTTGCTGAAGATAAACCAAACAAGACTTCCTTCACCTCTAAAAATGGCTATGAAATATGATGGACTATCATTTATAAAACAACAATTATAATCTTTCATCAGTTTCCAAAATTTAAAAAAATGAAAAATTTTTAAAAAAGGTTAATTTTCAGTCATTGGTCATTTTCAGCTTGCAGACTTTCTCCAAATAGCAAACATAGTATGTGTTTTGGAGTGTTAACATTTTAAACTGCACATTTCCAAATCAAATTAAAGAGTTACAAATGGTAAAATGATGTTAGCCCTTGGAAAATTGTTTTGTTTAAAATTTCTTCTAGCACTGAACATGTTGGTGAATAAAATCAAAATTAAAGCTTTGTATAATTCAGTAAAAAGCAGAAACACTAAATTAGCCTTTGGATATTTTTAATTAAGTAAAATGTGATTATCTTAATTAGATAAAACTACCATTTCAGCAAAACTTTATTTCTAATATTTTGAGATGATTTTGGAAAGAACACCAATCTTATTCAATTTTCACTTTTCAATTTTGGCAATGTACCATTTTACATAATAAATACCTTAGTGAAGATTTACTTTACCATATATGAAACAGCATATAAGAATATGCAAACACACATATTGTAGAGTAAAAATGTGTATCTATGTCTATGTTAGTGTGTCTCTTATGAGGGTGGAAAAGGAGTAATTTAATGGAAGCAGTGACTCAATAGCAGATCCTATCCAGACGTCTAAAAATGTTTCTAATATTTCATAGTAAATACCTACATTTTAATTTAAAATTATCAACAAATATTTCAAAGTAATACAATTGGTTCCCAATAAATATCTGTTGGATTGCATTTCAAACTACAATTTCACAGTATGCATGAGTCTAGGGTTTAGCATAAGCATGAGACACACTCAGTTGTTTGTTGCAACTGCAACTGCAGTTGTTTGGTGCCACACTCCACAACACTAAGTGGTTCATGACCATCAACCTACAGGGACACATGTAGCTTGCAAGTTCCTTGGCAAATTCATGTCTTGCAACTTCTTGGCATATTCATAACATTGGTAGTGAGATGATCTTTTAAATAATATGGAGGGGCATTGGGCTTTTTTAAAAAAGAATGTATTCATTTATTAGAAAGAGAGAGAGAGAGCACAAGCAGGGAGAGAGGGAGAAGCAGACTCCCCACTGAGCAGGGAGTCCAATGTGTGGTCATGACCTGAGCTGAAGGCAGATGTGGAGAGGCACTGGCTTTATATTCAAATTATTAGAATAAATGTCATTACTAAACACCACAATAGCAAATATTTATTAAGTGTGTGCTACCTGGAGGTAGAGTGGGGGGCACAGAGAGTTTTTGTTTTTAAATTATCTACTTAAAATTATCTACTTAAAAGGCATCTGGGTGGTTCAGTCAGTTAAGTGTCTGTCTTCTTCTCAGGTCATGATCTCAGGGTCCTGGAATTGAGGCCTGAATCAGGCTCCCTGCTCAGCAGGGGAGTCCACTTCTCCCTCTGCCTCTGCCCTTCCTCCTGCTCATGCTCTCTCTCTTTCTCTCTCAAATAAATAAATAAAATCTTTTAAAAAATAATTACCCATGTAATTACTTATTTATATCCTCCCTACTAAGCTGTAAATATTTTTAAAATAGGAGGTAAAGTGTTTTCCCTACTTCTTTGAATCACCGGTATCTAGAATATTGCCTGATACCAGGCAGAATTTTAATTAGTTTTATAATACAAAATTGTTTTGAGTACAAAAGTACATGTTTGTTCACCGTACAATAAGTGTTGTTATGTGGATGGATACATGAATAGTAAATACAAAGTAGAATTTTCCCCCAGTGTTTAGGTATATGTTTCTGGATTATACTATTTTTTATAGAATCCTAAATATATCTACTTATAAAATTGTCATTTCAGCATATTTTATTTTTTTCTATAAAAATATACCATGAACTCCATAAAAAAGTATTTAAATGAACACTTTAGTATTCTTTAACAAAAAAGTACTCAATTTAAAGTGTTGCACATGGGATGCCTAGGTGGCTCAGGTTGTAAGCGTCTGCCTTGGGTTCAGGTCATGATATCCAGTTCCTGGGATTGAGCCCAAAAGCAGGCTCCCAGCTCAGCAGGGAGTCTGCTTCTTTTCTCCCTCTTCCTATTACCCCTGTTCATGCGCACGCTCTCTCTCTCTCTCTCTCTCTCTTTCTCTAATGAATAAATTAAAAATCCTAAAAAAAATAAAATAAAATGTAGCATATTATATTGTGAGGTTTACCTCATTGTAGAATGCTCATGGTCTGTGAGTGAGATGTAAGTTCTTGTTTCTGTGATATGGGAAATGTGAACATAATACTATTCACCCTCTTTACGGCTATTAAAAAAGATACATTTCAGCTCTGAAATGAAAAGAGCTTAATAGATGTCACTCCCATATTTAAAACAAGGAAAGTAACAAGCAAACAAAATAAAACAACCTTAAAATCAACAATTCTTCTCAAGCTAAAGAACTTAATTCACAGGGAAAATCAACAATATAATTTGAAATAATTGTATCTAAGCATATCATATTAAGATTGCAGGAAAAACAAAGGCAAAGAAAAATATCCTGAACAAAGCCAGAGGGGAAAATGCATTTTCCCCATGAAATAACAAGGATGAGAGTTACAGTAGATTTCTCTTTACAAACTGCAGTTGAGAAAATAAGGTAGTGAATATTTACTATGTTGAATGAAAAATTATCAAGCAAGGATTCTATATCTAGAAAAATTATTCTTCATAAGTGAAAGAGAAGTAAGGAATTTTGCAGATGAACAAAAACCGAGGGAACTCATTGCCAGCCAGCAGACCGTTTCGTAGGACATACTTAAAAAAAAGAATCTAGGGGATCTCTGAGTGGCTCAGCGGTTTAGCGCCTGCCTTCGGCCCAGGGTGTGATCCTGGAGACCTGGTATCGAGTCCCACATCAGGCTCCCTGCATGGAGCCTGCTTCTCCCTCTGCCTGTCTCTCTCTCTCTCTCTCTCTCTCTCTCTCTCTCTCGTGTGTGTGTGTGTGTGTGTGTGTGTGTGTGTATCTCTGTCTCTCATGAATAAAGTCTTAAAAAAAAAAGAATTTAGGGAGGATAATGATAGGTAAGAAGTTAAGATCAAATAAGGAAAGAGTGGTGGAGGAGGAATAAATCAAGCTAAAATAATATCTTTTATTTGTCCTTTTCTTAACTGATCTAAAAGATAGATATTAGTTTAAAGTAATTGTATTAACAATGTATTATGGTATTGAATGGATAAATGAAATGAGTGACAGCAAGGCCATACGTATGGAAGTGAGAAATTGAGGATATTCCCTTATAAACTACCCATATTATATGTGAAGCAGACTAGTGTTATTAGAAAGTGGGATCAGATTAGTAAAAAATATATATTGTAAGATATAGGGAGTCCAGTCATTAAGTACAATCGATGTGTTGAAAGAGGAGATAATATGGCATCAAACTAAAAGCTCAACTAAACCAAAAGACCACCAGAAATGAAGTGAAAAACGAAACAACCAATATATGCAATGAATGGAAAACATTGCCAAAAGGATAAAATATTAATTCAACTAGATCAATAATTGCTGTAAATCTGAGGGCTCTAACTATACTGATTCAAAGACAGATTTTCAGAACTGATTAAAAAAAGACTTTAACTATGTTTTCTACAAGAAACCTGCATTAAATATAAAGACCAGATATGTTAAAGGGTAGAGAAATATCATGTTCACACTAATCAAAGGATAGTTTGAGTAGCTATTACAATTTCAGACAAAGAAGTCTGCAGAAAATGGAAAAGCGTCCAGAATATATAGAGGCTTTACATAATAATAGAAGGAGCTGATTCTCCAAGAAGACATTCTTAACCACATGTGTGTTAGGTTGCAGCAAAAATTAATTGATGCTGCGAGAAGCAATAGACAAATCATTATTATAATAATAGTGATTTATAATTGGAGACTCTAGAACCAGTCTTTTGGTCATGACAGATCAAGCAGGAAAGAGGATAGACTCATCCACCATGTATCTGTGAAACCCTGCCTTCATGGAGTATATATTTTAATGGAGAAGAACATTTAAAAACATTTAGTTTATCAAATGGTGACAAATGAGGGGAAAAAGGCAGGACAAAGAGTATGAATTGGTGGGTGGTGTGCTCCGAATTTAAATAAAAACATTAGACAAAGCTTTACAGGGATGATGGTAGTTTAGGAACAACAGTTTGATGGCAGAAACAGGTTACATGGGTATCTGGGGGAAGAAAGTTCAAAGGTTATGTACCTCCTATTGTATCACCTAGGCTTTCCTTTCTTGAATGAAATCACCAAGCAGTTACTATATGTATCTTTTCTTTCAAGCCACCCTAAAATTTATAATAATGTATATGAAGATTTGGTGTAAAAAGGATACTTTAGTGAGACACAGAAAAGGTTTCTTTATAAAATGGAACATAGATTTTAGTTCCTGCAAACTTGCTGAGCTGAATGCAGCAGGTGATAGGAAGCCAAAAGCCATGATGCATCGTTCTTTTTTTCTATCTAATCCCAAATCGTGAGCCTATAATTATATGACTCTTCAGCATACCGTAAAAGGTTGGATCAGAGGTTTGCTGCCTTTGACCAAATGTCATTTATTATACAACTTATTTAACACAAAATAGTTTCAGTTTGATCTTTAATATAAATTATAGAGATTTTAACAGAATAAAGTTTGAGTCTGCACTCTATTACCACTTGCAAAGGTCCTTGTAAAATTGCCAGTGGAAATCCATAACTCATCTCTATGCTTCTTTTGAACACCTTATTATAATTGTAGTGAGAAAAAGGAAATTGTAAGGAAATTAAGAATAATGAATAACAATATTTCAAGTAAGAAAAAGTAAATTCTACTGAATGCATGATATATTGCCTATACTACAAGAATGCTTAATCAACATGAGGGTGTTTACATTTTATAACCAAGTTGAAACTTTTTAATCCAAAAAAGTGTGCAATAAACATTGTAGAATAAATACTAATGAAGTAACTTCATGAAAAAAATTTTGTAATTCTTCATCAAGTTGTTGCAAACTTCCAATTTCTAGTGATGGCTTTAAATAAAAACTAAAACCATGTGGTTCAGCGATGCTATTATTTCCAAATTATACTTTCTATCTTTTATGGATACAGTTTGTAATTATGCACAGTACCATGTCTACTAAATTAAGTAAGAATGTAATGTGATTTGACAAATGAACGGATGAACTCCTGAAAACTTGAAAACTTTATTGATTTACTGACCATTAAAAAAATGTAGCTTTGTAGATCATCTTTCATGCATCAGAGGCATACACTTTAAGATTTGATTGTTCTGTTTAAAGCAGATAGTCTCTACTTATATTTTTTGAAATTTGGGAAAATTAAAATTGTCTATTGCCTAAAATCACAGATTTGCTGATCGTAGATCATTTAATATTTGAGATGTTCTATCTTCCCAACTCACAAAAAGGATATTCAATTACTTTGTTGGGTGGTGTTTCATCTTCCTTCAAAATATGGATATTATTCTATTATATGTATTAACCTTATATATTGGACTAAATCAAATCTGCATAGCTAATTATTATTTTTATTAAATATAAAACTATTTATTGAATGAACAACTTCCATTTATGGAGAGATTATAGCTAAGTGGGTATTTGATACATTTCTTACCTCTCTAGCTATCATAATTATACATATATATTACATAGGGTGTAAATATACAAATATGTACATATGTAACATATATATAGCATATATATAACATTGTAGCACTTTATTAAATGCTGCATAAGAAACCAGTATAATGTATTCATTTTTCTAATTGTGATTGATACCTAGATTTTCTTTAAGACTTACTAACTTGTGTGAAAATAACGGTGGCATGATAACGGAATTTAATGACCTGCTATTAAACCCTGCTACAATCCACAAATGGAAGAGAAAAAAAAGACATTTGATCAAGGTCACACCAGGATTAACTCTATTTTTGTAAAAGAGTGCCAGGGGATGTTTAATATCCACACACGGCAGGCAAGACCTTGGTTTTACAGTCTCACCTGAAAGACCCTCACATACTCTATTCTATAATTAATTTACTTCAGAAAGGATGGAGGTTAAGACAGGTGGGATTTGGAAGGAAGTTTAAATTTTACCACTGTGCATGTAGAAGAACTCAGTAAATTGCAGTTTACAGCCATGTATGAGCAATAATTCTTGACCTAATGAAAGTATCAGTATAATTCACCTGTTTCTTTCATATCTCCTATCTTTAAGACAGAAGGTACTTTTGGCGCAAGGCCTTAGCCCTAGTGAGGCTCCTTCCTCCCACAGAAACTAGGGTGTTATCTTCTTTGATGATGACATTTCAAAGAGTTGGTTCCCAGGTCTTTGAGGAAGATATTCCCAGGTTGCTAAGCTGGTGAGAGGCTTATTTAGCTTTTGAAATGATTTACATACATTTCAAAGAGACTGAGAAAGAAGTTATAATTACAAGTTTTCTAAAGTGAATGCTCTAAGAAAAAAGAGCGGTGAGAAATCTCTTCCCTAATTTACAACAGGGAAAATGAAGCCTCTTATTTTTAATTTGTATTTATCCTGACAGCTGTTTTTCCTATTTTCTAATTGTTTTTCTGTTTTTTTGTTTATTGAGGTATAAAGCACATTGATTTATCTATTTTTACATATATATAGGTCTCCCAATTTTTGTATATTCTGAGAAAGTCTTGAAATAAAGTAATATAGTCCTACAAATTTACTCAGCTTTTTAAAGATTATTTACACTACTTAGGCCCTTTTTATTTTTCTATTAATTTTTGAATATGATCATTATTTTTTTTCAAAAACTCCTGCTGAGATTTTGATTGTAATTTTGTTGAAACTATAGATTAATTCAGAAAGTACTGCTAACCTAACAACATTAAATCATGTAGTCATGAAGGTGACATATTTTCCATTTATTTGTCTTCTTTAATTTCTCTCAGCAATGTTTCCCCATCTTCAGTGTATCTGCCTCATACTTGTTATACATTTTGTATTTTGTGAGGGCAATGTAAATGATACATTTATGACATTTTTCATTAGCTTACTGCTATTAGGTAAAAGCACAACCATTTATTATGTTGCCCTTGCAATTGTCAACCTTATATAATTCATTTATTATTTCTAATAATTTCTTAGGCATGTATACATACATAACTAATCATTGACAAATAATAGTTTTATTCTCCCTCTCCAATCTTTGTGACTTTCACATGTACTTCCTGCTTGATTGCATGGACTAATAAACACCAAGCTGAGTAGAAATATTAAGAGTAAGGTTGATGGGTTAAGGAGGGCACATGTGATGAGCACTGGGTATTATATGCAAGTGATGAATCACTAAATTCTACACGTGAAACTAATAGTACACTGTGTTTTCACTAACTGGAATTTATTTTTTATTTTTATTTTTAAAGATTTTATTTACTTATTCCTGAGAGATACACAGAGAGAGAGGCAGAGACACAGGCAGAGGGAGAAGCAGGCTCCATGTAGGGAGCCTAGTGTGGGACTTGATCATGACTCCGAGGTCACATCCTGAGGCAAAGGCAACCGCTGAGACACCTATGCGTCCCATTAACTGGAATTTAAATAAAAACTTGAAAAATAAAACAAAAAATAAAAGTGAGTAAAATAAATGAGTGGATTAGGTAATATAGGATATAGCATAATTAGTATATACTAATATAACATTGTATATCAAAGAGCTATTTTAAAAAAAGAGTAGATGGGACAACAAGACACCTGAGGTTGCAAAATTTAGGGGAGATCTTGGTGCTGTCAAGTGCAGAACCCTGTACTTACAAGACCTTGGAGTGAGTGCTGCTTTTATGAGATAGATGCCTGTACATAGTTGTAAGAGAATCATTTTTAGAAGTTTACCCCTCTATACCAGAAGTGCAGCCATCCCTATGACTGAATTTTAAATCTTACTATTCTAAAAATAATCAAATAAATAAAATCTTTAGTTGCAAAACGATTATTACTTTTGTTTATATTAGATATGAATAAAATCATAATTATGTCAAATACTTTGAGGAAGGTCTTATATTTTCAGTCTAAATTTATTTATGGTAATAGTACAGAAGAGAGTTAGGATCATGGCATTTTCCCACATTTAGTACATAGCTCAGATTCTCAAGTGTAGATTTGGAACAGAACTTAGAAATCATCCAAAAATTAAACAAACAAAGAAAAAAGTACTACTATTTTATACATCTTTTCTTCTGAGCACTACAATTATGAAATATAATTTTACATAAAATTTATATTTAATTTTTATAAGATTCAGCATTTCCAAGAGCAATGCAAGTTAGGAATATTAATGTTTATGTTATAAGTGAGAAAACTGAAGAACAGAACAACAAAAAAGGTCACTCAGCTATATAACTTCACTATGAGTTATTGGTGGAGACAGTCCTTGAGAATAAATATTTTTAATTTTAATTTTTTTAATTTGCTCATTGTTGTATCCCAGAGCCTAATAGAGTGCCTGACAAATAACCAGCCCTCAATTAGTATTTATTAAATGGATGAAATAATTTTGATCTCTGGTTAAGTTTCATTTCCATTCTTCTTTCTGATGGTAATGGTATGTAGCTAGTAACACCTCACATGAAAATAATTGTCATGTTTAGCAATTATATTTGAGGCATATTGGTTTCTTTGTAGTAAGATAAGGCATTAAGGAAGGTTCAGGACTATCCTTTAGATTTGCTTTCACCTTACAAGTTCATTTGGAGGCTGTGCAGTGCTGAATTCAGCTTATATTAAGATAAGGTAAAAAGCTCAAGTAATACAGCTTGAGCCATAATAAATATTTCTCAGTAGGTAAGCATGTTGTCAGAGTATGAGCTGTGCTCACAATGCCGGCCATTAGCATACTTGAATATCTGTCCGTGCATACTTGGAACTCACTGGGTTTACTGAAAATAACTGAGTTTTGTCAGAAATAATCTTAGTTAATATGACTACTTAAGAGTATGTTTTATGTCTAACATGGGGAAACCCATCTTGTTCTTAGGTCTCAATTTAGTATCTTTAAGCTCTCCTGAAATACATGGCAAACAAAATATATAATTGCTCCAGCACTCAGGGAGCTTATAGTCTTATGTGAGAGAAATATATTAATAAAAATAGTATTACAGTTATGACTGTATTACATAAGACTTACAATTTGAGTTAAGTGCTCTGAAGGGAAGCAACAGCCTCTTCTAAGAGTGTGTAACAAAGACACACGCCCTGGGTATTGGGGCTTTTGGGATCTTTCCTGAGAAAGCAGCTTTGAAGTTAATATTGAAGTTATGAATGACCAGATTTCCTAGGAGTTATATAGGATGAAAAGAGAAAAACATAAGTTTGAACACTGAGGAACTCTAGGACATCATTTCCCTTAGAAAACAAAGAAGGGGCAGGCAGGTAGATAGGAAATAAGAAAGAATCAGTCCACGGAAGTCAAGGGAAGAATTATTTTCTACAAATTCTCCTTGTGTGAGTTGTCCACTAGAACAATGTCTCTCATTTGGGGGTGTGGGTAGTGATTTTGCCCCAAGGAAAGTTAGACATAACTGGAAACATTTTTAGTTGCCCCAGCTGGGGAGGGTGCTATTGGCATCTAATGGGAAGAGACCAGAGATGCTGCTAAACATTTTAGAATACAGAGGAAAGGCCCCTCCCATAAGGGATGATTGTCTACCTTACATGTCAGTGGTGCTAGGATGAGAAACTGAGCATTAGAGTCAGTTCAAAGAAGATAAAGTAGCTACAGGCTGAATGAGTTGAGAAGCCCCAGGTAAGGAAAGGAGAGCCAGATATTAGAAGAAGAACTGCCATTTATGATAAAAGGTATAAGGGCCACCATGGCAAATAGATGCTGAGGCTTAATGCCATAGAGTACTTCTGGCAAGGACAAAGATACACAACTGTTAAGAAATTCAGGAAACATCAGCCATATCTGAAATTTGAATGAGAAGAGTCAGCTTGGTAGACGTGGCATTCATCATTTGGTATTTCTGCATTTTCTTGGTTGCTTTTTTTAGGAAATTCTAGGAATCTGGATCTATTCATTTACTTCTATTGAGCTTATCAAATTAAAATAAATTATAAAGATAAATTGGTGTTAAAAGTCTTGAAACTCTAGAACAAAACCTTAACTTGATCCTAGAATGAGAAAATAGTCACAATTATGTTAATTTATTTGGTTCATTGATTAAATACATACTGTACCCATCCTATGTACTAGGTATTCTAAGTTATATGAGGCTTCAGCAATCAGCAATATTGACAATGGCCTTTTTCTCCTGAAGCATATATTCCAGTTGGGAAGAAAGAGACAGGGAGAAAGTAAATTGGTGAGTAAGACAATATCAGGTAGGTACAAGTCAATGAAACTAAGTGACACAGAAGCAATCCCTGGTTACCTTAGCTTATGTAGCTCTATCTACTTCTTAAACAGTTACCTGATTTGATTGGCATTTGACTTAAGAAGGCAGAACTGAGAAAGATCTGTCCAAAGGTAGAGTGTCTCAAATTTGGCTAGAACAGGAAACAAAAAGAAGACCAACGTGGCTGGATTATATTTAGGAGACAGGGTAGTTATAGTTGTAAAAGAAAAGACCAAGTCATGAGAGGCTTGTAAGCCATGATAAAGATATGGAATTTCACTTGGAATGCTTACAAGATCACAGGAGAGTTGTATGTAGTAGAGTTACATGATCTGCTGTACATTAGAAGGCCATTCTGGCTATTGTATAGAAAGAGTAGGGGTACCTCGTTGGCTCAGTAGTTGAGCATCTGCCTTTGGCTCAGGTCCTGATCCCAGGGTCCTGGGATCGAGTCCTGTATCAGGCTCCCCTTGTGAAGTTGAAGTTCTCAGGAATGATCCCAGAAGTGGTGGAAAGGAATCCAGTCATTTAATGTGTGAGGAGAAATAGTTGATTTGGTATCTAAAAGTAATAAATAAATAATAAAATAGTATAATCTGAGGTCATAAGCTTTAACAAAATATATAGTGTTTGGAGAATGAAACAGAAATGTTTAAGGGACATATGTTAATCCATATTTAATACTTCTGATTATTGCACAGTTTGTCAGTATTGATATAGAATTAAAATTCTCACTCATGTATCCCATTTCCAGTAAGTATTTTTAATAAATACTGACAGGAAAATTTCGAGAGCTGCGTCACTCTGAGAAGCTTAATTAGAAGGTTTTTTTTTTTTAAGAGAGGATATTTTAACTTTTTGGTAAAAGTATTATATTGGGGATCATAAGGCTATACATTTTCTATAGTATAAATGATTTTATTACTATTGGAGCAAATGAATTGACAGTATAGTGAGGTTTGAACTACATGGAATTGTTCTGGAAATTTATTTCCAAGGCTAAATAGCATGGCACCATAATTATTGAGTTTAGATGAGGGAAAGGCAACAAGGACACCCTTGAATAAATGAAATGTCAAAGCAGGGTTGAAGGCAATAGTCATGCCTAGCATGGAGGAAATCCTTAATGACACTTTTTACGGAGTTCAAAAAAATCATTGCAATTCCCTTTAACTGACAAGAAGAAGAGTAATCTGTCAGCTAGAACACTTAAGGCTAGCCAACTAAATTGGTTTGAGGCATCCTGAAGGAAACCAAATCTAATCTAATCAATAATACTGACACACCAAAGAGATGTATGTAGGAACAATCTTAAAACAAGGGATAATACAAATTTCAAAATGCATAATAATTTTTCTTTTTAAGTTCCTGATAAATAAAAGTTAAAGTAATATTTGCATACATTCATGTTCCTTTCAATTTTAGCAAGTAAATTGTTTTGTCGGTAGTGATCCCTTCAAGGGATAAATGACTTATCATGTGTGTGTGTGTGTATTCCTCAACACACATACACAAATGTGCAAACACACACACACACACACACACACTCCTATATGAGGTACAATTTTACCTTAATAAACAACAGTATGGCTTTTTTCCCCTTGATGTTTCTGAATCTCAATTTAAAACATTGGCTAATCAGAACCTCAGTAAGTACTAAGCATGGAAAATTCTTATCTTTTACTGACTCAGCTGTCTTTCAGCTTCCTTTATCTCAAACTTATAAATGTCTCTAATTGGGCCATTTGCCCAAGATTTTCTCATTTCAATGTTATGATTGACCTTGAAGAAATTGTTCTGGGATTCCACCCATACTAGTAATTATAGCTCCATTATGCCCCTTACTTAACTCAGGAGATGTTTAGACTTTGATCAATGTATTCATTGCACTTATTGATTGATAATTATAATGCATTACTTGCCGACTTTCCTGCCTCCCTCATTAATTGTCTTGCCACAGTCCAGAAATATAGTTGCAAGACCCTTAACATGCATTTCGCCAGAACACATCATTCTAGTTTTACATTTACTCTGTGTTTAATTGTTCACTTCCGCTATTAAATCCTCAATGTATTATTTATTGTAGCTTCCTGGCCCTATTCCTATGGATCCAAGCAGACTCTACCATTCTTATGTCTCCTTGCCTGCTGCTTGGTGTGCTCTCAGAAATTTGTGATTTCCAGACTGTTAACCAAGAGCCCAAGAAGAACTGGTCCTTAGTTACTCTAGGATCTACAAAGAATTTATTTTTTATACTTTATATTTTAAAGTGTAAACTGAAACCTAAGTATACTGAAGTCCGTGAGAAGTAGTCCATACTACTTTCCCTTGACTCAAAGACAGTTAAGCATTCTACCCTCTCTTCATCTAACAACGTAATTGGGAAAGGCGGTAGGATGCAAGACTTCCATCAGTGTACAAATATATTTAGAGCTACCTATTTGGGCAGGAAACTGGACACATAACACACTGTTTGTGCTCAGTCATTTTTATGTCAGCACTTAAACTACATTAAATGATGGTCTGGGTCAAGATAGCACATTATACGCATTTGTGAGAAAAAAGATTAAGTTATAAGTGTATTCCTTCTACCCAATGGGTCATTCTTAAAACCTTTTGTAGATATTTCAGTTCATGAATTCTCAAATGAATCACGTATTTATTGTCTGATATTTTTCCTCATCTATACATTTAGTCACATTAGTTAATGTATTTATTCTTGACACACACATGCTGCCACCCATCCCAAGCAGTAAGAGGCTCCCTATGAACTCCCTATGAACTAAGTGATCTTCATACTTCCACTTCTTCACATATTTACTATTTGTTGGACTCCAGTTTCCAACTTGGCCACTAGATTTCAGATCTCTCTATTTCCAGCATTTAGCATATGGAAGGTTTTAGTGCATGTTTATCCACCTATCTATATAAAGATGACAAGGAAAAAGAAAAAGTTGATACAAATGAACGGTATACTCTTCTGTTATAAACTGCATATGTATCCAGGGAAAGATAGATCCAAAACTGAAGAAGAAATAGATGGAAAAACTGAATAATAGACATAATGACAAAGGTGACTATTACTTTTACTTGGTAAAAAATGTTTCTTTAACTTATTGACAAGATGGTATTATTCTCTATTTTATCTCATTACCTGATTTTAATATTTTTCTTAATTGTAGGTGATTATTCAAATATTTAACCACATTGCTGCCTAAAGAACTAGTATTTTTTACTTCCCATATGCTTTCTTGTTTTTCTTTCAGTGTCTTCAAATGAGCTCTCAACAGCACATTTTTAGCCTGAGTATTGGCTTTTCATATTGCCAGTCTCCCCACTGGAGATTTAAAATGAGAAAAGATTAAGTTGATAGACATAAATTGCGTAAAGATAAATCTTACAGCTAAAAAACTAAAATACTACCTGAGTGACACCAATTTTGTTTCTTTCTTATGAATTTTATCTATTTTTACCTATTTTATCTATTTTTATTCTAAAAATACAGATGAACATTCTATAAAATGGAACAAGCAATTATTTCATATAGAACAGGAAGTGATTCACCTAGAAATACAATAAAAATAAAGAGTATTCTATAATATTTTAAATCTTGATACATTAAAATCAAAAATGAATTTTGCACAATTTTTTCTACATTGCATAGAAATATGTTTGTTTTTAATTTTATTTGTAGAATCAGAGAACTGGATTGTCATAAAACAGGCTTTTTTGAGTGCCATTGAATTGATAGAAACAATGTGTAAATAATGTGTAAAAAACCTTTTGATTATCTCTAGTTTCATCACAAACTATCACTCGCTGTCAAATCTCTCAGTTTCTCACAGCTCCAAACAGCTTGGGGAATTCATCCCATTGACCATGATCCAATGCAGCCTTTTTATCCTTAGCCACCGGAAAGGAGGGTTTTTACACAAAACCACTGAGTATTTGGATATTTAGAGGTGGGGAGGAAAGGAGAAAACAATGTTGAAGAAATTTAAATTTGTTTAAAAAATAAGTTATTTAAAAATCTGTTCACATACATACTGTCACACACATCCCAAGGGCTGTTTGCTTATTCATGTGTATTTTCAGAGTTTATTTACAGTGAAGAAACAGCTACATTTTTATTGAGTGTGATCCAACTTAAATTAATAACCCTCAAAATAATTCATGATTTACTAGGCAAAATGAAAGCAGTCCTTCGAGTGTACTTCCATTTGGACAACTGTTAATCTATACTATGTCAAAAACAATTTAGTATTTTACCCTGCTTTACTGTGCTATTTCACATAATCTCTAAAGGTATATTTTACTTGAAGATTCTTAGATTAATTTCTGGGTTGACATAATGGTTATTATCCATTATTGTCCATAAGTTATTAGTAGCTAACAAGACTAAAATTTGAAAGAACTGAGAGTTGAAAGCTGATAAAAATAAGTCAATGTTTTTACACAATAGTTGTTACACAGAACTTTTACCCAACATGAATTCTTGCTCTGTTGTAAAATTTGTTCATAATGGTAAACTTATAATGAGAATCACCTGTTCTGACTCATAGACATCTTTGAACATATCACAATGTTTCTCATCCTCTTTTTAGGATACATATGCTGAGTTAATATATGGCTGCATTCCTTCCATTAGCACTGCAATGTTTTTTTAAAAAAATTCTGCCTCAGCCATACAAATTAGATATTTGATTTATTGGGTCATTCTGACAGATAGATTATTTATCATTACCCAATAACATAAAAAATAACCCACTAAGCTTTTCTGAATCACAGAAAAATTTCAACTTTTGATAATAGTGTTAGAATTTTAAGCTTTGCTCCTAATAAAAATGTATTTGCATTTAACCCTAGAAAACTTCTGTTGGTTTTGATTTTTTCTATTTTATTATATAAATTATGTAAGAGTAAAGAACTTCTTAATAAATAGAAAAACAATTAATCAATATCAGTTTTAGTATTTTGGAATGATGTTTCCTGATTCTGACCACTTATATGTTAACACATTTGCAATCACAGTGTAATACATTTTATCTTCTCCTGTGCTTGAAAACATATGCCTTATATCTTCCATGATTGTCAGAATCTTGGCCCCCATGAAATTTGTCCTCCGATGTTGTGTCAGTGAATATGTTATGAAACCTGAAAAAGATATTCTACAAATATAACTATGGTTATTATTCAGTTGAGTAAGATAAATTATCCTGGGTAACCTGGTGGGCCCAGTGTAATCACATAAGCCCTTAAAAGCAGAAGAGAAAGTAGATTTTTGAAGCAAAGGAAAGATTAGATATACTTGATGGTAGAAGGGACCTTGTACAAAGTGTGAGATGGAAATACATTCTACCCAAAACACTGCGCTGATACAAGGACCCAGAGCCTTGGGGCTGGGGTCCCAAGAGTTGAGAGAACAGCCTTGGCCTCTTGATGTCTTGATTTTAGCTGAAACCCCTAGAAGAAAATTTAAAAACACCATGCTAGACTTCTATAAAACAGGAAATGTGATATTATAAGTGGTATTTTACACTACTAAATTTGTGGCAATTTGTTGCTCAGCCAAAGAAAACTAACACATAGATTGTTCTTAGTCTTCATTATTATTCAATATTCTGATTATTCAACTGATATGTAATGTGGGCACTAGTGTTATATAAGTAATGCAAAAAAAGATAGGACATGGTTTGAACTTTTAGAAATCCACTATATAGCCAAAAGGTAAACAATCACAAAAAAATTGAAAAATCTTTATTATTTGCCACAAATAGAAGTATTCAGGAAGAATTGTAGCAGCAGGATAAATAGTTTTGTTCAGTGGAACTTAGGTCCTATAATATAACTGACTCTCAAGATTGTGCTATTTCACATCATCTGTAAAGATACATTTTATTTGAAGATTCATTAACTCTATTTCCACTAACACTGCCTTGGTCAAGTGGCTGGAAATAAATAGAAACTGTAAATAGGATATTATATTAGAGATGTTAAAAGATCAGACTGGCGACATTATCTGGGCAGCATGATGTTACTCCTAAAGATGGACAAACATAAAACAAGCTGCGTATCTAAGATTTTCTGTAATCTCCACACGACCAAAGGATCCTATATTAAATAACAGGGGTTACTTTTGTTTTTTTAAATTAAATATTTTATTTATTTATTCATGAGAGACACAGAGAGAGGCAGAGACACAGGCAGAGGGAGAAGCAGGCTTTGTGCAAGGAGTCCGATATGGGACTCGATCCAGAATCCCGGGATCACGACCTGAGCCCAAGACAGATGCTCAACCGCTGAGCCCCCCAGGCATCCCCACAGGTGTTACTTTTGGATAAAGTCATTGTAGGGATGTTTAGGGGGAAGCAATGCTGGGTGGCCTTACTCAGTAAAATAGGATTTAAGAAGGGGACAAGCCAAGACTTACTCTGAGATTCTAGCCCAGACTACTGAGGAAAAAGGTACAATAAAAAGAAATGAAGTAGCTTTAAAAAAACAGTTGGTCAGAAGAGGGAATATTGAAGGATTGATCTAAAATCATGTCTAAATTATATCATCTCTTACAAGTAGTAGAAGTCATGACCCAGTCTACAGAATATAGAAGAAGTCCATCAGCTCATGTAACAGCATGCAGACTGGTAGATGGATCACCTCAATAGTTTGAGGCTCTGAATTCCTTCTCTCTTTTGTTCTGTCTACAGTATCAGCCTCATTCTAAGATTAGTTCTTCCTTGTGGTTTTAGGATGACTGTCAGCAAAATCCACACCAAAGTACTTCCCTGTTCACATCCTCCATAAGATAAAGAACCTTTCTCCCAACTCATGATGACCAGCCTTCTCTTCAGTCTGATTAAGTCAATGTAGTCATGTGTCTCCTTTAGGACAAAAGTAGTCACTAGGGAAATACTTATATTGGCTTACATTAGATTTAGATTCATCCAACACAATAAACATAAAATATACATTCAGTTTATAAAGCAGTAAAAGAATTTAAAAGGTATAATTCAACTTTATGTTTTAGAAAGTAATTGAAGGGCAGCCCAGGTGGCTCAGCGGTTTAGCGCCGCCTTCAGCCCAGGGTGTGATCCTGGAGACCCGGGATCGAGTCCCACGTGAGGCTCCCTGCATGGAGCCTGCTTCTCCCTCTGCCTGTGTCTCTGCCTCCCTCTCTCTCTCTCTCTCTCTGTGTCTCTCATTAATAAATAAATAAAATCTTAAAAAAAAATAGAAAGTAATTGAAAAGGAAACCACACTGGTCTGTAACACAAACATCATCTTGTTCGACAAGTTTTGAAGGAATCTGGCTTGTCAGATTAGTCATCCAATATGGCAACACCCCATTCTGTTCTCTAGATACGTCTTTTCATTGTCTTCATGGTTCTTAGTTCTTCCTCTAGAATAAATTACGTTGTCTGTCCTCCTCCATTTCTTCCATGGCCATGTCTAAAACGGACATTTGGGAGTCTCCCCATTTGGGAAACTTCACAGTTTTTAGAAGATCTCACTTCTACTTAGTACAAGTTTGGGTCTCTGGTGGTTGCCTTACAAATTATTTTATAACTTATCATAAATCAAATTTCAGTGGAAGTTTATTTACTAAAGGAGCACATGTTATTTTTTGACAATAATGAAAATTTTAAGAATTTTGAGGGCATTTGTCTTATAAGACTATATACGTTATTGAAGGAAAGCACATTTGGTATAATGAGTGACCCAGTTAAGGTTATAAACAACGGTTACCATAGAAATATGAATTTACTCACAAGCTGTGTATTACCTAGTCACCAACTATGACCTCACTGATGTACTTCTAATTAACAATCAAAAATGAATACTGAAGAATTCTTTTAGGATAATATATGTTTATCAGCATTCCACTTTGTGAAAGTCATTTTCTAGATATAATAATGTTATTCTTTTTTTTAAAAGATTTTATTTATTTTTTCATGCACACAGAGAGAGAGCCAGAGACATAGGCAGAGGGAGAAGCAGGCTCTCTGTTGGGAGCATCAAGTTCCTTGATTCCAGGACCCTGGGATCATGATCTGAGCTGAAGGCAGATGTTCAACCACTGAGCCATCCAGGTGTCCCAATAATGTTATTCTTTTTTTTTTTTTCTCTAAAGATTTTATTTATTTATTTATTCATGAGAGAGAGAGAGAGGCAGAGACACAGGCGGCGGGAAAAGCAGGCTCCACACAAGGAGCCTGACGTGGGACTCGATCTCGGGACTCCAAGATCACACCCTGGGCCAAAGGCAGGCGCTAAACCGCTGAGCCACTCAGGGATCCCCCCAATAATGTTATTCTTACATTCTTTTTTTTTTTTTTAATTTATGATAGTCACACAGAGAGAGAGAGAGAGAGAGAGAGGCAGAGACACAGGCAGAGGGAGAAGCAGGCTCCATGCACCGGGAGCCCGACGTGGGATTCGATCCCGGGTCTCCAGGATCGCGCTCTGGGCCAAAGGCAGGCGCTAAACCGCTGCGCCACCCAGGGATCCCCTTATTCTTAAAGAGTAATTTAAAACACAAGACAAAAGTTGGATTCTTCATAACACTTTAACATATTAAGAAATATGCTAAAGGGATCCCTGGGTGGCGCAGCGGTTTGGCGCCTGCCTTTGGTCCAGGGCGCGATCCTGGAGATCCGGGATCAAGTCCTGCATCGGGCTCCCTGCATGGAGCCTGCTTCTCCCTCTGCCTGTGTCTCTGCCTCTCTCTCTCTCTCTGTGTGACTATCATTAAAAAAAAAAAAAAAATGCTAAAATGCCCAATGCCACAGAAAATCTATGTAAGGTGAGAATTGATACAAGAAGATAAATGGATTTAAGGATTTAAAACCAGTAATGATATTAAATACAGCGTTTTGTAAAGAAGTGTTTTCTAACAAGTTGTGGCAATACAAGCCAGAATGAAAGGAGACAGTATTCAGGAAGCACAAGCTGCATGGGCTAGCTGCTCCTTCACGACTTTCAAAGCTGACAGAGGGAGGATATGTGAGGGAGTAAGTATTGTTAACAGAACATTTTTTTTCTTGATTTTTGTTCATTATGTCACATATATTTGTTCCACTATAAATGCTTTATATATAATTATATTTCTTACTTGACAAGAGATAAAAGAACTTAAAATCGACACGTAGTTCTGGTTGTACTGCAACCTACTCTCATCACATACCATTTCTTTCTAACTCTAGTTTACCTGGATTCTTCTACTGATTTTTCTGTTTTGCATAGCTTAATTGTATCCAGTTGTAAAATGTTTGACTTCTACAGAACCCAGGACAAATTTTGGTAATTTATTAGAAGAAAGAGGTTTGGAGGAAAAAGTCTCTAAAAGATTAGTACAGGTGATGATATAGACTTAAATTCCATGATTGGCAATGGATCTAGGTTCCAAATATTCAAAAGAATATAATCTTTAACCAGATCGGAAATGACAAGTAAGGGAGCCAAACTCTGGATCACTCATTCAGAATAAATAGCCATTAATTGAGCTAGTGATTATTGGAGGAGAAGAAAGAGATTAAGAGGTAATCTGATGCTGTTACCTTGGGACATGTTGAATCTGATATGTCTCCAGGACATACATGTAGAGATGGAAATTTAGTTAGCAGTTTACATGCAGAGTCAGAGCTTAGGAAAAACATTCTGAGTGAGGCGTCATAACATATTTAATTATTGAAGACATAGCATAAGTTGATGTTAACTGAGATTGACAATGAAAGAGCAGGAGGATGGGATCCCTGGGTGGCGCAGCGGTTTAGCACCTGCCTTTGGCCCAGGGGTGATCGAATCCCACGTCGGGGTCCCGGTGCATGGAGCCTGCTTCTCCCTCTGCCTATGTCTCTGCCTCTCTCTCTCTCTCTATCTGTGACTATCATAAATAAAAAAAAAGAAAGAAAGAAAGAAAAAAGAAAGAGCAAGAGGAGAAAATCCTGTTAAAAAAGGAAGGAAAAAATGAATCAGTAGAAGAGATAAGGGAGGGAATAGTCTTCGATGTTAGATTTTTTTTTTCTGAGTATTTTCCGCAATAAACTACATAAAATGTGTTTGTATTTGTTCTTAACCATAATAATTTTAGGATGCTATTATTACCTACCTTCTACTAAAAACAAAACAAAACAAAACGCTGTATCTCAGAGAGGTTAAATAATATGCACAAGGTTATCAATATAGGATCAGGCAACAGCAGAAACCCAGTTCAGCCTGGATTCAAAGCCATTTCTTTTCCCACAATGCTCCACTACATCTAGGAGATCACTTCAGCCCAAAACAACCTTTCAGGTCATTTATGTAACAGTAATTTGGGGATTCCAGGGCAACTGTGTGTAAAAGAATTCATGAACGAGTTTTCTGCTGGTGGTTTCTCTCCATTCAGTTCCTTAAGTCCATTAGGGAGATGGCTATCCTTCTTGCTTTCCTGGTCTTCCTAATCATCTAGAAAGTCCCCGCTCTATTTCCTCATATTCTTTGTTAGAAGACTTTTTCTGTTTCTCTCTCTCCAGGCAAAAGCACAAAGAAGAAAGACCTCCATTATGTTACGTGTCTGCTCATCAGCAGAACAAATTCCCATGGCTCTCTGTTTCTAATCAGAAGGAGGTAATTTTCTCTTCTCACCTGACTGATTCTCCAACTTGGTTCTCAGAGCTGACTGCTCTCCAATGCCTTCCTCCAGGTACTCAGCTACAATTCTGTTAGTGCTGAAGTTCACTCATTAAAAAATCCACCATTCATTCTCCAAGTTACATCCACCTATCATCCAAGTCATTTAAAGTCATACCACTAATTTTATCAAATTTCAGTTAAAAATCAGGCTAACAATAGATAAACATTTACAAGATTTCGAGACCTCTCCTATATTTATAGAGTAGGTAACTAAAGGCCTGCTGACATAATAATAAAAACCATCATCATCATCACCACTGCCAACAATTTATTGACAACTTTCTATGTGCCAGTGTGCTCTATACTTCTCAGTCATTCTGTCATTTAGTTGATAGTGTTTGTACCATGGATGTAATTAGGTAGCGGGATTCAATATATGTCAATATACTCACAGTTCACATATATCAATCTAATTTAACAAATCCTTGTGTGTTAGATGTTATCATCACATTACAGATAAGGAAATGAGTTTCAAATCTTCACAGACTTTCCAGAAAAGAGCTAGTTTAAAAATGTTTATTTTTTTTTTAAGTTTTGAAGACAAAAAGCTCAGGCCCAAGTATGATGCATCCACCAAAAATATCCAAAATACTTAAATCCAAATTTGCTTATCAACTGGAAAAGTTCATGGCATGTGTAATTACAAAATATACATAAATGTGTAAAGTAATAGCAAGTCCCTATCCCCTAAAAAAATGAAAGCAAAGACAAAACATTTATGATAAATGACAGTTCTGTTTGAATAATTATGACTCAAACTACATTTTCTTCGTATTAGTTTTCTCATTGTTTCAGTCTTGAATCTCAATTCATATGTTACATTAAAACATAATCTTTGTGTCCAAAAGAAGGCTCAGCTTGTAAAGGCAGACACAAGAGAATAGGCTAGAGGCTATAATTCCATAGAAATGGAATGCGTTTTGTTTAAACTAAGCATCTGATACTAAAAATGTGCCTTTGAACACTTGTTAAAAGTGAGTCAGTGCCACAGATCACCTTGTCAGTGCTTTGACTGGAAAGCTGATGTTTAAAGGTGAGTTCCAACTGTTTCTTTAATTTATAGTGTAAGAATTCCTCAGCCACCTGTCTAAGGGGAAGCAACCATGCAGGGTTTATTGGTCTCCAAGCACTTTTGTCACCCGTCTTGTTAGACCCCTTGTACCAATCAGCATTTCTGGTAGAATCTAAGAGGTTATAATCACCTATCTTTTTTCTTTTCCCAATCTTTGTGTCTGATTATTTTACCTAAAATCTGAATAGGTAAACAAATAAAAACCCTTGATAACTGAAAAGCCAATATACTTGGTTTGACTATTGTTTAAATTTTTACTCTCTCATAAAAACTTTGCCCTTGTTAGGGTTTTAATTACTTTCAACAGAAATAAGTTTTTGTAGGTCTTACATACCATTTCAACTGATTTAGCAATCATGTTTTGAATACTGTTAATAGATCAAGTACCACAGGCCCTGGCTATTGCCTCATTCTCTTCTAATTGTATAGTATTTTATCAGATATCTTTCCTTTTGGTGTACTTTTGATGTTTTGCCAGTTACCAGCAATGTCAACCAGGTCAAGACTCAACAAAGTCTAATAAGGCTTGACTTAGCTAAAGTTCATATTTAAGCAATAGAAAAATAGGCCCAATTATACCACCCCCCAGGGTCATTTGAAAAAATTAAATCCAGTTAAGTATAAAATCTCATAGTCAAGTGACTTGCATACAGTAAGTGCTAAAAACATGTTATTTTCTGTCTCCTCTCCATCTTTATTTCTCTCATTCATTGTTAAAGACAACCTTCAGGTTGGAACTAATAGGAAGTAAACAATTCAGTCTCATTCATTCGCTAACTTATAGATCACAAGTTGATCAGTTGTCATTTCACATTATTATCTTTTTGCTTCTTGACAGTAAGAGAGTTCTCACTCTTTCTTAAGTTTAAGAGTCTTAGAGTTAGGTTCAATGTAATAGTGTTCCTTAAGAGTACATGCTACATTATCCTTGATGTAGTTCCTATTTTTTGTTTGTTTTGTTGTTTGTTTGGTTTATCTTGCCTTTGAAAAAAGATTGTTGCAAAGTAGAACACATGACATAAAAGCAGTATTGGGTTTTGTGATCTAGGAAATACAGGAAAGAAGCATATGGTAGTGCTTCTGAGTTATTGAAGGTAACTTTTTTTTTCCTAATCTAAAACACTCTTAACTTGTACTGCACCCACTTTAATCTTCTAATATTTAAAGTGTTCATGGTAAGATTGTGTAGAATAGGGGTGGAGAGAGTCATCAATCATACTTCTCTTTAAGACTGAATTTCCTTCATCTACTTTATTTTATACTTTCAAAGCATGGAAGGAAGAGTTTCTTACATAGCCAAGTGGGACACCTTTTCATGAAGCCTTCAAAATTGTAAATAGATATAAACCTCCATTCAACTGAATCTCAATGTTATTCTACATGAAAACACCTTTAGCAGTCTTCCCAGATAGGTCAACCAAATCAAAGACATTAGACACTATTTAAAGCAGTGAAGACAGAGTTCTCCCATGAATATGTGATAACAAGGTTATATGACAACTGCTTGGACTCGTGACTACTGGGTGTTAGGGAAGTGGGCTAAGTGGTAAGCATAACATGAATGACTTGCGTGTTGATTGACTGATTGTACGTAGAGAATGTTCATATAAATGTGGTTTCTATCTATAAATTGAGATAAATTATGCTGTCTATCAAAAGTGATCATTCCTAAAATCAACTTTGTTTTTACTGATGCAGAAAACTTGGAGATCCTTACATTATTTTTTCAAAAGTTATCTTGTCTTATTAATAATAAATCATAATCTTCTTGCAGAGAAAAAGTTTAATTTGCCTCTTAAAGCGTAGTTGTGAATGACTGACATTTGGACTAAATATAATTTGTTCTTGAGGTGCATATATTATTTTTAGGAGATTACTTCTTTTTTTTTATAAATTTGCTTTTTATTGGTGTTCAATTTGCCAACATATAGAATAACACCCAGTGCTCATCGCATCAAGTGCTCCCTCAGTGCCCATCACCCAGTCACCCCCACCCCCTGCCCACTTCCCTTTCTACCACCCTTTGTTCATTTCCCAGAGTTAGGAGTCTCTCATGTTCTGTCTCCCTTTCTGATATTTCCCACTCATTTTTTCTCCTTTCCCCTTTATTCCCTTTCACTATTTTTTGTATTCCCCAAATGAATGAGACCATATAATGTTTGTCCTTCTCCGATTGACTTATTTCACTCAGCATAATACCCTCCAGTTCCATCCATGTCGAAGCAAATGGTGGGTATTTGTCGTTTCTAATGGCTGAGTAATATTCCATTGTATACATAGACCACATCTTCTTTATCCATTCATCTTTCGATGGACACCGAGGCTCCTTCCACAGTTTGGCTATTGTGGACATTGCTGCTAGAAACATCGGGGTGCAGGTGTCCTGGCGTTTCTGCATCTGAATCTTTGGGGTAAATCCCTAGCAGTGCAATTGCTGGGTCGTAGGGCAGGTCTATTTTTAACTCTTTGAGGAACCTCCACACAGTTTTCCAGAGTGGCTGCACCAGTTCACATTCCCACCTACAGTGCAGGAGGGCTCCCTCTAAGAGTTCAGATTCATGGAAGATAATGATAAACATAACATTATAACAACATAATAACTGATACAATGAAAGGGCTTAACAAAATACATTAAAATAAAACAAACAAAAATAAAAATTGATTTTTAAGGCATGATTCCCTAGGGCAAGGAAACTGAAACCAGAAAGAAAATAGAACGGGGGAAGGATAAAAGGAAACTGTCTTCTAATTAGTTGCCATTTCATTTCTAGGGACTATTGCTGGGTATTTCATGTATTTTTATCCAATTTAGCTTTTTGACTATTCCACATATTTTATCTTGTGGAGCTATTTTACTGTTTAAGGAAACTACGGTTTATTTAATTTAAGTAGTTATTTGAGGATCCATAGTTATAGGATAGAGCTGAATGTTCAAGAGAGTGTTCATAAATTCTATATAGAGTTCTTTGTCCCACTTTGTGTTATATAAAACTCTCTTCTAGAAGGATGGTTGATGGCCAGGGAATGGTCTGCTTTTTGGCATCCAGTTCTTCTTTATAATGTAGATGAGTCAATTCAATACAATTGGTCTTTAATTAAGTTCTTGGTTTGTTCTTGTGGGGGTTGAGTGACATCAGTGAACAAAGCTGACAGAATTTTTTTTCCCCCTGTGGAACTTACACTGTAATGGAGAGGGGAAAAAGTCAATTAATAGACATAATAAATGAGGAGAGTATATAATCTAAAAGAGAATAATTGAGTACTATCCAAACACATAATATAAAATGGAGTGGAAAGGTTCAGAAGTTTGGGGAGTGGACTACAATTTTAAGTAATGTGCACAGAGTAGATGGGTTAAGGTGGCTCCTGAGCAAAGACTTGAAGAAAGTTAGCTATATAGGTAGGTAGCCAAGGAAAAATATATTTCAGGTAGAGGGAATGACTGATGCAAAATCAGATGTTGACAGGATGCTCTCTATTCCAATAACAACAAGACACTAGTGTCACTGAGATGGAGTGGGTGGCTCAGTCCATTAAGCATTGAACCCTTGATTTCAGCTCAGGTCATGATCTAGGGTCTCAGCATCCTGGGATTGAGCCCCATATCCTGGATAAGATCACCATAGAGGACAGTTTCTGGGGACCTACATCATGAAGTTTGGGAGAAGAGAAGGAATCAGCAATTGAGAACAAGAAGTGAGTGGGAAAGCGGATAGAAAACCTGGAGGGAATGGGGCCATGGAAAGGTAGAGAAGAGAGTATATCAAAGAGATAGGAATACTGACTCAAATACTGTTGCTAGATCAACTAAATTGATAGTTGAGAATTGACCCAGGGCATTTAGAAGCATGGAGAAGAAATGGTTGCCCTCGTACAGAGAAGTTTTGGTGGAATTGGGAGTGGGGAGCAGGAAACAGCCTAACTAGAGTATATTCCTAAAGAATAGGAAAAGGAAAACCAGAGGTATTCCTTCAAAGAAATTTACTGCAAGTCAGAGTAGATAAACAGAAAAATGAAAGTGAAAAATAAGTTCATTTCTAGAATGCAGATAACTTTAATGGAAGTTTCAAGCTTAATAGCTTGATTGCATTTTCTTGGTTGTACTAATTCATGTACACACAACACTGGAAACCTTAAATACTGAAATATATTTTAGAGGGTTATTTAAAAAGTATATAGCAATAGATCCATTCACTCAAATATAAACTTATTTTGATTCCATATTATGGAATATAACTGAATAGAGCTTCTAGCTTTTTGCATGGTCAATACCAAGAAATGATCAACTGGAAGGTAGTGTTTAATTCTTAATCTGATTTTGAGGCAACAGCACGTGCTAGTCATATATATAGGACACACTAGAAGTTTAAAGATCCCATTCTCTTTTCTAAAAGAGATCCCCAAACTGATTCCTAGGAACTAAAAGGCAAGAACCACTGTATATATCAATGTTTATGAAAACTATTTTTATTTCACTAATTATAGCCCCTTACTTCCACTGGCAAGCAATTTTAAGGCCTTTTTTGGGAAACATGTCTACAAGAAAATGACGCTAAAACTGGGCAATTTTATATTAACGAATGGATCTGGCTCTGTGGTTCTTAAATGTGATCAAATAAATAGCACAGCTTGTGATACTCAGTGACCACAGCGGTCAGTTGCTTAGAGAAGGGACATCTGGCCCTCATGACTGCATGTGAGCTAAATATACCAGTTGAACATGTAAGGCTGCTGAAGTTTTCAAACACCTGCAGGAATAGGAGTCATGATTATTTAGGGAGAAACCTTTGTCAATATTCCAGAACATGACCATGAATATCACATACTCATTTGAATTTAGTCATGAATTATTTAAGGTGTGCATTTTAATTTTTCCTCTGGCTGGAGGACAACTAGCTGAAACAATGTCTACTGGACTCATATGTCACAGGGATAAGGGAAAAGCCCAGAATTTAAAAGATACAATATAGACAATTTATACATAATGCAGATTATCAGTGAATAATATCTGCATTTCCTTAAAGACAAAACAGTGTATCATATTGCCCAGTGTACTGATTTAGCTTTTATTTTTATAATGTGTAGAGTGTAAAATATAACATAATGCCAAACATTGTTAGGTATTTAAGAAAAATTCAAGTCATCACTTGTAAAGAGAAAAGCCTGTTTTGTTCTGATGTTTTTTTCTCCCAGTAACAGCAATTTTTAAATAGTTTTTCTCTGCATGAACTCAGGAAAAAAAAAAAAAAAAGAAAGGGATAATACAATACTTACAATGTATTGCAATCTAGGGGACATGTAGGATAAAGAGGTACTGCGTCACCCCACAGCCGATGAATGATAGGGCCTGAGCTCTGTTAGAAGAATCAGGCCCTCTGAAGGAACATTCTAAAGGGAGCACACATAGCTATGAAGTTTTCTTTCTCTTTTAGGGCCACATCATTATATGGGCTCCCTGTAGCTCTTCCATGATAGATGTAAGAAACATTTCAATCTCAATATTGTGTCTTCATAGTTTTCCTTAGCAAAAGAAAAGCTGATGTCTAATGCCCTTTTTATTATGCTTGAGTTGTGTACCAGATTAAGCTATAAGATGTGTTATGTACCAAATAAGGCAATAAGACTGCCAGCGGCCACCTCTCCCTTGACCCTCAAGGGTATGCCATGAAATGGGGAGGATTTAGAGCCCTTAATATGTGAAAGGCCTTCGCTGCCACCAGGGAAGCAGAGGTGGCTGTGTTCCTTTTTCACAATTCTTCCCATTAGAGTTGTCACTTAAACTGTTGTTAAATGGAAAATATCTACTTTTTTTTTTTTTAAGATTTTATTTACCTATTCATGAGAGACACAGAGAGAGAGGCAGAGACATAGACAGAGGGAGAAGCAGGCTACATGCAGGGAGCCCGACGTGGGACTCGATCCTGGGACTCCAGGATCACGCCCTGGGTCGAAGGCAGGCGCTAAACCGCTGAGCCACCCAGGGATCCCCCTCATCTTGTTTTTAGGAGATAATTTTCTTGGTATCGGTTCCTCGGTTGAAAAATGTGCTCTTTTAGTACTTTAATGTTGCTCCTGTGTTTTTGCTTGCATTGTATCCATCAAGAAGTATACTGGCATTTCATTTTTGTTCTCCTATACATAATAGCCACCTCTACCCCATCCAGCTGCTTTCAAGATACTCTTTTTATCACTTGTCTTAAGCAAGTGGATTATATGACCTACCTTCTTCCTTCCTTCTTTCTCTCCTTCTTTCCCTCATTCCTTCTTGCTTGCCTGCTTGCCTGCCTGGCTTACTCAGCATTTTAAATCTGTTGGGTTGTGGCACATGCTGCCTACCACCAAAAGCAGCAGTCCCAGGATGTCAACTTGCTGCATGTTTTGCAGGTGTCAGTTCACCAAGAAAGACAAGAATCACATAGGCCCTGAACAGATCAACACTAATCACATAGGAAAGGTACAGATTGGCTCAATAGTGAGTATCGGTTCTCTATGGCCAAGAGGTCCTGTCCCACAGCCGACACAAGGAAATAGTATGTATGCACCGTATTATGTTACTACAAAGACCCCATTCCTTCCCCATCAGAAACAGAATAGTGAGGTTGGCCAGATGCCTAGGACACATTCCTTAAGCAGAACAAAGTTTTATTTAAAAGAAGTTTCTCTCCATGCTCCTCTCTCCCCTTTGGTACTCTAGTCTGTGGATTACTATTGTCCCAACCTCTGTAGATTCTGAGGTCCCTCTCCTCAATTTAGGAGATTACCAGCCTTGGTCTGAGTTCTCTTGCCTAGATGTCATCCTCATAACTCAATCAAGGCAGTGACTTGAGCGGGATAGTGATTCACTCTTTCCTTTCTCTTTTCTCAGGGATCACTTGTCTGCCTTGTGTGGTGTCCAATGTATGAAACTGATGGTTATTTTTTGGTGTTTTAGGTAAGAGTATAAATCCAATTTCTATTATTCCAACTTGACAGAAAAAAAGTCCCCAGTTTAAATTTAAAAGTTTCTCTTTTCTTCGAAAACTAGAAGTAGGTTAAAATACAAGTCTTGCAATGTTCTGGGGTTATACAAATCTCATGACATTTTAGATACCTTTCATAGATTTGCTAATTTTTATTTATTTATTTATTTATTGCTTCACATCATTTTATAAATTCTAATGGACTGTATAAAAACTTGACAGAGGGCAGCCCTGGTGGTACAGCGGTTTAGCACCGCCTGAGCCCGGGGTGTGATCCTGGAGACCCCGGATCAAGTCCCACATCGGGTTCCCTGCATGGAGCCTGCTTCTCCCTCTGCCTGTGTCTCTGCCTCTCTCTCTCTCTCTGTGTCTCTATGAATAAATAAATAAAAATCTAAAAAAAAACTTGACAGAAAACTTTAGGTTTTGATTTTGATTGATTTGTATTCAAATACATGATAATAACTGATAGTATGAAAGCATTAAAGAATGCTTAAACATTCTATAGAGGCAAAAAGTTTTAAAACTTCAATGCAATACTTTTCCACTAACAGCTCTACAACCATGTAGAACAAAAACTCACCTTGTAGGTCATTGCATATTTTTAATGGATGTATGAACCTCATACAAGTAAATACTTGCTCAACTTGAATTGTGGTCCTTAGTTATGACTATCATGATCTACAACTTAGCTCTGGGTTCGTTGAACATAATATTCCTTACAATCCAACTGAATCCTCTCTCTCTCTTCCTTTATTTTTATAATGTCCTAATTTGTTTCTTTTGACTATGTAGGAGTCATAATTCGGGCTTTGTTAAAAGTTTGCCTTATGACACTCTAACAGGTAGAAAGTAGTGGGTCAGTTGCCTGGTGACAAAACAACTGACTGTCATCACTATAATGACCCTTATAAAGGAGAAAAAATGAAACAAAAGATCAGCATATAGGGGCATCAAAACCAAATCATGATAGACATCACATGTTAAGTGATGGTCTGTGGGAAACACTAAAACAAGAAAAATTGACAAAATGACTAATATTAGTGATGGCAGGTATCAACAGATGTTTGCCACTGGCAAAATGAGAATGAGGAGCGGAAGCATAATTTCTGTAACTCTGACCATTTATCAGCTACCATATCCACTTATTAGCTAAATAATCAAGATATAGTTTACCCTAAGTAATGAAATATAAAGAGAATGGAATATCATCATTTTTTAATGTAAAGAGATAACTATATGAAGATAAACTATGCAACATTTAGGACTTTTTATAATAGAATGAATAAAAATCATTCCTTTGGTCATTATAAAATACTTATTGAATATAAATGCTGATTTAAAGAATAGTTGTCTGAATTGAGTTTAGTATTCAATATTTAATGTTTTTAATAATTTTGAAAAGCAGCTAGACTAATAAAATATTGACTCTGGAATCAGACTATCTTGTTTCAAATTCTGGCTCCTCTACTTTTTAGCTGTGTGAATTTCAGCAAATTATATAACCATTCTGTGGTTGAATTTCTTTGTTTTAAAAGGGGATTAAAACTATATCTTCTTTAGAAAATCATTATGTGCATTACATTAGTTAATACAAGCAAAGCTGTTAGAAAAATGCCTGGCAAATTAGAATATTTATTGCTTAAGTAAAACAATAAAAAACTGTTGCTGGATACAAAAACTGTGGTGCAAAAAAATAAAAACAAAACTCTAATAGTAAGAGAGACAGAATGTGGATTGGATTGTATAATTTCACACACATATGTACACACACACATCCAAATGGCAGTTTTAGATGTAGGTAAACAAAAATGCTTACAAAAATTTCTAATACTACATAATATTCTAAATTAGTTCATAATTCAAAGTACTGATAATTCATTATCAGTACCCAATGACATAAATGAAAAAGTATGATGACCTTTTATTCCTTTCTTTTCATTCACAGCGAAGGATGTTTTATGACTTATGAAATTTTCTGTGAAAACATAAAACACTCTCCTATTGTTGGTTGTCAATGTATAAGGGAATGAACATAAATAATAAAAATAATATATATTTAGTTTACCTGAAGGAAAAACATCAGAAACATCGAGAATTAAACTATTTTATGTCTTTGTGAAAAAGTTATTAAGAGCAGTTTGAACAGTGCTAGCCTTCTCATTATATAACTTATGATATGAAGTAAGACAAATTGTCTCATTTCTAAGTTTGGGTCAACATGCAATATTTTATCCTTTGCACTTCCAATGTCATAAAATATCTCTGAGTTCCTTTAATGAGAATTTTTGCCATGTCACTTACTCTGGGATATCTACATCCTTTTCTTCACAGCCACCTCTCTCATTGTGTCTAATTATTTCTGAATTTTATCATGTAATTGTTAAGATATTGAAGCCACCTTCACCCTTCCAGCCAACTTAATAGTCTGCAAGCATTAGCAATCACACCTTCGCCCATGTGATTGATTGAACCTTTCTTTAAAGATCTATAGATCATGCATTCTTTCCTAAAAAAGAACAGAGCCCTTCTGCACATTACCAGACCCTCTGGTAAACTGCACAATGCCCACCCATGCCCTCTGCTGACCAGAACCAAGGAACCAGACCCCCTTGCACAGCCTCAGAGCACTGAGGAAATGTCTGTAGCTGGTACCATCAAGTCTGCCCGTGATCAAGAAATGCTACAGACCACTATACTCCCTTTACTGATTGCCCTAGACTCCATTAAAAACACCGTGGGCCAGGCTAAAACTGCAGTTAGTCTCCTTGGGCAAGAGTCTACCTTCTCAAGTAGCAGTCTCCTGAATAAAGCTCAGATGACTTTCTGATCAAAACTCATCTCTTGGGGATCCCTGGGTGGCCCAGAGGTTCAGTGCCTGCCTAGGGCCCAGGGTGTGATCCTGGGGGTCCCCGGCTCCCTGCATGGAGCCTGCTTCTCCCTCTGCCTGTGTCTCTGCCTCTCTCTCTCTCTCTCTTTCTCTGTCTACCATGAATAAATAAATAACATTAAAAAAAACCCTCATCTCTGAGTATTGGCTTTTCAAGTGATGGGCAATTGAACTTGGGTTTTGGTAACAGGATCTCCTTGTGTTAGGAAATACTAATATGCTGATTTTCTTAGTGGGGAAACTGAGGCACAGGGACAGTAAATACATATATATATATATATATAGAGAGAGAGAGAGTATTGAGAGAGAGAGAGAGAGAGAGAGAGAGAATCTACTTCAAACTTCAGAAGTTTGGGATCCCTGGGTGGCGCAGCGGTTTGGCACCTGCCTTTGGCCCAGGGCGCGATCCTGGAGACCCGGGATCGAATCCCACATCAGGCTCCCGGTGCATGGAGCCTGCTTCTCCCTCTGCCTATGTCTCTGCCTCTCTCTCTCTGTCTCTCTGTGACTATCATAAATAAATAAAAATTAAAAAAAAAAAAAAAAACTTCAGAAGTTTAACCCTCAAGCAGGGCTTCGCCTGGCATACTTCAAATACTACAAGTGATTGAAACGTTAACACCTGGCCCTGTACTAGACCAATAAACGGAATTCATGGAGGTTATTTCAGGCATTGGCATGTTCAAAATCTTCTCGGTTGAGCCTAACAGGAAGTAGTGGTTGATAATTATTGGTTTTAAGCCTTCATATATAACCAATAAGCCTTAATAGCATTAAAAACAGAAATTAAGGGGCACCTGGGTGGTCAGTCAAGTGTCTGATTCTTAATTTCAGCTCAGGTTATGATCTCAGGGTTATTGAATGGAACTCCACTTCGAGCTCTGTGCTTAGCATGGAGTCTGCTTAAAATTTTCTCTCCCTCTCCCTCTGCCCCTTCCCCCACTCACATGTACTACCCCCCTCTCAAATAAGTAAATCTTAAAAAAAAAAGAAAGATGAAAACAGACTACAGTACTCCCTTCTTATCAGAAGTACATTCCAATATCCCCAGTCTAGCCTGAAACCATGGATACTACGGTTTCATATATATTTCTATACACATGAACCTATGAAAAAGTTTAATTTATAAATTAGGCACAGTAAGAGATTAGTAATAACTAATAATAAAATGAACTGTAACAATACATGGTAAGTGTTTATGATCTTTCTCTCAAAATATCTTATTATGCTCTACTCACCCATCTTGTGATGATATGAGATGATAAAATGCCTGTGGGAGGAGATGAAGTGAGGTGAATGACTTAGGTAGGCATTGTGACCTGGCATTAGGTTCCTCCACTGACCTTCTGAGGATAAGTCAGAAGGAGAATCATCTGCTTCCAGACCGCGGTGGACCACAAGTAACTAAAACTGCAGAAGGTGAAGCCATGGGTAAGAGGGAACCACTATATTCCATAAGTGGTGTCCAAACGTTGAAAAGACAAAGGTTATCTCTATCTGACACAATTCCCTTCGAAAATTCCCAATAGTTTAATAACTCAAGGTAAAAATCGTCACTATGCAGTTTAAAAATAAAAAGATAGGGCCGAGAAATAAAGAAGACAAGATTAAAAAAAAAAGAAACAATTAACCAAACCTCAACATTCAAAATTTGCCTGCAAAAGAAAACCAAAATCATTGAGCACACACAGTTTTTATTAATTTGTCATTAAATGTATTAATTTCTCAATCTTTGTCTTTGGAGTCTCTGTCATGAAGATAGGCTCTAGGTAAAACAATCCTATAACATGGGTCCCCTGGGATTAGCTTCAGCTAGCCTGAGTCATGCTGCATTGTCTTGTATCAAGCAGTGTCTTAACACAGTAGGAGTATTGTGAATAGATTTTTGATTATGTAAAAGTTCTGCAATTTGGCAGTCAATTTTAAAGAAAACTATTTTTTCTTCGTTCTGAGCAGCATCAAATGGTATCAATAAGCTTTTCTAATATTTTTTGAATAGAAATGCATTTTGTTCTGTACTATTCTTTGAACAATTATTAATTTTCAGCTTTAATTTTTTTTATAATACTCATTCTTGACAAAACAGTGCCCTTGCCAAAATGTCCAGAACAAATCAGTATGAATAATGGAGAAGAATATGTTCGCTGCAGTTGCTATAGTAAATGAAGGATTTGGACTTTGTCTGGTGCAATAATTTCTCAATAATGAATAAGATAGTTACACATATTTGATGCAATCTGTAGATATGCTTTTATCATAATATCATAGAGAATAAGGAATTTGTTGTCTTCACATCGTTATACTATGGACTATAACTAAACTATACTTTTAAGTGACAAGATTGAAGGAAATTCTTTATTGTAATTTTGTTTTTAATTCCAGACAATACTATGACAGGGAAGATGCTCCAGTGAGCTACATTCTATAACTAAAGCAAATCTTTGGTTTAAGAATATTATAGGAGCATCTGGCTAGCTCAGTTGATAAACCACATAGCTCATGATCTTGGGGTCATGTGTTCATGCCCCATACTGGGCATAGAACTTACCTTAAAGAAAGAGAAAAGTAAAGTATATTGAGAATTATCAAGTTTAACATAAAGGCAATGTTTTACATTGTTCCAATAACATTTTGATTACATATTCTCTAAAAGACACCACATTATGTACTTTGGGTTGTGCTTAAAAATATTTTTGTTCGTTTCAACACATCTACTAGCTACTGATTACATGTACAGTACAATCCAGTAGGTAGACCAAGATTTGCTTTTCAAGGCTTCAAAAAAGATAAAACAAATAATGAGGTAGTTGTAGGTAGTTCATGTCCTACTAAAACCTAATGCTTTCTTCTGCCTCTGCCTCTGAGATTAAGAACCAAATCTTTAGCAAGGCAGAGAATCTGTGATTAAGGCATGTAAAATATCTCACAGTGCCTCCTAGAGATTGCCAGCAGTACTGGCCCTTGGAAAGTGTCCTAGCATCCAAAGCTTTGCATCCGAAACCACAAAATGCTAAAGAGACTTCTAACCTGGGGGGTTTATCAATTTACAGAAGAGATGAGTGCACAGAAGCTGCTAATATGCATATAGTTAGTTGGCATAAGATTATAGGCCTACAGAAACAAAGGCAATTCAAATGACCAATTCATCCCACTCCTTTGTTTTACAAATAAGGGAACAAGAACAAAAAGAGGGCAAGTGATTTGTCTCAGGACACATTACTAAAAAATGGCAGCAACAGGACACAAACCAGTCACATCCATTCAAAGTTCCTGTCATTAAAATTTCCCAACTCACAGCCATATTGTGAGTAAATCATCCACAATGGTGGTCATGCTACCTTTGGATCAGCAACCAAAAACAAAATGCAGCTGTGAAAAACTATATTCTGTCCATTCCAGTCACTAGCAAAGGCTTCTGCTTTTTTTTTTTTTTTTCTACTTGGTAGAAAATCCTACATTATTCAAGTTTGAGACATTATTATGTCAGGCTTACTAAGATCAACATAGTACCAATGTGCTTATTTTATGGCAGATAATAACTGGAGAACATTTTATATAAATGAGTAAAAATATAAAATTCTATACTAGAATTTTTTCTATTTTTATGCTATAATTATACTTAATTAAAATTTTTATCTGCTTTCAGAATATACTTCTTATATGCCTACTATTGACAAGCTCTATTGCTATTGTCAATATTTTCTTTAAATTTCAGTAAATATTTGCAAGATTATTTATCTCATTAAACATGTGAGAAACCTGAAAATGTCAAGAAGTTCTCTGAAATTACCTAAATTTTAATAGCAACACATGGTTTTATCTCTAGGTTATTTGATTCCAAACTCAAGGATACTTTTTCCTAAAACAGAGGTAAAGATTTAAACATATCTGTAAAGGGAATACAGGAACATTTTAGAGTAACTTAATTTTTCTCTATATTTCTAAGTTCTTTTGTACTAAATGGAAATGAAAGGAGATGAAAGGATTTATCATGTCAAAGAGCCTTTGGACAGACACTTTACAGAGCTCCTCTTTTAAAGAACAAGTTTTTTTTTTTGGCTACTGTTGTTGATGTGATTATTTTTATGTTGAAAGATCACTGTTCAGAAACCATTGGAAAGCAACAATGCTTTCTTTTTCTCTTGTTCCTACTATAGCCTATTCTTGCTGTTTTTTTTTTTCCACCTTACAGCAGTAATGAAAACCAAAATTACACTTTGCCAGGAGCACAAGAATAAAGATTTTCAAAAGAGACTATTATGTTTACGATAGGAGTGTAAACAAATTATATTAGCACTAGGATTAGAAATTTTAGGAATTGGGATTCAATGCAAACATTAATTGTCAATAATTTGCACTTGGATATTCCTACAGCATTCTAGAATGATTACAGCAGTAGTGTTTCCTGTTTAAGTGCTTTGATATTTCCCTATTTGGAGTAATAATAATTTTGCATTATATACATGATTAACTGAATGAAATACCTGCTGTATATCAGCTTCATTTTTAGTTCCATCCTTCCTAGAATGTATTTAGAAAAATTGATTAGTTTTAAATAAATTTTAATGTATTGTTAAAAATATCAAAATGTATTCAAAAGAGTATTCTCATTCCTTGAAAAAAGATAACTCATGTTTTCTTATACTCATATGTTTTATAGTATTACTGAATTTCTAAAATATGTATAATTTACAGAGTGAGGAATATGGTTTATGGGAATATGAATTTTCCATTAATCATACATAACCATGCTATTAGGATTTTTTTCATGAAGTTAGCTCTTAAGTAATTTGAAGTATTCTAATTCTATAATGACAGCAGTATGGCTATAAGGATTTTCTTTTTTTTTTAAGATTTTTTTTAATTCATTTATTCATGAGAGAGAGAGATTGAGAGAGAGAGAGACACATGCGGAGGGAGAAGCAGGCTCCATGCAAGAAGCCCGACGCGGAACTCGATCCCGCGACTCCAGGATCAGGCCCTGGGCTGAAGGAGGCACTAAACTACAGAGCCACCGGGGTTGCTTTATAGGGATTTTCTTTAAAGGTACATTTTTAGAATACATCTATTTTGTACTGAAAGACTTTATGGTACAAAATAATGGATTCCAAAAGATATTTCTGTATTTGTCCCAATTAAAATCACTTCTAGTGTTCCTGTGAATATTACTGTTAATAAGTGAATAAAACTGAATTTTGGCAATATTAGCACTTCACTGTCTAGAATAAGTAGTGAGATTTACCATTAGGTAGCCACTTAAGTGGTGATATAACAAGGTGGTCAACATTTAAGGGACACAGTCAATGGGTTAGATAGACAAGAAGGCAATCATCCAATAGCCTGTGTTGTAGCTGAATTCAGGCTCTCTACCCATAGGACCTCATTTCACTACTTGTCAATTATGATTATAGGTAAGTCATTCAACCTTTCTGTGTCCCATATTCTTCATTTCTAAAATTGAGCTAATAATCATAATGCCTATCTCAAAGATTCTTGTATTAAATAACCTAATATAGGGGAAATAACCCTCCATAGAAAATATTCAATAAATGAGTGTAGTGGTTGTTATTATTGTAATACATAAAACATTGAAGAAGTCCCTTTTTAAGTTTATATTGGGTGATTAATACTTTAATCATTGTTTCACACTGACTTTTGAGATTTTTCTGAGTATTATATCTTCATGGGGTGGGGACGCATTATTAAGACTGCTTTATTTGTGAAATATGCAACATGTTCTACAGAGAGACACTTTTATTCACGTATTACAGGAGAAAAGCTTCTAAACAATTATAGGCTTACTGCATATTTCACCTCTGTAACTAAAACAATTATCTAAACTTGTAAAACACTCCTTGGTCATGTTTGGCAGGAACTTTCCCTGGAGGATATTAAAAAAAAAAAGTGCAATGAATGTTAGAATACTTTTATTTTACTTCATTTTAATGTATTTATATGTATTTTTGCCTCACAAGTTGTTCTTAAGGGGAAAAGAAGTCTACATTTAATTAAAAATGGCCTTTAAGGCATTTTTCAGAAACATTTATAAACGTGGGACACTGTTCAGAAGAGAGTCCTTTGTGATAATTATATTCTCCATGAGTGCTGATTGAACTAATTAAAAACTGCAAGTCTTATCAAGATTATTTATTGAAATCTATTTGGCAGCTTTCATTACTTAACATAGCTCAGTAGTTTATGCTTTTGTAGTCATTTAAAAATGGTAGCAGTGATTCAAGTAAAGAATGAAAGTTGAGAAATGTTTGATAAGCAGATAAAACCATATCTGATCCTTTGTACCTCAAAAAATGACTCAATGGCTAAGTCTGTAGAGTACAAAATAGCTTTTAAATCACCTAGTAATTTAATTTGGAGTTTGCTTTTATTATCTGGAAATATGCATTAGGTAACAACTACTCAGCTTCCTATTTCAATTCGTTCTCATCAGTTCATGCTGATAAATAAAAATTGTTATTAGTGGTGGTCAGAAGAGATCCATTAGGGGAATGCATATGGCAATTCTAGAAATAATTGTATTCAAAACCAAGCACTACATCAATGTACTACGAATACATGCTTAGTATTCTCCTCCCAACAAGTGCCTTCCATATTTCTCTTGTGTCACTATTAGCTCAAGGCATAGAAATTCACCCAGGGAAATATGATCAGAGAACTAACAAAGTGAAAATATGGAGTAAAGCAGAGTGGGATGGGAATTGTAGCTCTTCTGCTCACTAGTTCTATGAACTTGATCAAGAAAATCAGTGTTTCTGAATCTCAGCATCTCATTTGCAAAATAGAGTAATAAAACACTGCAAAATAAAACATCTTGCAAAATTGTGGGAATAATGCATATCAAATGTATGGAAGGGTTCCTGAGAGGGGAAAAACTCAACTCATTATCAAAGTAGAATAGTTTTAACAAGTAGAATTATGTAAAACTGCAATGGACTTCTTCATATATACGACCACTTATTGGTATTATTGTAAAGGGATTCATGCTTTAAGAAGAGGGCTGGTTCGGTAGCTTCAGGGATCCTCAAGCCTGATATTAAGTTTTGGCCAGTATGAATCATACAATTGACTGAGCTATTTATATTTGTGATAGGAGTGTGGGTAAGTGTCATATATGGTTGCTCTGAATATTTATCTCTCCAATTCTGCTAAAAACTGACCAGAGAATTTGAAACTCTCCATTTTCATTGATGTGACATTTTTATTCTTATGGAAACATGTAAAAATATGACTCTAGAAGATCTAATTGACAAATCAAGGCACAGATGGTGAATGGCCTAGGCAGTGAAACACAAGGTAAAATAAGAAGTAAATTGGCTTGGATTCATTCTACAGTATTTGTAGTTTTCAAAAAGCATTTCAACTGCAGAAAATAAATTAGTTTCTTGGATATTTTACTGACCTTACCTGCAGTCATCAGTGTCACTATATCCATTGATTAAACATAACTATTCCTTTCTCTGCCAGTTGAAAAAAAAAAAAAACCTGAATTATCAATTGCAGATTCTCATGAAAATAAAATCAAAGTATCATTGAAACAGGTTTGGTCATGTCTCAAATTCTGTTCAAGCTGCTTTTACAATGTTAAAAATTCACCTAGAACTTTATACTAGAGGCTTTTCTGACAATAGACATATGCAAATTCTCAGTTAATAAAAAAGGAGCAAGAGACTCCTTTTCAGGGAGAAAACAAATACTTAAGAATAAGTTTCTGAGTTTGAATGAAATAAACCAGTGACACTGTAGAAACTACTATCACTAATGTATACCAATAAATGAGAGCAAAAAGATATATCTGGACAAAGTTGTCTCCTCCTTTTTTTTGTGTGTATGTTTTTATTGGAGTTTGATTTGCCAACATATAGGATAGCACCCAGTGCTCATCCCGTCAAGTGTCCCCCTCAGTGCCCATCACCCAGTCACCCCATCTCCCCCACCTACCTCCCCTTCCAGTGCCCCTTGTTCATTTCCCAGAGTTAGGAGTCTCTCATGTTCTGTCTCCTTCTCTGATATTTCCCACTCATTTTCTCTCCTTTCTCCTTTAATCCCTTTCACTATATTTATATTCCCCAAATGAATGAGACCATATAAAGATTGTCCTTCTCCGATTGACTTACTTCACTCAGCATAATACCTTCCAGTTCCATCTACATCCAAGCAAATGGTGGGTATTTGTCGTTTCTAATGGCTAAGGAATATTCCATTGTATGTGTAGACCACATCTTCTTTATCCTTTCATCTTTCTATGGACACCAAGGCTCCTTCCACAGTTTGGCTATTGTGGACATTGCTGCTAGAAACATCGGGGTGCAGGTGTCCCGGCGTTTCAATGCATCTGTACCTTTGGGGTAAATTCCCAGTAGTGCAATTGCTGGGTCATAGAGCAAATCTATTTTTAACTCTTTGAGGAACCTCCACACAGTTTTCCAGAGTGGCTGCACCAGTTCACATTCCCATTCCCCAGTAAATGGGCCATACAGACTATAGAGCCCAATCTATACTTCCACTCAGATAGCAATGCAGATCAGCAGCACTACCCATCTTCTGAACATGACCTCAAGCCCCACCAGGCCAGGAAGCCAGGTCTGAGACTTTGGGCAGCTAGGAAGTGTATCTTACAAACCCTCTAAGACAAAGATTATAGCCAGGAGCCCCACCCAACTGTAGAGTATAACCTTTGGCCTCACTTGATCAGGATCCCACGCCTAGCTATGGAGACATGCTCATAGCCCTGCCTGGCATCAGAGAAGAGTAAATGACCCTGCCCAGATGTAGGCTATAGCCTACAGTCCTACCCAATTTAGGAGTATACCTTGAACCTACATGATCGTGAAGCACAGTCCATGACTCTGTACAAAATAAAGCCCTGTCTGTGGCTCTGCCTAAAGAAGAGTCCAAATAGTGGCACCATCCAGCTAGGGATCATAGCCTAGAGTCCTGCCCAAACAGGGATGATTGCAGAGCCCAGGCTTTAGCTCCACCCAGCTATGGAATCTAGTCAGTAGCACTGTTCTACTAGACCCCACCATCCTATAATTCCAGCCGACAAAAGGTGATTGCACAGGAAGCAACTTTACCAGGTTGCACAGGGAGCAACCTTACCAAGGACCTCAGCCAAGGACCTCAGATTTTCAGGGTAGTAGGGACATTTGATAAATTTCAACATCCATTCATGATAAAATATTTTAACAAATTAGATAAAAATGACATGTACTTCAAAATTTTAAAGGTCATATATAGTAAGAACACCGCTAAGATCACACTCAATGGTAAAAGGTTGAAAGCTTTTCCTCTGAGATCAGGAATGAGACAATAGTGCTCACTTTCACCCCTCCTTTTCAACATAGTACTAGAAATCCTAGCCAGACCACCGAGGCAGGAAAAAGAAACAAAAGCCATCAAATTAGAAAGGAAGAAATAAAACAGTCTATGTTTGCAGATGATATGATCTTGTACATAGAAAAACCCAAAGACCACACTAAACAAACAAAAACCCATTAGAAATAATAAGCAAATTCTATAAAGTTAGGATACAAAAATTAATATAGAAAAATCAGTTGAATTTTAATACACTAACAATGAACTATCTATGAGTAAATGAAAATCATCCCACATACAAGAGAATCAAGAACAATAGAATAGGGACACCTGGGTGGCTCAGAGGTTGAGTGTCTGCCTTTGGCTCAGGGCATGATCCTGGGATCTGCAATCAAGTCCTACTTTGGGCTCCCTGCATGGAGCCTGCTTCTTCCTTCTCTGTGTCTCTGCATCTGTGTGTGTGTGTGTGTGTGTCTCATGAATAAATAAATAAAACCTTAATAAAAACCAATAAAATGTTTAATAATTAATTTAACCATGAAGGTAAACAACACATAAATGGTAATGGCGTGTTCAAAAGAAAAGTTAATATTGTTAGAATATCCATTCTACCCAAAATGATCTATAGATTCAATAAAATCTCTTTCAAAATTCCAATGGTATTTTTTTACAAAAATAGAAAAAAACAATTCTAAGATTGTATGGAGCCACAAAGACCCTCAACAGCCAAAGCAGTTTTGAGATGGAAGCACAAAGTTGGAGGCATCACACTTCCTGAGTTCAAACTACAGTCGACAGCTTTGAATTATGTGGGTCTACTTATATGCAGATTTTTTTGATAAATGTAGTACAGTTATGTACTGTAGTGTAGTGATAAATGTAGTGATAAAAGCACCAGCAAATGTATTTTCTATTTTTTATGGCTTTCTTAACATTTTCTTTTCTCTAGCTTATTTTATTGCTAAGAATGCAGTATATAATCACATAACATACAAAATATGTGTTAATTAACTATGTTTTCAGTAAGGTTCTGGTCAAAAGTAGGCTATTAGTAGTTAAGTTTGAAGGAGTCAAAATTTCTTTTTTTTTAAAAGGGCAAATCACTTTTTTTTTAAAGATTTTATTTATTTATTCATGAGAGACACAGAGAGAGAGAGAGAGAGAGAGAGGCAGAGACATAGGGAGAGGGAGAAGCAGGCTCCATGCAGGAAGCCCAATGTGGGACTCGATCCTGGGACTCCAGGATTATGTCCTGAGCTGAAGGCAGATGCTCAACTGCTGAGCCACCCAGGCGTCCCGGAGTCAACATTTCTATATGAATTTTCATTTGGAAGGGGGTGGTAGGTACTCCTAACCCCTGCAATGTTCAAGGATCAGTTATATATTTACAAAGCTCTAGTAATCAAAACAGTCTGGCATTGACACAAAAACAGTTGTGGATCAATGGAACAGAATCAAGAGCACAGAACTAAACCCAGGCATATATAGTCCACTGATATTTGACAAGGAAGCCAAGAATATTTAATGGGGAAAAGATCATTCCTTTAGCAAATTAAGCATTTTCCAAGTTAGGAAAAACTAGATATTCACATACCAAAGAATAAAATTGGCATCCTATCTTATACCACGCACAAAACTTAACTTGAAATGAATTGAAGACTTAATATAAAATCTGTAACTATAAACCTCCAAAGGGTTAAAGGAAAAAGGCTTCTTGATATTTTTCTTGGCAATAATTTTTTGGATATGATTCCAAAAGCACCAGCAACAAAAACAAAAATCAAGTGAGAATACGTCAAACTAAAAAGTTTCTTCACAGAAAAGAAACAATCTACACAATGAAAAGGCAAACTATAGAATGGGAGAAAGTATTTCTGATAAGGGGTAATATCCAAAATATTCAAGGACCTCACACTACTCAATAGCAAATAGTAATAATAACAACAATCCAAAGGACCTAAATAGACATTTTTCCAAAAAAGACCTGCAAATGGCCAGCAGGTACATGAAAAGATGCTCAACATCACTACTCATCAGGAAAATGTAAATCAGAAACACAGTTCGATATCTCTTCATATCTATAAGAATGACTATTGTCAAAGAGACAAGGGATAGGTGCTGGCTAAGATGTGGAGGAAGGAGAATCCTTATAGACTATTGGTGGGAATGTAATTTGGTACAACCATTATAGAAAACAATATGGAATATTACTGAGTCCTAAAAAGGAAATCCTGCTATTTATGACAACACGGATGAACCAGAAGGACACTAGTTCTAAGTGAACTAATCAGATGGAGAAAGACAAATACTTAATTATCTCACTGACATGTAGAACCTAATAAAGCTGAAGCCACAGAAACAGAAAAAAAAAATGGATTGATGGTTGACAGGGGCTCATGTGTGTGGTGGAGCGAATGGGAAGCTGTTGGCCAAAGAGTACAGACATTCAGTTATGAGAATAATATATTCTGGGGATCTGAAGTGCAGCACAGTGATTACAGTTAGTGATATTAAACTGTGCACTCGAAAGTTGCTAAGAGATTGGATCTTAAATGTTTCCACCATATCAAAAAACAACAAAAAATTTAACTATGTGAAGTGATGCATGTGTTAAACTAACCTTATTAAAATAATCATTTCACAATTATATTTATATCAAACCAATTCATGTACATCTTAGCTTATGCAGTGTTATATGTCAATTATATCTTAATAAATCCTGAAAAAATCACCTGAGTATTTTGTTTTCATCCTTATTCAATATGTACTTCCTCCATCCCTACATACCACCTCTAAATTACAGCTTTTTGCATTAGGTATAGGCCAAGAATCTGAAACTTATTGCTTATTGCTTAAATGAAGGGGATGGTGAGTGTCACCTAAAACAAATAATTACCTACCTTTGGTTATCAAATTAGAGGTTTCTCTTAAATCCACAGTAAAAAAAAAAAAATATCATGCTTTTTGTTGGTTAGGGAAAAAGTGAAGTTCTGCACTCTGCATGCCAGAGCTTAAAAATTTTATTTCAAAAAAAAAAAAAAAAAAAGAAAAGAAAACCAAAAAACAAAGTCTAAACTCATGAAGAGGCAGCTGGAGCAGAACTTAGTTAATCAATGGAATTAACAATCCTTTTTAGAAAAACGTTTGAACAATTTCTGAAAGGCTCAATGAGATTAAGTGCCCTCTGGTAAGTTGGATTTGCCCAGAAAGCTAAATTTTAGTCTTTATGAGGAGCTTAATAACCTTCACTAGACATTGCCTTTTTTATAAAACCTCATCAAAAATGTTAACTAGTCACGTTTTTTCCTATAAAACATTTCCAGCTGAAGAAAATGTTATAACTGATTTTTAATTTTTTTTTATTTGAGTAGAGTTGACACACAGTGTTACATTAATTTCAGGTGTAGAACATAGTGATTCAATAGCTCTATAAAATATGCTGTTTACCACAAGCTACATTGTCACCATACAACACTATTACAACATCACTGACTATATTCCCTCTGTTGTACCTTTTATTTCAAGGACTTAATTCATTCCATAACTAGAAGCCACTCCCCTTCACCCATTTTGTCCATCCTTCCACCTTCTTCCCTCTGGCAACCATCATTTTGTTGTTTGAAATAAATTTACTAGAAATCTTGTTTCTTACATAAAATTCAAAATAAAGCAGTTCATACATGCATACAATCAACTAAGTAGTGGCAGGACATGGGATGAATCAAACCAGACTTCCTTAAATTCTTCTATGAAAAATATTAACGTATGACATTGGAGTAGGAGGTAGAGAAATCCAAAAGAGGTAAGATCCAGGTTAAAATACTGATGGGTTCCTAATCTGGAGCTCAAAGCCAAGGAAGAGTGAGATGCTAGAAACTTCAGACAAGTTAAGGGGGAAGCAAAAAACTGGAGAAGCTGGATCCTTGTTTCCAATTTGGAACACTGAGCAGAATCCCATGCAGGAGTTTTATGCTAACAAGAGAAGAAACACAGTCAACAAAATATTGTGGAAACAATAAAGATGACCCAAAAGAAAAGACAAGAGCATATTCTGACAAGGAGATCAGCCATCATCTCTTGCCTTTGGCAGAGAGTCAAAGGCAGGCAGAGAGGTGTGAGAGGCTTATAGTGATGAGAGGGAAGGCTCCAGGTATGCTCTGCTTGGATGTTGTTGCCATGGGGAAGGTGGAAGCAGTCCAACTCCTTTTGCACATCTGAGTCATAGTTTTGAATGTCTGTCTACCTTCCCACACACATTGTGTGAGATGAAATTGTATATATATATGCTCAAATGAGTAATAAACTACATAATCTCAACACTTGACAGTTCTAACCAGATTGAGTGACAAAAAATCACAAGTATCATAGCTTCTATTAGAATCATAAAGAATAGACATGGGTTAAAATTTTAATATATGTGGGTGATAATCTGCCCAGTGAACAATAGGTCCTTCCATTATTTTTACTGTACATGTATTTCTAAAGACCAAGAGCAAGCATGGGACAAAGTGAAGAGATTTGACAAATTCATTCCTTAACACACCACACAGCTGAAGACTAAACCCTTGCGTGCAAGAGGGTTCCTTTTACTTCAAGAAGGAATTTACTACTTTCTAATAACCAGCATCTCCAAGAACTGCCTACCCCTCTTTCTTCTTTGATAAGAGTAGGAAATGTATTTATATGGTATTAGTACACTAATGGAATTTTGAAGAATGAATGTTTTTTATTATGAGATATTTCAACCCAATAAAGTCTAATTAATGATGAGGTGACTATTACTTTTCTCTTGGAACATTTATGTTTACATGGCTGGCCCTCTGTTGCCAGGTACTGCCTTTCTTTTTTTTTTTTTTTTTTTGGTACTGCCATTTTTTAACACAAGTCTAAAATCTGGATTTTATCTGAGAACTCTACCAACAAAAGTTGTCACTTTGCTTTGACTTCATAGTGGCCAAAAAATAATAGCAAGTTCATGTTTGTATGAGGTCACTAAGGTATGAATTTGCAACCTCAGATCTCACTTTAGGGAGACATTACATTTTTCTTATTTTGGACAGTTAACAAAAATATTTAAACTTAATATCAAAAATATATTAAACTAAAATATGTCCTTATTTAAATTTTGAGGTGATTAAATCAGTAGCTAACATCTATGGCCAATCAGTTCATGTTTTCCCAACAAACAAAATACCTTCTAGTTCTATCTAATGGTGGGTTTATCTGAAATTTTCTTTTTGTTGAAACACATACCATTAATGTTAAACATTCTGTTTACTTAACAGAAGAGCCAATTTTTTACACTCAAATAAAAATATACTCATATTACCAGTTTATATTTTTAGTGCTATATATTGTGTGTCATGTTTCTTCAAAAGTCCACAATTTTAATTGCTCAGAATTATAAAATCATGCATTAATATAATTCATGTTATCTTGATAATGTATCCATAATACTTTATAATGAATATTTGAATGCTGTTATGTTCTATTTTTAAAATATTTTATTTATTTATTTATTTATTTATTTATTTATTTATGAGAGAATAGTATGAAAAACTGTATGCCAATAAATTAGACAATCTAGAAGAAATAGACAAATTTCTAGAAATATGTAACTTTCTATATGAAATATATAACCTATAAATCTATAACTGAGTCAGAAAGAAATATAAAATTTGAATAGATTAATTATTGGCAATGAATTGAATCAGTCAGGAATCAAAAAACTCCCAGAAAACAAAAGTCCAGGATCGGATGACTTCATAGGTGAGTTCTGTCCAATATTTAAAAATCGGGTGGCTCAGTCAATTAAGTGTCCAACTCTTGTTTTTTGGCTCAGGTCATAATCTCAGGGTCCTGAGGTTGACCCTGCACTGGGCTTTGTACTCAGCAAGGAATCTGCTTGCCTCTCTCCCTCTGCTCTTCATTACACTCCCACTCTCTCTTTCTTTCTATCTATCAATTTCTAAAGTAAATACATCAGATATTTTTTTAAACATAGAATAAGCCTAAATATCTATTCTTCTCAAACTATTCCAGAAAGTAGAAATGGAAGGAAACCTTCCAAATTCATTCTACAAGGCCAGATTTACCCTGATACCAAAACTAGATAAAGACACTACAAAAATGAAAATTGCAAGCCAATAATACCTCTGATGAACATAAATGCAAAAATCCTTAACAAAATATTAACAAACAAATCCAACAACACATTACAAATATCATTCACCATAATCAAGTGAGGTTTATTCCAGGGATGCAACTGTGGTATAATATTCACAAATCAAAAAACATGATACATCACATTAACAAGAGAAAGGATAAAAACCATATCATTATTTTAATAGATGCAGAAAAAGAATTCCACAAAATATAACACTTATTCAAGATAAAAACTCTCAACGAAGTAGGTTTAAAGGGAACATACCTCCAGGTACTCAAGGCCATTGTATGAAAAACCCACAGCTAACATCATACTCAATGGTGAAAAACTGACAGCTTTTCCTCACCGTCAGAAACAAGACAAGGATGTCCACTCTCACCATTTTTATTCAACATAGTACTAGAAGTCCTCCCCACAGCCAGCTGTACTAAAACATGACTCTTCTGTTAAGTAAACAGAATGTTTAACATTAATGGTATGTGTTTCAACAAAAAGAAAATTTCAGATAAACCCACCATTAGATAGAACTAGAAGGTATTTTGTTTGTTGGGAAAACATGAACTGATTGGCCATAGATGTTAGCTACTGATTTAATCACCTCAAAATTTAAATAAGGACATATTTTAGTTTAATATATTTTTGATATTAAGTTTAAATATTTTTGTTAACTGTCCAAAATAAGAAAAATGTAATGTCTCCCTAAAGTGAGATCTGAGGTTGCAAATTCATACCTTAGTGACCTCATACAAACATGAACTTGCTATTATTTTTTGGCCACTATGAAGTCAAAGCAAAGTGACAACTTTTGTTGGTAGAGTTCTCAGATAAAATCCAGATTTTAGACTTGTGTTAAAAAATGGCAGTACCAAAAAAAAAAAAAAAAAAAAAGAAGGCAGTACCTGGCAACAGAGGGCCAGCCATGTAAACATAAATGTTCCAAGAGAAAAGTAATAGTCACCTCATCATTAATTAGACTTTATTGGGTTGAAATATCTCATAATAAAAAACATTCATTCCCAGAACCAGAGTCTATAAAGAGAGAACTAACAAAAAAAAAAAAAAATAAAAATAAAAAAAAAATAAAAAACATTCATTCTTCAAAATTCCATTAGTGTACTAATACCATATAAATACATTTCCTACTCTTATCAAAGAAGAAAGAGGGGTAGACAGTTCTTGGAGATGCTGGTTATTAGAAAGTACTGGAACTCCTAGCCACACCTTTGTAGTGTAGCTTGAAATCTGAAATTGTGAGAGTTCCAGCTTTGTTCTTCATTTTCGAGATTGCTATGGCTCTTTGGGGTCTTTTTGGTTCCATACAGATTTTAGGATTATTTTTCCTAGTTCTGTGAAAAATGTCATTAATATTTTGATGGTGATGCTATTAAATCTGTGGATTGTTTCAGATAGTATGGACATTTTAACAATATTGGGCCTTCCAATCCATGAGCATGGAATACATTTTCACTTGTGTCATTTTCAATCTCTTTGATCAATGTTTTATAGTTTTCACAGTAGAGCTCTTTCACCTCCTTTGTTAGGTTTATTCCTAGGTATTTCCTTTTTTGGATGCAATTGTAAAGGGGATTGTTCTTAAATTTCTCTTTCAGCTACTTCATTACTAGTGTTTAAAGTGCAACAGATTTCTCTATATTAATTTTATATCCTGTGACTTTATTGAATTCACTTATCAGTGCTAGTAACTCTTTGGTGCAATCTTTAGGGTTTTCTCCATACAGTTCCATGTCATCTGAAAATAGTGCAAGTTTTACTTCGTTACCAATCTGGATGTACATTTATCTTGATGAGTACTGAGAAATGTATAGAATTGATGAATCATTATAACATACACCTGAAACTAATATAATACTGTATGTTAATTATACTTATGGAAAAAAATTAAAAACCTGTTTCACTTTATGTTATACTAAGTGCATATGAGGACACCGAAATAGCATTTGACCCTTCCATATTGATGGTCAACATCATAAGAATATCAATTCCATACAAATAAATTCCAATTAAAATTTCAAAAATGTTTGTTTTAGTTCACCTCATATCCAAGTTACTTTTTTTTTTTCTTGATGCAATTTGTCTATTTAGAGGCTTTCACTAAAGATTGGAACAAAAGAGCTTGGATTTTTTTTTTCTTTTCAGCCATTGTAAAAATATAATAGCATTTTTTAAAAGATTTTATTTATTTATTCATGAGAGACACAGAGACAGAGAGAGAAGCAGAGACACAGGGAGAGGGAGAAGCAGGCTCCATGAAGGGAGCCCGACGTGGGCCTTAATCCTGGGTCTCTAGGATCACGCCCTGGGCTGAAGGCGGCGCCAAACTGCTGAGCCACCTGGGCTGCCTAAAATATGATCGCATTCTTAAAATAAGCCTTCCCTGATAGATTCTCAAGTTCACCTGAATAAGTGTATGGAGAGAGACAAGAACAATCTGAAAAATAAGGCTAAATTTTAAATAATATATTACTTAAAATACCACATATTAAACACTACTCTACAATTATAGAAATAAAAAAATAACGAAACAAACAAAAATAATCTGGTGGTGGGCATATTTAGAGAAATAGAATGCTACAGAGGAGAGGGTCCCGAAACAGATTAACGTACTTAGGGGTATTTGGAAAATGATGAAATGTGGAACATCATAGACTATTCACCAAATGACTTACAAATATTCAGAAAACAAAATCCACAAGAAAATAAACAAGCACCCACAAAATTAAGAAGGATCCCTCTTTAATAACATGTGTGCACATTAATCCTGGGAGGAAATATAAAATCAAATACACTATTAGAGAAATATTTATGTTTAAAGGCAATTTTCATGAAAAGGTGAAATCATGATTGTCATAAAGATGTAAAAATAAATATGTGTTAAAAGATTATTTAACTCACTCAGTGAATGAACCAGGCAGATGTTACTAAGAGTTCAAGAGAATTTAAAAAACATACTTTTGCAGAGTTGTAGAACAGCTCAAACATGGCTGCTAACTCTTGGATGGTCCAGGCAGTACAGTGGTTTGCTGACACACATGTTTTCTAAGGTTTTTCCTTCATTCTATGATAAACAGTCTCAAAGAAAAATTATTCTTAATTACAAAAGGCTTTTTTCATTAGATTTGTACTGAGTATTTGCATAGCTGTAGCAAGAATGTAAATCTGCCACAGTGCCCTTTTCAAGTTTGTTTTGTTGGAAGTTTTTTTTTTCCTCCTTTTTTTTTTTTTTTTTTTTTTTTACTTATTCATGATAGACATAGAGGGAGAGAGAGAGAGGCAGAGACATAGGCAGAGGGAGAAGCAGGCTCCATGCTGGGAGCCAACACGGGCCTCCATCCCGGGACCCCAGGATTGCGCCCTGGGCCAAAGGCAGGCACCAAACTGCTGAGCCACCCAGGGACCCCCTTGTTGGAAGTTTTATGAGGAATCTCAGATAAAGATTTTTGAATTGTCTTATAACTTATCCTGTGCTAAGAATCCAAGCCATGACACTCTCTCCACTAGGTTTTACTTATAGTGCCTATAAGTTAAATGAATTCTCAAAGACCCCAAATATCCTAAAGTTCCCACATCTATCAGGAAATGGCCTTCCTTACTTGTCCGTAAGGCTGGCAATCCTGTAAGCCAGGTACCAGGCCAGTTTTCCAAGATGTCTTGTGTGAGCATTGCTCTGTAAAGCTAACCTTGGTTTCTGGAAAATCTCTCTTCATGTCTAACCAAATGAGCATCACTCTCAAATATGACATTCCAGGAAAATCTTTGGTTGTTAAGCCAAATTTTCCAATTAAAACCTAATAAGAAAGAGAATGATTTCTTACTGTACCTCTGCAAATAACTGAATTGCGGTGAGAAGTAAGACTTAATAAGAGTTTCTGAATTCTCAGGGAAGAGGGTCAGGTAGGGGAACATAAGATATTATTATTTTATTTTTCTTTTTCTTTTATTTTTATTTCTATTTTTTTTATTTTTTAAGATATTATTTTAAAATGATTTATTTTGCCTTACAAAATCAGAAACCATTAAATTATTTTAGGTTATCAACAGCCTAAGAAGAAAGAGTATTCCCTAATATATCCAGAAAACAGAACACTAAAGCCACATCGACAATACTCAAAACAAGAACTACACTTATCTCTCATTAGTTCATTCAATCTTATATAATTAATTCTTATTTCATAGAATTATGGGTTAGAAGTTTTGGCAAACTTCTTTTTAAGATTTATTTATTTACTTTAGAGAAAGAGAGAAATCACTTGAGCACAATGGAGCGGAAGAGCAGCGGGAGAGGGAGAAAGAAACTCCAGCAAGTTCTTACCTCGGCACAGAGCACAATGCAGGACTTGATCCCAGGTCCCTGAGATTATGACCTGAGCCAAAACCAAGAGTCAGATGCTTAATGGACTGAGTCATCCAGGCACCCGAGTTTTGGCACAATTTTAACACATCTCCTTGCTTCCTTTCAAACTCATTCGAACATACAATAGCTCAAGACAAATAAAATTCCTTTGCACAAATCTACAACTTTCTATAACCATTCAGGTTTTGTCCTCCACGTTCCTCTTTCTTGTTCTGGAATGGGCAAACATTTTGCTTTAGGACAAAACTATGTGCTTTCCCCTTAATGACAAAAACCTATTTCATTATCTTCTATACAAACTTGGACCTTTCTGCTATTATTGCCCCTAGTAGTTTCATTTACGTACACTAATTATAACTTTTAATCAAAGTAACTTCTATTTCACAAAGAAAACTATAGAATGAATCGTCGTGAACTCTCTGACACACACCAGCATCTTAATAGACTGACGGAGCTCATGAATACACAAAACACAAGTTTCTATAGCTTCAACTATCTTTTAAACAACTTCTGAAAGAAGAAAAAATGAACATGTTCATTGGCTGACCTGCTCTGTTGTGGAAAAGTAAGTTCTAAAGATAGAACTTCTTTGTAATACAGGAAAATAAAAACTAAATGGATATGAACTTAAAATATTGCTTGGTAATCAATATTTCAGTATTTTATTGTGCATATAAATGGCCTAGGTACCCAATAAATATCAATTTACTAACACAAATTAGTATCAATCCAAAGTACACCTAGCTAAAATCTTAGAGAGCATACCTAAGCTGACATTCTACAAAAATAATTAATATTGAAATTGTTTGTCAGAATAATAATTCAAATTGGTTGAACACAAATTTACATTCTTTACAATCTTAAATATTAACTAAAAGCAGAGATGGTTCATTTGATCAGGAAAACCGTACAAGTTTAGGAAGAAAATATGCAAGTAGAATATAAACATGTGATTCTATTATCCTTTAATATTGACAAATCAGAGAAGGGCATTGATGTTTTTCTTAAACTGAAAATATTAGCCTTATTTGTCAAAGACTTACTTTATGTTTTGTGAACTTCAATTCTAAAATCATTTCACTTAGTTTCCATAAACATGTTTCTTTTCTATTACTCTAATAAGCAAGTTAGAAGTAAAATTTCCTTATTTTGTGCTAATTTTAGGAATTTATTTATCTCTATATGCCGATCAGACAGAGATCCTCTAATTTTAAAGACTATACAATCTAATTTATAAAGACCACACAGAGATAGGTAAATATCAAATGGTCATACAATGAAAGTTAAACATCTTTATGAAACATAGACATTTGGACATACAAACCTAAACAGAAAGAGTTTGTAGTATCAATTCTAAAATTTCGGCCATGGGTCAAGATTAAACACAGAAACACAAAAATTCACTAGTTTAGCTATGAATGTGTGGTGTTTTCCTTCTTTGCGGGCACAGATTCTTAATTGTCTTGAAATCAAAATAGAATAATACACAAATAAACAAAATAGAAAAATATGCTAAAACACCAGATTCATTGTCACTTCTCACCCAACAGACATCTTTATAAACCATTAATCTATTTCCAGAGACCACCAAATAGTCAAACCACAAAACCAAACTTCCCATTGATCAGGCATATTTATGCAGAGTTGGAAAATAGCTCAAAAACAAGGAAACAGTGCTAGAATTAGAGGACTCAAAAAGGAGTGCTCTTTGTAGATCATGAATTTTGGAAATTAGGTGGGAGACAAAGAAAGGCCAGAGTCAATGGCCCGAAGGGGATTTACAGTGCATTGGTTTCTATTGCAGTGCAATTTATCTCTACTTTCTTCACATGAACAAGGATTTCTCTGTGTCATGTAATTCAGAAACTGTAGGAAATAACAGAAAATGTTTGCTATGAGAACAAAATACATCAGAATAATCAAAGGCAACATAATTAGATTTGAAGAATTAATATATGGTTAAAGATTATACATATATACACATACATATATATGATACACAGATATTTACATATTTTAAATAAAAGTATAAAATATAAAGCATTCATATAGGGTACATATAATCATAACACCCATTTTATGAAAAGAGAATTAATATTATAAAGCGCATGCAATTAAAAAACGATCCAAAGAAATGAGTAATAACTACCCAGGAAATTAATAGAAAACTAAATGTAAATTTGAAAAGCACCTTAATCTCACTAATCATCCTTAAAAGCAAAGTTAAAGCACAGAAAAAGGTAGTTTCTTTTCAGAACTGAATATAATGATAAAATTCTCTAATATCTACATACAATATCAGAGTGATTCTTCTACTTAAAAGAAGAATTTAGCACATCTAGTCAACCTTAAAATGTGTGTACCCAGTTGCTAGAGCAAATATGCTTATAGAAAATAAATGTGTATATATATATATATATATATATATATATAAATTCATACACTTTTCAGTTCTTATTTAGAGGATTACTTGTATCACTGTGACTGTATCACTGTGAATGTATGAAAAGGAGGATTCTGTCTAATATTATATTACATATTCTTACATATTTATAGAAAATACAATTCAATTAAATTGTAAATTATTTATATTAGGAATTTATCTATAATCCCTTTGTATTCATTCAAGGGGCTATTCAAGAGTTAACTGAACTACCTTTAAAACCAAAAACATGTCTTCAGACAGCATGTACTGGTGCTGAGATGGGTGGCTATCTGAAACACACAGCCTAAGGCTATTCACTATTTTTTTAAGAATTTAAGAAGAATATTTATAGAATTCCTATCCATGACAACACGTTACCTTTATTTCATCAACTATGCCAGAAACAATGTACTGCATTTTTAGTACAATAATCTGTTTTTGGTCTTTGTTTCCTTATCAAAAGAAAACAGATGCAAATACCTAGAATGTCATATTGTTTCCATCTTGTGAAGGAGGGGTTCAAGGAGTCCAGCTTTGAAGGAAAGGCCTACAGGATAACTGGAATGTGAAGGACAATAGTAACTGTAGCATGTCAAACTTACTTGGCAACCATGTTTTTTCTTAATAGTCATTGAATCCGCCCCCCCCCCTCAAAAAAAAAAAATCTGGTGGAAAAGATCTGGGGTTGACCTCAGTGTCCAATGAATAATGAGCAGAGATAAGCATAAAAAAAAACAATAAGTCAAACCTTAAAGAGAAGTATAGATATGGTAAAATCTGTCTACTATGTGCTGCTTGCATATCAATGAAGGAATTAAAAATTCATGCCCTGTTTGTTGAAGAATCTTTGTGTTCCAGTACTACCAGACAAAATTCATTTATTTCTTACTTCTAGAAAAACTGACTTATCTTTTTTTTTTTTGTTTTGTTTTTTGAAGATGTGAAATAAAGTCACCTTTATTGAGACTTCCAACCACAACATAAGGGAAGTCATCCCTAAGGAAAACTCTTCATTTTCAAAAGAAGCCTACCATTGAAATGTCATCCTTTTTGTAATAAACCATTGACAGCACCTGAAGTGATTTAAAATGGCATTCAAAGAATAATTCAGGAGAACAGACTATTTTGGGGTTTAATATAGATACATTTCAGAAGAGTTATCAGAAATCTCCAAACAGTGATATTACAATTTAAAGCTTTAATTATTTGGAGATATATATATATATATATGGTCCAGTTCAACTGTTCAAGTGACGCCGGGAGAAAGAGACAGATCCCATTTGAAACAATGATGAAAAACTAAAAAAAAAAAAAGAGAAAATAGGGCAGGATATTTGGTAGATGAAGAGAAAGTATTTTCTTGGGGGATAACTAAAGATGATATTTGAAAGTCATTCACTGCAAGCAATTCCTACCCTTCAAGATGGAGCATTTTATAAGAAGACCAATCAGTTTAATGTATCATCTCCCAACCACTATGAAAGCTCAACTCCTCATATCTGGGAAACTGTCATTTTATACAAGCCAAAATCAAAATTTAAATTGCCGGGTTTGAGTATTAAGCAACTTTTCAACCCAGCTAATAACATACAGAAAATAAATTAAAACAAAATAGAGTAAAATAACATAAAATAGAATAACTTCAAATGAAGCTATCTGACATGTTCCCTCACTGGCTTGTTCTCTGTCTTGCGTTTACTTAGTTTGGAATCAATTCGCTTTACCCATCTTGGGTATTATACTTCTTGTGTGTCCTGAAATCTCATTTTTTTTTTCTTTCAGTAAGCAAGTCTGATTCAGAAATCAAAAGGTCAATATCTTGAACAAATCTTTTTTTCTTTCCCAACACACTTTGACAATTTTATTATCTTTTTTCTTATCCAATATAAAAGTATGTGTCTCATAACTGCTGTTGTGAAGTGTACAGCTGGTTGGTGAATCATGCCTGAATGAAATTGGTTTTCAAGGGTAGATCGAAGTGAATTAGTAAAACATTACTTATCCAAGAAGTAAAACAAAGGCATGGGTGTGGCAGTCCCATAACATCCTTCTATGTGAATAGCTAAAGCTGTAACATATTCTCTTTTATTAGCATATGTTCTTGGTTAGCAGAGCAAACTAACACATGTTTTCAGAAAGGAACTAGTAACCAATACCTTTGAAAAAGAAAACAATGAAAAAATAGTGAGATTAATCTACATTTTTTTGTAAATTAATGTGTGTGTATTGGGATATTTATTCATACAAAGTCAAAAAACAAACAAACAGCCCATAAACCACATCCTGAAAATCAACCCAACAGATATTCTCCAATTTATAATAACAATGTAGACAACCAATTCAGAAATATATAATTCAGTTTTAACAAAAGGCTGATAAGTTTTGATTTCTTTAAACAAAAGTTTACAGTAGTCAGCCCCAAGGTGAATTGAAGTGACTGCAACCGGTACTAGAAAAATTCCTGCAGCAAAAGTCAGATGATAACCTGGGCCCCCACTGCTCATAATTGCAGGCATTAAATTAGAAAAAAATAAATTAGTTCCAAACTAAATCAAGACATAATTTCAACGAACTGATCCTCGTGTGTGTGTGTGTGTGTGTGTGTGTGTGTGTGTTAACGCAATGCCTTGCATGATACAGGTGATCAGTATTGAGTATTAATTGCTTAAAATTGGAAGAAGTAAAAAATACTAAATTAATTTATTTTTTCTCTTAGTGTAAATAGTACATTGGAGGTAAAATCCAACTTTGGAATATTACCAAAGAAGCATCTTAGTTTAATATATGCAGATAGTTCTTTAAAGATTTTTCACTTTGTATCTCACAATGATGCTTGGATAGAGATTTGTTATTTATCAACATTTGCAGAGTGATTTCAAGTGGGGTGGATGTCAGCTTTTTTCTAGAGATGAGTTTTCAAGTTAAAGTCACTCGCTTTGGAATCATTCCAATTGCCAAAGTGCCATGTGAAAAATTTGAGAGTAAATTACACTGAATTTTTATAAGGAACTAAGCTTAAGTGTTTTTATCTCCCATTCCAGAGCCATTGTCATTTGTTGCCCTGTTGACAGTAGTTGAGCTAGCTTTAAAAGATCTCTCTTTTTAAATCTCAAGGATTTCTTCATTAATCTTCCCCACATACCCATAGTACTTTCTACTATCCCTCCCCTCCTTAGTTGAATGGAATCAGGTACAATGTTTTGTTTCAATCATCCTGGCTCTTCTCTGCTATATCTTTTGGATATGGAATAATATTTGTTTTAGTTCAAATCTCCAAACCTAGCAAAGTCAACATTCAGTTCCTAGTCATCTTTAAACAAGCTGAAGTTTGCTTTGAAATATTGTATATGGGTTTGTTTTTTAAATGGTCCATTTAAGATACGATAATTTGTCATTGAAATATATTTATACACAAATGTAAAAATGGTTGTTTATACAACTTCTTGCTCCTCTAGAAGTGCTGTGCTGTGCAAGTCATCTTTTTAGAGACTGAAATGTCATATGGATACACTAGTAAGGAGATCTGCTGGACAAAGACATTTCTTTTATCTAGCCACTAAAATTAGTGAGATAAATTAGGGGGAAATTTTTGAAAATTGTTCATTTAAAAAATTGGTTTGTTCTTGGGATTTCTTGGGGTATTTTATCTGATATTTAACCTGTCATATTTCCTCTCAATGCATCAGTACCTTTCATCTTACTTAATTGATAAAGACCTGCATTTTTTCCTGTTCTTTAACTTTCTGAAGAGTGTTGTGTCAGGGTTGTGTCAGCGTGAGCACAACCCACTTTCCCCATCAGTGCTCTCTAGTTCTATCTCCACGTTGCTTTCTGTAAGAGTCATTTCATGGGCTACAGACATTTTCAGTCTATGACCTCAAGATTGGAAACCACAATTTATTTATCTTTGCCTTTCCCACACAGTTTTATAAATAATAAGCTCTCATTAAATATTGCAGAATTGAGTTCAATTTTTATTCTCAAGTCTTATGACTCCAAGTGACTTCTGAGCACCAGGAGCTGTCCTTGGGGGTTCAGAAAGATAGAGGAGGGTTAATGGATGCTTTTACTGTTTGGAATGTCCAAATCTATAAACCTCAGTTAAAGGAGTCTGGGAATCATAGAAAATAGGAGTTGAAAGTGAATTCAGAGGGCATTAATAAAGACCAAGAATTTTGAAGAGCAGCTAAAATGTACAGAGCACTTTGCACCAGGCATGGGCCTACACCATTGTCATTTGTGAGCTCACTCAAGAGCTACCTTTTAAAAGGGCGATGCTATTATCTTCATGTTCTAGATGGGAGACCTGAGCTTAGTAACTAACCCCCATGTCAACATCTCCTAGCCATCCATCCAGGATGTAAATCCAGGGACTCTGACCGTGAAGCTCATATTCTTTACTTCTCCTTTCACTCTTTCAGGGAAATTAGATCCAGAGAGATTAAGTTTATAATGGCATTAGTTTTAAGTTGAAGATTTTAATAATTTGCAAAAAGTATAATTATCTTTGCTTATATGTCTTAGTGACATTTGTTTTTTTTTTTTTTTTTTTTTTTTTTTTTTTTTTAATGTACATCAAGATTGTTAGGTTATAAGCAGCCTGAAGATTATGGTTTTAATGGTGAAAACTGAAAGTGTAGGTAACTGGGCAAAATCTTTGGAAGACGCCGGTCTGGAGAAACCCAGCCTAAACACAGAGTATTCCAAAAGCCCCTCATACAAATATCATTGGAAGCATTGGCCGATGGTTATGTCACTTGATTCTACCATTTGCTGTGCTGTCTTGTATTCCTTCCTTGCTAAACAAACTGCCTTAATCCTTGTCTTTGGATGACATGCTGAAAACTTAGGTCACTTCTCTCCCCAAATGCAGTGATTTTTCTGAGTACAAGTGGCCCCTTACTCAATATGGTGTGACAGTCAACGTCAAATGTTAACCCCTGTCCTCTACGATATTATATGTGTGTATACCCATCTATACGTATCAACTCTTATATTTATGATTTTGCTTATTTCACATCTTACTTACTGAGATTGTTCAAACATTCAACTTTACCTTTTCACCAGCTTACCACCTCTGAAAGCAACAGTGTTCCCACCGGTCACCAGGTGACCTTGTTAATCTGCAGGTTCCTGAGCTGTCATCCAACAGCTTCATCAGACGTTCCAAGTCAGAGCCTAGGAAGGCGGGTAGGTAGAATGAATGGCTGAATGAATGAATGAGTGAATTCACCACCTAATAAATGAACTAATTAGTGATGGTTTCATGGATATATCCTATCCCCAAACCTATTAATTTATATAAAACAAATATATGCATAGTTTTGCATGTCAACAAAATGATTTTGAAAGAAAAGGAAAAATCCAAACACTATTAAAAATAATAAGTCAATAAGTATTTAAACAAATAAATAAGGCAAAACCATTCTCATGCAAAAAACCACTGCCATGAATCCTCTTTTTCCCTCTATTCAGATCTTCAGGTCAGAAATGTATCATTCTTCTACCCAGATCACTATAACTTCCTGTTCCCACAAAGCATCTCTGACTTGGTTTCTGCTTCTTCTCTAGTATTGAGACATCATTTGGAAGTTATCATCACAATTTTTTAGTTATTTCTTTTAAAATACCTTCCAGTATTTTATTTATTGTGGCTAACTGCTTAGCTTCAGTAAAATGTTTAAAGCTCTCTACCAAGTTTTCTGACATGGACATTTTAATGTTTTTCTTTTGAAAGCAACTGCTGACTCTCCTCTTCTAGCCTCTAAATATGCCCACTTGTGACTCCCGACTCAAGCAGGCAACAACATAAGTGATCAATGAGAACTTATCACCATTCATATCTGTAACTTCTCATGCAAGTGTGTGTGGTGAGGTGGAAGGTGAAAATCGGCAAGAATTCACTGTCCTAAGACGCTGTTAGGTTTAATTTGAGCTATAGGATCCTGCTCAACTTATCTGTATCACTGAACTTCCATAATTTCATAATCTCATAAATTGGAATTGTAATACACCTAAAACCCATAATATGTTTGAATTAAATAAGTTAATGCTTGCGTAAGTATTTGACAAAGTGTCAAGTTTTTTTTTTTTTTAAGATTTTATTTATTCATGAGAGACACACAGAGAGAGAGAGAGGCAGAGACACAGGCAGAGGGAGAAGCAGGCTCCATGCAGGGAGCCCGAGGTGGCACTTGATCCCAGGTCTCCAGGATTACGCCCTGGGCTGAAGGGAGGCGTTAAACCACTGAGCCACCCAGGGATCCCCAAAGTGTCAAGTTTTATATAAAACTTTCACTCATTTAAACTTTTACTTATTTTCTTTCCTTTATAGTCTACATGCATTAATAAAAATTGACCAAGAAAAATTTACATATTTCATAACTAATAAAGCTCCCAACGTATGAAACGATATTTTTGTGATTGTGGTACATGCATGTGTAAATATCTTCTTAGACACCGGTGGAAAGAGAAAGGCAGCCTCTTTTGAATGTCTGTTGTTTTGCCAGTATCTAATATATATGAATCTCATTTACTCAGCAGCATTAGTATTTGAATTCTTAAAATGTAAACATTTAAGGAACAATAACTTTCACATTGATGAGGGTGGGTGATTATGGGATTCTGACTCCAGGATTTGAATAAAGGGGTAAAGCCTGAGGATCAATTTGACAGAGGCCAAATTTTGCATCCAGGGTTGTCTGCTGGGAAAGCCTGGAGAGTCTATGCCACATAGGTTTCCACGGGGCTTGAGCTTTGGCTCCCTCATATAGTGGAGGTTGCTTTTTGTGTTTTCTTTGTTGTTGTTGAAATCAATATTACTTTAGACTACAAGCAGAATTTAGAGTTCAAGGATTATATCTCTTTCCATTTCTTTGCTTTTTCTAGTGCTTCAAATAGTAAGATTTATATTCAATCATATTCTTTGAGTAAGCTGATCCCTTGGGACAAATAGGGTCACTTAGCTTGTTCAAAATGTATCCTCTGCTCTTTGTTTCTTCTCTTGCAAACTAAGTAGTAACTAATACAAAACATATTGAATTGCTATTTTTGTTTGAAGATCAGCTTACATGTTGAAAAATACTCTCTAATAATGATTTTTAGTAATTGTACCCCATAATTATATATTTTTATATAGTTAATATTAGCGAGTATTGACTTTTCAATAATGGAAATCAATTGTATATATTAATGAAGAGCATGAAGCAACAGATATTTATTTAGGATCTAGAAAAAACTCTCTGAATTAAAGTCGTGATTTAAGAAGCCATTTAAATGTATTTAGTTTTATAACTTATTAATCCAGGCAGGCACCTCCCCACTCCATGAATATAAACTTAAAGTACTGCTATTGTCTAGTTAAAATAAGTTTTATTTTTATCTTCTGACACCACAGATATTAAACTATTTTAGAAAATTACAAGGCGTTTAGGAGAAATAAATCATGTATGTCCTATGGTGTGTTCCTAAGAGATAACCCTTCTCGGGGAGTATTTGTACCACCTCTCGTGATTCCTGGGTCTAACGTGATCCATAGTCATTAAATATTAAAAGGTGGTACTCTGTATGTGTCTTTCTGAAAATAAGGTATGATATATTCTGGGATAGGTTGGTACTTAAAAAAACTACTTTTCTCTCTAATGATTGAAGGGACATTTGAGCAAAATGTTTAATTTTGTATTTTTGCACATGTTACAGAGGCAGCATTGTAAGAAGCCACATGATTGGATTTTTGCCAAAGACCATAAAATGTCGGGCTTAAAGCCTATAGGCACACTATTCGTGATAAATTATTTTCCATTTTAAGAAAGATACCAAGTGAGTAATTTTATGGTTTTCTGAGTTTAAACTTGGCATGATTGAATGAGTTTTTCCCATTGATCAAAGAACCATAATTCCACTCTATAGCTAGGGTGCCATATTAGTGAATCACTTTGAAAGCCAAAGAACGTACTAAGTGTGCTCTGTGACATGCATCACATGTCCTGGATTGCTTTTGTATTCTTCACAGTGATTCATTTTCATCTGCAAAGTAAAGATTGCTCTGAAATTTAATCTTAACTGCTTTCTTCAAGGATGTAGTACACAGGAAAGAGCACAGCTTTCAGAGTCAAAGTAAAGCCCTGGGCTGGCTTTCTATAGTGATAAAGATTTGTGCGATTCATTTAATTTCTTATAGGCATAAGTGGAAAATAATTTGCAAGGTGTTGTAGTAAAAATACTTTAAAGCACATGTAGAGCACCTTCCCATTACGCTTTTCACAGTCAAGTCTTGCATTTATTAGTACCTGTTGGATCCTTTGCATTTCTTCTTCTATCTTGTTCAAATACTATGTCATATCTATTAATTTTATTTCTTTTGCTGTCTGTTTAATGTAGTCACTGTAGTTAAGATGGAGCCTAGCTTCTACTTTTTTTCTAAATTTTATTGTAAAAATATGGTCTCAAAATCTGGTTATTCTAGATCTGAGTCTATTGACCTTGTCACCACTTGTATGTGTCAGTAATGTCTAATTCTTCTATTTTGATATCATAATTCTTTTAGCAGCACATACACCACCATAAAACATTAAAGAATAAACTCAAGCCTTACAAAAAAGGTCTTTTTGAAGGTAGATTCAATATTAATGTCTCTGAACTTAACATCCATAATCTTTATTTAAGGCCTCAATAAAATTTGAGCTTTACACTATGGAGATAAACAATACCTTTTTTTATGTGCAAAGAACGTGTTTTTTATTTGATCACTTTAGTTTGGGGTGTAATTTATAGCTTTGTTCTCTTTGACTGGTATAGCTAGTTCATTAGCCATTCTGCTGCATCTAAGGATACTCAAGAGTCAAAGGGTTATTTTTATTGTATTTTTAACGGTATTTTTAGATTGTAGAAAAAGATAAATTCACTATAAATGCTGAATCTCTGAGATACATAGTCTCCACTTTTCTCTATTCTTTATGCCTTTCAAAATATATATCTGAATTTCTGTGCTTGAGTTTTAGAATTTAAGAATCCAAATTCTTTATATAGTGGTAGCTGGATCACATTTTCAAATGAGAATTTTTAAGCTATAGTTTTTAATTGATTTTTTAACCCAGAATGTTATAAAAGTATAGCTTATATTTTCAAAACCTTTTTCTCTATTGAATATAGCTGATTTATTATAAAACTTGGTACAATAATAGGACAGATCATCTATAAATAACAGTCACCTATAGAAACTAATGAATCCTAAGTACTTTTAAAATTCTGGTGAGCTATACTGTAACCAAAGGAAATGCTAACTGCTACTTTTTCTCAGGGGTTCATCTTGAATAGGAAGATGTAAGTTTTGAATATTTATTTTATTCTTAAGATATAAACAGAAGAAAAATGACCCTGAGAATTTACTCATAGATTCATTTTTCCTTGAACATAGAAATAAAATGACACATTAGCAATGATATTAAAATATCAATATTGCTCTGCTTCTGAGTATTTGAGACAAATCCTTCTACAAATACTATAATAAAATGTTGAGCCATTGCAACATGTCCTTGCCTATGCTGATCTACAAAGGATATTTTCACAAAGTTATCAGCTCAAACCTTGGCTACACTACAGGCCAAATAGAATTAAGACAGTAGGTATGTGAGGCATTCCATTAATATAGGCAAGTGTTAAGGACAAGGTCAGTAGATGGTGCTGCCAAATTTAAACAGCTTGTTGTCTTGGCTGCTTTCACCCAATCTACTCAATTACTAAAATGATTGACACTATTTATACACACATAAACCGACAGTATATTAATGATAAGCACATATTAATATGATATAGTTTTTTTGTCCTAGCAAATTGTGGGCTAATTCCAACAGGATTTTCATTACAAACTAATTAAAGTATGGAAATGTTATATTATGATACATAAGATTAAATAAGAAAATACCCTGTTAATTCATTTGGCAAGCACCTACTTGGTTAATTAAAGTGTTGGGTAAAGCAGGTGATCACTAATCTTATCAAATCAGGCTCTGTGCTGGTCTCTGAGAATCTTAAAATAAAAAAAAAATATGCCACCTTTGCTGTCTAGAAAGATCTACAAACTAATAGCAATTAAATGAACTGAATAATAACTGGTCTCACTTTCTCACAGTAGGGCTGAAGAGGAATAAGCAAAGCAAAATTTCCCAAGAGGTTGGAGTTTCTTTACTTCAAATATAATTTAAGTGAATCTAAGAAAAAAGTCATACCAAAATAATATCTAATTCATCTCATTTAATTCCAATGGTACACATTTGTACTGAATAATATTTCTTAACTGCATATTGGAAATGAAACAAATCAACAGATAGTTCCTTGTTGAGGTAGTGATGGTATTTGAGTGTAGGATAGTGCTGGAAAGAGAAGTAAGTTTCAAGAAAGGACAATGGTCTGCTGGCATTAAGGTCTCTATTCAGGAAATGGTATAAATCATCAAATTTCATCAATTTGAATTTGATCAAATTTGATCAAATTTCAATCAAATTTCATCAAATTTCAAATCATCTTTGTGGGAAATATAGAAAATTGGATAATGTAGAAAGTTCTGAATCCTAAAATTAAATTTAAAAAATCGGCAGCTAAATCATAGTAAGCTGTTCACAAATGCAAGCTTCAGAATACTGTATGGAAGTAAAATTAAGTGAGCACCCGATATAGAACAAGAAACGCAGTCAATTTTTATATATTCTTACCAATAAAAGTCACAAGACTGTAGGGTTAGCAGACAGTTTCATCCAAAATAATGGCCAGATCAAGATAGTTCAGCAAAATGCAAGTCACAGATTTTTATTTTAGAGAGAAAATTATCAATTTCAAGTGTTTGATATTTTAAAAATGATTAACTGCTTTAAGTTTATGTTGAAATAAATGCATGGAAAGTAGTATTTGTGATATAGTTAACTAAGTCAATATTTAAATTAATACTTAAGTTATACATTTAATATAAAAGTTAAGTTTCAATTAAACTTAATATCAAATCAACTTAACATTTAAATTAATATAAAAAGAAAATGATTTCACTGTTCCTGACTAAAATTTGATTCCTAAAATTGAGCTCTTAATTTGAAAAAGTTACTGATTCTAAGTCAATTTCCCCTTCTGGAAGTGTCTAAAGATAAATTGTACAGAAGATGACACTGCTTTGAACATTTTAACATATGCAAAATCATAAGATATGGGATCTCATTTCTGGTAATACAGACTAGGTTATTCAGACTAATCATCCCTCTGAAATTAACTCAGAATTTTTGAGAATATCAAAAATTTGAAAGAAATTATGATGAACTAGGCCAAATTAAAGGAGGACAAAAATTTATATCTTGATGGAGTTAGACTTACACCAGAAATGCAAATGACCAATTGATGTATTCTATCACATTAGTAGACAAAATAAAAAATGTCCAGTAATTCTCTCAGCTAATAAAAAAAAAGGCAGTTTGAAAAAAAGCCAGATTTAAAAGAAAATATCTTAACCAAGTAGGAATATAAACAGATGTTCTTAATTAAACTAACATTCAAAGCATATAAAGAAAAACAAGGCTATCCATGTGATAGCCTTCAAATATTGTTTTTCTACATTGTACTAGAGGTTCTAGCCACTTAGTAAAGTGGGAGAGAGAAAGAATTGAAAAAAGGAAACAAATCTGTTATTTCTTGCAGATGAGATAATTGTGTACAATTAATTAACGGAATTGGAAGAGTTGCTGCATACAAAACAAAACAAAAAAACCCCATAAAACCCCCATATAATCAATATATCCCTATATGACAAAGCTCAACAAATATTTTCTGTCAATGGCCAGATAATAAATATTTTAGGCCTCGAAACCGATACTCTCTCACAACTGCTCAACTCAGTCATTGTAGCACAAGAGTAATATTGACAATATATTAACAAATGTGTGTAGCTGTGTTCTAATAAAACTTTATTTACAAAACTAGGCAAAGGACCAGAGTTGACAGGTTAAATAAATCTCTTATTAAAGTAGAAGGAAGAAAAGGAAGAATTTTTTCTATCATCATGTAATTATTTTTAAAGACATTCTGATAAATATGACTAGGGACAGTAGAAACAGATGCTCCAATTGTACAAAAAAGAGAAGCCTAGAGATGCAGCCACATATGAACCCTTCATTATATGACACAAGTGATATACTATAGAGAAGTGCTAAAAGTAATGTGTGTCTAAAACCCCTACCAGTCAAAACAATTGGACCCTTATCATACACTGCACACACACAAAGGTATGTATAGATATGAAACATACACATATTAAATATTTATTTAATGAACCATAAAGTAAAAAAAAATATTTTGCAAAGAAAATTATTGATAAATTTAACCACATTAAATCAAAGACATGATAAATAAAAGAAATAAAAATTCTTTATAGAATGGCAGGAGATATTTGTAGCAAACATGAATGACAAAAAAAAATCATATATAAAATACGTAAGGAGCTCCTCTAAGCCAGCAGAAAAAAGAACTTATGAAAATTGGACAATAGGGGCATCTGGGTGGCTCAATTAAGCATCTGGCTTCAGCTCAGGCCATGATCCTAGAGTCCCAGAGTTCCAGGATCAGTCCCACAACTGCTTCTCCATCTGCCCCTCCCCAACTCGTTCTCTCTGTCTCTGTCTCTGTCTTGCTCTCAAATAAATAAATAAAATCCTTAAAAAAAAGAAAAAAGAAAATTGGACTATATGCTTAAACAGGCTCTTTTCAAAAATGGAAATCTGAGAAAAGGATAAGCATATATATTCACATCATTATTCATTACATAAAATATTTGAATCTGTATCATTCAATTATTTTTTATGAATTATTGGATTTTAAGTGTTATGTTTGCTATACACTTTACATTTAAGGAGGAAAGTGTAATACAGACAAAGAAAAATAGCAAAAACACTTCTGGATTTTCTAAAGCTCAAAATTAATAGAATATAAATTCATGTCATCTTTTCACTGAAGATAAATGTACTAAACATGAACAATAACCTGCCTATGATCAAGACATTTTATATGAATTATCTTACTTGATTCCATTGATATACATGCTTATGCACCTCTTTAACTTTTAAAAAGGGGAACAGAGAGACAAGAAGATCGGGAAGTTGATCGGCTGTCACAGGCCATCAGTGGCAGCCCCAAAGGCAATCAGTCCAAATTAACCAGGATGCACCTCTGCAGAGTAGACATTTAAAGATTGACTGCCTGCTGAAAGCTCGTGGACACTGCCTCAAAATCTATTAGTAACAGTGGGCAAATGTAAGAAGTATTTGTTTGACTGCTTGTGGTATGTTGGATAAGGAGATGCACCAGCTAGGAGACAGAGACAAAATAAATAGACTGGGAAGTATAGAATCTGTGCTGTGCTTGACCTTTTTGAACTAAATCCCATTCCTTATGAAAGGAGGACATAAAATCAAGGTGCTGAAAAAGCTATGTTCTTAAAGGCCATTTTTATAATCTGTGCCCAGAGTACTCGCTTCAGGCTTCTCATGATCTTGAAAAAATTGTCGGGAATGGATCCTTGCTCTTCTGTAAGGAACTCAATAATAGCTGGCAGGAAGAGGATAGAAGATTTTGAAAGCCTTGGTTGGCCTCCCTACTGGTGTGGATACTGTCTTCTTGTGAGTCACAAAAGCAACCAGAGCAGGGAAGCAGCCTCAGGCAGCCCCCACAGTGAAATGGGATAGAGCAAAGAACAGGGCAGAAACAGAGTGGAGACTCCTGTGAATAAATCCATCTACAAGCCTTCCATAACCTCCTCAGATATTATTAGTGAGAATCTTCCAGAGGCCTGAATAGAAGCAGAAAACGTGTGGTGTGTTGATTCTAATGTAACCTCACTTGTGTCAACAGGCATGAAGACCTTAGAAAGGTTCCCAGTGCAGATGCACCATACATAAGTGAAATGTGGATTCAAAGATGTGGGTAAACTCTGTTTGAATTAGCTCACTTTAAGGAAGGGTTGAATAAAGTAAAATGATATGTTAATAAGTAATTTAGATTTTCAAATACAAAACATGTCTATAACTACTTATAAATATTTATCTTAATAAGTATCCCAAGCAAAGGTTAATTTAAATATTCACATTTTCAAAGGCAATCTACCTCTTAATTGATAATGAATAATAAACAGGCACTACACAAAAGTGGAAATCCAAGAGACAAATAAGCATACAAAAAGATTGGTTCAACTTTACTATTAATCACTATACAGACTTTAATGTCATGCCAGTATATTTTTACTTTTTTGCTGTTTTGGTGGGTTTTCAATTATAAATGTATTATATGATCTATTTCACAGTTTAAGGAGAAAGATACCATGAAAAGAAACAAACAAATATAACAAAAATTGGTCTTAATTTTCTAAAATGCAAAAAGAGGAATCATGCAAGTAAAAATAAAAGCTTGAGGACAACATAGTTTATTTTTAAGTAATCTATGAACTTTTATCATATTCTATAATCAAGTGAAAGAAGACAGCACTGGTTTTGCCCAGTCGGACCTTATACTCTTTTAAACATTTTTTAAAAAAATTTATTCATGAGAGACACAGAGAAAGAGGCAGAGACACAGGCAGAGGGAGAAGCAGGCTCCATGCAGGGACCTCGATGTGGGACTATCCCGGGACTCCAGGATCACGCCCTGAGCCAAAGGCAGACGCTCAACTGCTGAGCCACCCAGGCATCCCCCTTATACTCTTTCAAAAGTTATGCACTGCACAATCCCATAGTCTACTTGCTACAATATAAACCTGTTTTTGTAGCCTCTATTAATATATTACATAATTTATTTTTTATATTCATTCTTTACTGTCTATCTCTGTTTGCTGGAACATAAATTCTGTATAATTGGGAATTTGTGTTTAATCCTATGAGATATTCCAAGTACAGAGAATAAGTGTTTACTAAATATGTATTAAGAAAATGATTGAAAAGTAAATTCATTAAGGTGTAATACTAAATGCAACTAAGCGTTCACAAAACTGATAGCAAGAGAAATCATTATTCAGGGAAAAGTTTTTATGTTTAGTGGTTTTACTTAATTACAGTAAAAAAGAACAAATGAGATGCTATTTATTTTCATAAGAGGGGATTTATAGTTTGTATAGTTTATTTGATGTTGGCATCTGACAATGATATGAATACAGACTTGAATATTTTTCTACAGGTTAAGAGAACATGAGTCACGCGACCCAGAAGCTTCACCATGAGTCCTCCTCATACCATGACACTGCAGAAAATGAACAAGGTTTTTTTTTAATTGAGATGAAATTCACATAACATAAAATTAATCATTTAAAGTATACATTTCAGAAGCGTTTGGTAAATCGCAATGTTGCGTAACCAACACTTCCATCAAGTTTCCAAAGATTTTCACCATTCTGAAAGAATACCTCATACCATCAAATTGTTCCATGTCAACAACTCCTCCCAACCACTGGCAACCACCAATCTTTCTTTTTGTTTCTAGATGTACTTACTATGGATATCTCATATAAATGGTGTCATAAATAGGTGATATTTTGAATCTGGATTATTTAGGTTCAACCACACTATTTATCCACATATAGTTAGTATGCAGCAAAACTTCATTCTTTTTTTTTTTTTTTTTTTTTTGAGACAGAGAGAGAGTGGGAGCCAGGAGAACAGGGTGAATAGAGGGAGAGGGAGATAGAGAATCTCATGCCTACCACCGAGCCAGATGTGGGTCTCAATCTCAGGACTCTAAGATCATGACCTGAGGTGAAATCATGAGTCGGACCCTTAACCAACTGAGCCACTCAGGGGTCCCAAAACTTCATCCCATTTTAAGGCTGAATAATATTTTATTGCATGTACATACCACAATTTGTTTATCCATTCATCTGTTGATACACACATAGGTTGCTGACACTGTTTGGCTATTGTGAACAGTGCTACAATGAACACTGAGCTTCAAGTATCTGTGCTAAAAGTCCCTGGGTTCAGGTCATCAAAAATCAAAGGACTATTTAGGAATCAAAGCTGGACTACTTTCCCTAAGAGCGAAGGTGAGAAGTTAGATACTTATATGCAGTTCATGATACTAATGTCACCAATGAAAACCATTTTTTAACACCCTCTAGGGGTGTGATTAACAAGACATTGATTACATCATCCAAAATTAATGTTTAATATTTATGCTACTAATTAGAAAGGTCTGTTTTGTTGATTATAAAAAATGGAGAATGAAGATATATAACAGCTTCCACTTGAGTGGGGACTCCTTATTGAACACTAGCTAGTCATTTCTGCAGCGTGTATTTCTGATTTGGAGAGTGGACATCCTTTGGATAAACATAAAACAAAACAATCATATTCTGGTATGCTGTCTAAATTAAAGCATTTTGAAGTCAACTACAGATAGTGCAACTAGCAGAATTATACATTTTGACCATATTGCAGATATAATAAATCAAGATAACTTATAACTGGCATTAAGGGTATTTAAAAATCTATCAAAATCACAATTTGTTTAGCTAAATCCATACTGATTATATATGTCCAGAAAAATGTTTCAAGTAAACATAAAACTAATTCTATAAAGTATACACTTTCAATTTCAGAATATAGATAGACATTCAAGTTAATTAATATTTCCTACTCAGCATTAAATTAGTAATTTAAGTAATAAAATATAAGAAAATATCAATTATGGTTGCGTTAGGTGTTCAGCATAAAATAATTTATGTAGTTATCATCTATATTGTTAAAATAATGTTATATTTTATACAGCTATTATGAATATCTACTACCCAAAGATAATAAACCTGTCCCAATACCACTTATAAGGCTATTTTGTTTATTTCTGATAGCAACATTTGTATAATTCCCTTCAACCTGAGTTAGGATTTTAATTTTCTTTTTAATGCCATTTCTCTTTGTAGTCAACAGATGTTCTCCACAACAAGGAGAATAATGTGCCTGGGGAATCTAGTCTCTAGCTTTTAAGTGAAGTAGTTACTATAAAACGCTGTATCTTGAGTTTTGATCATAAAATTTCCAAATGTGGGTACCTTGATCAAGTACTAAAACAAGACAACTCTTTTCTTTATCATACTAGAATAGCTGGTTACTGCTTCTCTGGAGAATCACTATATAACCTTCAAAGATAGAACTTCAGTATGATCTGTTGCTGCAATAAATGTTGAATATTTTCCCTAGTGTTGAGTGAAATGTTGAGTGAATTTGAACTTCCTTTCCCAATTCTAGAGTTGAAAATAATTCCTTTGCTTTTCCCATATAATAGTTATGGCAAAATAATTTTGAAGGGACCAGTTTCTAAGTATTGAATATTGAAATTAATTAGCATTCACATTACAATGTGCATTGCTGTCTCTAAAGAATTGCCATAATAATCACTGAGATTAACTACAAATAGGCCAACTTGTACTATTACACCTAAATGTTATAAAAATATATGTAGTCCATGAATGCTCTAAATATTCTATGGAATCAGTTATTCCAACAGACCTAGAAGGACCCAACATAGAAGACATGGACATCTAATGGTTCAGAGTATACTGAACTATGCTGGTTCATCTCAATATTGTCTCATCTAACATTTCAGAGTGTCTGTTCTTGAAACAGAAATGAACATAACAACACATTGCTATCAAATAATCAATATAAAAGTACACAGCATTTGGTTTAATGACCCCCCCTTTTAATTAATTACAGGTGTTGTATTTAGAAAACTGTTGATTTATTGAAACAAAACCAAGTGACGGATAATGGCAAACATAATTTCAGTCAGTTTGTCTGTTTTACTCCTTTCCTATAATCTCACCAGGTGTTGGCTAAGTTTCAAATTTCGTCAAAACATTTGCTCCAAGTAGGATTTTAAAAATTAACCTACTTTAGTTTATTCACAGCCTGATTAAACAGATAATTAAAACTTACAGATGCAGATCCCTGTTAAATTACTGTAGCTTGAATGAATTTGTGGAGTAGGTTATTAGTTGTACATACGCTGGCACAAAATGAAGCAGTCATTGGGAGGAAGACATAGCAAGATTCAGTGTTTTCTGTCTTTTACTTATTTTTCTAAAAATAGTTCCTTTTAATTAATTTGAAAAAAGAAGGAGACTTGGAACAATGTTTAAGTTTATATGAGATAAAACACTTTGACATCAACTTTCTTCAGCTTGCACCATTGTTTATTGTACCATTTCAGAATAGAATTGATCATTAAGGAAAATTTATTTGCATTAAAATCCTTTTGTGACAAATAAAGAATGTGATCATAAATATTTTCCTGAAAATTTTAAAAATGATCCTTCACGATAAATTGTCACCATGCAAATTACACATGTGGTTAAGTCTCTATTGTGAATCTTTCTTATTTGTAGGACTAGCTGGTTTTCAAACTATCTTCATTTTTTATTTTTAGAAATGGAGATAATACTTTAAGCATTGAAATAAAATCTAAATGAGATCATGTACGTGAAATTCTCTAGCACATCTCCAAGAGTAACTTCTTGCATGGTTTGTTTCTTTCATGCATTTGTACATGGAACAGGTAAAAAAGCAATGCAAAAAATCCTTTGGGACTCGAACTCTCCCATATGTTACTTTGAATTTGAATAAGTTACATACTGACTTGGACCTTGATTCAGATAGTTCATCTTTAAAACTAAACAAATAGTCTTGTAGATAACCTAGAAAGTAAAGAAAAACTGTAGTTTCCAGTAATATTATTAGCATTTTGTATTCACTCAATAATTGTTATTTGCCTTAAAAATGTTTAATTATAACTTAATTTATCTATTTTTGTTAAATACTTGCTCAACAGTCTGTAGTTTTCTAGCTCCAGACTTTTGGAGAAAAAAAAAAACAAAATATTGCAAATTCTCCATTTTTTCCTAGTTCAGCATATATCTGTTAAGAATGTACTACATACTTCTATTTCTCTAGACTTGAAAGATACTGTACTTTATAGGACTTCCTTAATAGAACTTGCTTGGCCATACCAATCATAAACAATAAACAACACAATGTCAGGTGGGAAAGAGTACCAAGAAGAAAGCTAAATAGGACATGGGTGGATTAACAAATGTCATATTGAAATATAATGGTTGGGGGTTCCAGTGAAACACAGATTAATCAAGAAATGGTAAGAATTTTTCCATGTAAATTACAAATCTCATATAATTCCAATAAAAATTCCAATGTGATTTATATCTATAAAAAGTGATTCCAAAAAGAAAATATAAAGAGAAAAATAAGGTAACTCTCTAGAATTCATGTATTGGATGATACTACAAATCAATGGGGAAATATAAGATTGATAAAAAATGTTGCAGGTGCCTTGTTGGCTCAGCCAGCTAAGTGTCTGACTTTGGTTCAGGGCATGAGCTCAGGGCCCTGGGATGGAGCCCCACATTGGGCTTCCAGTTGAGTGAGTACTCTGCTTGTCCCTCTCCTTCTGCGCCTCCCGCAGCTTGTGTGTGCATGCGCATGCTCTCTCTTTCTTTCTCTCTCTCAGGTAAATAAATAAAATCTTTTAAAAATGTTGCTAAGAGGGGATCCTTGGGTGGCTCAGCGGTTTAGCACCTGCCTTTGGCCCAGGGCACAATCCTGGAGTCCCGCGTTGGGCTCCTGGCGTGCAGCCTGCTTCTCCCTCTGCCTCTCTCTCTCTCTCTCTCTCTGTCTATCATAAAAATAAATATTTTTTAAAAATGTTGCTAAGAAAATTATCTAAATTTTACAAAATTACTGATCTTTATATTACAGCATATATCATAATACAGCCAAAATAATTTTTAAAGATTATTTATTTATTTGAGAGAGTGAGTGTGAGAGAGAGCATGAGCAAAAAGAGGGGCAGAGGGAGAAGCAGACTGCCCACTGAGGAGGGAACCTAATGCAGGGCTCTATCTTAGGACTCTGGGATCATGACCAGAGTCCAAGGCAGATGCTTAACTGATGAAGCCATCCAGGTTCCCCCAGCCAAGATAAATTTAAGAGGATTAGGTAAAAGTAAACTATAAATTAAAAAAATAAGACAATATTAATCATTTAGTGAAATATCTGAAAAAAACTATAAATAAATAAAATAAACTATAAATAAAAAACTAAGAATAAAAAATTTAAAAATACAGCTAAGATAAATTTAAGAGGCTTAGATAAAGGTAAACCACAAATTAAAAAACTATAAAAAATGAAAAATAAACTAAAAATAAAAAAACAAATATAAATAATAAGTTTAAATAAAAATAAGCTACAAATGAACAATAAAAAGTAACCTATGAATAAGCTATAAAAACAATAAATAAAAACTATAATGAAAAACTATAAAATAAAAACTGTTTAAAACCCTCTGTAGAAAGAACATTTGAAATATATAACAACAGAACAAATGCAAACAAGAGTAAGCTACATAAAATTTAAGACTTCTGAACATATAAAATAAAAGAAAATATTAAGTAAATTTTAAAATATTAATTAAAGGACTTTAAAAGATAAATTCCTAATTTTACTGAAATAAGCCTGACAAACTTTATCTTAGTTATCTAGAATTGTGCCAGTAGGGTAGCCACTAGGGACAGGAGATCAAGCACTTGAAACATGGCTGGATCACCTGACCGGTTGCCTTACCTTCATCTCTCAGAGAGAATAAAATGCTAAGAGTCTTGGTTATGCTGATAATAGTGGTGATAATGATGATGATTTTTGCTATATATCATCTTGCCATTTTCTTCTGTCTTCACACTTTGTATTCTTGGTGTTTATTTACTTTGTATGCTGCTGGAATTTGGGGAGTCAAATATCCCTGGTCCCACAACACTGCAGCTTCCTGACTTACATAAAGGCTGTGAAATGTTAATTGGACAAGGCCAAATATTACTCAAGAATGCCGTGTTCTATATAAGTCAAAAGAAAAAGAAGTTGGACAATTGACCAAATAAAACCATCACCAAACTGGTTATAAAGAATTGGGCAAGGTAAAGAGGGAAAAATCTAAGTTCTAACAATATTTTAACAAATAAATTACCTCTATCCATTTGAGTTTCATTGTGAAAGAGTTTTTGGAGCTATTTCTGAGATTTTAAATTGATGGGAACAGGTCTAGCGAATAAACTTTTGTAAAGGCAAGTTGTACCTGGAAATTGACTTCAGGTGCCTATGGTTTTGGCCAATGTATATCTCTGGAGTCTGAAAATTTGTGTCCCTCCTACTCCCATATATTGTCTCACCCCAAAGCAGCCACAGTGACTAACAAGACATTCCAGGATTGATAATATTCCAGTGTTGGTAGGATACATAATGAGCAGATAATGACCATTTAATTCACTTTGATTAAATAATTGCATCTATGAATTTCTGTGAGATTAGGAAGAGAATTGAGAGAGAGAGAGACATAACATCATTATTGGTGTTGCTGCTGTTATTTATATTGTCAATACAGGTTGTTCAAAAACCAAACAAAAAAAATTGGCAAACGTTATAATTTTAACTCATGGAATAATTAGTGACTACAGTTATTCATTAAACATTAAAAAATTAGTCTCTTATCCCATTATTTAAAAAATGACCACAGATAGCATTTTCATTGTGTAGATCTCCATATATACGTGTTTATATTTCTATATGCGTTGAGCCCTGATATATGTGTGTGTGTGTGTGGGGGGGGGGTATCACTTGTTACTTTCTTTACTATTCAATTAATGTGAAGTCTTTATTGTGCTGAGGATTAAAGATGATGCAAATGAAGTACTTAGTGCCATTTTTCCCAGAGAGCACATTCTCTAAATGTTAAGCTATTCCTATCGCTGCTCACAATGTTCTGTATTTTCTTATTTTTATATAACCAAATGCGTTTCCTTGATAACTTTGTTTGCTCAAACACTCAAAACCAAGAATTGTTCAATTGAAGTTAACTTACTCATTTCAACTCTGCAGTCCATAATGTCTGTCTTCCTATTTAATGTCATGTCCAACCATCTGTATGACTTTTGGCTGCATTTAGTAGGAATCTGAATACAATGGCTTATTCAAACAGAGGTATATATTTCTCACGCAGAAAGAAATTCAGAGGCAGCAAGTGCATGGACTCATTCCACTATGTCATAAGGGACTCAGTCTTCTTTTCTTTCTGCCTCTTTAGCTTGTGGCTGTGTCTTCATTCTGGCCATATGGTTGCTACATTGGCAGTCACAATTGACAAGTTGGGAAGATGCTGACCATTTGTCTGAACTGTCTGTTTTTACTTTTTAAACAGGAAAAGGATAGCTTTTCCAGAAATCTTACAGATTTGATTTAAAGAATAGTCTTTCATATATATTTAATTATCTGTAACTTGGTCAAAGGGCAATTGATTGCCACAAGTGAGTACTTGCAAGGTATTTGCAAATATACACTTTTCTAACTCCAAACAAAATGGGGTCTGTTGGAAAAGCAGATAATGATCTGAATACTAAGGAGATAATGAGAAGATATATTTGGATTTGAATCATGATACTTTGGTTTACTTACAGAGACTTTTAATAGATTTTTCTAGTCACTTTGAACAGATCTTCTCATCTCCTAAATGTTGAAATAGCATCTATTTATCTGCATGCTTATGAGAAGTTAATAAGACAATATCAATCATTTAGTGAAATACCTGAATCCTATCATGTTATTATTACATGAAGGGTTAGTCTTGTGAAGATATAAGGGTTTGTGTCTAGAGAGGGCAGTAGATGAGGCTAAAGTTAATAAAAATTTAAAAAAAACCTAAAGTGAATTTTGTTAAAGGCATATGACTGGTGGGAAAACATTTCTCATTATTTTTCCAAAAAAAAAAAAAATCAAGAATTCGTGTTAAATGTATTGTGCCCTTATCATGTTTAGTAAAAGGACAATAATATAAAATAATGACTTCTGCCCATTTCTTGACTGGATATTTTATTTCTTGGGTGTTGAGTTTGAGAAGTTCTTTATAGATTTTGGATACTAGCCCTTTATCTGATAAGTCCTTTGCAAGTATCATCTCCCATTCCATGGGTTGCCTTTTAGTTTTGTTGACTATTTCCTTTGCAAAACCTTTTTATTCTGATGAGGTTCCAATAGTTCATTTTTGCTTTTGTTTCTCTTGCCCTTTGACACATGCCTAGCAAGAAGTTGCTGTGGCCGAGGTCAAAGGGGTTGCTGCTTATGTTCTCCCATAGGCAATGGTCACAATAATCAAAATATGGAAAGAGCCAAGATATCCATTGACAGATGAATGGATAAAAAAGATGAATACTCTTCAACCCTCGTGTATGAGCCTTATTTGAAGAGAGCATTTCTTGAAAACAAGTCAACAAAGGTGGCAGATTAAAGCCTTCATTAGATTAATCTACAGCATTACTGTATTTTGAGGAAGAATTATTATTTGAGGGCTTATAGATAGTATGTGCATATGCACCATTATAGGTCAAATCCACAGAGCATCTCAGTTGCTTAGTTAAAGATTATATTATAATTTGAAATCTGAATAAAGAAAGGAATAAGTTTTCTTAACTACCTGTGGATAGAACCTTGGTTGTTTTTTATTATGAGTTTTTAAATCTTTAGAAAATAGTCTCATATAATTGAAGCTTAAGCACAATCCAGTGAGAATAGACAGAAAATACCCAAGGTGATACCACTATTCTAAAGTGTAGAGCTATTCATTTGTGTTGATTGCCCTTTTTGTCCTAATCAGGTTAATTCAAAATAAAAAAAGTGAATACAAGCAAGTAAAAAAGGTAATATAGAACCAGAAAAGAAGAAATGAGATAGTTTCAATTCTTCAGTCTCTTTTCACATTGTCCAGAATCATTTGATGTGAATTCCTTATTATAAGTGGCCTGAACTTTTAGAGTAGTGCCACAACAGATCTCCATGTCATTATATTCGATGTCTTTTGCCTGTCCTTCACAATTCTACTAAAATTATTAAGAAATAGTATATTTTGTATCTTTTATATCAAAGGGATTTCTCCTTAAGTAATAGAGAAGATTTAATCTACTTAATAATTAAGACCCTTCCTACTCTAGATTTAAAATACTTTACTGTTTGTTTCCTCCTAGCATTTCTTCCTCTGACCTGAGCATGCCCTGGGAATGGCTTCATGGTTTTGCTCATGGTTTCCCATTTTATTCCACCTAACTAGCGTTTCAGTCCACTCATTTTAATCCATTAAAACTTGTTAAAAGCCAACTCAGGGATGCCTGGTTGGCAAAGTCAGTTGAGTCTTGGTTTCAGCTTAGGTCATGATCTCAGGTTCTGATATTGAGCCCTGAGCGCCCGAGTTCCTCCCCTGAGCTCTGCACTCAGTGTGGAGTCTGCTTGAGATTCTCTCTCTCTCTCCCTCTCCCCTCCTGCTTGTGCTCTCTTTCTCTCTCTCAAATAAATAAATAAATCTTAAAAAAAAAAAAGCCAGCTCAGATTTCCATATTTGGGAATTCTTTTACTACTTTCCTGGGATGATTTATTACTCCTTCATTTGTGATTCTGTAATGTATGATTTATGTTTACATTACATACTTTGTTATGACTGTAATGTTTTCAAGTTACCTGTGAACTTATCCCTTTGTTTGTGTTTTGTTTTTAATTACTCAGTACCAGATTTGAGGGTGTCTACATAGTAGCCTCTCATAAATTCTTGTTTAATTAAATTAATATTCATAAATATGGCCAAAGAGTAAATGTTTTATGCCATAGGGTTTGTTTTCTTTTAATATCTACTATTCTGGGATTACTGCCCATTTGCCTTTGTGACATGTTGGAAAGGATATCGATGCAACATTTCTCTCCAAGTTCACCTTGCTGAATATTCTAAACTACTACTCCTCCATGCCTTCCTTCCACTTGAATTATCTCTTTTCTCAAACAATTCTATCATTTTTAATTACAAATACTAGGTCGTATACACTACATTGCATAGAATTTCAGTGTCCTTTAAGAAATGTCTTAGTGAAAGGCAATGTATCTTCTTTTAATTAATTATTTTTATATCAATTTAGTGAGGAATTCTCTTATTAACCTCTCATTTCAAGGCCATCTTGTTCTGTTGAGTCTCTGAATTTAGAATAGAGGTGAATCTGCTAGCCTCATTCTAGTTGCTTTTTATTTTTTAAATACATTTCTAGTTGTAAAAATCGCAAGGAGAATGAAAAAGTCCACTGTCAAAATTAGACATTATTCATCATTGCATTTTTCTCTATGGTTCTAATTTGGCAAAGACCAAGCCAAACATATACAAAACCTTATGTGAATAGCGGCATAATATCTCGATTAGAGCTCAAAATCTGTTATTGAGAAAACAGGTGAAGTTATTTTAAGCTTCCTTTAGGCTTTAATCTTCATATATATAAAATGTGATAAGTTTAAATAATAACTATGTGCTTTTCTTCTTAAAATTCCGATTTTAAATTCAATTTTAACTAATTCGAGATTAATACTAAAACCATAAAAATGCACATTTTGGAGGCTATGCCTTCATCAAGCCCCGCATCAGGCTCTGTGAATAATCCTCAAAGACACTGACTCAGAATCAGAAGGAAACTTGAGGACCACTCAGTAGTCTTTTTGCTCTCAGCAAAGACTTAACATCAATATCCATACCAGGGGATGACTGTTTTTTTTAACAGTCAAATATGTTCTTCAATAATAAGTTTATTATATTAAAATTTAATCTCCTTCCCACCCTTTAGTTAAAAATGCCTAGAGACCTCAAAGAATGTACCCCTAGAACTGTGGAATTCTGTCTATGTCATAACTTTGAACCAATAAGGATTAAAAAACAGAGCCCTTTTAGCCAAGCATGGCATCTGTGGAAGGCAGAATTTTAAAAAGCATGCCCCTATCCAAGGATTCCAAATGTAATCCCCAATACTGTGTATATTATGAGCTATCACTCTGGTGATTCAGTTGTAATATACAGTATAGTTGACTTTTAGTGAAGGGACTTTTCAGGTTTGGCCTGACCTAATCCTATGAATCCTTAAAAGCAGAGAGCTTTCTCTAATGATAGAAAAATAAGTAAGAGGGACTTAAAGTATGAGAAGGACTTGGCATGGCTTTGCTGGTTTTGAAAGAAATTTGAGATCTTCAAAATAAAGTCAGGACAGAATATTCGTGCCTTTTCTACTCATACCCCAACATCCATAACACCTAGGAGCTTCCATAGAATCATCGGATGCCATATAGTGAATATTAAAAATCATTGTATTGGTGTATCTGATTATCTCTCGATCTCTCTCTTTGCAGTTTAATTCTTATTACCTCTATATCCTCTTTTTAAATTATTTCTTATTCAGTAGTAACTAGATCATGGGCTCATGTGTGTACCAGTCTAAAAATATAGGTAGGGGATGCCTGCATGGTTCTGTCAGTTAATCATTGGGGTCTTGATTTAGGCTCAGGTCATGATCTTAGAGTCACAATCTCAGGGTATTGAGATCAAGCCCCACATCAGGTTCTGTGTTCAACAGGTAGTCTACTTGAGATACTCTCTCTCTCCCTCTTTCTCTGTCCCTCCTCACCAATATGCTCATGCTCTCTCTAAAATAAATAAATAAATGTTAAAAAAAAAGAATCCAGGTAGAAAAAAACACATTTTTCTTTGTTGTCATTTATGTGTGTATTGAAGCCACTTCTTTGCTAGGTTGATGAGAAATTCCATCCCGGTCATTACTGGGACCCTTATCCACTATCAGAATTTCACCGTTATCTGGAATAAGTTGGTAATACATAAAGAACATGGGAAGAATCTGATCACTAGTGTTTAATAGCTTTGTTTTAAAATTTACAATATCCCTTTAAATCTATCAGCAGTCTTTTTCCTGGTATATCAGTGAGGTACTAGAGGTTTTTGTTTTTATTGTGTTTTTTTTTTTTTTTTTTTTTTTTTTTTTGCTACAGCTGGGAACAATATGCCTAAAGACCAGCTTGCCTGGAATCATGGCTCCCCCACTGTTTTGTAACACTACAAGCTTCCATTCTTCTTGAAAGCCACAAAAATTTCCACTGATTCTACAGAATATAGTAGGTAAACTTTTTCCTCCTTTTTTTTTTTTTTAAGATTTTTACTTATTTGTTTGAGAGAGAGAGAGAAGGAGAGAGCATTAGCAGGCAGGAGGGGCAGAGGAAGATGGAGAAGCAGACTCCCTGCTGAGCAGGGAACCTGATGCATGTGGGCCTCGATCTCAGGACCCTGTGATCATGACCTGAGCTGAAGGCAGATGTTTAACTAAGCCACCCAGCTGCTCCAACATTTTGCTTCTTAAAGGCATTTAATTTTCCTCCAGGATAAATAAAATAATTTCTTAAGAAATAAATGTTTATTTAGTGTGCTTCTGCTTTATGTCTCACCAAAATGTGTAAGTCAAGGAATTTCATAAAATATCTAGAGAACAATTGATATGTGAGATGGTTTGAGGGCAGGGAGAAAAAGTAAAAATATATGGAGAAAAATATCACATATACATGTTTAGTACATTATTCTGCTGGATGATCTATATCTCATACTCTCATGAATGTGAGGTTCAAATTATCAAGCCAGTTTTAACCATAATCAAAGATTTTCTCCAGACGCAGGCATTACTAGTGGAAGTCCCCAGGTCCTTTCTTTGCATATCTGATGTGTCTTGGCCCAAAATAATAGATGCAGTTGGTAGTGTGATCACCTCATTCACACACACAAAGGTGTTATTTAGTTTATTTGACTTCTTCATTTTATATTCACATAGTTATATGACTGATGGGATATTTTCCTGGGAGTCAGGCCCTAGAAACCATAGATTAATAACTTTCTTACCGTAAGTAATTCTGTAAGTAAAGAAATACCATAAGTAAAGAAACAGGCATATCTAGAGTAAATTACAACAGGATATCAAAGAGATATCTATATTTCCTTGTTCATTTCAGTATTATTTACAATAGTCAAGATATGGAAACAAGGAATGAATGACTAAAAATGATGTGGTACATAGAATATGGTATATTTTTCAGCCATAAGAAAAAAGAAAATTCTGCCATTTTCAACAACATGGATAGACTTTGAGGACATTATGCTAAGTTAAATAATTCTAACAGAGACAAATACTTCATGGTATCACTTATATGTAAAAAAGAATAAAAATAAAATTAAAAAAATTTAAACTCAGAAACAGTAGAAAAGTGGTTTCCAGGGGCTGGAAGGTGGGGGAATTGGGGAAAGATTAGTAAAAAGAGTATGAACTTTCAGGTATAAGATGAATAAGGTCTAAGAATCTAAGGTAAACATGGTGACTACAGTTAATAGTGCTGTATTGTATAACTGGATTTTAGTAGGAATACAACTTAGATGTTCTCATTAAGGAAAAAAAAAAAGTGAGATGATGGGTGTGTTAGCTAGAAGGAGAGAACCCTTTCACAATGTACGCGTGTATCAGATCACAATGATCTACATTTTAAGTGTTTCACCATTTTTTTTTTTAAAGATTTTATTTATTTATTCATGATAGTCACACAGAGAGAGACAGAGAGGCAGAGACACAGGCAGAGGGAGAAGCAGGCTCCATGCACCGGGAGCCCGATGTGGGATTCGATCCCGGGTCTCCAGGATCACGCCCCGGGCCAAAGGCAGGCGCCAAACCGCTGCGCCACCCAGGGATCCCTGTTTCACCATTTTTTATGTTGATTACACCTCAGTAAAGCTGAAACAAAAAATAAAGAATGAAGCATATTCTGCTAAAAGCATTCCATAGATCATGACCCTCCTATGAACAAAATCCATTGCATTTGTCTTTCAGGAATCTGTCATTCTTATTTCCCCATAATAGACCAGGTTTCCTGGTTTCTTTCTTTCCTGGGAGGGGGACAATAGACATGCTGCTTAAATCCTTTCTAGAAATGGTAGCATCTTGGAAATGGTGACCATATTCAAAAGGATGGTGTCAGTGGTGAAATTTTCAGTGGTAAAAATTTCTTTAAGAAGTTATTTGTGCATAATTTGGATTCTGCAAGCCTTCGCTCACCGCACATACACAGATGTGCAACCTATGAGATATGGATCAGCAAACATTTATTTTGTTCAAATTTAGACCATGTCATATTTAGACCATGTCATATTCATTTTTATAATCTCAGCACTGCCAGAGAAACTGGATCATATTTTCTGCTCAAAGATAGGCTCAAAATATAATTATTGTTGAATTTTTCTATTTAATGGAGAAAAAAATTATGAAATGGTAGACCCATCATCTTCTTGGAAAAAAAAAAAAACTTGGTTTTATCTTTCTGTGTTACAGTCTCATTCGACCTTGAACACAGTGCCTCGTTCTTCATGTATATGAAGAGGTCAGTTCAACATATAAGCTGGTTCAGAGTAAAAGGAGTAACATCCCCTTGGCATTTTCTTTCACTCACAATAATGATGGAACCTTACAAATAAGACATTTTAAATTCTATTTTACTTGCTTTGAAAACCTGTGTACTTTTCCACTAAAATATCTATTCATTTGGCAGTTGTCAATCCCTCAAAGCTAAATTACAAGGTGTCATTCCAAAGAAGTATTTTATGTTTGCTATTATTGCTACTAGAGAAGTAATAGAGAGAGGACAGCAAGACTTAGCAAAGACCTAGCCACATAAAAAGTCAAAGGTAGCCAAGGCATCCTATGCAAAGGCATCAGCTTTGTATTTGTAGTGTTGCCTACCTCAAATCAGTTTAACATTTTGAATATGTCATATCACTCATAATAATAACTGGGATTCTAGTATGAATTATATTTCTATATTCTGAAAGGCCAAGATGTAGTTTCTCTGAGAAATACTGATTAGAACTTATTTAACAGGACAATGAAACAATTCTTTTAGTGTTTGTTATTTGAATGAGAAAAAAAATATATATATATATATGGTACCCATAGTATACCAAAGAGAATGCACATTTATAATTAATTTCAAAATTTCAAAATAAGTTGCCTTCTCACTTGTGGTGGATGGATTAAATTCACCTTTATTCTAATGCACATTTGTCTGGTTATAATCAACAGTTTTTCCAGAGAATTAATCATGATTAAGATTTGGAAGAAGTAAGGAAACCTGGGTGACTCAGTCAGTTAAGCATCTGCCTTTGGCTCAGATCGTGATCTCAGGATTTTGGGATTGAGTCACATGTTGGGCACCCTGCTGAGTGGAGAGCCTAATTCTGTCTCCCCTGCCCCCACTCACTATCTCTCTCTCTCTCAAATAAATAAATAAAATCCTTTTTGAAAAGATTTGGAAAATCTAGAGAGAAAATTTAGCAAGATTTTTAAAAACTTAAACTCTGAAGTTATACCCATTTGAGTCAGATTAACAGATACTAACTCTGTGGTCTTGGGATATTTGCTTGAAAAAATACAAGTAAAGTATCTGGTGTATTAGGCAAAAATAATGTGAACTCATAAATTCAGTGTAAGTATATAGGAAGAAAAGTATCAATTAGACCTCTAACTTTCCTGGGCCTACACTAATCCTGACAAGTAATGGAACTTTATTCTCTGGACTTACTTTAATAACCAAACCTCTTAATGCAGTTTCTAATTTCACTTTTACAACCTGACTTTGTTTAGTTGCCTTTGATCCACTACACCAGAGACCAAGGAATTTCCAAAAAAAGCTACACCACCTCCACAATTTCCACTTGCTTGTCAAGAAACGGTAGAAAAATGCACATTTTTGTAGACACTCAATTCAAATCACATATCATAGTGCTTTTTAAGAGGATAAAACATTCAAAATGTTTCCCCTGATTAAATGGAATCCTCAACCTAATGTATCATCCATTTCTTTTTAAACAACGTATTCTTTTTGAATCAACAAAATGACTGGAAATTATTTTAAAGATAAATCTATTAACACTTCACCAAACAGGTTTTGACTCTTATTTTCTCACTCTTTAAATGATAAATGTGAAAATGATAAATACACAGTAAAGCTACTTGAGACAATTAAAATTGTAACATTTTGGTTTATTTGCTTATTAAAGCATGTAAAGGATTTCATTTAGTAATTTGGAAAATTACTATGCTTTCCATAGATGAATAACTTGGTAATTTGATACTGGTGGATCAGAAACATTATTATTTTGACAGTTTTTTTGAAGATATTTACTATCAACAAAAAAGAATAATAACAATAATATGCTAGTTTAGTTCACCGGTCAACATCTCTGACATAATCCATAGTATTTCCTGAATGCCCCTAAATTATCAGACTTCTGAAACCTTAGAGAATGGGAAATATTCCTACAATTCACTATGATTATGATATCTAAAACTCCCCCCATCTTCCTCCTCTTCTCCTTCTGTTTACATCTGTTTCCTCTTGAAAATATGCTTGCTAAGAAAAATGACCATTTAGTAACTCAGATACATATTAGTATCTATTCACTAAAAGGAAAACTGATCTCATTTAATGGTGCTTAAGTCTCTTCTGATTTTATGAGGCTAAGTGGAAGCGCTTTTCCAGCACTTGTTATATGGTGGGGTCTAAATGAGTGCTGATGGCAGATGAAGTGGTGGGAAATCCAAGAGTCCTCTATTAGAGCTCATCCTCATACCCTTGTCATCAAGCCTGAGGAAGTGATTTAGCAGTATGCCAACATGGACAAATAATTGGATTTCAATGGTCTGGATGTTCAATACTCCCCAGTGAATAGACACTGCACTGGGGACTAGGAGACCTAAGCCTTGATACACTACAGAGGATTTGTGTGACTTTAAAAAAATGCTCTTAAAAAAAAAATGCTCTTCCTTCAGTTTCTTCAATTAAAATATAAGAATAAAAACTGCTATCTACTTACACAGTAATAGGGGTATGTTTGAAGTTATTTTTAGTCATTTATAGTTGTTTTACAACTCATACAAGCAGATATTTTAATCTTCATTATCTGTAAAGTCAAACCAATTCATCTCTGAGTCAAATATTCTACATACGTGTGAATGAGTTTAGAGTTCTAGATCAGTATATGGGGAACATAACTTGAAGCTAAATTCAGATGTTGACCAGTTTTATCTCAGCCTCTTTTGTGAATCACAGAAAGCAAATTGCTAGTAGATCTGGGAGCTCAGGAGCTAAAAAATAAGAATAAAAAAATAAAAATCTATGCTTGAAAAGTTAAATCACAAACCAGTCAGCTAATTTCCCCCAAATGATCTATTTCTCCTTAATTGAAATATTTCCTCATTTAGATAATCTCTCCGTTTCTATTTTAAAAATGTTACAGAAGTCAAGTGGACCAATGAGGATAGCGCCATTTCCCAGGTAAGACAATTTCCATTTAATTTCTCACGTTAACACTTTTTAAGAGAGCATATGTTTCTATTTTGTCTTTTAGAGTCTGCAGTTACAGCTATGTAACAAAAGGATTTATAAAACAAATCCACAACAACTCAAAGAAAAATGTCTTCTAAAATCTAAGAGAAAACTGCACACAGGATCATAATGACCCCAACAATCTAGAACCATAGCAACAGTGTTAGTGACTGAATTTGGTTGCTTTCCCCCCTCCACTTCCAGATTCATATATTAAAGCCTTAACTCCCAGTGTGATGGTATTTGGAGATGAGGCATTTGGGAGGTGATTAGGGCTAGGTGATATCATTAAGTGTGGGATCTGTAGGGTGAGATGTGTGTCCCTGTAAGAAGAGATACCAACTAGCTTGTTCTCTCTCTCTCTGCCTCTCCATCTCTTTTTCTCAATCTGTCTTCCATGTGAGGACATCACTAGAAGGCGATCATCTACAAACCGGGAAAGGAATCCTCATCAAAAAATGATCATGATGAAACTTTGATCTTGAGCTCCTAGCCTCCAGAACTGTGAGAAATAATTGTATGTTGTTTAAGCCACCCTATCTATTAGGGTGCTTTGTTATGGCAGCTCAAGCTAAGACAGTTAGCCTTTTTTTTTTCAGTTAGCCTTTCTCCCCTGTGCTATCTCCATCTTGATGTATACTCTTTTTTTCAATGGTGCTGTAAGTTCATATATTTCATTCATTAGAGTTGCATTATTTAATGACAGAGCCACCAAACACATGTAGCACTTGAAATTGAGCACTTGAAATGTGGCTGAATTCAGATTTGCTCTAAGTGTAAAAATACATATTGAATTTTGAAGACATTGTACACAAAAAAGAATATTTAGTATCCAAATAATAATACTAAATTTTAATTGTCTTGTTAAAAGTATATTGTTTTAAATAAAATACTATTGATGTTAATCGCAATTATTTCTTTCCTCTTTTCATTTTTCCATTGTGTCTACCAGAAAATTTAAAATTATGTCTGTGGCTTGCATTTGTGGATCATGCTATATTTCCTTGGACAACACAGATTTAGAATTTCTTTTTCCTAAAAAAAAAAAAAAAAAAAAAAAAAAATTTCTTTTTCCTGTTAAAAGTCAAGTCCTGATTAAGGAATTAATGTTAGTAAAATCAGTTATATCTTTGCATTCGTTAATTGTCAAAGCTTAAAAGCTACCTTCTAAAGAGAAAGTTTTAAAAAGAAAGAATCATAATGTTGGAAATGATTTGGAACAATATCAAGAGCAAGAAAAGAAGTTTACATACCAGGGATGTCTGGGTGGCTCAGTGGTTGAGCCTCTGCCTTTGGCTCTGGTCTTGATCCCAGCCTGGAATCCAGTCCCATGTCCGGCTCCCGGCAGGGAGCCTGCTTTTCCCTTTGCCTGCCTCTCTCTCTCTCTCTCTCTGTGTGTCTCTCATGAATAAATATATAAAATCTTAAAAAAAAAAAAAAAGAAGTTTACACACCAAAGAGTTCAAGGAAACTTGATAGACTCACTTTGTTTCAGTTCATAGTAGATCACATGTTGTTCAGTAGGGATCACACTTACTGGCTTACAGCATGTTAGAGCTGGAGATGTCTACATAGACTATTTCCAGAAAAGGAAAAAAAGTCTTTGGAGACCATTTATTGCTCTTTACTTATCTTTCTTTATCTTTTGTCAATTCCTCCAATGTTTACTACAGTTCGTTTCCAGACATTGGAGCTTAACTTCCAGTCAAGTGAAAATTCAAGACTACATTCTGCTCTGACTCATTTATCCTTGATGCTGAGAATATTCAAAATAATATTGAAACTCATGAATTCTTAGCAAAAAATAACCAATTACAATGACAAGATTTTGTTAATCATCTCTTTTGTTTTAGAAAAACTAGCAAAAAATATGTCATCTATGACCAGGGATGTTGAATGCTCAGAATTGTATAATGATTGAGTAGATTACATCTTAACACTTAATAAATAAATAAATAAATATATATATATATATATATATATATAAATAGAGGCTGCTACATATGAGGGCAAATGATGAATAACATTATCAAAATAATATATCATTTTATAACCTAAAATGGTATTTTATAACTTAAGGTAGATGCATATAAAGATTTGATATTTTGTATATACTACACAGGTAGGATATGAAATCCTAGATTATATATACTGACCCAGATAGCTTAAGGGCTTTAGGAAATAGAGCAATGAGGCTATTTCCTTACATTCTCCATCTTCCACCTCACCAAATTCATTAGATTTCATTTTTTCTAACTGGTTATGTATGATGATCCAAATTCTGTATAGTGTTTTATTCTCTCAATACATGCTAGATAATACCTGAGAACCAATTTTGTTTGGCTTTGACCTACATATAAAACAAGCTAATTTCTTTCTTTCTTTTTCTTTCTTTCTTTCTTTCTTTCTTTCTTTCTTTCTTTCTTTCTTTCTTTCTTCTCTTTCTTTTTCTTTCTTTCTTTCTTTCTTTCTTTCTTTCTTTCTTTCTTTCTTTCTTTTTCTTTCTTTCTTTTTCTCTTTTGCTTTTAACAACTGTCTTTTAGGGTATAGTCTGTTTCTGTTCCTTTAGCTCTTACCACCATGTCTGTTACATAAACAAGAAAAGAGAAGCTTTTATTTCCATAGGTCTAGAAGAAAGATGTCATATTTATGTGTCTGCTGTTACGACATCCAGGCCTTTCTAGACCTTTCAGTGCCAGGAGGATTTTCCAAATAGAAGGAACTAAGTTTATTACACTCCCAGATGGAGTAAAAGATAGACCAAACCAAATAGAGTGTAACAGTGGAGGGAGCTTTATTTTCTATGCACCTCCCCACCTCCAACTCAATGAAAACTCTAGATCCTAATGAATGTATATTAATTACTCACATCAGAAACCCCCACCTTTTAAGGCAGGGTGAGGGCACATCGACAGTGTATTTGATTTTCCCATATCCATTCAGTGAGCTTTAATTATTTAAAGTCAGTTATGGAAATGTCCTGATCTTACTACTAGTTTTCAGAAATTAGGCTTAAGTCAATTGGTGTGTGGTGTTCCCCACACTAAATGCACACTTTGGAATTAGCATTAGACTCAAACTGGGGCTACAAGATGTGAGAAATTCTCTGCTGGGCATCTGCAATATGTCTTCACTTGGAATTGAGATTAACAGAAGGAGACAGTCTCTGTCATTCAGATGTGCCATTTGGAAGTTTTCCAGACATTTTTGATGGTCTGTGATTAAGGGCCAGGCACACTAAGGTTAAGATCAGGAACACTGAGGGCTGAGAAGAGAGAAATGTGATTAAATGGAGCTTGAAATCTTCAATAATTAAGTCAACTGTAAAGGTAACTATCTCTGGACTTCCATTTATAAGAATCATTATTATGTTTTCTTCTTTTCAAAAGCAATTTGAGTTGGACTTCTTATGTTATTACAGCCAAAAGCAACCTGATTTCTCCATGGTGCGAAGAAACTATTAGAGTATGCTGCTACACAGACTAATCTATGTAGCTGACCTTAAGTATCAACTAATTTCTTTTGTTGCCAAAAGCTACAATGGAAGCCATATTCCCTGGTCTAACACAAATACAATATATGGAGTTCAGGGTCATTGGCAATCATCAGAATAAACAGAAAGACAATGGGAATAAGACTATGGTACCATCTTCATATTTATATATGTTTTTCTATTGCTGTTGATACAGCCATGCCACCAGAATTCCTTTTATCTGAAAGCAAGAAAGGTAACATGTGTTTTAGTAAATGAGACACAGCTATGCTTCAGTCCATTATTCTGTCTCCTGGGGCCCAAGAAGTTACTCAAGCTGTGCATTTGTGGTTTATACCACCATCTGCTATTCAAATGTTTCCTATTAACCGTGACCACCAGTGGTTTAACCTTTCGGTATTTTTTCAAATGTTTCATTGACAGAAAAAAAAAAAAAAAAGGAACTAGGATGGATGCACAAAGTCCATTTTGAGGCCTATACTGTACAGGTAATAGATCTGTCATCAATTAAATGAGGGCATATATTAGATGAGTTACATGACCAGATACATTTCTCTGTTCTGAATCCATCTATCTGCATTGCTAAAAGGCCATGAAATAGCTTCCTTGATATTTTATTATCACCGAGCTGTAAAATTTAACAGCAGAGCCAACATTGTCTGAAATCTACCTCTTAGGGAAGAAAGGGACAATGTGGAAGATTTAAAGCTTAACCAACAAAACATCCAGAAGTAGAAATGAATGCTTGGAGTGAGCCTTTGTTAGTTAGAACTAAAATCACAGCTGAATGAAATGACTTTCCCTTCATAAAAATAGTGTTCGACATATTTCAAATCCAAATGCTTATTTCTTCCTTCATAAGAGCACACACTTAATGTAAATTTGCTCCATGCTCTCTACTTTAGCTGAGGAAACGCAGCTATTGTGCCACAAATCAAATCCCTCCACACAATATCTTCCTTTCACTCATTTGTAGAAAATGCAAGGGATATCAGAGTTGTCAGAATAAAAAATTCTTTTTCCTTAACAACAACAGTCAGGAGTAGACTTTAGGGCTGTAAAAGGAACTTTGGAGGCTGAGAGAGAAAGCCCTAAACTGTTTATCATGGCTGTGTGCAGAAGATAAGACAAGTCAATCCTGAACCAGGGTTACATTATTTATGTAATACATTATACTTGTAAAGCATTGGTAACTATTACATATATTTAAAACTAAATGCAATTCTCCAGTCCTATTTGACATTCATTCTGTAGAAAATAGCATATTTTCCAGAATAGTCTACTAGAGAGCATGCCTTTTGATTCTCAACCAAAAGTTTTATCCAGGCTTAATTCTTACAAAGTGGGGTGTTTAGAAAGAAGCTCAGATAACTGACACTCTGTATGCTGTGTTACTGTGGTTACCAAATCCTCTGAGATGAAAGCTTAATTTAACAAATTTGGACCCGATGGCTAAGGATTTGGGGGAATAAGCATGACTCTCTGAGGGACAGGCTACAAGGATGGGCATGTCTGATCTCAACTGAGGAAAGAAACGTAACTGAAATTGTGTGAAAGAACTTGTTCTAACTTTACCTGGAATCCTTCTCTTGTCCATTTGCATTCAGATGCCAGAATGTTTCTGTATAAACAGAGATCACATCATATCATTTCCCAATTTAAAATCATTCAAAGGCTTGTGATTGTATTTAGAATGAAGTCTAAATTTCTTACATTAGTCTACAAGTCATGCTATGATCTAGCTCCTTCTCACTGTCAAAATCCTCTCCTGCAATGCAGAAGAGGATCCTCTCCTCCCTCTTTTTATCCCTCCCTCCCTGGAATCCAGACATTAAAAAAAAAAAAAAAATCTTTGTAAAATGCTGAACCACAGTGGTCTTCAATGCTTTGTTTGACTTCATTAACTTTTTCTTCAGTCCTCACTCACTGATCCTTCTCTGCATGGTTGAATTTTTATCACAAATGATTTCTTGTTTAAATGACAGCTCAATGAGCCTTCTCTGTCCTTCCTGCCCAAAGTGGGGACTTTTGTTCTGCCTTCTATTGTCTTTTGTGGAACTTATCAAAAATTGTAATCGTTTCATTTTGTTTGTGATCAGTTTTTACCCTGGTATCTGACAACTGCAAGGAAATGTTTTAGAAAGCATAAGAGCTTCAATAAAAGTTTTCCAGCTTAGAATACAAAAATCATTACTTTTGATTTGCTTTCATATACTATGAAGTTATTAATTTATTTCATGAATTTTACTATCATTTGTTGAACTTTTTACAGGATGGAAGCTACTTAGTTGGCATTTTATAACCCACACAAAATGTATTCTTATATTGAAAAAACCTGAAAACTCTGATGAAAGTGAATTACCAACTTAAACATACTGGTGGAATTTTTTTTTTTTCTGGTGGAATTTTTAAGACAAAAGTTAGGGTTATTGGATATAAAAGAGGTTTATTTTATTTTATTTTGGCTAAGAGATCATTATAAATACATGGATAGTGTGGGATTTTAATTAGTTTTGAAAATTTAGGAGACTATTGAATAAAAGTTTCACCTAAATTCTTTTGTTCAATGAAGTATGTGCATGTGGAGTAGAGGATTAAAGAGATAATGGATAGAGTTAGTTAATTAAAGAATTAATGGAAAGGATATTCTGGTTTTATAAATAAAGAAGTGACAGAGCAAAGGGTAGGTAAATGTAAAGAAAGCTGTTGGAAAGGAGATTTATTACAAATATAACTCCTTACAAGAGTTGGTGGAGCCAGAAGAAAATGTGTATAGTTTTAAACTTTTGACAATGGAGGACCTCTGGGAAGATCTAAATCACCTGAATGAGCAAACAGGCAACTGATGAGGAACATGCTCAGCTCAGCAGGTTATTATGAGTTAAGTGAATTGGATAGAAGGAAAAGCAAGGGACAGTTAAAACTTTCAGAAGGTTTTATTAACATCCACCCTATGGAGTTAACAAAGCTTTAGTTGTATCAAATCCAAATCAGCTAATAGAAAGTGGTTTTATTACAGGTTAAAAATAACAATGAAAACAGAATTGGTATTACACTCCTAATAACAGAAGTGTCTTACCAAACCAATCCTCCCAGAGATAGCAAGTCTGAACTCTGGAAAAATGTTTAAAAAATCATCTACTAAAGGCATAGGACAGGAAAAAAAAAAAGGCGGAAATGTGAAGAGACTTGATGCAAAACAAGAACAGGAGGTCACTCTCCCATTTTCATGGCTTCCTGTGTGAAGGCAGACTCAAAAAAGGATAGAACCTAACATTCTCTTAAGAAATCATAATGGACATTCAGTAGCTGGAATGGGACAATAAAAATCTTAAAAAGGAGAAAGCTAGAGAGGTATATCTTCAAATTCTGAAAATAAGCTTTATTCACATCTTGGGATGATCCCCAAATACTGCATGCATGGAGCATGCTTAGCCCAACTAAGCCTAAAAGAAGTAAACAGCAATTTCTCCACAGAAGAGATAGAGCCTGATTTTTTCAGCCCAGTAAATAGGCCCCTGGAGTTCTTTATTTATTTTCTCTCAGAGGTGATTGGAAAGTATACCCTGAAGTATGTTTATATTTATGTATATTTTAGAGAGGGAAGCTGGGTTTATCGAAGATAGATTTCAAATGTTAGAAAGACAGTCATTCAGGACACTGAGAAAAAATAGGAAGGTGAAAACAGCTAAAAGGGTAGTCAATGATTTAAAAAAATGTTATTTCTCAATTTCACTTTTGTAAATAGTTCACCGCTTTAGCTTTGGTGTATAGCAATGCATACTTAACAGACTTTTTCATCTGGGTTTTCAAAATTATTTTTTCTACCTCTCTGCTTCTCCGTCTTTTCCCAAATACATTCTTCAAAAGCATGTGATTCTTGTGGCCAGATGAATATGACCGAATTTGTCAAATTATATACATTAAATATGTGCAAGGTTTTGTGTCTCAACAAAAATAAGATAAAAAAATTAAATACTGACTTTTGAAAAAGGTCACTTAAGAGTACAGATAGAACTGTGCACCAAAGAGTAAAGAAAATTAATAAACCATTTTTCTCTTGGAAACTAAATAGTATTTCTATACTTTATGTTGATAGGAATCTCTATAAAAACAGAATATCTACAGTTAAAACAGATTTAATAAAATGGACAAAACTCTTCTGGAAAAGGAATTGTAGATTTTTGTTCAATTACTAATTAGTATTTGCCCTTGAGTACCATGTAAATTTCAATTTTCTGGTTCTCAGTTCTTCACATAGGTTATAAATTGGATTTAATAGTTGTTAATGCGTTTCCAGCTATGGATCCCTCTGGCATTTCTATAAAATCAAGACAAAAGAATATCTCTAGATTCCACTTAAAGCAATATTTCCATAAAGCAATGGCCCATAATACACATATAAGGCATCATTTGGAAATATGTTGATAATTTACTAAAACTGATTATTTTACCTTAGGTTCCCTTAAAACAGATCCTGAGACAGGATCTGAATACAGGTAGTTTATTTGGGATCTGATTTCAGGAAGCCTAAGAGAGGAAGTAGAGAAAGGAGAAGAGTCAAGAAAAGGTATTTTAATGATTAGGTTGCCATTGTGAGCAATTGGTGCTCAGTCTCAGAGGAACATTCTGAGAAACCAACTACAACAATATTTTAGACTTTCCCAGAAAATCCTGTCCTTAATTGGTCCAAGGCTGCTTGTAGGCAATATTAAATCCCAGGTGCTTCTTGTCTGCCTTGAAGGAAGATTGAGGAGATTCTCAGGGGATGGGAGAAAGCCCTCAAATAAACATACAGAGAGTAATGACCTTTGAGGTGGACTATGAAAGAGTAGGTCAGTGGCAGTGGCTGTTACCTCAGCCTGTGGTGGTTGCTGGGATTTAAATGTACAAAGTATGTGTGTGTGTGTGTGTGTGTGTGTGTGTGTGTGTGTACATAATGTTTCTGCATATACATTATTATAAATTTATATATTTATATGAATATAAAGACAGATATATACAATCTGGTTCATCTTCCCAAATATTCTTTAGTCTTTCTTCTAATTCTGCTAAGGTAGAAATTACTGTGTGGCTATTTGAACAAAAACTGAAAAAGGAACTTTTAGAGTTTCCAGGAATTCTAATTAATTTACTCAATTTTTCAGATTCTAAATTTTCCTTTTTATTTATAAAACTACTCATATTAATTTTAATGAACATTGACTTGCCCCTATAGTTTGATTTCTTTTGTTCTGTTTTATTTTGTTTTTACTTTACATTTTTTAGGGGAATATCTCAGTAAGTTTCTATATTTGAACACATGCTAATACCCCTTAGTACAAATAACCTATACTTTAAAAATGACATATGTTATATGTAAGAACTATAGAAAAAGATTTCAGTAACCTTACCAAGTAAGAAATACGAATATTATATAACTTACTTATTCTAGTAGCTCTGATTTTCTCCTTTAGAGACATAAATGCTTTCAGATTTGTAACTTTATATTTAGTGAGTTGTAAAAAGAGTTAAAGTTATCCTCATGCTGTAGATTGCTTTCCCAATGGGATATTTTAAGTGCAAAAATTCATCACTCTGAAACAAAGCTAATCTGGAGGAATTTTGATGACTAACAGAAAGTGGTGAATTGAAGTGGCATATGTTACAGCATGTTTTCTTTGAGGATAATTATGGATATATGGAGAAAATCACTTTTATTTAACATTTAATTTTTAAAATGGACATGGTCAAATCTATTCAATTCTCGGATGAATATCCATTCTGTAATAAGTCATAGGAGATATCCCTTCCTAGGGAGCTTTCATTCAAAAAATAGAACATCATGCCCCTAAGCAGATACAGTAAATCAAATTCCAGTTGAAGCTTTTTAATGTAATGAAACAACTCTAGTGAGGATGAAAATGCATTTCATAGATACCATTTAATCCATTTATTTTCACCAGCTTGTACTCTTTTCAACTTCAAAGATCTTTGGGCAAACTCCAATATAAAAATCATATAAAAGCTCAGTTTCTTTTCCCCATGTGGGGACCCCCAGATTGTGACACTGAATCAATTTAGAATTCTGCAGAGCACAGATTGAAGACCACTGATGTAATCTAGCTATTATTTTCCAGATGGCATAACTGAGTATTGCAAAGATTAACATATTTACCAAAATTGGTGGCTTGATGTGTAGTAGAGCCAGGTCTAGAAGCTGAGTCTCTTCGACTCTAGCTCTTGTCTGCATGGAATCCTGATTGCCTCATTCCAAAAGAGGACCTGCTGCAGGTTGTAGACAAATACAACCCACATCATGTAGACATAAGGATACTATGCCAATAATTCAATGTGCTTTAATCTACTCTCCTTTATTTATTTATTTTTTTTCTACTCTCCTTTATTAAAATGGGGTCCTTTTGCAGAATGCAAGTAATGCTCACTGTATGGTACTAGATATCTCAGAGTAATATGCCATGCATATGTCATAGCAAGTGAAGAGCATGCTAAATAGCATGCTATTTTAAGAAGGCAAATTGGCTTCCCAAATGCTTTCAGAAATGATGTTCACCTTCTGTAAAAACTTTCTGGGAAGCTCTAGAATTACCTTTTCCAAAACCTAATTTTTATATTGTTTTTTCCTTACACATTCTAAACACAAAGTGGAATGATTGACCTATGATAGCATAACCATCGTTTGGTGAATTATTCTTAAATATTACAACTAGGTGACTGAAAACATAAAGGTCATATCAAGAGCAAAATATTTCCTTTCAACATTTTTAAAATTGCGTGGCATCTTTTAAGAGGTATATTAATACTTTATCACTATTGTTACTCATAAGTATTATAAAGTGTGAAGGCCAATTATTTCTCTTGAAAAATAGTCCCAAGTATATAACATGACTATGAGATCAAAAAGCTAACTAAATCGGGGATCCCTGGGTGGCTCAGCGGTTTAACGCCTGCTTTTGGCTTAGGGTGCAATCCGGGAGTCCCGGAATCGAGTCCCATATCAGGTTCCTTGCCGGGAGTCTGCTTCTCCCTCTGCCTCTGTCTCTGCCTTTCTCTCTTCGTGTATCTTTCATGAATAAATAAATAAAATCTTAAAAAAAAAAAAAAGCTAACTAAATCCAACAAACTTTGAATTTTCAGTGCTTTATATTGTAATAATTTCAAGGTTATTCACTCAATTTTGCTCTTAATTCTTTAAAAAACAAAAGTTGCAGGAGACCTTTATTGAAAATATTAGTTCAGAATTTAATTTTCAAAAATAAAGAAACGCTGTCTTTTTCAGAACAGCTATCTTTTGGCTAGGAAGATTATTCTCTTTGTACCATAATTTCCATGTCCGATGTAAATTCATTAGACATCATCTCAATATGGGAAGATTGATTATTCCTCTCCATCTCAAACCTTTTGTAAGATTAAAAAACCAAAAAAAAAGTACACTGGGCTACTCATATACTAATATTATGAACTTGTCCCTAAGTTATAGACAAACCTTATATTATTAAATTCTTTAATCCAATATATTTTTGTATAATTGATTCCTTTTACAAAATTGTCTAACCAGTATTCCTTTAAAAATTTAAATGCAAGCGACATAAATAATAAAGAAAAAATCAGTTAACATTTAAATTTCCCAGATGTGTAAACATTAGTTACAATTATTTAGTAAGATTTTCCTAATATTTATTTAAATAATTTAATCTTTAAGCTTTTAATTTTACTATAATAATAAATTTACTACCTATATTATTAATAGCCTAAACTTGTAAACTGTTTCAGTAATTACAAAGCAAAAGCAAACTAGTTACAAAAGAATGATAAATCTAATATTTTCTTTTCTACACCTGCATTTTTCAAATCATTACTAATACTACTAATACATACTTCCATTACTATTGTTATTGTTATCACTTTATTATTCTGTAGCTTCCTAGATTTAACTTCTCAGTTATTTTTGATACTTCTCTATGGCTAGGGACACATTTTATTTATTCAAGCACCTCTATGGAGTTACAATCTTCTTGCAGAACCAGATGTAAGACCAGGAAACTGCCTCAGCTTTGGTTGGCTAATGTGAGCTGCTGTACCGTCTATCCATACGGATTTTGCTGTCATCTGTGTCTGAGAGATGAGGACTAAGATGTACGTAGTTATATTTGTGAAAATTCACATGAGCCGATCAATTATTGACAAACTTCCTAAGTCGTTATTATTTGGGACTATTTGGTACTATTCTGTCCTCCTCTGTCCTCTGTTTTCAGGACAATATGGTTAATTTATTGTTTTTGTTATTCCCTCTTTTTCATTTTCTCAGAGAGAGAATAAACAATCACTTTTGCTTACAGGCAGACTTTTTTTTTTTTCACTTCAACCTTGTCATTATGAAATTGTACTTTCAAAATTGCAGTGTTTCTCTCCAGTATAATTATTTTGATTTTCATTTCTTTTTGATTTGGCTATCGAGAAGATCCTGGCTCTTTTAATTTTAGAGTTATTCTTGAAAAATGCTAAAAGTATTCATATTACCATGGGATCCCTGGGTGGCTCAGCGGTTCAGCGTCTGCATTCGGCTCAAAGCATGATCCTGGAGTCCCAGGATCGAGTCTCACATTGGGCTCCCTGCCTGGAGCCTGCTTCTCCCTCTGCCTCTGTCTCTCTCTGTCTCTCTCTGTCTCTCTCTCTCTCTCTCTGTGTCTCTCATGAATAAGTAAATAAAATCTTAAAAAAAAAAAAGTTTTCACATTATCAATATATTCCAAACCAATGCTGACCTTACATTTTGTTCTAAGAAATGAAGTAGGTTGAGACCTAAATATTCATTGTTCCTTGTGATATAGAACACACACTAGAAATATTGGTTAAAACCATCATTTGGACTCAGGGATCATGCCCTTAACTAGTACTTTCCTAATTTCAACTATCCAAATAGAAATTTAATTAAACATCTGCTAAATATTGATTTGGTTACAATATCAAACTCATGTGAGAAAAAGTGAAAATTATTATAGATTGGTTATTTTTTGCCAATTTGATCATTTTACATTTTCTCTGCCTTTTGAATCCATCAAACATTTCTTTTTTTTTTTTTTTTTTAAAGACTTTATTTATTCATGAGAGACAGAGAGAGAGAAAGAAGCAGAGACACAGGGGATCCCTGGGTGGCGCAGCGGTTTGGCGCCTGCCTTTGGCCCAGGGCGCGATCCTGGAGACCCGGGATCGAATCCCACGTCGGGCTCCCGGTGCATGGAGCCTGCTTCTCCCTCTGCCTGTGTCTCTGCCTCTCTCTCTCTCTCTGTGACTATCATAAATAAATAAAAATTTAAAAATATATATTAAAAAAAAAAAAAAAAAAAAGAAGCAGAGACACAGGCAGAGGGAGAAGCAGGTTCCATGCAGGGAGCCCGACGCAGAACTCGATCCCGGGTCTCCAGGATCAAGCCCTTGGCCGAAGGCAGGCGCTTAACCGCTGGGCCACCCAGGGATCCCCCCATCAAATATTTCTAACATGTACAGATGTAATGTAAAACTTTTGAAATATACAATCCTCATAAATTTATGTATTTTGCGACTTAAAAAGCTTTCCCATATATGATAATCTTCTTAACAATATGATGAAAATGTGTTTATAGACTTACTTCCTTTTTCACACATATTTCTGTTTAATTTCTGCCTCAAAAATACCATCTATTTTTAACTGGCAACATCAATATGCAATCAATCCAGGGCAAAGTGGAAGTCTGATAAAAACCTGGGTAGAGAAAGACCTTTACCTTTCCTAAGTATTAGCAGATAATGTGGGTCTAAGTAAAATTGTCATCTCTATTTCAAGATCATTATATTTCTATTTGTGATTTGCAATAAATTACTCAGCTCTTTGAACGATTTATATTTTCAGCAATTCCTTTTTATAGTTATAGTTACATGGTATCATAAAATATTGTTTTACTATTTTACAAAAAAATATAAAGTAAATATATCTTTGGAAGTATAACGTGCCATAATGAAGTATATTGAGACTACATTTTCAGTTCTGACATTTGGATATGCTCTTGCATTCCAGATCTGAACTGAAAATATAAGTAGCATCTCCAGAATTGTATATTTTATATTAGACTACTACAAAGCATGTGTTTGAACTTCACCTGTTGAAGTTTGAGTAATTTTATTTATTCTTTATTTTTTTACCTGTCACCTTATACATATTTCTGGACCTCTTCAACATTTATTTAAGTCTTCAAAAGAGAAATGTATAAACTTTTAAGTGACTTTACCTCTTTCTTTTTAAAAATATTTTATTTATGTATTTATTCATGAAATACACAGAGACATAGAGAAAGGTAGAGACATAGGCAGAGGGAGAAGCAGGCCCCCTGTGGGGATCCTGATGTGGGACTGGATCCCAGGACCCTAGGATCACAAACCTGAGCCAAAGGCAGATGCTCAACCACTGAGCTGCCCAGGCATCCTGTGTCTTGGCCTCTTTAAAATTGTTTCAGTTTAATTTAGGATACAAATGAAAAATCTTGTATTAAATTTTAAAAATTATCTGAAGAATTTTTTACTTTCTCATATATCAAGAGTTGCTATCAGAAAAACAAAATGTTTAGCTCAGTGCTTTTAGTTCAAAATTGTTATACTATCTATGCATTAAATCCTTGTGACATCAAATCAGCTTTATGAAATAGTAAGGAAGAATTTAATCACAACAAATAGATTAAAAATAATCCTTTTGATGGGAAAAGAAACATATTTGTTTAATATTCATAAGTCAGGCATTAATCAAATATGTCCTTTTCCCCTCTAAAATATTTTGGGCTCATTTAAGCCATAATGGCTCAAAGACATTTTCGTAAATTATTTACCTGACACATAATGAATAAATGAATCAGGGACTCTCTTTATATGAGTTTGTGGTTTTGCCATAGACAGAGATTCCACAAAAGTCTAGGCCCTGTACATTTAAAGATCCTGGACTCTAAACAAAAACAAAAAGGCAGAGGGAGAGGGGAGCTTGGGTAGCTCAGTTGTAGGGCTCAGTTTCAGCTCACATCTTGATCTCATGGTCCCCCTCTTCCTCTGCCCCTCCTTCCTGCTCACATGTACTCTCTCCCCCTCTCACTTTCTCTAAAATAAAATCTTTAAAAAGTGAAAAAGGACCCTGAGCTCATTGTTTCACCTTTGCCACTACCTTCACCACTGAGCTAATGAAGAACCACACTGCAGGGTCAGGCAGGCACTGCTAGTGGCTTACAGGTACCATATTCAACAGCCTGCTGCCTTAAATATATGCATCCAGAACACTTTTTATCTACTGTATTTTCAAACTGGAAGTCCTAACCTGCTAATGACTTTGAAATCAATTTATAAAACCAACACAGAACAGAATGTAATGGTGAAATCTTGGAATTCATCACATAAAGTAAGGATATGTATCATTTATGAATGTTTTTCCAGTTGTATATATGAATAGTTTTTATGCATAATATATTTCTTTTCTTTTTTAATATTTTATTTATTCATTTGAGAGAGGAAGTGAGAGAGAGAGAGAACACAAGCAAAGGAGAGGTGGAGGGAGAGGGAAAAGCAGACTCCCCACTAAGCAGGGAGCTGGATGCTCTGGGCTCCATCCCAGGACCCTGAGACCATGACTGAGCCAGCCACGTGCCTTACACATTATATTTCTTAGTATAGATTGTGGAAAATACACTTGAAAAGACACTACTCTAAATGAACTTAAAATATATTTGATGAATTTATATAATCTAGAGTAAAAATTAAATGGAAGTTTGCAAACTATTAATGTGAGCTTTTTGACTCCAAATTCTCCCTACTGCTTTTCTCTCACAGTGGTATGTTCTGTTGCTTCCTACGTTTTATCCTTCAGAGTAGCATTCTGCTTTCATTTCCTAAATTGTATCTGGATAGCATGTTCCTTTTCTTCTTTTCTCCTTTTTTTAAAATAGGTATATACCAATGTTCTATAGGGTGGCAGGAACTGTGTTAAGGAAAGAAAATGCAAGAATATACAGACAGATATACATGTATGTGTATATATATATATAATACATAAAACATTATATTCACTCTTAAGAACCTGTTTATTGGAGAAAACAAAAAAAGTAAATAACAAATTATTGCTCAACTAAAGGTATCATTAGAACTTATTGGAGCTGAGGACAAGTGAAAAAGGATTGTCAGAAGCCCCCTTTTTAAAGGAATTTAGGAGTAAAGAAATTTTATCGAGCGATAAGGGAAATGATTCCTTGACAGAAAGGGATAAAAACATTATGAGGTTACTGGAAATTTGATAAATAGGAAAAGGAGCAATAATAGTACCTGGCCCATCAGTATTAAGGTTTAAATGACATCTGAATGGCCTGTCTGCTTCTGTGTTACCTGTCTCAGAGGAAATTCTTTCAGCTATATTGATAATATAGAAAACAGAAAATCTTATTCTTGCTACATGATTTACGCTGTGTGAGAAACAGTCTTTTGTGCTATTTTGCCATTTCTCTCTGTTGGTGACTGAACTATAAAATCTCCTGACTATTTTGTGATGTGAATTCAGAGTGTCCTAAATTTAGCACTTCCTTTGGGAAAAAGCCTGTACAGTCCCTAAAGAATCCTGAAACTACCCCAGTATCTACAAGATGTAGTTCTTTCCACAAATATATATATTTTTTGTCCTTAACGATTCCTACTGTACTCTGATTCTTTTCTATAAATGTTCAAACTTAAGAAAATAGATTCTTACGTGTTTCTTACCATATGTACTTCAGAACTTCACTTGCTTTTGCGAATTTATCAAAAATGTTTCCAAAATAAAGACAGGCAGGGACAACTATTTCATTCAGCAAAATGTAGTGAACACCAAGACACTGCCAGGCATAGGGGATGTAATGATAAACAATAAGTGGCAAATTCTTTGTCTTCGTGGGGTTTACAGTGTAGCAGGTAAATAACTATAGTATGGAGACTGGGAGATAGGATTATCAAAGATAAATCCTAAATTGCACTTCTGCAAGTTCATGACTACTATCCAGAGGAATGCTGGAAAGAGACCAGGTTTGAGAGGCCAGGTGAATTAGTTTGGGAAAAAATGGTTTGTGTTTAAAGATTCTATGTGGAAACGGTAAGTAGGCAATTGGATATATTGTCTGGAGCTAAGACGGGGAATCAAGACAGGAAACAAAAATTTAAAAGTCATTGGTTCATTGAGTGAAACATCATCGTGAATGAGATTTTCAAATAAAAAAAAGTGAGAAGGGAAAAGTTCTTCAATGTGTGTTTTGAGGAACTCCAACATGCTCATGAAAAGTATAAAAAATAAATTCTAGCACATGTTTCCTTTGAAAACACAAATGTGTAACATCCTGGAGCATATAATGGAGCTGAATTTAGGGGTTATTTCTTTCAGGCTTGTCTTATGGCTATTTTCATGAATCATTATCCTGTACTGTGACTTTCTTGAGATCAAATGTCTTTTTGGCTGCATGTTGCATAAAATCTAAGATAGGATTTCAATATATATTTAATCGAATTAAGCAGACATGTACTTTTAAATTACTTCTGAAATATTCTGTATTATATTTTGTTCATTGTTTTTTGAGCCATGGATTCATTGGGAGAACCAGATAAAGTCAGTTGTTAATCAGTTATGTCCCAGTTTCACCATTTAAAAAATCTTTTTTTTTTTTTTTAATTTTTATTTATTTATGATAGTCACAGAGAGAGAGAGAGGCAGAGACATAGGCAGAGGGAGAAGCAGGCTCCATGCACCGGGAGCCTGATGTGGGATTCGATCCCGGGTCTCCAGGATCGCGCCCTGGGCCAAAGGCAGGCGCCAAACCGCTGCGCCACCCAGGGATCCCCAGTTTCACCATTTATAAAGAAAAATATAAACAAAACAATAAATTTATTATTGACCAATCTACATTACACAAATACACAAAATAATAGTGGATGATATTGTCAGGTGACTGATAAAAACACTTCTTCTATCCCCTCCTGAGCTGAGAACTGTGATCAATGAAACAAGGCCATGGATGTGTGTTTTCTTATGGCTCGTGGGGGTCTATCCCTTCCCAGGGTATCTGGATTGGCTTCTGGAACTACTTAATCAACAGAATATGGTGGAAGTTGCATTTTGCCATTTCTGGGGGCCAAGTCTTAAGAAACAGATTACTTCCTGTGATGGTTAATTATATATGCTAATCTGACTGGATCACAGAGTGTCCAGATATCTGGTTAACCATTAAGATTTCTGGGTAAATCTGTGAGAGTATTTGTGGATGAAATTAGCATTTGAATCAGCAAACTCAGTAAAGTAGTTTTCCCTCTCCAATGTGAATGGGCATCATCGAATCTGTTGTGGGCCTAAATAGAACAGAAATGACTGAGGAAGAAAGAATTTGGCCTTTCCTGCCTAATAGCTTGAGGAGAGAAATCAATCTTCCCCTGCCCTTGGCTCTGTGGTTTACAGGTCCTTGGACTTTGGACGAAATTACACTACAGGCTCTCCTGGAATTCCAGCTTGCAAATGGAATTCAAGCTTGAAATCTTGGGGTTTCTCAGCCTCCTTAAGAGTGTGACCCAATTCCTTGTAATAAATCTCTTCCAATATATATTTATCCTATTGGCTCTTTTTCTCTGGAAAATCCTGGTAATACACTTTTTTTTTTTTTTAAATACACTTTCACTCCTAGTCTTGTGGAATACTTTATCATGGAACTTAGTCACCATGCTGTGAAGAATTGCCAGTGCCACTCATGTGGAACCCTATAAGGAAGCCCACATAGAAAGAAACTAGCCAAAAATCCCAGCTGAGTTCTCACTTGACAACCAACGAACTACCAAATTAACAAAGATGTGAGAAGCCATTTAGGGAGTAGATTCTCCATGTTCAGGTGAGTTGCTCAACTTGATGTTTGTGGGGCTGAGATGAGCAATTTCCACTGAGTTTTGCACAAATCACCCATTCAGAGATGGGACAAGTTATTATTGCTTTAGTTTTAAGACACGGGATCTTAAGTGATTTGTTACATGACAATAGGTCACTAGAAAAAGAATAAATTGAGATTAAAAATAAAAGCTTCCTATCTGTTAAAGCTGCATTATTGAATGTGGCTTGGCTTTATGGATATAGATTTCTTAATCATATCATGCGCCTTGAGGTCAGAACAGTCCAAGAGAAAGTTTGGGTTAGCATCACTAACTTCCAGGACTTCAGCCACATGGGGGAAAAGAGGAGAGTAACACCTGTTAGAATCAATTCCAAGAAATATGGTGATAGATGAAACATTCTCCCCTGAAAGCTCATGATTGATAGAAGTTATGCTAGTTAAACTAGAAAACAAAATCATAAATAATAGAATCAGAGAGGAATATGTTTATTGTATCATAAGTAAATACTTAGCATTTTATTTCCACAGCCTTAAATATATATCCCACTGAAAAATAGACATGATCTTCATTTTACCTTATTTCTTTTTTATTACTTTGTTTAATCAAAAATTACAAACATAGCCAATGGAAATTGGAAACAGAGAATCAGTGTAGAGGACAAAACAGAATGTGTATGTGTTTTTTTGTATGTGTGGTAAAATATTTGAAGATGACTTCTTTAAGAAGAACACTTTCAAACAAAAGTAAAATTTAGTTCTGGTTTTTGTTGTAGTTTCTTTATTGAGTATTTTCTACACTTCTTTAAGGACTTAAGCTAAAAGTCATTTCTACATAATGCTTCTGTAGTTAGCTCTATCTTCTAATATGTAAAAATAAGTATGCATATATATCTTTTCACTTGTATCTCCTATTTCCAGTGAGACTAATCTATTACTATGCCTACTCCTTTTGATTGCATAGAGCAAGGTAAAAATGTTTTTATTTATTATTTGCATATTATTGTATAACAATATGCACTTTTGATATGTTTTACCTCCAAAAAGAGATTTATAAAAAATATTATTTCTTTCACTACAATTATGCTAAGATATATTCTTCAAGAGGCACATTAAGATAGTCATATTTTAGCTGAGGCTGACACATCCTTCATAATTACCTTTGTTCTATTACAGCACCTTACAAATTGAATTAATTCACACTATTGTAAAACCAAAATATGCGATATAAAAATCACTGAGCACCAAAGAATTTAAGCTGATGTCAGTTTTGTTACCCAAATCAGTCAAATAACGCACTCCTTTTTTCAAACAAATGCATATCATCTCTCGTAGAAAACATAAAGTAAAATAGAACATGGGAAGACATTAGCTCACTCCAATGACCTCTTTTGACCCATTCACCTCTTTGAAACATAAATATGACTTAGTAAATCATATATATCAAGACTAACAATTTATCTTTCATTAGAACTTGAATGATTGAAGACAAACTAAATAAATTTAGGTCAGTGATTGACAGTGTTATATTTTTAGTGAAAAGCTATTAGGTTTTCTTTTATTGTGGAATTCAGAAACAAATGCATTGAAAATCGTTTATTGTGTTTTTCATAGAAATTATCGGTGTCCAACTATTTAAACCTTGTATACCATCTGAAGGAGGAAGAAGTGGCTATAATGATTCTCTCTGCATGAATTTATTTATTTAAATATTGGACTATCAAATTTAATTTCTTTTCTATTTTGAAATTAACATATAAGCATGAAGGCTTGATAACAGCTCCTATATCGTTGGGTTCATTTAATCCTACCTGTACTTCTGTATCTACCTGAATGTGATTTGACCGCCACCACCTCTTTCCAACATCTTCACTGATACAGAGAATTGTACCAGGAGTTGCACTAAGAAACAAACAAATATATTTATGAGATACATTTGCTCTTATATTCAATGCTTTCCTTGCTGGGAGAAAAAAAGGACACAGATAAAAGCATCTAGAGATAAAGTGGGTATGGCACTGAGTTGCTCAGGAGATCATAGTAAATGTAAGGATATAGGGTAACCTGGTTCCTTCTATTGGCCTAAAAATAATACATAGGAAAAATGCCAAAATGATGACCTTCAAAGTCTAATTCCAACTCTGAAGGCAAAGCTAGAAAATCTCTGTAGGGAAGATAAGATTGAGGGGTCAGGCTCAGAAGCTGATTTCATGGGCCGTGGAACCACAGCACCAATTACATGCTTATCCCTACCAGGTTAGGTAATACTAGGTAGTATAAAGGAAGTGATAGAGGACACTGAAACCCAGATATTGGGTATGGGGCATTTGAAGCTGAAATATTGAACTCTCAAATTATGTGGGATTTCCCTTTCTGGTCGAAACAGTCTATCTCCTTTCTGTCTGAAGGAGCTAGGTTTTTGTTTTGTTTTTTTTTTCTGCTTGAAAAATCTTTGATTTATTCTATCTTGGGCAGTTACCTTTTAAAGGGATTCTCTCCAGAACCCACCCCGAGAACCCCTCATTTTTCTCCAAGTTCACAATAAGAGTTAGTTCCTAATCCATTGTCAATATAAAAGTACAAGGGCTGGCAGAAAAATGTATATATACTGAAAGACTTGCATGATATCGTCAAATTTGATCAACATGTACTTGACAATTATAATGAGATTGTACGCTGAAGGTGTTAGAGAAGGCATACAAAACATAGTGCCTTATCAACCTGGATTTATTGACACTGGTGCACTTACTCAAGCCTCTGGATTTTAAGTGTTAGTTTAAGCCCTGGGGAGTGGCATTTGTATTCTGGGGGAGGGGCTAATTGCTTCACCTTATGTCAATGAAAGGAAACATCAGCTGTACTCTGGTATATTCTAAAGAAAGGGGTATTCAGACTCAAACTTGAGAATATCAAAGGGGATCTATTGTGTGCAATTGAAGGAGTTTAACCTGGTCTTAAGTCTTACCTACTGGAATCGTGGAATCCAGGAGAGTGTTATCTTCACAAGAGTAGTAAAACATACCTTAGAGACAGGGGCAGAACTCAGGGGTGCTTCCTCTCCAGGTTGGATATGAAAATGGGGAATACCACAACTAGTTTGAGTTCTTGATCTGAATAAGAAGAAGGGGATCCTAGTAGGTAGACACCATTTTATGGCACTTAAAAGAGACAAAGCGGTTACAAGGATAAAGTGGTAGCGATTAGTAGAAAGCATGATATTCAAAATGTTTTGATTGATGAGGTCTTTGTAATAGCTAACCGATTACAAAAGTCCTATAAATGAAATTGATAGGCAGACTACTAAGGTGTTTGACATATTTAAGGGGACATTCATTTCTAAATGTTGAAATGATGCCTATCATGGTAGAGGGGAGAAAAAAGTAAGATAAAAGAAATGCCTTCCACACTGACACCAGTGTGCAATATAGGAAACCAACAATGTTGCCTCTGGGGCACGGCAGAAATTAGAACTCCCCCCGGCCTCCAAAGTCATGAAAAATATAAGGAGGTCGATTTCTCCAAGATCCTCACTAACTTGACTGGTTGGCTGGCCCAAGACCAAATGGATACTGGGGCGGGGAGGTGGCGGGCGGGTGGAGACTAGTTTTAACTATCCTCCCAAACGGCAATCTGCATAAAAATCACCCAGGAATCTTGTAAAAAACACATATTCTCATTGAAAAGGTCTAGGAAGGAGTGTCAGAGTCCACATTACTAACACATTCTTGATAGGTAAATACAAATGCTGCTGGTTGCCTCTTATATTTTGAGAAGCAAGAGATTACAGCAAACTTAATATGGTATTGATGCCATTGGTAGCTGTGGTTCTGGAAAGATTGTAGTTAGTAGAGAAAAGCAGCATTACTAAAAATTATTGTTCCCATTTGTATCCCTAAGAGAAAAGAGAATCAGTTGACTTCTCATGCTTGTCTACTACATCAATAGCTGCTATGGATTGCACTTTCATGCTCCCACACACCTGATATGTTGAAGCCCCAACTTCCAGCTCCATGGTATTTAGAAGTGGGCCTTTGTGAGTTAATTTCAGTTTAGATGAACGGAATGATGGAATGGCTGCCCTTTAAGGAAAGGAAGAGACATCAGAGCTTGCTCACACATGTGTGTGTTCTCTCTCACCATGTGACACTACAGCAAGAAAGTGGCCATCTGCACACCAGGAAGAGGTTTCTCACCGAATGCTGAATCTACTGGCATTTAGATCTTGAACTTCTGGTCTCTAAAATTGTGAACAAAAAGCGTTTGTTGTTTAAGTCACCCACTCTATGATGTTCTATTATAACAGCCCAAACTGAATCATTATATTCATACTTATTATCCTTAATAATCTTCTCCTAATTATGCTTGGTGAGCAAGAAATACCATAAATGACTTAGCAAGATGCATACATCCCAGAAGCTGGAGATAATTCCCATATCTGGACTTAAAAACTATCATACTGGGATCCCTGGGTGGCTCAGTGGTTTAGTGTCTGCCTTTAGCCCAGGGCGCAATCCTGGAGTCCCGGTATCGAGTTCCACGTCGGGCTCTCTGCATGGAGCCTGCTTCTCCCTCTGCCTGTGTCTCTGCCTCTCTCTCTCTCTCTCTCTCTCTCTCTGCATCTCTATGAATAAATAAAATCTTAAAAAAAAAACTATCATACTATTGCTGTAGTATAACAAACAACATTGCTTCTGCAGAAGTGCATCCCTTTTACAGTAAAGGAAGGGATGGACTGAGGGCACCCCCTTAAGCTGCTTTTTCTCATTCTTTATCACTCAGAAACAATTGTTTTTTTATAATGGTAAATTTGCTTTCTAAAGGCTCAGTTATAGGATCATTGATAGGAGACAATCCTTTGCAAGGTTTCCATCCCATTACCAAATGGGATAAAAGTGGAAATGGCCTCTCTCATTATTATTACTCCCCATAAAATACTGTAAAAATGTTTGTTTTCTATCTTTCTATCACTAAGACTTCAGTTTATTTAAAGGTTCTAGTACCCAACAAGGGGAGGGTTTGAACAATAATGTAGTTCTGTTAAATGGGAAGCAGAACTTGATAATGTTTATCTCCTTATGCCCCCCCCCCCCCAAAAAAGAGATAGTGTTTCCACTGGTCGGAGTGGTCTATCTCAATCACTGAAGGGAAACCAGGCTGTTGTAAAATGATGGGGACAAGAAGATCCATATGGAACAAAGGATATTCACTAAGGCAAATCCTGGTCCTTTTCTGCCCATCTGTCTAAATCATGAAAAAACATAATAGACCAATAAAGAAAGGGCCAACAGTTACTGAAGAAATGAAGTTTGGGCTAGCCAATCACGTAAAGAATCCTGTCCAGCCAAGTTAGTAGCAGAAGGTAAGGGAAAGATGGAAAAAGGAGAGGGACCAATAGCAGCTATGATTTTTGTTAGTTCATTATTCATTTTCCCTTCCTTTTACCCCTTACCTTGCATGAGGAGTGTGGATAGTAACTGCGCTTATTTGTCAGATCCAAGTGTGACCAAATGGGCATTGAGCTGAAAGATCACAATAGCTGATGGGAGTTACTGTGCTGTCTGTTTGGGGAACATATTTTTCTTTCAAGACAAATGACAAAAGTGGCTTCTGGTGGAGAAAAGTAATGGACTGTACATGGTCTTTTGTTTTTTTCCTCCTCTTTGCCCCTCGGTTATACTCTGTGCTCTGGGAGGTAGACCCTATGAACAGTCTCCATGGGGTCACTCATACTTGGGATCAAGATGTGGATGGTGTCCCCCACCAGGAGACTCTGATGAGAGGGTGGGAGGAAAATGAGGCAGGGCATTTATTCCTCTGGTTCTGTCCATTCCAGGACTGCTGTATGTTGCTGCTTCGCTTTGCTAAATATCACAAGTGCCGTTGAATGGCTCTCTCCTACAAATTCTGGTAAATACTCCTGCCTTCAAGCAAAGTGCCAAAGGCTCCTCACCATGGCCTCCTCTTGCACTTTTAACCAAATCTTTTTGGTCTCCTTTAACCTTGTCCTGCTGTTGTAAACTGTCCATTAAAGTCACTTCCTAGGTATCTTACTATTTGGGGTACAATTATAAATGGGATTGTTTTCTCAATTTCTCTTTCCTCTGCTTCATTATTGGCATATAGAAATGCAACAGATTTTGGTACATTGCTTTTGTTTCTTGTGACGTTACTGAATTTGTTTATCTGTTCCAGCAAGTTTTGGGTGGAGTCATTCGGGTTTTCTATAAAGTTTCACATCATCTGTGAATAGTGAGAGTTTTAGTTATTCTTTACTGATTTGGATGTCCTTTATTTATTTTTGTTGTCTGATTGCTTGGCTAGGACTTCCAGGACTATGCTGAATAAAAGTGAGAGTGGATATCTTTGCCTTGTTCCTGTTCATGGGGTAAAGTCACTTCAAATATACCAATGGATTGTGCCATGGGCCTTCTGCTGGGACTCTGATTGGTATAGAGTGAGAGCAGGCTTTGAACATGCAGACAACACAACACCTAAGGCGTCAGTAAAGGAACTGAGTCTGCTCTTGAATTTCCTACTGAGCAGAGCTGCCTACCCTCCCAGGATCCTTCTCCCCATACTGTTCTATGAAATAGAAATATGTTGCCATCTGTTGAGGACCTGCAGTTTAGTTTTTGATTTTTTTATTTTTCCCATCTGTCCTAACAGCTTAGGACCCACTGTTAATAAACCTACTGTGTGTTCAGCACCAAGCTAAGGGATTTACACAGAATTTCTCATGTAATCCTGATAAAAATCCTAAGAGGTTACTAGTCTTAATCACATGTTATAAATGAGAAAATTGAGCTTCACATGCACTGAGTAATTTGTCCAAGCTCACAGAGGTAATAAGTGACAGAGTTGGGAATTGACTTGAGATCAATCTTAACCCCAAACTGCATAATCTTTCTACAGCAGTGCACTCCCTCCGTGAGTGGGTTTCCATTGTTTCCTCCAGGATCCCTTCTCTGTAGCTTCCTCAGAAATTACCTTAACACTTTCCTGCTGCCCTCTCCCAATCCATACAATGTGCTCGGACCGAATGTTCTGCAAGCATGGACCCTAAGAAACAATCGTTAAGCCTGCTCCCCACGATTAGTCTATCGATCTTTTGTGTAATACTGATCAAAAGTAGAAAGCCATCATAAGCCATTTTTGCAGGATATTTAAGGTCTTCAGGAAATTTACATGCTTCCCCATAAAGTAAAGTAGAATCAATAATGATAAGATAAGCCGCAATTAGATAAAGACACTTATCAAGGATCTACATCTTTTGTCGGAGCCAGTGTGAAGGAAAAAAAAAAAATGAGATTCTGTTAACTTTGGCAGAGGCTTTTAAGCTGCCAACAGACCCTAGTCTTTGAAATGTTTGACAGGAAAAAAACGTATGCTGGCCCAAATTGTTTGCTTTACATTTCAAGGATGACATTACAGCATGCTTTTCAATTAATACAGGCTTAGATCAAGGAAAATCCTCATAAAAACACAGCATCATAAAGCTTTGGTTCAACTTTTCAGGCTCTCTTTCTTTCTATTCTGGTCTTCTCTGCCATATTCTGTTCTCACGTATTTCAAGAGTATCTGCAAATACTGTACATTACTAGAATCACAGAGAACATTGATACGGTGACACCTTCAGGATTTGTAGAGCTGTCATGTCAAATCTGATGAGTTGAGATGCAAGCATGTATGCAGTCACTTCCTTAGCAATTATATGAAAAATAGTAAAGCTAGAATTAGAAACAATTAAGCAGATTCAACCCTTTATGCTTTGTGTGGCATCACACTGAACATTTTTAAAAATGTTTGGCAATAAGAATATAGCCTGTAGAATGGATGGCCTCGGGGCTCTCACGAATCCAGGAAATATTAAGTCTACTAAAAATGACACTAGTCTTATATCTAAACTCATACTTTATGTAATGGCATAATACATTTCAGAAACTCCAGCTGTTTGTAGACTATATTATGAGAATGAGGACTGGATTTTATTAGAAAGGCTGGATTCTGACCCCAATCTATTACAAATGGGTTTTGTGACCACTATAAATATCATTTTCTTGGACTAGGATAGAGGTGTGAGAACTTTCACAATGTAAGTTCTTCTCCCAAATGTAAGGGTCTATGATCCAATTCTTTAAGGACATGAGTTTAGGGCTGGCTCTGACAATGACTCCACAAAATTCTCATATCCTTACTTACTATCAATTTATCTTTACTTGAGCATGTCTCTCTGCTGTTATTGACAAAATTATTTGATATACGGAATATTTCAAACAGAAAACAAGGCTCAGAAGGTGACTTCAGGATCTTATCTTATTTTGGTTCATTTAGATTTTCAACAAATACTCTGTGAGTTACTTTGTGACAGATCCTGAGATTGGTATTGTTCTTAACTCTATGAGCAATTAGAGTGAATGTCTAAAATCGAACCCACAGGACTTCAGTACATTTTCACACACACGTTGGCCATATGTAAGTTCTTCCTAAAAGGATCCAGTATTTTGATGCACACTCAAGAATATATTTATCTTAGTGTATGTTTATATTTCATTTTTTAATATTTTATTTTAATGAAAAACTTGAAGTAGTAAGTTCAAGTGTTTAAAATTATCATTATGTCCTAAACATTTTTGAAGTAAAATTTAACAATAAAATTGACTGTCTGAGATTGTGCTCATTAGCAGTTGTTGGCAAAGAACGTGTGGGTTTCCCCGCAATTTCTATCTCCTTGGTATCTGCTTCAGAAGTACGATGCTGCTTCCCTCTTAGGCTGATAAGTTACTTACAATATCATGTTTTAACTATCATTTTATCTATTTTTAATCTATTATCCACAAATGTTCCATGAGAAAATTCTTATTAACTTTATTTTACCAATATGTGAGCAGATTTAGAGAGACAAAAGCTAAATTCACACAGCTGATGGGTGGCAGCATTGGATTTTGTACCCAGGAGCACTGCTAAATGTTCTAATCTGTCCTCCCTACCATGCTCTGATGTTTTCACTTTATCCTGTTTACTGCTCTCCTGATGCACTTCAGCGGTGTGGACATCCAATTTCTTTGAATGATATTGGGAATTTTACTTCTACTCTGTTGATTCATTGGCTACATATAGATTTTGTTTGTTTGTTTGTCAGAGTTGCATGTTTCACAATAGACATAGACTTCCAGAGAGAATGGTTAGTTGTAGTGCAACTCTTCTGGAACTATACAAATGCTTTTGTTAGCTTTAGTGATAGCATTAAACATTCATGATGAGAGAAAGAGAATAGATGGAGAACACAGATCGTAATCTAGAGGAGTTATTTACTGAGCATCTTGTCTGTGCTAAGCACTTTATATATGTTGTTTCAATTAATTATCATAACATCTTTTGTGTTTGCATTATTGCTTTCAGTATATATGTGCCTTTAAGACAAAAAAGGCTCACACAGATTAGTAACTTCCTCTAGGTCACGTGGTAAGCAGAGCCAGGACTCATTTTTATAAGTTTCCAGAACTTATGCACTTTGTATTTCTTTTTAAATTATGTAATAATAATGATTATGTGTCAAATTATATGTTCAATATTTGATAATATGATGTATAATAATAAAATAAATACTCTATCACCCCCAAAATAAGAATATTATTAATAAGTTTGCTTTTAACTATAAGCACATTCTTTATGAAATCCATTTCCCTTGGGATGCCTGAGTGGCTGAGCAGTTGAGCATCTGCCTCAGGCTCAGAGCGAAATCCCGGGGTCCCAGGATCGAGTCCCACTTTGGGCTTCCTGCGTGGAGACTGCTTCTCCCTCTGCCTATGTCTCTGACTTCTTTCTCGGTGTCTCCCATGAATAAACAAATAAAATCTTTTTAAAAAATCCATTTCCCTCACCTCACACAGGAAGTTACTATTTTATAGTAGTGTTTGTCATTTTGTGTTTCAAAAAAAAAAACGTAAAAAGTTTTAATCATATGTGTAAATATCATTGAGCAAGTTACTGCTTAGTTGTGCTTTCTTGTAAATTTATAAATATGTCAACATGTGCATTGCCTTTTGCTATAGATTGGATTGTTGGTAAGCAAAGACTTATTCTTCAAAGATATGTGGTGGTGAAGGGGTTCAGACAAGCGTCCCCAAAATGTACCAGTATGGCAAGTGGATTATTTTGCGCTAAAGCCAGCCAAGGCCCAAAAAAACCTCAGGAAGAGCTTTTTACCTCCCCCTTAACTGCCTCTAAAAATTTAGATAGAGATTTTGTTTTAGGAAGATAATTATCACCAGAGATAATTACAGAGTGTGGGCTAGCTATGGTAAACTGGGGGAAACTTGGCAAGGCCTGTTGGCTCAAATTCCTATCTGGGTCCCATCGTCTCTGCATGGCATGACAAATGTTTGCTTCTCCCATCTTCCGGTCTGACTTCCCTTTGAAGGCAGCTTTTTAGCTCAGGATGGCATATAAACTTCAATTGCCTGTCTTTGAGCCTCTCATGTCTTTGTGGAGCACCCTACGGTACAAAACGAAATTTGTTTTCCCCCGTTAAATCTTTCTTATGTCAATTTAATTAACAGAAGGGACAAAAGAACCTAGATAGGTAGAGGAAAAAAATTTCCTCTCCTACAGTGGAATATACTTCTCCAAGTTTAGTCATGTGACTACTTTGAACAATGGAATGTTAATAAACTTAATAAACTTAAAGCCAGCAGGAAACATAAATGTCCTAGAGTGGTTTGCCCTAGTTAGTTCTCAGACACTAATATCCACCATTTGGAAAACATACCCAGGTAGTTGCTCCTCCTTTAGCCTGGATCTGAGAACCAGAGATGTGCAGCAGACCAAGACCATTGTAACTTGGAGCCGTGCCCAAACAATGAACACAAAGCTTGAAGAACAGATGCTCAGACAGCCTAAACTATATTAGCCATATGACAGTCAATATGAATACATGTGACATTGTGATTTATCAGAAATGCATATTTGGTCATTTAGATGACTAAAATATATTTCTCACACATATTTGGTCTTCCCTGTGCATGATTCCTAACTCACAGCTCCCCAAACCCTTGAAATTTCCAGAGCCTTAAGAGCAATGGAAACATCATTTTTTAGAATACTTGTCTCTTGTCCTCAGTTCCTGAAATGCTTTAGTCATAAAGGTGAAATTGGTGTCTTATTGTTCATAATAAGCCCCTTTCTACTGCAACTGGGTTTATATTAACGAGGTGACTTCTAGAAAGCGCTTAAAGGAGCCAACCATGATTAGAGGGTTGGAACATTCAGTCTCACCACCTGATTCTGGCCCCAGCCCCTCTCCTCTTCCCAGAGGTCAAGGGGGTGGGGCTGAAAATTTCAACCCTCCAATCAGGGGGTTGTTTCTCTTGGCAGCCAATCCCATGCTCAGGGGCAGTGAAAGTCACCTTAGTAACATAACAAACTATGCCTTTTCTGCTCTCATCATTGGGAAATTCCAAGGGTTTTAAGAGTGTTGTGCCAGAAATTAGATGAAGATCAAGTATGTATTTTCTGTTATAAATTACTTTATCTTACTACTGAATAATTTTCTTTTTTCCTTTTTTTTATTTTTATATTTTTTAAAGATTTTGTTTATTTGGAGAGACAGAGACAGAGAGCATGAACAGGGGGAAGGGGTAGAGGGAGAAGCAGACTCTACACTGAGCAGGGATTCTGATGCAGGACTCTATCTAAGGACCCTGGGATCATGACCTGAGCTGAAGGCAGATGCTTAACCGTGTGAGTCACTCCTGAATAACTCTCTTAAATACTGTTAGTATTTTTTTACTTTAAAAATCTTTTCTAGACATTGGTTTTGTAAGCTAATTTTTTTTGAAATTTTCTAATTTGTTGGCTTACTTTTTCTATTATTCTCATTAAATTTTAATGTTAGACATGTACATGTGCCTATTTTTATTCCAAATATAAATTATTTTTACTCATTACTTCCCCTTCTTTCTTAATCAATCCTTTTATTATTTGAAACTGCCTATATTTTTTATCATTTCAAAAGCTCAACATTTGACTTTATTTTTGTTTTTAATTCACATTTATTTTTTTGCCCCTAATTTCTTAATTTCAGACATTTAGTTTACCATCAGCCTGTTTTTCTCCTATTAATATTTAAGATTAAAAATTTTCTTCTAGGTGTTTGTTAGCTGCTTTCCTTCCATTTTAATGTGCAATAATTTGAAAACAATTTCCTTTTCAATAAATTTCAAGTTTTATCACTATTTCTTCTTTGACATGTATTATCTATAATTGTTACTATGATATCTAATTTTTATTTGTTAATGTTTAGTTACTGACATCTGATTTAATTATTTGACTTAGAAAATACTGCATTTGCTTAAGCAATATTCATTGCCAACTATATGACAGGTGCTTATCTTCATGTATGTATATACTAGTGAATAAACAAAAACTTCGCCTTCCTTGAACTTACATTCTGTTGATATGGATAATTTGTTCAAACTTGATTTTATAGCCTAAAATATGTTCTATTCTTATAAGTGTTCCATATGTGCCTAAAAAGAGCTCATATCACAAAATGTTGGCTTGGGATCATATAAGTGTCTCATAAACCAAGCTTGCTATTGTTTTTCAAATCTTTTGTGTAGCATTTTTTTGTTTGTTTATTTTTAAAAGAGCTAAATTGGAATCTTTCATTATGTTAATAATGTTTTTAATAATTTTTCCCTGAGGTTTTATCATTTTAGTTGTATATATTTTCAGGCTATTTTATTAGCTTCATGTGTTTATTATTTTATAACTTTTTGGCTAATTGAAAATTTTATATAAATCTAATTTTTAGCTAGTATCTTCTTGTATATCTTTTTCTTTTTCATTATTCCAGTTTTTTATACAACTTTTGGGATTTGTTTCTTATAAACAACCTATAACTAATTTTTTAAAATCCATTCTGACAACTTCTTTTCCTGAACTTAGGTCAATTACATTTATTGTGTTTAGTAACAGATTTGAAATTATGCCTTACTCTACATGTTTTAAATTTTTCTTGCTACTTTAAAATGGATTTTTATTGCTTTTTTGTGGGTTATTTCATTATTTTTTTCTTCTTCTTTTCAGTTTGGAAGTTACATAAACTTTTAATTCCTGGTAATAATTCCTTACTTCTTTTTCTCATCAGCTCATGGGAGTATAAAGCTTGCCTATTAATCAGATTCCTGAGCAATAAGTCCTTTAGAATATGAGCTCAAATCAGGCTCTCACTGCTTTATCTGCTGTTGTCTCTATCACCTAAGTTTTAGCCTCTTTTGAGTCCCTATTAATTACACACTGTCTTTATTATTTTGTAATAGTGATGTTTATTTATATTTACATGTTTGCTTCTTGGTGTTTCATTTTCTTAATTTTTCTTTTCCTTTCTTTCCTTTTTCTTTTCTTAGGCCTTTTGAGATTCCTCTTCCTTTCTGAAAACCTAGTAATGCAATAAAATTATCATTTTATTCAGGGTCTATTTGTAACAAGTCCTTCATACTATTGTAAGTGGAAATTGAATGGTTTCTGTTATAAGATTTCAGAAGTACAAGTTTGCCTGATTTATGTAGTAGCTACGAGGTGTTGTTAAAAAAAAAAAAAAAAGAATCCAAAGCTAAAAATAGGAAACAGTTATTGCTTAGAAATAACAGGGGCACCTGGGTGACTCATCGTTAAGCAACTGACTCTCAGTTTCGTCTCAGGTCATGATCTCAGGGTTGTGTGATTGAGCTCCCTGTAGGGCTCTGCGCTCAGGAGGGAGTCTGCTTGATTCTCTCCCTCATCCTCTGCTCTTTGCCAACACACACACACACACACACACACTCTCTCTCTCTCTCTCTGTAAAATAAATAAATCTTTTAAAAAGATCACTGCAACAGACTTCTGCATATTGTCACACAACTTGCAATGGAAAGATAAAAGTGTATAGCTTCAAATATAGGCTGCTAAATTTTCTTGTAAAAAATTATTTGTATTAAATTTCCATTTTTGTGCTTTAATTTTAGGTGTCCTGAATTAGCTTTCATTTTCTGTAATCAAGATTATCTTTTTCTTTTTCCAGCTTTATTGAGTTATGATTGACCAATGAACATTGTATGTATAGACATTGTGTGACATGTTTTTTTTAAGGTGTGCAATGTGATGGCTTAATGTACATATACATTGTGAAATGCTTACCACGGTCAAGTTAATTAATATATCTATCACCTCACATAGCTACCGTTTATGTATGTGTGTGATGAGAACCAATTTCAAAATAACGAAATTGTTTTCCTCACTTCACTCCTGGTTTTCCTGTTCCTTTCCTTAGTTGGCAAGAATTGCGTGGGCTTTCATAATTTTAAGTTTTTCTTAAATAGTAGATGATTTGCTTTTACCATAATCAAAGAAGCAAGAAGATTCTATTTTAGGATTTTCTGTTTTCCAGAAGTTTTATTCTTCCCTCAGGGTTTAGGGAGCCATCTTTTAAACTTAAGAAGTTTTGACTTCAGTACAAAGATTAAAAGGAAGGATGGAATGTCAGAGGCGTCTCAAAGTAAATGTTCTTCCAGCTGTGAAGGCAGTCTTAAACCAGGATAAAATGGCCATAGATAGAATAAATAATTTTATACTTATTAAAATTGTAGAAGTGAATTAGTTACTGAGTGTGGCCAATAATATAGCCTCTTTTAAAGGTAAATCCACGTGCTTAGGTTCCGCTTTTTGCTTTTGTTTTTGTTTTGTTTTTTTAAGAGAGTGGTAGAAAGCATGGGTGTGTGGGTGGTAGGGTAGAGAGAGAGGGAAAGAGAGAATCTGAAGCAAGCTCCATCCTCCATGTGGAACCTAATGTGGACCTTGATCTCATGACTCTGAGATCATGACCTGAGCCAAATCAAGAGTAGGATGCTTAATTGACTGAGCCACCCAGGCACCCCTTATGTATTTTTTTATTTAGTGTTTTGGGAGCATTGCATAATATATATAAGGAGTCTGTTCTTCCCATCTTAAAATAAAACAGAAAAATTTTCAGCATTTTTAGAATATATTTTTTTATTCCTTAATTGCATGTTTCAAAAAGATCGAACAGAAAAAAAAAAAAAAAAAAGAACAATCAATAATCCAAGTTAGTTCCCTTAAGAAGTAAAATTAACAAATACTATTTCAGCTTCCCATGATGATGGGTGTGTTTGTTTGTTTGTTTGTTTGTTTGTTTTAAAATTACTTAGCACTACCCCTAAAAGGATTCTAAGTTATGACTTTTCTGTTACTTTTGTTTTTGAGATAACCTATATTTGGAAAGCATTGACCTGAGAAACAGTAGGCTAGTTATTGTTATTTTATAAGCTGTTGTGAGAGAATATTTGTATTAACTTAGAAAATAAATAAGTAACCCCTGGCAACTCATCTCACAATATAAATATAAAATTCAATTGTTGCTTTATTATGTTTTATCTAAATGAAAAAAATCTCCATAATGAATTTTTTTATTTCTTAAAAATTGACTTTATATATTTTGAATAAACAAAGACATGGATGAATCATCTAATATTATATCCATAAGTTAATAACTATATATTATGTTTGAATATTAATAAACCTGTAATATTCAATTGTAGATTTTCTGTATTTCTGATATCATCATGATAAATGTCTTCAAACAAAAGCAGTTTAATAATTTTTGGCAAAACTTGTCAAGATTTCTGTAGATGTTGTATTAATTTTCTATTGTTACATAACACGTGCTTCCCCAAAACCTCATTGCTTAAAACAACAGTATCTATTACCCCATAATTTTTGTGGGTGAGGAATCTGTGCACAGCTTGACTGGGTCCTCTGGGTCTCTTTTATGACTGTACTCAAAACTTTGGCTGGCAGTGTAGTCAAGTCCTGATAGGGCAAAGATCTGCTTGCAAGTTCACTCTTGTGGATGTTGACAGGATTTAGCTCCTTCTATGCCATTGGGACCTCAGCTTCTTGCTGTCCCTGACTGAAGAGCATCCTAGCATCCTCATTCCATTACTATGTGGGCCTGACTCTCCACAGGAGCTGCTTGCCACATGGCAGCTGGTCTCATTAAACCAAACAAACAAGAGGCAACAGAGAGAGTGTACAAGGGAATAGAAGTCAAAGTCTTATGTAACCTAAGCTTGGACATGACATCCCATCACTTTTGCCACATTCTGTTGAAAAAAAATCACAGGGCCAACTCACATTCAGGAGGAAAGGATTACACAAAGCTGTGATCATCAGGAGGCTGGACTCTGTGTCAGCTGATTCAGTAGCTGATAGGAGTTATGACGTTTCACCAAATGTTTCATAGGGTTGCAAATTTAAAATTGCAACACGGTTGGTCTACATAACAATCATTTTGATAAAAATAGAAATGTATTCAATAATTCAGATGTTACCAAATTAGGTGAATCTTAGTCCTGTGAAAATTTTTAGCAAATTGACTGTTTCTTCTTTTATACTGGGGACAGCTGGCAATTACCTTCAAACATAGTGATGGGTTAACATTCAGGTAGGGCAGGATCACCAAATCCCTGTCGGAAGTAAAAGCTATTACATGATTGCAAATACTTCCAGTTGGACTTGATCAATTTGCCCAGGATATGCCAGTACTCTGAAAATGGTCACTTGATACATCTAGTACATTTTTTCCCTTTAGGTTATAGATCGAAGGGACAGTGATCTTATTTGCCTCCTTTATGAGAAAATACAGGAAATTAAACTTCTCACTCAACTCCTAGGTAAGAATTATTATTATAATGAATTTAAACTGATCATTCAACTAAGATTTGCTGACTTCTTTATAATGGTTATGTATCACACAGGAAAGTATTCATTCATATATATATATATATATATATATTCATATGACCTATCATCATATGTATATAATAACCTATATATTTGTAGTCCATTTCCATCAATAATGTTTTTGGGGTAATTCATTTGTTTTCTTGTTCTGAAATTCACTTTTGGCCTGAAAGTAGAACTGTTAACATATTAAATAGCACATTCCCTTATTTATCCATTTTGATCTTTCTTTTGCTACTGGTTTCTTTTAAATGAATCCCAAATCCCTTTCATGCAAATGTGCTCACTGATTTATATGTTGATGCTAAGTAAGTTTACTTTTATTTTCTCCTAATCTTAGTTATTACTTTAATTAGTTTAAATGAGTTCATTCTGGAGAAGTCAGTGAGGCCAATATTAAATTTAGAGTTAGTAAACTGTTAATAAACAAAAGGAAAGACTTATCCAGTGAATTATGATCTAAATTGCTTACTTCCAATTGTTCCCATCAGAATAGCCTGTGATATCAGGTGGCAACCAAACTCTCATGCGCCACATGGTGACTCTAGTTCATAATACTGTATTGTAGACTTGAAATGTGCTAAGAGAGTAGATTTTGTGTTCTCCAAACACACACAAAAAATAACAATTATTATTATGTGCAGTAATGGATATGTTAATTAGCTTGATTGTGTTGTACACCTTAAATATATACAATTTTTATTTGTCATTTATATCTCAAAGCTGGTGGGGGAGAAACCTCAACTGAACTCTTATATAAGTGGTCATACACATAAGAATCAGTAAACTTATTATAGGTTTATTTTGCTAATGTTCCACAACATAAAAGGAACTGTGTATCTTATTTTCCATTCTTTTTGGACTTTATACTTATTCTAAATTAAATTATTTTTACCAATATCTATAATAAGATTATAATTTAATTAAAATATTTCAGTCACATAAAACTAAAATCAAAATATGGCCATAATATTACATTTCAGTAGAATTATAATTTTACTGAAAAAATATTCCCCAACCTTGACACATTTGTCAAGGCTTCTTAGGTTCTGATTTTGTATTTACTATTCTAGGATTGTTTCTTCCCTTGTTTATGCAGAGCTAATGTAGAGCAGCCTTACTTTGGTTTTCAATAATCCAAGTATATTCTAATTTAGTCAAAATACATTAAGTTCACACTGGGAGAAGAACACCATGTTGGGCAGTTTGTAATCTTATTCACAAAGTTAGAGGAAGTCTGGAATTCTGAGGTTGAATTACTATATAATGGAAATAAAACAAAAATGCTAAATTTCATTACATATATATACATAATTACTTCTTTATATATATGTATATATACATAACATGTTTATGTTCTTGTTTAAATATTCTTAAGATCAAAGTATAAGAACTTTGGGTAATAGTATAATGACTGTGAAATGTATACTTAACAATCTATAGGGGTGAAATGAGAGTGAAGTTTTCAGTAATTTCAGAAAGAAATGTTCACTTGAACTCTCTGCAGATAATAATTATGAAAAAATGCTAAATACTATTTAAGCATGAAAAGCAGAAACAAACATTTTAAGTTTATTTAGGAAATACTACCATTGGAATGCTAAAGATCTGGATTTGGAGTTTTCCGACCATCCAGGGCTTTGGCAGTAAAACACTGAAGCAAAAATGTACAGCCTTGTGATTTTATTTGAAAAAAAAACAAAACAAAACAAAACAAAAAAACCGACTTCAAGACAGATGGAACAGCTGAAATCAAAAGGAAAAAATCCTGGCAGCAAGATGACTACAGAAGAAGGAAGACTCAGAGTATAAATATGAAATTCTGCCCATATCATTGGTTGAAGGTAATCGAAGTATGTGCAGGAAAAACAATAGGGGGTCTGGTGGAAAGGTAGGCAGAAACCAAAATATAATCTATTCTTGAAAAAGGCTGCATCAGGCAAGATTTGTAAATTTTCTGCTTCACAGAGTGAAGCTTAGTAGACAGCTAAAGTCATATGTGTTTGAACTGTCAGAGGATGTAGTCCAAGGTTAGCAAAGCAGCTGGAGATTAATTGGACATTCCTAGAAGCAAAGAAACAGAGAGTGATCCCGTGTATCTGAGTGTAATTCCGGCTCCAAACCTTGGCTGACCACCAAGTTACACAAAGACCAGGCTAAAAATACAATAGTAGGAAGACAGGAGAGAGAATGGGTATTTAATCCCATGGGAGAAATAGTTTTCAGATAGCATCTAGGTGAGTTAACTGGTAGTAGAATAAGAAAGCATCAATGATCAGAATAATACAAGACAATTTAGAGTCACAAAAAATTATCAACAATGTTTATTTTTTTCCTCAAAATTCCTAGTCTTGAATAGAAAGAAGATATAGAACCAGATTTGGGGTTGATTAAATAAGATGCTTAATTTATAAGACTACCATCATATGCTTCTACATTCCCTGTGTACTGGAACTCTGGAAAGATGGGTCCAGAATTAGGAGTTGGGTGGCACTAATCTAACATTTATGAACTGAAGAAACAAAAGTTCTTTTAATAGATGATATCAGCAGAAGCTGCTCAAGGGGATAGTCTTGTTCCAGTTAGTCGAGTCAGATTTGATGATAGTGTGGAAAAGGAAGAAAAGTAGGAAACGTTGAAAGCGAAACTATACTCCACGGCAGGTTAAAGGCTTTAACTTGTCTGCTGGGTTGAAATGAAACCAGAATAGTGATTGCAATGCTAAATGATTCCAGCAAATTAAGAATTTTATATAAAGAGCATTTTATGTTGTAGTGGATAATATTTTGGAAAATTTTAAGTAATCAGTATGTTTGGAAAGCAGGAGATTTGTTTATTTTTTAAAAAATATTTTATTTATTTATTTGACAGAGAGAGAGAAGACAAGCAGTGGAGCTGAAAGGGGGAAGCAGGCTCCCCACTGAGCAGGGAAACTGATGAGGGGCTCAATCCTAGGACCTTGGGACTATGGCCTGAGCCAAAGGCAATGGCCCAACCAACTGAGCCACCAGGTGCTCCAAACAGGAAGTTTTTTACTTTGACCATATTACAAGCATTCCTTCTCCTGTAAATAGTGAGATGTATAAAAATTCACTACTTTTGTCCTTGGAGCAGAGAAGTAGCTAATCCTTAGATGCAAGCTGCTTACTCTTCAGTGCTTTGATTAAGGAAGAAAAAAATAGTTGGACGTCAAACATCTCTGCCGGAAATCAGTATAAAGGATGGTAGACAGGTCAATTCTCCCTCAGAGGCAGTTACCAGGTCCTTCCAATGGAACCCTTCAGCTGCCCCTCACAAAACAATGGGATTTCAGATGTACATAAACGCAAACAAAAGAAAAAACTTCACCAACAGGAAAATTTGAAATCAATGCAGGTAACTTATTCTTAATTTTACTCTATAGAACATTTACCATGGAATAAACACACGGGAGTGTTCAACACTGGTGTGTTGGCTACTCTTCCTATTCTGCTTTATAGACAGGATAAACACCTAAGCCATTGGGCTTTGGTTAGCTTGTGTTTCATCAGAAGCTTGATGTGTTCCCAAAGTTTGGAAGTTCTGTGGGCCTTGTCCCCTCTTCCCCCTGTTCCTGATCTCAGATTTTCCTCTGAAAATCCATGAGAATCACCACAGCCACCCACAGCCCCCTCTGAAAGGAGCAAGACAGAAATGTTTGTTGTGGCCAGCCCTGATGTTGAGGGCTGCTCGTTGCCATGGTAGAGGTTCAGAGAAATGGCTTTGGCTAGATCTCCATCACTTTGTGCCTTATATTTTCATTTCACTGTTCTTGCACAGTTCCATTATATAGGGCATAAGAAAAGAAAAGTTCTAGGAGAAGTTTTAGGAGACATCCAGGAAAATAGACTTGGAAGCATGAAGTCACAGCAAACGTACATTTGGCTAAACCTTTAAACATGTGCTAGGGTAGAAAGTGGCAGACATTTTTGCACTTACTCTGCTACATCAGGTAAGGTCACATGTAAGGCAACTGTCTCTCCCCATCCCTCTGAATCTCCTGAGAAGGATAGGTCCCAGAAATTAGTCTACCCTGGCATTAGTTGAAAGTGCCACAGAGAGCTCCCATCTTGTAGATCTGTGCCTATGACCTCATTCCCTTCCTTTCTCTGCCTTTGTCTGTCTCTGTCTCTCTGTCTCTCTCTCTCTCTCTCTCACTCACTCTCTTCCCTTCCTCCCAACAGCAGGACCTCACAAAGTCTTCTTGCCCTTGGGTCCCACTCACTTCCTGTCTGAATGAGTCATAAACATGAATTACCTGTGATCACAAGACCCAGGGCAGTGTGTTTTGACATTATTCTTTTAAAGGGGAGAGAGCAGCCGTTGCTGCTCTGCCATAACAAGGCATTATTCTTCTTGTCCTCTCTAAACCTCGCCATCCATCAGAATCCATTCCTATATCATGGCTGAAGCTATCCTGGGGATGACCAAGAACACATAAGCGAACCAAACCGCCACAGGAAAAACTGTAATGAGAGCAATAGGGATGTTAAAAATATTCTTAGAAAACAAGGTTATCTATTTTGAATGTGTGTGTGTGTTTCTCGTGTGTGTGTGTGTGTGTGTGTGTGTGTGTGTGTTTGCAGGAGGTACTTCTGTGCTGAATGATGAAGCCACGGATGTCAAGGAGCCTGAATTCGGGGCACCTGGGTGGCTCAGTTGGTTAAGCATCTGCCTTCAGCTCAGGTCATGGTCCCAGGGTCTTGAGATAGAGCCCTGTATGCATCAGACTCCTGGCTCAGTGGAGAGCCTGCGTTTCCCCCACCTCTGCCATTCCCCTCACTTGTGCTTTCTGACTCTATCAAATAAATAAATAAAATCTTAAAAAAAGAAGAAGAACCTGCATTCAATTCTGGGCTCTGTGATTCCTCACTGTTGGAGTGCAAGTGTGTTATCCAGGGCTTTGTCTTATTCTCCTAATCAGAAAAAAATTGAAAATAATAACGTTACTTACTGTCTAGGTTCTTTGACGATTAAATAAGTAAATACATGTAAAGCAGTTAAACAAACACAAGCATGTGTCAAGCTTTATGTAGGTAAGTAATAACTATTGTAGGATATTTTCTGCCTTTTGAAATATTTAGCTGGAAGTCACAGAATCACCCATACAGCTGCTACCAGAAGAGCTAATGAACTCACAGAATAGAGTTACCACATCCCATTAGCATTTTGGGAGGACACAAAGTCACTCAGAGGAAGTCATGGAATGGGTACCATATTGTACTGCAGGGAGACGCAGATCACGTTGTTTAGACTGCATCTTGTCTGGCCAAAATTATATTTATAGCATCTCCTTCAACTCAATATACCAAGACGAAAATCTACCTGGAGTTTTTCAGTCAGTATCCTACTCATGGAAAGGAGGTACATTTGGCTGGAGTATCCTCTGTTTGCAGAATAGTTTTCAGGAACCTGCAGGAGGTGACCCTGGATTCAAGGATTCAAGATCATAACTGTGTCCTCATAAAAGACACAAGTAAGAGTTATGAATCTTCCTGTCTATGTTATCACCCAGCCCACATTCCATATGGGGCTTATTAAAGACTTTGTCAAGTGCATTACTGGTTTAGAAATATATCATTCTAAATGCTAATGTGGGTGCAGTAGAAAGATACTTTCATACATTACTGGTTTAAGTGAATATGGCTACGAACTTTGGAAAGTAATTTGGCAACATGAGTTAAGGGTCTTAAATTATTCATACTACATAAATCCCACTTCTATAAATATATTCTAAGGAAATAAGCAGAAAAATTGACAACCAGGTTAATAACATGATTTGTAAAAGTAAAAATCAAGGAGAATTCAATGATCAATAATAGGAGTGAATGGAATGAATGCATTATGCTATAGTCATAGACAAAATATTTTGCAGAAATATGACCTATAATTTAAAAAAAACTATTGACATGGAAAAATGCTTATGAAATAATAATAGTACTGGAAAAAAGAACCAAGAGCAAATACCTATGAAGAGTTAATCTATATTTAAAATATTATGTATAGTTTGCATGGTGCATTATCCAATAAGAGAAAAGGTCTTGGAAGGTAAATAGCAGCAAGTTAAAAGTATTTCTGTCTGAATTCCTGAATTCTGAGTATTTTTCTTCTTTGTATTTCTTTCTGTTTTCCAAATTTTGAGGCATGTAATTTCTTTTTCAGAAAAAAAAAGTGATATTTTTAGAACTTTGTTGAGGTTTAAATTGAAAAATTCTGATGGTGGGTTAGGCTATCAGTTTGCAAGCTAATGATAATTGAAATGAGGTTAATTCTTCAATAAATAACTCTACTTAAATTCCTTTCAGTTTCTAGTAAGCCTTTATTTTAAGGGCTTAATCAGTGAAATAGTTTAACCATGGTTCTACACTAAGCACATTGGTGTACGGTTTGCAACATCTATCTCCAATAAAAACATATTTCACTGTCTACTCACACCCCGTATTTTTCTTAAACCAGATGGTTCTTTGTTGTTTTTTTAAAAATATTTCTTTCTTTTTTCTCATTTACTTAACATTTTTCTTAATTATTATTTTTATTCTATTCTTTATACAACACATAAATCAATATAAGATCAAGATATTTATTTGGGGTTGCCTTTCCAACTCTCAGTAATCTACGCATAATAATCTTTAAAACAAAAGAGTTTACTTCAAATAAATTCCCTTTTCTCTTGGTTATTTCTAGTTTGATTACCACTAATCTTGTGGGATATTTAAAAATTCTAAAAGGAAAAAATAAAATAAATAAATAAATAAAAATTCTAAAAGGTAAAACGAAAATGTTCCCATAGATGGTTTCTCTTAATTATTTTTAGCAATCACACGTTTCTAAAGAAATCTCAAGTTGAACTGCAGCAGACCAGGTAGGAGAGCAGAAGGGATATTCTCACCGGAGAAAGAAGAATAATTTGGACATACCACCCTTATCTCCTTAATTACCACCACACCTATCTCCGAGATGTCTAGAAATACCACCAAGGAACAGCAAGTCTGTAAGAACACAGTAGGAAATCAATATGCTAGAATATTCCATGCCTATGTAACACCAGATTTTTGCTATTTCGCATTTGAAAATAAGAAATTTCACTGTTCTGCTTCTTCTGTACCATCCGATAAAAACATAATTCACTCTCTGCCTCCTCCTCTACTCATCTATTATTTCTGTCGAAGTCCAAATGAATAACTTCAGCAGAAGCTGTGCAGTCAAAAGACATTTACTGAAAATTCAGTGTCACTTGACAAAGAGTTGTTTGATATACCATTTCTAGTAGCTTATTGTTTGCACAAGGGGGCATTCTATCAGGATCAGAACTACCTAAGTGTGTACACAATTTCTAATAATATGCCTTTGAAAATATAAATGTTTTTATCAGCTAAGTCACAGATAAAACCTTGAGAAAGTTTTCAAAAGAAAGGCATGTATTTCAATGCATCTTTTTATGTTTTGTCCAAAAGAATAGATAATAGGAAATAGAAAAGAGTATCTCTACCACTTTATTTTTTTTATTTTTTAAGTATTATTTACTTATTTTAGAGAGAGAAAGAGAGAGGACACATGAGTGGTGAGGAGTGGAGAGAGGAGTAGAGGGAGAGGGAGAGAAAGAATCCAAAGCAGACTCCACGCTGAGTGGGGAGCCCTATCTGGAGCTCAGTTCCCCTGACTGGGAGACCATGACCCAAGCCAAAACCAAGTTGGAGGCCCAACCAACTGAGCCACCTGACACCCCAAGAATGTCTATATCACTTTAAATAATTTTAGAATAGCACATGTATATCAGAGACAGTTATCCAACTGAAATTACACAAACAGAAATTTAGTATTGAACCCTAGTTAGGAAATCTCTGGACTTTTACTAGAAAGATAATTTCATATATAATGTTTAATTCACTAAAGTTTACAAGATGAGATATTTTAAATACTTCACAAGTATTATTTTAGTTTATATAAGGATATTAAAATATTTGTAGGTATCAAAATTAATTTGAAGAAAAATTTTTATAAAATGTTTGTTAGAAGCTCTACTATGATCTAAATATCAGGTGGAAGTCCAAAATTAGTAGAATATATATTTGAATTCTATTAAAGAATTTCTCAAGATTTCTGCAGCAATCATTTATTCTTATTCAAAATATAGCCCATCTAATAAGACTTAAGAAGTCAAGCCTCACAACATTCTGAGGAATAACATATAATTTGATGGTACTAGGGTTCCCACACCACCACAGATTGGTCGAATTTGAGCAAATTGGTCAAATACATATATAAATATAGATACAGACATAAATACAGATAGATGAAGATATAGATACATGTAGATGCTCCAGGATGTAGTACAAACAGCTAAAGAAGAAAGACAATACTTGAGCACAGCCATTACCAAAGGCAGCTGACATTTATCAGTTTATCTATCCAGAACATCCTTCACTTCTCTTGAGAAACTTCCCATCCCCTTTTCTACTTGAAATTGCCAAATCCATCCTCAGAGTTACTATAGAAGTCTCACAACCATTTAGGGGCACTCAAGCTTTTGGATATACTTGACTTGTTCTGGAGTGGGCAACTGACACAGCTCATCCAATAATCATCCTTCTCTGGAAATAGCTAACAAACAGAACTGAAATGTCACGCCAGCAAAGTGCTCTGGTAAAGAGCTATATAGTAGTAAAGAGCTATATCTATGGAGGACATTTTTCTTCTTCCTGTGGACTTCAGACCACAGCAAACAATCAAACAAAAAAAGTAAATAAATAAATGTGAAATAAGGAATAAAAACATGTAAGCTATAAAGCTAGATAATGAGTAGTGTGGAGAGACCAAACCAAAATAAATCCCAAAAGCAAATGCAAAGAACTCTTAACAGAGTCTGGTTCCAGATTCCTGTTCCCAGTAGAATTTTTTCTCATGTCTTCATGAGACATACTGATATCCTTATAATAGATTCCTAGTTAATTTCACTCTTTTATTTTAGCTAACTCAAGTGGGTTTCGGTTCCTAGCACCTAAAAACTTTTGACTTAAAGAAATAGAAAATTAGTAATATTGCAGCTGAATATAGAATATATTTTTAAAGAAAATTCTCCATATTCTTGCATAAAGGCAAAAGCAATGTTATCACTTTTCATTAGCTAAATTTTAAATGTTAACATTCGTTTGAAGAAAAAAGATGTTAACATATGAGCAAGATACAGCATTTGAATGATACACGCTTGCCAATTTATTATGTGTAAAGCAATGTTAATGGCAATATTCTACATCATAGCAAAAACAGAAAACAATTCAAATATCCATAAATAGGAAAGACAAATAATGACGTATGAACATAACGGAATATTAGGTAACAGTTAATACACAAGCCCAGCTGTAAGGAATAATATGGGTCATTGTTCGTAAAATAAAATTAACTCAAAAGCTCTGAAAAGATTATGTATGACATAATACACTTTTGAAAATGTCAAAAACAAAACATAAACCTACACTTGGGCAATATATAGAGATAAAATAAAACCCTATAAAATGGTAGATAAGGAAATGATAATCATGAGATTCAGGAGAATGCTTAACTCAGGTTTAAGGAGGCAGAGTGAAGGGTTGGGAAGCATTTGATTGGTTGCAGGCCAGTAAATATCCTGCTTTAGGGGTTTTTACAGAAAGTAGCATCCTGAATAAATGAACAAGGGAAAGTTGGCCATATCTGAACCAAAGAGGAGAGTGTTTCCAGAGCTGCTAGTGACTATTAATCTATTGTTAGTCCCCAGTCTTCTTAACATATGCAAAAAATACAGTATTACAAAGTACATTTACAGTTTTAGGCAGAGAAACGGGGTTAACACATTTTAAGTAATTTTCATCAAATATTATGGAACCTTAAAGCATGGAAGTTTTTTAATGGAAAAGTCTTCTGTAACTTGTATTTTATATTTCAAATAATATTTTCGAATTAACTACAACATTCCACATGGTTTTGATGCTGTAATGTGTGAGGCACATTTTCCAAATAAAGCTCCCCAAAATGAGATGAAATAAGGATCAGGTGGCTATAATGAGAGGCGGGTGAGAGCAATGAGAAGAGGGTGTGTCTACTTTTGCTGGCCCATCTAGCTCCATTATTCATGACTGTGACTCTGAAAATGGTTTTTCAGTTTAGATGACTGTAAAAGCCAACATTTTATTCAGCCTAGATTGGATGATATTGAACATGAACTGTGAATTGGTAATTTATGCACCAGAGACATGCTTGAGAATTATGAGCAAGGTGACCTGATGATATTTCTGAATAATTGGCTCTCTCACTTCCTAGGAAATTTCACCTTTATTACCTCAGCATGATACTTTCCATCTTAGAGCTCATCAGACCAGGCCCACCAAGAAGTTTGCTGGCAGTTTGTCACACATACCCTAAAAAATCATGTGTTAGTCAAGAAAAAAAAATGATAAATGTATTTTTCATGTACCCAAATTCTGTTAACATAAAATGATCCTGGCTAAACTACTTCTCTTTTGATTGTGATTATAACTATAAATAACATAATTTTATTCTTCCATTGGATTGGCTCTAGGCAGGAATTAGGGTTTCTTTCAAACCACCCTACACTGACAGAAGGACTTGATCAGAATCGGTGCATTACCAAGAAGGATTCTGCTCTACTAGAACTTTAAAAATAGGAAAATGTCACATCTGACAAGTACGTTTAAGGTCAAGACTGTTTTGCAATACGATTTTGTATTTTGGGAGCTTCAGTTCCCTTTTAGCCCAGTGACTATATATTACCTTTGTTGTCAGTAGTATTTTTGTGCAAATTTAAAATACTGACAATTTGAACATGACATATTCACCTTGAGAGCTATACGTGGTTCAGTCTTCCTTTTCAAGTCATTGGCAATACCATTAACTCCAGACATGGCTGGAATAGATATTCTCTAATTGCTTTGATATATTGATATTTTTATAGGAGCAAATAACTAATGAGATTATTGGAAATTCCATCCATTAGGGTGTTTAGACTAAAGGTTCCAGTCACTCTTTAAATTCTCGAGCTACCTTGAACACTCATTCAATCTCTTTTTCTTTGTCCTTTCTCTATTTTCATACCTCATTAATCACCAGTCTTGTTGATCCTACTTCCCAGAGTATCACTCATGCGATTAACACTTTATTTTGCATGTTTGTAATGGTATTAATACAGAGCCTCATGTACCTGGGGTAGCCCAGTGTTTCTCATCCCAGGACTTCCCGGTCACCCTCTGCAGCACTTCCAAGATGCTGAGCCATGGAATTTCCTCCAGAGAATGTGGTCGGGCACTAGGGCCTGCCTCATCCACTGAGGCTTCCCTGACTCTAGAATGTCCCAGCCTCTCTGCTCCCAACCTCTCCCAGATTTATCTCCCACCCCACCCCGTCCACACTCAAAGACACCTAGCACACCCTGTGGGCTTCAACTACACCATTGGCAAAAACTAAAATAATCATTTTAATTAAAAGAAATTTGAGGGGATCCCTGGGTGGCTCAGTGGTTTAGCACCTGCCTTTGGCCCAGGGCACGATCCTGGAGTCCCGGGATCAAGTCCCATGTCGGGTTCCCAGCATGGAGCCTGCTTCTCCCTCTGCCTGTGTCTCTGCCTCTCTCTCTCTCTCTCTCTCTCTCTGTCTATCATGAATAAATAAATAAATAAATCTTAAAAAAATGTGAAGGTAAAAATGTATTTATCTCATGGCAACACTATTGAATCTGGTGCCCAACTCATTCCCTTGCTACTAGATTTCCCTCTAATTTGTGGAATATATATTTATTAGAAAAATCTTGTAAACTTATTTACTATGTCATTCCTCAAAGAAATTGTTTAATAAGCTCTATAGTCTTATACTGATGTCCAAACTCCTCAACCCATCATTCTAGTTCCCTGACACATTACCTAGAAAGCAGTCCATAGCTATATTCCAAATAACTGTTCTCCAAGGAGCCCTCTCTTTCCTGTCAATAATTTTCAAGACTTTATTACTCTGGCCACCCACCAACACCTTTAAATGGTTTATTTTGTTCACATGTCTAAATATCATTCACTCCTTCCTTTATCTCATTTACCTAAATATTTTTTATTCTTTAAGATTAAGCTGAAGTTTCACACTTTATTTTTTTTTTTAATTTTTATTTATTTATGATAGTCACAGAGAGAGAGAGAGAGAAAGAGAGGCAGAGACACAGGCAGAGGGAGAAGCAGGCTCCATGCACCGGGAGCCCGACGTGGGATTCGATCCCCGGTCTCCAGGATCGCGCCCTGGGCCAAAGGCAGGCACCAAACCACTGCACCACCCAGGGATCCCTGAAGTTTCACACTTTAAATAGAGAATTACCAGACATTCTTGTTCCAAACATCCTTATTAGCCTGGAAATACTTGGAGAGAGGAGGCTGGTATATTTGTTGATTTTTCATATTTTGTTTTCCATTTATTAGTAATAACTGTCTCTTCTGTGTTCTAGACAGTCTTCTAGAAGCTGTATTTATAGTAATGAACAAAACTGATGTGGCTCCTTACCTCATTGAGCTTCTGGTCATAACTTGTAATACTAAATAATTTTCTATTCTCTGAAACAGATTTATTTGATTCATATATGAATCTGATTCTTGAAGTTCAGGGTTATCCTCAAATTTGAGGTGTTTTTTATAACATAACATTCCAGTTGAGAAAAATCACATTCTGTTCCAGCAACTTCAAATTCCAAAATATTGATAATGTAACAATAGGTAAAGTAACGGATCATTCCTCTACATAGGAAATGTTTTCATGTGACACAAACTGTGCACCTTTCTATGTTTCTAGTCTTAATTAAGTACTTTGAGTATTTTTTAGGTAATTAATGATAGAACTATAAAGCAATAAAAGCTGTCAAATTTATGAGAAATTTCAGTTACTCATTTTAGCTGCAGAAAGTAGTTAGCTGTTAATATAATCTGAATTACATGTGGAAGGAAATTTCCTGAAAAATTAACTGAAGGTGGTTTATGACCGTTAGTAGTCTTTCTTAAAAATAAAATAACAGCAGCAACCAATACTTGCATGTAGTTAGGCCACATAAAACTCTAATCTAAGTTAGGAATCATTTGGTACTTTTCCAGTGGAAGTGGACTTGGTAATCTGGGAGGTCTCTTCCTTGTTTGGTTTCAATGAAGGTGCTGCTAAATCCCAAAAGCTGTAATTTTAAGAACAACATTTGAAAACCTTACCTGACCTGAATGTCAGAAACTGGTCAAGCAAATAAATGTAACAAAAAGAATCTGAGTTAAAGGGGGAAAAAAAAAGAATAGAAACTATTTTTAAATAATGTGAATGTAAAGGAGAACATTTGAAGTATGTGTATCTTCTCTCGTATGTTTCTTACAATGGACTATAGCTTGAAATTTATAGTTTTTTAATTATTTATTTTCTTCCCAAGTCTATCAATATCAGTTAGACAGAAATTTATAAATGATTTGAATAATGTTGGTATTGAGAAGCACAAGATGAAATCAGGTGATGCTTAAATTGAGACACACTGTTCAACTTTTGATTGACATTTGATTACTAACAAGTGGATAGATTTGTCCTCTGTGGTGTCAAAAGTCAGGGTCATGTAAAAAAAAAAAAAGTTCAAGTGTCTTTCTTTTTAAATTTTTTTCATATTTTAAAACTAAATACATTCTAAAAAATCATGTAAAATAGCTATCATATAAGTGCACAATCAAATTTTACTCTGTAGATATAAAATTTCTGATACAAGTATTGCCAATAAAATGAGTGATAGCTATCACTGGTGACATGTCTTTGGATGAATATATACAATATATGCGAATAAAAATTCTTATGAAGGTCACATTGTCATATCATATATATGAGATATATATAATACACACAGAAGAAAAAGTTTACCATTTACATTTTCATATCAGGAACAGACAGATGAAGTAATAGTTCCATTAACTTGAATATTAGTAAACAACATGCAGTATAGCATTGCATCAAACTCTGTCATAAATCATCTGGCAACATTACTAGTTGGCTGACATGTAAGTAAAACATAATATAATGGCAATAATATGTTTCTATAATATGCACATAATAAGTAGTTTGGATAAGAATGAATTCTTTATTTTTTCGTCTTACCTTATAAAAGTTTATAGTTGTAAAATGAGGAAAGAAAATGATTAATTCAATAGCATGTGAGGACATTAATTTCACAAATGCGGTGTTGTTAAAGAATTCTATCCCGCATGACCCATGTGAGATCTGTGGCCATATGATCTTTATTAGTATCATGTTTAATTTAGAAATATGCATAATAAGTTTTATGAATTTTATCACTTTTTTATATATCTTAAATAATAAAAATAAAAATAGCAATATTGACAGAATTGGCATTTACCAGCAAATGGAAAATTATCTATGGGTCTCTGTTTCCTGATATGTAAAATGGAGATAATAGTACCATGACTAATAGGTTGAATAAAAAGAATTTCACTGTATGTCATTGAGCTTAGATTGAATCACTAGATTTTTCATTCAAGACTATCATGAATATATTTAGTTTTATTTTCTTGCATCAAAAATTCAACTTCTAACATTTATTGATTTTTTTTCCTTATTGTCTGGATACCACTCTAAACACTTCACAGGGGTTATTCATTAATAGTGACTCGAGGTGACTAAAATGCACTTTTTGACCTAAAAAACATGTCCTACAGGCTGTGTGTTTTTGCTATTTAGCATGTGACCAGAAAAATAACATGAAAAGCAAGATAACAAGTATATCTTACATATTCTAGAATCAGCCTGATCATGTCTGAGAACCTATATTTAGGTAAAGGTGAAGTATGTGAATGCTAATTTATACTTTGAGAATAAAATACTATTTCAAGGATGTTAAAGTTTAATTATAAAAGCCTATATTCACTCAGATTTTGTCTAAAATAAAAAATAAGCATAACATCAATCATGTCACATGAAATTTCATTCTTTAGCTAGGAAAATAAAATGTTTTACTCTATAAAAAGTCTTTATTAAATTGTTGCTTTCATGTTTTTGTTATTATTTTTCTTGTCTAAAGCCTCATTGTGGGCCATCTGCTGCTTCTCCAAGCAGACTATAAGATTTTCCCATATATTGGGGCACCTGGGTGGCTCAATTGGTTAAGCGTCTGCCTTCAGCTCAGGTTGTAATCTTGGGGTTCTGGGATGGAGCTCCTGTCTGGCTCTCTGCTCTGCTTTTCCCTCTCCTCCTCCCCCTCCTCTCACTTGTTCTCTCTCTCTCATAAATAAATAAAATCTTAAAAAAAAAAAAACCTTCCCCATATATCTTAGTAGGTTAAACTTCACAACTGTCAGGAAACAAATTCCTACCTAAATTTATTGTCAAAACAAAGTACTTTATTTACTACTTCATGTACTGTAGGATGCCACCACTTAAGATTGTGTTGCCAGTAAGCTAGGGCAAGTATAGAAAATTCCTCTATCTTGTGGCCCCCAAAATGACCAGAACAGTTTTTTTCTTTCTCTTTTTATAAATGATTAAGTTCAACAGCAACAAGAGTTAAAATTCATTATATCAAGTACAATATCACTTTCTGTCAATAACATATAAGGTAATAATTGTAACAATATATTACTGATTCTAACATATATAGATATAATAATAATAATAGAATACATGAAGGGGAAGAGGGTATAGCTATATAAGAGCTATATCTCATTAGAATTTAGTTAGTATAAATCTGACATCAATTCTGTAAGTTAAGATGCATATGTTAAGCTCTATATTAAACACAAAGAATAACCCAGAAAACACAGTGAAGAAGTCATTAAAGAAACAAAAATGTAATGCTAGAAAATATTCATTTAATGAAAAGGAAGGCAGTAGAGAAGGGATAAGAAATCAAAATACATGAGCATACAGAAAAAAAACTAAAAGTAAAACAGCACTCATGAATCCAGTTATCCATTCACATTGAATGTTATAGATGAGCAATCCAGTCAAAGACAGCAATTATTGGACTAGATAAAAAACAAGACACTGTGTCTGGGGATCTAGAGGAAATACACTAGAGATTCAAAGATAAAACTAGGTTATAAAAATATAAAGTAAAAGTATAGAAAAAGACATATGCCAGTAGAAACATAAGAAAGTGGGGGTAACGGGGATCCCTGGGTGGCTCAGCAGTTTAGTGCCTGCCTTCAGCCCAGGGCGTGGTCCTGGAGTCCAGGGATCGAGTCCCACATCAGACTCCCTGCATGGAGCCTACTTCTCCCTCTGCCTGTGCCTCTCCCTCTCTCTCCCTCTGTGTCTTTCATGAATAAATATATAAAATCTTAAAAAAATGGGAATAACTATATTAATATAAGACAAAATATATTTTAAAACAAACAAAAAATGTGTACATATATTATTGAACATAGGGAAGGAGGTTCAATAATGATAGAAGAGTCGACCCATGAGGAAGACATAGCAATTATGCATAAACAGGCACCAAACAACAATACCCCAAAACACATGAAGCAAAACCTAGATAGACTAACAGGAGAAACAGAAATTTTAACAATTATTATTTTGAAACTTCACTACCCTATTTTCAATTATGTCATAACAAGAAGACAGATGATCAATAGGGAAATAAAGACTTGAACACTATAACCTAACTAGACCTAAGAGATATCTGTAGAACACTTGACCAAACAAGAGAAGAATGCAACTTTTTGGCACCTGTTGGAAGGAAGGAATAAATTTGCTTTGGAAAACAGGGAAAATAATATTTAGGCTAGTTCCAGTTAAGTTTCCATCCCTCACTAACAAATAGCTCCTGATGCTACTCTTGGTACTCAAAATCTATAGGTAGATCCTCAATAATGGTTTACCTATTGAATTCACAAATAATAAGTTAGGAAATAAATGAATATTCTAAAACTAGTAGGCAAGTTAAATGCAGATAATTTGATAAAGTGAGGTAGTAAATGCCATGAAAATAATTTAAGATAACTTTAGAATTTTTTAGTAAGAATCAGAAGATTGGCCAAAAAAATTTTGAGTGTCATATACAATGGGCACTGAGGCTCAATGTATGATCCCTGACTAAAGAAAATCACTGTTATTGGAAGTAAAGGAGTTTTTGCACACACCCTTGCAAGGGCTGATGTAGAAAAGGCTAAAAGCATTTGGGAAAATTTTTGCTTGTGTGAATGAGCAGCATTCAAGGGCTGTGCCCCTTGGGGGGATCAGAGTTCACCCAGGGGCTAAAGACAGTAAAAACATAGAAGCATTTCACGGTTTAAAAATAATACTGCAGATGACAGCAACAGGAAGGAAGAGGAACATGGTCATAAATAGTATCTTTCGTGGAGGCGAGATATAAGAGACTCAGAAAAGGATGTATTCCAGTGAAGCTTCAACTAACACCTAGAAGCATGTGGAAACAAGCAGCCTGGCAAAGTGTCAGTAGCTATTGACACAACTTATTGACAGTGAGGTAGCTGTGCAGTCTAAGATCAGAGACGAAGATTTGAATAGCAACCTTATGAACACGAAGGAAAACCAAAGTGAAGATATACAACCTGGGCGTAGGCAATATCAAGCCTAACATCTTTGTCTAAGTAAGGGGCAAAAAATGTAACATGAGCAAAGAACATGGTACAACAGATGCAGAAGAAAAGAACACTTCTGGAATAAATACATTGAGGGAACTAGAAGGAAAACACAGAGAATGTCTGTTTTGTGCTTTCAATAAAATTTCATCATAAATATGTTATAAAATTAGAGATATGAGATATAATAGGAGTGATAAATTCAAATCAGAAGAAAACAAAAAAGATGTAAATAAATATGAGCAATTTAAAAATATCTGTATGGCAGAAGAAATGTGTAGGGAAATAAGAATGCAACTCAACTATATAGCTGAAATCTTCATTAGAAGAAATAAAGAGCAGAATCAAAATTACAGAACACATGATCATTAATATACAAGACAAAATGCTTAAATATGAAGAAAAGAACGCTATGAAAAAGTTGAACAAAGAATCATTGATTTTGAAGACATTGATTTAGAGCACATAACAAAGAGACGTTTTGTAGATAAACAATCCTGCTATAAATAGCTGGACAAAGGTAATGGAAAACAAAATTGAACACAACTGGAACTAGAAAGAGACCAGGAGATTTGAAATTAAAATGGCTAATTGAATATTAATAATATTTAATGAAAGGATGCCAATCCTTGGACATACTCTGTTGATTATGCTTTTAAATTCAAGAATAAAAAAAGAAAAAATTACCCTCTTTTTCTTGGGAATCACTCAAGATTATTTAGGAGAAAACAATGACCAGAAGCTATTTTCTTGATTTGTTTCTGTTCTTACTATGTCAATAAAATTAATCAATTGTTTTTTGTTACCCGTTTATTGTCTAGTTTATGCATTCTTTACTTTTGGATTTGGGGCTTTGATATTCAATTTAAACTCACTATTAGATTTTAAACATCTTAATTATAGGTTTCTAGCTTTTGAATATGTCAATAGTCATGTCTCTAAGTTTAATTTCTACTGCTGTATGTGACTATTATCTTTAGGATGGCTTCTCATTTGTCAGAAACTTCACACTATTATGGCAATTTTTCTATTTCTTTCAGCTGGCTAGAGCCCTACAGTTGGAATTGTCTATAATCAAAACAGTCTTTGAGCCAGAAACAAAACAGAAACAGCATGCTTTCATATCCAAAAAGAAGAATTATATTAAATTGATTATGGAAAAGACCTTGTTTTACATGTTATTAATACTTCTCACTTTCTTGATAATAGTTATTTTACACAATGCAATCAGTCTACTCACAGATTTTGTTTTTTTTTTTTTAGACAACAATGGGCATATTTACTATGTACATTAAATATTATGTATAAATTATTAGGTACATAAAGAACATTTGTAGTTTATATGAATTTATACTTTAATGTAGACAGGTTTTATAAAATATAAAGGTGCATTGTTTTTATTAGCTTTTAATTAAAATGCTCTATTTCTTTATATCTCTTACTCCTTAAGTAGTCATACTCTTCGAGATGGTATTTAGCATCCTTTTAATTAAATTCTTTATTTTAACAAATGATTTTCTAGTGGATTATTTTTAGGGTTTACTCTTCATCTCTGTATTGATTGAAGGTAAGACAAACTTTGTCTTTCTCCAAAATGTCACTTTCATCCTATAACAGCATTCCTCATCATTCCATGCTCCAATTCCAATTTCATGGTTTAATTGAGTACCTGTGTTCCAATTATTCAAAACATTCTTCCCAAATATGCCTGAATGAAGAGAGCAAATCTAAACTGTCTGACCCCTCCATGGTTTAGGCTACCCACAAAGATACAAAGACTGCACTGCTTAAACACATGGCCCTCTCTTTGACTACTACGTTTGGAACTCCATACACTGGGGAGGCACGTTTTACTAAGTCCAAGTGGTGTGGGACCCTGGAAGTAGCAACGATATCTTCCTTTGGTGCTCCAACCTGCAGGACAATAATTGTGGGCATTCACGTGTTTACTTATTTTTGGTGGAATAAAGACTCAGCTGAATGTGTACAGTGTCTGGGGCAAGGTATAGAGGGAGAATGGAGGATGGGAGGAAGCCGAGAGTCGCCTGGCAGAGAGACCATGCCGTCTTAATCCCGCAGAGAAGTGCAGATGGAAGTGGCAGCGATCAGTTTTGAGATGCTGGTGACACTCCAAGCAGGAGCTGTAATATCTAAGGGCCAACATCACAAAGGTTGACAAACATCAAAGACAGATTCTGCAGGCATCGGAAAGGGGCTGCCTGTGTGTTTGTGGGCGGCAGTGGTCTGGGGACACCTTCCAGTGGCTTGTTCATGGGTTCCTAAGAGAAGACTGAAGCTGATGTGCAGGCACTATTGTCCCAGGGCACATGTCACACTATTTCTGTGCAATTTTAAAGTGAGTCAGAAAGACATTGAGTCCATGATTTGGGAGAAAATAGTTGGAAGTTCACAACTATGGCGGAGGGAGTTTCTCCCCCACCCCCCCCAAAAAAGTACATGTATTTTAAAGCTAATGATTAATCAAGGTATTGACATTTTAGGGGATAATATTTGATGTTAATATTACTCTAAGGATAGAAGAATATAATCACAGAGAATGATGAGATGAGGACTGTGAGACATTAGTTTACAAACCTAAAAAACAAAAATACCCAAAAAACAGTTTCTAGAGCAGCCAAGTGTTGGCATCCCTTGTACTAAGTGCATTTTCAGAAGAAAGAAACAATTAAATGAATCAAATGCTGACCAACTATTTACTCTCTTGAATGCAAAAAAATATTTGGAGGAAATAATATTTCACACCCTTGAGACTCCCCATTCCAGAAAAGCCCACACACTTATTTGCTATGTTTTGGTTTCCTGATAATCTAATTCCCAACTGGTGTAACTTGTGACTTTTATCTTCTTCCTAGTTATTAAATATTTCCTTCATTTTATTTTTTTTCCTTTTGGCTTTTCTAAGTAGAAGAATGGAAAGCACTCATGGCAGCAAAAAAAACCTATGGGGATCTTCAAAGTGTTTGAATAACATATGGTGTGTTGGGATATATAAAATGAATCTAAATGTTTGCAAGGAGTTTTGTGTTTCACAATTTCAAATGACACCAGAGTTTATCCAAATTCATGTCACATGAATAGACATTATACGTTTCAAAAGTTTGCAGAATACACATTACCAAAAAATTAGAAAAAGATATTCCAGTTTTAGAGGAGGAATGCAATTTACATGATAGTGGATAACAAATCAACCATAAAATACCAGGCTGTCTAGCCAGGTGGGGAAGTTTCCAGTATTACATGGAATACATCATGACATTTGTGAAGTTTTTGTAACAGAGAATAATTTTTTCCTCTTCAGACCAACTATAAAACTTTTATTTAGTACCAAGGTTTCCTGGAGATACCCACTAATGTAGAATGGAGTGCACCCAGAGAAAGACAGTGCTGAGTAGAGAGATTGCATCCTACAAAGATATGTCAATGCTGGGGAATAACTGGGCAGACCAAGTGCAGAATTTAGTGGATGAGGCAAATCTTAGCTAGCCTGTCTCTAAGGAACTTGCTAAGTCTCCCTAAGACACTGAGATTCTCCTTAATTATTATGAAAAGAAGTAAGATACAAGAATATCACAAAGAAGATAGTAAAGAAAGTCTTAGAAGAAGGGAACTATCAAAGACTTTCCCTTATTTCAGTTTTTGGTAAGGGGGCCATGAATTCTCAAATATAGATAGAGAAGAGTAGAAGAAGAGGAAAAAATAGATGTATTAAATAGTATACTTATAATTATGCTTAATTATTCAATAAGCTCCATAATGAGGTTTTTAGCTATTTTGAATTGATCCTGTTATTGCTGTTGTGATTTACATAAAAATCATGTCAAGGAAAAAAATCATATCAAGGTAATTTTAAATTAGATGTTTGTAGGCAGCCTGGGTGGCTCAGTGGTTTAGAGCCGCCTTCAGCCCAGGGCATAATCCTGGAGACCCAGGATCAAGTCCCACACTGAGCTCCCTGCATGGAGCCTGCTTCTCCCTCTGCCTGTGTCTCTGCCTCTCTCTCTCTCCCTCCCTCTCTTGTCTCTCATGAATAAATGAATAAATTCTTATAAACAAACAAACAAACAAATAAATAAATAAATAAGATGTTTGCAACAGAACCAGAAGCAAGTGATGGTATATCAAGTGTACAAATGACTGTTGCCATCATGATGACTCTGGGGTCAAGAGTATGAATTTCTAAGAGCATTCTGTCAAATGGTACTATTTTTTTATGAGCAAATGATCAACTAATGCTTTTATCTTTATTCCATGTTATTCTGTGAGATTACAACAATATCCCCCTATCTCCTGGGAAAGATACTCTGTACCAGTAATAATTTCAAATTATTGTAAACCAAGAGTAATTTCATCATTTGAAAATGTTTTATATGTATGTATAAAATAAATTTCCCATTTCTAAAACCTATTTTGTCTTAGTTATGTTATATGACTTCCTTTTTCCTGTATTCTTTAAATATTTATACACTGTTGACAATGGCAGATTAACCTTTGTTTACCGTTGTATGTTATTTCTTTAATATTTTTCATAAATCAATATCTCCTGCTATTGAATCTGTTCTATTTCCTAAATTTCCTGGATTTTATCTATGTCTCTCTTATTTTTTAAAAGAAATTCTAAATATTTCATTTATTTATTTGAGAGGGAAAAAGAGAAAAAAGTGGTGGGAGGAGGAGCAGAGGAAGAGGGACAAGTAGATTCCTCCCTGAGCAGGGAGCCTGAGGCAGGGCTCAATCCCAGGACCCCAGGATCATGACCTGAGTTGAAGGCAGATGCTTAACTGACTGAGCCACCCAGATGCCCTTTTATGTCTCTCTTATGATAAGATTTCTTACTCTTCAATTACGCTCCTTGATTGTTGCCAAAAAAAAGCATAGATCTGTAACCTTCATCAGATTAATTTCATAATTTCCTTATTTCCCATATTGTAGGCTACTCTGTGATACACTCACATGGTTTGAATTTTCAAAAACATAATGAAAGGATTACAGATTGTGGGGTTTTTTTTCAGATTGTGTTTTTAAGTTTAATTTTACTTCTAGATAATGACAATAATTGGATCTTGGATAATAGTTTTAATATTTATTTTCTTCTGAAATTAGGTAAACAATTATATTTTCTGGGAACTCAATTTACTTAAATTTTGCTAGTTGTATTTCAGGTTTTAAAAAGCTTAAAACAGATTTTTATTTTATCAAATACTGATTCAATTTGCCAAAGTAAAGAAAAAAGTCCATTTGAAAATATTTTAATGACTCTCAGGATAATTTTAGAAAGCCTTAGTATTTTACTGGAAAGCTTTACCGGAAAGCTTTAGTATTTTTTTCTCCTGATCTACAATTAAGTAATTTGTTCTATTTCAACATTGTTTTTCTCACTGTGTTAGCATGCAGATCATTCCACTATGACAATTTTTACTTTTTTTTTAAAGATTTTATTTATTTATTCATGAGAGAGAGAGAGAGAGAGAGAGAGAGGCAGAGACACAGGCAGAGGGAGAAGCAGGCTCCATGCAGGGAGCCTGACGCGGGAATCGATCCCGAGGCTCCAGGATCACGCCCTGGGCCAAAGGCAGGCGCCAAACACTGAGACACCCAGGGATCCCCAATTTTTACATTCTCTAAGTGATTTCATCACTTAATAAATTTATTGTTACAGAGTATATTTATTTGACTTTTGCACTTGTTTAGTATCAATCAAGAGCCGTACAATTAAACTTTTTTCTATTTTTATGTATTATACTAACTAGCGAAAAATATTGCCTATTTGTTGGATATGATGTCTTATCAAATTGTTATATCAATAAACAAATAGGTTATGTGGAAAATATAACATTTCATACTTTGTTTTACTTTAAGCTCATTTACATTAAACTGTTTAAAACGTTTTTCGTTTACATATTGTGTATGTTTGATAATATCCAGAACATAATTTTAGTGCTACCTGTTATCTAAAATACTCATTTTCTATTTCATTGTAGTAACAAAGTCATTTTGGATTTAACTTTTGTTTAAATAGTTTAAATTTTCAAAGTCTCTACCAAGTGTCAATCTCTTGCTGTTCACTTTTTCCTTGTTCTGTCCCAAATGAGCTAAGTCCCAGTATCACTTTATTTCAAGACTTATTTTTTTCTATTTTATTCCCAAATTCTGTCCTGTGATCTGCTAAAGTCAGGAACATTAAGAAATGAAAACTGCTATTTCCAATTATTGATAAATTTAATTAGTTATGTAAAAATGGACTTACTTTTCATATTAAGCTAACATAGTAAAAAAACTATATTATCTTCTGACCTCTGGTTGATATACTGATAAAATAAAGCTGAATCACAAGTATGGAAAATACAAATTCATACAGACTTGATTTTGATTTTTTTTTTAATAAGAAGGGCTGCTCTATGGAACATTTAAACTTTGTGTTTACCCATTATCATCCAGCTTCATTTGCATATGTTTCTCAGTTTGTCCCTTATGTTTGTAAATGTTGCTCTTTGTAGATTGCAGGAGTTTAGCTATATATAATACCTATTTTTTATTTATGTATAAATGACATGCAACTGTGAATTACAAGACTGCAGGAATGGAATAATAATGAACTCATTTGCAGTGAAGTGGACTCATTATCATGCCAGCTGCTGGTATTTTCTCACCCAGTATTCTTCCTGGCAAACAAGGTCCCACGGGAAAAGTCTTCCGTCTGGCTAAGAAAATCATCCTGTACTTTAAAAGTCTCTTCAAAAATCCGGTATTCATTATTTTAATAATAATAATAATAATAATAATAATAATACTTTTTAATCCCATACTTGTTTTCAGGTGGCAGTTGGTTCTCTAATGGATTCAATATGTATGTACGTACCTCAATATACTTACTATAATATTGCTTAATCTTAGGTTAAATATTACACATGAATTACACAGGAAACATAATGTCCCAAGAGAAGCACATAAGTTTGTACATTAGCCATATGAAATATAAACTATCCATTTAATGTCAAAATGTAATAAATTGTATAGTGTATTGGTAAATTAAGATCTATATGCACATATTATATATATATATATATATATAATATATATATATATATATACACCTTGGATGCAGGTATATGCTGACTTTGCAAAAACCATTGCAACTTACATTAACTGTAGCAAGGAAAGGGCAATCTTTCATCTTTTTACAGAATTCTGATTCCATAGTCTTATAGAATACTGATTTTAAATCCTCTTAATAAGAAATTATTGCTAAATAATGATACAGATATGCTGACATCATGTAAATAACCTAAATTCTTTTCTTTTATATTTAATTTCAATTTGTACATTCTTAAACACACTTGGCATTAAATTAAGTGAGCTCTGCCTTTAATTTTCAACAGCCTACAGGAAAACTAAATGAGGATGGGGGCTTTCATATTTCTGTATGCTCTGTATTACCCAATTATTATCACCAATACAAGCTGCTATTATGTGGCATGTTAAACCCTTTTATTCCTCAAAATTCTCCCCAAAATAAATTTGCCACCTACACTATGAAATATTTTTGAATGCATGAAAAAGACGTGTTTATAGAAAAGTGTCTCAGCTCTTCTATTTTGTATGAACCTTACAAAAGTGCTGTTCTGGTTCTTTCTAGTTCTTTTTCGCACTTGGCATAGTGCTCCATAATATCTAAAAAAGTAAGATCTGTTTAAAATAAAAATAAGACTTTTAAAAGTTTTTTTATCCTTAGATAAACATAAAAGCCAATGTTTAGAAAAATAATAGTGTAGTCACTGTACAAATAAAAAGTCATTGTACACTGTACACTGTACAATAGTGTAGTCACTGTAACATGATTGTTTAAATTTGCCCTAATATACTAAGATTTTTTTTCTTAAATTCACTGGCTTTGGTGGGAAATATTGTCATGCATTTAACACACCCCATAATGTCATTTTGATAAACAAAAAATATACTGGAAGGAATGTCAATGACTTTTAATTGTTATTAATACATCACAGCATTCTCAATTACATACGAATCAATTAAAACTTCATGGTACAAGTACTTGCCTCAGGATATGTCTGTAAGATACTAAGATACATAGATTACAAATTACAAGCAGGTGCATTTGTTTCTTTAGCTGCACATTACATAGCATATCAATATTTTAAACACGTGATTAAATTTTAATATTTCACCTACTTCGTTGGAGTCCTATGAGACAATTTTCCAAAAGGGGTTGAATGAAGAATATGTAGGAGTACTGGTAGCAAGAACGGGCACCAATGAATGATATGTCACTTTTCTGTAATGACCTATTTAAGTTAAACAAGTCTATTTTCATACATAGTATTTCCTTCTCATACCTTATCAAAACAAAACAAAACAAAAAGGAAACAAAAAAATCCACTGATTTCCTTGGAGAATAAAATCAATGTATACACAATATTCACATTTGCCCCATAAGAAGCAAACTATTTTTAAATAATTAGCTCAAACCATATGGCGATGTGGTGTGAGTGATACCTGTGGCTGTGCCAGTTGTAAGATGCCCATGCCAATCTGCAGGAGATAATTTAGCAGTAGGAGCATCTGGCTCCTTGGCAAGCTCTTTAAGCATTTTTCTTGGCACCAGTTAGTTACCTCCAGGTTGATCGCTTGATAATACATTTTAAAAGGTCTATGGATTATTTGGCTAACATTTAACCTGTGTTTGCCCCTTTTTCCTTTTTAATAAATGTTGCCTTTATCAGGTCAAATGCAGTGTGTGTGTGCACATGTGCATGTAAGTGCCTCAAGGTTTTACTTAAATTTGAAATGTGAAAAATGTTTGGAGGTCATATTATTATAGAAAACTCTTCCCCAAACCTTTAACTTTATGAGACACCATCCCCAGTGTTGATATACAGATACCTTTACCAAATTGATCAAATAATGTGACATTGAATATACATCAATAACAAATACAACATTGAAGTCTCTCACTATCAAGCTTGGGTAGAGAAAAGCTAAATGAAATAGAAGACCGTGGTCTAGATTCCTGACCTATAACATGGTTTCTAGCTATTATAATTGAGCAGACGCAGCTAATACAAGTGGAGTAAAGTAACTATTGGAATAGATGAATTATTTCAGTTATGCAGGCATGGTTAACTTTCTTACAAAGCTTTTCCAAAGATCCATACTTTAAGCAAGATATAAAATGTTATTTTTTAGCACAGAAGTGCTAATTTCAGTCTTTGTAGAAGGAGTTTGCTCTTTGGAGATTATCTCCAAAAAACATGATTAAGCATTTGGCACTCAACAAATTCCACCATAGTTTATATTTATATTCCTATGTATTTGTGCTCATAAATATATGTATATGTGAATGCATGTGAATTTAGATATGTATGTATGAATAAATTTGAATTATGGGTCTATTTCTTTACTCAACCCTGTACCTGTGCACATTGCCTTGAAGCCTCTTCCCTGGAGGTAAAACTTTCTTCCTTAACTTTGAACTTGGTTATCAGCCCCTGACTTACTTTGGCCAAAGGGATGTTTGCAAACCTAATGCAAGTAAAGATTTGAAATATACTTGTGCAGTGAAATTGCCCTTTTGCACTATGGTCGTTGCCATAAAAGAGGTTCACCTGAGCCGCAAGTAATACGTAGTGGGTCGGTTCCTAAGCACACACCCATCCCCAGGCTAAAGGAATGCACGTTCTTAGATTCTTCAGACAACAGGAAGATCCACAAGAAGAAAATGTTTATTGCCACTGAGAATCTTTCTTTCTTCCTTCCTTCCTTCCTTCCTTCCTTCCTTTCTTTCTTTCTTTCTTTCTTCTTTCTTTCTTTCTTTCTTTCTTTCTTTCTTTCTTTCTTTCTTTCTTTCTTTCTTTCTTTCCTTCCTTCTTTCTTTCTTTCTTTCTTTCTCTTTTCTTTCTTCTTTCTTTTCTTTCTTTCTTTCTTTCTTTCTTTCTTTCTTTCTTTCTTTACTACACAGAAATTGCTGACTAATGCATGCAAAGTACTTTACATTTTTTAGAGAAGGAAGGGAAGAGGGAGAGGGAAAGAGATAATCTTAAGCAAGCTCCATGCTGGGGCTTGATCTCACGACCCTGAGATCATGGCCTGAGCCAAAATCAAGAGTGGGACACTTACCTGAGCAAGCTACTCAGGTGCCCTGTACTTTACATTTTTAAAAATATTTTATTTACTCATAAGAGAAAGAGAGAGCATACTTAAGAGAGAGCACAAGCAGAAGAAAGGGCAGAGGGAGAGAGAGAAGCAGGTTTCCCGCTGAGAAGGGAGCCCCAAGCAAGGCATGATCTCAGGACCCTAAATCATGATCTGGGCTTAACTGACTGAGCCACCCAGGCACCCCAACAAATATTAGATTTTTAAGTAGAAGATGTGGCCATTGATCTCAAAGCCTTAAGAAAGCATTAAATAATTTTTAAATATTAATTTAAAACCTAAATAGCTATAAATTACCCTTTCTGAACACAAACTGAACAGCCAGCTAACATTTATTCCATTTTTATGAATGGCAAAATTGGGATATGGTAAGGTTAAGTAATTATCCAAGTTATATTTGATAAAATGAATAATCAGGAGTTTTACCAAATTCATCTAATTCTAAAATTCAACTGTCTTATAAAATTTCCCTCTCAGAATGCCTTCTCTTCACTCCTAACCTAATAATCTTAAACCAAACTAGGGCATGCCTATGCACATACACACAGAAACAGGCACACAAAACAACAAAACTTGACCCAAAATATGATTGGAATTGAAGAATGTATTACATACAAATTCATAACAATAATCACAACTTTGGGTAAACATTAAATTCACCTCGAGAATGTTGCTGAAATACTTACAGCTGGTACCCACCACAGATCAAATCACACACACACACACACACACACACACACACACACAATCCTTGAGCAATACAGCCAACTTTGAGCATTACTGAGTCTTATACAGGGATTCCGTGTATGCCACCGTTATTTTTCTAGTAATAACTTGCTGAACAGTTTTATTTTTTAACTAAAAAATATCTTATCTATAATCTAAAAAGGTTTTTGTCTCCTTTTTTTTTGTCTCCTTTTTATGAGATTCATTATCCTGTCCTATGATTAGCTCATCTTCCCATCCAAAAGGGAGTCATCTTGAATGTTCTTTGTTGTGACTGTCAGAGTTTTCAGATCAAGGACCTCTAAACTTTGCAACATCTTAGGTTCATCCATTTTGTTTAATGCTATTTCTCGCCTGGCTTGGAATCCAGAGTGGGGGAGTCCTAACCCCCTTCTCACACAGCAGTTCACAGATCTACCTGTTAATAATCATTCTTTTACACAGCTAATGGATTACCTATAGTGAGTCTCAAAGGTCTCTTCCTTCAGGACCACGTTATTTACAAGTACTATCAACTCCCTCTACAGAAGGACCCAGGATGCCCTCCTCACTGCCACTGCCTTGCTCATCTCTCCCATCTAGTAACAATGTTTGATGAATGAATAATAAAAACTTACACATTTTTTTCAATTTATTTGTTCCTGTTCATCCTGAACTATCCTATTTAGACATCATCTGTTTTCAATCATTACAATTATGAGTTCAAGTTGGGATTGAAAGTAAAATACGCCATAGGAATTCATTATAAGTGCCATCCAGGAGGGCTGCTATACAGATCGTTCAGAGTGTACCTGCAAAAACACAGAAAATGAGTGCACTTTATGGATTAGGGCAGGCTGCTACTATTTTTAGAGTTTGGGGAGAAAAAGTTTATATTTGATCATCACTATTGATTTTTCCCAGTTTAAATATTGTTCTCTTTCGCCCCTGCTTAAGAATTTTATTTTCTTTTTCTTTAAATATTTGTATTGAGTCCTCTTCAATTTTTCTGTGTCCTTTAAGGAAACACACAAATATTCAAAATGACATACCGTGTCCTATTGGAGCCTGCTCCATATTGACTATAGAATCTTTTTCAAATTGCTTATCAAGTTCTGATTCAAATTGCTTAAAAATGTATATCCAAGACTGTTCCCTCTTACCCTCCTTCCTTTTTCCTGTCTTTCCCTTTCCTTTATTTCTTTTTACTTCTTTTTGTGTTTTGTTTGCCAGTGTGTCTGAGCAATAATTGTGTCCAATATCTTGAATACTTATTAAATAATTAATCCATTGATTTATTGAACATTTTTTTAAGGATGCATCATCCACAAGGCACTGCACTGGGTGACAGGGCAATGCCATTATAATATATAGCATGAAGGCAGTAGACTCAAAAGCATGAAAACAAGAGCAAAATGAGTTATTTTTGTTTGTGCTTCTGTTCTTTGACCAGCGGTCATCCTTTTGAAACTTCACCCTGCTGCAAATGTACATTTTAATGTATATTATTATGGCCTTGACTGTCACTCTTGCCTGCAAAATTAGAAGCAATGTATCCATCTACGGATGACCCCACAATCCTCTCTCCTAGCATAAAAATAACTGAAAAAAAATCAGTAAAGCCTAACCCCCGGTTATATGTGCCCCCAGAAGATTTCCTTATGTATTTTTTTTTTTTTTCCTTATGTATTTTTTAAATGAGTGGTCTTGGGGCACCTGGGTGGCTCAGTCGGTTAAGCACCTGCCTTGGGCTCAGGTCATGATCTCAGGGTCCTGGGATTGAGCCCTGAGTCGGGTTCCCTGCTCAGCTGGAAGTCTGCTTCTCCCTCTCCCTCTGTGAGATCTCACTCTTCCTCTCTTTCTCTCTCATGCATGCTCTCTCTTTCAAATAAATAAATAAATCTTTAAAAAAAATTAGTGAGTGGACTATTTCATTTCTAATACATGTAAAATTTTATTTCATGGCTTGGCTTGTTATCGTTAGCTAGGAGTGCTTTTCACATTCTAATTTTTTTCCTGGTTATACTGGCTCCAGCAGTTTACTGTTTGTTCTTCCCTCACCTGCTCAGCCAGCCCCCCAGTGTGTGATTCAATAGTTGTTTGTATTATGCATTAAGATATAATCAAATGGCTGCCAATTTATTTTATCAATGCACCTGTATGATTGGTAGATAAAAGAACAGTTTTTTTTTTTTCTAATTAATGTTCTAGAACTAATCACTAGACTATCTTTGGTGGTTTCTCCAATATAGTTCTTTCTACTTTATTTATTTTCTTTTCAGACAACTATTGAATCTAAAGTCTCTAAATTCTCTCAGTATAGAATGCTAGGGTTTCTTTTTAAGCACTCCACTGTCTCTGATCCATCAACTATGTAACACTTAGTAACACCCAAAGGACATGATTCTCCTCCAGAGCTGAATGGCCTCTTACCTCTTTCTTAACTCCATCTTTGAAGGGTTAGTATTTTTTTCTTTCAAAATCTTTGATTTTGCTTTGTTCAGTGTCCAGTCTAAGCCTGCTTCCCAACCTTCAGTACTCTTGTCACTTTCACATTCCCTTCTTCTCTTTAGACCTCTTCCTTTCCATTCATCTTTTCTCCTTTTTAGCAATATTATTGTTTCCTCTTATTTCTAAGGCTCCTTTGTTTCCCCTCCCCCACCTTTTTCTTCCTTCTTTCCCCTTCCTCCTCCTCCTTCTCCTCCTCTTCTGTTCCTTCTCTCCTTGCTCCTCCTCGTCATCGTCTTCTCCTTCTCTTTCTTCTTTTTTTCCTTAGCCCTTTCAAACTGTTTCCTTCAGCTGGTCATGGATATTTGCATTGTCATCTTTCTCTGTTCCTGGAAGTGTGATCTCTGGCTTCTTAACTGGCCTTTGCCTTCTTTCTTTTCTCCTCGTTCTCTTACATTCAGATTCTCTCACTTCCTTGAATGCCCTCCTTTATCCCAAAATATACATCCACCAGTTCCTCTTTTGCTTTGTCATATAGAAGGGCTGTCCTATAGAAGGGCTGTTTTGAGACAGAGAATTGTCAATACTTTAAACCATGTGATTAGATATACAGCTCCATACCTCTAGGGCTTTGAAAAATATTAACAAGTAGGGGAAGATAGTGTTATGGGAATGAGATGGAATCCAAGAGCAAATAAGCCATACATAAGGAAAAAAAAATTCACAGTGTCACAAATAATCTTTCCCCAAGTGCTCAAATTGCATATATTTTGGGAAGACCCCTTGTATGGCAGCCTCAAGATTATCATTTTAAATGTAACTATACAATAAAATGACCTTATTAACAAGTTATGGTGGGCAGCTCAGGTGGCTCAGCAGTTTAGCACTGCCTTCAGTCCAGGGAATGATCCTGGAGACCTGGGATTGAGTCCCACGTCGGGCTCCCTGCATGGAGCCTGTTTCTCCCTCTGTCTGTGTCTCTGCCTCTCTCTTTCTCTGAGTCTCTCATGAGTAAATAAATAAAATCTTAAAAAAAAAAAGTTATGGAGCCAACATATAGATGTTATGTTTACTAAAAGAAAAAAATGATATGCATTTCCTTAATTAATGTAATTAATAACAGGCTGTTATAAGAGCTCTGCATCACTCTAATACAGGGACGTGCAGAAGTATGGCCCAGCAGTTGTTAAACATTGCATAATTCAGAGCTGGTTGACAAGTTATCACTATTCCCTGAATAAACTGCTACCTCCCCAGCCAGCTTGGACCACTGCATACCCACACTTCAGCCAACAACTGAAGAACTAATACTTGGACCAGAGAGAACCTCTATATTCTTGCTGTAGTGCCCAATCCCAGTGTCTATTCCAGGTCTGTGGTTGTTTTGAATTTTACTCTAGAAAGCTGGAGATGAAAATACCATCCTTTTTGTTAAACCCACAAACCAGTACATGCAGCTAGTAAACATCACATCAGAGTTAGGCACAAGTTATGTGAAAGCATGAAGGAATTGTTAATAAATTGTTAATAAAACTATAACCAGTCTGTGCCTTGTCTTTTCCCATACATCATCTCATTTCGTTCTGTAAGGAATCTTCCAGCTGGGCCTCATTTGGAGCTATACAGGTCCGACTTGGTGGAGGGTCCCTGTCCTGGTTGCTCCTGCTCTGCTCATTTACATGATCACATCATTGAACATGGATTGTGCAGTGGTTTTCTCAAACTCTTAAAAAAAATGTAAGTCCCCAGGCATAGTTTTGTATTTCCTCCTGATATTCTGTTTTACATGTGGGTGGTTGTCACCAGCTGATGACAACAGCTCAGATTTCTAAAGGTGATAGGGCATGAAGACGTTAAAAACAAAATTGGGTAGCTGGGATCTTAACTATGCATGTACTGTACATTTGGGTCCAATAAATCTTTTTCTTCAGGCACAAATATCAAATCATTAGATTTTACATGTGAAAGTATATTGATAAACAGCCTAAATGAACAACTTTCAAACAGAAGCTTAAAAAAATCGAATTAGATGTCACAAGACTTATCATTAATGTAATAAACTGGTTTTAAAATTTTCCCGCAGAAAATATATTGCAGACTGTGATGCACTTTTGTCCTTCATAAAGAGATGTTCACAGAACACTCACATGCTGACATTTGTTGTACACAGACTCCAAATAAGTACCCCTCAGATTGGCATTTAATCTTACACGGTATGACCCCAAACCATATGAGCTTTATACAAATATTCTACAAAAGCTCATGTTTACTCACGTTCAGCTTATTTTAAAATATTTGCCATAATTTGATTCTTTATTAATGAATACCACTAGACCCAGAATGTAATTTTCTTATATCTATCTATTCAAATCTTACTCATTCATCAACACTGAGTTTGAATGTCACTTCTACGCAAAGCCTTCATCCCTCCTTGTAGGGCAGATAGACCTGTGTCTTCTAAACTCACTCTCATTTAATGCCTACCTCCCCTTACGTACTGTTCTTACTTATCACATTCAGCTGGGCATTGTTGTTAATAGAGTCTATTTCAAATCTTCCCTTCTAAACCATGAGCACCTTGAGACCAAGAATTAAGTCATTACTCATTTGTACAAAGCAACAGTGCATAGCATAATGCCATGTTCAGAAGAGGTATTTAATAAATAATTAATGAGCATAGCATCAACAATATTACTTGGCCAGAGTCAAGAGCACCAGTCCTTTTTTTTATTTCATAAAAAAAGTCTAAAATATTTTCTCTATTGGATTATAGCTTAGACCTTTGCATACCTAATCGCTCTGCTTGCTACAAGTGGCCCTGAATAGGATTATATTAAACACTGACTGTGAGAGATAATGAGAGATTAATAATAAACTGAAGGGGCAATTGGACAAACAAAATTAAAGCAGTATTAAGGCATTTAGATAAGTAAGTTGTGAGATATTAGTATATTTTTTCTCCCATTTGTGGACTCATTATATTAAACTTTAAGAATATTGGCTGATATTGCAATACAGAATGAAATATTTCACAGATTTAATTATGCATCACCAGCTTCAGGGTTCTTTAGGTTCTTTATCAGAAGAGATAATACATTTATGAAAAATGAATGTTTTTGGTCAAAATTTTATGAAGCTACCTGAAATCCCTCTCCTCTCAAATCTAATTCTTATACTGCTTCATCTATATATTTTATGCTATCCCAAACATTAGGACTGCATTTTATGCAAGACAGAAAAGAGAAGTGAAAGATGGGAAAACAATGATTTGTTATAAAAATATTGGGGGTGCCTGGGTGGCATAGTCAGTTAAATGACCAAATCTTTGTTTCAGCTCAGGTGGTGATCTCAGGGTCCTGAGATTGAGCCCCATGTCAGGCTCTGCACTCAGCCTGGAGTCTGCTTGGGTTTCTCTCTATCCCTGCCCCTCTGCTCCACCCCTTCCCCCACACTTGCTTGCTCTCTGTCTCTCAAAATTAAACAAATAAATCTTAAAAAAATATTCATATTTAACAAGGGATAAACGCCATCGTTTTTGGGTTCAGAATGTTTACAATAAGCAGTCCTTCAGTTTAAGATATAAGAAGAGGATTTAGCTGGCAACTTAGTGAATCAAGAGATATCTACAAACCAAGTATTATTAAAAATTCCATATCTAGAAACAATTCCTGAAGAACATAAATAACAAACAAACAATCATCTTGACCTGAGTCCATGAAAATTTCTGCAAAAGGAAAGAAAAACAAATGCAGAGAGAGATGGTGGTTTTGATGGTTGTACATGAATGAAGTAAGTGTTAGAAAACATCTGTTTTGCATTCAATTAAAATTGCTGAAATGTGCTCTAGGAAACAAAAGATGAAAATGAGAAGATTCATGTTTATTTTGTATTCTACACTGAAAAGTAAGCTTACTGAGTTTAAATATGATAAAATTGCAAGGAAAATAAAGATATAACTGTAAAATTAAAATCTGTGTTTGAAGCAGTGAAATGTAAAATTGATACCAAAGAGAAAATTAAATTAGTGATGTGAAGAACCAACTTGAGAACACGCTTCCCAGAATTCACCAGGCTAAAAGATGAAAGGAGCAGGGGACACAGGGGGGATGCACATATAATGAAAAGATATCAGGATGAAAATTCATGAAGATGAGCCTAGTAAAAAAAGAAAAAGAAAATAAAAATAAAGTTAATGTAATTGAGATTATAGCAATAAGAATCAAACTGAAACAAATCAGAAAGTGGAAAAGAAAAAAAAACAATATGGATTTCTCCATTTTCCTAAGCTTGTATTTTGGATGTTTTAAAAAATAGTGTCAAACGTATTTTTTTTAAAACTAACTTGAATTAGAAGTGAAAACAGTATACATATACCAATTCCCTGTAGAATAAACTAAAGAAAATATAGTGCATAAAGATGATAGGAAAGAAAGAATAAGTCTAAGCAGAGGCCATTAAAAGATTTACTTAAAAGTATGCACATCCATTACAAAGGGAATATGCACACATATAAATTTTGTGTGTGTATTTAATAAAAGGAAATTTATTTTATGGCTAACAAAAGGGGCAAAAATCCATGAGGAATAATTGGTTCCAACTCACTAAATTCACTGATAGGAAAGATGCTTATGTTATGATATGGTTTATTTCATCCATGCAGTCAATAAATATTTCACAATTGCTGGAACTTACCTGGCACTGTTCTCTGGTACTAAACATAGGAAAATGAAATACACAGATCATGACCCTAACATACTATCAATCTAATATTAAAGATAAGTGAGCAAATCAATAATTGTCACATGGAGTGGCCATTGCTATGAAGAGTTTTTTAAGAACTGAGGAACTGGGGCACCTGGGTAACTCAGTTGGATGAGCCTCCAACTCTTGATTTTAGCTCAGGTCATGATCTCAGGATTGTGAGATCGAGCCCTGCATCAGGCTCACCGGGTAATCAGCCTGAGATTCTCTTCCCTTCTCCCATTGCCCCCCCCCCCCTTCTCTTTCTCAAATAAATAATTTTTTTTTTTTTAAAGCTGGGGAACAAAAACCAGGTATCTTGTTCATACCAAAGAAAAATAGGCACATAGTCCAGGTGTTCCTTTAGAAGATTCAAGGCACCTACTTCGGGACTACCTTCTATAAGAGCACAGTGTTATGTATCTAATATCTGATATCTCTAAGTATAATATTGAATATGAAAACTAAAACTAAAGTTTCAATTATAATTTTCTGAGAAAAACGACTTAAAACTTAGAAAAAGATACATACAGAAGAGTTCTACTAATATGTATACTGCTTAGGCACAGTTATAGAAATACTAAAATACTGGGAGTTCAGTTCTGGAAAATATACTCCCATTCTATTGTTTCTATAGCTTCTATTAAAAGACTGTAGAGTTTGTGGTTAATTTACCATGTGGAGAAAAAGCAAACAAAAATCTTTGTGGGAATTTTCACTAATTTCTGATTTTTTCCAGTGGTAGGGTCACAAATCATACAATGCAAAAGATACACCTTTGATATAACTTGATTTTAAAAGCATCCAGGAATGTTTAGCCAACTTTGATGGCCCAAGGAACAGTCCACACCAACTCATCTTCACTTCTGACACCAATTGCTAGCTCAAGAGGTTCCCCAAGTGACTCTCAGGGTGAACAATTCCCCAGGATTCAAAGATCTAACTGAAAGTGGTTTTACTCATGGTTGTGGTTTATTATAGGGAAAGAATAAAGATTAAAATACACTCAAGGAATGACAAAGCAAGGAGAATACCAAGTAGACAGCTTTCAGCCATCCTCTCCCCGTGCATCAATATGCATGGAAAAAAAAATATGCATGGAAGTATTGCCAACCGGAGAAGCTCACGTGAACCCTTTGGTCCAGAGTACTTATAGGCTCCATTGAGTAGGCAAGAGTGGTTGCCCTCAGGTGGTTCACCTCCTGCAAGGGTTCTAGAAGTTGACTTCTACCACGTGACTTCAAGGCCCAGCCTACATCCCATTGTGAGTGTGGCTCAGAGCCTCACTGTAAGGTGCAGTGCTGGCCCACTGTCTAGCTGGCCCAAGACACCCATGTAAACGAAGACCAGGCACAGCATTCCAAGGGCTTGGAGATTACCTCCCAGAAGCCAACAGCAATGGCCAGACTCTTCTGCACTAGGTTTAAATTCCTGACTCTGTGTCTGTTTTCATTGAAGTTACCAAAATAAGGTTTATGTGGAAAATTGATATTAGAACTCTTTTGCTGTCCACAATATAGCCAGTCAAAATGTGATTTTTTTAGGGATTAGAGTTTGAATGATTCTCTCAGTTTGTTTTATGCAGAAGATTCTTAGAAGAGATTAAATCATCATTACTGGCTTGTAATACAGACAATATCTTTGAAATAGGACTTTAAACTTCAATTACCATAGAAATTAAAGAATATTAACATTGGAAATAAACCCAGTTTCAAGTAATTATTCCATAACTAAGGCGCAATGCATATTAAACCAATCGCCTTTTGAAAATTCTGGAGTAGAAAATGTCCTTAAAACATTCTTTTAAAGATGCTCTAAAATTAAAATGGACCTCCTTAAAAAAAAATCAGTTTTAAAAAATCGTTCTTCTCCTTCTGGGACCTGATAAACTGAGTTCTTTTTCTTTCTTTTTTTTTTTTTTTCCTCCCCCTCAGAGGGAAAGGGCATTTTATGACTAAGTTGTAAACCATTAACAGGTTAGTGTAATTGAAAGGCTGACACAATCTTAACTATAATGGTGCAATCTGCATCACTTTAATCTCTTAGCTGCTACAGGGATATACGATCAAGTACTAAAGGCATTATCTGATATTTTGACAGATAAGGAGGGGCAGTAATCTTGTTTAAACCCATGCAAGTTGATTCTTTCTGAGGTACCTCCAGCTATACATAAACATCCTGTGTTTCTACATATGCATATTCTATCAATTTAAAAGCAAACAGAAATGTTCCGTTCTTTCTTTAGACTTCAGAATTGGCTTCACAGATAACTCAGATGTGCTTCCCCCTCATATAGTCAGAAGTAACCAACTCAATCTTTAAAAAGAACTGTGAATATCAAGATACAAAACAAGCAACCAAACATTACAGAATAATCCCAACATTTTAGTTTCAAACTGTAGTCATACTATATCCAGTATACTATGCTCATAGTAGTTGCAGGTGGCATTTTATACTCATACTACATACAGGTGGCATTTTATTTCCACTATATATATGTTTCTCTGTGCAATATCTGTATATAGATTCTTCATCTAACTTGTTTTTAGCTATTTCTAACCCTCTCTGTGACCACTACAGTTAGTTCTTCATAGGAGAGAGGCCATGAGTTAATCATGTGCATTCTGTACAGGGAGAATTGGTCTTTATAAACTTCCAGAAATAATGCTACTAAAATGTTACTATTAATTTAACAGATTTCTATTAAGTCTATCGTAATATGTTAAATTGTATTTTCTTGCCATTTTGTACTGAGGAAAATTCTTGGTGTCCTTGGACATCTTGTTCCAGTCGTGCAACTGGGGGTACCATTTCCTGCTACATTTTTGACTCACATCTTTTTTTGATCATCAAGCAGATACCTAGTGGTATCAGGAGAAAACGTCTAAATATTAGGCCTTCTAAGTACCTATCAGCAGAGAGGAAAGTGTAATGTGGACAAAATTGTTTTTTAAACCTTGTCCCTTATTCTACAGAGAATACAAATTTCAGAAATGTGACTGCCCAAGCATCTGCTCCGTTACCAGCTCAGGCTGGCCAGCGTTCTTACGAGCCCTCTGGCTGCCAAAAGTGCCCTGTGTGGGGGTGTTAACGCCTGGCTCCCAAACTGGAACAGATCAGAGAGGAGGCCAGAGTCCGCAGGTTCGGGAAAGGCAGCGGTGCAGGAGAGGAAAGGATGCCAAGTTCTCTCAGAAATCACCTACATATGTCCATTTGCTTTGTAACTGCAGTATGGTTTACTCCATTTCAGAGGGCAGATTAAGCCACAAGAGAGGGTTAGAGATGATACTTCGTCTCCATGGAAAATAAAATTAGGTACAGATGGTGAGGATCCGCTCGCCTTCTATTACCTGGAGTTGTAAAGGTGGTAGTTTGTTACTGAATCACCTGATTTGGCTGAAGTCGCACAAATCACAGTGGGTGGTTTTAATGTTGTAGGCAATTACTCTTCCCATCCTCTAATTCCTCAAATGATTTCTAGAGTTAAAAAAAAAAAGAAAATGGCATTCTTACAGCAAGAAAATATAATTGTGCTGACTCAGGTTTGGGAGATAAAATACAAATTATTCATTCAAGATACCATTCAAAATTTTTAAAAAATAGTCTAGGAAGAGGGGGAGAAAACTCAACACTTTTATTGAATCTATAAAACTTCAGTAGATGTTTTCATTATACAGGTAGAGGATTAGTAGCTCACTACATGGTGAGAACTGATGAATAAAAATCATGTATCTTGTAGACACTTGCCTACAGAAGAACCGATGAGGAAGGCTAGAATATCTTATCTCCTCTGACTTTATTCATTTTTTAAAAGATTTATTTATTTATTTATGACACACACACACACACACACACACACACACACACACACAGAGGCAGAGACACAAGCAGAGGGAGAAGCAGGCTCCAGCAGGGAGCCCGACATGGGATTCGATTCTGGGTCTCCAGGATCAGGCCCTGGGTTGAAGGTGGCGCTAAACCATTGAGCCACCCGGGCTGTCCCTCTGACTTTATTCTTCATTCACTTATCCTTACATATAAAATATTTAATTACAAAAAATTTCAAAAATACAGGACAACAAATAATATCAGATACACATGTTATCACCATTTACTAAATGATGCTATTAATGAGTGTGTGCTGAGTGTACATTTATGTAGATGAAAATCTTGTGGATATGTCCTATTAATATATTGCTATATCCACCAGTAGAAATAATGGTGCTTGCAATTTTTTACACAACATATATCATACAACATTACTTTTACATGTGGTTAACTAGATCATCTTTTGCTCATTGACTTTTGTTGCCCTCTTCATCATATTCCAAGAGCCAATACATATATGGCTCTTTTTCTTCTTTGTAAATTTTCTTTTATCTGTCTCTCTGTGCCTGTGCCATTATCATACTGTTTGAATTAGTGGCTTTATAATAAACTTTATCTAACGTGACAAGTTTTGACTTATATTTCCTTATGAAAATGGTCTCTTGATCACTTTATCTTTTATATGAACTTTTGGATCAGCTTGCCTGATTACATTGCAATTATGAGATACTTTGGGGGAAAAATCATTATCTTTGTGATTTGGGAGTTATGAATATTCTTATTTTTACTTAGATCATTATGTGTTATGATAAAATATGATAATTTTTTACAAAACTTGAACAGTTTTGTGATATTCATCCTAATGACTATCTTGTTGCTATTAGAAATAAATTTATTTTTTTTAAAGTCAGCTCCATGCCCAATGTGGGGCTTGAACTCACAGCTCTGAGATCAAGAGTTGTATGCTGTACCAACTGAGCCAGCCAGGTACTCCTAGAACTTTTTTAAGTGATATATTATAATTTTTTCTGGAATATAAGTTTCTAATGGTTTTCATATATTGATTTTTTATATCCAGCGAACTTACTGGTCACTTTTAGAGTTTTTTTAGTTTCTCTGATGCTATATGTTACAAAAGATCACATCACTAAAGTTTCATTTCCTTTATTGTACATTTTATATCTTTTTCATGTCTTATTTAGCTGAATTGATTTTATAATGCAGAAAAGTAGCAATGATAGTGACATTGATTTGAATGGAATATTTTATAATTTCACCAAGTTCTAATATATGCACTGTAAGATTTTGGTAAGTTTTATCTGGCTAGACTTTGCCAGATCAAGTTTCATGTATTTTTTTTTCTTTTCATCCTTCGTTTGGAAGTTATATAATTTATTTACCATTAAAACTTGTAACAATCAGGGGATCCCTCGTGGTGCAGCGGTTTGGCACCTGCCTTTGGCGCAGGGCGCGAACCAGGAGACCTGGGCATCGGATCCCACGTCGGGCTCCCTGCATGGAGCCTGCTTCTCCCTCTGCCTGTATCTCTGCCTCTCTCTCTTTCTCTTTGTGTGACTATCATAAAAAAAAAACTTGTAACAACCACTCTTGGCCTAATAATGTTTAACATTTTCAAGAGCTCTAAAGTTTTTCCTTTTTAAGGTGCGTTAAACCTGATCTCTGATTTGCTGATTCATCTAGTTTTAGCAGCTCTTTTATAAGTAAACTACCATATGATCCAGCAGTTCCACTTCTGGGTATCTGTCCAATGAAAATGAAAACACTAATTCAGAAAGGTATATGCACCCCCATGCTCATTGCAGCATTATTAATAGCCAAGATATGAAAACAACCTAAATGTTTATCAGTGGATTAATGGATACAGAAATTATGGTAATAGGTAGATGATAGATAGATAGATGCATAGATAGATAGATAGATGATACAAGATACATAAATAGAGATAATGGAATATTTTTCAGCCATAAAAAAGAATTATATCTTGCCAACTATGAAAATATGGATGGACTCTGAGGGTATTATGCTAAATGAAATAAGTCAAACAGAGAAACACATATATCATATGATCTTTCTTATATATATCTTTTTTAATAAATATATTTTAAATTGCAGGAGTATATGTATACAAAACTGAGCTCAAAGATATTAAGAACAGATAGATAACTGGTTGCCAGAAGGGGCAGGGATGTGGGGTGGGAGAAATGAGCAAACCGTTTGTTTTAGTTTAAATAAACTAAATAATAATAATAATAAATGTCTTAAAGCGAGGTAGACATTAGAATACAATTAAGAAACTAATATTTGGAGATGAGAATATATTAATATGTGTACTTGAATATTCCTTGAATATTATTAAAAATCAATGCAAACAGTATTGTCACTAATTTCAGAGGAAAAAATAGTCTTCAAATCTGAATTAATCCACTAAACTCACCCCAATCACATCTGATATACTTTTACTTCTTTACAGTTTCATTTTCCAGTAAAATATGAATGTGTTCTTAAGAGAGCTTAAATAATAAACTTCCAGGAGGCTTAATGCAAAAATGGGCCCAGAAATCAAAAGAAATAATCTTATATCCTGGTCCCCTGCCCCCTTCACTGTGTAAATTACTGGTGACAAAGTGCTCACATCTGCAGTTGAATGTAACTGTGCCAAGGACAGCAATTTTCCCTCTCCAGCATCTTTTTGAGCAGACCGCAGACTCAAACTGACCCAGCCACTGATATTGCCAAGTACATGTAGGAAATATTCTGGAGTAAACTAAAACCCTGTGACAAGGCCTAGCTACCTGAAAGCTCTTGGCATAAGACAGAAACTATACTTTTAATTTAAATTATGCAAACACTAAAGATATGGCAACAAATTGATTCTGAAGATTCATAGAAAGAGTTGTTGGGTTTTGAGAATGAGGTCATTTCCACAGCTTCCTAAAGCTTGGAAGCTTGTGCCATAGTAGTGTGATTATAGAAAGCTGGAATGTCTCACAAAGAAATCATTTTTCTTCTACTTTAGTTCACTAATGATTTGTGAATCCCACATATGAGAGAGAAGGAGAAAGATTGAGAAAGAGGGGTAAAGGAGGGAAGCAGATTAACTAGGAGAAAGAAAAAATAATTATCTAAGGGTTTGCCATTGTTCAGATGTTAACCACTAACTTGTGACTTATTGATAAGTGTGTAATTAAAGATTCTGAAAGTTACAATGACCAAGACCCTGATAAATGATCTTTTATTTTAACTACAAGGAGATTTCTTAAGAGGTGATTTATTCCAAGACATTCAATATTTTGGGGGCAATGAAGCCCAAATAGTGTGATTTCCTCAAAACCAGTTGGCCTGGATAGAACCCATATCTCCTACTTCATCCTACATCTGCATATCTTAAAATACAATCTAAAAATAACAACAATAAGCATCAAAAGTGATCGGTGCAGAAATTTGGCAGAAAATTTCAGAAAAGATTCCAAACTCTCAAGTGCCAAATTACTTACAAAGCAAAACTTTTCTTAAAGTTTAGCACAGAATACTTTTAAAAAAATGTGATTTTCTTAGAAAATCATGGTAGTTTCCTATTACAGTGACTTACATTATGACTTACATTATGAAATGAAATCTATTTCTAATGCATCTGAATTTGCATATGCAGTGGCCCTACCACCATGGCCCATTTGATTGAGCTGTTGCATTACACTGGTAAAATTCTGAAGTCTCATGTACCTGAGGCTAAAAATTAATGACTTTGGTTTAATTGCAAAGTAGGCTAGTGAGGTCAGGAATCAAAATCTTTATCTATGATACTGATTTTTTTTCTCTCCTCCAAGTTTCAAAAAGCAATAATGTACCTTCATCTATATTCTCTCTGTAGGTTAGTGATGACATTTCAATAGAAATACTACAGAGCCATGTTGTGAAGTTGAAGTCTCTTTCCTAAAAATTTTCTCCTAACTTTATTCATCACCAACAAACCTTTCCTTTCATTTTCTAGTATAATAGTAGGTGCTGGAAGTGCCTTTCTTTCTCCATGAAACTGATATATTCAGTAATCTCTGCAGCAGTTGTAAATGATGAAGGGAAAACTTTGGTGGTATAGTTGAAATGTAAATTATAAATATGTAGTCCTTACAGAAACACAATCCCAAACAAATGCATGAATAATAAAAGCAAAATATACACAGTGACTTTTATAATATGAATTTTGCTATATTATAAACTGAAAAAAACTATGTAATTTCTCAAACTATTTTTATGTATCTGCTACAAATACTGTTATGAATGTGTCTATGTCTTGAAGGTCATGAAGGTTGTTATGTGAAGTCTATCAAGATGCTAATGTCTAATTCCACACTCTGAATATAATAGGCTTTAAATGAGCTGGTGATTTGCAGGAAAAGGATCTCCAAGTCCTTAAATCTTGTCTCACAACCCTGAGGCTTTTCCGACTCCGAATGTCCTGAAGGAAATATAAATGGGGGACATGCTATTTAATAATCACACTTTATTACTAGTTTGGGCTTTCCCTCTTGTCCTTATCCAATCCTTCCAAGGGCTCTTGGCCAGATTATTTTTTAGTGGAGCCTTTCTACTTAGACTTGAGGGAGGCCTCTAATAACGATTTGAGTCCGGTTTACAATGTCCACTCTGGTTTCAACTTTGACCTTCATAGAGGTAATCTAATGAGAATTTCAAATAGGTGAGGGTACAAAATAATTATTTGCATGTAAAAGCCCTAAATATCTACTTCTACTACCAAAACCAAAGAACACAGTAGCACCTTAGCAGAAGTTTTTCTTAGCTGGAGCCTTGTAACAGGACCTACGGTGGAAGAGGAAGTAAGTATGTGGCAAGAGGAAGTATCCTGCTACCCTGATGTCAGCGATCGTGGTCAACAGAGAACCATGGACATGTTATTGGTGTAAGCACACATCAGGACGGCTGGCTACATGCAGCCAACCTAAAATACAGGTGTCATAAATACTTGAAAATTATTTCAAATAAAACATTAACAAATTTGAGATTATACACAAACTATCTTTGAGACTCCCTGATTGCAAAGTCCAGTAATCACACTCTGGAGAGAACCAAAACTTCTTCTAACTAAAGTTTTAGAATTCAAAAGCAGATTCTGTGACAAGTACGATTTGTGGATCCTGTTTGAAAAAAAATCTAAATATATAAGAAATTGCTTTCTTTTGAATATAAATTTTGTAGGAAATGACTGTGGCTTAGTAGTTTTCTTAAATTTGTTTTATGAATATTTGCCAGTGTAATACACGGGGTGCCTGATAGGAAAAATAGAGACTATTCCAGAAAACCTAATGTAGCATCAGATTTTTTAGCATCAAGGATGAGAAAAAAAATGTTCAGAATCTAGACTTATTATAGTACTCAAAATTATAAACCTTTTTTTGGTTGTTTTGCTATCTTCTTGTACCCAGATTAAAGTATACTGATTAATCTTTGTCAGCAGTCCTACAGTGTTTTGCTCTCCTTTTCATTTCCAAAATTAATTTCTTTCTTTCTGCATTCCCATTTCATCTTCATTATTGCAGATTTATTTTAACATTAACAGTTAATTTGGTCTATCCTCTAATATTTCATTGGCATTTTGTATAATATTAGACTTTTTGCCTGTGGCTTAGCTCAAACTTTGGGTAGCATTTTTTTGTTGTTGTTTAAGTATATAAGCCTTCAGAAATATGTATAATACTTGTCATTTTATGAACTTGATTAAATTCAAATGAAGTAAGTTTAACATTACATATTTTAGAAATTCTCAGCTTAAATTCAGAAAGTCTGTGAAAATAGAGCCCAGAATAGCCTGTGTTGGCATTTCTCAGAATCGATCTTTAAATTAGCAGGTGTCATTTTCATTTGAGTACTGAATACTGAATACTTGAATCACATGAAAATCTGGTTCAATAGTCTTCAAATAACTACATATTGTATGTGTGTGTGTTCATGTGTGCATGTGTGCATGACCAAGACACAGAGACAAAGTGAGAAAGACTAGCTTTTGCATTTACCTCTACAGGGCAAGCATTCTACCCAGGGGAAAAAAAAAAAAATTCTACCCAGATATCCTTCTTTCATGGAAGAAGGAGTAGCCATGCTGGGAATGAGCTCACGGTTGAGAGAAGTCAGAACTGGAGTGCAGGGATCAGTTGTATGTGTGTGCTTTGTTTTTGTTTTTTTTCTTCTGTTTCACTGAACACATTATTCCTCCTCCCTCATGAGGACTACATACCAGCTTCCCAATTACTCAAAAGTTCTTACCATAGGAATAAAAATAAGAAGGCAAGAAGAAGACAAAGATAGCTCCTCCTACATAAGCTATATGCTGTTTATACAGTTTCTATAAACTTTATTATAACACTTGAGCCTGATTTATAACCAAACCTCTGTGCTTCTCAGTCTGCTATAACTGTCTTACTAGCAACATCAAGGGGCTGTCGCAAGACTCAATTGCACACTTTAAGATTTCGTCCTCCCCAGAGCGAATAGCACAATGACACAACATAAACTACATATGTTGGAATCTATAATCCCTCAGACATATCTTTTTTCACCTTAAATACAGAGTATGTTGACTTCAAAGATGAGGAAAAGAAATATCCAACAAGGTCATTCGTCATTCGTCTTCTTTTCCCCTTGAATTTGAGATTACTATCAACAGATGCAGAGATTTCCGATTGATACAAAGTAGTGATATGAAGTTATCAATTTCAAAGACATAGTTCGCTTGTTATGATGAAACAATGTAGATGGAAACGTTTACATTAAAATCATATGGAAAATATTGTCAGTGAAAGGAGAAAAATACTATGAAGTAAAATCCATTGTAAGCAAAAACCCGTATGAGCAATCGATCAGCAAATACCAGTAAGTAGGATAGAACTGAAGATTATATTTGATTATATTTTCCCAAATGTGGTCAGTTCATCTCTATAGAGGGGAAGTTGTTCATCATTTTATACAAGTGGTTTCTCTGTCAGGTCTCTTTCTCCTTGTACTTGAGTCATTTCAGTAATGTCCATTATGAGGAAAGGAAATTAAAAGACCTATATTATTGCAAAGGTTTGACATTCAATAAATCATATTTATGAAAATATGCCATGTTTTATTCATTAATACAAGCATTAACATGACAAATTTGGAAGTCTCCTCAGTAGGAATTTTGACCTCAAAAGCTAGTAAGAAATAACCACATTGGTATTTGTTCAAATATTTGCATGTATTTACTAGATTTCCTAATTAAGGAATAAGTGTAAAGTGATTGAGAAAGATTTACAATAATGTTTACACACTGGTTGATTATTGAAAGGGATTGTATCATTTTTTACTGTAATTTATGTGATGAAAACAAAGGACCAAAATTCACTTCCCCAGAAACCTTACAGATGTTTAAGAGAACACTAAAGTTATATATGAAAAAATAAAAATTAGGCTAGATTAGAAAATATATTCTTTTGTGTGATATTTTTCCTTGGTAAGATCCATGATGCAGGTGGCTTCATTTCAGTAATAGAAAGCAGAGGGCAGTAAGTCTCAAAAAGTTTGTTAATGGAAATAGGTTTCATCATGATAGGGCAAGAAATTTCCCTTCAAAGATAGAAAACTCAAGTCCAAACTGATGAGTGACTCCCTCAATGTCTAGGGCTGGTTAGTACAAAGCCAAGAGTACAACTCAGTTCTCCTGATGCCAGCACTGGTCAGTAACATTCCCAGCATGGGCTGTTACCTTGAACCAGCCCGAGCACTTAGAAATATCTTTAGGTTGATGGTTAGTAATGATCATTCAGAATAGATTGTCAAACTTAAGTATATTTTTAAAAATTGTAGTTCAAGCATGTAAGTTTCCTGTGATTCCAGTAAAAATCTCAGTTTTTCTATTTTGTGAATTGCTTCCTCAATGACTCAGCTTTTAATTACATTGGTGCACCAGAATTTCTATGTGGAGGGAGGGTTTTAGGACCTATGAAGTATAAGTGATGCCTGAGGTTCAAATTTATGCAATAATGGAAAATATGGTGATTTTTCTTATTAAACAACGTGTGTGGGAGTGGTGTGAATGGATACTGGGGATGAAAGGATTCCAAACAGCTGCTTGATGCTGACTCTCAAGTGAGACCTTTCCAGCTAATGGAAGTCAGTAGGGTATGGAAATTCGATCAGAATCCATATTTGCCTTATCCCTCCTGTTTTTCCTTTATCCAACCTCTGTTATGCCACTCTTGACTCTAAATCTCCGCCTGATAGTCAGTTAAACACACACACACACACACACACACACACACACACACACGCACAGAGTCTCTCTTATGCAGTGCTTTACGCACCTCTTTTTTTCAGAGGTCAAAAGGCTATAATTCTCTCTTTTTCTCTTTCTGAACCAAATTGTCTATGTGAGGAGTATGCAATTTTTACACTAGTTGCATTTCAAGGATGTGTGAAATCTTCCACGTAGTCTGGCATAAGATCAGCAGCAAGGCTACTTCGTTGTCAGCTTGTTCATGATGATTGATCTTAAGGAGAATTTCCTTTCATCAGCCAGAGAGGAGGATCATTTGGCTGATTTATTATTACGGCTCATCACCTTCGAAGTTTCCTGAAAAGACCTTTCTGTGTGACATGTAATCTCCATCAGCAGATATATTTTACATGACATCTGCAGTTTGATACATACCTGGAATATAAACTCTTTTAAGATTTTAGTTAATGTTCTACATTGCACAAATTGCTGTTTTAGCATTTATTGCTTGGTCATTTTTTTTTCTACCTTCAGTGCTTTTGGCCTATCTAGGCAATGTGGCACAATCAGGTTACTTTTCTAATGCAATTCATATGAAATCTGTTGCATACTGTTTTCAAGGCCTTTTGCATGGATGGAGTGTCTAAAATGATGCAGAAAATATGAAACTCTACAAAAATTGGATAAATGGAATAAATGGCCTGATCTTAAGAAAAAATATTTCATCTCCTGCAGGTACCTTCATGCCATTCTAGTTAATTCTCTCTAGGATATTATGTTAATTAAAAAGTCTTAATATTTTATATATTGTGCTACACAGTTTCATGTAAAGTGATAGTTACTAGATTTATACTTATGTTTTTACTTTTTACTATCAAAATAAAGATATGGGGCACCTAGATGGCTCAGTCAGTTAAGCTGCCTTTGGCTCAGGTCATGATCTCAGGGTCCTGGGATCGAGTCCCGTGTCAGGCTCCCTGCTCAGTGGGGAGTCTGCTTCTCCCCCTTCTCCCCACTTCCATTATGTCGGTCACTATCTCTGTCTCTGTCTCTCTCTCTCTCTCAAATAAATAAATAACATCTTTTTAAAAATACAGAAATTATTTTTAAATAAGTGCTTATAAAAAGCTGTTATTTTTAAGTAATAAGATCTTATAAAAGACTGGTGCAGTAAAAAATTTACCAAAGACAGAAGTTTTTAGCAGAAAGAATTCTTAGGAGTCTATTTTTATCACGTGGATGGAGAAAGTAGAGACCTAAGTAATGGGACCCCTGGGTGCCTCAGTGGTTAAGCATTTGCCTTCAGCTCAGGGCATGATCCTGGGGTCCTGGATCAAGTTCCACATCGGGCTTCCTGCATGGAACCTGCTTATCCCTCTGCCTGTGTCTCTGCCTCTCTTTCTCTCTGTCTCTCATGAATAAACAAATAAAATCTTTACCAAAAAAAAAAAAAAAAAAAGACTTAAGTTCACAGAGGTACAGGACCACAAGAACAATGCACATCTCTTCACTCACAATTTTTAAGTAATTTAATAAGTTATACCATGGATAATATATGTGTGTATAACATATACACATGCATATGTACTATACATAGTATATATGACATTATGCTACATATCTATTATATGTAATATAATATATTATGTTATCCATACCATTATAATATATGTGTATATAAAATATGTACTATATATTATATAAATATATAAAATCTATAGTATATCGGATACCAAATATCTATAAAATATCATATTACAGTATATAATACATATTTTATATATTGTACATATATCATACATAATGTAATATATATGTGTATAATATTACTTTGTATGAACACATCACATTTTACATATAGGTTTATTCTCATTAAACATATTTACATTGTAAATATATTAAAGACATTGATTAGTTATAATATATTTTTATAGAAAGTTAATGTATTTCCATTGTGCTAATACTCTATACAACTTGAATGGGTTCAGAAAGAAAGCCTAAGCCTAATGTATAAGCACTATGTGAATAAGATATCTATTGAAACCCTTGCCTCACTCTTCATTACAATTTCTGTTAAACATACAAGTTTATGAAATTGCTTAGACCATTTGCTAATGATTAATAAAAGTAATAATATATTATGGAAATACACACATTAAGTAGTAGTTTTAGTTTGAGTAGTTTGAGTTTCTCAAATTTTAATTTTGTATTTTAAGTCATTTTAATTTAATTCTGGGATTCAATTGCACTTTAGTTGCAAAGTCAGTCTCAATTTCATTTCCGGGTATGTTTGCTGATAAATTTCAGGAATTGGAGTATCTTGATGTAGGAAATTAACTGTTTAAATTTATTTTGTAAGGATGCCTTCGTGGCTCACTCTGTTAAGCGTCTGACTTGATATCTGCTTAGGTCATGATCTCAGGGTTATGAGATCGAGTCCTGAAGTGGACATGGAGCCTCTTTGAGCTTCTCACTCTCCCTCATCCTCTGCCCCTCCCCTGCCTAAAAAATATATAAATAAAATAAATTGATTTTGTAAATTTGATCTAAAATACCAATGTGGCTCAAAATACAATTCAACTAAAGACAATGTAAAACAAAATCATTCACTACTGATATTCACTGACAATATTTTTCACAAAAGAAAGAAAAAAAGAACTTTAGTCACTCTTTTGAAAACCAAGAAAATACTCCACTTGTTCCCTACACTTTTCAGACTATTTTATTATCTAATTCTGGGGACTAGAGAGTCATTTTTAGACAATCACAATATGTGGTCTATCAGGGAACTTTGTGAAAAGCCAAATCAAATCTCTTTAAATTTAGAAGAACAAATCCATATCATTAAAAGCAAGAATTTGATATCATGGAGACACATTCTCAAAAAAGGATAAAGACACTTTGGTACTACTTTTCATCTTGAAATTACAAAAATGTGAGTAATTTTCTTCACACTCTTTTTTTTTAAGATTTTATTTATTTATTCATGAGAGACACAGAGAGAGAGGCAGAGAAAGAAGCAGAGAGAGAAGCAGGCTCCATGCAAGGAGCCCGATGTGGGACTTGATCCCAGGACTCTAGGATCATGCCCTGGACTGAAGGCAGATGCTCAACTGCTGAGCCACCCAGGTTGACCACAGACCAACTATCAGTTTCTCTATATTTAGTTTTTCATATGGTATTTTAAATTATAGTCCCAAAGACACATTAAAATATTGAAAAGAAGGAAATATCTCACAACTAGGAGCTTTATTATATATCCTTGCACACTTATCACTTCTCAGCCTTTTGACTAAGATCAAGTGTATATATCCTTGCAGAATAAGGATTTCATGAAATTGCATTAGGCATAGTTGCCCTGTTTTTTGGAAGTTATGGTTAAAACTAAGTTCAAGATTTTTTTAAAGTACAACAAAATTCTAGTTTCAACAATATGTAATCATAAATTCCGGTATCTAATGAAAATTACATTCTTAAACTATAGGAAATTGTGCTCTATGACCATGATAAAAATATCAATAAATAGAAACATAACCAGAAAATGATAGAAAGTTATTCTTAGGAGACAAGGGCAGTTAAGTATCTATAATAAACACACTCAACTTTTCCAATATGTTAAAAGGAAACATGAACATAATTAGAAGAAATGAAAATGGAGTTGGCAAATAATTCTCAATAGAAAAAAAGAAGAAATAATAGATGAATCAGATTTCATCAAATTTGAAAATGTCATTCTTCAGAAAACCTTTATCAAGATGAGTGTAATATTATTTAATTTATAGTTCAATTTTCACTTATTTATTTTTTATTTTATTTATGTATTTATTTATGATAGTCACAGAGAGAGAGAGAGAGGCAGAGACACAGGCAGAGGGAGAAGCAGGCTCCATGCACCGGGAGCCCGATGTGGGATTCGATCCCGGGTCTCCAGGATCGCGCCCTGGGCCAAAGGCAGGCGCCAAACCGCTGCGCCACCCAGGGATCCCCACTTATTTCTTTAAAATTTTTATTTTAATTTTTTTTTAGAAAGAGAAAGACTGAGTGTGAGTCATGGGGTGGAGGGGCAGAGAAAGAGAGAGAATCTAAACCAGGCTCCATGTGGAGCCTGACATGATGCTTGATCCATTGTCCCCTATTATCACGACCCTAGCTGAAATCAAGAGTAGGATGCCCAAATGGCTCAGCCTCCCAGATGCCCCTAGATTCAATTTTAAAATACTGTAAAATATGTTAGTGATTGGCCTTTTTAAATTTAGTTTTTCTACAATATACAAATTTTTACTGATATATCCATTTTGTTTTTGTGTGTGTGTTTTTATAATAAATTTATTTTTTATTGGTGTTCAATTTACCAACGTACAGAATAACACCCAGTGCTCATCCCGTCAAATGCCCCCCTCAGTGCCCGTCACCCATTCACCCCCAGCCCCCGCCCTCCTCCCCTTCCACCACCCCTAGTTCGTTTCCCAGAGTTAGGAGTCTTTATGTTCTGTCTCCCTTTCTGATATTTCCCACACATTTCTTCTCCCTTCCCTTATATTCCCTTTCACTATTATTTCTATTCCCCAAATGAATGAGAACATACACTGTTGGTCCTTCTCCGATTGACTTACTTCACTCAGCATAATACCCTCCAGTTCCATCCACGTTGAAGCAAATGGTGGGTATTTGTCGTTTCTAATGGCTGAGGAATATTCCATTGTATACATAAACCACATCTTCTTTATCCAGTCACCTTTCGATGGACACCGAGGCTCCTTCCACAGTTTGGCTATTGTGGCCATTGCTGCTAGAAACACCGGGGTGCAGGGGTCCCAGCGTTTCATTGCATCTGTATCTTTGGGGTAAATCCCCAGCAGTGAAATTGCTGGGTCAGGGCAGGTCTATTTTTAACTCTTTGAGGAACCTCCACACAGTTTTCCAGAGTGGCTGCACCAGTTCACATTCCCACCAACAGTGTAAGAAGGCTCCCTTTTCTCCGCATCCTCTCCAACGTTTGTGGTTTCCTGCCTTGTTAATTTTCCCCATTCTCACTGGTGTGAGGTGGTATCTCATTGTGGTTTTGATTTGTATTTCCCTGATGGCAAGTGATGCAGAGCATTTTCTCATGTGCGTGTTGGCCATGTCTATGTCTTCCTCTGTGAGATTTCTCTTCATGTCTTTTGCCCATTTCATGATTGGATTGTTTGTTTCTTTGGTGTTGAGTTTAATAAGTTCTTTATAGATCTTGGAAACTAGCCCTTTATCTGATACGTCATTTGCCAATATCTTCTCCCATTCTGTAGGTTGTCTTTGAGTTTTGTTGACTGTATCCTTTGCTGTGCAAAAGCTTCTTATCTTGATGAAGTCCCAATAGTTCATTTTTGCTTTTGTTTCTTTTGCCTTCGTGGATGTATCTTGCAAGAAGTTACTGTGGCCGAGTTCAAAAAGGGTGTTGCCTGTGTTCTCCTCTAGGATTTTGATGGAATCTTGTCTCACATTTAGATCTTTCATCCATTTTGAGTTTATCTTTGTGTATGGTGCAAGAGAGTGGTCTAGTTTCATTCTTCTGCATGTGGATGTCCAATTTTCCCAGCACCATTTATTGAAGAGACTGTCTTTCTTCCAATGGATAGTCTTTCCTCCTTTATCGAATATTAGTTGCCCATAAAGTTCAGGGTCCACTTATGGGTTCTCTATTCTGTTCCATTGATCTATGTGTCTGTTTTTGTGCCAGTACCACACTGTCTTGATGACCACAGCTTTGATATCAATGTTACCCAGGGCAAGTTACACGTTTAATGCAATCCCTATCAAAATACCATGGACTTTCTTCAGAGAGTTAGAACAAATTATTTTAAGATTTGTGTGGAATCAGAAAAGACCCCGAATAGCCAGGGGAATTTTAAAAAGGAAAACCATATCTGGGGGCATCACAATGCCAGATTTCAGGTTGATATATCCATTTTGATCTTATAAAATTCGGGATGAGTATGAGCCTAGTTTTTTGTTTTTCATATAGCAACTTCTCTGTGTATTTTCATCTATAGATTTGGTCTGCAGAATTGATGCATTATATAGGTTTGCTCTTATCCATTTTTCACACTGAAAGTTCTTAAGAATCTTTATACACTGAACAACAGGGCACATGAAGAATTTCGGTATTTAAAACACATGGCTTCTAAATTATACTTTGTTTCTGTCCTACCCATAGAACTTAAATGGTCAGATTTTCCTCTCTAATTTAATGTATCATACCAGCAATTCAATCTTATTTCTTGCTTAATTGCTTTTCAGTGTCATATTCTAAAAGGTGAAAGGTGAAAATAGAGTCTTTCATCTGGCATCAGCATTTTGACTGTAAAACCCATGGTCATGAAGCAGAGAAACAGATGTGCAAAGTTCCACTTGATTCTACTTGATTCTTGGGAGTATCTGACGAATGTAGGGCAGGGAATTTGAAAGTTTAGAGTCCTTTTGACTGAATTTCAGATGATACTGTTGAACAACCTCATTTAGCTAGATTATCACTTAATTTCTCCCTGATTCTGAGGATAGGACAACTTAAATCCTAGTTTCTGATTTTCTCTCAGGAGTTTCTCTAGTGAGTTTTTGTGTGTGGCAGATGGGAAGTGTGTGGAAAAGACCAGAAGAGCTTTGAATGGGTTTACTGGCCACCGTTTTCTGTCAGATGTTCCATCATTTTTTACCATTAAACAAAAAACAGTCTTTTTAAATATTTGTTCATTTTTTCAAGGTTAGAGTGCCATTATCATTGATAATTCTGTATCTTGTTAAGCTATTCTTCAAACGTTTTGCTATTTATTTCAAATGAATCATACTAATCTAGTTTGTAGCTTTTCAGCTTTCTGACATAATAGTAAAAAGAATCCTCTCATGGAAAAAAATCACTATATGGTTCAATAATAATGAAATTACATTATGAAAAGTTTCATATGTATATATTTATTTTATTAAATTAAATGCACTTGTAACTGCTAATACATTCTGAACACAGTATCTCAAAGAAATGTCTTGCCTTGCAGCTTTGAGCTAAGTATGTATAATTTTTTTATCAATTTGCAAAACAAGTATATTTGGCATATAATTTTGGATATTGGACTTCATTATAAATTCGAGAATAATGAGTATTGTGCTGAAACATTGGTAGCACTATTCAGCACTTAATATGTCCCAGAAAAATTTGGCAGGAGATCAGAAAGCCTGATTTTGTTGAGTCTTGTTTGAGCTGATTTTATGCAAAAAGCTCATTATTGCTTTTCTTTTCTTCTAATTGTTTGTTTAGGCGATCTAGCTCAAATTTATTACAACAAAAGCAATTGCATTAACAAAAATAAAATGACTTGTACTGACACAAATTTTGTCTCTTTGAGGGACCGAATGATATTAAAAATGCTTTCATTACTCTATTTGTCTCATGCGACTGTAACTGGTTATATTTTGCATCATTCCTAACAAAAGTGAATTTTATTCAAAACAGACAAAAAGTGAAAATTGTTGTCATCATCCTCTCAGAATCATAAAATTGAGATTAAACTCTAAAACTTTTCAGTTTGTTTATTCAACATAATTTTCTAATTTGAAAACCCACCCTGAACTTTGCTGAGCGTTTCTCAAGGTTCCCCAACCACTTAGAACAACGTGCACAGGATCCCTTTGAGGGAAAAAGGGCTCCAGGTGAAAAAGCCCATTGCTGCCTGCCTGCAATGCTGCAACTTTGCCCTTTTAAAAGAATAACTGGCTTTTATAGAGATAATTTAAAATGTTTGCTTTTTGTGAAGCTGGGATTTTGAATGCTGCTCTCCATTTCCGGTTTGGTGGTTAGATTTTCTGTTTTCACCTGTGTGTATATCTGCGAATAACTATGATGCACAAGAATGGCTAATGCAATTTGCTTAGGAGATGATTCTGAGAGATTTCAAGTCTCACATGCAGAACAGTCTGCAAGCCACACATCAGTTTACAAACCCTTAGTGTTGAGTTTGATGCTTCATTTATAACACTGCTACTCTGCCAAATGGTACCATGGCTCTAATCCAGATAACTGACTGGTGAAACCGCATAGGGCAGTGGATGTCTGGCTCTTGCAGAAACAATATCCAAAGCATTCAAAAGCCAAGGAACAACAGAAATTGTACAATGCCAGGTTCTGTTGGTGTTAATCAAGTGTTTTCTTGTTCATTGTTTCACTTAATCTGCACAACTGTTCTTTCCGAGGACATCATAGCTGTCTCATAAGCCTATTTTATTTGACCAGATACATCATAGACAACTTCTCATTCAGACAGTCGAATGTTTTCCGTTTAATGTTACCAGGTTAATAATTCCTTTTCCAGTCTTCTAATCATGCAAGATAAGGGACATATTTCATCCTCATATTACCAAAGATATACCCTATGATAAGCATCTTGAACCTAAAATAGTTCCCCAAAGCCCTGGATAAGGCTACATCGTGGATACCAACAGTTGCACTTCTAGCCATTCAGGGAATATTTTCTTAACGCTACCTCCTAGTCACAACTTAAAACATTAATCTAAATTTCTTATGGTCCAAGGGGTGCCTCCCAGGGTCAGTTGGAAGAGGGAGCAGCTCTTGATCTCAGGGTCATGAGTTCAAGCCCCACGTTGGGTATAGAGATTACTAAAAAAGAATTAAATTAAATTTTAAAAATTCTTATTCTCCTAAAACCTTCAGAGCTATTTAAAATTATTACTAAAGCAAAGTTTATTTTTAATTAGTTTTCCTTACATTTTGATCTGATCTTCAATCATCAGCTCCAGCAGAATTTCAAAAACAATTTGTATTAAGCATTTTAACATCAAGGCATTTTAACAAGATTACTTACTTATCAAATTTCACATCGGAAACTTTTGTGAAAGGGAAGGTGGTTAAATGTGTTCAACTCAGTTATCTTGTGATTTCCTGGGAAGAAGTAACCACAACACTCACAAGTTCACAGGCACTGGGCAGTTTGACCTAAATCTATACCAGGTACAAAACTGGACGACATATTTATCTCTGTTTATTTAGGATCATAAAATGTTACTTAGATGTTCTATTAAATAAAATTTTAATGATTTAGTTGTGAATACTTAATAAGAATTAAATTTCCACATTTAATAATTTAAAATATTATACTTGCAATTTTCACTTTTGTAACTTCTATTAATCATCAATTATTCATTGAATGAGAGATTTTTAATATTTAGCTCAGAAAATTTAAATAGTGCTCATAAATAAGGAGGATATTAAATAGGAGAATGCATATAATTTCCCAAGCATAGAATTAAGCATTGCAATACTTTTAATTAGCATCTGCCTTTTTAGAAATAAAAGAAAAATGTACTAATGTGCTTCTCTTAGGCCTGATCCTTCTCAGTTTATGAAAGCTTATCATGCTTATAGTTCAGTAAAACATGTGTCTCTGAAAAGAGTTGTGTATATTTACATCTTCCCCTTTGATAAAGAAATGATAGGTTAGAATGTCAGTTAAATGTCTTTTATTAGTATAATTAAAATTAATTTTCAGTAATGAAACAGATTGTATACACACTAATGTAATTCTATATTGATTTTAACTATTAATCCTCTTTTTTCTATTACAAGGATTGTTTTAACTATACTTGGATAAATATACCTAATGCAGGGTAACTGGGGCCTCCTAAAAAAATATCAGCAGAGTATAAAGCAAAGGCAACCTTTTTAAATTGAATTTATGTAATAGCATTATTACATTAACATTTTCTTTGTATAAACCTTTATCCATGTGCATGAATTTAAAATTCCTACCATATATCCTAACACTACAAATTCCTTTAACATTAATAAGCAGGTACGAAAAGAAATATCTTGCTTAATACCAACTATGGGACAAGGATAAAGTACTCAAATGCCTTGTATCAAACTTTCAAATAGTGGTAAAAAAAAAAAATCAAGATGATTTTCACCTTCCAGGATTCACATTACTATACCTAATCATCTAATCTAATGTCATTCTTCAAACTCAATCATTCCAGTTCTCTCTACACTCCCCTGCCATATATTAAATCTTGCTTTCAAGGCTTATACAAACATCTGACATTGTTTAAAATCCTAGGCAATTTAATCACGGATATCTCTTTCTTCCTTAGTGATACTTTATGTTCTATGTAGCCAAGGACTATCATTGTTATACTAGTTTTGTAGTGAAACTGCAGATAGTTTCATGTTCTTCAAGTGACATGTGAGTGAATTTTTAACAATCCTAGTATCTTAAATATCAACCAAAGAGATGTCAAAAAGGTTATTTGAGTATGATCATGACATCAAGTACCTTATTAATTCCATTTTTTATCAGTTCCATTGCCTGATTTACTTCAGGTTCACCATCATTTTAAGGGTTGATCCTGCGGGTCAGGATTGTTCTCAGAGAATTGGTCAACATTTTTCCTGGATACATGTGCTGCTTTTTGCAGCAAGAGGCTAAATTCATAAGTGCTAGAGTTTTTTAGGTTTAAGAGACTTCTCGTTTCCAAAATGAACCTGAGCTTTCCATTAAATCTTTGCAAGTGGCCATTCTATATTAAGAAACCACTCTTATTCTATTGTTTAATTCTGCTAGCATCTCTCCTTTGCCGAACTCTTAATTATATTTAATGGACTATCACATTACTCATGAAGAATACAATAACAACATAATGAATATAATGCATTTTTGCTTTAGAGTCAGCAGGATGCTAACATAATAAACTGATCATCTAATTCTATAAACACATGTTTATAAGGTGACTTAAGCCACCAATATGTAAACTTGTGTTGTTAGCACAATTAAGTATTTGGTGTTTTAGATTAGATGGGAGTAAATTTATCTGACTGAAGATTCCATTTAGCATTTTTGTAAACAGCAGCGTGTCTTCAGGTAGTATAGCTAATTTCAACATATTATACTAATGTGAAGTAAAATTTTACATTTTCTGTAGATTTTTATGATGTTACTTATAAGAACAAGTTACAGATGAGTATGTCCTAATTATTTTGATGAGCTACAATTTATATAAAATAACTTATCAATTAAAGCATGTAGGATACATAATAGTAAGAGAAAATGAACTTCAACTCAGGAAAACAATTCCATCTCTAGTTGAGTTATTTTTATCTTAAAAATGTGCAGTGATATTTAAGCTTATACTTCCTTATTAATGGTCTTAAATGTAAGGGCTTGCTTTATTAATCCTTGATTCTCCATTTTATCACCTACAACAGTACATTTTGCTAGTTTGCATATACATAAAAACTGTTAAACTGAACTAAATTAAAATAGAAAAGTCTCTAAAAGTTTTAGAATAGAACAATAATACAAATTATCTGTATTTGTTTACTAAGGATTGAGTATCTTTAAAATTTATATAAAAGCCACATTAACTTTTTCAGGCCCCAGAATTATGCAAAAATTTACTGACAAAAACTATTTATGGTAAATAATATGGCACAGTATGATAAATGATACTCTGAAGTCAATTAATATGAGACACATTTCAAACATTTTTTAAAGAGGAACAAATGCAAATCACTGGCTGAAAAAATAAAGATGTAACCATTCTTGACCATGACAAAGAAGAATTTGCTTAATTGGTCTATTGACTACTTAATTTTAAGAATCTACAATACCTGAGAGCAATTCATTGTAAATCATGTGAAAAAGCAGATAGATTTTTAGGTTAGAAAGCTATCAGAGAAAACATAGACATCTTCCGATAGACCCCATTTTACTAGATGGCCAAATGAATGTGATTTAATTTTTCTTGGCTAATTAAAGTTGCATCCAATAATGAATTTAAAAGGGAATAATTTGGTTAAAATGCACTCTTCTTATTTTTTAATATAAAAGTAATGTATAGTTATTATAGATAATGGATAAGCAAAGAAAAAAGAGAAAAAGAAAGAGGAAAGGAAGGAGAGAAAGGGAGGGATGGAGGTGGAAGGAAAGAGGAAGGATTGGGATAGGGCCTCGGGGACAGAAGAGAAAAACCACTCAAATTTCTACATTGAGTGTGAACTTCTTAGTACGTATCCTTCCAAATATTATCTGTGTATATGAAGATGTGCATATTTGGGTGCATAAATCTGTCTTATGTCTTTCCTGGTCATACACACAGCTCTGAATGTGCATGTGGACGTCCGTACTCCCAGGAAATATGTCAGGTCTTTCTCAAAGCCCTCTGTGGACGTTGCATTTACAATTTTTTTTAAGGTTTTTTGGTCAGCCCCTTCGTAGCTCCAACTGGTAACACCACCTCAGGCAGCTGTGATGTCTGACAATTTCGACTGATTGTTTTTGACAAAAGTCCTAAGGATATGGCTGATCACACCAAGCAAATTCTGAGGCAGGTCAACTAAAGTAAACCCGATAATGGAGCTTTCCTGTGAGATGCCAGACGGGTCAAATAGTGACAGTTATCTCAGGGTGGTGCTTTTGGAGCCTCCAAATCCATTCTTCAGGGCTCTAGGCTATTGGTTTTCACAGCCACTGACATTGGTTGTGAGGCTGTTGGTTTTCAAGGCTGTCTCAGAAAGGGAAAAGAGCGTAAGATAAAAATGAGTCAAAATGCCACAAAGCGCTGTTCCAACAGAATTTCAGCAGTATTTCTAGAATAAACGTTGTTCCTACTGTTTGTTTTCAAAGTTCGGGCTACATTGATTTTAACAATTCTTGCTCACAGAGCTCACACTGCTTTCACGAAGGAACATATTTTCGGAAGTCCTCACTACACCCTCCTTGAAATGCTTCTTATCTCTCAATATATTTTGAGGATGTGAAGTGGTCCTGACACCAAAACTATTAAGAGAGGAGGTCATAGATAAATACAGAAATGGTAAAGAAATTTTGTCCCAGAATAATTTTTGACATAGAAATTGGTGGCAGCTGTTTTCTCTTCTTAGCAAAAATGATATGCTTTATTTTATATCCAATGCATCTGATGATTCAATAAGAAAACTCACAAATGCAAAGATATATGGAAACATAACAAGGTACAACTCTCTCTAAATACATAAGTAAATTGACCATTGTAACTTGATCTATTGCTTTAGATAATTTTTAGAGTACAGCATATTGATTTCCATTATGAATATCCAAAAAAAGAACACTCATAAATCATGGCATATAATAACTTAAAAATAGATCCTATTTCATATTCTACTGTAAACTATAATTTAAACAATGATTACTTTCAGAGATATATTGATTTATTTAATTTGAAATAATCTCGGAAACACTGAGGGTTTGGCACAAACCCTAAAATTTAATTTGTTTCAATCCTGTTTGTGCAATCCTTAAGCTTGGCATCAGTAGATGCTGACAACGGTCCTTTATTATGTTATTGGAAACAACACTCTCTACTAAGTATTTCTTTCCATATATGAATATTTGCATGTGAATATTTAAACAAAACTGAAAATGAAGCCTAAGAATAAATTATATGAACACTTGAATGATATGTGCAACATATGAGTACAAACTGTGCCTAGTAATTCCTTTAATTAAACATATTTAATATGATATATTAATATACAATATCTTATCATCAAGAAAAATAAGTCTCTGATATGATCCAGAATGAAGCATGAACCTGCATGTCTTATAAAACCTACTGTAATTATATTTTAAGACAAATTTAAGAATTATGATAACCAGAACATGTTGTGTTGAAAAAGAAGCCATCTGACAAATTACTGGAACATAAACAAACAAATACTAAACCTTGTCTTAAGGAGGTGGCACTCAGTTATGAGTTTCTGACAATAAGGAGGCTGAACAGACTGTGCACTAGAAGAATACATGAATCCACAGTCCCTGGCACCATATCTTAATAATCATACCTGTGAACTCTGCATATTCTCTGACCTCATGATAATTTTAGCCACAATTTTTCCAATTATGTATGTCTCTGATATAGTGATGTTTATGAAGAACTTGATACAAAAGGACTTACGCCAGCTCCAGTTTCGCATTCTTTCTAAGTAACCCCTTTGGGAGGGTCTTCAGAAATCAGAAATCTCATATTTTAATATAAAGAGTAATATATGTATTTTTTTCCTCCAGAGTCCTCGTAGCATTCTTTTCTCAGACTCTTGTCAGCTTTCAAGAGGAAATACTGTTTATCAGAATACAATCAGAATTTAAAATAAATGGCATAAGGACAGGCCACAGTGAAATCATTAGTATACCAGCTCAGGAAAACACAGTATAGGATAACCTGGCCAAAAAATCTTTAGTCATTGGAGTCTTGCTAGTCCTTTGTGCAGAGTATAAAATAAAATAGAACTCTCTAGTTAATTGTATATTGAAATTAGCTACAGTATATGATAGAACTAAGAATATGGGGACAATATAATCAACTTATTAAAGTTGATAGTGTCTATATATATATATATACATACACATATATATACACACACACATATAATTTTAAGGTAATGTTAAATTAGATTAGATTTATAATGCATTATAGCTGTACATGTTTGATAAATATTTTATATGTATAAATGAAACTACATTAACTATAACTGTAAATGTATATAGTTAGTTAAGGCCCAAGCCAACATTTCACAAATATTACATCTATATATCTTGCCAAGGGATTTAAATTTAAAAGATAAAAAGATAAAAAGCTAAAATATGGAGAAAATCTTTCAAGTCATAATATCATACTTAAATTTCTGTATAGGAAATCAAGAAACCAATCAATGAGTGAATAAATCACCCAAATCCTCAAAGATAATACTAACAACCATTAAAGTGACAAGATCATACACACATTACCAGGGAAACAGCATTCAGAGAAAAAAATATATATATTAAGAAAAACAGGGAAAGTTATTTAATATAACTCAATAAAAACAAAGTATAGTGAATATTTTGTTAATGAAGAAGAATCATCTATAAAAATATAAGTGTTCCATGCTACTGGTATTCAAAAAATACAGGTTAAAACTACACCAAAGTAGTATGTTGTGTCTACCTGATTTTTTTTAAATTTCAGTAATTAGTGCTGATGATGCTATAAAGGAAGAGACATAATTTCATATTATTTGTGAGCATGTAAATTGATATATCTCTTGAGAGAAGTTTGAATATATCCATCAGAGGTCTATAAAATATTATTCCAATTTGACCTATTAGGTCTATTTTTAGAAAGGTTCCAAATCAGGGAAAGTATTAAGATAAACATTAATGAATGTTTTAAAATAAAAAGAAATTTAGAAAAATCTAATCAGAGTTATGGAATATATTTAATGTATTTTGAAATCACCCAGGAGACAAACAATTTTAAAAAAGATGTAGATATACAGATATACATTTAAAATTGAAATACATATTATATATATCTATGCTATCTTGAATGTAGATGTATATTTAAAATTGAAATATTAAGTAAAGGAGTATATGTATAATTGAAAAAAGTTTTCAGTGAATGAAATATTAATTTCCAATTTTATAAATATTTAAGTGCGTGAGTGTGTGTGTGTGTATGTGTGTGTGGTTTTCTACATAGAGGCCTAGGAAATAGAGTTGCAGATTAAAATTTCCTCATTACCTTCTTGAGTGAAGATTTAAAGCATAAGTAGTCTTTTTTTTTTCCTTGAATATTTTCTGAAAGGAAAATTAATTCTTTAATTAGACAAAATTTTTAAATAGTTGAAGGAGTGCCTGTGTGGCTCAGTTGGTTAAGCATCTGCCTTCAGCTCAGGTTATGATCCCAGTGTCCTGGGATCAAGCCCCACATTAGGCTCCCTGCTCAGTGGGGAACCTGCTTCTCCCTCTTCCTCAGACACTACCCCAGTTTGTGCTTTCCCTCTCTCTGTCAAGTAAATAAATAAAATCTTTAAAGAAATTAAAAATACTTGAGATCAGCTCAGAAATCAATTTGTCATAATTCACTACCATGGTCTTATTAACAATTTGTTTTTGGCTATAGTAAAGAATGAAACTCATGAAATGTTATAATAATTTGATTCAGTTATTTTTAATATGTTTCTTTATATCTAATTATTTATAAAAGCTCATAATTTTATTTTACATAGAGCTTAAAGAGAGAAGATTTTACCATTGTTTCTAGAAGAACATATGAATGAATATCAATATATTTATTTTCTCCTGCTGTGTAGTAAAATACCACAGATGTAGCAGCTTTCAACAATACATATTTATCACTTCAATTTCTGTGGACAAGCAGTGTGAGCATGGCTTAACTGGGTCTTCTGTCCAGGAACTCACAGGCTTTCAACCATGGTGTTGGCAAGGACTGTGATGTCATTTGGTTGTTGGCAGAATTCAGTTATATGAAGGAAGAGGACTGAGGAGATGGCCTGAGAGTCCCTGCCAGGTGACCTTCATCATAACACCATGACAGTTTGCTGCTTCAAGGATGACTAGATGATGCTTCCCGCTTTTGATCCCTGATTAGGTCAGGCCCACCTAAACTAATCTTCCTTTTGGTTACCTTAAAGCCAATTAACTAGAGATTTTAATTATATCTGTGAAATCCCTTCACTCTTGCCATAGAACATTGCCTAACCAAGAGAGTACCATGTAATATTAGTCTGAAACAAAATATGGGTACTCCCTACCCTGATGCTTAACAGAGTTTATAAAATTCTCAATTAGTAACCATGTTGTCCACATCTGCTGAAACTGACTACTTGATATATTTTATCCACCAGTTTCTGTAATATTTCTATAAAAGTTCCTTGATATTTTAATAGAATCACAGTATTTAGAGAGTATTCTTGATGTAAAATTTTAAATAGCTTTAAAAAGTCTCAAAACAACTTCATGAGTTATCTGTTTTTATTCATTTATACAAATGACTTAACTGACCTCAGTGCCAAATATTAAATGCTTCATTTAGCTATATGAAAAAGTATTCGAGGAAACTACACTGAGCTCCAATGTGTTTGGATGAAGTATTGCCATTATGGTTTGAGGTAATTATTGATGCCAAACGAATATGCTACATTGTGTTTGAACATCAATTATCTTTTATTTATAAAGAATAAGCTCTGTGAAATGTTACTTTACCAACATATCCAAGTTCCAGCTGATACACATTAGTGAGAATCATGAAAGATTGTTTTAGAAAGCTTCTTATCAAGGACCTTTAACCAGGGAAAATTGTTATAAAAGTTAACAGAAGCCTTTTAGCTCAAAAGTTCACCTGAGGCAGAGATGCTTGTTTTCTAAAAACTATTCACGTTCAGAATTTCAGGTGTGATTTATATAAAAAGGTTTTGAATTATGAAATGTGTGGTTTGTAACTAGGGCCCAAAAATGATTGATAAAAGCACTACTCAACAATTTGGTTTTTCATTGGAAAATGTTTAATTTGTATTGAGTACACTATAAAGCACTAGAAATTCAGAGAAGAGGACTTCTGCTTCTAATAATTTGGATCAAGTTCTTTATTAGAACCAACTTTTGCAAGAAAAACAATAAAACTGTAGGTAAATAGTCTTAATGACCTAAATACATAGAAGAGCTGTCAGGCTAATGGGAAATTGCCAGGACATATTCTCAGGAAAGTCCTAAAGGAAGAGATGTAGGCAAAATACTTGAGCAGAAAAGTATTTTTGTTCTATTATTCCTGATAATTCAGCAAATGTAGGTTTTGGCTCAGAAGTCTCATGGAGTGAGTAGAAAGAGAGACAGAATTTAAATCTAAGGCTGAGATTATATATGAACTTCTTGCCATATTATGCTGAGGACTCAAAGGGCTACACTGTCCAGGTAATGGTGAGCTTCATGTAATTCACTTTCATAATCCTGATTCTCCGCAAATCCCAAAGGACTTCTGGGGAACTTTTTTAACCCAAGATTGCATTAAACAGGAGGAAAAAAAAAACCCAAAATGATAAAATAATAGTAATATCAACTAAAAACATTTATTCAGAATAACTAACACAATACTGAAGAAGAACAAAATTGGAAGACAGACATCATCTGACTTTAGTACTTACTATGAAGTTGCAGTTATTAAGACACTGTGGTAGTGGTAAAGAATAAACAAATAAATAAGTAGGATAGAATAGAAAGCCCAGAAATAGACTCACATAAACATAGTCAACTAATCTTAGACAAAGGGAAAAAGCAATACAATGGAGCAGATATTTTTCCAATAAATAGTGCTGGAGCAATTGGACATCTGTGCAAAAAAGAAAAAAAAAAGAATCTAGACATTGGTATACACCCTTCACAAAAATTAACTCAAATGGATTACAGACCTAAATGGAAAATAGAAAACTATATAACTTCTAGAAGACAACATAGGAAAAAAAATCTTAATTGGGTATGCCAATGACTTTTTAGATCTAACACGCAAAACAGAACAATACAGGAAAATGTCAAGGGCACCTGGGTGGCTCAGTCGGTTAAACATCTGCCTTTAGCAGATGATCCTGGAGTCATGGGATTGAGCTCCTTGCTGGCTCCTTGCTCAGTGGGGAGTCTGCTTCTCCCTCTCCATTTCCCTACCCTACTCATGTTCTTCCTCTCAAATAACTAAATAAAATCTTTAAGAGGAAAGAGAGAAAGAAAAAGAAGAAAGAAGAAAGAGAAAGAAAGAAGAAAGAAAGAAAGAAAGAAAGAAAGAAAGAAAGAAAGAAAGAAAGAAAGAAAGAAAGAAGAAAGAAAGAAAGAAAAGAAAGAAAGACAATGCCAAGATGATAAGACATGAAACAGACTGAGAGAAAATATTCTCAAAGAACAAATCTGATAAAGGACAGTTATCCAAAATATACAAAGAACACTTAAAGCTCAACAATTATAAAACAAGAAACTGGATTTAAGATTGGGCCAAAGATCTGAACAGACACTTCACCAAAGAAGATATAGAGAAGACAAGTAAGGATACGAAGAGATACTCTGCATGGTATGTCAATAGGGAAATGGACATTAAAAAAACTGCACATCCAATGAGATTGTACAAAATCTAGATCTAGCACTGACAACATAGTGTCATGGAAGAAATGCATTTATTAAGAAAATTGACTATAATAAATGGCAAATAGGTCATCTTTAACAGGCTTTATGAGATATAAGGACTTGAAGAAATCTGAACACTTGCAGAAAATGTTTCACATAATAAACACAGTGTATTTCCTTTCAAATTTTCCTTCTGCCTGGGAGCCAATCTATGTTTCCACTCCCATTCCCCTCACCTTATCTGTATAAAGCCAGATTCTTTTCCAGGCCGTGGGCTAAATATGATCAATCACAAAGAACTTACCTGAATCCCCGCACTTGGTTGAGTTGCCACCTTCTACACACTCATTACAACATGCAGTGGGTTTTTTTTCCCCCAGAAGTTAGACAAAATTTTTAGAATGATATGTATGTTTTTTTTTCTCACTTCACAAACTCAAAGTCCCATTAGGCCCTGACTACTGCACAATCCCATAGCAAATGCCATATATTTTAAGTTTTTATTCTGGTATGATCCCACTGGCAGTGCAACTTTCTTTTCCATTAATCTTCTATCATGAAACCAATGATCCCAAAACTCATTGGCTTAAAATAACAATTATTTTGTTTATCTCATGACTTGGGCATCAGAAATTTTAGCTAGACTTCGCTAGATGATCTTTTTGTTCCATGCAGTATTAACAGAAGTCACTTGATGATATTCAGCTGGTACATGGGCCAGTCTAGAGAGGCCTATAGACATTACACACATATTTGGTTTTTTGATGGAGATTATACTAGAAGGCTGGTGTATGTTGAGATTGTTGACCATAAGTGGCTGTTTAGTTTCCCCCATAGTGCTCAGGAAAGTTTAGTTCCCCCCCATGGTGCTCAGGGAAGTTGGACTTTTTTTTTTTTTTTTTTTTAAGAAAGAGAGAGAGTATGTGTAAGCAAGTGGGAGAGGCAGAGGAATAATCTTGAGCTGCTCAGTCCCACAACCTAGAGATCAATACCTGAGCCAAAATCAAGAATCAGATGCTTAACCGCTGAACCAGGCAGGTATCCCAGGGAAGTTGGACTTCTTAAGTAGCATCTAGAATATTAAGAATAATTGCTCCAGTAAACAAGATGGAAATTCCATGGTCACATACTACCTAGCTTTGGAAGTAAAGCTTCTTTCCTATTAGACTTTATTTGCTGAAGCAGAAACAAACCTGCCCAGAGTAAGGGGGAGAGAATATAGGTCTTACCTGGGGTGGATGGGCTATCAACGAATTTGAAGTTTTTTAAAATTGCTTCTTCTATCAACAGACTAATGGATACATAAACTGTACTATGCTCATAACATAATGTATAATGTAACATAATGTTGAGTGATAGACATAAATCATAGAATATTATATGTCTTATGGCTTAATTCATATGAATTTTAAAAACTAGAAAACTAAAGGATACATTATTTAAGTATATACAATTGAAATAAAATATAAGATAGTTGTTGCCTCTAGAAGCGAGAGAGGGAATGCAATAGGAAGACTTACACAGGTGCTTCTGATGTACTGGTAACTAACTCTTCAGGTAGCTATTAGAAGTATTAATTTTTGTTTTCTTTTAACTGATTATATACTTTTAGACACTTCAGAATATATGCTGTGTGTCAAATATATTTTCAAATGTAATAGGACTGAAAAGGAGATGAACGAATAAGAACTCTGAAGAAAACTCTTGAGAAATTTAACTCTAAAGAGAATGAGAAAAAAGGTGGAGTTTTTAGCAGAGATTAAGTGGAGATGTCATGTGTCTTGGCTGGGAACCAATAGAGCAAGAGAATGATCCAGAGAGAGTGAGAAGGGAAGATATATTAAAAAAAAAAAAAAGAGAGAGAAAGAGAGATTTCCATAAAAGATATTTGTAGTGATAAGTGGGATTAGAAATTCAAGCACAAGAAGAGAGTCTGGTATTTAGTAGGAGGAGAGACATGGCTAACAATACGTGGAAAGAAAAAGATGGATTCACATGCAGGTGGATGTTTAATGACAATATGAAGGGAATACGGAGCATTGCTTTCTAAAATAGGCATATTAAGTTAACATATTAGTTTAAATATAATCAGGATGCCATTTATTGATTCACAAATAAAAATATAATTGCTAAAAAACCAAAATGATAATATACCACCTAGACATCCTGCATTCTTCCTCCAGGAAAATCTAGGTGACAATCTATGTATTAGTCAAAACAATATTTGTTGCTCCCTACAAATGAGAATTCAGGAATCTGATCAGATAATCTTAATTGCTAATGTTATTGAGCTGAAATACCCATCCAGTTATTTTCATCTGTAATGATAACTCACCCTCTGCCCCCCACCAAAAGAAAGACCTGAATGGTTATGTTAAACTGGAAATTGCTTTATGGATACTGTCAAACTTTCTAAATCTCATTGACATAAATTTTAGGAAAAATAGATTTCTAATTTTACCTCAGAAAATAACTATCAGAATTTGATTTAGAATACCTGCACCTGTACAGTGTGGTAAAGACTTTAAAATACGGTTATGACTTGAAACAGATAATATTATTCTCTGAATACTTATACTGACAATTTCATAACTCATTCTAAAATATCCTGAGTCAAATATCTGAATACAGAAAAAGCTCACTAATGCAAACTTCTTCTGTCATAATGCCCGTGTTTCACCTCTCACTTTGCGTGCTTTATACTTCCCATTTTCATCAAATGGAAGTGAACCAGATTAAACAGATTTAGCAATCTAAAAGATACCTGGTAGTAGTCAATAGCAATTTTTCATTTTCTAGCCTATGTTTAAAACACAAATGGTGTAAATTACTGGATAAACATATAAAAGTGCTCCATATTTTGTGTTATGGCCTTAAAAGCTTTTTGAAAATAAATATTAATATTGAGTAAGCATTTCCACACTGTTTTAAGTACAATTTATATTTAGGAACTTCGGGGAATCAATTCATAGAAATAGAAGAGCAGCAAGGAAAGTGGAAAGCTAAATAAATTATACACAAATTGTAGAAAGCCACTGAAGAAGTGAAATAGCATTGCCAGTCAGATTTAATGCTTTCTTTATCAGGGTATATAAATTGTACCTCTAATAGGTTGACTGTACACTTGACTCACTTTAGCCCATCTACAGGCCATTTCTCTAGAGCTAGGAAAGTTGTTTAAGACTATTTAAGGCATAAGGTGCATAAAGAACATCTGAAGTCAAAAGATATTCAAAGAAATTGATCAAATACATAATTTTTCCAGCCTATTATTCTAGCTGCTGGCAACTAGGTAGTTGTAAGTGTAAATCAAAACACTTCCAAGCTAGATGTCCACCACTGTAGCTACTCACACAGTATTTCCATCAAATCTCATTTCACTCTTTCTTTGAATGAAATGATTGATTGATTGTTCACAGCTTGCATGACTCTGTGCTGCCCTAGATCCATCTCTACTCTCCACACTCCAAGCTGAGTTTGCATCATTGACTTTCTGCCAGCCATTTGGCTGCCAGGACACAGAGTGACATTTAATGATCTTTCAACATGGCAATATCACATTCATCACTCTTTATCACTTGTGACAGACCTAAATTCAAATGCAAACATGAAATGGAGACTGACTTCAACCCAAACTGGGATATACTTGTGAGTTGACATCTATCAACGCAGACTGATAAGATACACGGAAGAGAAAATAATGTGTTGTTTGTACAATAATTAAAAATACTAGTCGTTAGACTATCCTGAGAAACATAGGATACTTTAATTTCATGAGGCAATAGTTCTTATCAAAATCTTTGAGATGGAAATTGTATTATCTCAACTGTCATATCAACTAATATCAAATATCTATACACACTTGGAAAGTGGAAAGCTCCTGCAGCTCAATTGGAAAGGACAATTACTTTTAATTTAGTATTCTGCTATTAAAACAAATACCATAAGATCCATGCATGCTCTCCATGGAGTTTTTAAAGGGAAAGGAGCCTTCAAAGTTATAACAATCATACAGAAGAAAAGAAAAATCAGCATAGGTATTCAACATTTTTTTTTCCTAAACTGCTCTGTCCTCTGACTTAACCTGCTAGAATGAGGCAGTTAGATTCTACACTGTGGTACTCTGTTTTATTTTCCAAACCAAATACAGCACTGATGCTTGCATTGTCCCGATAGCACAACATGCACCTATACTTCACTGACATCTGGGAGTAATGGAATATTGGTAATGTGATTCAGTACTGTTTAAAAGTAGGTGTTAAGATGTATGCAAAGAAAGATAATAAATATATGCAATCAGTTTCTATTTTTGGAGCCTCTCAGCTATTCTTGCTAGCATAAACTGTAAGTAAAACTTCACTACCTTTCTAGAAACTAAGATATTCTTAGTTTAGTGTGTGTGTCTCTCATGAATAAATAAATAAAATGTTTTTTTAATCACTACTTAATCACTCCAATTAAATCAAGAAGAAAAAAATAACTTTCGCAATAAAATGTTGACACTAACTTCATGAAGTCAGAGACTGTGTTTTATCCTCTATACTGCTATGTACACAGAGCCTGATGTTCACTAAATAATTGTAGGACTCAATTGAATAAAACATAAAACCATTAATTTCACAAAGAAGGGCAGTAGATTTTCTTATATGTCACAATATCAAGAAACCCCTTGCTATTATGAACTCACTAAAGTATTTCTGTAAAATAAATGCTTCTTTGATCTAATCTCCCTTTACTTTAGACCTATGGCAATTTCCACATCTTGCTTTATATTTTATAACTAGAGTACCTAGTTTAATCTTTTGTTCCCCTGTCAAATTCTTTAAGAATAGAGAACTCTGCTTTGTATGTAAGGTAGGGCCAGTGACAGAGCCTATCCTATTTTAAGTGCTCACTGAACATTTATTGAGTGAAAGTGATGCCGTAAAAACATTAGCCTCAAGAACCACAGAATGTTCATGGTGTTATATTTCTGAAAGTGGATGCCGGTAGGGCCCCATCAAGTTCTCCCTTACCAGCAAAGCATCTATCCCTTAGTCTGTTAGTGTTAACTGTTAAAAATTCACAGCTGCTTCTTTTCCCAGAGAATCTATTTCAGCCAAAGGGACCAGCTCACTCAGAGAACACTTCCCATCCTATCCAGGGTAGACTTTGCATACAAGATGCGAGCTCCTTGTCTCAAGGCAGGACTAACTCTATGGAGCAATTTCCCATGTCTATTTCTCATGGAGCGTACTCCCACAGTAAATCACTTGAACAGGAATTCCCATCTTTCACTCTGTTTATAGAGAAGCTGATCTAAGGTACTTGGTGCTGTAAGTGCTCCTAGGAAACAGATAAGATAAGGTCTAGGATCTGCATCACTTGCCAGCTCATTGCAAGGAGTACCCCAACCCTGGTGGTAGGTAGAGTAATGCACGTCTCTGGCAACCATAGCAGTGTGATTCCAAGGTGTTGGAACTGGGATCAGATACAGTTGTCAGTCTCAGGAATTTGAGAAGTATGGGAAGAAATAGCCACTATAGAATGGATGGCTATTTCTCAGCATGACTGATTCATTCAAGAGTAGAAATAACAACCTTAGATAATAAGATTGCAATTTAAAGCAAAGAGAGAGAGAGAGAGAGAGAGAGAGACTTCACAGTATTTAAATAGATCCTCATCTCCTGCAGTTCAAAAACAGACACAGCCAAGTAACAGGTACAACATTTAAGTCTGAGAGTGGCAAACAATCAGGGAAGTCTCATACATTAAAGTCTCATTGACAGGGAAGGAGGGAGGCCTTCAGTTTGGTAGAAGGATAGATACATTTGAGAATGTTGAATGTTGAATCTTCAGTTTCTCCTGTACCATCTGAATCTTCAAATATGGTCCATCCTTCCTTGTAGGAATAGAGAGACCCTCTTGCTGAAAGAAAAGACAGAGCATTCAAATTAGGAAGCTACTTTATTAGAAAATGATTTTCCATCACAGGGTTTATCCTGTCCCCTCCTGACCGTGACTGAGTAATTTGGATCAAATTGTAGTCTAAGTGTGCCTGGAATATGTGAAGACTATAAATGGAGAAGAAAGATGATATGTTAAAGGTGCTGATTCTGAGAAACATGCAGTGGTGAGTATGCCTGAGGATGAATCCTGTAGGTGTTAGAATAAGAAAGGGAGGAATATAACATTGGGTAGAAGAGCTTGTAAACATTATACAGGATCTAAACACTGGCAAGAACCCTGTTGACAATTCTATTATGCTTGACTCCTGGAGGCTTAGAAATAAACCCACCTTAGAACCACATTCTATGAGAGATCTCTGAGCAGCCTCCATTTACCAAGGATGCGGGTAAATGCCATGGGAAGAGACATTCTAGAATCACAGAAAATCTCAGTAATAACTGGTTCATTAGCATTAAAAGACAAAAATTCAACCAAGTAAATTTAAAGATGAAATTGGGTTTATTCAACAATTCATGAATTGGGCATCATCCCATCTAATAACAGAAAAAAAGCCCTGTCAAGCTGTAGAAAAGGAAAAGTTTTTAAAAATGATAAGTGAACAGGCAAAAAAAGAAGATTATAAGGAAAGAATGCATTGCTTCAGGCAAAGTCACCTTCCTAAGGGGAAAGGTATGGGGGTCTGTTGGGCAGATTATCTCACTAGTGCTGCCGTGGTAATTTAATGTTGACTGGTTAAAGATTACATTCCTGGAGAGTTGAAAGTACAGTTAGGTTAGGTACTAAATCTTGGTTGGCTGATGTGTAGTTTAGTACAAGTGATTCCATTTTGGGCCTACTGTCTCCCCCAGTAGGAATAGGGACAATAAGGTGCCAGAAGAGCAGAGGCCTGCTGGCAGCACCTAACCATCAGAAGCAAGGCAAGTATAATGGTGTCAGCTGGAAATAAGTTTGGAATGTCAGTCAGGGATATGACCAGCAGGTATCTACAGAGATGACTTGTAGTACTTGTTGTCTCCATGAGCTGCACTGATGGCCAGCCAAAGTATTTAATACATCATTAAAAGAGATTAAGAGTGGAGGTGCTGAACACTTCGCCCATTTCAAGATCTAAGTTAATCCCATATGATGGAGAGGTACAATCCCCATTAGAAGGCCCTATAACACCATTAAAAAAGAGTAAGCAGGTGTTATCTTCCCTGTCTTCCAAGAAACCTATGATCATTTCCTGTGGGAGCCGTACAACTGGGGAAGTAGGCTGCCAAATTCTTTTGAGGGCTGTTGGATATAGGGCTAATATAAGGGTCAAATAATAATTGGAATTTAAACCCAGAATCATGGCAAAATTTCTCCACTGTGTACCTGGACCCACCTCATAATCATTTCTTCAGATTCCACGTACATAATTTAAATGGATGCTCTTGGTTGTTTACAATAAGTTAAGAGCTACTATAGTAAGAGAATTTATGTAGAAGCCTGAAACTGTCCCTTCCCCTCTATCAAGATACTAAATAAACAACCATATTGTATCACAAGGGAATGGCACAAGTAGATGTCACACTCAAAGATTCATAAGTCTGGCCCCACACAAGACTGGAGAGGTCATGCCAGGTAATAGGGAACTACTGCAGATTGCACCAAACAGTAGCTAAGGTATTTCTAATACCTTCTGTGACCCTTGTTATGGCTCTGCCCAATGAAAGTATGTTTCAACAATGAAAGTAAAATAATGATGTTTAAAGATACACTAACTCTAGAAGAACTCATCACCAGCAGACTCACACCACAGGAAACATAAAAGAGGGATGCCTGGGTGGCTCTGCAGGTGAGCGCATCTGCCTTGGGCTCAGGATGTGATCCCAGGGTCCTGGAGTGGAGTTCCACATTGGGCTCCCTGCGTGAAGTCTGCTAATTCCTCTGCCTGTGTCTCTGCCTCTCTGTCTGTGTCTCTCATGAATAAATAAATAAAATATTTTTTTTAAAAAGGAAGCGTAAAAGAAAGTCCTTCAAGCAGACAGTTGTTAACTAGACTCATTGTGGTGATCATTTTGCAATATGTACAAATATTGAATCATTACATTGTACGCCTGAAACTAATGTAACGTTACATGTCATTTATACCTCAATTTTTTTAAAAAAGAAAAAAAGCAGATTAAATAAATATCAGTGTAAATATGTACAATTAGCTCTTATTATCAAAGAAATTATCAGAATCACTTCACTGGAGTATAAAACTTATATTTAATTAGAAAAAAATACAAATGACTGGCTTTATTTGTATATTACAATTTAAGAGCCCTTGTATTCATTGTTATGGGATAGCCATGAAAATATTTTACTTGGTTGATGATATTATCTGTAATTCTCTATGGAAATGTGGGGATCCCTGGGTGGCTCAGCGGTTTAGCGCCCGCCTGCCTTCCACCCAGGGCGTGATCCTGGAGTTCTGGGATCGAGTCCCACATCAGGCTTCCTGCATAGAGCCCGCTTCTCCCTCTGTCTGTGTCTCTGCCTCTCTCTCTCTCTGTCTCTCATGAATAAATAAATAAAATCTTAAAAAAAAGGAAATGTGACGATATTAATAATTTATGAATGAGCAATATGTCATTGTGAACATTATAAAAAGATATGACTAAATAGTCTCAAGAAATAAGCATAAATTTAATATAACTATTCTTGAAGGACAGATACCAATATTTTCTGAATCATTGTATCATCTTGCAGCAAGAACATCTAACTTAGCATATGAACTCAATGGTATAGATTTGCTCAAGGACTCTTGCTGTGAAAAGTAATTGAAAATATTGTCAATTTTCCCACTTGGACAAGACATGTAATTTTAGACCAACCTCCAATATTTTCACAGTTACTGATTCATTCTTTATTCCATTCATTTAATGTGAGAATCTGACAAATATGTTTTTTTTTCTTTACAAATTCACGATTTATTTGAATCAGTCTTCTCATTCAATTAGCATACATGTAAAAGAAAAATTAATTTCTACATTATCAGAGGCTAAAAGATTGAGTAACAAATAATAAAATCAATGCAAAATATTTTGTACACTACATTTAAAGTGCTAAATCAACTGAGTTAAAATACTGAATTCACCACTTACTCTGGGCAAAGGTACAAATTATTTGAAACAATTTGGTGCTTACCAAGATATGTTTGACTTTTCTGAAATTTAAGCCATTCTGGTTTTATATAAGGCTATATAAACATCCTCCCTCCAACAAACGCACTGAGACCTAGTAATTTTTTTATCTTCCCATGTTAACATACAAAGACAATAGATGTAAAATATCAAATTTTACTTATCCAATTGAATTACTTTGGTCTAGTAAGGATGTAATTTTGTTATAATTTTATTTGCTATAACCATCATTTGACTCTGTCCTGTCAGTGATGATTACAATGAATTTAAAAGTGTCTACATTTCTTATTTAAAATAAAAAAAAATAGAAAAATTCAGATATGCCTTCACTTTTGCTTGGTTTGGAAACAGGAAGTGTAGAAAATATGATGAACTTAAAATAAACAATCCTACCCATGAGAAGACCAAAGTTTGATTTGGGAAGCAAACAGACAAGTGCCAGTTTGATCAATTAAATGTGACAAGACATATATATCAAGAGTAATGGAAACTTGAGTGAAAAAACAAATTCTGCTCAGGAGATTCATGTCACAATTTAGAAAGGAGTTACTAAATACTCTGGTCTCCTTTGCCCTTGTCCCCAGTACTAGAATAATGTTGTTACATGTTACATGTTCAGTCTGTACAGTGGATGATTCTCTTGGTTTCTAGTCATGTCTTACCTGGTTTACTGTGATAGCTTTTTCTCCACCTTACTCCTCTTTATTCTAGTCTCCCCCAAGCAGTTATATTATCTTTTCCAAAGCTATGTAAGTTTATGTCACTCTTCTACTTAAATATCAATGGCTTCTGATTAAACCCAGACAAAACCCCAGCAATTGTTCATGATCTATGAGACTTTTCATGACTGGGAGTCCACCTATCCGGTTCTCCAATTCCATCTCCTCTTGTTATTTATAATACCTCATCATGCCCCAGCAATTCTGTACTTTTATAAGATACTTGGAGACACATTATCAAGACTTTAATATTTTCTTTCATTTTTCCCTGGGCTAATTTTCTTCCAAATGTATGTGTGGCTGACTTTCTCTCAGCGTTTAAGATATAACTCGACTATCATCTGATCATCTAAGTTAAAATGCCTCTTTTGCTGCCTTCAGTCCCTATCCCTCATCCTACTTTATTTTCATAACACTTATAACTAATTTTAAGTAATATGATGTATTTATTTATATTGTTATTGTATATATTTTATGTTGTATTTTCCGCCATCTCCCAATACTTAGAACTGTGGCTGACAATAAATATTTTTGAATGTCTATATCTATATTTTAGAAGATTTTATTTATTTATTTATTTGAGAAAGAGAGAGAGAGAGAGAGAGAGAGAACGAGGGAGAGGAGCAGAAGGAAAGAAACAAGCAGATTCCATGCTAAGCACAGAGCCAGATGCAGAGCTCATCAAGGGGCTCGATTTCCTGACCCTGAGATCAGGACCTAAGTTGAAAACAAGAGTCAGATGCTTAGCCAACTGAGCATTTCATGTGCCACTATACCCATTTTTGAAGTATGAGTAGCCATTGAAAGGAAAAAATAACCATGTAGGTATATGAAATACTATGAAAAATGCATACAGATATACTAGTAAAGCCAATTTATAACAGTAACATTGGAAAGCTTGGAGTGACTTAAAAAATAAACAATATGCCAGCTTACTGAATTTTTGCGCTTGAAAAATTTGGTAACAATTTTTGGATGTTGGCGAAATTCACAGAAGAGGTAAGCAAGTACAGGTTTATGTGTGGTATTTAGTAAATGCTATGGCAAACTGAGTAATGCCTTCCTACAGATGTTCCTTATCCTCAGAACCTGTGAACATGTTATTTCATATGGATGTTTTCTGGTATTATTAAACCAAGTGTCTTGAGATGGAGAGATTATCTTGGATTGTTTCCATGGGCTCAATGCAATTACCAGGGTTCTCATAAGAAGGAAGGAGGAGAACAAATGAGAGAAAGTAGTGTGACCATGGAAAGGGAGAGAACGGAGAGATTTGAAGAAATTTTGTGGTTTTGATGGTGGAAGAGAGGAACACAGTCCAAGGAATGCAGGTGCCCCAAAAGCTAGAAAAGGCAAATGAACAGATTCTGCCCTAAAAACATGGAATGAAACAGCTCTAAGAGACTTGGATTTCACTCCAGTGGCACCAATTTTGGACTCAGAAGTCCAAAATATCAGATATCTAGAACTGTAAGTAATACATTTGCATTGTTCAAAGTCACCGAATGTGTGGCCATTTGTTACAGCGCAGTAGGAAACTCATGAAGATGCCATTTTAAAAGAAAAAGACAGTCAAGCATCAAGCTGTGTTATGTTGAAAGACATTAGAAGAGAAAATAGAGAGGAGGTGAGCAGATTGGAAGCTTCTGCAATAATCTAGGAGAAACAGTTATATCTAGATTAAGTGCAAGGATGGCAGTCATGGAAGAAGGCTATAAATATAAAAACATTTCTGAAAATTGACCGAACTTGGGGAGTTGTTTGATGTTGGAGAATTGGAGAATCCATTGGAGTAAGATAATCAAAGATAAAGTTACAGATTTCTGGCTTGGGAAAATAGGCAAACGGGAATTCATTTAATATGCAAGGCAAGGAATGAGTTAACAGAATGTGATGAATGCTGTTTTATATACTCTGAGATTTTTCCAGATATTCAAGAAAAACAGGTTTAGTAAGAAGATGGGAAATAATGCTCCTAATTTCAGAAACTTAAGACATAGTTAGCGATCAATTCATTTTTGCACAGAAGTTTAAGCCTTGGGAATGTATCAAATTGCCCAGGAAGGAAATGTGAAATGAGAAAAGAAGGTAAAGAAGAAAAAGAAGTCTAATCAAGAGTAGGGACACCTAGAGGATGCAATTTTAAAGGAAAAAGAAAGCCAACGGAAAAATATAGGTAAAAAACATACTATACCAGGGAAATATCAAAGATTGATATACCATCATAAGCATGTTCACTGCAGGAAATGGCTAAAGTCAGACATAGCAAAAAGAATTAGTAAGTTGGTGGAATGATGCTGGGATATCTTGTGTAACTGAAGGAAGACTTAAACACTCAAAAGTCACCAGGACAAGATAATACAAAGATTGAGGATGCTCCAGGGGTGAGTATTTGGGCTTCTCTGAGACTGATTCTTCCCACTGACTCTCCATCTCTGCACTCATTACTCCAAATTTGAAGGTAGGACATCCTCTGCTTTTCTGATTAAGCCTCAGTCATTGGCAGGTCTTTGGTCTATAGCTTTACAAGTTCTTCCCTTTCCTCAGAGACGGAGTTTGTTTGTTTTCCTTCCTGTTCCCTTTTCTATTCAGTTTCCAGAAGTCCTCAGTGTTCTAGTTCATTCCTCTGAATAATCAGGCTTTTTGATCCATAGGATAGACAGGACACATGGAGAAGGGTGTCTTGGTGTGGCTGTTACTCCATCTCTTGGCCAGAACCTGGAGGGAAGCCTCCTCAGATTCATCTCCAGTCCTCCCTGTAAATAACTGGTGGGTTTCAAAGAGGAAAAGACTTTAAGAGTGGGCAAACCCTCTTATGCCAGAAGCCCCCGAGGTTGACATTCTCACAGCACCCACTCTTAGTCATTTGCAATTCATTAAAAATACTTAGCTGAGTCTCCTTACTGGCTTAGATAGCATCCAGAAGCATCTGTCCCAGGTATATACATGCTGTGATCTTTCCCCAGTAGGGACTTATCTCTCCCCAGATGCTGGATTGCTTGCCCTGAATTGTTTTAAGAGAAGTTATTAATTTGCAGTTTGGTCAATTTTTCTTTCCTAATTGTTGTGGGGGAGAGAAGGAAGTTTTTCCAACTCTCTACATTTCCTAGATGGAATGTGATGTCTTGAGTAACATTTGGATTTCACATGAATCATTGCAACTTTATCGTTAATTCTTTAACAAACGAATGACAATATAGAAATATAATTTAAGATCTGAAGCCTGTTCCAATGGTTTAATGCCTCATTTTCAGACATTATTCAGTAAGTGAGTGTTTATTATAGATGTCTTGCGTAGTCTACCCAGATGGGAATAGCCTCCTTCAGAAAACAGTTTGTAAGGTATGCTGATGTATTTTCTATCCACTGAACATAATAATTTTGGCAGCGATTGTAGTATGTGAAATTTTCAAATATCATTTCTATTTATACATACCTAGCTTTATTTGGATGCATTCTAACATATATTTAAGAGCTGAAGGGGTTATTTAACTCAAGACAAAAAAAAAAAAAAAGTGAAAAGAAAAAAAACCATTGACAGCGCCTAAATCTACTCTCTGTAATGAGAACAGAATGTCATTTTCTAAAAGTTACCAAATAGGAAAAGAAGAAGAGACAGATGGATGGAATACTATAATTAATGAACATCACGGCTCTGGGTAAATGTCTCTTTCCTCCTCACTAGACACGGAGAGGGACACTTCAGCATGTGGCTGGGTGACACGTTCCTGTCCGGGTCCCAAAACGCTCTTCTGGATCGCGGGCTAGGTGTTCTCTGGTTCTCTTTTGCAACAACATGGGACCCTGCCTAGGGCCGGCTCCTAAGATATTGAGCTCAGAGAATTCTCAGCTGCTCCTTCTGCTGTTACAGGGTGTTCTCAGCTCACTACCATGCCCACAGTATCTGTGCTTCTGAAAGAGTGCATGCTTTGAGGCCAACCCTCCTAGAACTGCTGGCTAGGCCAGAACCCAGGAATGGTTTCCTTATTGCTTCTGAGCCACAAGTAAACCAGGACCACGCCTAGTAGAGGAGAAATCTTCTTCTTTGAAATTTATTTCAGCTTTGTCATTTTGTCGGGGAAGAGAACTCCTTTCCTCATAAGTAAAATCTCAAAAATAGGCTCCCCATAACACAGAAGCTAGGGGATTTCTGACAAAACCTCTTTCCTTCAACTGAATAGCTTCTGAAGTACCCTGCCATTGGACCAGTGATCAGCTATTTCATGTCCACTCTGTGTGAATTACATATTCATTTTGGATAAACACTATATTCACATGTGGCCTGATTAACACTGTGGTGCTTGACTGGTCGTAAGTGTATGTGGCATTTTAAGAATTATTTTATATTATGCATGAGATATATTCCTTCACCCAGTGTGAAGTAAACACAAGAAAAAAACAGTTCGTTTTAATATTCAGAAATTAATTTTAAATTACATATTTTTATATACCTTCAAGGTTCACTGAGTTTCCTTCTAGTAGACAAAGTCCTCTTCTGTTAAATGAGAGTCCAGAATTCCAAAATAAGCACCATTAGTGCATAATTACATGGCTTCATTTTATCAAATTGTTAACAGGGTAAACAAGAAGATTCTGTAGAGCAGCACTGGCCAATAGAAATGTAATGCAAGCTATGTATGCAATTATAAATTTTGCAGTAGCCACATTGTAAAAAAAAGTTTTTAAAGATAAAATTAAAAGATAAAATTCATTTGAACAACATATGTTATTTAACCCTAAATATTATCATTTTATATGAATAATTACAATTATTTTTCATTATTTTTTCATATTGAGTCTTTGAAATCTGACATGTAATTTAAGCCTAGAGCTCAATTCTATCTCTACTAATGATATTTCAAGTGGCCAATAATGTGACCAGTGTCTCCTACATATGACAGTGCAGCTCTTTTCTTTTAGAAAGAGGGAACTAGGGGGCACTTGAGTGGCTCAGTTGGTTAAGCATCTGCCTTCAGCTCAGGTAATAGTTCCAGGGGGTCCTGGGATAGAGTCCCATTGCAGGCTCCCTGCTCAGAGGGGAGTCTGCTTCTCCCTCTCCTGCTCCCCCTGCTTGTGTTCAATCTCTCTCTCTCTCTCTCTCTCTTTTAAATAAATAAATAAAATCTTTAAGAAATAAACAGAAAAAGAAAGAGCAAACTTGTTTTACCTAATTCAATGTCAGTGCTGTGCTCTAGTATTTATCTAGAGTCTTTTTTTTTTTTTTATTTTTATTTTATTTATGATAGTCACACAGAGAGAGAGAGAGGCAGAGACATAGGCAGAGGGAGAAACAGGCTCCATGCACCGGGAGCCTGACGTGGGATTCAATCCCGGGTCTCCAGGATCGCGCCCTGGGCCAAAGGCAGGCGCCAAACCGCTGCGCCACCCAGGGATCCCCTAGAGTCTTTTCTTCATACCATTGCATGGTAGTCTGCATCTTCCTAATATTTACCCATATAGGCTAAATCATGGATAATAGCTGTTAAAACACAAGGAATATCTCACAGGAGTAATGTACAACACCACTCTCAAGCATTAAACATGTAAGGCAGATAACTTTATCAAATTAGTTCTCAAATCAGGTACTATGGCTCTTGTATATAAGATATTTCAACTTATATGCTTGAATATTTCCCTCCCAATCCCAATCTTAGCATATCACAAATACTAGTTACTCAAATAAGAATGTACACTGATTGTTTCATAAACCAAGGGAAGAAATAAAGCTGCATTTTTGGAATATGTAAAATATGGTGTAATATTATATGATAAGTTAAATGCCCTGGTAACTCAAGAGAGAGAGTGTGGGCAGAAATGGACAAGAGAAGACATCTTAAAACACAGTTTTAAATGGTATCCTGGTGAGATGGATGACCAGAAAGAAATTTTCAGTGGCAAAACTATATAAAGAATTTTTCAGAAGAGTGATATATTGAATGAGTATGCATATCATAGTCTGGCTTCTATTTCTAATCTAAAAATGATTGCACATTTTCCAGTTTACTATAGCTATGTCTTTTTTTTTTTTTCTGCCACTTAACTCCTGACCATTGTTATAACAGTTCTCCATTTCTTAAGTATCAAATACTCATGATATCAGGTTACAGAAAAAACTATTATATTAAAGACTTAAGAATACAGTGATTTAAACATGAAAGAAAAAAAATAAACATGAAAGATGATTATTTCCATATTACAACAGTCCAAAGTTGGCATGGTTTCTTTCTCTTTTTTTAAAGATTTATTTGTTTATTTATTCATGGGAAACACAGAGAGAAAGGCAGAGACATAAGCAGAGGGAGAAGCAGGCTCCATGCAGGGAGCCCGATGTGGGACTCCATCCCAGGGTTCCCAGATCACCACCTTAGCCAAAGGCAGATGCTCAACCGCTGAACCACCCATTCAGGCATCCCATTTTTTTTCAAAGTTGGTATGGGGGATTCCTGGGTAGTTCAGTGGTTGCATTTCGACTCGTGGGAAGTGAAAAAGAAGTAAAAACTAAGCTCTCACACATTGAAGAGTACAAGCCCAGTAAGTGTGTCCAAGAATGTGGATTTAAAATACTCACTCACATCCCATTAGCTGGAATCTATTTACATAGCAACACTTAGCGTCAACAGCTTAGCTAAATCTCTTATTACCATGGAGAAAGGCAGACATTTGGGGACGTCTGTAAGCCTCTACCATTCATGTAAATCCACACATATTGCATATGTAAATTTATCTATATATACAAATGTGTACATATATAATTATTCATATATATGAATAACCAACGTACATTGCACATATAAATACATATATATATATATATATAAAACCATATATAAGTGCAACCAAGTGTGGATATAACACTATTGCTTTTTGTTTCAGTTTTCTAGTTTCAGAATAGAAATGATCATACTCTGGTTTTATGGTAATCATAATTTAAGAATTGAGTGGTAAGGCATAGCATGGTATAAATTCTATCCTATTTTTAAAACACTATTTCAAAGAATTTCTGACATGAAAGTAGAATAGTGTATGGCATCCTTACATATGTAATACATCCTTATGTATGTATTACCTAGTTGCAACTATTGTTTTAATCATGGCCCAACTTATTTCATCTCTGTATATATTTACTTCTGTTGTTACGGAAATGCTATGAGGCAAGTCACAGAAATCACATCCATCCCTAAAACCGCAGGTATAAATCTGAAAAGAAAATGATGTTTTTGTTATTAATACTACAATGACCCATTGTCACAGTTTTTTGTTTTAAATAAATATAGTATCTAAGAAAATGAAGATGAAGTCTCTAGAAAGCAAAATGGGTCATTTAAAATTAACAAATAGGGACATCTGGGTGGTTCAGTGGTTGAGTGTCTGCTTTCAACTCAGGGCATGATCCTGGGATCCTGGGTTCAAGTCTTGCCTCAGGCTCCCCATATGGAGCCTGCTTCTCCCTCTGCCTGTGTCTCCACCTCTCTCTCTGTGTCTGTCATGAGTAAATAAATAAAATCTTTTTAAAAAATAATTAATTAAATTAAATTAACAAACATTATGGAAATTGTTGAAAGGACCAAAAGCAAAAATTTACCTTGAAGTGACGTAGATAGGGACCTCTACTGTTGAAGTTAAACGCATTTAAGAAAGTTATAGGATTTATAAGTTGAAACGAAATTTTCCTGAAAAATATTGCATTTGCTTTGTACTTTGTCCACATAGCATAGTTTAGTATTTCAAATGAACAGGTATGTTTGGGTATTGAAAGGGAAATTTTAAAAATAAAATAAAAATATACTTTACAATAGTTGTGTATTCTATTTAGTTTTTTATTACTCTAACACCTTTTAAATATAGAGTTCAGAAAATATAACATAAATGAATAAAATGAATAAAACTTAAAATACTAAAAAAGAAGATAGATTATATAGAAGGAATGACAAGTAAGAGAGTTATATTTTAAAGTGTCTGATCTCATTAATTTTTTTCAAAAACGTGAAGGTTAATTTTTGGATGCCATATTTAATTCTTCTTAGAGTTTTATGTTCCATGTGTTTTGAAATTATCACATAAACATTGTTTTATTGCTGTAAGAATACTACATGAAGGTGGGCTCATAATTTGAAACAACAGCGGTAAAAACAAAACAAAACAAAACAAACACTAACACATAGCATTGTCTAATAGTGTTAATTTTCACTCACATATTTAACCCCCAAAAATATGTATCTCTCTTTTTTTTAAGATTTTATTTATTTATTCATGAAAGACAGAGAGAGAGAGAGAGAGAGAGAAGGAGAGAGGCAGAGACACAGGCAGAGGGAGAAAGAAGCAGGCTCCCCACAGGCAGCCAGATGTGGGCCCCGATCCCAGAACTCGGTCCCGGGTCTCCAGGATCACTCCCTGAGCCAAAGGCAGGCGCTAAACCGCTGAATCACCCAGGGATCCCCTAAAAATATGTATCTTTCTTTTACTATATGAAACATAGTTAAACTTTGTAGGAGTTAAAAGACCAAAAAGACCCATTTTCTGATTCAAACACCTTCATACAATCTTACATAGTGAGGAAACACCTTCTGATATTTCAATATCTGTATCCTTTGCAATATAGCTTTTTAAAATACTTACTACTTATAAAACAAGAAAGTTTTTACTTCCTCTAACTAGGAAGGTAGGCTTCTAAAACTAAGCTAGAAATAATAAATTATAGTCATCATAATCTTTCCAAATTTATGTTCTGTTTTTAAATGTTCACTTTTATTTAATTCTGCTTTGTGTGTAGTTAAGTTCTAGCTATGAAGCAAAAGACATTAAAATGGAAATATTTTCAAAAGTCAAAAGGGCTTAAAACACTTTTTTACTAAGTCAATAAGAAGCTAAGGGGATCAAATATAATCCACTTTAAAACACAGTAAATTCTTCCCGAAATTGAGGTTTAGTTTTAATTCCAATGATATTTAAACATGTATATTCAATAAAATTATTAACTAGAAAGTGTAGATTGTGGTTTTATTAGAATATGAGAAGTCTATGAAAATGAGTTTAAGTGTATCTAGTTAAAGACGTATGATGAATCACGATAAATATTATGATGTTAAACCTAAGTTTCCAAATCAAATATTCACAACTTATTTATTTATTTTTAAAACATTTTATTTATTCAAGAAAGAGTGAGCACAAGCAGGAGAGGGGCAGAGAGAGACAGGCAGACCTTCCTGCAGAGCGGGAATTCTAAACTTGGGGCTCCATCCCAGGATCCTGAGATCTTGTCCTGAGTCCAAGCAAAGGCTTAGACCAACTGAGCCACCCAGGAGCCCTCCAAATACTCACAATTTAAATTTAAAATGTTTTCTTCATACTTTATAGCATTTCATCTCCACCAGAAATCAGAACAAAGACAAAAGAAGACCATGTAGGGATTTTTAAAATATTTGTGTTGTTTACATTACTCCAATAATTATATGTTCCACCAGAATATGTTTTATGATGGATCTGGAAATTAAGCCAGTTCATTGATTTGAAGATTGTATTGCCAGCATAAGGACATGTGTCTCCTATGCAATGCTGGAATGGGGTAAAACCCAGAAATTTCTCCATAGTGGAAGAAGAACCAATGTGAAGGACATAGAAGCTTCCTGATATTGAGGAGAATTACTAGATTCTGCTTTGCACTTCTGCTTTGAAGTAAGGTTTGTGCATTTTAGAACTTCATATCACATCCTCAGTTTTCATGCTTTTTAATTTCTTCTCCAATCTTGTCACCAATCCTCATGGTCATCTACACATTTATATCATATCTATTATGCACGTATTTTGAAAACAGTGTCTATTGATATAGTGCTCTGATTATTTTCCTTGTACCAAGAAATGGTGTACTAGGTCATAATGTCTATCTTCAATCATAAGAAATTCTCTGACAAGACTAAATGGGTGTAAATTTGTCTTTATTGAACAATTTAAAGATCATAATGTTTAAATGTTTTGAAGATTATGCCACGTAAGTAAATGGCAAAATAGAACATGTTGACGTACATAGTACTGTGGAATTGGTAAATATAGTTGTGTGTCTATTGGATGCCTCTGTATTTATGGAGGTTGAACACGCATGTTTGTTGAATCATAAAAATAATAATCTGCGAGATCACTTTCATTCTTTACTTAAAAAATGTTGCTAAATATTCATTTTTATTTGACTTGGATATAGAAATAAATTAAGACCCTTTGTCTTACTTTATTTTATATAAAAAATTTCTTTTTATGTGAGTGAAGGTCATTACATAAAAATCAATGCAAAGGCAAAATAATATTGTGTCTAAACAATGAACTATCATGTCTTGTGTTTCAATCCCTCTATAGGCAAGGATAGTTTATATTTTCTATTTCTATGCAAATTTGTATTTTAACATTTTCTTCTCAAAAATATAAATTTATATTTACATATGGGAAACTTTTAACATAGATTTGTGATTAACATTTTGGGATACTAATGAAGGTATACACTCTCTCTGCCAACAGAGGATGTAGGGGGTGGGGATAGAAAATGTGATGGAAAACACTTTTCAAAAATATCTTTTTTTTTTTTTTTCTTAACAGAAAATCAGCCTCTGTTAATTTAGAAGTCATCTGTTTTCTGAAGAGACCTAAATGTCACTAGCCAGCTGGGGAAATCAAGTAATACTCTTTATGGCAGGGTGGTCAAGTTTGATAACAAAAAGGTTTGGATGAGGAGGCATAGGCAAGTCACAGAGCATGAAGTGACAGAGACAGTTGAGCTGGAGCAACTCTTAAATTCTGAAGTGTTTTTACATCTTAATGTAAAGCTTAACTCAAGAAAAAAAAAATAACACAATTTACTTCTCTGATAATTAAAATCTAGCATGCAAAAAAAATAAAATAAATAAGTAAATAAATAAATACATAAATAAATAAAATCTAGCATGACTTTGACTTCAGAAATACATTAGTTATATTTTCAGGGTTTTTTGTGTGATGTCTATATGGACTGTATTTGTTTAGGTTCTTTTTTATATCACTTAATCTTGAATGACTTTAAGGTTTCTTCTAAATTCAGATATTCTATTTTTGAGAAATAACTAAGATGCTTAGAATCTTCAACCTAGAGATAAATGGGTCATTCAGAGACAGCTTACATTACACTGCCCCCCAAGGCTATGAAATCATAGAAGCTGAACACAAAACAATTCACAGAAAATTTCTGATCTTACATATTACCTTTATATTTCTTTTTCCATTATTACTTTTAGTAAACACTTTACTCTGAAGCTAGTGAAAATATAAGCATAATTTAAATCATTCATTCTACAAGATACTTGCAATATGGCAAAGTTAGTTAAAGGAAAAAAAACAAATGAAAATGTAATATATTGCATTAAAAAGTGGATACTTCATGACATAAATCAACTGTTCGGATTACATACAAAAACTAAATAAGTGGGTTATATTGTGAAATAACTCAATAAAAGAAGCACAGGTCAGCATTCCCCATGACCTATTTTGAGGAACCCTATTTCCTTTAGATAATCTGTGCAAAATGGTTCATTCTATTGCCAAACAGTTTGGCAAGCCCTATATACTGTACCTTTTGGAGGACTGATTTTTCATATAATCATTTGAAATATAACTAAGACAATTTTCATTATAGACATCTGTTAATTTTCTCACCTGCAGCCTTTACCAACTTTATTTGTTCACTAGGCTATTTTCTCCTCCATTGAAATCTATTGCCATCCCATGAAATCAATCTTTTAAGAATAAACTCCTGGATAGAATGTCACTTATTAAGTTTATATATAAGTCAAATAAAAATCCATTTTAATATATAATAGATTAATTAATTATGGTTACTGATATATTAATTATTAACTGATAATAAAATAATGCATATATTAGGATTCTTTTTTTTTAGGCTCCTGTTTTAGGCTCACGAATGTGAAATCTTATCTCCTAAGTATGTTATTTATCATTATTTTGGATGTTTCTCTCCAAATCTTGTGTTGTTTCTGTATCTTATGAGTTTTGTGCTTTCAGGTTTTTTGTCTTTTACTTTCATTTTACAGTTTTTTTTTTTTGTACAGATATTTAACATTCCATAGACATCTATTTTTATTTAGGAAGACAGCATTAAAAAATTGGAAGTCCTGTGCATATGGACAAGGCTCTGGGTGTTTTTTTTTTTTTTTTTTTTTTGGCTGTTATGAGGCAATAAAGCAAAGCCTTTTCAAGAGCCATTCAGTTTTTCTAGAGAAGCCTCCTCCAGTCTCTTGCCTGAGGAGACAGGACAAGCATAGGATTTCTTGCCAACATAGTAGGAGCAAACTAGACAAAGTTGAGACTCTTTCACTCTTGTACTTGAAAGTTCAATTCATTCCTCTATGCATTGCCCTGAACAATAATAACCCTTTTTACTACCATGCCTGATAGTTATTCTAAAGCTTCTGTTTTTAAGTTTCTCCTGAGATAAGCTTAGTATTTCATAAGTATGGTTTCATGCTGGGTGGAAAGTCAGAGAGTGAGCAAAAATGCTTCATGATTTCATAAACAGGTTGGAAGAGGGAACTGGGAAGGAGACCCCAATGGCTCTGTCAAAAACTTTTGATTTCTAACCCTAAGAAACTCTTAACTGTAGAGAAGAAACTGAGGGTCACTGGAGGGGATGTGGGTGGGGGAGGGGGTGACTGGGTAATGGACATTAAGGAGGGCACAAGATGTAATTAATGAGCCCTGGGTATGGCTATATGTAACTGATGAATCACTAAATTCTAACCCTTAAACTGATAATACCCGAGATGTGAACTTACTTGAATTTAAATAAAATCTGAAACAAAACAAAACTTCTGGTTTCGTTTCTATTAGCCCACTCATTTTTTAAGTATAGTATTTTATCAATTAAAAATAAAAACAATAAAAAGCCAGCAATTATAAATGCTGATTGAAAAACTCAACATATCACAAGATCCTGAGTATTTTAAAAAATATTAGCATATCAGATTAAAATGACTAATTGAATATTGTTTGTTATGATCTACTTCAATCATCAAGTTCTTAATAAAGTATTAATTTAGTTATCTCTATTATCTCATACTTCATTCCAAATTCTTCATTACAGGACAGGGATTTGTCTGAGGCCATATTAGGCACACATGGGTCACCAATGATATCAGACATAAAGGACAAGCATTCCTTTACTCTTCTATAATCTGAATATTATTTTCTTTCATGCAAAAGAAAAGAATTTTCACATGAAACTCTTATCATTTTTCCCATTTTGTCCTGCTTTTAACAAAATAACTTTACAGAATAAAGGCTCTCTTTTTCTTGAAAATCTGCTCCAAGAAAAGAGCCAATAGAACATTCATTTTTTGAAATGATCCCATAATTGTTTGAAGTCTCTTTCTCAACTATTCAGTTTAGGATTCCAGTTGTAGAGGAGCACACCCAAGATATTGGTTTTGATGTTTTCCCTCAAATGAAGAAAAATCTTTTCATTTAATCCTTGTTAAAAACCCATAATATTACTACATAATACTTGCAATGAAAATAGCTATTCATAACACCCTTATCCTCTTAGAATCACAAATGTTTCAAGACTGCAAATGACTATAGTCTGTATATGTCATGTTATGTATGAGAGGGCTATACCATGAACCATTTGACATGTAAGTAACCAAGCTCCTGACAGAACTGACATTAGAAAATCCTAGTTTATTCCAAAACCACAGCACATAAGTAAAAGTGATTCCAATCTCCTCTTACATTATGTTTCTCTCAGTGCTTATATTCAGCATTGTCTCCTTCCCACATGAGGTGGGATCTCATGGTGGTTTTAATTTGTATTTCCCTGATGGCAAGTGATGCAGAGCATTTTCTCATGCGCTTGTTGGCCATGTCTATGTCTTCCTCTGTGAGATTTCTCTTCATGTATTTTGCCCATTTCATGAAGGATTGTTTGTTCTTTGTTGTTGAGTTTAATAAGTTCTTTATAGATTTTAGAAACTAGCTCTTTATCTGATATGTCATTTGCCAATATCTTCTCCCATTCTGTAGGTTGTCTTTGAGTTTTGTTGACTGTATCCTTTGCTGTGCAAAAGCTTCTTATCTTGATGAAGTCCCAATAGTTCATTTTTGCTTTTGTTTCTTTTGCCTTCTTGGATGTATCTTGCAAGAAGTTACTGTGGCCGAGTTCAAAAAGGGTGTTGCCTGTGTTCTCCTTTAGGGTTTTGATGGAATCTTGTCTCACATTTAGATCTTTCATCCATTTTGAGTTTATCTTTGTGTATGGTGCAAAAGAGTGGTCTAGTTTCATTCTTCTGTATGTGGATGTCTAATTTTCCCAGCACCATTTATTGAAGAGACTGTCTTTCTTCCAGTGGATAGTCTTTCCTCCTTTATCGAATATTAGTTGACCATAAAGTTGAGGGTCCACTTCTGAGGGTTTCTCTATTCTGTTCCATTGGTCTATGTGTCTGTTTTTGTGCCAGTACCACACTGTCTTGATGACCACAGCTTTGTAGTACAACCTGAAATCTGGCATTGTGATGCCCCCAGCTATGTTTTTTTTTTTTTTAATTCCCCTGGCTATTCAGGGTCTTTTCTGATTCCACACTAATCTTAAAATAATTTGTTCCAACTCTCTGAAGAAAGTCCATGGTATTTTGATAGGGATTGCATTGAACGTGTAAATTGCCCTGGGTAACATTGACATTTTCACAATATTAATTCTTCCAATCCATGAGCATGGAATATTTTTCCATCTCTTTGTGTCTTCCTCAATTTCTTTCCAAAGTAATCACATGTAATTTAAAATACATTGTTTCATAATATTGTTTACATAAGCATTCTGTTACAGTCAAACACTATTGATGCCTCAACACTACACCAGGCTCACTGTTACAAATATTTTTGCGAGAAGGAAGAGTGATTTTAATATATATGAAATAGTAAATGTTTGTCAGATCAATTGAAGTATGCATTCAAAATGGCAATGGTATTTCATTCCTTCTAGAAAATTGGAATGAAAATAGTCATAGGTTGTTACATTATCACATAATAAAATATTATGCAGAGTTCTCAGAGAAATAAAACTTTTAATATTTGTTTAGTAAGGAAATCATGTGATTAGTTGGTTAGACAGTATGTTAGAGCTCACTTTGTCTAAGAGTTTTGTTTCACAGATTCAGAGACATACACAGAAGAGATCTGCCAGGATCTCACTGAGTAGTTTTTGTGCCCACAGATCCTCAAGGCCCACACACCTTTCCTGTTCTTAATAAAGTATACAAGGAAATCCAATGAGCATTTTTCTTTTTGGGCTAATGTGCTCATGTTAGTTAAAACAAGCATTAATTTAAGAAATGGTATTACCTATATAGGTATATATGTGAATGTATTTGCATACAGACATATTCTTGTCTTAATTAATATTAGAATATTTGATAACATTATTTTAGACATTTAGGAACAAAACATTTTGGCATAAGAACTGTAATGATTCCACTTATATGTTCAGAAATCAATCCTATTGTTTCTGCTGCTCTTTTAATTCATCAACATTCTTGCTAGACTCCTATATTAGTTTCCTAGGGCTGCTGTAGTAAATACAATAAAATAGGTAGCTTAAAACAACAGAAATTTATTCTTTCACAATTCAGCAAGTCAGAAGTCTGAAATCAAGGTAGGTTGCCACATTATCACTCTTAGGTCGTCTGGCTTTTTTTTTTTTTTTTTTTTTTTTTGAAAAATAAAATTGCATTATCTAATTATCTAATTGTGAGGTGTGCTTTAAAACCTTACCCTTTGAACCTGAAGAAGAAAACAAAAGCATTATTTGGATCTGTTTATAAGAATGTCTTCACTTACTAATTCACTTACTAAACAATGAGTGCTTTATTTCTGATGCAGCAAATTCTTCTTCAAAAGTTGAGACATTTAGGGAAACAAACAACTATGAAGATATTTTTATATGGACTGAGTATATGAAATCCCCTCAAATTTGGGAATGATTTCAACAGATACCGAATCCAAGAGTCTACTTAACTTTCTTTTCAGGAATTTTTCTAAACGTTGCTTAAAGTCATTTGGAAAGCATTAAGATGAGTTCTCGAGGTAACATAGGAAATCTTACAGTTACAGAAGCGTAAGTCATTGTTCTTGGTCTTATTGAGGAAGCTGGCATTCTGCAATCTGCAGGCGTGAAGATTCGTCAGACTCCCTGGTGGGACTGTCCCTAAAAAGATGGCAGGTGATGTTTCTGATTGACTGAATATAATTATGACTGAATGAGCATGCTTATTTTGTTCTTGTTAAAGAATACATGATGTGTGGATGATACTCAGTTTGCAAAATGTTTACTGTCATTTGCAAAATGTTTTGTCAAACGGAACCACCAAAATTAATTTGCATATGGAGCAAAGTAAACAAAACGAAAAACAGCCTCCTAACATTAATCCAAACTAAAGTTGTCCAGGAACTAAACTCTAATTGGCTGCTAGTCTATTCCTTAAGAAGACAAAGTAAATTTCAAAAAGAACTTCACTTCAATTCTGGATGTGCATGTTTTTGTTTGTTGGTTGGTTTGCTTGTTTGTTTTCTGGGTAATTATACCTCAAACACCCAAACAGTAATGGAGGAAACCACTATAAAACTAGGAAGTAACTAAGACAACCTGGCACACAGTACACCTGAGACAGAGTGGTTATCATTTCAGTTAAGGAAATTGTTCTATGAGCCAGTTTCAATAAATAGCAACATATTTGATAAATAGTGTATTATAAACTGCAGAAGCTTCTTTGAATGTATCCTTATATTTGAAAAATGCTGGCCACGTCATTCTTTCAAGACATATTTTCATATGTGTTGTGGTTTTGTTCCATATTTGGGTATTCTTACTTTTCAGATTTAGTCTCATTTTAAAAATAAATGTGTTACAGTTTTCCATTTGAACTCATTCAATCCTTTGTCCATATCTTTTGCTTATTTTTTAGAGAAGGAGACAAATCTTCACTTGTGAGTTTACTCTTGATCTTCCTTACTCTACTTGATTTTTCATCGAAACATCCTATAGGTTGACTGGATCAGTGAGAATTCGGGAAAATTAACAAGGCAGGAAACCATAAATGTTGGAGAGGATGCGGAGAAAAGGGAACCCTCCTGCACTATTGCTGGGAATGTGAACTGGTGCAGCCACTCTGGAAAACTGTGTGGAGGTTCCTCAAAGAGTTAAAAATAGACCTGCCCTACGACCCAGCAATTGCACCACTGGGGATTTACCCCAAAGATACAGATGCAATGAAACGCTGGGACACCTGCACCCCAATGTTAATAGCAGCAATATCCACAATAGCCAAACTGTGGAAGGAGCCTCAGTGTCCATCGAAAGATGACTGGATAAAGAAGATGTGGTTTATGTATACAATGGAATATTCCTCAGCCATTAGAAACGACATATACCCACCATTTGCTTCAATGTGGATGGAACTGGAGGATATTATGCTGAGTGAAATAAGTCAGTCGGAGAAGGACAAACATTATATGGTCTCATTCATTTGGGGAATATAAAAAATAGTGAAAGGGAATAAAGGGGAAAGGAGAAAAAATGAGTGGGAAATATCAGAAAAGGAGACAGAACATGGAAGACTCCTAACTCTGGGAAACAAACTAGGGGTGGTGGAAGGGGAGGAAGGCAGGGGGTGGGGGTTACTGGGTGGCAGGCACTGAGGGGGGCACTAGACGGGATGAGCACTGGGTGTTATTCTGTATGTTGGCAAATTGAACACCAATACAAAATAAATTTATTTAAAAAAATAAAATTAAAAAATAAAATAAATTACATGTGATTACATAATATAGAAGTCACATAATATGTGATCATTTGTCAATATCAAATAATAGTTTCAGCTCTATACTTCAGATGCATTTCTGTTCTTTGTATTTCAGTTACAAAGTCATTGTAGGTTTTGCTGTTGTGCAGGTATTTACTCAGGGACCTCATTAAAGGACAATTGGTCAAGGCCATGCTAAATACTTTCTAATGCATAGCTGTCCTTTGGTCCAGAGAGGAGTGAGAACACAAAGCACTGCCCCATTTGAGTCTAGGCTATGTTAAAAAACAATGCCAGTAGGTATAATCTCAACTACCTTTGCAGAGGCTCCAAGGGGGGGGATTATTTGCATTCTTCTGTTTTTTTTTTTTTTAAAGTTTCTATTTATTTATTCATGAGAGACACACAGAGAGAAGCAGAGACATAGGCAGAGGGAGAAGCAGGCTCCCCACAGGGAGCCAGACATGGGACTGGATCCCCAGACCCAGAATCATGCCCTGAGCTGAAGTCAGACACTCAACCACTGAGCCACTCAGGTGTCCCGCATTCTTCTGTTCTGATGAGGGGGTGAAGGTATTTGTAATTTTGTTCGTTTGTTGACACAGTACTAAGAAAAGACAGGCTTGATGAATACCAGCAGTACCCAGTACCATGCATGGTACTAAGAACAGACAAGTACTAAGAACAGATCACAGCATGGTGAATACCAGCAATGAGGTGACTCTTCTGAGTCAAGTATTGTTATTACAGTTGTCTGTCATGTTGTCAGCGACAGGTATAATCATTCCCCCTTATCACAGGGTGAACCTTCCAAGACCACCAGGGTGAAACCACTTTTAGTACCAAACCCTATCTACCTCATTTTTTGGAATATTTTTTGCGTACATACATGTCTATAATAAAGGTTAATTAGGCACAGTGAGACATTAACAGCAAAAATAATAAAATAGAGCAGTTATAATAATAGACTCCAACAAAAGTTGCCTGAATATGATCTCTCTCAAAATATCTTATTGTACTGTACTGACCTTTCTTCCTATGACAGTGTGATAAAATGCCTGCATGATGAGATGAAATTAAATGAATGGACCACTGTAGGGTTTGGCTACTAATGACCTTCTGATGACATGTCAGAAGGATTATCCGTTTCTGGACTGCAGTTGACCTTGGGTAACTGAAACTACAAAAAGCAAAGGTGCATTCTGGATAAGGGGGTAATGACCATAGACTAGTGAAATCATCAAAAGAAATAGGTCCAAACAGGGTATCACACGTTGTATTGCTCTAAAGAGAACTATAAGGAAATTATACAATCAGTAAAATCTTAACAATTTGTTCAATGGATAGCTGTTAAAAAATATTTTATGATGAAGAAATCTACGTCTGATGGTAAGCAAATGGATCTATCTTCTATAATTCTTTATTTTTAAAATAATTTACTCCTTTATTATAGAAATACTACATACAAGAAAATAACTAACACTCCAGTACATACTGACAATATCTCACTATAAAACTTCCACTTATTTATTTGTTCAATTATGAGCATTTAAAATACATTTGGAACCATTAAATGAAAAAAATAAAATATGTGGACAATGATTTGTGACTTAAATTATTCTTTAGGTATCTGTTAATATGTAAAATATTAAAAATGGCTGAGAAGCTTTTTTCTGTTTACATTTTTTACTATATTAAAAAATGTATTCTTTTTATGACTGTCTACTTATGCAGGCTTTCTGGATTTTGGTATTTTAAATATCATAAATATGATGTAGGGAAATACATTCAATGCAAAACCTTCAATTATAAAACATAATCATCTTGCCTTGTGTGATTTTATTCTGGGTGTACATATGCAGTTTAAATTTATACATGCATGCACATCACTTGAAATTGTTCTCCATTTTTAAGGAAAGATAATTTTCCAGCCCTTCAAGAAATAAATATGAATGTTCCTTTACCCAACCCCCTGTTGCAAGTTATCAAATCCTAGGAGAATTAAGGACAGCAAATTTTGTATTAGTTTGTAGCTGTGGCATTTTAGAGCAGGCAAATTCAACTTGCAAATTGGAGCCCAGCTGCTGGTTTAAATCAGCTGAAAATGAAATGGGAACATCTTATTGAAATGTTCATTTGATATAGGTGAATATCTTTCCAAGAGGAATAATCTGAACTCAATTTATAGGGAAGGCTAAGACGATAAGTCAGGAGCAGTGTCTAGATCACAAGAACACATCAAAGAGGACAAAATATAGATTATAAAACATTGAAGTATCAAAGAGATTATGCTCTGATAGACTGAGAAGCAATCTAAAAGGTATTTGCTTTTTGTGTTCTCTCATCACTCATGAGTTAAGTGAGGGATGACTAGAGAGGAGATTCATTTATTTACCTATTGCCAATGAAGCCTGACTTTCGTCAAACGATCCTCCCTGCACTCACCTGGGAGGCATTCATATCTTTGTTTCTCATGACAACATAATGGCATGTTCTGTTTCAATGATCTCCTATTTGTCAGAATTATCATGTTGCTCAAATTTCAAAGAATCTTATGTTTACATAGATGCACTCAGGTTTTAAAGGCCCAACTCAAGTGGAGAGTCCTGGGCCGTTGGCTACAACATATCTAAAGGAAGTCACAAGGCATGGATTAGAGGTTACCTTCATAGCAAGAAAAAAAATTCTGATCGTGAAATTGTATACTAAATGTGTTCACTTGTTCACTCACATTTTCATGTATTTATTGAATCCTTTTGATATGCAAGGCAAAGTTATTAACAGGTGGACACTTGACAGGTAAGAGGTAAGGGTGAATTAGGTGAACACAAGATATGATCATTTGAAACTGGCCACTCTTTGACTTCTCCACATTGTTAAGGCCAAAAGAATGTGTTCATGGATGCCAGGCTGCCTTTATTAAGGATTGAATTCTGACCCAATGCACATAGTTCCCTAATGTCTCCAGGAGGAAGGATCCCCAGTTACCTGCACTGGAAAACTATTCATTAATGCACCCTATTGACTTTTCCTCCTTCCTCTTGTCACAGTCCCCGTGCCTTCAACAATTACTCTCTGGGATCAACTTCCCAATAAGTTACCTGCTCCTCTTCTCAGAGTATCCTTACCAGGAGACCCAAATGAAGACAAAAACAGCATTCCATCAAGATCATATCTCAGTGTATTAATTCCTTTTACATTAGAAGGAAATGGAATTTCTGTTTGATCACTCTGAATAATACTGCTATGAGCATTCTTTTGGATGTCTCCTCAAGTTCAGTGTATATTTACAGAGTTTTGAGGAATACTCACTCAACTATTAGTGGTGGAGTGCCTGGGTGGCTCAGTCAGATAGGCATCCAACTCTTGGTTTTGGCTCAGGTCATCTTAGGGTCATGAAGTGGAGCCACACATCATGCTCTGTGCTGAGCTGAGGGTGTCCCTCTCCCTCTTCTCCTCCCCTGCTCTCTCTGTCTCTGTCTCATAAATAAATAAAATCTTTTTAAACAGCCCAAACTACTAGCAGTGATTATGGGTCCTAGGTAGGATTAGAGAGCATTGAACTTTCTGTGAGAACATTTCTTATTTTGAGTTTTTTTACATTGTACATCTATTTTTTTTTAATTTTTTAAAATTTATTTATGATAGTCACAGAGAGAGAGAGAGAGAGGCAGAGACATAGGCAGACGGAGAAGCAGGCTCCATGCACCGGGAGCCCGATGTGGGATTCGATCCCGGGTCTCCAGGATCGCGCCCTGGGTCAAAGGCAGGCGCTAAACCGCTGCGCCACCCAGGGATCCCCTGTACATCTATTTGTAATTAGGGTTTCATATATAGATATGTGTATGCATGTGAATATGAATATACGTAAATAAGTATGTCATATATCAATGTCATATGTCAATGAATATTCATTCGTATTAATAAGAAAGAAAACTAAATACAAAATTGAAAGCTATGTGAATTCCTGTATGTATTTCTTTAGTCATACAACTGGCAGGAAAGCATAGTGTTTACAGTATGCACTCTAGGAAAAGATTGCCTAGGTTCAAATTCTATATTAGCCCCCTACTGATTGCATGACCAGAGGCAAAGCGCTGAACTTATCAGTGCCTTAGTATCTCCATATGTAAAAGAGTAAGAACTCTCAGGTTTGCTATAGGGAATAAATTATATGTACATTGCAATAAAAATTTCATCTAGCACTTAGCATTACATGAGTTTGCTATTAGTATCCGATTCAATTTAATGGACATATATTGAAAACTTAATTGACAGGCATATAGATAAACAAGATATGGCTTGTTTTTGAAGATACTTTCGAATCGGAAAGATAAGGCACAGACCCAAATTCCTTTAACATATACAAGGACATATATGCAGTGATAGTGATATAGAAGAAATTGCTGGAAGACTTGGTTGGAAGAGAATTTCTGTCATGGTCAATTGGCAAACACTTCAATGATGATGTAGAATCTAATTTGTCTTTGTAGGAAAAAAATCCATCAGTATCCAATGAAGGGGAATATTTTGAAGACAGAATCATCACTGAATTAAACCACAGCTAACTCATTTATAAATTATTTTAAATATTAACCTTGTCTAAGCAATAATTCATCTACTCGAAGATTGTATCCTTCTCATTGCTCAGTGCAATATCCAAAACTATTCTTAATTTTGTAATCTCTTACTTAAAGGAAGTTATATTTTTCTAAATGGAGTCATAATGAATTATTTAAACATATTTGCATATTTTTGTGTATCATGCCTGTATCATATAAGATTATTGTTTTAAAATTAGGAAAAACAGTACCATCAAATAAGAGCTAAATGGGAAAAGCATATGCAATCTGGCAATTTCTCACCTACATGTTACAGTCTTTTTTTTTTTATAACATTCTGAAATTATAGGTTCAAAATCTGCATAAATAACCCAAACCCTTAAAAGTCTTCCCCTCCAGCACCATTCCTTCCAAAGTATGAGAGTATATCATAGCATTGATTAACCAGCTTTATCAAACACCAGTATCCCAAATCTGGGATAGTGCCACTGTCCATCTTTAACATGTTAGTGTCAAAGCTAATGTTAGTTTACCACATATGACCTGAAGTAGAAATTAACTTGGAAGGAAAGTGCTACAGGCTGAATGTTTGTCCTCACTCACAATTCATGTGCTGAGACCTAATCCCCAATGGGGGTACTATTTGGAAGTGGAGCCTTTGGGAGATAATTAGTAGGAGGAGCCCACTCTTATGAATGAGATTTGTGCTCATATTAAAGAGAACCCAGAGAGCTTCCCCTTCCACTAAGTGAGAACTTAGGAGAAAAGATCTGTTTACCATGAAGCCAGCTTTCACCAAGTACCAAACCTACTGGCACCTTGATCAATTTTCTAGACCCCAGAAATGTAAGAAATACATTTCTGCTAATTTTTTTAAAGATTTTATTTATTTATTCATGAGAGACAGAGAGAGGCAGAGACACAGGCAGAGAGAGAAGCAGGTTCCATGCAGGGAGCCCAACGTGGGACTCAATCCCAGGTCTCCAGGATCACACCCTGTGATGCAGGTGGCGCTAAACTACTGAGACACCCGGGCTGCCCAATTTTTGTTATTTTTAAGCTACCTACTCTATAGCATTTTGTTATGGCATCTCAGTCAGACCAAGACAGAATATAAAAACTTATAAAGACTTAGGCATCCAAATACAATGTTAGGACTATAGGCAAGCGACATGTCCTAAAAGAAGAGAAGCAATTCTACCCACGTCAGATTCTTTGTTGTTGTTATCATCATGTCAACAACATATTCTGGTAGAGATTTAATGCCTTTATTCTATACTCTCCCTTGATATGTATGTAATATTTTAATTGGAAATTATTATGTACCTGGTGCCATGCCAAGTGCATAGAACAAAAAGGTAGACAACATAGGGGTCTTAACTCTCCTGTACTTGATTGTTTGAATTATTTTGATTAAAAATTCCCAGTGTAGACAGAGACTTGGTGATATATCATAAAGATAGGGGATTAAGTGTCAAGGCAGTTGCTACTATCTGACATTGTCCTTTTTAGTAAGTAAGAGGAGAGAGAGAGCACTTGCAGTGGTTTCTTCTCTTCAAATCATGAGCAATGCCTCCCAGAGGCATTGGAAGCACTTAAAGAATAAACGTTTATCTAAAAATTCTCCTTATATTATGACTAGCATGTCACCATGCACAAGCAAGGCTTTTTACTTATTTATTTGTTTGTTCATCAATGCAGTAGAATCAAACACTCTACCAGGAATTTTCAGGCTGGAAACTGATTGTGATTCGCTTTATGTTTCTGTCCACAGGCATACAATTCTAGAATATCAGTATTCTTTTTTAATATAGTATGAGAAAAATTAAAGTTTTGCTTACCATCTTGATACAGATTTTGTCACATTTCTGCGTAAAAAAACTTTTGGCTTTTGCTCTGTCCTGTCTACCCCAACAGCCCTTCTTGGGAAAATGATTACTAAATTACTAGCTCAGACCCATTAAAGAAGGCAGGGGACAATCAAAATAAGATGGAAAACTTTAAAGCTGCTTTTACTATTTTTTTTTGAAAAGTAAATTATTTCTAAAATTTATTTGATATAATTACACATTAGTTTCATCACACATACTACTTTATCAAAACATCCCAAAGTGTTGGCATAGTTTAGTGAGAAACTATTGGTCTAAAACTAATACAAGCTTTAAGATTCTTGTCATTATGATCTTACCTTTGCTTTTCAATGCTCTGTAACTATTTCCAGACAATTTAAATCTTTGTCAAAATATGCCACCTGCCATTTTCTAAACATCATATGTGTTTCCACTTTCATGCCTTTGCTCACACTGTTTTCCAGGTGTTCATCACCAACACAACCTGTGGATGAGACAAAGCTGAGTTTCTCTCTTTCCACAACAAAAACAGTCTCAGATTGGAGAAAGGAAGTGAGAGCTATTGAGATTTGGTTGTGTTTAAAGTGAATCTTTTGGGGCACCCGGGTAGCTCATTTGTTTAAACAGCCGACTCTTGATTTTCAGGATCTTGGGGTTGAGCCCTGAGTTGGGTTCTGTGCTCAGTGTAGTCTGCTTCAGATTCTCAATCTTTCCCCCCACCCCCTCCCTTTTCGAGTACTCTGTCTCTTTCTCTCTAATCTTTTTCTCTCTCTAAAATAAAAAAACAAAATCTTTTAAAATTAAAAATAAAATGCATCTTTCATAGCTGGAACTTGATTAAGGTTGGATAAGAATTCTGATTCAATAGCCCAGGATTTGTGACAATGGTAAGGTTAGAATTTTGGCCAGGGGTTCAAGTAATTTTAGAGTACAAACTATCTGTTGATGTTTTCCACTGAAGAGTTGTTGAGGCTGGCAAAAAGTTCCAGTAACAAACCATCAAATCAGTTGCTTTTGCAGGACATTTCTGGAAAGATGAATAAATGAATGAAGATGGAAATAACAAAGTCAGGATGAAGTAGATTGTAAGATTTTGGTTTAGGTTGCCAGCATCCAGACCAAGTGTGGGATAGATGGCTCTGGTTCTCTGTTCTACTTTCCGGGATACCTCAAGGAATTTTGTTAAGATATAAAAGACTAAATTCTTACCCTCAGATGTTTATCAAGTCTTTAAATTATTAGGAGCTCTTTACCTGTGGCCAAGAGAAGAAAGTTTAAAATTAAGACAAAATAATCTAGATGTTAAAGAGTAACTGGAAGTGATAGGAATTTTGTTTCTTCAATTCATTTCCTAGCCAGTGAGAGAAATAATGATCATATTTACTATTTGTAAAATATTATCAAGTCCTTCTACCTGGTTTTGTCATTGTAAGACAGTAGAACCCTTCTAGGTAGAACCCTCAGCAGCAGAATATTATGATAGAGTAGCACTGAAGTAGGAGAAAAAAATTTTTGGTAAGTACTCCATAAATAAAATTAAATAAACAATTCACTTTTATATATAATCACAACTAATGCACAGTATTTGGGGGCTTGTTTGTTGGTTGGTTGGTTTTAGATCCTGAATCAAAAATTCACATTCCAAGGCAAAATTTTATGTTTGTAGGGCATAGAATCCCATTTGTATATTTTCCTTTGAATACTTGGATAATATTTATCAATGTTCTTGATTATGAACTTCTTAGTTATTCTTAAGCTGGGTAAAGGAAAAGGAGGAATTAGCAGACATGTGAGCAGCTCCCACCTCTTTTCTCCTCTCTGTGACCAAGAAAACAATACTTCAGCTGCTTGGCAGAAGTGGTCATAGATATTGAACAGTGAGAATGGAAAGTGGGAATATGGTCCTTTCATGAGCATTTTGCCTCCTCAGTTTCAAAAGGCACTAGAGCTTACTTCTTCAGGATGCTTATGAAAGCAGTAATGAAATAAGTCAGGCAGAAAGACAAATACTGTAGGATTTTGCAGAAATGTGGAATCTAAAAAGCAAATGAGCAAACAAAGCAAAAACTCTCTTTTGTTCTGAACAAAACAGAATGGCGGTTGCTAGAGGGGAGGGAGTCAAAAGGGAGAAACTTCCAGGAATAAAATATATAAGCCATGGAGGTAATGTACAGCTTGGGAACTGTAGTCAACGATATTGTGGTGCATACTTGAAAGTAGCCAAAAGACTAAATCCTAAATGTTCTCATCACAAGAAAAAGAAAATTGTAAACTTCTTTGGTGCTGGATGGTAAGTAGACTTAATGTGGGGATTATTTCCCAGTGTACACAAATCTCGAATCATTACATTGTACACCTGAAACTAATATGTTATAGGTCAATTAGGCCCCAATTAAAAAAAAGAAAAGAAAAGAAAAGAAAAAAGGGAAAGGAAAAAGGAGAAGAAGAAGAAAGCAATGCTGCTACCAAGGTGGCCCCAGCAGAATGTTGCTGGGAGTGGATTTGCCTTCTTTTGCTGAAGAACCACCTCTCTCCGAGGCAGTCACTTTTGTTCCTTTTCGGAATCATAATTCCCTGGTAACAAAATTTCCTTGCGAGAAAGGATTTGATCTTAGTCATTTACAGCCCAGAATAAATATAAATCAATGAGCTACCTCTGTGATGTACTTGTATTTTTAGCTTCCACTGGTCTTGTGAAATAAAATACTATCTGTCCTCTTTGGATTAAAAAAAATACTATCTGTCCTCATTAAAGAGATTGCAGGCATCAGCTTTGCAGAGAAGATATTTTTCGGGAGACTTGTCTTTTATGTATGGAATCAGGCCACCTAGGTTGGGTTTCACTGCTGTCATTGTGTTTTCAACATAACCTTTGGTGTATAAATCTAACAGTAGTAGCCTTTGAATTTTGCTTTAATTACCAAAAAACATTGGAAATGAATCCCATCTTTAAGTAGATGATCCTGTCTAATTAAGTCTGTGTATTACGAATTATAGAATATGGGATTTGGGGGGCAGCCTGGGTAGCATGTGGAGGGGTCATTTAACTGTGCAATTGGGAAGTAGAATGGTGCCTATGATGACACTAATAATAATAACAATAACTACTAGAACACGGTGGAGAAAAAAAGGGCAGTGATAACTTTCAAAGAGGATCTGGTGCATTCAGGTCATTCGCAGCAGAGTGTGCAGCTACATAAAAAGTAAGAACTAAAACACAGCAAAGCAAAGCCTGGTTCCTATTGTACAGCATTTTTAGATCACTTCTGAACACGCAGTCCACCCAAGATCCACTGGTCCATAAGGGAAGTGGAGAGAAGAAGGCCATTTTGATTAATAATAAACATCATTTAGTAGCTGATGGTTTTAATCAATGTAAAACTTGAATAGCATGGAACAACTAGTTTTGTTTTTTTTGTTTCTTTGTTTGTTTTTTCCTACTGTAAAATTTAGCTTTCTTTGAACACATTCTACATTGGTTTCTCTTATCAAAGCCATAGTTGGAAAGCAAAGCATTTTCATTTGTTTGAACTACTGAACGCACAGCAAAAGTTACAACGTGACAAAGCATACGTGTTTTGATACACAACACATTTCAACACAGGAAAAAGATGAGTAGAAATAACAAGTTCGCAGAGTTGTTAAGAAAATACTCTACTTGGCAAATACAAATGCTCCTTATAAGAAGGAAAGTAGAGTCTGATCGCAGCACCAGGCATGTCTGTGTGATCTCCATGTGCCAATCCCATTTAGTCTTTTTATCCCATGACACATTAGATCTATTTATGGCGTGTTCACCTTTATTCAGATTTGTTGCAATAAATTTCTAGGCCCAAGATGGAGCTGCTTCTGCCTGGGAAGCCTCATCAGCAAACAGAAACTTCGGTAACTTCCATGTGGCTGTAAAGGCTCTACTTGTCCAGAAGCAGCATATTCAGTCAGCAGGTCCCCAGATCCCAAGCCACCTGGGCTCTGCACTTGCTTCCTTAGCCCTCATTCATTTTCTACTTTTCCTATAAAAGCTTCCTGCAGTCTGCCCTATTTTACAGTTCTCTGGACCCTTGGGAACAGATTGCCCTCTTCATAAAGTGTTAAATTAAGGCTGATTTGTATCACCTAAATTTTCCTTTTAAATCATTTTTAGAAGAAAAAACCCTTTTGCCCACAATCAGTTATTCTTAAGTGTTATGCACATGACTATGCATTGGAACCAATAGATACAGGTCTCTCTCTCTCTCTCTCTCTCTCTCTCTCTCTCTCTCACACACACACACATAGAAAAAGGAAAAATTCAAAAGCAAATACTGTAAGGAGACATGTTGTTTGCCAGAAAATAGATAATCCCCTCATTTTTTTTTCTTTCTTTGATCATCATCTATCTGAACTAATTTTTTTTGCTGGAGACAACTTCAGAAAGAGCTATTTTAAAATTCCCTCCATCTCTGTGAAGAACACAGCTTACAGAAAGCCCCATGAGGATTGTACCATACATTACAGGGGACAAAAGAACAGAATATATTATGAGAGAATGTAGCCAGTAGCGACGACATATTAAATTTCATAGCTATGTTAACACGATACTACTCTCCTCAAGTGCCAGCCTCTTCGTGAAACTTTGTCTAAAAAGGTTTCTCCCTTTGCCAAACTTCGCTTTCTTAGAGACATTATTACTTGCATTGACAAAATTAAACATTCATACTCATCTTTTAATTGTTCCATAAACATTAATTTTGTCTCCTTAATAAAGACTGAAACCTTCAGGGACAGCAACTTGTCTACACTTCAAAAACTTTAATTAAAGTACTTATGGTGTGGAGCACATACTGAATTCTTAATAAATAATTGTTAATGTGGATCTGCTAAATGATTTCTAAAAAGGGATAGAGGAAGGAAAACGGGAAGAAGAGGAAGAGAGAGAAAGAAGAAAGAAAAAAGAAAATAAAAGGGAGCAAGGGGGAAAAAAGAAAGAGAAAAAAAGAAAGAAAATATTTAATTTAAAATTAAAGCCAGAAGTTGGGATGTAGATGGGGTGAAGGGCATAAAAAGTCACAAACTTCCAGTTACCAATAAATAAGACTTGAGGATGTAGAGTATGGCATGGTGACTATAGTTAATAACACTCTACTGCATATTAAAATTTGCTAAGAGACTAAATCTTAAAAGTTCTCATCAGGAGAAAAAAATTGTAGCTATTATGGTGACAGATGTTAACTGTCATAATACATAATACATATAATACAATTATATATAATACATAATACAATATATACAAATATCAGATCACCACATTGTACCCTTGAAACTAATGTAATGTCATATGCCAATAAAAAATGTAACTGTAAAAAATAAAATGGAATAAATAAAATAAAATCACAAACAAATTTTGTGATCTTGCTACTGTCAAAAAGCATTCTAAAGCATATTAGTAGAAAGTACTTCCTAATTCAAAATACGCTAAAATGAAAAAAAATACACTAAAATGTATATGAAATATACAATATATCTACATGTATAATATTGTATGAACACTAAATTTTATCTGTAAATTTGTAGTTGATAATATATTAACGCATGAGTACTTTCTTTTAACTCTTATTGCTAAATTGGTATTAGTCAATTATTTGGTGATGATTTAAAACATACATTTGTTGGGACACCTGGGTGGCTCAGTGGTTGAGCATCTGCCTTCAGCTCAGGGAGTGATCCCAGGTTCTGAAATTGAATCTCACATTGGGCTCCCCACAGGGAGGCCGCTTCTCCCTCTGCTTGTGTCTCTGCCTTCTCCCCATGTCCCTCATGAATAAATAAAATCTTAAAAAACCCGCAAACATGTATTTGTTCAAAAGCAACATTTACATCCTATTCTTTATGATCTAATATTATACAAGATAATAAAGTTGTCTAGAAAATCAGTTATCTAGAAAAAGAATCAGTTATCTAGAAAAAGAATGCCCAGGACAAAGTAATAAATTTCTTTACCAAAAATTTTGTGGATTCATAGCAATTCCACCCACCTGAATTCTATGGGTTTACCTTCAAAATACATGTGGAATCCCACCATTTGTCACCAATTTCCCAATACTTCCACTATGTCACCAACATATCCAGCCTCCCATTCATCAGTCATCATCCTGACCTGTCCATGTCCCTAAGGAAATCCACCTGAAGGTGTGTATCTTCTCATTCCCTCACATCCACTCAGTGACATCACCACAGCTCATCTTACTGCTTTCTCCTTCTTTGCATCTATTTCCTCTTTCTAGAGGACCTTTCACATCAACATATGAAGATACTGTTATTTCTCCCATATTGAAACATTTTTTTCTTGATTTCACTTCATGCATCAGCTACTGCCACATTTCCTTATTCCCTCTATTAATCATAATTATCCAGAGAGAGGGAAAATAAATAGAATATGTGTGTGTGTGTGTGTGTGTGTGTGTGTGTGTGTGTGTGTGTGTAAAGAGATTTATTTTAGGGAATTGGCTCCCAGGATTGTAAAAACCAGGTGACTCCAAAATATAATGAGGGAGGCAGCTGGGCTGCACACACAGGAAATAGTAGTAGTTAGAATCCAAAGGAAGAGAACAGGGTGCGGATGAAGTCAGAAGGCAATCTGTATGAGAATTCCCTCTTGTTGAGAAGAGGTCAGTCTTTTTCCTATTCAGATCTTCCACTGATGTGATGAGACCCACCCCCCACATTACGGGGGACAATCTGCTATACTCAAAGCCCACCAGTATATTATCTTGGCACCCATAAGCCATCTCTTAAACCATAATTAATCTTCAAATAAAGGCAATAGTAAGACATATTTCTACCTAAAGTGACACAACTATCCCATTTCCAACCAAAAATGCACTAAACTGTTTCCCATAAGAGGAGATAAAGCCCTTCAGTGATGTCTACTCTTCTCCCCGATATTCCATATCTTAAATGCTGTAATATAAAGTTACAATACTTTAATACTTTAATATAAAGTCAATGTATCTATGTTACCTACTAAAGGGATATTGTGTGTCTATCTATCCATTAAGAAAAACATAGGTGGACAAAATAAGAAAAAATGCTCGTGACAGTTTTAGTTCTCATTTCTATAAGTGATCACGTGGTAGTGGCTGGTACTTATAACTACCTTATTCCATTATCCATTCCAAATACTCTTTACTCTCAGCAAGCACTTCAGAAAGTTGTGTTTTTGTTTTTACCTGGTAGTACCTTGTAGGTACTACAAACTTGCATTCCTGAAAGCCGTGGGCCATTAGTATTCTACCTGGATCAGATTGTTATAATTTCCTGTTGACTTTACTCACAAGGCATGGTAACAAGAGATGCCCTACAGAATGTACTTCAGGGAACTCTTTCTCACCTTGTGGGAGAGCATCAGTCCAGTTTCCCCTGGTAGTCAGGATTAGTCACCCCAGCCAACATGGAACTTCCTTCTTTGCCTATTGATTTAGAGCCATGAGTCCAACATTGGCAGGTTAACAGTTCTAACTTCCCTTCAATTGGATTATTGTTACATTTCCTAGTGGAAGCATTCCTCTCTCTGGAAACAAGAGCTCTAGACAGCAGAGTATAAAGTCTCAGGGACAAGAAGCCTATGTGACCACCCTAACTGACCCTGTTCACAGATATCCCAGCATTTCCATTTCCATTCTCTCTTACACACTGTGATTTGCCTTTTTTTCTATAACACATAATCTCATAATGTAATTTATTTATTTATCATGTTTCTTATTAAATTCCATAATGTAAGGCATCATTTTTTTCTGTCTTATCTTCCGGACCCTCTGTAGTTCCTGCTCATGGCAAGCACTCAATGTGTTTTGAATGAATGAATTAGTCAACAATCAAATAAATTTATGATTCTACTTTTGCCATTCTGGTTCAATCCACCGTCATCTCTCACCTTGGATTATTGCAATTCCCTCCTAACCAGATTCTCTGTACACAGTCTTGCCCACTTAATTGAACTCCCCACTTACACTTCTCTCCTGAGATCACTACAACACACTCCATGTATTCTAACTCCACTGGAGTGGAAGCTCCATAAGGCCAGAGAGTTTGGATATCACTTCACCACTGACATATTCCTCACTTGCCAGAAACTTGCTTGATACATGACAAACACCGAGTAAGATTTGTTGAGTAGAAAATTGCAAAAAAAAAAAAAAAAAAAAAAAAAAAGACCTCCTTCCTCTAAGTAAATGTCAATTGGTTCGGACTTTGTCTCCAAAAAATAATTCTGAATTGGAGCAAGACTTCTACCTTCTGACTAAAGGAAAGAGAATGTATGGAGCACAAAATATCCATCAAAATAGAGGACTTAAAAGTGAGCAGTTTTAGCAGAAAGAATGAGAGGTTGACGTGACCATTGAGAGGTTGGGGGGACAGAGGTCAGAGACGCTGTCACCAGTGATATCAACCTGGTGCTTCTCTAAAGCAGGAAGTTTTAAAAATCTCACCCGGCAATTGCTGAAAATCTAAGATCATCTCACCCCGAAGCCCTTGTCAATCTCACCAATCTCTGGAAATCTCTACCTTCTATTTCGATCTCCATCATATACATCAGTGATGCTCAAGAAAATCTCCCAGGAGCTATTTTGGACCTCATCTCTGCCCATGCATGTTCAACACTGCATCTGGAAAGTGATGACCTCCCTCTCTCTTCTGCTCTCAAATCTTCTGTAATTGTCTATTGTTGGAACATTCTAACCTGTTCTGTGCCCAGCAAGGTGATCCCTGGATATTTGATTTCTCTCCAATGCAGAGTGAAATCTTAATTTCTGAGTGAAATCTCAGAATCAGCAGTGATACTGATATGAAAACAAATAGCCAAGCACAAATTCTTACCCAGGAAGTTAAGAAGTCCTAGAAAAAAAGATACTGTTTTCCCTCACTCATTTATTTTCCTTCCTTGAATATTGTGGTTGTTATTCTTGGTTTAGTTTTGTTTTATGATTGGCTTTCTACCTTATTCTGAGCATAAATCTTGGATGACTCTAACTTAGATTTATTGCCCACCAGGCATCTAACTCAATTATCTGGTCCCAGCTGTTGCATTAGGTGTACAGTACTTCTGGAACACTATGCATCTTCAAGGAAAGTGTTTGATTTATCTAAAGTACTAACTAGGCTGTGTATCGTGAGGTGCTTTGAGCTTATTTTTCTTATAAAATCTCCTATCGTATTAGTAGAAAAACTATAAGGCTTTCTTGTGGCAGTACATATATTATCTTGTAGAAAGACGAAGCTTTCTTGTTAACATTAATAAATATGCAAAAATTATTAGGAAATGTTAATTATAAAAAAAACAACAGCAAGCTTGGTACTGACTGTTCTTTAACATAATTAGTTTAGGTTAAACAAATATCTGCTGAAGTACTTCATCCTGAACACAGTATTTACTTCATTTTAGTATTTACTTCATTTTAGTTTTATTTCACTTTTCCCTACTACCTTCTGTATATTAATAGCCAGATGCTGAAAGAGAAAAGAAGAGGTTATTAAGTAAGTATTAATAGGCAATTAAACATTCCTGTAAATGACTTGTTGTTCCCAGCGATTCCTACCCATATTTTACAGTTGCCAAGAACTAATGTCCGAAATCAAAATCACTCTGAGCCTCAATGTCCATAGGAATCCAAAGTTACAAAATACATTATACATTTCACTAAAGGTGAACATTTATCACCATGTATGTGTGCCCTTGAAGTGTCTTTTAGTGGCCTGCATAAAAATGAAAAGTATTTCTGGATAGAAACTTCTGCACTTATGTTGACCAAGTAAGCATACATTTCTGGACTGAGACAGACTTATCACTGGATAATGCTATTGCCCCATTTTAAGGCAACCCCTTGGTATGCCATTGGCAATGACAACATTTTCGCTGCCCAGTTGTCAATAGAAATTACTGTCTGTGAAGAATATAATAGGCCACTTATCAACTACCTTTGGGCCTTTCATAGATGACATACAAAGAATGAGCAGTGTGCCCTCGCATACAAAGACAAATGAGATTTTCTCTCTCCTAATCTTTACAAGCTCAAGTATACAAACTCAACATTCCAATTATATTTTCATTTTTATTTTCGCATAAATGAAAACTCCTGTGAATAAATGCAATTCTGCTAAGTACCTCATCAGTATGAAGCAAGAACTAGACCAATTGCCACTTTACATCTCTTCGGGGTGAAGCAACCACACAGTATATGTAGGACATGTTATTCTATAATATCTTTCTACTCTGCTTGGAGATTTATTAGCACCTCCAATTTAAATTTTATTTAATAAAATCTCTTCTCCTATGGAAGACAATGAAAGTATAGTCATGCTTTGGTTTTATGAATCGCTGTCTGTCACTGTGTGTCACTGTGTGTCCCAATGTGATTGGATATTTGTTCACAAATTAAAGTACACATGTCTATACAACACAAAAACACCCATATGTACACAGCAGTGAAATATAACAACCAAAACATCTTTGTTGAAACAAAGTCCTGGCATGACATTTGTTTAAAACTTAATTTGATTCATTTTGTCAAAATTCATGATTTCTCTCATTGATTAATAGTGCATGTTCAGTCTCAGATGGAAAAATGATTGATGTTTAATGTCAAAAATAGTTGGGCACAGACCTTTCAGCATGTCACTAGCTGTGACTGTGATGTGAAACTATAGTGCTCTAACAGGGAGGAAATGTGTCTCTTTGATTAAAGCCCCCACTGTTTAAATGCAGGTCACCGAGCACTAGTGAGGGAGAAAGCTGTCACCATCAAACAGGTTCTGATAATAAACTTTCAGGCACGAGAGTCAAAATGTTCTGTAACCTTAATTCATGTCATTGTTTCAAAAGCTTATGTTCACACCACTCATGGAAAATCACTAAGGGTGCTAATATCATACAAACTGCATAAATTAAACTACCACAATAGGTGCTTGCCTTCTTGACAGTGCTGAAATGATATTAGGTAAAGGTGTGATGCTTTGGAACTAACTCAAGTGACCTTTCCAGGTGTGTAAATTCCAAGCTTGCCTATTGTAATTATATCTGATGGGGGAACAGGTACCACACAAGCAGGAATAGAATGCAAATAAAAGTCATTGCAGATTTTATATAAAAATATTCTAGTCTCCACTGCACATCATTTGCAGAAACAACAGTTGGGCTGCCAGAATAAGACCATATACAGAGGAACAAATTATTAGCAGAGGCAGGACAAGAAAAGACCTCATTGGAGAATCATGCTTATCAACCTGTTGGTATATGAAACCATTATAGGTAGCATAATACGTATCAAACAGCCAATATTCACCAAAGGCATGAGAGTAATGACATTATCGTCTATCAACACAACACATGACAATTTCACCATTAACTTTTCTCCCCCCAGGCAAATTATACTATTTCCTAAGTGGAGCTTTGGCCCAGGTGGATGTGGCATACAATTTTTACTAGCTGGGTAGATTTCTGAGGTCCCCCTGCTTACAGATCTCACTTTGATTTCTGATTTTTCTCAGGAGCTGACGATTGAGGGTGTTTTCTTTGCACATTTCCCATACAAGAGGAAGAGAAATGAAAAAGAAGACACTGTACTAGTTGACTATAAAAGAATCCTACTCGGCAGCTATTATTAGCTCTATTAACAGGGGCAAACCAAAAAGAAACAACAAAAATGTAATAAAAAATTATCTCAAGGCTCATTTCACCTCCTCAGACAAGATTTGTTGGACTAGAGATGCCCAACTAAACTGAAATATCAGATCGCTCTAGTTAAGTACTAGAGTAGATAACTGAGGATAAAGATAATTAGAGCTACGGTTATTTACAGGTCTGTGGAAAGCACAGTGAGAGTGAAGCACATTGAAAACAGTACCATCCACCACAGAGGAGATGCAAAGGTGCTTTTTTTTCACAGCACCAAGAGGCTTACAGAGGTTGTCCTGGTAATAACACTACATGGTCTTAATGCTGAGGAGCCAGCAACAGAGCCTGCACTCTGTTAAAAGACAAATGGAGGCATATTAAAAATTGTAAGAGTTTGAGTATTTGTCATTTTGAATCAGGCAGCACCACACTGAAAGTTGTTAGTAGCACTCAGTAGACAAGAGCCAGGGAAAAGCTTATCGAAGAGAAGTGTGGAAACAAAGAAGGAATTATTTGATGGGTGCTTAAAGCTTAGTTGGCTGTTTGTGGTTGGTTGTCCTTAGTGTCTTGATTTGCTAACCTTGTGGCATTTACAGGCTTAGATTTTGGATTTTGTAGGTAAGCCACCATGACATTAGAGCCACCTCAGTCTAACAGCCCCATTGTTTAATTAATTTAACAACTCCCAGGCAGGACACTATTCTGGAGAGACCGGAAGAACCAAAGACATGGTAACACTGAAATAGAAATCTTCTTAGGTTTTCAAACACATTTTATGGCATAGAAAAAGATCCTATTGAATAGAAACTCAAGAGACAGGACCTCTAGACATTTTGAAAATCAAGAAATGGAACTTCTATTATAGGCATCTTACGATATTTAAAAAAACTGAGCAAACTAATTATATCACATTTCTGTGATATTACTGTTGGGAGTGTATATCTCTCATCAATATATAGGATATGATTATTTCAAGTGTGGGAAAAATAGGACAGAAACAAACAAAATCATCATATTTTGGGACTTAAAGCTTATAATTTAACTTTCCTTTAATTTCTCATAATATATTTTTTTCTTTTCCTTTGGGAAAAAAAAGCCTTTTGTGCAGTATTATCCAATGGAATGTCCTTTCATCCTGAAATATGCAGGTATGTGTCCTTAGGGGATATATTTATTCTCCATTTAAGCACATTTTAATCATACATAATTTGCATGTATCATTTCTATTTAAATATGAAAAGAAGAAATTTCTGTAAAAACAAACCAACTTATATGTACATATTTAATTACAATTCCTTCAACAGTATTTTCTTAAAGAGTCCTGCAAAAACTAGATTATATAACATGATAATTCAGTTAATGTTATTCTAGAAACCATAACAAAAATAATAAATACATATTTGATATTGTGCATTAGAAAACTTTTTGGGGACCAAGTATCCACTTCATGGTATACTCTTCCATGTGCCGTTAAAAAACTGTATCTTTAATTTTATAGCTCAGGAAAAATGTAGAACAACTGGCTTCCACTTTCCTTCTATTTTTATTCTGTCAAACTGCTCTTTGCTTTTATTAGGAAAAAGAAAAACTAGTATTAAACTACAGATCTATGGAGATTGGCAGGATGATCTCATTTTGTGTAGCAACAATGGATGAACTATAAATAAACAAAAGATAAATAAAAATAAGTAAAAGATAAATATTCATTGTATATACTACTGATGAATCAAGTTCTTGAACCAATCTACAGTATAGTCTGGTTATTCATAAGATAAAATATGATTTCAAAAGTTGTGTTCCTACAACATTTTTTGACATCACCAACATGAAGCCACTGATAAACTGAATAATTTCAAATAGGAATATGCCACTTGTAGAATAAAAGAACCCAAGGGCTGACAAAGAGAATGAGCAAATGTGCTGAACCAGCCAGTTAACTCTGAACACCAGTGTCATAGTATCAGAAAGAGTGCAAGCCATTAGCTCTCAGGATGAGCATTTTGGGATTTTGGATAATCCCACCATTTTAAATTTGATCACTACTCAAACATCAGATTGTTAGAGATAGTAGCATGTGGTAAATTACCAATGTATGTGTTTGTGTGTATGTGTGTGTGTGTGTGTGTATGTGTAAAAATAGACGTTGATGTGACCTAGAGTTATTTTGCTTCCATATGTTCTGAACATTAATTCATTTATCTCATCAGGTCATATCACTTTTTGTGTTATTAAAATGCCCCAGATAGAGGATCCCTGGGTGGCTCAGTGATTTAGCACCTGCCTTTGGCCCAGGGCCTGATCCTGGGGTCCCGGGATCAAGTCCCACATCAGGCTCCCTGCATGGAGCCTGCTTCTCCCTCTGCCTGTGTCTCTGCCTCTCTCTCTCTCTCTCTCTCTGTCCATCTCATGAATGAATAAATAAAATCTTTAAGATAAAAAAATAAAAAATAAAATGCCCCACATAAATCTGCATCAAATCTAAGTGAAATTATTTTCTAGTTATTTCATTGGCTAACCTTCCTATAAAAGTGACTACTTACAAATTATATACTCAGCACAGGATCTTACTGAACAGATAGATATTCAGAAATCATTGTTGAGAATAATGACATCATCAATGTGAATCACGTTATCTTACCTAAATCTCCAAATAATTTGATGCAATATATTCCTTAAAGAACAAATTATTCACAGTGAGATTACATTTTAGTTGATGAGAAAGTGTAAGGAGAGAAGCTAGAGAAGGACAAGCAAAGATTAAATAGAATAGAATATGGGTAAATGAAATAATAAACATATTAAAAATATCTCACTGAGCCTCTGGATTCAAACTCAAATATCCTGGGGGTGGGAGGGGGAAATAGACAAATACAGAAAGAACAGAAGAGAAGTAAGGAAGAAGAGAAAGAAGGAAGACAGGGATGAGATATAGAGAATATCCAACTGTTAATTCTTGCAATCTTTTCCATCAGAATTTGATTTTGTTAAATGATTTAATTAGCTACCTACACCTCCTCTAGTCCTCCAACTTACCCTGCACTAATCCTACCACTTAAGCAGCTGTCAGGACACAAAAGTATGATTTAAAATTATTCAGAGAGGGGACCTGGATGGCTCAGTAGGTTAAGCCTCCATCTCTTGATCTCAGCTAATATCTCAATTTCAGGGTTGTGAGTTTAAGCCCCTCAATGGGCTCTGGGTTGGGTGTGGAGCCTACTTAAAAAAATATATAGTCAGAGAAGGATCTTCCAATTTCTCTCTCAGCTTTCCCCAGTTTTTCCCAGGACCTTCTTGCATGGGGGGTTGTGAGATCAGACAGGCTACTACCCACGAGGAGCATAATTACACTAAGGCAATGGATCCTTGATGCCAAGCCAAAGTCTGAGCAGTGTTTAGCCAAGGTGGTCTAAGACGGAGAGGTGGAGGGAATAGTAATCATAATCTGGGAAGCATACAAAAAAGAAAATCAGGAAAGCATTGCCAACTCTGTAGAAGGCATAACAAGGTTAGAAGCTGAATTTGTGTTGTATGCAGCTAAATGACTTCCTGCCTTGGCTTCCCACAACAGCTGCCAAATAGAAATGCCTACAACACTCTTGCCCTCCATGCTATCAAAGTAATCTTTTTAAAATGCAAATTTGAATTTACCTCCCGTATTAAAACAAAATGTTTTGAAAATGCATTCTCATCGTTCTTAGGATATAGACTAAATTCTTAATGGTATCTAGGAGACCTTCCATGTATATTCTTATATTTCTTTTTCTGCCACTTTTAACCTGGTCTCTATTAAAAACAAATCTTTCTCTGACACTAGTAATTATTTTTTCAATATGAACTTTGCATATACTAGTCCATATGCATGGAAAGCTCTTCCCTACATTCTTTACCTGAGTAACTCTTTGTAATGATTATATGGTTTTGTCTGCTTAAAATTTGTTATAATTAATCTTATTGTCATCTTGACTGGGCAGATGAAACATTACATCTAGGTGTGTCTATAAGGATGTTTCTGGATGATATTAGCATAAGAATTGGTAAATTATCTTAATTATTATAGCTTTCCAGAGAGTCTTGAATTCTGATAATTTGAGTCTTTTAACTTGTTCTTCTTTTCCAAAATTGTGTTGCTTGCTTTAGCTATTTTGCTTTTCAATGTAAGTTATAGAATCAGCTTTTTGAGATCTTAAAATAATGAGAGATTGATTGGGATTTTGTAAAATTTATAAATCAATGCAGAGAAAAAGGTGTATTTAATGACATTGACCATCTCTTCCATGAAAAAGTTAACTTTCCTTGTATTTATATTCTGTTTGATTTCTTTCAGTAATCTTTTATAGTGTTCAGAATACAAATTTGACATATATTATGTTAGATTTATACCTAAGTATTTTATATTTTTGTTGCTATTGTAAATTACATTTTTATTTTTTTGAAGATTTACTTATTTAAGAGAGAAAGAGAGCGAGCAGAAAGGGGGCTGAGTGAGAGGGAGACAAGCAGACTCCTTGATGAGTGCAAGCCAGGAGTGATGCTTAATCCCAAGACCCTGAGATCATGACCCAAGCCAAAATCAAGAACTGGATGCTTAACTGACTGAACCACTCAGGCATCCCATGAAAATGGTGTTTTTAAAATTCAACATCTAATTGCTCATTTTTAGTACATAGATATACAATTGATATTTTTATTGACCTGTTTTGCAACTTTGAAAAATTCATTTATTAGAAATAGCAGCCTTCTGTGGCTCATTGAGATTTTCTATATGGATGATTCTGCTATCTTCAAATATAAACAACTTTTTGTCTTGCTTTCCAATCTTATAATTCTGTCCCCCTTTTTGGGCTTCCCTTATTTTCCTGGTGAGCATCTCTGGGAAAATGTCAAATAGGACTGATGAGATTGACCACTCTTGACTTATCAACTTAGAAATGGAAGAAAAA